>NC_092822.1:120859375-122077500 GCF_023375885.2 Dermacentor andersoni | reverse complement strand
CGAGGCTGTATTCGATGTAAGCATGACGTCAATATCGACGATGATCTTGGGGTCGTCCGAAACTGGGCCTAATTTTCTCTGTCTGAATTCGTTGCAAATGTAGATCGTAGGAGAGTACTTTGGCGCAGCAAGTTGGTGCGACGCGCTGGTAGTTAAACAGCTCGAAGAGGCCAGGACGGTAAGCGTACGTTCACACAGGAAGAACGCTGAACTAATGACTGAACTACAATGAAGTAGCTACTGGCTTCAGTTGTGAGTATAACGGGTTAAGCATTACTTATGTGCGCACACATGTGTGCCTCCCGTGTTCATTTTGCGTTGTTCTCCTTGTATGCACCAGCATATGCGCGGCGCTGATAACCTAGCACGCGCGCAAAGCAGGTATTACAACAGTTGGTGCGCAATAACACGGAACTGGATTAAGACTCGGAGGTTTGCATGGAATATCGTCCCACAGTCACGGTAGAACAATAGCACTGCCATAAAGCGTTGAAACGTACTCGGGTCGTTGACTTGCATCTTAAATTTGGCGCGTCTTGCATTGAAAGTTGCAGGCTTCGTCATGGCGCCGACAGGTAACCCGGCCTACATGCCAGGTAGTGTGATAAAGATGCACGGAGATGGTACCCGAGTCGCCAGGGGTAACCGCAAGTGTTTCCAGATAAAAATGTAATTCCTCTCAGAATCAGTCGTCGCGGTTACTCACTGGCGATCGCTTTCCGATCAGAATGTCGCGTACCGAACACAGGGTCCTGAATTCGATTCACTGTTGCGATGGCCGTATTCCCATGGGGATGGAATCGGCGAACTGTCGAGCACTGATGTTCGGTGCACGTCAGTGGAAATCACCCGCTCAAGATTAATCCGTAGAATAAGTGCTGCCCTTCGCATTTCTTGAAAACTAAGTGTCTGCACGTTGTCGTCTAGCGCAATTGTGGATGTATCGCGTTTCCTACATACGGGGGAACCATGTTTAGTTTAACGGAATTTTTTAAGATTGCCTTTTGAAGATAACAAAATTCTGTTATTTAGTTGGATTGTTTGGAGAGGCGTACATTACTTGCAAGAGGAATGAAAACACAGTTTTAACTATCTAACAAAAATTAAGCAATTACCTCAATCACCTTACGGGACATATTCCGATTTACGAATTGTGGCATGTGAGTCTGCAAGGCGTATCCACTTTGAATTAATTGAGCGAATGCCACCAGCTTGGAGATACGCGCCATCAAACTCGTCGTAAAAACACACTGGTCCACTTTTTCAATAAAACGCACTTTCATGCATTGAAGCACAAAAGTAACTGGAACGCCCCTGAATTCTGTTGCACACTTTGGAAAATATTATAGAGAAATTGCTGTCTTCCTGTAAGTTAATTTCAAGTGGAGACGGCTTGGAAACCCACCGGCTACAATTCGTAAATCGCATTATGTGCCGTAACGTAATTAAGGAGTTAATTAGTGAATTGCTTTTGATTAGTTAGATATGCGCTTCGATTTCTCGTGCTATTAATGTCCGCGACTTCGAATAATAGAGCTCAAGGAAATAATTATGCTACCTGCCATCCGCGATCTTTAAAAACTATACGTAAAACGTAAAAAGGATCAGCCCGCACTTTAGCTAACAGGCCTTCAAGCCATACCGAATTATCAAAAAAGTACAGATTTTGGCGCTAGTTGTTTTCGATGACGTCGTCCTCATTCTTCCTTGTGCGCGTCACTTTAGTGATATGAACCCAAAATAACGTATGAAAATGATCGTCATCATGATTTTGTTTCCTGTGAAAGGCGCTCTCAGCAGCCCGCGCTTTTAGGCATGCGTCGTCCGTGGCCTTCTTCGCCTTCGTTCTTTTTCGTTTTGCGCTGTTCTTACAGCATGCGTCGTCGTCGTCTTTGTCGCCCATGTTTAACTAGCGTCCTAATACGTAAGTTTCCCTTTTGCGCCACCAATTTTTTCCCCTATGAGCGACTGTCACTCATCTCTTCTGCGCGCTATAGATGAGCTGCCGAACTGTGCTTTTTAGCTTCCGTTGTACACACTTAAACTGTTGTTTTCGCTTCTCTCAACGTTAGGCATAACATTTCTTATTCCGTTCCGCGTAGCCAGATCGCGGGCACCGTTCTTCGTTTACCAGTGTGCATAAGTTTTCTAATGATTACGGTGAGAAATCAGTCGCTCAGTCAGCGGGACGATCAGACGATACCAAAAACATCTGCGCTGCCGACCCCTCTAGCATTTTTTTCTTTTCTTTCTTTCTTTCTTGTGACTGATATGTAAACTATGTGAAAATAGGTATCCGGGTAAAGCGGAGGCGGTGCCTGTCGGAGTTTTGCCGAAGATGGCCTTACTTGCACGGATTGCTTGAGTTGGAGATCCCCGGGCCGTACTTTTCACATTCGCCATCGCTGATCTTAATCTTTGTTATGAGGACTTAGTTTGCCCGACTTCTGCTTGCGACGGGCACTAACTGGCCATGCGGTTCCTTGTGGTTCGCCCCTCGTCATGCGCTTTCGCAGTGCGCGTCACAACGAGCAGGCGCCTAAGAAAACGCTCACTACGCACTTCGGCGTGGTCAAATGAACTGTACAGTACTTCTGCATACCGCTGGAAACTTTGACACATGCGAGTAATATCACTCAGCACGAGCGCACTGTCGTTGTGCGAGACGAGAAAAAGTCGCAGGCCGCGGCAACGACACTTGCTCCACGCACGCAGTCGAAAGGGCAGGCGGGAGTGCGAGAGTAAAGGCGCTTCGCGGTGGCTCGTGGCAGACTCCGGTGCTTCGAGACGCTATATTGAAAACCGTGCACTCGTTGCGGGCCGCCCTTACAGTTGCGCCGCACTTTCCAAAGGATTTGCTGTCCCGTTTGCGCGATGCGTAGGCGGGGATCTGCTTGATGGCTGCGCGTCGCCATCTTTTTTTGGGGCTGTCTAGAGGCTTGATCCTCGTCGCTGAGTATAAGAGGCCGCGACATGGAGCTGATGCCATCGCTGAAGACACAGCCACCGTCTGTTGCCTGGCACCCATTTGATTTAAGTAATTTTGCAGACAGGGCTTCTCGCTTTCATTTCACTGTGAAATCCTTTTGTTTGCCTTTGCGGATTGCAATGTGACCTTGAGATGGAGAGAAACAGATGACTGTGCAAAGCCAGGGGAGAGAAGCCATTCTGAGAGAGACAAAAGGGGAGGAAAAACAGCGAGGTTAGCTATTGTAAGTACCGGCTGTCTACACTGCAGTTGCCTACTGTCTAAGGGGGAAGAAATGTGAAGAAATGTGTGGATTATGAAACCAAGGGCGGAATGGGGGGTGCAACGTGGGCACAAATACGAGAAAACTCGAAACAGAGTCACAGTCCGTTAGTCGAACTCGCCCGTGGTGTAGAATAAAAGAGCCCGCTTTTGACACATTCATTATAATCGAATGTTCGAACAAAGCGCCGATTTAAGCGTCGCTTCCAAGTGCGGGCTCTTTTCCAAGTTGTCAATAGCGTTAAGGGTGGCTCGTGCGGCGTTCCAAAGGGCAGGCACAGAAGAAATTCATAATTGTTTTTATTAGTGCCAGGCAATTTCAAGTAGGACTGTAAGTCATGACGATGTCATTAACTTTGTAGGAGGAACAACTATTGCTGCGGCTGATTGCATGTATACTGGCTATTATCTTCAAAACGGCAGCTTGGACACACGAACCAAAGAGAATAGGTATTCGTATTCTTGCTCTCGCGCTGCCTTGTTGAAGATGACCAGGCATGATTAGGCGGTGTATTTCCTTTCCGCTGTATAAAGTCCTTGGGTCGATGCGTTGCTTATTCAGGTGTCTGATTCCTCGAAAGCAAACAAGGACCCTGACAGCTGAACATCGCGAATTCGTCGCCATTGTACTGAGCTGACGCAGTCCTTCACATTCTGTTCCGTATTTCTGTTCTTTAAACATCTCCCCTAGAATATTTAAATGTTGAAATAACAAAAGTTGGCGTTGTAAATGCGGTTACTACGAGCAAGAGAACTAGGTTTTAGTCAAAGATGAATGACATTGTACGTACAATTAACCCGCCGTGGTTGCTCAGTGGCTATAGTGTTGGGCTGCTGAGCACGAGGTCGCGGGTTCGAATCCTGGCCACGGCGGCCACATTTCGATGGGGGCGAAATGCCAAAACACCCGTGTGCTTAGATTTAGGCGCACGTTAAAGAACCCCAGGTGGTCGAAATTTCCGGAGTCCACTACGGCGTGCCTCATAATCAGAAAGTGGTTTTGGCACGTAAGACCCCATAATATTTAATTGTACGTACAAGGAACAAGGGACAAACTAGGAGAGATAGCATGTTACCGGATATTTTGGCGCTTTTATTTTCTATTGGAGATGAATTCACGACAGCGTAGCCAGCTTAGATTATGCTCACTTTTTCCGTGACAACAGGTGGCACGTTCACTTCAGGCACGTTGCAGACTCCTTAAGATGTGCGACGGCTGTCCTCACGCGACTGCGCCCACGTGACTGCGTAGCACGAAGTGTTGCGATCCTGGGGTTCTTACGCCGCGAGAGCTTTTGTGCGACTGGGTAAAGGAACAACTATATTGAGCCAAGCAGCGCACAGTGCATGGATAGAACATTCCGGAACTTGCCCCATTCTGGTTCAGCACGAATTATCGCATCCTATACAACTGTAGATCGCACAAGCGCACCTCCACTTTTCTAATCTTGAGACACTTTATCACTTCTTTACCTTTGCCACGAAAAGTTTATTTTCGGAAGAATCAAGCTGCAACTATATAAAATAATTAGTGCACGTAATTGTCGTTGGCGGGCTTTACATGATGGAAACAATGGTTTCTTCCGAGTCCATGCATATTATAACCGAAGCGTACTTGCCAGTAGAGTACGGGAAAGCAGCGAAGGCCAAGTAATACGTTTTATTCAGCTATATACGTGAGAAGAAATAATCAGAAAAATAAGAATGGGCTGGGGTGCGTTTGGCAGGCATTCTCAGATCATAAACAGCAGGTTGCCGTTATCTTTCAAGAGAAATGTATATAACAGCTGTGTCTTACCAGTACTCACTTACGGTACAGAAACCTGGAGGCTTACGAAAAGGGTTCTAATTAAATTGAGGACGACGCAACGAGCTATGGAAAGAAGAATGATGGGTGTAACGTTAAGGGATAAGAAGAGAGCAGATTGGGTGAGAGGACAAACGTGAGTTAATGACATCTTAGTTGAAATCAAGGAAAATAAATGGGCATTGGCAGGACATGTAATGAGGAAAGAAGATAACCGATGGTCATTAAGGGTTACGGAGTGAATTCCAAGAAAAGGGAAGCGTAGCAGGTGGCGGCAGAAAGTTAGGTGGGTGGATGGGATTAAGAAGTTTGCAGGAACAACATGGCTACATTTAGCACATAACCGGGGTAGTTGGAGAAGTATGGGAGAGGCCTTTGCCCTGCATTGGGCGTAGCCATGCTGCTGCTGCTGATGATGATGGTGATGATGATGACATGAGAGAACTGTTTATACAATGCACTTTAAGCAGTCACTTGACTGGTGATTTATTTTGACATCGTCACCTTTAGCATGTAAGTCACCCCTAGTAGTACTTGATCTGACTATGGGAAAGTGCGGGCCGAAGCTCCCCGTTTTGAAGTCTACAAAGCGACGGCAGAAGTGGCAGCTTCGACTTCTTTTAATTCGGCATTATAATACTAGCTCTTCTCCATTTACTTAGGGGTTCGTGCGCTTATATTGTAACAGGTGTTTGCTCTGAGACAGCACCTTTGTGAATCGGTGCGTAAGCATCGTGGTTGCTTATGCTGTGTGGTGCTTCCCTCGACAAATTTATGTATGCTAGTTGACTCTCGACTTCCTACTGTTACTACCAATTAAATTCGTCTATTAAGTGTCGTCACACGTTTTTTCTATGATGAGTAAAACGTGGAGGTGCGCCAGTTACTTGGACGAAGGTGCTTATGTTTAATGTGAACATTTATTGGCGAAAGCTGACATGTCTGTCTGTAACATGTAAGATTTATAAGACGTCACGTCAAACAACCGCAAGTGCTGAGCACGATTGCACGATAATATATGATTGTGGTTTGAATATATAGGGCTGACATCTTGCGTCTTGAGATATAATATATGAGGCCGCAAGTATACTGTGGTGATATCTTGAAATCTTCTCGTTGGAACGCTTGTTGTAAGTCAAGACATTTGCTTTTATATGGCGTAGCGCCATCATTTTTGAAGTATTCGCTAAAATATTTTCCTCTCCTTCTGTGTGTATGCAAAGAAAACCGGCGAAGTACGACGCAAGACGTTGGCTCGTACGCCAAATGGATGCAATGAGAATATTCTAATATTCTGGTTGTGTGGAATGTTTTACCAAATATGTTCGCCCATGGAAATGTTAGAAAGAGGGAGAAATGTTTTATGTCGTTATTTTTCTATATGAACTGCTACATGCACATTTCAACGTCTGCTACAAATTCATAAAAGAAAGACGCTCTGAGTGGGTGAGAGTTTTGAAAGATAGGCGACTGAGAAATTATGATCACCGCCGAGAACTCGCATAATTGCAAACGTTTTCTTGCAAACACAACTGTAGCGCAGTCTTCATCACCACGCGTTCTTGAAGCGCGGCCGATGCCTTGCGTAGCGGCTGCGCTTCGAGTTTGGCGAAGCGCAAATTTATAAACCTACTGAAACAAAGGCTGCACAGTAATAAAGCCCCTGACACAAATCCACGTATAATTTAGGGCTAATTTCTCCTTGGGCGTACCAACTACAAACTAAACAGAACGCGCCGTTGTCACCGATGCCCGAGTTAATTTAGCGACGACGCTTCAAGATGTTTGCAAAAGTTAAAAGATACAGACTGAGTGACTTTCAGTTATTTTTGAAGGTTTAGCCGTGTATGTCGTTGTAAATGGCGTTAGTCCGGCCATACATCTCGTATGGCCGAGCTGACGTATCAGAAAAGGTAATAAAATGAGAAAGTAATAACGATAATATGATATGTGCTTGTTGTTCAAAGGCAGTACAAATTCATTGCCACACCAAAGCACGCAGTACTTGTGGGTGGGGATGCACATTAGTGTAGCAGGCTGAGAAACAGTGCATCTATGCAGCCAAAGTTTCAAGTAAAAATAATCATAGAAAGTAAAAAAGGGAGAAGAAAAATGGGTTAACGGTGCTTTAGACAGTACGAATGAGAATAAAGAGCAATCTCGCTACTGGCGACGGTTCTTTCAAGAGAAAACATTAAACAAGTCGAATAAAAAGTGCCGTCTGATGCATGCCCGCACGTGTTCTTCCCTTTGTGCATTATTAATTTACCTTTTCTTGCTCTGCTCTTTCTTCTCTTTTCAGGAAAAAGTGGAGTATATATTTCTAGTGATATTTACAGCCGAATGCTTTATGAAAATTATTGCCTACGGCTTCCTGTTACACCCAGGTGCTTACTTACGCAACTCGTGGAATTTTCTAGATTTCATAATTGTAGTTATAGGGTAAGTGACATTTTCCTTATCACCTTATCGCGGCATGCGCCGCGTGCCTGTGTGTGTGTCTTAAAGTGTTATTTGCACAACTCGAGCGATTTAATGCTTATACGCCATGTTAAACTGTGCAAAAGGCAAAGCGAAAGCCTTCCTCATTTCTGGAAAGAACGCTATATAATGTTTTACTATTCAAGAAAAGAATATGTATAGCATCGGATATAATCTGGTGCACTGCGTTTAAGCGGCACCTAAGCGTTTGAAAGGCAAATTTGATGTAATCTCTATAGCAAGTGCTGGCAATCTTAGTTCAAATTACTTAGTTTCGTCGTCTCTTATGCGGATTAGCCTTATGAAACTGACACTGCTATAAATAAAAAACAACTGCAAAAAACTGTGAAACGTTTATGCTGCAAGCAGTGTTTCCTCTAGCGACTCTCACCTGCCATATATTGATTAAAGGATAAAACCAATTTGTTCATGTTGCATCTTTTCCTCCTGCCTTTTTGCATTATCGAGTGGTGCCGGGATGTTGACTGTCCCGGAAGTGTCGCTTCAGAAGTGTCACGTACACCTTTGTGAAAGTGGTTTTAACCTTTCTGTTTTTCGTGGCGCATATCTCTGATTATTTTCCTCAATGTATCTATCAGGAAACGATGCGAACTTGTCAGAAATAAAATGCGGTTGCTTTTCGGCGGTGCTTATTCAGCGTGCTTTCGTGACACTCTTACTTCAACCATGTGAGAATCTCAGCCAACCTTATTTGCTTGCCGTGATTTCCCAACGGTTTCGAGAATTATGTGTGTCTGGAATGAAGGAAAGTGAAACAATGCAAAGCAACCTCTCCGAAACCACGGCAGTCGCGCGGCCCATCTCCACGATAGCGCCCCGTGGGCAATCCTGCTCGCGCATTGCAAATGCCGACTTCACGGCGCTTCGTGAATTATGCGCAGTTGATTCAAAGCACAAGCTTTGTTCACGCGTTCCGTGTTGCTTGGCGCGTTTTTGTGCACCGCTGCCTGAGATTCCTGATGTTTTGCAATGTTCTTTTCTCCCTCCCTTTCTGTCCCCACCGACCCTTCCACTACTTCCAGTCTTATCAGTACAGCCCTATACGCATTTATGAGGGAAGGCTTTGACGTAAAAGCTTTGCGTGCATTCCGAGTTTTGAGGCCATTGCGGCTAGTTTCTGGAGTGCCAAGTGAGTATCCTGCCGCCATGCGGCTGCGCTAACATTACGTAACCTGAAAATCGGTGTTATTGCTTACTAGCAACAAAACTAACGCCCGAACAGTTGATCGTTCCACGATGACCTGAACGAAGTCGCACAACAAGCAGTAAAAAAAATTGCGTTAAGTTCACTTTCGCAAAAAAGCGTGAGCATTATGTAAGTTACCTGGAATAAGTAAAAATTTAATAGTTTGTCGGTGGGTTCTAGTTGGCACGTGGCTTAATAAAGAAAAAGTAAAAGCAAAACGAACGCGAGAATGCTTTACACACAGAAGAAGCCACGCATTATTAAGCGGTGTGTTAGTTCGATTCGCGGCAAGTGGGTCCTTAGCTCTTTATCCAGTCATCGTGCTATAACTTTTCATATTGAAGGCTTGACTGTTTGCAGCTCGATTGCAAATTTTCTGGTTACGTGAAACTTGACCAATTGTCCGTCCACACTAGCACAGCACAGGGGGGACTGCGGTGACTTTGGAAGAGATAAGTAGTGGCCAACTGCGGCTCCGTGTAACCGGCTTAACATGGCGCCTTGCTCACACAATAATTGCTGAAAAAGTGATTACTCTCATCTGTAGACCTGGGGATGCATAAGCAGGACCCACGCATGAGTGGAGGGTTGGCTCATTGGCATTGCGTCACTAGTAGGCGCGATGAAAAAAAAAAGGGCGGGGGCGGCAGGACAAACACATTACAAGCTAAGCGCGATTCGAGTTTACTACAATCAAAGCTACCCCTGGACTCTTGGATGTTTTATTATTTTGTGCCAGGATTCGTGATTCGTGGGTATGTCTTTTTCCCCCTGTTTTATTTTCCGTCACGCCAAGTGGCCAATAGCGAGGATTAAGGAGAGCGTGGCTTCGTGCAAGCAAATGACGATCGGGAGGAAGCATGTGAAGTGAAGAAAGGGATCACAAAATACTGTTCTACGAATACGAGAACCCAGTTCCTAGTTTTAAACCTGAAGATTCGCATCTACAGGTTTCCATATTAAGGTTTGGTATTATAATGCCCCTGACCAGGCCACATTGCAAATTCTGGTTATACGCTGGAAGTAGTTACATGTCCTCTTGGGAGTGTTCTACCGCAAGATTTTTTTCGAATTGATTCATTAATAGCAGGGATAGAAATAAATTATAGCGCCGCGGACCCATGATTTTAGGAGGCGAGCGTCACCGCCAACAAGGACACTCTCTCCACTCGTCCCGTCTGGCCTCCGCGAGCGAACTTCCTTCCCTCCGTTCTCCCATACCGGAGCTGGAGGATCGCATGATGCATACGTCACGGGTCCCGCATTCTTTTCATTTTTTTGTTTGCTTTTTTTACTGCGCGGCTCATTACCGCTGACGGTCGCCCGCGCGAGCTGTTGCGTTTGTCTCGCATCGCGCAGCACACGATTTTGCGCGCTCTGCACGAGCACACCTGGCTAGCGGTCACAGTGCTACACAAACACTGAGGCAGACACAAGCGGGTCACAGGGCACTATCGTGCGCTTGGACACGGTGCACAGTGTGAGGACAGTTACGGCGCTGCACTCATCTCTTCCGTCTCCTTTTCTAAAACCACTTCACACACACACAGTTTAGTTCTCAGCGTGCATGACTGCAAGACGTGGGAGTAAGCCGAAGAAACGCAATCACATGACTCCTTCTGCGGTGTGAAGTAAAACGAAAGCGCGCAGACATTCGGTTTGTGTGTTTTATTATTTCTCTAAACTTTGATTTCTCTGTTGAAGCAACAGATTATGCAAATAACAGATGTCACGTGTCCCTATTAGTGTCATCACAGCGTGTACATATACGTAGGCGCACTTGCTGATGTACGTCATCTCCCCATTTCTGTCTTGGAGCGCGGCGCCTGCGACGAGAAGGGCAAACTGCGTTCAGTTTGAAATTTCAGCTGTTTCCGCTGCGCGTAGTGATGTTATTCTTAGCAGACACGATCGTGAGCGCGCATTGTATGCACTACGCTTGTCAGCTCAAAATGGCCCCCTAGTGCCAGTAAAAAAAAAAAAAAAAAAACGCGTCTAATTTTGCAAACTTCTCGTGAGGCATCCACTCGTACATCAAAGGTTCACAATGTGGAACTAGACTACTGAGGCGGTCAAACACTTTGGTGCAAGCGGGCTTTAAGTGGCTATCATAAACTTTGGCCCCGAAACTGCACCGAGTAATTTCTCAGACCAAGGAGTCACACACTTGGGTGCTCTTATGTGCCGCTTTCTGGCATACTTTAATGCCCTTCGCAGTGTTACCTATTACGATATTGTCCTCGATACACTGTGCAGAGACAAACACGCGCGAGTGCGCGAGTTCGCGTCGATGTCACGCTATTGCCAGAACAAATCATTTAACAATGCCATTCTCACAAGCCGTTGCAGCGGAGCGCCGGGAATTCATTTCGTATCAGTTCTAAAGCACAACAAACCTGCGCGAGCAACTCTAGCACTGACAAGTGTTGCACACAGCAGTGATTTTAACGCGTTAAGGGGCCCGTGTCGGACAAAATCCGGCGTCAACGTCTGGCGCCGGCCATCTTGTGCGAGAAACATCATTCCGAACCGCGCACACCGAAACACGCACACCGAAACACGCAGACCCTCCGCGTGGCGCAGAGGCGCTACTAAACTAACTGAATTTCTCGATGTAAAATACGTCCGCAAAATCGTAAAGTACGACCTACACACACCCTACCGATATGACTAGCGTCGGATTGTAATTTGGATGTACGAGAAAACATAATTTTGTTACGCGGAAACCTCAAACGCAAGCCCCTTTTTCAGCGTTTCTACCATTCATAAACCGGTACGCCCCCCTCAGTTCCTTGCAACAACACCATCCAGACGGCGCTCGTCTCCGCGCATCCTCGGCAGCGACGCGCGGATGCGAAGGGGAAGAAAAAAAAAAGAATAAAGCTCCAGTTGCCGGGAAGCGTGACAAGCAGTCAGGGATCTTTGAAGGCTGTCGCGTTCCACTCTTAAAGGCGAAGCCTAAGCGTCCTCCAAGTTGTTATGGACGTGCTCGGTTTTTCTCTCTTCCTCTATCTTCTTAACTGTGTACTCCCATCCTCCTCTAATATAAGGCAGTAAACCGGAATTTCGTCTTGTTAACCTCCCTACTTTCTCTCTCGCCATGCGATACAAAGTCATGCCATGCTTTTTTACGAATCCATATGATTTGCAGGTTTACAAGTTGTTTTGAATTCCATTCTGAAAGCCATGGTGCCTTTGCTTCACATCGCTCTCCTCGTGGTGTTCGTCATCATCATCTATGCCATCATCGGGCTCGAGCTGTTCTCAGGAAAACTGCATCAGACCTGCTACAACAATGCGACCGGTGAGTGACCGGCCTCTTTGACCGTCTCAATCTTTTCAAGCGCTTATACCTGTTACTGTGTTACTAGTCGACCAATAAGGTCTAGCTTGGACGCGAACTCTTAAGCGGCACATGGAATGCGGCTCTCCTCGTGCCCTTTTTGTATAGGTTACACATCACATCTATTTTGCATCTTTTGACCAGATAACAGCGCGACATATGGCTGTGTCCAGTATGTGATAAGCCGAGTGTAAAGGGGCCACACGTTTTTGTTTCAGTTATTACAAAGAAAACTGTTTAATAGCCCAAAGTTGGAACGGAATTATGCGAAGATATCCGTACAAGTAACGACATTTTTTCACGTATAGACAACTCCAAATTCTAATATGCACGAACAAAGCACGCCCGAACGAGATTACCGAGGGAATTGTTGTTTTGCGAAAATTGCACGGCAATCTAAGACGATTTTCTTTAGCCCTTCACTCTACGACAATAAATTCCGAAGCGATGTCTTCACCAAGCGCGTGGCTTGGACAGGTATAGTCTGGCTGAATATGATCGGCCATAACTTGCGGGAGAGATTAGCACTATTTAGACATGGAAAATTATAGCTTTTCGTCTTCTATAGCCACTGCAAATCTTTTAATAAATGTGGCATTACTAATGAAATAATGTTCGACACGCAGTGCCGAACATTATCAGTGAACACCGTTCACTCGAAAGCTAAGAAGCAGTGCACACCAGACGCGTTCTTTAATGCTATTACGACTGGAGGAGGTAGAGTGTTTAGTGAGGGCAACGCAGATAGCATTGTCAATACGTATGCTCTGTTGGGAATGTGGGGCATCGTTGGATAATGCCTCCTGGTGTACTGTTTTCTCTATAGACATGCCCCGTATTTCTTGAGCTAATGCAAGAGTTTGGCTTAGAACGAACAAACAAAGCAGCTTTATTATTATTATGTTTTTTAGGAAGAAGAACGGCGACAACCTTCTTTTTCTTCAATGAACCGTGGTAATAACGGAAGCACCCATAAAAGAAAGCATAATTAAATATATAAAACCCAACTTTCAATCTAGCAACGCCTCGCCTCAAAGGCAAGAGCCCTTCGGTCTCATCTGCTCACCGCCGGTGCAGCCTTAGTGCGCGAAAGTTCATGCATCCACGTGGCGATGCTCGTGCCTCCGTGCCGGCTGCTCTTCCTGGCTGGGCAGATAGAAGCGGCAGCGTCCATTTGTCTCGCAAGGGCGGCCTCTGCTGTCGGTGCGCGACCTGGGCCGCTGCTAAAAGAGAGCAAGTTGGGCATGACGAAGCAAGAAAACCGGCTCTGTGGCTCGCGTTCCGTGCACTTGGCCATCACAAATAGCAAGGCCTAAAGGGTGCCAGTCGGAGTCGGGGTGTGTGCGAGCGCGCGCTGCGTAGGATGCCGGCTGCTGCATAATTTCCCTCGCGCGGTCATCATCCCGGGACCCCGGTCGAATGAGATGAAGCCGCCGGCCGCGGGAGAGGAGGAACAGGACAGGGGAAGGGCGAGCTCTCGTAGCTTCGGGAGGAACGAGGAACATCAAAGCGAAAAGAGTGGATAGTAGCGAACGTAGCGGCGGCAGAGAAAGTAAACGAGGTGCTGAAACATTAATGAGCCTCGCGAAGAACCTGGCGGGGTGTGCGGCTCATGAGGGGGGCACCAGGGGATAAGGGGTGGAGGAGGGCATGGACTGCGCGTCTCTGCGGTTGTCCGATGCGAAAGCTCTCCCTCCAGGCGGCTGTAATGGAAATTGTTCTAATAGAGGAGGCGCTTACCCCACGACGCCGGTGACGGTTACAAAAAAGAATGATCAATTATGGTTGGACCGCAATAGGCGGTGTTCGTTCTCATTTTTGGCTCTTGTGGTTTTCGGTTGCCTGCATAGCTTTTGGAAGAGCGCTTCCCTTTACAAGTTTTTAGTGAGAGGCCATAGACTAGTTGTATATCATCACAAACAAGTGCAATGTGACGCGTTTCCTTATCATACGATCGCTTGAATGCCCTAACGCAAAACGTTAGAGGACATTTAATGCTTGTACTCTCACGTTATCTTTACCTGCTTATGGTGGTGTCGCATAAATGATAACAGGCTGCAAATAGTAAAAGTGCAGTCTCTCATCTTGTTGTTCTTTAGTGACATGTTCAGAAGGTGTTAGTGCGTGAATATGGTGCCCGCTGCTATATGGCTCGTAATCGGGAAGTGTCATTGCACTCATACAGATATACCGCTATATTCGCACGCGCATTGCGAAGGAAAACAAGCTTGTTGCAACAAACGCGGGTACGACGACACCGTTGCACGACAGTCAAGACAATATAGTAACCTGACGATGTCGGGGCCAAACAAGAAGTAAGGGCCATATACCTAGACATCGGACAACCAGGCTACAACCCAAAACACAGCCTCAATCCAAGTATATGACCACTGATACGTACAGAACACTTGTGTATGTCGACTTTATTGGAAAATGCGTGCATGGTGAATAGTACATCCAATACTGCCCTCTGTTCTAGACATTTGTCTCGAACAGAGGGCGTACATTTGCGTGGTGTTCGTTCGTCATGGCCCCAACACTTTCTCTAACTTCAGCGCCTACTATCTATCTCTATCTAGACAGCAGCTGTTCTGGGGTATCGCGACGAGATTTTTTTATTAATATGATTTTTTTTTGTTTTTATGTCTTCTTTGTAAATAGGTTCGCCCTGTGCTGTCTCTATTTTTGCGTAGCGCTGTACCGATGTGTGTATGGGGGAAGGGAGCTCCGTAAAGCTGCGATTTCGTGGCGTTTTCCTCCTTCTTCCCATCCACGTACTAATGTATGTTTGTCTTAAATAAACACACTCAGAATTAAAAGGAGATGTTGGTGCCTTAACCTGCGATGCCTTATCCTTATCGCAGGGCAAACAAAACTAAATAGATTATATATATATATATATTGTAAGGAAGAAGAAGTGCGCCGTGCCGAGCTCCGCAGCCGGATCGCCAGCGCTACTGAAGTGGGGCTCGAGCTAGACGCTGTTCCTGGTGTGACTGTCTAAGCCTACGCTGCTGCGTCTTCTTGTCCGCGTCCTTCGTGTCGTCCACAGCCGTGTCGGACTTCTTTGCCATAATTGGTGGAGGTTTGCTGGGTCTCCTGCAATCCTGGAATTGCGCAGCCGGACTCTCCCTGCCATCATGACCACCGAAAGCGCCACGAGCTTACCACCACCTGCTCCCCAGTCTCCCGTATGCCCCGGCACGTTCCGCCAGCGGGACCCTCCTATCTTCAGCGGCACTGACGACCATGACGTTGATGACTTGTGTATGTCGTCAGTCGCGTCAGTCGGAACAACAAATGGGATGACATCACTAAATTGACCACCGTCCCTTTCTACCTCACCGGAATTGCCCACTTGTGGTTTCGGAACCACGAAAGTGAAGTCCCAAGCTGGACGATATTTAAGACAAAGTTCAGCGAGGTCTTCGGCCGCCCTGCTGTTCAAAAGCTTCGTGCCGAACAGCGTCTGCAGTCGCGCTCTCAGCAGCCTGGTGAGAACTTTACCAGCTACATCGAAGATGTCATCGATCTCTGTAAACGCGTCGATGCATCCATGACTGAGTGCAATAAAATCAAGCATATTATGAAGGGTATAGACGAGGACGCGTTTCAGATGCTCATCTCAAAGAGCCCCTCTACTGTTGCCCAAGTTATTGAACTGTGCCAAAGCTATGACGAGCTCCACCGTCAACGCCTCCTCACCCGCCGTCCTGTTCCCCATCAGGAATCGTTGTCCGGCTTGACCTCTCCTTTTCCGGATGCCACCCTCCTCTCGCAAATAAAGGCTTTCGTCCGGGAAGAAGTTGCTCGCCAGCTCTCCCTCATCTCCAATCCACCGGAGTCAAGTTCGTCCCTTAGTCCGACCTTACGACACGTTATAGAAGAACAAGTGTCCGAGGCCCTTCCTCTGGAACGGGCGCCTCAACTCACCGCCCCATTGACTTACGCCGACGCCGTCGCACGACCACGACCACCGACCTTCCGGGCTCCGCCTCCAATGCCTAGCCCTGTTTTTACCCCCACGCTGCCACGACCTTCAGTCCATCGAGTAATGAATCCCTGGCGTACAGCGGACAATCGGCCCATCTGCTATTCGTGCGGTATTCCCGGTCACGTTGCACGCCTGTGCCGCCGCCGTCCACTTCATCCACGTGACGACCCACGCACAGCCGCGTACGACCATCCGTTGCCTTACGCACCTGACCGCGATTTACCCCTTCCCCGCCAAAGCCTTCGTCAAGTTTCTGACCGCCGTTCTCCTTCTCCTCGTCGTCGCTCGCCCTCCCCGATGCGTCGACGTCCCTCTCCTGCTGACACGGAAAACTAAGTGGCGCAGTTCCTGAGGCAAGAACTGCGTCATCGCCGCAACGCTTAAGCCCTCTTCTTTCGCCGCCTAACGTTATTGATGTCGCTGTTGAAGGTGTCTCTGTGCTTGCCCTCATTGACACAGGTGCCGCCATATCTGTAATTTCCGAAAAACTTTGCCGCTCAATACGAAAAGTCACGACGCCTTTCTTCGGTCCTTTACTCCGCACGGCCACAGCACAGCACGTCCAGCCGGTGGCTGCGTGTACCGCCAGACTTGAAATTCAAGGTGTGCTCTACACAGTCGAGTTCGTCGTTCTTCTCCACTGTTCCCACGATATTATTTTAGGTAGGGACTTTCTCTCCCGTCACCAAGCTGTTATTGATTGCTCCCGTGCAGAAGTCGCCTTCTCTTCGCTTGGCAATGCCATATTTGATGACGTTTCGCTTTCCTGCACCAAGTTGTCCCTCACTGACGACATCCTAATACCTCCACACGCATCCGTTCTGGCATCTGTATCCTGTTCCGTTGCCTCCGACGCCACCGTACTCTTTATACCTTCGACTGCTTTCGTTCATCGCCACCTCTCACCACTCCCAACTGCGCTGCTTGGCCTTCAAGCTGGCGCGACTCACCTTCCTGTATACAATTACTTCCCGTTCCCGATTACGTTGCTTCGCGGTGAATCTCTCGGCACTGTGGAGCCTTACGACACCATTACCACGTTGCAACTTCCTATTGGATCGTCAGAAGTCAGCACCCTCTACTGTAGTCCCGTGACTGCCACATCGCCTGAAGACGTTTTCAACCATGTCATCGACAATGCCTTAAACCCCAAGCAACGCCATGACCTTCTTCGTCTCCTCGAGAAATTTCGTCCTGCTTTTGACAGCCATACCACTTCTCTGGGCCGAACGACGACTGTATGTCACCGGATTGACACCGGTTCTCACTCACCGCTACGGCAGCGACCATACCGCGTATCGTCGACCGAACGGCGCGTCATTGACGAGCAAGTAGGTGACATGCTAAAGCGTGGTGTCATTGAACCATCCGACAGCCCATGGGCATCGCCAGTAGTTTTAGTTAAAAAGAAAGATGGCTCGATCCGCTTTTGTGTAGATTACCGTCGCCTAAACAAAATAACCCGAAAGGATGTTTATCCATTGCCGCGGATCGACGACGCCCTAGACTGCTTACAAGGCGCAGAGTTCTTTTCCTCCCTCGATCTGCGCTCTGGTTATTGGCAGGTGCCTATGGCTGCAGACGATAAGCCTAAAACTGCTTTCATCACACCAGATGGCCTATACGAATTTCGTGTGATGCCATTCGGACTTTGCAACGCGCCCGCGACTTTTGAGCGGATGATGGACACTATTCTCCGAGGCCTCAAATGGAACACGTGCCTGTGTTATTTGGATGATGTAGTAGTGTTTGCACCCGATTTTCCTACTCACCTTCATCGCTTGGAGCAGGTTTTCCGCTGTCTCAGTGACGCTGGCCTCCAACTAAACCTGAAGAAATGTCACTTTGGCGCACGCAAGCTGACGATTCTCGGACATGTCGTGTCGAAGGACGGCGTTCTCCCTGATGCCGCTAAGCTCCGTGCTGTTACAGAATTCCCGAGGCCAACGTCACTAAAAGACTTGCGCAGTTTCATTGGCCTCTGCTCGTATTTCCGCCGCTTTATTCGAAATTTCGCTTCGATTATGGCACCACTGACAGAGCTTCTTCGAGGAGACCCCAATCTTTCCTCATGGTCCCCGGCTTGCGATCATGCCTTTGCGACGCTACGTCGCCTCCTCACAACACCACCGATACTACGCCATTTCGATCCAACTGCTCCCACAGAAATCCATACGGATGCTAGCGGTGTTGGTCTTGGCGCTGTGCTCGCCCAGCGAAAGCCCGGCTGCCAAGAATATGTTGTTGCTTACGCGAGCCGCACTCTGACGAAAGCTGAAGCCAACTATTCCGTCACGGAAAAAGAATGTCTCGCGATCATCTGGGCCATCACAAAATTTCGCCCATGCCTGTACGGCCGGTCCTTCGATGTCGTTACCGATCACCACGCACTTTGCTGGTTGTCGTCTCTGAAGGATCCCTGCGGCCGCCTAGCCCGGTGGGCACTGAGGCTCCAAGAGTACGATATCCGGGTTGTCTACCGCTCAGGCAAGAAGCACGCCGATGCCGATGCTCTTTCGCGCTCGCCTGTCCACGCCGACATTGTCAGTGTGTCCGTCCTAGACGACCCACTTCTCCAATTCGCTTCTGTCGACATGGCTTTGGAGCAGCGCAAGGACTCCTGGATTTCATCTTTGACTGATTACATCTCTAATTCACCTACACGCCCACCATCCCGAGCGTTACGCCGCCAAGCTTCGCACTTCGCCATCCGCGACGGAATTGTCTATCGCCGTAACTACAGTTCCGACGGCCGCAAATGGCTGCTTGTAATACCTCGGCAGCTCCGCACTGATGTTTGCGCCGCTTTCCACGCCGACCCTCAGTGCGCACACGCTGGTCTCTTCAAGACCTACACCAGACTACGTCATAGGTTTTATTGGCGTGGTATGTACACATTTGTGCAAAAGTACATTCGCTCTTGCACAGAATGTCAACGCCGGAAGCCTGATCCTTGCCGCCCTTCTGGACCAATGCAACCTTTGCCGTGCCCTTCGCGACCCTTTGACCGGGTTGGGATAGACCTCTACGGGCCTCTGCCATACACAGCTGCTGGCAATCGCTGGGTCATTGTAGCTGTAGACCATCTCACGAGGTATGCAGAAACGGCCGCTCTGCCAGCCGCGACGGCTCGTGACGTTGCCTCCTTTCTCCTTCAACGCTTCGTTCTACGTCACGGCGCTCCCCGCGAACTCCTGAGCGACCGTGGCCGCGTCTTTCTCGCCGATGTCATTCAAGAACTTCTCGCTGAATGCCGCATTATTCATCGCTGTACCACCGCATATCACCCGCAAACAAACGGATTGACAGAGCGCTTTAACCGAACTCTTGGCGACATGCTTTCGATGTATGTCGCCTCCAACCACACCAACTGGGACCTCATCCTTCCCTATGTCACGTACGCCTACAACACGGCACCCCAGTCAACGACGGGCTTTTCTCCCTTCTTTCTTCTATATGGCCGCGAACCATCATTTCCCATTGACACTATTCTCCCTTACCGTCCCGACTTATCAGAAGGTACACCGGTTTCCGAAGCCGCCCGGTATGCAGAAGAATGTCGGCAACTAGCTCGCTCCCTTACAACGCAAGAACAAGCGCTACAGAAATTTCGTCATGACGACGGGCGCCCCCACCACCAGTTCTCCCCTGACGCTCTTGTTTGGTTGTGGGTGCCTCCTACTTCGACACAAGGTGTCTCTTCCAAGTTTGTATCCCGATACCATGGACCTTACCGGGTTCTACGCCAAACTTCTCCGGTGAACTACGTTATCGAACCTCTGACGCCCCCTACGGACCTGCGTCGCCGAGGCCGCGAAATTGTGCACGCAGATCGGCTGAAGCCGTATCACGAGCCCTTCGTCCTCACGACGCCTTAGGCCTCCTGTGCGGCTCAGTCTTCAGCGAGGGGGGAAGTTGTAAGGAAGAAGAAGTGCGCCGTGCCGAGCTCCGCAGCCGGATCGCCAGCGCTACTGAAGTGGGGCTCGAGCTAGACGCTGTTCCTGGTGTGACTGTCTAAGCCTACGCTGCTGCGTCTTCTTGTCCGTGTCCTTCGTGTCGTCCACAGCCGTGTCGGACTTCTTTGCCATAATATATATATATTCGTCTATAAAATCATCACAATCAGCGTGAATGTTTAACGCACCAAATCGGCGAATCACTCAAATTGACCTTGGAACGAAGCAAGAGTCCGTGGCTATGCTCTCCTTCGTATTTGATGGCGCCTTTCGGTTCTATTGAATCGCTCTGAAATTTTTTCGGATGCTCGAGCAATATCAAAGAAGCAGAGGCCTAAGCTCGGGCATGTTGATAATATCAGTGTTCAGTAATTAATAACGTAAATCTTAACATTGTTAAGAAAACCGCAAAGAAACGTCAGTAGACACTATTATGGACTCCGCTTTATGTTGTCGCCTCTGCACGATGGTCATTTCTTTATTTGTTTAGGAACAGTTGTCCTCATGGCTAAGGAGTGCCGACCAACCGAAACGAACTTGAATTTCTTATTTCTCAACAGTACCTCCTTTTAATGGTAGGCATTCATTTATTGTTATAATGACTGAATTGATGAATGCTTAATGAATGAACAAGTCACGTTTCGATTAGTCAAGTATTCAATCAATCAATCAATCAATCAATCAATCAATCAATCAATCTGTTGTATTCCAGCCATGGCGGCCGCATTTCGATGCGGGAGAAATGCGAGGAGACCCGTGTACTTAGATTTAGGTGCACGTTAAAGAAACCGAGGTGGTCGAAATTTCCGGTGTCCTCCCCTACGGGGTGCCTCATAATCAGAGTGTTTTTCGCACGTAAAACCTCATAATTGAATTTTTTAATCAATCTGCTGGCAGTACCCTCACGAGGCACTGTCGCAGCCATCTTTCTCAGTCCACTGTTTGCCGTAATGATCAACCTACACATTTGTGTAAAAGGGTGAGCTGCTTTGTGAGTTGAAGGGACGCAATGTTCAAATTAACAAGTCGAACATGGCAAGACAGAAAGTAAGAGCCGATGTGGTGTTCCGAAACCAGGATTGTTTAAGAGCACCCAATTTTAGAGCGCACCTTTCAGCGGCGACCGTTCCTGCGGCGAGCGTCGGCGTCGGCCTAACCGAGCGAGCGCAGCGTAGGCTGAAAGAGCGAACGCGGAGCGCAGCGGGGGATGAAAGACGCGAGGAGGAAAGCGAGGAGGAGGGTATGGCGAAAGCACGAAAAGAAAAGCGAAGTGCGACGATGGTGGCCACGAGATGGCGCCAGAGTAGCACGCGTCTTCTGGGAGATCTGTCTGCGGCGGATGCTGTGAATAGCGCCCACGCGTCATCCACGCGCTGGCTCTCACCATCTCCAGATTAGTGAGGAAGTCGCGCCTCACTTCGCTCCGTTTGCAGTGTTCAGCAACAGAAGACCGCGCCATCGAATATACCGAGAAATGAAAACAATTATAGAGCTGCCCTCAAACTTCGCCTTAGGGAGTATCGTAATCGTCGGTGAATTTTGTGTTTCTGACACTGACACCAGAACCTGACCAGCACGCTGCCCACCACTCCATTTTATTTCGGTACAGAGCATAATACACTCGCATAATTTCAATTTCAATTTCAATTTCAATTTATTTTCCCATCTTGCAATACAGATGGAGGGGTTGCAGAAAAAAGCTACACCAGGGCAGCTTGACAAGTCTACAAACCTAAAGTTCAGCAGGGAGGCAGTACTGAAACTTGTACAAAAAACAAACAAACAGATACGTATATCAAGTAATCACTAAAGTATACACGAAACAGCAATACGTGCACACAAGTATACTCAAGCCATATTATTTAAACACATAGTATGAAGCTCCTCGCGCGAACAAGAAAACAAGTCAAAATTAATGAGAGTATAACCATTAAGAAGAGATGGAAGAATATAGTGAAGGCGTTCTTCTCCGAGTTTAAGTCGAGGTGTCGGTACTATCCATTCCTCGCCATGTCTTGTTGGATAGCTTAACGTTTTTTTCTTTAGTTCTGCTAATTTCCTGAGATTGGTTATATTATTCCTGATTTCCGATTTAAAGATGACACTGAGACGATATTTATAGAGATTATGTACTTTAATCACTCTAGAATGACTAAATAAATTTGCACTTGGATGTCGGTATGACGTATTGTACACATGTCGGAGATACCTTTTTTGGATTAGGTGAATACGTTCAAGGTTAGTGAAGGTTGTGGTACCCCAAACTAAGTGGCAATAATTCAAATGCGAGTTAAAGATCGAGTTGTAAATGAGCATATTAGTTTGTGTAGGAAGGATGTTCTTTAAACGACCGATAGCGCCAGTGATTTGAGCTATTTTGTTTGAGATGCAATTAACGTGATGATCCCATGACATATTCGAGGAAAATATAACCCCTAGGCATTTGAACTGCTCTATTATTTCTACAGGACGTGAATTCAATTTAATATCTTCATGCGGTGGGATAAGTTTATTTTTTGGTTTGAAAATGACTGCCTTAGTCTTACCCTCGTTTATTTTCATTGAATTAGCAATGGACAATCCTCGAGGGCTTTCATTGCAATGTTGCATTGATCAGTAAGTTCGGAAATGCTATTACCGGCAAAAAACAGACTTGTATCGTCCGCATAGATGACAAACTTTGCATCATGGTTAATATTCATTATATCATTTATATAAATGTTGAAGAGTAAAGGTCCTAGCGTACTTCCTTGAGGGACACCGCACATGAGAGGTTTCGGTTCAGACTGCATACCATTAATTAATACCACTCGTTGCCTAAATGATAGATAAGAGTTCAATATTGATAGTGCTTTCCCTCGGATACCATAGTGCTGTAATTTATTAAGCAGTATTTTATGGTCCACGAGGTCAAAAGCCCTTGAAAAGTCCACAAACACACCAATGACAATAGCTTTGCTTTCTAGTTGTGTTATTATATATTCTTTTCGTTCGAGCAATGCAGACTCAGTTGATTTGCCTTTGCAGAAGCCAAACTGAAATTGTGTTAGCAGGTTAAATTTATGAATGAAATTAGACAGTCTTAGATGAAGCATTCTTTCAAAGGCTTTTGAGAACACTGGCAGAATTGAAATTGGTCTGTAATCACCAAGAACATTTCGATCTCCCTTTTTAAAAAGGACAACGACTTTCGCTAATTGCATTTTTTTGGGAAATACTGCAGTTACTAAACAGATGTTAAAGATGTGAGCAAGTATAGGAGCGATAACTTCAGCTACATGCTTGACTGGCCGAATTTGAATGTCATCAATATCACAGCTACTGCTGTTGTTAAGATTTCTTATTACTGACACTACTTCACCTTCCGTAACAGGATGCAGGAAGACTGATTCATCATTTCGAATGTGCATGTATTTGTTAGCATCAGATTGAGCAGCGCTAGTAGTCAGGTTAGTTAAAAACGTATTGAATACATTAGCCAATTCCAAACCACAAACTTCCTTTCCATCAATATTTAGTTTGGTTAAAGCAGTGTGTGCACTATTACGCTGTAATAGAGTATTTAATCTTGCCCATAGTGCACTATGTCGAGCATTCTTGACGTCTAGTAGTGATAGGTGATAGGAAGTTCTTGCAGATCGCAGTTTTTTAGTCAATTTATTCCTGTATTTCCTAAAGACCGCAAGGTCCTCAGCCTGACGAGTGCACAAAAAATTTCTGTATAACTTTTGTTTCGTTTGTATTTCTCTGCGGAGCTCTAACGTTATCCAGGGCTTGCGGGTTTTGCGACTTCTTATGCGGGTCACAGGGGGAAAGCAGTCATGATAAATTTGTTTAAATGTATCAATAAACGTATTATAGGCTAAATCTGCGTCATCTAGTTCAGCTATCTTGCTCCAATCTATTTTCACAAGCTGGTCCCCAAAGGATGTCAGTGATGTCTCTGTAATTGCTTGGTATGTGACTGATGTAGATTTGCTCCCCATTGCACCAGGCTTCTCTATGCAAACAAACACGGGAAGGTGATCACTAATGGAACACGATAAAACGCCCGATATAACATTCGTCTGCATAGAGTTAGTGATAATTAAATCAAGCACAGAATGGCTTTTACTTGTGACTCTCGTTGGTATATCAATCAGGTTAACAAAACCATTAGACGCAATGGATGTATTAAAATCTCTAGCAGAGGGACTGGGAATATTCATGTCAATATTAAAATCGCCGGAAGCTACTAACGTTTTCTGGTTATGACGCTCAACAACAGAAGCCATAAACAGGTCATAGAACTCCAGAAATGACGAAATATTACCATCCGGAGGCCGGTAACATACAGAAAACACAGTGCTTTGCGTACAAACCGACAGAATTTCATAGCCTCGGGTTATTACAGTGTATGATTCAAGTAATTGACCTTCTAGATCGTTGCTGAGCAATAGTGCAACACCACCGCCGCGGACATTTTGCCTATTTACGTAGTATGTGGTGTAGTCTTTCAATCTGAAAACATCATAGTCACAAGTGCTCCATGTCTCTGTTAACATTATTGCAGAAAATTGAAAAGAGAAACCGGCAAAGAATTCTTCTAAGCACAATATTTTGTTTTTCACTGACCTAGTATTGAGGTGAATACATTTGTGAATAGCCGTCGAGAACTTTGACACTGCTTGGTTAATATCATTAGTCAAATAATAGCCAGTCTCATTCATCGTGCTTTCTTTGAACACAAAAGAATAAACTTGTCATCAGTTATATTTTGCCAAGGTCGTCTTTACTCCTAATAACAGTGGTAGCTGCTCCACTGGACTTTCGAGCAAGAATTTTTCCATTTACATACCAGACGAAATCATAGCCTTTTGCTTTTGCCCTCTCTTTCGCAGCTCGAAGAAGTTCGCTGTGGAAGCGAGTTAAATTTTCCTGAATGAAAACTTTCAGTTCACTGTTCTTGAGCGCGCTCTTTTTCTGCAGCCATGTGTCCCTTATCTGTTGTCTGGCAAACCTGATAATAATTCCGGGAACATTATCTTGCCTCGCTGGCAGTCGGTGAGCTGATACAACGTCAGCATCAGTCAGCCGAGGAACACGAAGCCTGTCAGCAACCTGATCTAGTGACGTTAATAGGTTCTCGCCAGGAACAACAGGGACACCATGTACTTCCAGATTAAGCCGCCGGCTGCGAAATTCCAAGTCATTTACCTGTTGCCGAAGCTCATGTTGTACTGCGGTGTTGACCACGTCCTTTTCCTCTAGCTTTGACACTCGCGTTCTGAGAGCCTTTATTTCACTGTCTTGTCGGGTTATCTTTTGTTCAAACTCGTCAAACTTTCCCGACATAAACTGGAGTGATTTTTCCATATCATTGATTTTTCCAACTAGGGCAGGCAGGCTTTCGAGCTTTTGATTTATGGCCGCGAGAACCTCCGTTTCAGGTTCGCTGTGAGTAGCGCGTGCTGCAGTGTTTCTGCATACTGGGCATCTCCAGGTGATTTTTGCACTTTCCGATTTTGTTTTAAATGATTTCTCAGCTACACCAGCGCACTTGCCAAAGTGGTATTCGAGAGAACACTCGGAGCATTGCACCGACCCTTCGTCTTTACGAACGGGCAACTGACAAGAAGAGCAAGTATGGGACATAGCTGAAACTTTCACAATGTGAGCACAAAACAAGGGAAACCTTAACAACAAGAGCAAACAGGACTACAGGGCAACACTGTGGCAGCGGCAGCAGCAACGTTGTAGGTTGATGTTTAACAAAATAATAAGAAATAATTGGAGCACCAACCTGTAACAAGCAGGATTCAACGATTAGTAGGTGTTCCCACGAGCTGCCACCGCTGCCAAATGATCGCCAAGGAGCAAAAACGCCCACTTATAACGGCTCCCGAAGCTTGCCAGGTGCGCATGCGCTTGGCAAAGATCGTGGAAAATCGCCACATAACAATGCCTTAACCGCCAAGAGACACGCCGCTTATTGAGTCCGCTGTTTATATTTTCGCGTTCGACGACTCTGCCTCATGGAAGTGGTCCCTGGTTCCTCATAATCACATGAGCCTGAGACGACCCACAAAAGCGTGGACTTCTAGAGCTCAACGGCGCACCTTTTCTAAAGACTCACCGGCGCAATATCGGAGGTTACGACTAAAGCATCCCAGCGCCTTTGATGGCCAAGAAAAGGCCGCGTCGTTGACGGAAGCAGGGTGAACCGCGGTGCAAATTAGTTTAAGGCAATTGATGACCAATAGCTGCGCCAACTGTTCCCCAGCCTGGCCGATACCACGGCAGTTTTAGTAGTCAAAGAGTGTCACATTTGCACACCCTGTAAGAAAGCACCACGTGGGCTGATCGACGTTATTTGGATCGACGATAAATTTTGACACACACGCACACACACAGGCGCACGCACGCACGCACGCACGCACGCACGCACACGCACGCACGCACGCACGCACGCACGCACGCACGCGCACACGCACACGCACACGCACACGCACACGCACACGCACACACACACACACACACACACACACACACACACACACACACACACACACACACGGGTCACTGAAGGAAAAATACGTGACCTCACGAGAACACGTCGATGAGTGGCTCAATAATTGCAAGCGGGTGAGCAGAAGCAACGGCTATGACTCGGCAGCGCCGCTCAGTCATGTGTTTTCGCTAAGTAGCACCGCTCTCATGTGGTATGAAAACCACCAGGACATGTTCCCAACTTGGGATCCTTTTGTTGAGGAAGTGCAGAAGTGCCTCGGCGATTCTAACGCCAAGAAAAAGCGAGCGGAGCAGGCATTGGCTCAGAGGGCCCAGCTTCCAGGGGAGACATGTACCACATATATAGAAGAAATTTTGAAGTTGTGCAAGATAGTGAATCCCAGGATCCCTGACGAGGACAAGGTTGGACACGTTCTTAAGGAGCTGCCGAAGACGCGTACAATTTCCTGATTGGCAAAGAGAACCTGAACTCCATGTCCGAAGTAATGCAGCTCTGTCGTACATTTGAAACGCTGAAGATGCGAGGGATAGCTTCGAAATTTGGCCGTCTGTCGAACGTCCCAACAGTGGCCAAGGTCGATACAATGCTGCCTACTGACCTATATTCGACAATACGGCAGATTGTAAGAGAAGAACTGCTTCGATGTCAGCAAGTCTCTTATTGCCCCGGTGGCTTTCAGGATGTCTATGCAGCAGAAAGAGAACGCACGCGAACGCCGGCCGTTCCAGCCCCATGGCAGCCATCAGTTAATACAGCAGATGTCGTCGATTAATACCAAGAAACACTGCGATTTGGGTACTCATATCGATCACCCTGCAATTACGAACGCCGTTTTCGCTCTTCGCCTTTCTCTCAACGAACGTCGGCTCGCTACCGTCCCCGTGAAGAGCGATACTAACAGTCAATTCCTTCTGAAAGGCCCGGTCACTCCGAGCTGCCACGGGTGTTTCGACCCCTTCCGGTGTGCTACAGCTGTGGCGTCTCGGGTCACATCTCGCACTTTTGCAACTACCGCCTTTAATACCAGCGAGAGCCCTCTTTCCAGCGTTTCGACCGCCCGTGCTCTACACCATGGCCATCACGTACACGTCGCGGTTTACGCCGCCCCTTGCCAGCCTCTGATCGAAGCTTGACGCCGCCACGAGCTCCCCGTGCTGCAGGATCCCTGTCGCCGCGGCGACGCACGCAGTACCGCCGCCGGGAAATTAGTCGGTGCGGCCAATGGGGGTGAGGCCGCGAGATACCGTGCACTATCGACAGATATACTCCCGTCAGTGTTTATGCTCAAGAACAAAGTTGATGTACTTGTTGATGACGTACCTACCATGGCACTTATGGATACAGGCGCGAAGATATCTCTGATGAATGTCAATTCCAAGAGGATGCTTGGATTGAAAGTGATGTTTACTTTAAGCCGTGGTGTGACATTCCGCGGTGCGAGTGGTGATGCGTTGTGTTCTGTGGGAGTCTGTACTGCGGAAGTGTCTTTGTGTGGCAAAGTGTTTAACACAGAATTCGCGGTTATTACACGATCCACACATGATATTTCGGGAATCGATTTTTTGCTGGAGTGTGGGGCAACTGTTGGCTGTAAAAGTGGGCACCTTTACGTCCGCGATAGTTTCCCAGCTGCGCTCTTGGAGAATTCATCACGTGATGAATGCATCTTTGTCGTCTCCGAGGACACTTTCGTTCCTGCATTTTTTGCTGTGCGCGTTCCAGTAAGTAACCTCTTCTAGTAACGACCTTACCACGTTCGATGCCACGTTGGAACCGATTCAATTGACTTGTGTAAAAAAAAACAAAAAAAGAACATGTTAGTTTCCCATTGGGTGGTGCCTGTAGTCGAAGGACGCGCAAATGTGTGGACCATTAAAAGTTCAGTGGAGGCAGCCTGCAGTGCTGCCTCGCGGCATGAAACTCACTGTATTCAAAAACGAATCCTCTAGGACGCTGGTTGCGCTTGTTGCTGCCGCAAACGCAAAAACCTCTGCAGCAAACGCAAGACCTCTGCCGCAAACGCAAAAAAAAGTGATGGTTCCTGTTCCAGATGTTTCACTACGCACGGCAAGCTCGCAGCAAGTCAAGCCTTCGGCCGCATGTACCGCTCGTGTTATGATTCAGGATGTACTATACTTTGTTCAATTCGTCGTTTCTTCGCCGTGCTTCGCGTTACGTTATTGATTGGGACTTTCCGCGCATCATGCTGTTCTCGACTGCGCTCGTGCGCAACTGGCTTTGTCTCTGTTCAGTGACACCACCACCGATCTCCCGAACCGTTCTCCTAAAGCGGTCGTCGCCACTGACGTCATTATCTCTCATTTCTCTGCCGCCTTGGTGCCCGTATCTTGTGACTCTGTCTCCGCCACGACTACCACTGCCCTTTCTAGACCACCTGGAGATTTTTCGCGTCGACGGTACCTTCTTCTCCCGTTTGCTGTCGTCATAGTCGCCGATGGTTCCGCTACAGTTTATGCGTGCAATTTATTTCCCTGTTCTTCAACTCTATTACACCGTGAATGTGTGGGACATCTCGACACTTTTGACGTCATTCTTCCATGTTGTCTACCTCCCGATAAGGAACCACTGCCTATAGGTGCCGTTACCTCTGCTGTTGTACAATCCTCACGTTCCCCAGACGTTTTCTTGCATACTGTCAATGACCGGCTTACGCCAGCTCAACGCGGTAAGTTGCTGAACTTGAACGTTTCCATGCTTCTTTCGACCTCGGCCAACCTTACTTGTGGCGCATGTCAGCGGTTGCGCAGCGTATTGACACCGGTAACAATGCTCCGCTGCGCCAGCGTCCATACCGTGTTTCCGCAGCCGAACGTCGTGTCATTAATGAACACGTTGACGAGGTGCTTTAAAGAGATGTGATCCAGCCCTTCCAGTGGTCTTTGGCGTATCCGGTCGGGCTGGTGCGGAAAAAGGATAGCTCAATCAGATTTGGCGTCGATTACCGCCGGCTAAACAAGATTACCTGCAAAGATGGCTATTCTCTACCGCGTATCGACGACGACGTGTCGAAACGTTCGCTTCTGCTTTCACCTTGTTCACGTTTTGCTCATCGTCTTTGTTGTATCTGTGCAACGTTTATCAAGCGTATTGTCTCTTGTCACTGTGGGCCGCGTATCTGATGCACGCGGTCACTGTTCACATGTGCTATTGCATCGCTAGCCAATTGCATGCCTCGGCTGCACCCATGCTCCCTTTATAAGGCGAAGCCACTGAATCATTGTTGTCTGTTATGTTCATGTTGCTGTCCGAATAAATGCTTGACTTCACGGCGTCTCTGGCCAACATGGCGACGAGGATGGGATCGTTCGGGCAGAGGCAATGGCCAAGCCTGAGGAAACGGCAACGACGCCACGGCAAGCGAGGACATCAGTGATGGCCACCACCCTGGGATCTTTGGCCCAGTTCTGCCCAGACTCTGGCAATATCGAAGTCTACCTGGAGAGGTTAGACCTTTCCAGGTAGACTCAGGTAATGTGACTCAGCTAAAGGCATTTTTGGGCCTAGTAAACTACTACGCCAAATTTTTGCCTGACCTAGCAAATGTGCTAGAACCTCTCCACCACCTGTTGCGCAAGGGCAACACATGGAAATGGTCGAGCCAGTGTGACGCATGCTTCAGTCGCTGTAAGAATTCGATCAGTGAAGACACGGTCTTGATACTGTATGATGTAACGAAGGAAATACAGCTGACATGTGACGCTTCTGCTTACGGCTTAGGCGCAGTGCAGTCGCACGGGGCTGAGGGCGGAGAGCAACCGATCGCGTTTGCATCGCGGACGATGACGCCTGTTGAGCGTAATTACGCGCAAGTGGAAAAAGAAGCTCTCGCAGTTGTTTTTGGAGTGAAGAAATTTCATACATATCTGTACAGACATACTTTAAGTGTAATTACTGATCACCAGTCGCTCACAGTCATATTTGAGGCAAAGCACCACACAAATGCAGTAGCTGCAGCTAGTGTGCATCGCTGGGGAATTTTTCTTGCAAACTACAGTTTTGGTATTTTGCACTGACCAGGAACAAAGATAGCCAATGCAGATGGATTATCACGTTTATCAAGCGTTTTGTCTCTTGTCACTGTGGGCCGCGTATCTGATGCACGCGGTCACTGTTCACATGTGCTATTGTATCGCTAGCCAATTGCATGCCTCGGCTGCACCCATGCTCCCTTTCTAAGGCGAAGCCACTGAATCATTGCTGTCTGTTATGTTCATGTTGCCGTCCGAATAAATGCTTGACTTCACGGCGTCTCTGGCCAACAGTCTTGAATTTCCATCGTCCGCCTTCCCCGTGTTTTCCCTATATTACTGGCGAGGCATGTAAACATCAGTTCGCCAGTACGTCGCTCATGCGCTACGTATCAACGCAGCAAGACGCCTTCTCAGAGTTCGGCAAGTCCCCTGAAACATTTACCTTGCCCGGCCTGACCATTAGACCATGTTGACACTGGTATTTACGACCCCCTTCCAAACACTCCTGATGGTAGCCGGTGGATCATTGTTGCCGTAGACTATCTCATACGGTACGCCGAAACATCTGCACTGCCGGTTTCCACCGTGAAAGATATCGCTTGCTTCTTTCTTCGCCATCTGATTCTGCAACATGGTGCACCACGTGAATTAGTGACCGTGGCCACGTCTTTATCTCCAGTGCAATCGAGGCCCTGCTGGGCGAGTGTAACATCGTTCGCCGCACCGCTTCCGCCTGCCATCCTCGAACTAACGGCATGACGGAACGTTTCAATCGTACGCTCGGTGACATGCTTACGATGCATGTGTCCTGCGATCACTCCAATTGGGACCGGGTCATTCCTTTCGTCACTTACGCGTACAACTCTGCCCCGCAAACTACCACCAGCTTCTCTCCTTTGTTATCTGTAGACGAGAACCTTCCTGCTTCATGGACACCATTCTACCCTACCGTCCCGACGCTTCTGATGCGAAACCTGTTTCAGAACCTGCTGCTTATGCTGAAGGATGTCGCCACCTCGCTCATTTTTTACTACTCAAGATCAGAGACGCCAAAAATATCGCCATGACGCATCCGCTCCTAGTGCCCGCAATTCCCCTGGAACGCTTGTTTGGCTTCGGGTCCCGGTCACTCCTCCCGGCCAATCCAGTAAATTTCTATCAAACTACCGCGACCCCTACCACGTGCTGCAGCTAACATCACCCGTGAACTATGTCATCGAGCCGCTCGAGCGGTCTTCTGATCAATACTGCCGAGAGCGCAAAATAGGTTATGGAGCACGGCTTAAACCATGCTATGACCCGCCTATATGCTGTCTTTTCCCTAGGTCGCCGGGATGGCTCCTTTCTGTGCGGGGAGTGATTGTACTGGAGATTTTCGGCGTCGGCATGGTGAAGTGTGGAAGAGGAAGACGACGAACTAGTAGTACGCGCTCGATCGCGGCCCAAAGAGACTGCCGCGCTTTACTGGTCTTCTGGCGGGCGGCCTAGCACTGCCGTGGCACGGCCGAAAGGTTAAACCATTAAACATGCGATTTTCATAAGTGTGCCCCTTCGTTTCTTCAACTATCTATGCACCAGACCTACAGAACTTTCAGCGAAATTATATATATATATATATATATATATATATATATATATATATATATATAGAGAGAGAGAGAGAGAGAGAGAAAGAAACAAATGGACCACAACAATTCCAATATGCTTCTGCAAACTGTGTTTAGTTTCTTATTGCGCAGACGGGGAAACAGCTGTTCTGCTCGAAGAAGTTTATCGCACGAGTTCATCAAAATTATGCATACGAACCTGCGTTCTAAAGAAAAATTTCGCGACCACCTGGATTTATAAAGAACCGCTGGCTTGGTGCCAAGTGGGAGTCTCCTATGGAGCGTCCGATAGTTGGGTAATAAAAGCGCGATTTATAAACGTTGGTACTAGGGACTCCTTGTCAGCCCAAGATAACGCTCTCTTAACAGGAAGCTGTAGCTCGGGCCCAACTCTGACGCAGCCTATTAAAATACATGTAAAACGCAAAAACGTTTTTCTGAGGTAACCCCTGGGCCGATTTTAAAGAAATTTGTTGCATTTGAGAGAAAAAGTTAAATCCTAGTATCTGTTGGAAGCGGAATTTCGATTTATGTCCTGAATTTTGTGAGAAAGATCTTCAAATATACCAATCTTTGAGAAAAATAAAAGCAGGAAGTTTACAGAGTCATAGCTTTGCATCAAGAACAAATATGGCGGTTCTGTAAACGGAGTCATTGAAAGCAGACAAATTCAGTATGTCATTTTATATCTTGTGTGAATTTGTTGCGTTGTTTACAAGGGTTCTGCAAAAGCTGTATTTCCATATTACAAATTTTTTTTTAGATTCATGTGTAACATATCAATTTTGTCCATTTTAGATGTACTATTACAAGCAATTCACAGACTTTTATTATCGTTTTTCGTTGCCGAGTTACCGAGTTGTAAACTTGATAGTGTTGTCTCCTGAAAATTTTCCATTTTTGTGAATTCGTAATAAATAATTGACGACCTAAATGGAAAACTCGAAACCAGCAGTCATTAGATTTCCTGTTTTTCTTTTAAATGCAACAAACCTCGCCAAATTTGGCGCAGTGGTTGCCGAGAAAAGTGAATTCTCCTTTTACCTGTATTTAGATAGGAGCACCCGAGCTAAAGCTTCCTCTTTTGTGATGCCACTCTCCTGTTTTTCTCAGCAATTCCTAGAACTTCAACTCGGCGACGTGTTTTGTTGTCTGGGTGCCATGGCAGCGGCAGTAACTGGACACCGACCTTGGGATAACTGCGGCCCGCAATTTAGCGTCTTTGTTCGGCTTCTGGCTTTCGTAACGTGCGCTGGTCGAGCGCGCCCTGCGTAATCTTTTCCGATGCATAGTCCGAGGCCAAGAATAGCGAACGCGAAGATAAAGCCGCCGCCGACGAAGGGGAAAGAAAATCAGAACGGAAAAAGGAGGAGGGTGGGGCAGCGTAACACCTTGATGCCCTTGTTTTTTTTTTTCGCTAGGGCTTTCTTTCTGAAGGGCCTCTGATGTGTTATGTAAAGGCATCTGCGAAATGCCACGCGTGCACGTGTTCGACTTACTCTCATTTCTTCGGCGGCGGAAGCTGCCGAGAGAATAACCGCGTCGAGCCTCACGTCGGCGATGAGCTGCCTCGGGAGGCGTTTCGTAACGACCCGATTCGCGAATGCCGAGGTGTCTTGTGTCTGGTGCTAATGAGTTACTGACACCACGAGCCTGCAACAGGTGACTCGTGGACTGGCTCACAAGCTCTGATGCCTTCTTTGGGCCTTTCCTGCCTGCGACTCGCACGGCCTGGCGAGCTGATAAACAGTTGAACGACGGAAAACTATATGAGAAATTCGCCCTGCCTGTCCACCACGTGCCTTAGCAGGCACGCGTTCCAATTTGCCTATCTTGAAGGCGCAGAAAGTGATGCGCGCTCCTAATCTACCTTGGTTTCTCACAAGTGAATGATGTGTGGTTTTAGTTGTTTTAATATTTTTTGTTCTTTCTGTTTTTACTTCCCCTTAGCGACGTGGTAAAATGAAAGTTTGATTATGATCACGCCTTCGAGAATGTCTACATATGCATGTGCACTTCTAAATACATCCTTAGTTGGAGGTCAGCGCTTGTGTTCGTTCGTTCTTTCTGCCATCTGGCCGCAGTATAATGAATTACCAACTAGCCGAGCCGCACACATTCCGTCTATCTTCCACTTGCTATTCTCAGAAACTTCGCTACAGCTACAGCCTCTTTTCATTTTCTTCGTAACATTCTGGAAGGTACATGGTGAATCTTACGGTCCAGCGGTGCCGGCCTAATGCTGCAGACTTCTTCTGTCTCGCGGCAATATTCTTGCATTTCCGTGTATATATATATATATATATATATAATGCCACAACACCTGCTTCTCTTGTATCGAGTTTTTTTTTTTTGCTGTTTGTTTTCTTCACCTTGTCTTGGGTGGGCCTTCCTTTCCCACCACGAGACGCCCCTCACTGCAGGGGCGTCCGCATCAGCAGGCGTTTGGTGCGTTGCGATACCACATAACCGAGCACATGAGGGTTGGACCCTCCCGCGTGTAGCCGTGCGCGGCTTAGCCGTGTCTTGAGAAACGGGGATCCTGGGGGATGAGCCGATGCCGGGTGTTCGGACCTTTAAGGCCCCCCGGCGAAGGTAACACACCTCTTTGGCCTCTGCTTCACATAGGCGGCACCCCCGGACGGACCCAGCCGGGGGAAATCGGTAGTTGCCTTTTCCTGTCCCTCTCTCCCTCCAACATTCGTCTTTCTCTCACTTTCGATTTTTCCTGTCTTTTTGTGGCTTCCCTTTACTTCCAATTTTTCCAGGCAGCAAAGGTTAACCTTGTGTGAATAGCCAACCTAGGTTATTTCATTTCGTTTATAGCGGTAATGTAGAGCTGGTGCTTGCAGACCGTGTTTCACAGGTCCTGCAGCGTCTCCACGGTGGGTGGCTGGCGTTACTGCCGAAATTACTCTCTCTTATGGCTACTTCCTTCCCCCACTACCTGATCGCTCCCTGAAAAGGGGGCGCACCGATGATGTCTTCGAGCTTTTTGCCCGTCGAAAAGAAAGTTTCCTCGTTTCCATGTAATCCACTCGGAACAACCAGACAAACCCGTGCGAACAATTTCACCATTCCTCGTGTCTAAGTCTCTCACCCAAGTTTTTGGTACAGGTTATAAGGTATCCAGGATGGCAAGCGGTGATCTCCTCTTGGAGCTCCGCAACCAGAAACAATATGAAAAGCTACCCACTCTAGCGTCATTTGGGGACGCCCAAGTAACAGTAATTCCGCATCGTACTATGAATATCACCCGTGGCGTAGTCTCTGATGATGATCTCTTGGAGCTGACTGAAGCTGAACTCCTGGAGGGACTCAGTGAGCAGAACGTCATCAAAGTTCCCCAGCCTCCAGCCGCCCCAGCAGAAAGGACCGTCCACCTCCGGGCAGGTGGCCTCAAAGGTCTCAAATTGCTAAGAAGAGCGCATGTACAACGCCTTGCAAGAGACAATGGACGCAACGACCAGCCAGACGGCGCCACCAGCGCCAAAGCGCCTCCAAAGGGCCCGTGAACTAATCTCAGTCTCTTAAACACACAGCACCAAATACACTTATAATGGAATCACATATGCTACAGTGAAGACTTCTACATAACCTCGCCGACATTAGAGAACTACTACACAAACACAATCCCAAGTTGCTGTGTGTTCAAGAGACACATCTCAAACCTACCAACACAAATTTTCTTCGAAACTACACCATCTTCCGAAAAGACCGTGACGGGGCGGATGCCTCCGGCGGTGTAGCAATAGTAGCGACAAGGCAGTAGTTTGCCGACACGCCACCCTTCAGACACCACTTGAGGCAGTGTCAGTTCGGGCCATTTGTTTTAATAAGTTGGTCACTGTATGCACAATTTCTACACCCCCGAGCCATCATCTCGAAAAGACAGTCTTTTATAATCTAATTGATCAGCTTCCCGAGCCTTACATACTCGTGGGAGATTTTAACGCACATAACACGATGTGGGGAGACTCACGATGCCACGCGAGAGGTCGACTCATTGAAAGTTTCCTATTAACCTTCGGTGCGCGTCTCTTTAATAAGAAAGAACCAACGTATTTTAATCCACATCATAACTCGTACTCAATAGACGTGGTGATCGGCTCCGCTTGTATCTTCCGTGATTTAGAATGGTGTGTAATTTAAAATCCATTCGGAAGTGATCATTTCCCAGTAACGCTGAACTTCCTAAACAAACGTGATTTCCCTCCACACTTTCCTCGCTGGAAACTGGCCTCAGCTGACTGGGAACGTTTTAGGGAGTCCATACATATATCACGGGATTTTATGGATCATTTTACTATAGATCATGCTGTTTCATACTTCACCGCTTTTATCATCGACGCCGCTGAAAAGTTCATTCCTGAAACAAGAGGCACTTCATCCAAAAAACGGGTCCCCTGGTGGAACGACGATCTTAGAGAGGCACGGAAGAGACAAAATAGAGCTTGGAGCAAGCTACATGAAAGTCCTACAGCCGATAATTTAATATAACTTAAACAGGTTAAATCACAGGGAAGAAGGACGCGACGACAGGCAATGAGGAGATGCTGGCAGAGCTTTCTCTCGGGTATAAATTCGTATACTCTAGAAGCTGAAGTATTGGATAGGCTTAAAAGGCTAACGGAACAAGAAATTTATCCTTTGCCCCTAGTGAACGGTGAAACGAACCGCTTGGAAGACCAATCTGACGCTCTTGGCGAACACTTTCAGCGCGTTTCCAGTTCTGATCATCATACCAAGGCATTCCTGAAACACAAACAAGTAGCAGAACGCAAGGCTGTCCACCGCAAATGCAGACAGAATGAACCCTTTAACGCGCCTTTTAACATTGCCGAGTTGAGAGCCTCCCTTACTGCATGTCAAAGCTCTGGATCTGGACCGAACAGGATCATGTACGGCATGATTAAACACCTTGATACTCAAATTTCTCTGCTAGCACTTTTTAACGCTATATGGGCTGCGGGGTACCTCCCTTGTCGAAGGAGGTAAAGAAGCCCTTGTCGTTCCGATTCTGAAACAGGGCAAAGACCCCACATTAGTAACAAGTTACCGCCCAATTGCCCTCACAAGTTGTATATGCAAACTTTTTGAAAGAATAATAAACCGTCGACTTTTACACTTCCTTGAATTAAATAAGTTGCTTGGTCCATATCAGTGTGATTTTAGAGTAGGACGATCTACAACCTACCATCTCAGTGCGCATCGAACCAAACATTCGCGATGTCTTCGTGCATAAACAATCCCACTTATCCACGTTTCTCAATATGGAAGAGGCATACGATACAACTTGGCGCTACGGAATCCTGTGCGGCCTATCGACGCAGGGCATACGCGGCACTATGTTACACATAGTAGAAAGCTACCTACATAACCGTACATTCCGGGTGAAAATAGGTAATGCACTGCCGCGTACATTGATACAGGAAACTGGGGTACCCTAGGGAGGCGTACGGAGTTGCACGCTCTTTGTCGTTAAAATTAACACGCTTCGTAAAGCATTACCACCATCAATTTTTTTATTCCATCTACGTAGACGACATACAAGTAGGTTTCAAATCCTGCAACCTAACTGTCTGTGAGAGACAAGTGGAACAGTGCTTGAACAAAGTTTCGAAGTGAGCAGCCGAAAATGGGTTCAAAGTGAACCCCAACAAAAGTTCTTGCGTTCTTTTCACTAGGAAGAAAGGGCTTGCTACAGATCCCACTGTCGAAATATATGGGCAACAAATACCTATGAACAAAGAACACAAATTACTAGGTGTTATACTTGACTCCACGCTTACTTTCATTCCGCACAAAATATCTTAAAGCAAAATGTCTAAAAACAATGAACTTACTTAAAATCGTATCCCACCCAACATGGGGTAGCGACAGGAAGTGCCTGTTGAATCTTTAGAGGAGCCTAGTTCGATCGCGAATAGACTATGGTGCCGAAGTATATCACTATGCCACCCCGAGCGCGCTAAAGACGTTAGAATCCGTTCACCATCTGGGTATCCGGCTGGCCACTGGCGCATTTAGAACAAGCCCTGTCGAAAGTCTATACGTAAAGTCAGATGAGTTGGCACCCCATCTTCAGATAACATACATCAGCTTCACCTATTTTCTCAAAGTGCGCTCTAATAAAGAACACCCGTGTTTCACAACGCTTAACGACTTGACGTGTGAAACACTTTTTCGCAACAGACCCTCTGTCCGACTTCCTTTGTCACTGCGTGTAAGAGAACTTTGCGGAGAAATTGATGTACCAATACTCGAACATCCCCTAATACCTGCAACTAAGTTATTACCGCCCTGGGAGTGGCAGGTGATAGAATGTGACGTATCCGTTGTAGAGGTCACGAAGCACGCTCCTGAGCTTGAAATTGCTGTGCATTTCTGTGAGCTTCAATCGAGCTACTCTTGCTCTGAATTCTACACAGACGCGTGAAAATCAGAAACTGGCGTATCCTATGCTGCTGTTGGTCCCTCTTTTTCAGAATGTGACGTGTTGAACCTCCTAATAAGTATCTTCACTGCAGAAGCCTATGCAGTGCTGTCTGCGGTAAAACATATAAAGAAACTAAAAATTGTCAGAGCAATCATATTCAGAGTCGTAAAGTCTGGCAAAAGCACTGATTTTTTTACAAAAGCATACAAATCCTGTCTTCAATGAACTTTACCTACTCTTATGCAACATCTATTGATCACATAGACATGTAGTAATATGCTGAGTTCCTCGCCATAGAGGAATGGAGTGTAATGTGCATGCCGACAAGATCGCCAAATCAATAGCTTCACAAGGTATTCGTTCTGCTGCTGTCCGTGCCACCGACATGAAGCCTTTCCTACGAAACAAACTGCGAAGCCACTGCCAACGCTTGTGGGACGCTGCAACGAGAAATGAGCTTCACGTAATTAAGCCGAAGTTAGGTTTCTGGCATGCAACTATGAAAACGCGAAGAACAGATGTCCTATTCACTAGACTAAAGATACGACACACATTTGGGACTCATAACTTTCTCTTGACCGGCAACGAGCCTCCAACCTGTGGTAGATGTGGTGACAGGCTGACCGTCCTCCAAGTCTTCCTGGAGTACCGGGAAGCCGAAAGAGACAGGAGGAAACATTTTCCATTTGCATAACGCCATTGCGTTCCTCTGCATCCGGCTATATTTCTTGGTGTAGAACCACCCGCCGTGGTTGCTCAGTGGCTATGGTGTTGGGCTGCTGAGCACGAGGTCGCGGGATCGAATCCCGGCCACGGCGGCCGCATTTCGATGGGGGCGAAATGCGAAAACACCCGTGTGCTTAGATTTAGGTGCACGTTCAAGAACCCCAGGTGGTCAAAATTTCCGGAGTCCTCCACTACGGCGTGCCTCATAATCAGAAAGTGGTTTTGGCACGTAAAACCCCAAATATTATTATTATTATTATTGGTGTAGAACCGCTTTTTAATACCAAAGCAGTCCTCACTTTTTTGAATGATGTTGTGCTACATGTTACAAGACCATTAAATTCGTAGCGCATCCTCTTTCAAGAGGATGCCGCTATGATAGTTTTCTTTGTGGAGCACATGCCTCTAGGCCCTTGTGTCTCAAGGGCTCTGAAAAGGCAGTAGTGCTCTAGTCAATTTTAGCATCTCACATATTTTGTATATTGCATAATTCTTTCGCAATGAATTTTAATGTTCATAGTACACGTCATTAGTCATTGACATAATTTTATTATACGTAGTTTTGTGCAATTTACATCAACTCTTTTAGGCCCCTTTACAGCAACGTCACATTAACTTCACAGAACCCATCAGTCCACTGCAAACTCATTAATACTAACATGGCGCTCTTTGGCCATACCCTGGCTTTGCGCCATTAAACATCAAAAATTCATTCATTCATTGCTGTTTGTTAACTACTACAGCATGGCAAGTCTGGAAAGTAGAAAGCCCGCTATCCTCCAACTAGTGTGGTTAGAAAATAGCACTAAACAAGGAAACAATATCGATAGAAAAAGAACAGTTCAGTGTTCTTTGACGCAACGTGCTCATTAGTAAATGTCAAGTTCAAGGAGCTCGCAGCGTTAAAGAAAGAAAATGCAGACAAGACAGATGAGGATTATTGTTGTGTGGCAAAATACGACCCAAAGGTTTAATTTTTTTTATGAGTGTATAGCGTGTGGTGCCGAAAATCGAGCTCCTCCAGTTTACGCTGCGACTGTGCTGCGTACATCCCGCAAGTCTCTATATTTTCTTTTTTTTGCGACAGAACTTTTAAGGGCTTACATTACAGCTGTGATGCATCAAGATGCACGTATAGGAAACGTCAAAGACAGTCGTCGGTACGGTGAAGGTAGATGGACTTTTGTGACGAAATAAAATGCTCCACTCTAAGGAACATATAAATCATTAGACGCCACATATCGAAAATAAATGTTTACAGTCATTACACTCTACCGGTGCTAACATTTGGGGCAGGTTTCCGGAGGTTAACTAATGAGCTTGAGAATGCGCTAAGGACCACACAGCGACTGATGGAGTGATGAATGACTGGCGTAACATTTAGAGACACATAGGCAGCGGTGCGGAGCAAAGGGGGTGCATAATATTTTAATTGATATAGAAAGAGAAAGAAATAAGTGGCGACTTAGTGGTAAATGCGAGAGGAATGCGTTAGAATTACGTCGCAGCTGTTTGAGGTCCCGGATGAATTGTGTGACCCGCGTTCACCGCGTTGCGAAGTGTTGTTGTTCAGGAGGTCACTCGACATACGGGCTGGCTCTTCGAGGAGCGAAGCGCAACGACGACGGTAGTCCGGAGGAGACCACTGTCAGTTGCAATATATATATATATATATATATATATATATATATATATATATATATATATATATATATATTTCAACTCACAGTGGTCTCCTCCGGACTACCGTCGTTGCGCTTCGCTCATCGAAGAGGCAGCCCGTATGTCGTGTATATATATATATATATATATATATATATATATATATATATATATAACATTTTCTCTCTGTCTCTGTGTGTATGGCAATAATGGTTGTTCCACATGACCGTCTCGGCACACTTTGACACTCCTAATGACACTCCATTAAAATGAAGCTACGCAGGCTGATAGCCTGTTGTCTAAGAGAGTCACAGAATGGAAAGGGTAGGAAAGGGAAGCGCTGTCGAGGGTTGGCAGGCCACTAGGTGACCGGATCAAATGGAAAAAATTTTACAGCCGTAAGGTGGGTGTCAGCTGGCAGAATACCTTTGGATATCGACAGGAAAGGACTTGATCCTGCACATGACGCAAGAGTAGAATGATGATAGTGACGATGATGGCAATCGCCTGGTCCAGGTCCTCAGCGATGGTGAAGCACATAGGCAAAGTGGAACGTTTCACCCATTCCAAATCGTTCCCGTAGTTCATGGCGCTTAACTGCAGATCGTTTGGTTACGATCCATGGGCTAATGCTTCTTGGGTTGTCATAGGAGCATTTTCTCACATCTAATGGAGTCCTTTCATGAATGAGATGTCGATAGGTGGCATTTTCCTCTGCACCACCTAGTGTGCCTTGCTAATGAAATAGAAATGACTCATGCATCTGGTGCGGGCTACGCAGGGGAGTTCGCGGAGGAGGAGCCCCACCCGTGCGGCGAGTCGGGCTTCGTGTGCGACGCTAGCAAGGGTCACGTGTGCCGGGGACCCTGGGACGGCCCCAACTTCGGCATCACGAACTTCGACAATTTCGGGCTCGCCATGCTCACCGTCTTCACCTGCGTAACCAACGAAGGATGGACGGGGGTCCTGTACAACGTGAGAACATTGTCCACTATCACGTACTGCATTTATTTACCGCACCGCGTCCGCAATACATTGACCTGTACGGCCGTGTTGCACTCAGATGTGTACACGATTTGTTTTTGCCAGTTGTGTCCCGTATAGTGTCAAGAGAAAAACCGCGAATACTGAGCTGCTAGTTGATTGAACCCTCTGCTTACCCAATGTGACTTCAGTCAATTTCAGACCGCCGACGTATTGCTACACAAGACCACTTTACTAAAGACACTTTTATATTTGACTGAATGCTCCAAATACAACGTTCCGTCAGCAATATAAAATGAAGGGATAGCTTTTCCTCCCTCATAATGTCTGCAGCACTAATTAACCCGTGCGTGTAGTTTGAGTAGCTGGTTCATATCTATTTATAACAAAAAGCCCTGCAAGTTCGACCGTTCACGGAATCTGAATCTGATTGCTTTGTAGCTTCGAGGGCGCCCTAATATATACACGAGGAGACATCCAGCCATCTTGATTTTATTCCAATGGCGTATGCAACACGTTGGAATAAAATTATGTATCTGCTAATTTGACGCTTACACCGACAGCCCATCTTAATTTGTTACTGAAGGGACTAAATACCCGTAACTAACTAGAAGCTGTGCTTAACTGTGCTAGTCATTACCCCTTATCCTAATCAGCAGTCAACGTTATCTTGGTGAACTCAGAGCATATAGCCATCGGAAACTTATAATTCGGGCAAGAACTTTCTAATTTGCGCTTCGTAATATGGTCCTCCTCTGTGTAATTCGCAAATTGCGGGGAGAAATAAAAAATAATAATTTTGCAACACTGTAAGCCTCTGCAGGAGGAAGAATGGTGGGGCATTCACGGAGAAACAAATTTCACTCGATGCTAAAAAAAGTCAGCTGGCTGGCATTCTACTAACACGCTAACATAGAGCTTGTCAAGTTGAGTAGTTCGAGGTCAGAGTAGTAAATTGATTATATTGAATTTGAAATTCTGTTTCAGCAGGGAAAAAGACCTGCTTATTATTAGCGGGTGCTTAAAGAAGCCCATTCCGGCTTAGCTAGGTCTAGTGACGCGCAAACAGCGTAAGATTCAGTATAATGAAAAACTGGGTCAGTTGTTCCAGTGGGGTTTCAGCTTTTGAGCAGCGCGCAAGAAAACGCGACGTGCAGTGAGGCGTCTATCCAGGGCCGCTTCACTCCACGTCCCAGTTCGCGCCACTCTAAAGGGGAGTGCGCAATTGCTCCATGCTGCGCGCGTGCGACTAGAAATCGACTTGTTAAATTTGAAGTCGAACTACCTAACGCTGCAACAACATGAAGCACTACGTCATAGGAAATAAGTGAAACGCTAACTGCAGCAGTGACCCGATCTGGCGAAACCTGTTCGCCGACAATGAAAGCTAGAGGCATTGGAAAAGTAACGATCGAGCCTTTTATGGCGCTACGGCGACAGAAGGCAAGACCGGCGCTCTCTTCCGTGCCATAAAGAAACGTCACATCAAGCATGGCGTATCAGCCCTATCCTAGGCTCTTTCCTTCCCACTCGTTGCGAGAGAATATTGTGCCGAGGAAGACAGATAAATTATCTACTCCTTCACAAACACATCGCTATTTAGGAAATAACATAAGCTTAAGTGCTTCGTAAGAAAAAAAAAGTAAGTAAAGAAAGGACTGTCAAACAACGCGTGATGCGGCCGATGCTATTGGTTTTTATGACTATACATATATTGCAGCTATACTAGCGGCCGTATAACACACACCGGGTCGGCTGCCTGATCGGCCACCTTCGAGTTCGCACGGCTATAACGCTTCTTCTGTTCTTTGCCACGGACGCAGATCAACGACGCAATGGGCAACGAATGGCCGTGGATATACTTCATCAGCCTCATCATCCTAGGATCGTTTTTTGTCCTGAACCTCGTTTTGGGTGTCCTGAGCGGGTGAGTGATCCGCCTGGCATATCTCGCTGATCTCCTCGCCGAAGGAAGCGCGGCTCACGTCTCCGACTCGATTCTCAAAGCGGCCACGCGAAGTTTTTATGGCGATCGCGGTGCTTCAGGAAGTGTTTTATGGCAATCCCAGGCCGAACACAAGGAAAGCCAGGGCATTGCTCTCCAAGGTAGCGTATCCGGCGAGGAAGGGAAGCCGATTTTCCGAAGAATCCAAGATCGCCTTTCTGTAGACGTGTTTCCTTGCACGACTCTATATGTGATTATGCTCCAGGAAGGCGCAGTTTTAAGACCGGCTCAGTGAACCCCACACACTGACATTAATGCTCAGAAGGTTAGCAGTGATCTGCCTATGGCAAAACAATATTGTCAGCCCATGCTGAACTCTGACCTGTGCGGCGAAGGACGTTACGATATCGCCTGAAGCAATTGCTAAACTCGTGATAGTCTAGGGAAAAGAGACGCTGCAAGTCTCGCGTAGTTAGCCCCTTGGTTGTTGAACCGATCCTTAACCAGTAGCTATAAATGGGGCCTTGTATCTCATATGTATAGTATTTTATTATCTCTTCTTGAACTCGAGCGGGAAGAAACACATTTGTGGTACGGAAGTTGAGAAAGATGACATAATTAAAGTTATAAAAGATGTGCGCTATTGTCATCATCATCATCATCATCATCAGCCTGATTACGCCCACTGCAGGGCAAAGGCCTCTCCCATACTCCTCCAACTACCCCGGTCATGTACTAATTGTGGCCATGTTGATCCTCCAAACTTCCTAATCTCATCTGCCCACCTAACTTTCTGTCGCCCCCTGCTACGCTTCCCTTCCCTCGGAATCCAGTCGGTAACCCTTAATGACCATCGGTTATCTTCCCTCCTCATTACATGTCCTGCCCATGCCCATTTCTTTTTCTTTATTTCAACTAAGATGTCATTAACGCGCGTTTGTTCCCTCACCCAATCTGCTCTTTTCTTATCCCTTAACGTTACACCTATCATTCTTCTTTCCATAGCTCGTTGCGTCGTCCTCAATTTAAGTAGAACCCTTTTCGTAAGCCTCCAGGTTTCTGCCCCATACGTGAGTACTGGTAAGACACAGCTGTTATACACTTTTCTCTTGAGGGATAATGGCAACCTGCTGTTCATGATCTGCGAATGCCTGCCAAACGCACCCCAGCCCATTCTTATTCTTCTGATTATTTCACTCTCATGATCTGGATCAGCAGTCACTAACTGTCCTAAGTAGATGTATTCTCTTACCACTTCCAGTGCCTCGCTACCTATCGTAAACTGCTGTTCCCTTCCAAGACTGTTAAACATTACTTTAGTTTTCTGCAGATTCATTTTTAGTCCCACCCTTCTGCTCTGCCTCTCCAGATCAGTGAGCATGCATTGCAGTTGGTCCCCTGAGTTACTAAGCAAAGCAATATCATCAGCGAAGCGCAAGTTACTAAGGTATTCTCCATTTACTCTTATCCCCAATTCTTCCCAATCCAGGTCTCTGAATACCTCCTGTAAACACGCTGTGAATAGCATTGGAGAGATCGTATCTCCCTGCCTGACGCCTTTCTTTATTGGGATTTTGTTGCTTTCTTTATGGAGGAGTACAGTGGCTGTGGAACCGCTATAGATATCTTTCAGTATTTTTACATACGGCTCGTCTACACCCTGATTCCGCAATGCCTCCATGACTGCTGAGGTTTCGACTGAATCAAACGCTTTCTCGTAATCAATGAAAGCTATATATAATGGTTGGTTATATTCCGCACATTTCTCTATCACCTGATTGATAGTGTGAATATGATCTATTGTTGAGAAGCCTTTACGGAATCCTGCCTGGTCCTTTGGTTGACGGAAGTCTAAGGTGTTCCGGATTCTATTTGCAATTACCTTAGTAAATACTTTGTAGGCAACAGACAGTAAGCTGATCGGTCTATAATTTTTCAAGTCTTTGGCGTCGCCTTTCTTATGGATTAGGATTATGTTAGCGTTCTTCCAAGATTCCGGTACGCTCGAGGTCTTGAGGCATTGTGTATACAGGGTGGCCAGTTTTTCTAGGACAATCTGCCCACCATCCTTCAGCAAATCTGCTGTTACCTGATCCTCCCCAGCTGCCTTCCCCCTTTGCATAGCTCCCAAGGCTTTCTTTACTTCTTCCGGCGTTACTTCTGGGATATCGAATTCCTCTAGATTATTCTCTCTTCCATTATCATCGTGGGTGCCACTCGTACTGTATAAATCTCTATAGAACTCCTCAGCCACTTGAACTATCTCATCCATATTAGTAATGATATTGCCGGCTTTGTCTCTTAACGCATACATCTGATTCTTGCCAATTCCTAGTTTCTTCTTCACTGCTTTTAGGCTTCCTCCGTTCCTGAGAGCTTGTTCAATTCTATCCATGTTATGCTTCCTTATGTCAGCTGTCTTACGCTTGTTGATTAACTTCGAAAGTTCTGCCAGTTCTATTCTAGCTGTAGGGTTAGAGGCTTTCATACATTGGCGTTTCTTGATCAGATCTTTCGTCTCCTGCGATAGCTTACTGGTATCCTGTCTAACGGAGTTACCACCGACTTCTATTGCACACTCCTTAATGATGCCCACAAGATTGTCGTTCATTGCTTCAACACTAAGGTCCTCTTCGTGACTTAAAGCCGAATACCTGTTCTGTAGCTTGATCTGGAATTCCTCTATTTTCCCTCTTAGCGCTAACTCATTGATCGGCTTCTTATGTACCAGTTTCTTCCGTTCCCTCCTCAGGTCTAGGCTAATCCGAGTTCTTACCATCCTGTGGTCACTGCAGCGCACCTTACCGAGCACGTCCACATCTTGTATGATGCCAGGGTTAGCGCAGAGTATGAGATCTATTTCATTTCTAGTCTCGCCGTTCGGGCTCCTCCATGTCCACTTTCGGCTATACCGCTTGCGGAAGAAGGTATTCATTATCCGCATATTATTCTGTTCTGCAAACTCTACTAATAACTCTCCCCTGCTATTCCTAGTGCCTATGCCATATTCCCCCACTGCCTTGTCTCCAGCATGCTTCTTGCCTACCTTGGCATTGAAATCGCCCATCAGTATAGTGTATTTTGTTTTCATTCTACCCATCGCCGATTCCACGTCTTCATAGAAGCTTTCGACTTCCTGGTCATCATGACTGGATGTAGGGGCGTAGACCTGTACAACCTTCATTTTGTACCTCTTATTAAGTTTCACAACAAGACATGCCACCCTCTCGTTAATGCTATAGAATTCCTGTATGTTACCAGCTATACTCTTATTAATCAGGAATCCGACTCCTAGTTCTCGTCTCTCCGCTAAGCCCCGGTAGCACAGGACGTGCCCGCTTCTTAACACTGTATATGCTTCTTTTGGCCTTCTAACTTCACTGAGCCCTATTATATCCCATTTACTGCCCTCTAATTCTTCCAATAGCACTGCTAGACTCGCCTCACTAGATAATGTTCTTGCGTTAAACGTTGCCAGGTTCATATTGCGCTATTGTATTGCTTTCCAAGAGGGCGCCCAAGTCGTATAAGTGTACAGCTCTTCACGGGCATCAGCATACACGACTTTGTGGCCTAATATGAAGTCGCCCTGTTTTCTTCTGATGTGTGTTGACAACTGAACAGGCTCGACCTTGTTAACAGGCGCCTTAATGGCTCGGTACATACCGTGGAAAACTTAAGCAGGCGGATATTTTAACGTCTCCAAAAGAGAGGCAATGAGAAGTAATCGCACAAGTGCCCAATCATGCCAATTTCTCTAAGTGCGCGCAGAACACGCATTTCGGCCAAAGCACGCAGTGAGGCGCGATGCATTGGGAGACGTAGGACTGCGTATAGAAATGGTTAATTCCATATGATTCTCCAAAAAACCACTTCTGTTTTGCCGAAAAAATCGCGTGTGCTCTGTTGCTGTGGATTAAGGAATCGTAACGTTTGAATACAGTAGAGCCTATAGGGCTCAAACATCAAGGGGTTGAGCCTATAGGGCTCAACATTCAAACATCAAGCTAGGGAAAAAGCTTGCCTGAAAGAGTAAAATAAGCAATCAATTTAGGAAGTCGAAAAAATTACAGATATAAATCGAGCGTAGCCGGACTTTGCTTCTAAAGGGTGATCCTTTTTTAAGTTCTGTGGAAATCGTAAAAATCGCGTATGGCGGATAACATAATTCTAGTCCTTGACCTGGATAATTCAGGGAGGCAGACACTACTTGCACGAGAAATTGAAACACATATTAAAATGCTTCACAAAAGTTCACTAATAACCTTCTTAATTACTTTGCGGCACATATTGGAATTTACAAACTGTAGTCGCTGATTTTGCAGGACCTATCTAATTAGAATGAATTTCCTGAATGACACCAGTTTCGCGATATGCGCCATTAAACTCGCCGTATAGATAATGCTCTGTTGTCCCACTTTCATTTGTATCAACACGCTCTCTTCTTTATTTGCCGCGGTGGCTTAGCTGCTATGGTGCGACTAAGCACGTGACCTCGTGCGTCTAAGCACGAGGTCGCGTGGTGAAATCCCGGCCGCGGCGGCGGCACTTCGATCGGGGCGAAATGCAAAAGCACCCCTGGCCCCGTGCTTTGGGGGTACGTTAAAGATCCCCTGGCCGTCAACATTAATCTGGAATGCCCCACTACGGCGTGCCTCATAATAATATCGTGGCTTTGGGACGTAAAACCCCAGAATTCAATTCAACAAAACGCTCTTCTATGCATTGAAGCACTAAAGTAACTAACACTCATGTATTTCGTCAAGCACATTGGAAAATAATGTCTCGAAACTTCTGTTATCCTAGAAATTCATTTCAAGTGGATACATCTTGCAAACGTCTCTCATAGGCGCAGCCTCCTACCGTTATTGTTAAATAAAAAATATCCTTCCTGCAGTGACTATACGTAACTTTCCTTTGAACGCAAGCACATTGTACAAAATTTGTGCAGTTGTTGGTAAGAAAACGATTTCTTCGTTCACTAGTATCTGCATAAGAGATTTCGATCTAGAGCTCCCTTTTAACGCCACGTAGTTACGCACCACTTCGCGTGCACGAGAGCTGAACCTTGTATCTGCAGCCACACTTTAAATGCCCAATTACTGCAATGCTTGCTGCATTTCATTTCTTTTTTTTTTTGTGCTCGCCTTATCCTCCACGCAGGGAGTTCTCCAAAGAGAGGGAGAAGGCGAAGGCACGCGGCGACTTCCACAAGCTGCGCGAGAAGCAGCAGATCGAGGAAGACCTCCGAGGATACCTGGACTGGATCACGCAAGCGGGTAAGCAGTCGGCACCTGTTGTCCTCCCTGTACACACACACGCACCGGTGTTCACGCACACGAGCATCGCCCTCTTGTGGTCTGTCACGTTTCACAACCACGGATTATGTGCGTAAACCATGGCTCGTTTATTGCTCACAGACAACAAAGAGCACACTAGGAGGGATGTTTCGAACACTTAAGGAAAATGTTAGCTGGTATTTGATTTGCCCCAGAACATTTCCTATCGCCACAGATCCACATCGTCGAGGCAGTGGCGTAGCGAGGGGAGGAAATCAAACTGGGCATGTGCCCCCCCCCCCCCTCTTCGCCGCCCCCGTCCCCACTCAAGTGCTTCAACCCCCCCCCCCCCCCCCCCCTTTGCCCGGAAGAAAACAAAATTCTGGACACAGCGGCACCGAGGTTGCGCAGGCCCCTACGTAAGCTAAAGCCGTTCCCATGACGCCACGCAAGAAAACAACTAAAAAGTGAAGTCAAGAAAACCATAGAGCAAATTAATAGTTTTTCGTTTACATGCAAAGTATTCCATAACGAGAGTAACCTTTAGTCTTTCATTGACATTTATGATAAAGTTAAAGAAAGTAAAGTAGAGAAAAAAGGAAAAATCTTGCCACTGCTTGGAGCCCAACCCAATGCTTCCGCATGGCTCATCCAGGGACCAGCCAACTGTGCAATGACGGTGATCGTCGCTCCATCCACTTTCATGGCTATTTATTAGGCACGTTGAATTCCTACGTTACGTTGGTAAGCGCCACTCGTGGCACTAGAGACCAGTCTGTCACCGCTAGTGGTAGAACTCAGAGCAACTCGAAGCGACAAATTAGGTGATCATAGCTGCTGTTTTACTTGCGCACGAGTTGTGGTTACTGCGCCCCGGAGCGCATTCTTTATTTCACAGGAAAGCTGGTATTTTTGTCGCAAGGCATTGTTGCAGAAACCACGGAAAGTTTTCTATGCTATAATGGCGATTCACTTCGGTATGTTGTTTGAACACTTATGTAAAGACTTGCTTGTGCTCTGAGCAGACTGCTTGGCCTTCATAACTGTCCATCCGAACTGTTCGTGCATTTGGTTCACGACCACGGCGTGACCGTTGTTGCTCAACAATTCCTCTTCATGCTTTTGGCATCTGTAACGGAACTACTTCTTGAGGCTCAGCAGGACAAAGGCCTAGCGCATCGCGCGTCTTCGACAGGAGCCTACCAGCCATGACCTGTGATCTAGTGCAGGGCTCAGCGAATTAAACGCAATACTCGGATACCGGCGCTTTCTCGCGCCACTGGCGGGCGCTGCGCATGCCGAACCATTTGGTACTCGATGAAAGCGGCAGTGTGACGCACTGTCACTGCAATTGGCCTCTGAGCAATTACCCAGATCCACTTTGCATAGATCCGCATTGACCCGTATAGATCGTATGGATGTATGCATAGATCCGTGTCCGTTGCTTTGAGTGATGGAATCTCTTCTGCCTAGAAGCACGCATGTACACCCCCAAATTTAGATTGCCGGGTGGCGTCAAGTTTTCTACGAAGCCGCCCTGCTCATGGGTCGGGTGCGAGTGTCTTTCGTTCAACCCGTGGGCGCAGTAACACGCAATGTTTTGTGGGTACCGTAATGATGCACGCGCTGTCGTGCCAACGCTATGCGGTCGTAGGCCGTCGCAGCGTTTCGTAGTGTCGTCTCACCTCCTTTAGCGAGGTGCATAACGACCTGTCTACCTTACACATTGTCGACGTTGGCGAATGCAGTGACAAATACGGATCGTTCTTCGGATGTGATTGACTCAGTGGAATCTTGGGGCCCCGTCCAGGGCGATTATTTCGCTAGGCCAGCCATGGTTGAAGCGTGAAGCCTTGCAAGCGCATGGTGGACGATCGATTCGGCCTGCATGCTACCCGTATTTCGGAAGCAAAAGGGAAATAATCACACTGCAGTGGCTTTTTTATTCAGTCAAAAGACGTCCGGAAGACGCTTTAGCTGTTTATTTCCTTTTTCTTTCCTGAAAGACTGCGGGGTCGTTGTGTGTGTAAAAGAAAATTATTTGTTTGCGATTCGGGCGCTAAGCAACCATATTTGTACATACAAGAACACACAAACGAACAAGCGAACGTCCTCCTTTTGTTAGCCTGTCTTCCAAAGAAGTTAATGAAGACCGAAACACCATTATTGACTTCCACGCTTTTCACGCTCTATAGCATTAGCAATTGGAACATGGTCGCATGGTATGAAACGATAAGTTAGGAAGAAGAATCAATCTTGCGGTGCAAAATCTTGAGTCTCAGGAAGTCGCATGATTGAAAGAAGGAGCGGAAATATTCGTTAGCGCGCACCACTGACATAGCGTCACCTGGTGTTTACCTTAAAATCAAGGGGATAACGAAAAATTTTGAGGACGCTTAAGCTTCGTCTTCAAAAGTGGAATGCGATAGCATTCAAAGAGCCTTGACCACCTATCACGCTTCCCGGCAATTGCAGCTTATGTAACCGTAATGTTTACCTGGAAACGCTGGCGGCGAACGGTATGCACGAAGGCGAGCTTTCTGGTAGAAATTTGGCCTCTTGCATGGGCCGGACCCGGATGCAGTACAGCCATGCCAGAAGAACCACATCATTTGCAGGTGTATGTTATTGTTTTGCGCTTTTAATATTTAAGTCTGATAAGAGTTAACATATAAGGCATGTGCTGCCGGTGTTTTGTTTTATGCATTTGTTTGTGGGCTGTCATTCTCTAAATTCTGAGGAATAAATTTGTCAAGAATGTAACACAAGGTGCTAGCAACCTTAGTGATAGAATGGGGCGGCAATATAAACCGCATATACCGCATGTCATATAGCAAGGCGTGGCATGTACTTAAATATATGCGGAAATTTTCGCTCACGCACAACTCCCGCTACGCCGACACCTGATTTTCTGCGACACGGGACCCTTAACGCTATGGCGTTAAAAAGATTTCCTTAGTCGCAATCATGAGGGTTAATATGAACGCAAATCAAAAGGAGATTGCCTGTAAGATGGACCATTACGAGCCGCTGAAGTATTCAGTCAACAGATATTAGCCAGAAAAGATAGCTCCCCGCTGTTCCAATTGTGAGTCATCGCGAATTAAAACATAGATCGACTCAAACATTTCTTACTCTTCAGCAGTATTGCTAAACCCCTGTATAAAACACCCTCTGCAGTACTTTCGTTTTCACTGATATGAGAACAAAACATCATATCTAACCGGCTCAAGGCTGTATCTTCACATTCACTGAGAAACATAGTGTTACAACAGTAGCGCATCATGATGGCTCACACGTGCAGATGTGCTCTTGAAAAACAAAAAAAATTGTAATCAAAATGTAGAAGATATAAATCCTCGTGCACCGCCAACGGTAGCTTTGTTTCTGATGTTTTCATAAAGTATTTCGTACTCGTGCAATAAATGTAATTAATACCCGCCGCGGTTGCTTTGTGGCTATGGTGTCGGGCTGCTAAGCACAAGGTCGCGTGATCAAATCCCGGCCACGGCGGCCGCACTTTGATTGGGGTGAAATGCGAAAACAACCGTGTACTTAGATTTAGGTGGACGTTAAAGAACCTCAGGTAGTCGATATTTCACGAGTCCCCCACTACGTAATCAGAAAGTGGATTCATAATCACAAAGTGGTTTTGGCACGTGAAACCCCATAATTTTAAATGTAATTAACAAAATTGCAATACTACGCCCCTAATAACCGTAGGAGAGATTTCAGAAGATGACTCATTACAGAGTTCTGTAAGCTTTTTAATGACACACTTCTTGTCCAAAAACAGCTGAGACTTATGTCTGCAAGAGCCAGTGGCTGCAAGGAACGCTGGAATCGAAGGGCTACAGGACTTTCGTCTTGCGGTCATAGTCCTGCTTTAGTGTGTGTCCATGATCACACGGTGCAGCTCTTCAAGTCGAGCTAAATTCGAAGTTCTTGCACAAAGGTTGTTTACTTTGGGCAAGGAAAAATCAGAACCACCTTTGCTCTGTCATGTCGTGACGCTGAACGCTCACAGATTCGTTGAGATACCTTATCTTGTCCCAGGTCGGTTGGATAAGAATATAACCCTTGCGAATGGGAAATTTTTGGTGGTTTATCCATTGTAGGAGAGTAAAAATAGACACTATTTCAAAATATTGTTCGAACTGACCGGCGTAAGTCACTAACAATCTTGCTGCTTGGTATTTCATGTTTTGCGGAGCCTAAGATGAGTACCGCAATAGCTGCATGATTTGATCTGAAACCAAAAAAAGAAAAAGATAAAGGCTCACGAACTTTCACGGGATTCTCATGTTCTGGAATAACATGTCAGCACGGTCTCACTTTTCCATATGGTTATGGTAGTTGCAGCCACATTGAAGAAAAGCTGTATGGTGGAATGTTATATTGAATTGAAAATGAGTATTGCTGATGTCACCTTAAGTGAACTTTCCTGGCTTTCTATACGTTCCTTCTCTCTTACGCTGGGAATTTTTTGGACGTTACCGTGTACTTTCCGTGTACTTACCAGCAGATAGTGGGCGTCTGGCGCTCGGATCGTCACGGAGTGGTTGTTGTCTCTGTATTCGAATGGGTTTCACCGCCACACCAAGAAGCGAAGTATTACCGGCTCTCTCAAATGCTCCGGGGAGTTCGTTTAGCTGCACCCTTATTGTCAATCTCCTTTCGCAGGCTTGACCCCTACAGTAGCAGAACAAGAAATCTTGCAGGTCACTCGTATGAGCTTTGCTTAATAGCGTACCAAAATTTCATGGGCTTGAATTACTCTTTTAGGCTCAACTATTAAACCTTCCAGCTGCCTCTAGTATCTTTTATTGAGGTAGTTTTTTTTATCACAACACGAGCCGAACAGGCATTTGCTTTATAAAGTCCGAGGGTATTAATATAATGTCAATGGAATGTCTGTAGGCAGTATGTAAATCAACATGTCACCTCATACGTGATCGCGAGCCGTCTATCGGCGAAGACCTTAAATTTTTTGAGTGTTCATAGAAATTTTATAGATCTCTAGTCGAATCTTTTCTATGTCTGTAGATCAGATATGTAAGTATAAGCCTAATTGATATCAGAGCGAGAAACAAGCGTTAATGAGATGCTGGAGGATTTCTTGGCGTTTCGCCAGGATGATCGCGCACGCGCACACACACGCACGCACGCACGCACGCACACACACACACACACACACACACACACACACACACACACACACACACACACACACACACACGCACACGCACACGCACACGCACACGCACACGCACGCACGCACGCGCGCGCACGCGCGCACGCGCGCACACACACACACGGGGTTTAAGCGAACACTTTCAAAAGTCTTTAAAAGTTGCCTGCGGCAGATATCGCAATTCTAGTTCATGAGCTGGTCTACTCGAAGCGGCGGGCAATACTGGGACAAAAAATTCAGAAGCAAGATCGACTAATTAATAGCAACTAACTAATTAAGTTTTTAGCTAATTACATTATGGCCCATATTGCTATTTACAAACTCTAGCCGTAGAGTTCGCACGGCGGATCTACTTGGGACAAATTTTCAAGATGACGTCCAGTTTCGAGATATAAATTCCCGATCATTGCGGAGAAATGCGTTGGCATTCCAGTTAATTTGTAAACAAAACGTCTTTTCATGCACTGAAGCACACACGTAATTGGAACGCCAATACATTTCTCCGCATAATTCGGGAATTTATATCTCGAAACTGCTGTCATCCTAAGAATCCGTTCCAAGCGGATCCGCCTTGCGAACTCCACGGCTAGAATTTGCTAATTGCAATGTGGGTCATAAGCTAATTAGCCACGAAGTTAATTAGTAAACTGATAATTAGTTGATTTCGCATTTCAATTTTGTCTTCAAGTAGTGTCCGCCGCTTCGAGTAGACCGGCTCATAAACTAGAATGGAGCTACCTGCCACAGGCAACCTCTAAAAAAGTTTTAAATTGTTCGCTGAAACACCCTGTACATATATATAAATATATATATATATATGTATATATTACTGTATGGAAAAGCAGTGTACATGTGTAGTTTCCTGATCTTCACAAACCTATTTCAAAACCGAGTCCACTGGGACTGACGCATGCCATGACATATCTTTCCACAGAGGACTTAGAGGCCGACGACAAGGAGGCGGCAGAGGACCGGCTTGGTAAGCACCAACCTTGCCTTCATATCGCTTTGGAATGACCCCCTCAAGCCATATGCTTAATCTGGATGGCATGCTCTCGCTCTCTAGCGCCCTGATTATTTAGCTGTCGTATTCCTTTCCGGTTTATTTTTATCACACGGGAAGTTTTGATGCTCAAAATAATTGTTTCTGGGAGCCTTCGCTACAGGTCCTTTTTTTTTTTTGCGTGTTTTGCATAACCGCTGCCATGTTGTTTCAATTACTATCAATAGGTTTCTCAACAATAACTTTTCGGTCCGCGTGCGCCATCAGAGATTGCAGAGCGACCGAAAGCTCAGCGATGTCTCAAGTAGGCCATGCAAAAGAGCTGTTAATATATTTTCTCAGCATAAATTTCTTGGTGAAGAATTATTTCGTTAGTGCGGTATTATTCCTCCTTATTTGCAGTGGCGGTATTGTGATTACTGTGAATAGCGGTGAGCAAATGACTTTTTAGTGAGTTGCATGGTCTAACTTCAGCCATCGTTGTGGCGTTTGCGCCTAATTGGGGCTTTGAGAAAATAAAAGTCCGTACTGGTGAGCAGCTCAACGGCACAGTGCAATAAGCACGTTTTGTGTCGTTGTGCATGTGCATGAGAAATACGACAGGTACGTTATACGCTGCATGTTATTGTGTGCCGCTATTTAGTAGTGATGTCCGTTGTTTTCTTGTGTATAGCGATGTTTGAGGTGGCACTATGCTTGCTTCTGCTTTTTTGCACACGCCAGATGGTTCTTCAAGCAGAGTATTACCTCGGGCATTGCTTTTTTAAATGCTAGACGCCGCGTACCTTTCACTCGCCACGACATAACCGCTGCTTGTTGAAATTGCTGTACGTTTCACGTCGCAGTAATTTTCTACATAAATGACCTTTTTCTCCATCTACAAAGGCGCAACAGTTTAACTGGATTGAAAGGCGCGGCTTATGTTCACTACGCTTAATTGTTGACAAGCACGACTTTGTTTCGCGAAGCGACCACTAGAAAATAAATTTAGACCTTGATAGCAACAATCCTAAAAGAACTCGGGTTCTCATACGCATTGAGAGATCTCTTAATACATGCACGTGAACGATTTCTTGCTATGTTCTTTTGTATGTGCCATTAGTGGTTTTCTCGAAACTTAGTAACTACTGCAACGATAGCACTTCTCTCTCAGTCTTCGCTTAGAACAAAACTTATTGATCATGCCAATCACTGGACTGGGAACGCGTATGTTTAAGTGAAGTTCAGTTAGCATTTCTTAGAAAATGTTTGCCTGTATGTCTTACTTGGAAAAGCTTTGCAGTGCAAGCGTCCTGATTCTAGCGGAGTTGTTACGGGATGCTTCAGTTACGTGCTTGAATATGTGCCGCGCCTGCCCACTCTTCAGCCGCCATTCGGAAATCACTCGACTGTTTGCGACTGTGCTCACACGAGTCCGTTTTTGGCGCGGCTGCGCAGCGAGTCAAGACACCGACCGGGAGCAACAGCGGGAAGGGGAGACGACGAGTGGCGACGTCGTGGTCCCGTCCTGGTGGGCATCCAAGAGGTGCGTGCCACTTCAGCAGAGCACGCTTTCGGGCGCGACGGCTTGGTCTGGCTGGATACCTGTTACATAGGGTGCTCTTAGCGCCTGCAGATAGTACAAGTAGTGGGATATGCAACTGAGAACACTAAGCCTAAATGACTAAGATTGCAACGTCGACGATGGAAAAAAACAACTCTCCTAAGACCGCTCTTGCGCTAACACTTATGTCCACCTGTTAAGATCATTGAAGCGTCAACGGCTTGACATCTTGATGGCCTCTGAGTAAAGCGTGTCTTGATGGCCTCTGAGTAAAGTAAATCGCACTAGACGAATACTTTCAGCTTGCAAAGTAAGGACTGGGATGAGTACGCGCACGCTTTCCACTTCCCGTCCTCGTAGGAGATGCTCTGTATTGCTAGCTGTGCGTAAACACGCATAGCACGTCATACGGAGCATCTGTATACAGAGCAGCTTACAGGGCAGCTTTATGTATACGAGCCATTTAAGAAATTAATTAAATTGGTTGCTTAAGCAGAAATATAGCTTTCTGTCGTCCAGCATCATGAATGAATCTACCGCTAATGGGGACTCCGATTTATATGTGCAAGGGAAGGAAAAGTTTGACTTTAGCGATGCTCTCCCACTCTGACCAATCGTTTTTCGACTTCGTTTTCTTACACGCAGCAAGCAGCTGACTCGTACCAACCGCAGGCTACGGCGTGCCTGCCGCAAGGGTGTGAAGTCGCAAGCCTTCTACTGGATCGTCATCGTACTCGTGTTCCTGAACACGTTGACGCTGGCATCTGAACATCACACGCAACCGCCTTGGCTGGACCACTTTCAAGGTGAAATGCCAGATCGTTCACAAGGGGGGCGTTTTGGGCGAGTTGGTTTATCCTGGCGTATCACTATATTAGCGCAACTCAGAATGGTTGTGGCAGCTCGGTTTATTACGTCAAAGGATGTTTGTTATTTATTTAAACACACGTGGATGTATGCTGTCTGCAGGCTCTGTAAGTCGTCCAACGTGGCTATGAGAGGCATGTTTATTGTGTCTTGTATATTCATCGATTAATAATAATGAGACTGCTACTACTACTACTGCTACTACTACTACTATAATAATAATAATAATGAAAATACTAAGGCAGGCTCCTGTCTCCTCTTCCTCGTTTTTCGTTGCTTCGATCCTCATTCTGAAAGGGGAGTACGGTAGCGCGATTCAAAGACGGGACAAAAGAAGATACATAGGGAAGCACACAGCGCTGTGTGTGTCCCTATGTGTCTTCTTTTGTCCCGTCTTTGGATCGCGCTACCGTACTCCACTTGAAGATGCATTACCAACAAGCCCACATTGCAATCCTCATTCTGAACTCATTCTGAGTTCAGCTTATGTCCCTTACGCCACAGAGGTGCGCGTCAGTCGCGGGAACGGGGTAGAAAGTATTATTCCGACGTACCAGTATATTACGCGGAAGCGTACGTGCCCCGTCTGTGAAATCGGAGAGATTAGGATGGAGGCCGCCGAGATGGGAGAGGGAAGTGGCCGCCAGAGGAGGAGGGCACATGGAGGTCGAGAGAGAGAACATGCTGCGCAGTGGGGGAGGAGTAAATAAGGTGGGGCTTCGCGGAGAAGGAGGGTAGGCGGAGGCGCGCTGGGTTCACCTCCTCTGGCAGTTGCTGCGGGCTCTGTGTGCGCTATGGATGCACTGGATTCGTCTGGCGATCGAGAGGCTGAGCGCCAAGCGAGAACGACGGAGCAGCAATGCAAGCGGCGACAGGCTGAGCGCGAGTCGACCGATCCCAAAGTCGTGGGCGAGCGCCGGGCAAGAGCTGAACAAGAGTGGGCAAGAGGCGTGGGCTAGGCGTGCCGAGGAGACTCCCGAAGAACGTGCTAGGCGGCTTGCGACAATGCGTCCTGGCGTTGGGCTCCATGGTGGGTTGTTCGCGCCACCACCCAAGCGTATCCTAGATATATGGCTAGTTCCTTTCCTGCGCTTTCTGATCGCCCCCAGAAACGGAGGCGCACCGAAGTATTTCAATTTTTTGCCTACAAGACAAAATTTTGCCCGCTTTCACGTAATTTATAATGAGGAGCCAGACATCAGCGTAAGAGCTGTATTACCTTATGTTGCGAAACGTTTGACCGAGACCATAGGGTCAGGCTACAAAGTTGGCAAGTGGAGATCTCCTTCTGCAACTCCGCAACAAGAAACAACATGAAAAGTCACATACCCTAGTGTCGTTTGCGAAATACCAATAAGAGTGACCCCTTACCGCACGATGAACACCACTCGTGCTGTCATCTCTGATGATGATCTGATGGACCGTACCCAATTTGAACATTTAAATGGTTGGAAAGACGAAAATGTGGTCAATATAAAATGAATTAAGATAAGATGCGATGGCAGAGAGATTGAAACGAAGCACATTATTCTAACGTTCGGTGCAAGTATGCTTCCGGAGACCATCGAGACAGGGTACATAAAGGTCATAGTCAGGCCCTACATTCCAAGTACTCTCCGTTGCTTTAAGTGTCAAAGAGTTGGCCACAGTTCACAGAACTCACCTGTGCCAAATGTGCCCACAAAAATTCAGCCGAATCCTGTGAGAACAAACTGAAGAGCGGCAACTGTGATGAGGAGCATGCCGCCTATTCGTGGTCCTGCCGGTCGTGGAAGGAAGATAAGGAAACAGTTATAATAATAATAATAATAATAATAATAATAATAATAATAATAATAATAATAATAATAATAATAATAGGCTTTATTTCCATCAAAACGATGGAGGGGCCGTGGGTAAAAGCTGCTGAACAGCTTGACTAGAGCTCACGGTCCCCTTTACAAGGCATACAGGAGCATACATGAAACATACAGGAATCTAACAAAAGACAAACGCAAAACTGATTCGATTTAATGCATTACAAGGAAATCAATATTAAAATTGTAGAAGGACATAACATATCACGTGGCGCAGTTCGCGAACTGTAGTACGACCTAAATCAGTTCCACATTTATTGAGATTATTAAGAAGGCTAGGCGAAATATGCGATAATGTCAACTATATACGACAACTAGAGCTGTTATGAAAATACATAAAAACAGACCGAACTTGTTCTTCGCTAACAACCTCAAGAAAGAAAGTAGATTGGTTACTAGGGTGCATGAATCTTGAAAATTCAAACACTGGAAAATAATCGCCACACTGGACAAAATAGTTATTAAATATATTCGTCAGGGCGCCACCGGATATCACGACTTCACCGATTTTAAGTTTATCTGTTTTTGGGGACGAGTTACTTCGATTTAAAATGTTAACCTTTTTCCACAATAGATCAGGCTTACGAGAGCAAGCGTCAAGTTCCGCATGAAAATAGTTTTGTCTGCTTAGCGTTATGTCTTTATTTAGCTGATTTCGGTACATCTTAAACTCCTTGAGTTTTGGGGGATTTTTAGTTTTTATAAACCGATGGTACATAGTATTCTTCTCGTTGATCTTTTTAAGGAGCTCTGGCGAGCCTCACTGCTGCAAGGCCCTGCTCGACATTTAGTGGTATTGTCAGTGCACATCGTGCGTCGTTTACTTCAGGGTACGCACCTGCGGCCAAGCCAACGTTTCCTCCATGGTGTTTAAGCCATCCACAAGTACATATAATGATTTCAGGTCTATAGAAAAAGACAGATATACCGGCCCCTCCTCTAAAACAGCTTAGCTTACGTCTTTTGCATGAGAACTACAGCAACCACGTGCACATCTATGCAACATGAGCCATTGCGAGTGCATCTATGGCTACTGACTAGACACAGGAATCATCCACTCGCGAACATCACAAGCGTACGGCCTGTGTCCGCTTACTCAGAAGCCGTGTTGTCGGAGCAAGACTTATTGCCGTCGGACTTCGAACCGTATGACATACCCAAAGTTTCACTTTGGACGATGGCAAAGCCAACGGTGAGACTCTCAATCCCTGGAATAGCGAAGAAGTCGAAAATGCCGCTTGCTGGTCTCAAGCATTTCGCGCTATCATACATTGCTTACATGTATGGACATTACGAGCATGTTTTTACAGATGGTTCCGTGACACAGACCTCTTCCGCGGCGGCCTACACGGTGCCAGGAATGGGGATCGCACAATGGTTCAAGATAGGACACAGGACGTCGTCTACAGCAGCTGAGTTGACCGGAGTTCGAGAAGCAGTTCGCTGCATACTGCAACAGAGTATCGAGAAGTGGACAGTGTTCTGTGATCCAAAACCAGCACTGCAACTCATCAGCAATTACATGAATGACAGAACCGCATATAGTCCTCTGGTTTATGACATCATGTCTCTGCTTGCTGAGGCGTCTCATTCCGGGCACACCATCGTGCTGCAGTGGATTCCTGGCCATTGTGGAACAGCTGGAAACGAACAGGCTGACGCGGAAGCAAGAAAGGCGCACACTGACGGAACCATTATAAAAATTCATTTTTCCCGGTATGACATTAACACCTTGCTCCATACCGCCATTAAAACTTCTACGGCGCGACATTGGGACAACCCCGAACATCGACAAGAGCGCCTATATAGACTTGACGCTGAATTACAATTCCGGCTTCCACTTCAGTTGCGGAGAAGCCAGGAAACACTCATTCATCGATTACGGCTGGGTGTGGCATACACCCACCGATACCTTCACAAGAGTGGACAAGCACGGGACCCTGAATGTAGCGTCTGTCACACTCTCGAGACAATAGCTCACGTACTTTGCGTGTGCCCTCAATATGCGGCCGAACGAAGAAAACTCAAATCTACTGTTGACAGCTTGGACTCACGCCCCTTTTCAGAAGAAAAGCTTTTGGTCGTGTGGAGGAGTGTTGACTGTGCCCAACGTGGGCCATAAAAGCACTTTTGAACTCTTTAAGTGAGACTGGTTTAGACGATCGCCTCTAGAAGCTGTGAGACGTGTAGTCAATGCGAAATGTGTTTGCGCAATGACTTTTTGTGGCAAGATTACTTTTTGTATGGACAAGGTTACTCTTGCGTGTATTGTGTCTACAGTTCGCAGCCGCATATTGGACAACGTGTATATAGTATCTCATTGTACCATATCATAATCACCGGCCACCTACCTTTCCCTGTATTTCCCACTTCCGCATTCCCCAGTGAGGAGTAGCAGGCTAGAGACACGCTCTCGAGGCCGACCTCTCCTTCTTTCTCTTCATTAAAATCTACTCCTCCTCTATACCGATGGATCGACTACGTCGTGCAGTTCTACTGGTGCCGTGGTTATACCGACGCGAGGAATGACACTGCGGTTCAAGACATCGCATGTCACGACCTCAACGGCGGCAGAACTAACAGCCCTGCGTAGAGCACTGGAATTCATTGATTCTGAAAGACCTACAAAATTGGCTGTGTTCTGTGATTCAAAACCGGCATTACAGTGCACGCAGTCAGTTCTCCGACACGGATGCATTACCAATTGACATACGAAGTCGCGAAACTTTACCATCACATCCAACAAAGAAGTCACGAGGTCGTTTTTCAATGGGTACCTGGCCATTGTGGAATCAGTGGCACTGATTCCGCCGATAACGCTGCTCGCACAGCACATCAAGAAGAGCACAGCGTTCCAATTCCGCTTTCGAAGACAGACGCCGCAAGGCAGCTTCGACACCTGGCACGCAGTCTCACACTGACCGAGTGGAACTCGCCTAACTTACGACTTACACGACTGCATCGACTAAACCCTTCCCTGCAACTCCGACCTCCAATCGGACTTCCTCGACGTGAAGCTACGCTTCTCTGTCGCCTTTGGTAAAGAGTTGCCTTCACAAAGGTATACTCTACATTAATTGGAATGACTGACAGTGCAGCATGCGAGGTCTGTGGCACCGAAGAAGAGAGTAAAACATCTTTATTAATAATATTTGAATGGCGAGAGCAGTGTGGGAGGAACCCTCAGTCCAGGGTCCCTAAGATGATTCTGGCGATGTTTCGAGCCCGTTGTATCACAGCTCGGAGGACCTCGGGAGGTCCGTCGCGGAGGGCGTCGTCCCACAGCTCTTTGTTGCGTAGGGGGTAAAGGAGAGTTGGCAAGGGAGGAAAGAGGTTTGCAGTGCACTCAATCGTAACGTGGAAGATTGTGGGCGAGCTGCCACAGCCAGGGCAACGATCTCCATAACAGTGTGGGTAGAATTTATTGAGAGAGACAAGATTTGGAAAAGTTGCGGTTTGTAACTGGCGTAATGCCACTGCTTCCTCCCGCGAGAAGGACGGCGGTGGTGCGGCGTGGGTGCGACGAATGCGTGTATAATGACGGAGTATGTCTTTGTAACGGAGCAAGGGATCCCCCCACTCTGTACTAGTCGCCTCACCACGCCGGGTCGCCCGGAGGGAAATTTCTCGGGCAACCGCATGTGCGCGTTCGTTACCCGGCAGCGAGGTATGACCTAGAGTAAGTGGATGCGGCGAGGTGTGGTTGGTGTATTTTGTGGCATGTGTTCGAGAATTTGGTGCGCCGCTCTCGGGATGCCGTGTCCTGATAGGAACGCCCAGCATGCCTGTTGCGAGTCCATCAATATATACACTTCCACAGGAACACGGATGGCGTATCGAATTGCAGGAGCAACACCGAGAATTTCTCCGTAAGCGGCATTTGTTCCGCGCATTGCAGCAGAGTCTCTCAGGGATTCGGTGCCATCCAAAACTACCGAGGTATAGCCCTCCTCAGTGCGTGATGTGTCCGTGTATAAAGTATGTGTTTCCGGGATGTTTGCAAGCATGCGGCCAATGTATCGTACACGGGCTTTGCGCCGCCCTTTGTCATGCTCGGGGTGCATATTACGTGGCAATGGATGAATACTTAGTGCTTGGCGTATCGCTGACGACAAGATCGTTGGACGGGTTTCAGACTCAAGGGGTGGGAAAGAGTATCCTAGCCGTGTGAGAAGATGGCGGCCAGTAGGAGTGAGTAGGAGGCGCTGGCGATGGCTGACCCAATGTGCCTCTAGCAGCTCGCCTAGTGTGTTATGTGTCCCTGAGTTAAGGAGACGGTGTGTGGAAGTATAGTTCGGGAGGCCATGGGCCAGCTTCGTCGCTTTGCGAATCATTGCGTCTATGCGAAGTTGTTGCGCTTGGGTCAACCGCTGAAATGGGAGATGGTATGTAAGGCGGCTTATCACGCATGCCTCCACCAAGCGCAGCAGGTCCTCTTCTCGAAGGCCCGAGCGCCTGTTGGAGACCCTCCGGATGATGGCCAGAATTTGCTCAATCTGTCTGGATAGAAGGGAAACAGTGTAGTTTGACCTGCCATCCGCTTGGACGTGTAGGCCGAGGATACGAACACGATCAACCTGTGGTATCGGTGTGCCATCCACGTGCATAGTGACAGGGGGAGTAGAGGAACGGCTCCGGGGGCGAATGATTATGAGCTCCGACTTTTCCGGAGCAGATCTTAAGCCGCATTTTCTCGCGTACTCGGAAACTGTATCGACTGCTTGCTGCAGTCGGTCCTGGATGGCTCCGTCGGAACCCCGTGTCGACCAGATAGTAATGTCGTCCGCATAAATAGCGTGGGCGACATCAGGGATCTGGTCGAGTAGCCGGGGGAGCCCTGCGAGAGCGAGATTTAATAGAGTAGGGGAAAGAACTGAGCCCTGGGGTGTACCACGTCCTACAAGGCGAATCGTACCGGATCGATGCGGTCCCATTCCTACGGTGGCTGTGCGATCTCGGAGAAATGCGCGGATATAGTTGTACATACGAATTCCACTGTGTGAATGTGCAGCATCGCGAAAGATGAGGTCATGGTCAACATTATCGAATGCCCCTTTTAGATCTAAGGCGATGAGTGCTCTCGTTTGGGCGGACGATGGAGGTCCTATGACTTCCTCCCGCAATTGTAAAAGCACATCTTTGGCAGACAGATGAGCCCGATATCCGAATTGAGAGTTAGAAAAGAATGATTTTTCTTCGAGGAAGGGCTGCAGACGCCGCAAGAGTACATGCTCCATGAGCTTACCAATGCAGGATGTTAGGGAGATGGGTCGTAAGTTTTCAACCTTAACAGGCTTGCCCGGTTTGGGGATCAGTGTGATGTCGGCGTGTCGCCATGCTTGGGGAAGCATGCCCTTGCGCCAGCAATCGTTGAAGATATGGGTGAGGTGGTTAATATCCGCGTCACTGAGGTTACGAAGGGTGGCGAATCGGATGTGGTCGGCTCCCGGTGCCGTGTTGCGGCGTAGGTCTTGTAGGATCACCCGCACCTCGTCAGATGTGATGTCTGCGTCGAGCAATTCGTTCGCCTCGCCTACATAAGGATAGTCAGGGTACTGCGGCGGCGGCGCTGTGGGTATGAAATGCTTCTCTAGCTCTCTGAGGAGTGTCGAGACATCGTCCCTGTACTTGTGCATTAGGATGTGCAGCTGTTGAAATGTTTTTCCCTTTGTTGTGGTGGGATCTGTGAGTGAGCGAAGAATCGACCACGTTTTTCCTGTGCTCAATGTGCCTGAGAGGCGATCGCAAAATCCTCGCCAGTTATTCCTCGTAAGGATCTCTGCGTACTCCTGAGATTCCCGTGTAATTTGATCTATACGTTTCCCAAGTTTGCGGTTGAGGCGTTGTCGTTTCCATCGTCGTGTCAACCCTCTGCGGGCGTTCCAAAGATGAAGTAAATGCGGGTCTACGTCTGGTGTCTCGGTTGTGGTGCGCAGTGTGCTCGTGGTGGCCTCTAGATCTTGTGCGAGAGAGTCAAGGCAGCGTTCGTACCCTTGGCGCTCAGGTGGGTCCTGGCGACGTTCCCTGAATTTCGCCCAATCCGTTATACGCACATTTCGCTCGGGCCTGCGCGCACCCCGTAATGACAAGGTGGTCGCCACAGTGTATTGGTCACTACCAAGGTGCTCCTCTAAAGGCCCGTGCGCAACGACTGGGCCAGTATTGCGCACGAAAGTAAGGTCAGGGCAGGTGTCACGAGATACGCTGTTGCCCATCCGAGTGGGGTGCTCTGGGTCGGTAAGCAGTGTGTATCTCATGTTACAGATGGCATTCCATAAGCGGGTCCCTTTAGCCTGCGATTTAACGTAACCCCATGCAGTATGCGGAGCGTTAAAGTCACCGGCCACCACACAAACCCGTCCAAACCTACCAAATTCTGTTAGTAGGTGCTGAAAACAGTGCGTTCGCGAACGGGGGGAACTGTATGCATTGAGTATAAAAAGACTCTCGCTGCGTTTACCTTGCGTAATTATTTCCAATATTTGGTGAGGGATGTCAATGTTAGTGGTATGCATGCGGCATGTAACATGTTTCGAAACTAAGGCTCCCACATGAGGAGAGACACCCGAAAGCGTGCTGTAGCCGGATAAAGAAGGGGTGCAATTGACTTCCTGTAAGAGGATGACATCGGGAGGGTTCGTGGATGTGGCGATATGCTGCTGTAGGGAACCTCGTTTTCGGCGGAATCCCCTACAATTCCACTGCCACACCACTAGTTGCTCCGTGTTACGCGGCGCCATCATCATCGTGAGAGGAAGCAGGCGGTCGTGCATAGGGATGCGGGTGCCGGGTGCCCACATTTGAAGGTTGCGGCCGAGAGCCTTGGTCGGAAAGCGCGCTTTCGTTGTTACCGCTAAGCTCAGGACCTTGCATGCGTGCGAAAGTGCACTCTATACATGATTTCACTTGCTCCGTAATCCCTATTTGAAGGACCTCCATTTGTCGTTCTATCCTGTCCAGAGCCGCCTGCATACTAGTGCTCATGTCTGTCACCAGCGCGTCCATTTGTTTTTGCAGGCGCTCACAGCGCGCCTCCATGTCACGACGTAGGCGGGCTATTTCTATTAGAGGATCGGGATTTGGTAACGAATTGGTAATAGGGGAAGGGGTAGGGAGAGATTTACGGGGCGGAGCGAGCTGTGGGGGACCCTCCGCCCGACCTACCTCCCGAGGTGCCTCCATTGCTGTTTTCTTCTCCGGGGTCCGCTGCACCCCTGAAGGGACCAGGGTCACCTTGGCTGGGGCGTTGGTCTGCAGGGCCTTCTTGTAGGGTTGTTGGGAAGATGGGGAAGGAGGGCGCTTCTCTGGGAGGCGCAACGATGCCTCGCGGGATCGGGACCGAGACTTGAACTTGCGACGGGATCTCGAACGGGTCTCTGACCGGACTTTTCTGGTCTCCTTCGTTGGGGCGCGCGACGTTCGGGTCTCCACCGTATCTGTGGTAGTGGTAGAGTCGCTGGAGGGTTGAAGTTCACGCTGCTCTTTCTCGAGAGCTTTCCGAACCCAAGCTTTGTTCAGTGTCTGCCTAGCACGCCGCGGGCAGTTTGGAACCGCTGTAGGGTGGGTCCCGTCACAGGATCTGCAGTGTGGGGTGCACGGATGTGACGGGGTGGGGTTGTCAGACCCGCACGTCGCGCAAATGACCACGTGCGGCGTAGGACAGTAATCAGCCCAATGGCCGAGCTTGTGACATATCTTGCAAACTAGTTGGCGGGGTCGATGGGGGTAGCAGCGGAGTTCTGCACCATAGAAACGCACGTAGCGAGGCACTTTAAGTCCTTCAAATGTTACCAACGCAACGTTGGTTTGACCCATCATTCGTGCTTGAAGTATTTGAGTTCCAGGAGCCACAAGCTCATCCACTAGCTTGGAAGACGGTGTACCGGGCAAAAGGCCAGGAACAATTCCCTTGCATGAGTTGTCTGGGGCCGCAAAATATGTCGTGATGGGATAGACCCGCTGACCAAGGTTCAGCTCCCTCACCTTGTACAATGCGTCGGCTACGTGTGACTGGGGTGTGCTGATGATTGCCAAGTTCTGCTGAGGTCGCAGTCGGAATATGATGTCCTGACGATCATCGGTGGTCAAGCCGGCTGCACTCCATAGAGCACTGGCGAGTTCTGGGCGCGTCCACTTATCGAGACAAAGCCCTCCGTGAGGCCGCAGAATTATCTTTTCATCGAGCAAAGGAAGTTGAGGCAGGTTCTGATTCCGAATGCGCTTGCGTACGGTAGGCTGGGAGGCGTCCGGAATGCCCAAGATGCTCTCGGAGGGTTGCGTCTTAGCACGCGTTTGATGGATGCGTCGCTTATGTATGACTGTCTTCCAACAGCCACCTGTGTCGTCGTCAGTTTTGTCGTCGTAAATGTTCGGGCCAGCATCTTCCTCCATCCTTTCCCCGGTCGGAGTGTCCACCTCTCGCTGTTGGGAGGGAAAATTGGCGACGATGAGATCGGCGGCCACTCCCGCGGTATCTACCTCGGGCGTCTTCGTTGTTGTTGAGGAACGCGCGACGGCGTTCTCTATCGCCGAGTGCGTCTCCTGCTCGTTGGAAAGTGACGTTGCGGTAGATAAATTCTCCATCGAAACGGACCGGTGAATTGGCCGAAGGCCCTTTGCACGCCGGTTTAGAACATGGGCCTCGGAAGAGCTGGTCGCTTGGCGCTCTTGGTTCATGGTGTAGAAAACACGACAAGGCCGCTATGGCCCCGGCAGGGGCAGCCGCGTTGGAATTGCTTCAGAGCTGTAGAGGCGCGGGGAGCGGCAACAAAGTCCCGGGAAGAAAAGGCGGTCGGTGGGAAACGGCGAGAAAGCCGCTTCCCATACGACTCCCGGCGAAAGCGGCCCGGGCAAGGGCGGTCAAGGATGGTCGGTGAAGGTCGCGTAGTCTCGGTGGTTGCGGAGCGCGCCGACGACACGTCCGTTCACTTCGGCCGACCGATTGGAACTCACCGAAGAAAACATCGACCACCTGCTGTGCCACTGTCCACGGTACACTCCAGAGAGACAAGAACTTGCCAAAGCTTTCCGAACACTGGACAATCGACCGCTTTCTGTGCAGGTGCTGCTGGAACACCGCCCCCATCGCCCGTCGGCGCATAAAGCGGTGAAGGCGCTTTTGTGCTTCTTAAGGACGACGGGCTTGTGCGACTATCGGTGACTTTTAATGCAATTTCTGTTGGACCACACACGTCAGCGAATCCATCGCAATTTCCTTCTTCTCTTCCTTCCTCTCTCTCTCTCCCTGTTATCTTTGTTTCCCCTTTCCCATTCCCCCGGTGTAGGGTAGCAAACCGGACGTTATTCTGGTTAACCTCCCTGCCTTCTACTGATCTCTTTCCCTCCTCTGGCGTGATCCAAGGCTTACGTATTTTCCTACCAAGTTTCAGTTGCTTAAGCGGAAAGTTCCGTTTATATATTTCAGCGATGCGATCAATGAACATGTTACACGGCTTGTCAGCGCAATTAATCGCAAGAAGTTATTCGAAGTCAGAATTTAGCACGCCATTCCCGAAGGCATCTAGGCGAGCAGGCTTTATTATTTGAACATTTATACCTTGTTTTTTTTTTGCTGTGATAATTCTGTCTATCTAATAATATGAAGGTAGGAAGGTGGTCACTCAAGTCGCAGGTCATCACACCCGGAATGTTCTTTTCACTGACAGAGTTAGTAATAATTAGGTCTAAAAAGTTTCGCTATGTTCTGTGATCCTAGAAGGTAAATTGATTTGGTTTGAGCACCAGGTTGAAGTAATGAGCATATTCATAGTGGTTTTGGCTGCTGAATCTCCTAAGAAATCAATATTAAAGTCGCCAGCAGATAGAACAAAGTAACCAGCCTCAGAAATAAACGATAAGAAAACAAAGTTTTCAACATTTCCATCGGGTGGGCGACAACATACAGAGAAAACAGAATTTTTCACTTCCGCTGTCCAAACCTCCTAATCACAGCAAGAAACACAGAAACGAGAAAGCATTTCACATTGTATTCCTTCCTTCAGTAGCAACATTACGCCGCCGCCACGATGATTTGAGCGATTTAAGGAGAATGACTGGTAAGGTGTAAACCCGAAGTGACCATGATGATTTTTACACCACGTTTCGGTGAGCATTGTCACATCAAACAGAAATGAAAAACTCGTAATAAAATACTCGATAGCAACTTCTTCGTTACAAAGGGAACGGTCATTCATGTGAAGGCATTTCAAAGCGCTTATCTGATAGTCCGAGACAACAGCATTCACTTCATGTGGCAAGAGAAAGTTGTGACGTGTTGATTCGCACATAAAATATTAAAACAAGCAATATGATGAAGATTGACTGTTCAGATAGATCATGTCGGAAGGTCACGTTTACTGCGCACGACGACAGAAGAATCGCCGTCTGCCTTACGCAGATAAATCTTGCCATTTGTGAACCAGACATGTTTGTAGCCCTTTTTCTTTCCCAATTTCTTTGTTGTTAGAAACAGTTGGCGACATCGGGTTGTCATATTCTCTAGTATAAAAGTACTGCTTTTATTGTCTCTTAGTTTCCGCCTATTTTCCAGCCATTTATCCCTGGTGGCTTGTCGGGCATATCGAACGGTTATTCCGGGACCTTGCCAGCTTTCGCCGGAAGACGGTGAACAGCATCAAAATCCAGTTTGCTCAATTCTGGGACCTCTAACAAACCTGCCACGCTGTTCACTTTCATTAACAGGTCTTCGTTCGGAGTAACCTGAATTCCATGAAATTGTAAGTTTAACCGACGGTTTCTCCATTCAAGTTCATTGATTTCAGTGAGCAGCTTTTCAGCCACCGTCTCGCTACATTGGGCCTTTTGCTCAAGCTTCTCTACCCTCGCTCTCATATTTTTTGTGTCGGTTTCTTGTACAGCAAAGAGATACTAAGGCAGCTATTCTACCCTGTCTAAAACCAGCTTTGCCGAAGAGGCACGTCATGGGTGTGCGTCACAACGGTTTTCGGCTAATGTCTGGCCCAACGTTGCTAGACTAGGTTCAGTTTTCAAACTCCCGTGACTGCGTGGACCCACCACCGATCCCCGCATCTCGTGGCGCTGCTGTCGCACTTTGCTCGGTCAGCACGGCGCGGACGGGGCGACGAAGCACCGTCCGTTGTTTATCTGTTTTGGCACGCTGTATACATGCTTGTTTTGCTGCAGTCTCGGTGCATTTTTGCGACACTCTTGTGGGTTTTAAATGCCGTGCGCGTTTTGAAGAGCTTACGGGTCGTATCATCCAATTTTATTTGGTGACGCGAATGCATATTTATGCTCAGTTCCTGCAGCGATAACCTACTTTGAATGTGTAAGTCTGCTCGCAAGGGGGCAAAGCTCACGTAGGTTTCAACATTGCACTTGTGAATGCGGTGCTCTGATGAAAGAAATAGCTAGCATCATTTTTTTTTTCATCCCGAAACGAAGTGCTGAGAGTGCGTATATGCTCTGTGTCCCAGCTAACTTCAGCCAGAGTTTTAAAATGTGGGAATGCCGCGTAGCTGGTCACAACCAAGGTAATGTTGTTGCCGTAGCTTGGAGATATTCAAATTATTTTAAATCCGGCTAGTTAGGTAATGCGTAGTTAATTGATGATTAATATATATATAATTATTCAATTGATTGTTAGTGGATTACCTAATTTAATCATTAATTGATTAATTCACCTAGTTAGATAATTCATCGCCACCACCAATAAAGGTCGAGGCTTCAACTCTCACCAACGACCGTGGGTTCGAGTGCCTTAATTAATTTACTGTGCCTTAATTAACTTCGCCTAATTCACTCTGCCTTAATCCACGCTGCCTTAACTGGCGTCGTGAACTGCCTCGATTGGTTCGCTTGGGCTCCCGTGACTTTTTGGACCATCGTGTGGTCGCGCTAACATCACCTCATGAGTCATACCATGCGTTCGCATTAATAATTAATTAGTACTAAGCAGCAACAGCTGATTACAACAACTAATAAGCTACTTACAGCTACTCACCAGCAACAGCTCATTCATAGAGCGCAGTGGACGGCCGGGGCTGCTGCGGCCTTCGACAAAGGACTCCACAGCGCATTCTGGGGCAGCGCAGCAGCATTTTCACAGCTACGTACAATTTTTTAATCAATCTCCTAAACTCGAGACTATACAAACATTTAAAGACGCATCGGTGAAAACACTTGCCGAGTACGTAAGTTGCGAAGTCGGAGGACCCGAGCCCCTTCGCAAACGCAGAGCTGCGCCCGCGTAGAGCTACCTGCGGTGCTCCCGCCCTCTGGCGGCAAACCAAGAAACGGGGGCACCTGCGATGTACGGCGCCTACGGAGAGTTTGACAACTGAACCTAGTCTAGTAACGTTGGTCTGGCCCACGCGTAGTGAGCCGGTAGTGACGCGATATGCCCCCTCGGCGGCTACGGCTAGCGCTGCCCCGCTATCTCGGAAGAAGGGGCGCCATCGACCCCCGCACTGGTCGCTTCGAGGGTCTCGTCCCCCGAGGCCAGGCCTTCACCGCGAATAAACCTCTCGCAAGAGCGTGTGTCTAGCACCCCGCACGAGGCGATGGACGGATCTTCCGGCCAGACGGCGCCACTAGCGCCTAAGGAGCGCCGAAATGCTCCGGACCGCTTCAAAAAAAAAGCAAAAAAAAGCAACATCGCATTACGGGGCCTGTAAAGGGCCCTATAAGACATTAAACACACAGCACAAAACTATTTCTGATATCGGCACTCAAATAGCTCACTAGGACGTCAGAGGTCTCCTCCATAATCTCGATCACGTAAGGAACTCCTCCGCAATTTAGTCTCAGGGCGCTCAGTGTCCAAGAAGCACACCTCAAACTTAGAGACAAATTTTCTCGGACAATGTTCTACTTTTCGTAAAGACCGCGATGACACTATCGTGTCATCCCGTGGTGCGGCTGTCATAGTCGACAGCGGTATCGTCTGCCGGGAAATAAAACTTCATACGCCCCTAGAGGCAGTTGCTCTCCGAGGGGTGTTGTTTTATAGGCTAGTCACTATCAGCTCTGTATACATCCCTCCGAACTATCAACCTAATAAAACGGAATTTAAAACTATATATATGAAATTCCTGCGCCATTAACGCAGAAAGTTGGGCTAGTTGGTGTTGATGCATTTGCTGAGACACGGTCACTAGCGCTAACAAGACTAACGGAAAAAACGTTGGGACAGGACAGAGAGCTATATAGACTTCAACTGACAGGATTTATTAAGAAAAAAACATGCAAGAAACCACCGTATGCTCAAATAAATGCTCAGACGGGCGCATAAACGAATGTGCCACGTAGGAGAAAACCACACGCGCAGCGAAGCCGACAGGCTATAGCGCTTTGTCCTGTCCCAACGTTTTTAAAGTTAGTTTTCTTAGCCGTAGTAATTATGTCTCAGAAATTCCTGCGCCATACAGAGTTGTCGGAGATTTAAAGGCAATAACGCTTTGCCGGGAGACTAGCGATGCGAGAAGTCGCCTAATTGCAGACTTTCTCTTTTTGTCAGGAGCACGTACAGTTACTGAGAAAGAGCCAACGTACTGCAGCGTGGTACATAACAGATATTCCTCCTTAGATTTAAGCATAGTGTCGAGTACGCTAATGCCGTACCTGGAGTGGTCCGTCTTCAAGAACTCTATGGGAGCGACCGCTTCCCAATCATGTTAAGCTTCACGAATCAAGATGTATGCTCGCCACACGTGCCCCGATGGAAGGTTGACTCGGCTAACTGGGAAGTTTTCAGAGAACGAACATAGTTAGACCGAGATGATATTGCCTCTTTTATAGTAGACGATGCGGTGGCCTATATAACAGGCTTTATAATTGAGGCTGCCACAAAATGCATCCGTCACACTAACGTGTTGGCGAATAAACGTATCCCGTGGTGGATTGAAGAACCTAAAAAAGTACGGAATAATCAAAACAAAGCTAGGAAACGACTTCGCGACTCTCCTACCGCCGAGAGTCGGCAATATTGCGTGTATATCGCTGGTTTCTTTCACGTTCGAAAAAAAAAATGCCTTTTTATGTAGCACGTATTAAGCAACAGTAAGTGGTATCGGGAGTTTTCCAGAAAAAAAAAAAATTACCTGAGTATCTCCAAGCGACGGCAAACAGCATTACCTTGGTTCTGTCCAGCTACGTGGCATTTGAATTTTTTTTGCGTTTGGCTAAAGTTACGTGGGGCTCCCTGTGTATGAGAACACGTTAAAAATATACATCCACCGAAAGATAAGCACTGATACATATATTCACTCCTTTCCAATCTTGCGGCGAAGATATTGGTTTTTCGTCTTTATCAGGGGCATGTCAGTATAAGTCAACTAGGTCAGGTGACAAATGTCTTAGGGTAACGAATTCATTGAACGCAAGAAATAAAAAAAAATGACGAAGGAACATAGGACGGGCAGTAAGGAAAATCAGTTCAGGGTGGCGGGAATGTAGATAGCTTTATGGAATCGGGAAGTATTAACACGTACCGTTTAGACTGGCTTAGAAACGCGACGTGTAATTGGAGGTATCCGAGAGGCCTAAGAAAGATAAGAAAAGAGCAGATTGGGTGAGGGAACAAACGCGCGTTAATGACATCTTAGTTGAAATCAAGAAAAAGAAGTGGGCATGGGCAGGACATGTAATGAGGAGGGAAGATAACCGATGGTCATTAATGGTTACGGACTGGATTCCGAGGGAAGGGAAGCGTAGCAGGGGGCGACAGAAAGTTAGGTGGGCAGATGAGGTAAGGAAGTTTGGAGGGTCAACATGGCCACAATTAGTACATGACCGGGGCAGTTGGAGGAGTATGGGAGAGGCCTTTGCCCGGCAGTGGGCGTAACCAGGCTGCTGCTGCTGATGATGATGAGAGGCCTTATTCTTGTTGGGGACTTCTTTGACTGACTCCTTATGATGATACTGATTCGACATGATTTGATAAGGCTACCTGCGAATTGATAATCTACCTGACACGGTGACTTACTAGCTGTGACGTTGTGCAAACGTGCGCGTCGTCAGAGGTTCACGTCCCTGCCGCGGTAGGAACGTTCCGATGGGGGTGGAATAAAAGAAACGCTCATGTGACGCCCTTTGCGTGTGCATTATTCTGAAACTCTGGGTGACCAAAATTAGCTCGGAACCCTCCACTATGACTTCTTATGGGTCCTTATTTTTCCGCAATGCTCAACTCTATATATACATGTGCGTGAATGTGTGTGTGTGTGTGTGAGGGCGAATCAGAGTTATTGTGCCTATTATTTGGACCATAATAGAGTACATACAGGTAATACACGTACTATTCTACGTACCTTACACTATTTTGACACATATTCCCCACACCGGTTCAGACATTTGTCCCATCGCGGCACTAAACTGGAGATGCCCCACTCGTGAGGCAGCGACGCACGCGATCTTCCCGAACGCTCATTGTGATGCAAGTCTTCACGGCCTTTTGCGAATTGACAACACTACCACTTCTCACAGCCAGACGCCTTTTCAATAACGTGGACTCCGTTTCCTTGTGGATTTCGATGGGCGTTCGTCACTTGCTCCATAGAAAACGAATCACACTTTGGTGCGCGTAAGCCGTATGAAGCACGACCGTCATGTTCCACAGCTGACAACAGCGCCGTGTCGTGGAGCTTCCGGCAAATAAGGCCGGCCCGCTGCAAGAAAGGTTCACTGCCGGGAATGGATATGTTGACTTCGCGTTTACAGCCGTGTGTTGGCTTTAAAAAAAGAGCCAAGGACTTTCTGATTCGACCTCGTATGTATGTACGTTTGTTTCTGTTTTCCCACCAGCCTGAGTCACTCTGTAGTTTATGTTCGAATGATTAGAGAATCAGGCTGCTGTGCTGAAGGAACCGGGTTGAATACCAGCCGTCGGACTAGCTTGGCCCATTGAGTATGTGGTAATGTGTACATATGCGCCCCTCTTCAACGAACCACTTTCCCGCCGACATGCGGGAAAGTGGACATGGGGGAAAGTAGATACAGAGCTTTTGTACGTACCGCTCTTTCACGGGTTTCTTTAAAGCCAATTTGGGTCACTGAGCACGTGCCAGTAGGTGTGTGTTGCTCTTCAACGAACGTCTCTGACGCGAACTTGGGCAACTATGTATGTGGCACTCGGAAGGTGCCGCATACAATCCTTTAAATTTCTCCGACGCTGGCCGGAACCGAACCCGCGTCACAGGGTTTCCTCGAGGAGAGCAACACGATGCTTTAGCGAGCAGCGTCACGAATGCATTGGGCATGTGCCGCTATTTGATGAAGCTCTCGACAACTTGGCACATCGTGTATGCGACATTGGGTGTGCTGCAATTGAAGGAACAATTTTCAGCGTTCGCCCGCACCTGCGTGCCACACTTCTCGTCGTGGGAGGCCGCCTGTGAACTTCTTGGCAGCGGCACTGCATGACGCAGCGTGTTTCGAAAAAAGTGCGAGGGAGCAGCCCGGCTACCGCATGACGGGCTTCTCAGCGTTCGCACGTTGCAGCGCGCCATGCATTTCGGGCGAAATGTGCAGGATTCACGGCGGCGCCACTAGGGGGCACCAGATGTTCTTAGGCAAGCGTGAAAGAGGAGTCATGCTGTAGTACACGCCTCATACATAACTGGTTTCGACAGTGGCAAGACGTTGTGTGGCCATGTTGATACAATGCTAAAATCATTACCGTCGACAGTCCTCGTCAAATGGGTTCTGCCGAACCAGAAAAAAAAAGCAAACTAAAATGCCTCATTGCTTGCGAAAATTCCGGCACAAGCCATCTGACGATGACGGTCGGCGGCAATGCGATTACCATTAAAGCAGTGAAGCGACCCGCCGTATTGCGACCTCTCATGTGCAAGCCGCGTACTGCAGCCAGACTCCTCTCTCACGCTTCTCTGGAGACGCGTTGCCCCATCTAGCAGTGCATTCACAAAGACTTCCTTCGTTTGCGTGTTCTCCGATATTTCCCCGGTGCAGGGAAACGCTGGTAATCGTTCCTTCGAAGCCCGTTGGCATACGCGGCCGTGCGCAAAAGCGCCGAGCTGCCGCCCTTGGGGAGCCCGCCTGACGCGCGTTCGGATCCGCCCAGCACCAAAAAGATATCTTAAGATATCTTTTTGAACATGAAAATGATTATCTTGAGACATACACGGCAGATAACAAAATAAGAGAATGCGCTCATAGTCTGATGGTTGGTGGAAAACAACAAAGTGAGCATTGACGACGTGACTGCCAACAACTACATCAAAACGATTACGGCACATAGTAGGTTAGGAGGTTAATAGCCGCCAAGCATCCGATAAAGCGGCACTGCAAATAGGGAATTTTAGTAGCAGCTTTCATGCGTAAAGAGGCTAGATAGACAGACACAATGTGACTGATGTAGGCTACAAATGCTAATCATATTAAGAAGAGTCTTAACCATTGATGCTGTTCCTTTCGTGCGCAGACGTGGCGAACATGTTCTTCGTGGTGCTGTTCACGCTGGAGATGCTACTGAAGCTGTACAGCCTGGGCTTCCAGGGCTACTTCGTGTCGCTGTTCAACCGCTTCGACTGCTTCGTGGTGATCAGCTCTATCCTGGAGACGGTGTTCACATATACCGGCCTCATGCCTCCCCTAGGAGTGTCCGTGCTTCGTTGCGTCCGCCTGCTGCGAATATTCAAGGTCACCAAGTGAGTAAACCTCACCGAATGCGCAACTGTATGAACAAGTAACAGCATATTGACCCGGGCTTTTTTTTTAACACGAGGTGTACACATAGGAGCCATTCGTTTCAAGGAAGATGTGTATAACTTACTATGCAAGATCAACACAGTAGACACTAAGCTGCCATGTCTTAGGAATTTCATCTCTCACAGCTACGCACGTTATTCTTGTAACAATCAGAGAAGGATGAGGTTCATCACCTGAACTCGCCGATTAGCTTCTTAATTGAAAGCATTAGAGAATGCGTTCTATTTGCGATGCTGCAATTTTCAGAGTACAGTGAAAATGTATGGAGAAAATTATTTGTTTTCTAGTTAACTTCTCTGGGCACTTGGTAAGAATGTAGTGAAGAAAGATGTTGACCTGAACAGCTGTATATTTCACCGCCCGCCTTAAAGATATTTCCGGCGTTGGCGCTATACTCACGATAAATTGGTTGAATGGCCGTTCAATGGTATGCGTCCTGGGTGTTTTCAACTTCGAAATGAAAACACGTTCCCCAAAGGTGTTGATTAGAAAGACAAACGTAGTTTTCGGTTATTTCTCCTATACACTAGTCACTACCACTGAGATCACGACTTCCGCATTCGTTGTTCGAGAAGAAATTGCCTTCATAATTGTTGTGTCATCATCATCATCATGATACCCTACTTTATGTCCACTGCAGGACGAAGGCCTCTCCTTGTTATTTCCAATTACCCCTGTCCTGAGCCAACCGATTCCAACTAGCGCCTGCGAATTTCTTTATTTAATCACCCCACATGGTCTTCTGCCATCCACGACTGCGCTTTTCTTCTCTTGGCACCCATTCTGTAACCCTAATGGTCCACCGGTTATCCAATCTACGCATTACGTGACCTGCCCAGCTCCATTTCTTTACCTTAATGTCTATTAGAATAACGGCTATCCCTGTTTGCTCTCTGATCCACACCGCTCTCTTCCTGTCTCTTAACGGTATGCCTCACATTCTTCGTTCTATCGCTCTTTGCGCAGTCCTTAACATGTTTTCGAGCTTCTTTGTCCGTCTCCAAGTTTCTGCCCCATATGTGAACACTGGTAAAATGAACTGATTGTACACCTTCCTTTTCAATAATAATGGTAAGCTTCCAATCAGGATATGACAATGTCTGCCGAATGCGCTTCAACCCATTTTTATTCTTCTGTAAATTTTCTTTTCATGATCAGGGTCGCCTGTGAGTGACTGACCTAGGTAAATGCACTCATTCACCGACTCTAGAGGCTGACTGGCGATCCTGAACTCTTGTTGCCTTGCCCAGCTATTGATCATTACCTTTTTCTTCTGCATATTAATCTTCCGCCCCACTCTTATACTCGCTCTGTTAAGGTACTCAATCATTTGTTGCAACTCGTCCCCAGTGTTGCTGAACAGGACAATGTCATCTGCAAATCGAAGGTTGCTGAGACATTCGCCGCTGATCCTTACACCTAAGCCTTCCCAGTTTAATAGCTTGAATACTTCCAAGCACGCAGTGAACAGCATAGAAGAGATTGTGTCTGCTTGTCTGACCCTTTTCTTTATAGGTATCTTCCGACTTTTCTTGTAGAAAATTAAGGTAGCTGTGGAATCTCTGTAGATACTTTCCAAGATATCTACGTAAGCGTCTTGTACTCCATGATTACGTAATGCCTCTATGACTGCTGGTATCTCGACTGAATCAAACGCCTTTTCGTAATCTATGAAAGCCATATAGAGAGGCTCATTGTACTGTGCGCATTACTCGATTACCTGGTTGGTGACATAGATGTGATCCATTGTAGAGTATCCCTTGCTGGAACCTGCCCGTTCCCTTGGTTGACTAAAGTCCAGTGTTGCCCTTATTCTATTGGCGATTATCTTGGTGAATATTTCATATAATATTAGAAGTAAGCTAATGGACCTATAATTTTCAATTTCTTTAATGTCTCCCCTTTTGTGCATTAGTATAATGTTGGCGCTCTTGTAGTCGATAGACAGTTAGTATAACGGGCCGCTAGTTTTCCAAGCATTATGTCTCCACCATCTTTGATTAAATCGACTAGTATTCCATCTTCGACTGCCGCTTTTCCTCGTTTCATGCCTTGCAAGGCCCTTTTAACTTCATCGCTAGCTACAGAAAGAGTCTGTAACCTGTTCCTTACTACTTCAAATTGAGTTATCGTGGCTGCTTTGGGTACTGGACAAGTCAGTATAGAATTTTTCAGCTGCTTTTACTGCACCTTCGAGATTGCTGATGATATTACCCTGCCTATTTTCAGTGCATACATCTTGGTTTGTCCAATGCCTAGTTTCATTCTCACTGTTTTCAGTGAGAAGGAAACTCACTTTTTCTTTGTTGTGTGGAGCTCAACAATTCCATAGCCTGGCCTTAATCAGATATTATTAGTGTTATTATGCTCGTAAACAAAAGCGATCACATAGATAAAGAAAGCAAACAGAGCTAACTGGCGAATGGCAGCCTACTGGCTGGCAACCCTTGGTTGAAGAAAGTATCGTCATTGATGTATACGAAAGATAAGAAAAAAATTATGAAAAGAGATAATGAGTGAAGAAGCGGATGGAAAATGAGACAGAGGTGTATGAAACCGCCGCGCACATTTCTGTGTACTATATTTCTGTATCTTCGAAAAGACTCTTCTGTAGTATTGAACATCACTGAAACTACTCACTCTCTTTTGCGCTTCAGCCTCGCCAGAGTAAGCCTAGCGCACTCATCGTGATTTACAGCGGGAACAGTGTGGCTAGCCAAATTCGCAGTGCACTTGCACCCACCGCGCTTTATTGCTTCTGATCGTGATAAATCAGTGAGGTGAAGCGTTCTTTGCCGCAGGAGAAACAGCACAAGCTGGTGCATCGAAGCGCTGCAGCTTGAGAGAGCTCATTCACAATGCAGCAGGAAATGAGAAAGAAAAAAAAAAGTCGCAGTTTCACCCGAAAGGCGAAGCCTCGATTGCGATATCAAATTAGTACGCACCTTATACGAAGCAAAGGTAGTAGTTTGATCGATTATATAAACTTGGAAACATTCGCTTGCTAACTGAATTTACGAGCATGGTGTAAGCGCACACAAGCAAACATAAACACATCACACTCGATGAGCCATGCGCGTGACGGAGACGGCGCGTTTCCTGTCTTTCGAGCGCGAGATTGAGCCGCGATCGCCGGCTCACGTTCGCACGTTTTCACTCACACATACAACATACGGCACGCGGTGACAATTTTATCGTCCTTGGACTTCACACGGAACCTCACGGCGACGCCGACGTCAGAAATGCGCTCGGAGTGTACATATAATTGGTGTCGCAATAAAGGTAACGTTGGTAGCGTGGACGAACGTCAGCGTCACGCAGAAATCTGATAGGCTGCCGCTTTGCTGGCCTTTCCACGCTTTTCTATGAGGTTTCACGGCTCCTATTGTGGCGACTGGGAGTCCTAAGTGTGAAATGTACTTTGCTCGTGGAGGTGAAAGGGAACTTGGGGCTGGGCCCGATATCCAAGACGCTTTACACACACGAAGTTATATTACATACCTACAAGTTTCAAAAAGTACAAAGAAAAAAGTTCACGAAGGAATTGTAGCAGCCGATCTCTCCAGCCGTCTGTCGTTCTATCCCCTGCGTGGTCATTGTTCTGTCGCCTCCCCCAATGCCACGTCAGGAGACCGATGACCTCAGGTCCCACCAATCTGGAGGTTTGTTGCCCTTTCCCTGCAAAGGGAGCTTTGTCGGAAATACAGGCACATCACTGGGCACAAACAGGGGATGGGGGATAGCACACTGACCCCTTTTCCGCCGTGGACGCGCCAATTTGGGCGGCTGACAGGTGAAGGACCTTCACCTCGCTAATTACCCAAACCTCTCTTGACAGAGGTACTCCAGAGCTGGCCATAAATCGTCCGGTTTGAGAAGCATTTTCACGAGGCCGTCAGCCCGTTCCCCATAATCGCGCTATCCGTGACCGGATGTTGTCGTGGGGCGAACGGCCGATCGCAACACTATATATATCGTGCATGGGTAAGCCTTGAGGGGATTTCGGATGTGACACCCTGTAGAATCATTACAGCACGGTATTCTTTTTCATTAACGTAAATATATTTGACGAATAATTTGGAGCAGATAACACTATTACACTAGCTGAACTGGTTAATTGGCGGTCGCGGACATTAAATTCATGACCAAACGGGATGTAAAATTTGCATTCGAAAGTTTTGCTTATTACGGCTAATTACTAGGTACGTCACCACCTTCAAAAAACCTTTTTAAAATTTCGATCTCTGCATTATATTTTGATATTTACCTTCTGAAGGACACTTTGATATAATATTCAAGGGCTTTAAACACTGAAAAGGTTATCGTTTTTTACCGACAAAACTTGCCCAAACTGGGCTGTTACGCCACCACGCATAACTCGCGAGTGGGGTCCACGAATGAGAAATGTTTTGCGCTAATGTAGACATGTAAGCAGGCTGTGCAATGAACTAGTATGTTTGCCGTACGATAAGCGGGAACCAAACTATAATGAAAAAACAAAAACAAAACACAAAGAAAGCAACACCTTCAGTCATATTTGTTGATTATGTTTGAAGTTAACTATTATTACGTCGAAACTTACGATCTTATTTCAATAATCCAAGTTCATTGCGTACACGAGTAATAAAGGAACAAGCATGCGTTGATTGAAAAAAAAATATTTATTCTTTTTGAAGTAGCGAGTGTTTGCACAACAAGAAAGTGCAGATAATAATGTTGCGAGCAAGACAAAACTGGAGTTCTGCAATGTTTGTACTAGCACGATCATAACGCCCATCGCAGGCTAAAGTGCACCAGGCTCATAGCTAGGGCGCGCTTTAGCTGCCGTAAGTTCTCTTTCTGCTTTTGCTGCGGCTCGTTTTTTCTTAGAGACCTTCTGCATCTGCACTTGATTGACGCCGTACCTTCTTCACGCGATATTGGTCTCTGGTGCAACATGCTACCAGGATGTGGCGGTCAAGCTCAATGCCCGCTTCCATCAAAATATCTTCTGTACCTCTGTCCCCAGTCTTGAAGTGGCATAGAGCATAAAGGATGCGCAGGCTCAGCTCACGTGGACGTCTTTGGTGACCCGGTGCCAAATCCCGTTGAAGCTCTTCTTGGCATTTTGGATTTCCCCGTGTGGGCACTTGGTAATAAGCACGTCAGAACAGAGGCCAGCTTACACAGCCTTCACTTTGTTGAGTACCTCATTGAGAAAGCCTCCCTTGTGCTTGTAGCATGAGCCACCGAGTGCAGCATCTCTGCACTTAAACATGCACCAACTCCCATGGCCAAGAGGGCACATGGATCATTCCTTAGTTTGGTCGGTAGAACTGTAATGGAACAGGCTCACTAATGTGGCCTGCTCCATTGCTTGCAGGTCTCCACATTCGATCTTATGGGAATACCACAATAGTGCTGCAGTCGGTTGATTGGAACGTCCGTTAACTTTTCTTTGCCCTGAAGTCCACGAACTTAAGCTTTCCCCTACCGCACCCAATACGCTTCTGCTCATGCCCAATGCTGCACTCTAGTCTCCGCCCACTGTTAGCACCATGTGCGTCTTGACGGCCGCGTGGCTCTTCGAATCATCATTTCCGTGAACGTCTGTATATTTTAAACCACGAATCATTTCTGCACGCTTGAACTTGCAGTGGAGTCTTCCTGCCTCCATACCGGCAGCACTAAAGTTCGCTTGGCACTCGGCATGGTGTGCCTGCCATGTCCTACATTTGCTCTACATTCCTTTTGCGTCAAAGATTTTCGCAGTAGTAATGGATATCGAGGAGAAACGTACAGCTGTTCAAACAAAAATGTGTACGCCTTTGCTATATGTGCCATCACCCGATACACCGCACCCTAGACTTTGCACAACACAACGCTTTTCAACAGCGGCACGTATCATTGATTTGGACCAACATTCTCTGCAGATTTAGAGAGCTTTGGTGATGTCTTGTGGTAGGCGGAATGCTAAAGCGGCGGTGACGTGTTCATGCTTTTCGCCAGTGTCACAGCTCCAGGATGGCCCTTGCCTAGCTGATGCATTGAGTACACCAGCCGCATGTTATCTTTAAGTGTATTTGCAGCCTTCTTTGACGATTCAAATGAATGTTCATACGCGCATGTATCACATAGAACAACATATGCAAAGAATATTTCATGCTGCGAACACTTCTCCAGTCTGAGCGAGGGTTTTCTGCATTCCGCGCCGGCCAGTTTTGAGAAAACAGATGACATGATCTCCGTACCGATTACTCTATTGCCTTGTAGTAAATGTTGTTGCAGTGGAATTTGACGGTTGACGTCCAGATTTCCAAGCATTTCCACACTCACCGATACATTCACGTTCACGTGGTCTTCGGTCAGAGCGTTCACCGTGTGCCGATTGTAAGAGAAATTGCGCATAAACAGCCTTGTCGCCCTGAACTTCGCCATACTTTCATAAAGAAACGTCCAACCTATCCCCATATTGCTATTTCTGAACGTAATTCCCATAAAAGAAACTAGTGAGCCTTACCTGTGGTAGCACAAAACGGGTGCAAAATAAACGACAGAGACCCTTGTAGCGTCGTACGGCACCCTTACGGCTATTAGAAGCAATGTTGGCAAAGAGGAAGCCTCAAAAATTCTCTTTGGACAATTATTTACGTAGTAGACCCAAGTAGACCAATAAATTTTACATATAGTGTCCATTGTGGCTAAATTATCAGTTTCTTCTACCCCACAAGATCAGTTTCGGTTTCAGAAACCTGCACCCGCTCATGGAAAATTGGCTATAACTTTTTAACAAGATTATGTAAAAATATAATTTTTCTGCACGCCATTTTTGAATGGCTGGGAATTCTGAAAATGCAAACAAAACATATTCACCAATTTCGAAACAGAACGCGTTTTGAAAGGTTGTGACTAACCTCAATTTCAGTTTTTATTTCGTAAGTGAAGTCGACAGATGTTTTAGGCATGGCCACTAGTTGGGCACCTCAGGCTAGCTCCAGTTATGCGGTGTCCGCCTCATAATATCTCCCACGCTAGTTCAGAGGCTGTGGCAGGCTCAATTTCGGCTGCGACGACCACATTTTCATGGGGGCGAAATGCAAAAAAAAAAAGCTTGTGTAGTCTGATTCTGGTGCACCTTAAAGAGCCCGATGGGCTCAAAAATTCATCCCCCACTACGATGTGCCTCATAATGAGATTCAGGCAAAACATGGGGAAGGCGGGAGATGGAAATTCAAGAGGGTGAGCAATATGAGGAGAAAATGAAACCGGTAGTTTTCCACAAAAGGACTTGTCGCCTTGAGAAAGACACGCCCACTTGTCGAAATGATGGCTGCCGCTTTCACTTTGTCCTCGTTTTGCCCATCGTCATGATGAGATTGTGGTTTTCTGAAGTAATACCGCATAATTGAATTTTAAGCTGTTCTCTGCCCCCTTCTATTTAAATTGTTTTGAATCTGTGTCTCAGTGATGTCTTTGTCTAGAAATTAGGAAAACACCTAATACATCATTGTTCTACATGATCATTTGGGGCACTGGCAAAGAAAATTCACCCATGTACTGCTATAATGTTGCTAAATATATATATCCAAAAGTTGGCATTAGGCTCAGGATTCCTGCCAAGTCCATTGACCTTTGCACTGGCCGCCTTCGGCTCTGCAAAAGCAGCGTATTTGATAAGAGGAAGCTTTAGCACGGGGGCTCGCATCTAAGTACACCGAAAAAGAGAAATAGTTTTTCGCTGCAGCCGCTACCCAAATTTGATAAGGTTTGTTGCATTTAAATGGAAAAGGTAATATATAGTGCCTTAATTAGGGAAGCGGATTGTTTATTTAGGCCATCAATTATTTATAAAAATACTTGACAATCGCAATTTTTTTTACAACAAAGCTATCGAGTTTAGAATTCTGTAACCCAGATGGTAACAGAAATTTATAAATTGCATCTCATACTACACCAAGAGCGGAAAATAGATATATTATATATTGCTCTGAAATTCGACACTAACTCGTTTTTACATGTATTTGAATAGTCGGTATCGGAATTGGCTACGAACTAAAGCTTCGCCTTAAATGTAGAGTTCTTCAAGTAATTCCCAGCCTACGCTAATTACCATTAAGTTTATTGCTACCTACAATAATCGATGAACTATTGTTATATGAGCATGATTTACATAAGTGTGACATACATTCGGTGTCATATAGACAACTGCAGGATGCATTCGTTTGATATTTTTAATTAAGTAACCATTCATCTGCATTAATTATAGGCAGTGTTAATCAATGGCAACTCAAAACGGAAGCTGATGAGGTAAATTGAGGATATTTTTTTCTGCTCGTCATTTGGAACTGTTGTATTTTTACATTCGCTTATGTTATTATGCGCGGATGCGCCGTATTTTGGTGTATAAGTTCCACGGTGTCTTTTCGGGACATCGTGTGTATGTAAGAAAGGAGAACGTTTCTAAAGTTATGTGATGTAGGGAGCACAGATCTGCGTCCAACCGAACTTCTTGCGGCTCTTCCTCTGTGCCCCTTGCACCGTGTGGTATGATGCCGAATAAAATTGAACTGAATGGAACCATACTTAATTGTAACGCAAGTATATGTATGACTTTTCGTGTTATTGAACGTTAAGATGAAAGGTGAGAACTGAGTATCGTGTAGGAGATTTTGAAGAACCCGCACAGCCTAGGACATGTTGCAAGCAGCTTTGCTAAACGGGGATGGAAGCTTGTGCAAGTTGGTAATTCATAGCAAAACTAAGAACAGCAAGGAAGCCTGGAACCTAGAAAGGCTCATGTGGCAGTGCGCTCGCAATTTGATCAAAGTGTGAAGAATTAGCAGCTATAGCGCGCCCTAATGTGGAACAGTCGCACATTCTTGACTTCCTGGGCCGCCCTTAGCGCCTCGACAGGCACCATAGTTGTGACGACCACGACGACAATGATGATAACGATGATGATGGCCACAACTTCGACTGTGGCGCATACCCACTACCGGGTGTTGAACAAGAATCGGGAGGTGCATTCACGAAACGCTTTTGAAACAAACTTTCAAAGGTTAATAAATGGTAGCTTGTGAATTGAAATGCCACACAATGCCAATATTTTCTTTTTCTCGACTTCTTCTATGGCGGCCGCGGTTTTTCAGAAACGTCCTTCTTGAATGGCTACGTGAAAACGCCATCATGCACTTGATTTGCTTTTGAAAACAGTGTTTTTATTTTTTGTATTTATGTAGTGTATTTATGTTTTAAACAGATTTGACGAGGAAACCACATAGGAGATCGCATTGGACGGGAGGTACTTTGAAAGATTTTCAAACATTTGATGTTCACCGCCTCTTGAGTGACTTTTGGGAGATACTTCTGACGTTTGTAGTGGCAATAAGGATGTTTCTTTTCTTCGTCTTCTGCCTCATAACTATGGAAATAGCTTTTTTAAAAATGAGTGTTTGTGCAGACTGTTCGCATAGAGCCTTCAATTTGTTTTCTTTGTGTGTCACCATGAATTTATTTTTCGCAGAATGTTTTTCTTTCTTCTCATCACACTCCGAAGTACAGGAGCAGCTGGAACTTCTGGGAGTCGTCGTAATCTCTTTAAATATACATATTTTTAAAAATAAGACAAATATTTCTAACTGCAGAGGTTTGCCTTGCTTCAGGCTAGATATGCTACAGCAGGTTTTGTATATGGCGAGGAGTGAAATAGACTGAGAGACGCGTACAGATGCGATGAAGTTAAAATCGGTGGCATGCGAACTCAGTTCAGCTTCGGTAGTCTCGCTGCAACCCGCAGGAATCCTTAGAGCTTCTTTTCAACGCGAAATGCGAAGGCAGCAACCAACCATGCTCAAAGGACCTCGAACAGCTGAAGGCGCGCGCCGGAATTCATGTTCAAATTCTTCTTTAATGCAGTCATTTAGGTTGCAAAGCAGAGGAAACCCTGAGGTGTCGAATTCGTGTGAACGCGCTCGGGTGAGCAGTGTAGGAGACATCATGGACCTGTAGGAGAAAACATGTCATGTGCGGCAGCCAACAGAATTTGGCGATATTGTTTTTCACGAGAAATTTCGTTCACAAGGCAGCCACAAAGAGAGCAAGGGCGTCGCTATCTCTGCACTGGCACTGACCTGGCTGGCGTCGCACTTTCAACCCCCCCCCCCCTCCCATTCCGTGACAGGTATTGGGCGTCGCTTCGGAACCTGGTGGCGTCTCTGATCAACTCGATGCGGTCGATCGCCAGCCTGCTGCTGCTGCTGTTCCTGTTCATCGTGATATTCGCTCTGCTCGGAATGCAGGTGTTCGGCGGCAGGTTCAACCGCCGCACCGAAGACAAGCCGCGAAGCAATTTCGACACCTTCTGGCAGGCTCTGCTCACCGTATTCCAGGTGAATCACTGGATTTCCTCATGTCGCCTAATGGACGAAGCCTCCGTCTTTTCCTTTCTTTGTCATCTTTGCTAAGTTTACAGTGCTTCGTAACCAAGGAAGGGTAGGTGGAAGGCGCGCACGAGCGGCGCACCATAAAGCTGGCCTACCACGATTATGTAAAGCTCATTTGTGTTTTTGTTTTTTGCCATAGCTCAAGACCGAAAGAAGTCGATGCAGCAGTGATGTACCCAAGGGTGACATTCGGTAATACGTTAACGTGTGATGTCAAAAACAATGCTGACGACGAATGATGAAAGGAGGACGAGCACTGAGTTAACGATCACGTATTTTATTCTCGGTCGGTTATCATATTGCTTGTGTGCCCGTCGTGGTGGTTCATTGGCTATGGCATTTTGTTGCTGTGCACCAGGCCACGGCTTCGATTCCCGGTTGCGGCGCTTGCGTTGCGGTGGGGCCGTAATGCGAGAACGTCCGTGCACTTGCATTCAGGCGATGCGTTCCAGTATTCCACGTAGTCACAATTCAGCTTCTGTAGCTTTTGCGTTGCTAGAGGACATTGAAGCAGGTAATTTCAATTTATACATCGAAAATAGTGACACTGAGTGCGATAGATGGTTTGCCTTAAAATTATCACACTTGTGGGTACATGTGCCGGAATGCGAGCAAAAAGAATGGGGTTCTCAAACTGGATTTTTCCTTCTTCCTACAGTGAGATAAAAAGGTTTAAAGAGAACAATTTTTCAATGAAGGAACTATATTGCAAATAAGTCAGTAAAGCCTTGACTTACATGTTTGCAATATATGCTGTTATAACTCGGACTACTTTTTCCTTCGATGTTGATGCAGTGTGCGCGTATTTACAGGCAGAACAACGGTTTGCACACCGCCGTTCATACGGAACGCTTTTGTTACTTCACGTATGTAGAAACGTTGTTGCAGAAAAAGAAAAATAAGGCAAACAGCTGATAGTCGTGTCCAGCATGTATGTCCTGTTTTTCAGAGTCGTGTAAAAGGGGCGTAGTTTATTCCTTTGCCAAACGTTACAAACATGGTAATACTTGCCGAGTACACGCAGCCTTTTGATACTGAACACGCAGAATAGCGCTGCGAATCATTTGTTGCAGCTCGGCTTCTGCAGTCTACTTGCTCGTGCATACCGTGATGTGTTGTTCTGCCGCAGATCCTGACCGGTGAGGACTGGAACGTAGTGATGTACGACGGCATCAAAGCCTTCGGCGGTGTTGGCTCTCTCGGCGGGATGGCCTGCATCTACTTCATTATTCTTTTCATTTGCGGCAACTGTATCCTTTATGGGAGCATCGATGTGCGCTTAAGGTCGGGTGCTGGCAACACAGGAATCGTTGCTCGTTGTTCATTCTTTTCTGCCAGCATTCTTTACGTGACATCTCTACACTTCCTTCGTGCTTGTCTCACTGAGCAATGGGCGACAAATCCAGCTTTACCCCACCTCCCCCTGAAAAAATAATATTGCCTGCCTGTTTTGCCGCACGTCGCTGTCCGTGACCTACGAGGAAACAGCGTACGTTCCAAAAGTACACAGTGTAGTGAATTACCTTATTAATTGAATTTACGTACACTTTTATAGCGCTTCCTGTGACGACCATGATCCCCCTGCTTGGCAGGAGGGTGCCGATGATTGCCGACCAAATATTACAATGCAGCAGCATCTGAGAAAGAAGAATACGCAGCATCAGAGAGAAACGAATAAGGCTTAAATGCATTTAGTAAAAGAAAGGCGAGTGTTTAGGGGACAAAGAGAAAGTGGCCTAGCACAGCGCCTGCACCAAAACACCGTGCGGCAGTAGACACTATTCTTTAAAGCATCAAATGCGGACTTCCACCTTCACTATCTTCAGCCTTGGCGTGACATTGACTTCGCGCTTTGCATGAGCCCAAATTCGCCTCTATTTCGCCAACTGAGCTTTCCTTGACTGCAAGTTGTAATGAAGACATATTGCTCAACGTATTCTTGGCCATCGCAGTAGACAACCTGGCTGACGCTGAAAGCCTCACTGCCATAGAAAAGGTGAGTCTTCCTTTCTGCGAGAGAAACTCGTACTTTATTTAAACTTGAGTGCAGTAGCGCCCCATCATGCGTGTGGTAGCATTGCTAGAGGACCCCTCGCCTGGGATGGCTATTTCAAAAAGACAAGCGCAGCGGCCACTTGACGCGTTGACAATTGTGTATGAAAAGTATTACAGCGCTGCGCGCCGCAAGAAAATTAGTTGAAATTTCAAACCAAACGCCACGCGTTCCCCCTCTCGTGGAAGCATCACCACCAGCCAGAGACTTGAGTCTTGAGCTCTGCGACTTAAAACACAGCCCTGTAGCGTCGCTCACCAGGACACGTTACTTCGTTAAATCGTCCAATACGCAACGCGCAACACCGCCACCGGAAATGCGCCGCGCAGAAAAAAAAAAAAGAGAGAGAGAGAGAGGAGGTGGGCCTTCTCCCGTGAGCCCAGCTACGTCCTTCTGTTTATGGATAGAAGAAGGAGGGGATCGCTTGAGCACACTGCCCGAGGCCGACAAAAAGAATGTATTTGTTGCCACACGCGTTCGCTTCCTGGCGGTATATGGTAACAGGACATGCGATTTGTTTTAGCTCCCCAACAATGGACCGGTGTGAAAAATTACTTTGCTTAAGTGATCAACAAGCGGAATTTTAGAGCTTGCAGTGTATAGCTGAAATTTACATTCACCCTGGAGATGGGGCCCTTCCAGCTGACATCAGCATACACAGATGTGCGAAAATGAATAGCTTTATTAGAAACGTCTCAAATAAATCCTGCCATGTTGATATTGCTACTTGTAAGTTTCTCCTTGATCAGCGCCATCTGTAGAACTTCCTAGAGTTTAGTGGCCTGAAAGAAATCTTGTTTTCCAAGGTTACTTTGTGAAGTATAACAGGATCGAGATCGGGTAATACTTCATGTGTGCGACTAGGAATGGCTGGAGTTTGCGCACTGAAGAAACAAGGTGCCCTAATGAACTGCAAGCGCCTCACAAAAGCTGTCCTAATGGGCAGTGTTCTCTTCCAACGTACAAAATTAATCAATCAATGAATCAACCAATCAATGAACCAACTAATAATTCAATGAAGCAATCAGTCCATCAACGAGCGCCCAATTCGAAAATTCATTACCCACTGGGTCATCTCTCCTGTTCTGGATACAGCAAAGTTACTTTATCAGCGAATAAATCACGTCACGAATAATGAATACAGTACCAAAGTCATTCATAAAATGGGCGCCTAACTTCTTTAGCACTTTACACTATAATTATACTTCATTACAACTCACCAGGCCAATAAAGACATATAAGGAAAGGTTCGCAAGCATATCCGTTTCAATTAGAAACATTATTTGCCTTAAACCACTGTACTTGGTGGTAGGTGCATCTTTCGTTTAGGCTTTTTAAATAAAAGATTGTACGTGTCCGTGAGTAGGATTCGAACTATGATCCCCAAGGGAACAAGCCGACGCTGTAACCATTTCGCTGCCCAAAAGCTGTCGATTTTGTCACAGAGAATAAAACAAAAAGCCTAAGAAGAATAACATCATGCATGATTAAGTCATACGTGCGAACATTCATTTACTTGACCTGTGTGATAACAGAGTATAATTTACCTTATGACAGAAATAGGAAAAATTGCTAAATGACATGGTTACATACTCATTTTGAGAATCATTGCTTACGCTGCAAATTTAAGTGGCGAAGTGAAACCAGTGGGATAATGTCTTATACGCTTGCACATAGGGGCGTGAAGCTACTGCTGGTCACATTGGATTCGATAACGACGTCGCAGAGTTTTCGTGCCATCCGATATGAGTGGTCGTATGCAATGTTTAAAATAAAGTTGAGTACGAATGCTCTTGTGTGATTTCTCTCAACAAAGCATCGTTGTCGAAACCCGGGAGCAAGAGTTATGCTCTTTTATTAAAACAGTGACCACGGAGCATTGAAGTAGGCTCTGTCGCGGCCTGCTGTGCGGCCGCGACCATGGTACGGTACCATGTTACCATGTTACGGCGACCATGTTACGGTGACCATGTTACGGCAGTAACATGGTAATTGGTTGGTTGGTAGCTTGATTGGTCAGTTTGCCTTTATGAGCGTCTTATATATATATATATATATATATATATATATATATATATATATATATATATATATAGCGAGGGAGATAAATATAAGACAGTAAAGGCAGGGAGAACGTCTTATATACCAATTTCAAATAAGCTAGGAGTTTACAGGAAGATCAGCAGTAGTAAAAAAAAAAACGGAATGTCGCTGAAGCCATCGTTTGGACAACAGGACTTGTCCTGACGAAGACAGGTCTCCTTTTCCAAATATTGGATTCTGCGACATTTCTTGTCTCACTACTGCTCATCGTTTCACATTGTGGCTGCTGGTGTTTCTTCGCTCAAGTGGCACATACCTACCGTGAGGGATTGGTTGGGCGTTTTGCACAAAACAAGTAGAAGTTGGGAAGGGAAAAAGAAGTTTAGCTTGATATGCCAAATGTAGCTGCCTATCACGATTATCGCATGCCATAGTCGTCATGGCTGTGATCTCTCAAAGTTTCGTTTGTCACCGAAAAAAAGTGCGTTTTTATCATGACTTTGGCTGAACGCTCACTCACTGCCCTCGACGTTAGTCTTTTTTTCCAAGAAAGGCAACGACGACGGCATATCACTCTGGTTGCTTTCATTAAGCTCTACGAAAAAGCGCGCATTTTGTTCCTTCTTGTTCCTTAGAAACTGTCGGGCTGTTCAAAGCTTCCGTCAATCAAGTATATTATGTTCTTTAGAATGTTATCGTGTCTGCTCGCGCCTGCCTTCTAGTAGATGTTTCGCCAGCTAGCCCAGGAGGAAATATTGCAAAGTACATAACGGGAAACGAACACTGGGCTCACTCTCGCTCTGCAGGAGGAAGAGGAAGAGGAGGAAGGCGCCGAGGAAGACGAGGAAGAGCGGCGCAAGCGGCTCCGCCAGGAGCGGAAGCGGCGCCTGAGGCGGCGGCGTAGGCGGCGGCGCCGGCGCGAGCGCAAGCGGCGTCAGCAGCAGCGGCAGCAGCGGGACGCCGAACAGAACACCGGCGGTGCCAGCCAGGACGAGGCCCCGAACGATGCGGGAAGGGGCGCCAACAACGGCGGTCACCCGCCGTCGGACAAGGCTGACGCTCTGGCCGGCCACATGAACCACGCGCCGCTCATCAAGATGTGAGAGCGCCATACGGCACGCTGCAGATGTTTGGTGGACGGCTTTTTAGGACGCTGTAATAGTTCCGCGGATGTAGTTTGAACAAAAGTTGCCTAGTTTTAGGTGATAGCTCTGCGGAAACCCGCAAGGTGGAGAGAATTAATTAATAAAGCGAAAATCGGACATCCACCCGTTCGTAGCAATTGCTACAAAGGAAACCCATACGGGTTCCTCGAAAGAAAAGCCCCGCAGTTGAAGAAAAATTCGTCCTGGTCCGGCACTCGAACCTGAGACCACCGCCTTTCCGGGGCAGCCGCTCTAACATCTGAGCTAACGAGGCGGCTAGCAGATGGCATGGCGAAGTCGAATTTGTCAACAACTCGAAGCAGAGGCAAGGGTCTGACCCAATTTGACGTAGTTTTTTCTTTTTCAACTGCGAGGCTTTTCTTTCGAGGAACCCGTATGAGTTTCTGTTGTAGCAATTGCTTACGAACGGGCGGCTGTCTGATTTTCCCTTCATTGAAAGTTACCTAGCTGAACCGAAAACTGGGTGTTTCCGAAAAGGTAAAAAAAAAAAGAAAAGGAAAACAATCAATGCGATACACTGATAGCTAGCTCTTTCTTTCTTTGTTCTCGTGCGGAACGTGTCGCGTTTTCTGCTCTAATACAACAAGCACATATAGCAACACCAGCAGGTCCCTAGAAATCAGTAATCACTAGAGTCGCTGTTGCACAACTTAACTTTATTGCGTCAGGTGTTTCCGCGAACAAGCGCACGCCTTTGATGTGATTTTTACTTGATGACAGATCGTTGTTGCTTGCTGGACGCAGTCAACGGCTGAGGCTGCGATGGCAGTTACTTTTCTGCAGTAGCGGCGCCAGTCTCCGATTAACGGTTACTGTCGACAGAAGGATGAAGACTAAGCACTGAGCCTCACCATTGAACCTAGTTGGCATCGCTAAATTCAAACGGGACTACTGTTCTGAGTAAAATACTGAAGAAATATCGATTCACCAGCAAGCGGCTTCGAGACAGTTAAACAGAAGGTTTTGGCTCTCTTTACTGCATCCTTAATTTCCTACGCGTAAGTAAAACGATTCCACAGGATAGCCAGTGATGTCATGAGGTCCATGTCAATTGGCTGTCTTGTTCACTGTGGCCATTCAACTTACCTGTAACTATTGACATCGACAAAACGCGAGCGCTGCAGCACAGTATCAGCTGCTGTAGGACCAGGTCCATATTTGAGAATGGCGGCACATAGATGTGTTTAGTGAGGAATGCAGTGAACGAGAAATGTGCGTGAACATTTCGTGAAAGAAATCTACTCGCGACCTTTGGCTATTATACTGGCCAGTGAACTTCTTCAAATACCGCTGTTAATGAAATATTCATGGTCATGGGCACTTCGTTCATCCAATGTGATATCCCTTTATGACCAGAACCTTCGAAAAAAGCAGTGATTGAATGGCTCCTTCTTAAGCTAAAAAAAGGAAAGCCTGGTCATAGCTTCCTTGGGCCCAGCACTGAGGATTGGTTTGTGAATATGCAAAAATATCTGATAAGAATTGACTATTTCGTTTCACTTTATTCAATTCAAGGATATTCCCTTCATTTTAGGAATATTGACCTTATGCTGGAAAATATAATGTTGTCAAGTTTATATCGACAGTTGACTGTAAACTGCCGCTTAAAGGCCAAGTGCAACGAAATTTCACCCAGGCTAAATTGACCGCCAATGCCTAGCGTATACTCTCAAAGTAATGTTGGCAAAACCGCAGGGCTGGCAATCGCCTAATTTTGTTATTAGCAGCTATTAAATAGAACCTATGCAGACGACACGTGCACCCGGCGGCAAAGCGGTAGTAATGCGGACATGGCGATTATTGGAGAACCGCACGCAACTGTTGATCTCTCAATTGCGCCGTGTTGAGCCTAGGCCGCCGGGCGCATTGCTCGCTCGTCATTTGCGAGTTGACGGGCGCCTCTCTCGGCGTGCCTTCTCCCTGTGTCGCTCGTGATTTGAGGTTTTGCAAGAATGCCGATGCGTTGCGTGGCCGTCGCGTGCTCGAGCACGTACTCGAACACGAGAAGCGGCTGTGCAGTACACAACAAACGCTCATTAGAGGAAGGCCGAACACATATTTCCTGCCCCAGCTTTCAGAGCGACAGCGTGCACCACGGCGCAACAGGCAAATGCGACGTGGACAAGCTAACGCGCACAAAGCATGCAAGCTGCAGTTGACGAAGCTGCACAAGCTACATTTCAACACCACACTTACCCATCAAGATCTGCTTGGCAAACGCTTTCTCGGTGCCGCGTAGGGGCACGAAAACCAAAGCTACGTTGCATTCAAGGGCGGTTTTCTCGAGTGATCAATTCTTGCAGTGCATCATCTTGAAGATATTTCGTGGGTCTCTGCATCGGACACGTCGAAGTAGACGAAGGAAATCCTTTCTGACACAGCGCCAGAAACGAGCAGGAATCGCATGCTCCATTTGTCACGAAGCGGAACCCGACGCGGCAGCCATTGCGTAGATGCGGCGGCAAGTGATGGAAGAATGCAATGCTGCCAGAGCGAAATGGGCGAAGCTTTATTGCGCCCACGGTCAAGCTTCTCTGGCCGCGCGTTTGCGCGCGCTTAGCACTGAACACCTCTATCCCGGCCGTGCCAAGCCTCATTACTTATCCTTTACTACAGATGGCAGTAGTTGTCTGATCGGTCGGCGAGTCCTGCGCTTCGAGCGTGCTAGGAAGCGGCAGGTGAAGTCGGATACGTCATGCTAGAGGGGTTAAGATCGCGAAAATTGTACCCGACATTTTAAACGTGATCCGCAGCAGCACGGCGATCAGTTATTGCCGCAGCGCTAGCGGACAAGTGCGCGGCGAGCGAGCGCATCTTTGACGAAGACGTAAACGCAGCACGCTCGCTTCACTGAACCCGGTCGCCAGGCTAGCGCACCATGCACCCGGTTTCAGCTGCTCCGGCGTGCGATAGGACGTATTCTATTCCCACGCCAGCCACACTGGACTGTAGAGCGTCAAATTTTCGCCGATGTAGCCTGACTGTGCCACGAGTGGATCGCGTCCGCCTTAAGCCGGACATGGCAACCCGTATGCGCTCGTCTTCGAGCGGAGGCAGAACGCATCGAGCAGACAGAAAAAAAAAAGCGGCTAGACTCGGGAAGTATACTTCGCATCAAAGGAACACCGCGAATGCGCTAAGGCATTGTAACAGCGCACGAAGCAGCTAGCAAAGTATGGGCGTCTTGCGCTGGAGTTTGATGTACAGTAGCGGCGCCTGGTGGCGGCGCGCGAAACGTTATCTGGGTAGTACCGGCTTGGGTAGTATTCAGCCCTGGCTGTGGCGAACCACGTTTGTAGCCCGAGTTTTGCGTCGATTCGCAATTTTTTTCTGCCCTGTTGGAAGTGCGAAAAGGCTCGTCACTTCTCACATACCCTGCCGACCACGCTGCGAGCTAGCCGCAGCCTATAGTTTAACGAAAACGGACTCTCCGTGAGACGTAATGCTGGAAGCAGGAGGAATCGGTTACGCCGATTCGGAGAGACCTAGCTCAGTCTCGAAAAAGCGTTGCCGTCGTTACTTCTGCGTCGTGGGCTGCCATGAACAAGAAGGCCTGAATCCCAACATCCGGTTCTATCGTTTCCCTTCAAGGCCTCACGAAGCGCGCGGGGCGTCAGGCGCATTGGATAGCTGCAGTTCGTCACGCTGGGTAATCGAAACTTCGCGCCATGCTGACTGCTTCCCTTGTCAGCTTGCTTGATTATCTGCGTTGTATAACTCGGTCTTTTGCACCTACAGTCCCGACGGCAGACCGACATAGCAGCAGGCATGGCTGGTGATTCACGATTCGAGACCCGGCCACAGCGACAATTGACAATTCGACTGGTGCGAAGTGGTGAAGTGACCAGGTGTGTGCAAATTGCCACAAATGGTCGGGCTGATTCGGTGACAATTCATTACCCCGCTACAAGCAGCACAGGTTAGAGAGTTAAATGTGCTCATGCTTGACATCAAACCAGCACGTTGAGGTAGCGCATCAAGGTAGTATTGATTGCAGCACATCGATGTTCGAGCGCTGTCATTAAAAGCTACATCAAGCGAGCAGCACACGAGCTCGCGCTGCAGCGCGATTCGCACGTACGTTTCTGCGAGCTCATATGCATCGCATCAGTTATTTATCAGTTGTTAAAGGGACAGATGGCCGCTACTGCAGTGCAGGCATAACTACTTGTCTAGCGGCATGCAGTCAAGAAAGATTGCTGGAGGCCCGCCGTTTCGCGGCATGCCGAAAGACCGCTGCCGTCGCGGCGCGTACCGTCGTGCGCTCGAGCAGTTCTGTACACATGATGTCTGCTTATCGCTGCTGTGAATTCATTTATAGCAAGCATTTCCTCGCGTTTGTGCGCCTGAATCTAGCAGCGTGCAAACCTTACCTGAAGGTCAACTTCGTACGTGACTCGCTTCACTTGCGATTGACACCGCGCTAGAACTTCGCCGCTTATTTCTTGAACGACGTGCACGTATTCGGCGCAGCATAATTTATTGCTTTTACGCAGCATGCCACCCCTGAAAAAATATTCGGCGCCCTATATTCGCTGCAAGCCGTGGTACAACAAAACCGAAAGTGGCGGGTCCATATTGTAACCGTGCTTTCCGAAGCAGACGACCGAGCTTGGTACTACCCGGTTCAGGACAGAGGGCGCTTTTTAGCACCGTTTTCGCAGTGCCCCCTGGGCAGTGCAAGAGCCCCATAGGAACTCTGTGGCTAGCAGACGTGCTGGACCCGTTCATTGATGCACCGGAACGGAGTAGAGGCAACGAAAGCAGACAGAATGGGCGCTGGTTCTCCACATTCTACACTGTACGTCACATCCGACAGATGATAATGGCGGCGTTTTCTTCAGTTTCGGCTAGAAAAACATTGATTTTTGCGAGCTCTTTTTGACGCAATGAACTGTATTTCTAGCGTAAGATTCTGCACAAAGGTTGCTGCATATCTAAATTATCTGAAACGGGGCTTTCTACGTGGTCGATAATTTTGTTGCAGTTGGCCTTTAAGCAGCCGTTGTCCAGCCGTTGCTGCGAATTTCTACAATTCTTCATTCGAGTGAAATCTTTATTTTTCGTGCAGTAGGCTATGCTGTTCCACCGAGGTTAGGTTAATGGTCAGATTTGAAAATTCTGGCTGGTTCGGGCTGGTTTGTGAAGTGCCTAGTTTTTCGGTCTACTGGTGTTAATTACAATCAAGGCATGTTTGCTTTCTGAATAACTGAGTGAAGATGTCACTCGGTGTTCACAGAAATCAAAATGTATTATTAAGAATAAAGTGCAAAAATACTGAACTCAATTTTACGTACGAGAGGGTGGGCTTCCACAGCAGAAGCGTAGAAATATTTCTATAGATGGAAGCCGAAGAATCAAATCGGTTGCATCTGTACTAGCGAAGTCACATTTCATACTTCGCTCCCTGCTTTGATAGCTCAACGCCATTGCCTTAACCCCACAAAGCACAGTATATCATTTTTGATTCGCTCAATTTGATGCCTGAAAACTCTGATTTAGTGCTGTAAACCGAATGTACAGCCCATATCAGCATTTTTTTGATAATCTGGAGGGAGTTGTCAATTGTGAATAGTTCAGCAAATGAATTACTAATTAAGTAATTACCATACTCATTAACGTTTACTCAATTACGATTTTGCTGTTTTCTCCATACCAATATACTTCCTGTGGCGAGAAATACGTGTGAGCAAGTTTTACTTTTCTCTGATGTACGGAATGGTGTCCGGGCTCCGTGAGGTTAACTTTGTTCATGCTGCATTGCCCTGAATATGACAGAGTCAACATGTTGTTTATATGCCGAGTTGTAATACACAAAGCGTAGCCATTAACGGAAATGGTGAGCTTATTATTTCGCTTTCTAGTTTTATGAATGCTGCAGAGTCTTTTACTAGAGCTGACAATACGCGTTTTGTCTTTATTTCAGATCTAAGGAAAAACAAGACAAGGTAATTGAACTGTCCTACGTATTCGCAGAGTTGCAACTCAACCACGTCTTAGTCGGCTCAACTGGACCTTGCTTTTCTTTTTCAGACACAAGTACAAATTACTGTAGAAGACACAAGTGCTGACGACGGGAGCGCGAAAAACCCAGGTGAGAAGAGGGCACAACAATATTTTGAACCTGAACAAGATATAATACGCGACCGATGGAATTACCGCGACTTATTCCAGGTGGAGTGCAACATTCCCTTTTATAAGAAGAGTTTTATATTGAACCTGAGGTAAAATGTTGATTGTGTCGTCATGGCAAGCCATATAGATAAACGGAAGTTGGCGACAGAATTAGTCTTGATCGATGAGAGAGGTAGCGGAGAGTGGTCAAGACGAATGTGAGTGATTTATTTTGATCTTCATGTATTGTAGGCAGTTTTAAAAGGCAAAACATTTCGTTGGAGGAACTTCCACCTTTGGCTTATAGGTTCCGATAAATGAATCCAGAACATTTGAGCTCGCAGTGTTTTCTGCGTCGAAGGTTAGCACCGAATAATTTCTTTGCGAACGTATAAATGACGTACTTCTATCGAGTAAAACGTACAGATTTCTGGATCACGGTACCAACAAATAAATAACCTTAGTTTTCAATTGATGCGTTTTTTTTACAGAAGATGGTACAAAATTGCAAGTAGCTGGCCTTATCCACTAAGTATATAGGGCGTCTGGAAGATATTTATTCATAAACATTTTATCTAACTTTACGATTTTTAAAATCGTTTTACTAATCTGACACACTCATTTGCTCCATAACACATGCACAATTGCTTTTTTTCTATTTATGGCAAGGTAATGAAATTTCCTAAATTTTCTAACTACAAGGAAAGAAAACCTCCTGCCGAAATTGGCACGTAAGTTCAAAAGTTGACCTTTTAGCCTCGCGACCCCACTTAGAATCAAACATAGAGCCCCAATAAGTTAGTGTAGAGTCGGCTGAACGTTCGGAAACAATTTTAACAAACATCCTCAGGATATTTCCTGCACCAAAGGGGCTAGGATGACAATTCGCCAATGATATTTGCAGTTTTCGGTAAAAAAATATTCGTGTCCTCATACGCAGTTTCTATTTCAACGATGCAAACGCAGTCTGGTTTCAGCTCCTCAAGAACGCGCATGCCATCGTTAAAACAATCACACGATTGATTCAGACGACAACCGCGGGGCATGTTTGCTTTCATGCCGCCATCGCGTCTCGTTCGATGCATGACCAGCCTCCTCTAAAACGCTTAGCTATCGGCGTGCTCATGAACCGGTGGGTCGCGAGAAGTACTTCCACTCAGCACATTCAAATAGTCGACATCCTGGCGCCGCTGTCCGTCGAGGCGCAGTCTCACGAATGGGTCGCAAGCAACTGAATCTTGTTTTATTGTTCAGACACAAAGTGCGATAGCTGCAGATACGGTTATTTTTGCCCACTCCTTTTCTAACAGCGTTTATCGTGGCTTCTGTAGAGTTTTTCAGTTTTCAGTGCTAACACTCCCCCCCCCCCCCCCCCCCCCAACACGTAAGCACACAATACTTTCGTTCCACGTAGTGAACTCTCGCTTGTGAAATTACGGGAAGCAGCGAGAGAGCCTAGGTTTCGCCCTATGCTAATCCCACAGTACTTAAACAGCTGTCGTCTAGACGAACACACCACACAGGAAGTCATTTACTGGAACCAATTTTTGCAAGAACTGAAACCTTCAAACACAGTTTTTCCCGAGGACCGTTTCCGACAGGAACTGTCTCCTGGGGGCTATTTTCCAGTCCCCTAATTTCGATAAAGCTCTAGAAGAGCATTTGGTTGAGTGAATGAGTGCTGTTGAAGTGCGTGTATGTGTATATATGTATAAATATGTTTATGTGTATGTGTATACATATTTTTCTGCTTGTTTATTAGGGGCAATCTCTTAAACTGTCGTTATTTCTTTCTTTTTTATGTCACAGTGCATTTTCATGCCTTGTATAGCCCCCTGCATGGGCCATAACTGATGGCCTGCACTGTTCTGAAATAAATAAATAAGTAAATAAATAAATAAATAATCTCTAATGTGGAAAAGACAGCTATGAATGTACTTGTGTTTTTCATTTTGTTTCTTTTTTAAGCCAGTCACAATTTCAGAATCATCTTTTTAGGTGCCCCCGAAGCAATATACAAAACAGAAGGACATACTTTTGATGTCTAGTTATTGCAACTGTGATTGCATTCTGAAACACAGGAGCGTTGACACAATAGGCCGGCAGCCGCATCGTGGTAAGAAAGGCCAGGCGCGCAAACCACTGTGCCCAGAAAAACCAGAACGCGATTCTCTCCTGGTACCCTCGTTTTTCACGCTTATTCCTTGTCGTGCCTTTGTTTTCCTCTGCAGTTGACCAAGAGGAAAGCGACGATGACGATGATGACGGTAGCGACGAGGAGGACGACGACGACGACGAAGACGACGACGAAGATTACGGGGACGAAGAGGAGGACGTTGGAGACGAGGAAGACGAAGAAGACGAGGAGGATGAGGAAGAGCTGGACGAGGAGGAGGTGGAGTCTGACGAAGAGTCCGTGAGGTCGGCGCGCCCGCGCCGCATGTCCGAACTCAACATCAAGACCAAGATCCGGCCCATCCCCAAGGCCAGCTCTTTCTTCATCTTCTCGCACGACAACAGGTAAGTACTGTTTGATACTAAACCGAACTGTGGAAGACACTGTTAAACAAACTGTGTGGGTCAAGCTTTGAGGTCGCTCAACAACTGGTGACAGTTCACGGTGCACTCTGCGGTTGCTTAGTGAGGAACGAACAGCGACTACAGCAAGTCGTCTTCTGCAACGCCTTCTGCTTGCGAGTTCATGTTTAACGGGCTCGCTTACTACACGTACCCGCTAGCTTTACAGTGGGCGTCACTGCAAATGTACGATGTGAGGCAGAGAACTTCCTGAAGCTTAGAGAACTTTTGGGCACAGTTCATTCCTATGCTCACAAATGCACCATTATTTTGAGTAATGACAGCATATTTGTCATTTGATTGAGTCAGTTTCACCCTTTCTCTGCTACTTGAAACTTTGTTTAGTTATGCATCACTAATTTCTTTATGCACCCCCGGATCTTTTCTTCTTTTCTTCCATTCAGGCGTCAGAATTACCCAACTGTTAGCGAGGATAGTAATTGAACGTCTTCAGCTACAACTTGCAGTGAAACTCAATAAGAGGAACGGAAAAATGGTTACGAAATGATTCCAGCGCTTCACTTTCAACAACACATGCGGCCTGCAAATATTGAGATGTTATTAATAGGGAGTACTTGTTTGTTTCCTTGTTTTTTTGTTGTGTTTTTTGTTTGAATGTGTGTTAATGCTGCTTGTCCTCGAAAAAAGCCACTACAGGAGTAGTAATACAGAACATGCGATATACGTCACTTTCATGTAAAACATAACATATGGTATGCAAATATAGCTGCAGAAACTGGTAACGAGGTAGCGTGCTCCATTTGTTCCCGTAACAGTCGGTTACTAAACTATAAGGATCTTCACGTTTTCGATTAGTAATAAAAGCATGCTAAAACTGACCTTCATCTACAACAACGCGACGTTGCAATGATGCGGGTAAATTAATACAATTCTGATTAAGCCTGCATGAACGGCTTGGTTTATTGGTGTTTAATGTACTATATTAGTCTTGCCTGTAAAGGATTCATATGACGATCAGGGGCTGAACGTGCTCCATGCCCATTTATTGCTATGCTTAGTTATGAAGGAAAGCCTAACGTGTCTTTCTTTTTTGTGACGCTGTGTGTTTGGACTCTCCAACAGATTTCGTATCCTCTGCCACAAGATAATCAACCACAGTTACTTTGGCAACTTCATTCTTGTGTGCATTCTCGTCAGCAGTGGTATGCTCGCCGCAGAGGACCCGCTTCGCTCAAACACACACCGAAACACGGTCAGTACCTCTTTTTGTATGGTGCACTATCGTATAGGTGATATCCAAAAGATGCGTCTGTGACGGGTTCGAGGCTCCGCAATTGATTCCGGCGCATGCAGTTGGCAAAAGCATGGGCGGCGAGACACTGTTGATGCTCAGAGGCAACCATCACGGGGAAGTGGATTTGGACGCCACCTGTAATCGCACCCACTTATGACCCAGTGTATTCTTAGCGTCGTTTAATTGACGCTGACGTTATAGTGCGATAAAGAGTATTTATTACTTGAACACACTTTACTTTAGCCGGTGTTCTATTACGATTTTTATTTTTATCCTCAGGTGCCCTCCTGAGACTGACGGGTGTTTTTGATTTGAAGAAACAAAAATTGTTGTTAACACTTGGACTGTTCCAACGCTAAGCTATACCAGTTATTGCATAACTAAAGGAAACTAAAACCAAGGATTTAAATAGTGCTTGAATCATACATAGGCAGCACTGTGAACACAACAGTAAAAATTAATTTGTCTAAAGTTGAAATCCTGTGTGTCAGGCACACCGAATCGATGCGCATGAAACACATGAAAATAACCATATGGTTTAGTTTCTTTTTTCCCCCTAATTTTCATTCATTTGATGCTTAAATGCAGTTACACATGCAGAGACGTAAATGTGGTTTTGGCGGGCTTGTTCTATGTTTTGTTCTGAAAAAAAAAAAAAAAAACATGCTCCTCGAGCAAAATATGTCCTAGGACCTCAGAAGTAGGAGTGTGTGCGTATCTGTGCCGAAGGAGAATTGGGGGAATTTCTCGTTCTCAAGAATATTTTTGTCACTCATTTCGTAACCTGCAATATAATGGTCAGCATTGGGGCTTACGCGCACAAGCTGGGGCCACTGGGTGTTGACAACGGCGTCGGTACAATGACGAGGCACATAACCTCGGCGCCCGAAGATGCACTTGTAGTGAAATATTTTGTTTTATCCTACGGAGACTTTCTTGTGGTGCTACGCTACCGGTTCTCTTCGGAAGAAAGACATGCGCTGAGGCTGTGCGTCGGCGCCGCTGAGTACCTTGAGGGACGTACGTGTGCCATTTTCTGGAACTGGGCAAACTGCACGAACGCCTGTTAGAGGGACGCCAAAGGCGATTACTCGGTCGACGTGGACTGTTCAAATACCATTCTCGAAACTCCGCAGCGCTTGTTTCGTGCAAGGAAAAGACTTTGTTGGCGAGAAAACTGCATCTGAAGGGTCCCAATACGTACCTCTATCGCAAATTCAAATCTCCCGCCACCCAATCCGTGTGTGGTGACGTTGCTTATGCCATCACCACCATTTGCCCCCGTCGGTGAGTAAAACGGCACCCGACAGATGGCGGTACCGAGCCAAGACAGTGGTGGATTCGCCGCTGTAGCTGTTGTTGCTCAAGTGGCGTGGACCGTTCGGGGATACCGCTCTGTGCACGGACGCGAAATTGCCTGCTACTTGCAGTTTGTGCGAGTTTGGCGAGCCGGCAAAATTACGGGCAGCACTACGCGATAACGAAACTACTAAAACACGAAAGCGCGGGTGGCGCAGAGTCAAGCGAGAGCAAAACCTTTCGACCGCCCGCGTCATGAGTTGTTCTTTCTAAAGATAAAATGGAACTGGAGAGGTAGCATTTTCTTTCATTTTATAATGCAATACAATGACGTTATTATAACGAGTGGAGGAGTACTAGTGACACAATTTAACTGAATAGTGCCTTCGTCATCGGAACAAGTACTCGAATCTCCCGGGGGAGTCTCTGATCGTGTCATGCTTTTACATCAATTTCTCAATTACTAAGGCTTGGTTCGCAATAATATTGACGCCTTAAAGATTCTCCAGTACTATTCTGTCACTTTAGTTTGACTTAATGTTTGCCTTTAGTGTCTCTTAAAAATCCGAAACTCAATGTGAAAACCATAAGCAACAATGAACGCTATGCACTGTCACGTGGCGGTGCCTGATTTTCATTTTTTCATTGTGGAATATCAACGTCTCAGTTATGAACCATTGCAGAGTTGGCACTTAAGAAGTTCATGAGTGTATTAAAGAGAATAAAAAATTAAGAAAAAGCGCAACCTGAAAAACCAGGCACTATACGCGAGTTAAACACTGACACAATTATACAAGCACATCATGCAATATCATTAGGAAGTTGTTTAGCAAACACTTTGGCTGCCGGTTTTTTTTTTCTCTATCCAGAATATCTAATTTCTATATTGTACAAGGAAAAAAATATACTGAGAGTAGCCTAAGTATGGCTCTCAGTATATTTAGCGTATCTGTACGCGTCGGGTGGGAATCGTCGGGTGAGGTTTTGAATCACGTAAAGGTCCACGTTCGTCTTCTTTCAGACCACTGCACTCTGATTCTTGCGAATCTTCCAACTCAGTAAAAGACATGTAAGAAGTGCAGTTGCGGGCGAGGGCTTGCAGTGTGCTCTATTAGTGACGTCACATATGAGAAATAAAATGTGTTGAAATTTGTCGAACGTTCAGCACCACACGAAACATAGTGCACCTGCTGATTTTACGTCGCCATGTGCTCCACCAACGATAAAGTGTATATATTTCTGTCTTTCAGATCCTGAATTACTTCGACTACTTTTTTACCACTGTATTTACCATTGAGATCACGCTCAAGGTAAGGTTTTAATCATGGTATTTTTAACATTTCGGAAAGGTTATAACGCGTTATTTTATTTTCAAGCAAACCAGCAATTTATTTAACCATGCCTAGGTTACCTTTCCTCCTGTGAAATATTTTATCGTATTTTGTTAGACTATGGGCGCCTTGTATTTAAGGTTCCCATACGTTTTTTTTTTTCATAGCCATTTTGAGACAGACGAGGAAAGCGAAAAACTGAGTGCGCTTTTGCCGAGTGTCAATAGTGACGTACGTAAGAAAGCAGCAGAAACTCGATTATACGGAACTATAAGCCATGATATCGCGCCTTGTGTATTTCTGCTGTTGTTCACAAGGCTCACAGTTTTCCTACTTCTATTGTTGCTTTCTGAGTTTGCTCCTGACCATAGGAGCATGCTACATATTTGAATGTATGTTTTACAAAAAATCTCACAACGTGCACCAGTTGTCAGTATTCGTATTGTGTTTCCTAAAAAAAAAAAAAAAAAACTGCAGACAGTAGCTCGTTGTAGCTGCAGTTCGTTTTAATTGAAAATATTTCTGGCTGCTTTATCAAGCATGGCAAACCTGTAAGCGGACAACACGTCGTGCTCTTTTTAGCCTTTGAAGAAAGAACATTCAGGTACTACTAAACTTCAAATTACTATTCCGCAGGCATGTGATAACATGTCACACGTGTAACTGCAGTTGCACGGTCTTTCGACATAATTTTACAGCGATGCTTTTTTTGCGAGCCCTGGCGGACTTTCCTGACCGCGGCTGCTGCTGTTGTCCTATCGAATAGGTCGTACTGAAAAAAAAAATTACTGAATGCCCGATGGTGGGATCGAACATCGGAGCCCCTGCACCATTGGATCACAATCGCACGTAAACTTCTATCGTGCCAACGCCAACTAATTCTCTGAGATGATCGCCCCGTGTGTCACACCGTGTAGCACGGTTGCGCGCGCCAGTTTCCTTTGCCGCAGTGACGTCATAGTGAAAATGGGTGAATTTACAGCATTGGATTAGGAGCTTCACTAAAGCTTCGCTTCACATAAATTCCAAGATGTGTGCTGGATTTGTATAATTTTAATGCGTTAGCATTAGAAGTGTTAAAGTGTAAAAGAAAAAAAGAAAACACTGTATGTGTGTGAAGTTTAGAAAGCGGGTGACGTGGTAGAGGTACAGAGGCTATAGAAAAGCTTAGAAGAGCATATGTATATTGCAATAGACAGTCTCCTCTGGACCGCACTCAGTTGCACTTCGCTTCGCTCCTCTAAGACGGCAAGACATGTACCGAGTGAGCTCCCGAACAAAACTTTGCATTGTGGCCAAGGCGGTTTAAATCATGAATCGAAGACTCCAAAAAAGGTGCAACGTAATGCTATCGCATTTCTCTCAAATTTACCGCTAAATCGCCAGTGAGGTTCTTTCTTCGACACCTCTAAGGTGACAGCCTTGAACGTTTATGGTATTTCAATGGCACAATTGGCCGCTTGAAGTTAACTCCCGCTCTGCAGTAGCCAAAGGATTTCTTCACTGTTATGACACTTTTATTGATTTCAAGGTATCGAAGAACTTGACATTTCACTGAGCAGATCACCAACAAAAGCGGTATTTGCATCTTTAAGGCGATGTATTTTTTGGCGACTTCACTCGGGTTTGGCGTAAGTAGTGAATTATGCAACTATCAAGCCTCTTGGTCAGAAAAAGACATTTTCGTGTCTCCAGAGCATCGCAGCGAGTCACATAAAATTTCAAAATATTGTTCTCAACCAGACAAAAGCTAGAACTAGTCGCAGAACAGGTAAAATTAACGGTACGGACGTAAGGAGCGCAAATATAGTCAAGTAACCGCATTGCACAGTAGACTGCACTATTTATTTATTTATTTTCTCATTTTATTTCACTCATTCGGGCTTTACAGTAGGGGGGTTATTGCATAATGGAAACACGATGTAGGCACCACATACATGAGTGAGCAACAGAAAAAACGAAGGTGTACAATAAATACAGCCGGTAGAATTAGCATGTGAAAGAAAATGCAGAAACTATACAATTCAATGACGTGCGAAGACACGGGAAGGGAATGTGACTCCTATATTAGAGGTACCGGAATGAGCCGAACCGGCTTTCTGGCAAACAGAAATGTGTGGCAACTAAACGCGACCCTGAAGAAGTGAACGTCGGCGCGCATGCGGTTAAAAAAGCAAATAAATGAAAAACTCAACGAATAAAAACTTGTTTCACCATGAATTACCAAGATTCCTGAACTTCAGCGCTTGTCAGAAAAATGAAGTACAGGCTCCATAAAAAAATCGAACGTCTGACAACGAATAAAGTGATGCATATCATGCCGAAATATGCAACTGTGCAACAGTGCATTATCTTCAATGCCTTAATGTCAGTACATATAAATGCAAATACTATGTATGTCGACCTTATCTTCTCTCGCATTCACTTTAGTGGACGTTCCTTTCACAGCAGTCCTTAGTGGTAATTTTATGCGACTATCAAGCATAAATGATCGTTTCATTCTTCTGGAAATGAATTCTAACGTGAAGTGCGGTGTCGCATTTACCTGTAAGTGCACAACCTAAAAGTCTTGCGCTCTCCTGCTTCATTTGATCACAAATAATTACGAATCATTTTTCTCGAAGAAGTCTTTACCATCGCTGCCTAGGCAGGGGTATTTTTAGAAAACAAAAACTACAAGATCGTCTAGTTTGGTGCACGGAATTCTTAAGCTTTTCAGCCATGAAACTATGAGAATAGACATATCGCACACATAGTCAATGGTGCATGATGCAGAACGACTATTATTTTTTGTCATTTTGGAGCATGTGTTGAAGCAAGCATCTCATTAAATGTCATGCAGGGATAAGCATTTACATTATGCGTTATGATATGCTGAATTTTTTTGCTGAACACGAAACCTTGTTACTTGTTCTTGCGAAAAAAATAGGCTTCGGGAAAGAAATCGGGGATTTGCATCATTGCCATGAGATCGGTGTGGCGTTCTTTGTGGTTACGAACCAGACGTGGCAACGTCGCGGTCCATAATGTATTTTCTGGCTTGAGATTCACTGTTGAGCATTCGTACTTTTTACATATCTGTGAGTCCTTGCTGTGATTTTTCTTCATCATATCGCACGTTTGCCGTTGTTCTCAACAGAGTGGAAACATTCACAAAGTTTTGCTTCAACCGCATCAACCCATTGCCAGATGGCTCTGTTGCCTTTTAATTGGCCATACCGTTTCTAAATAAATGCACTGAGGAAGAGTAGCGTGCTAACGCATTGCAAAGTGCAAGTGTTCAATAACAGTGGGCGCGAATTTAGGTGTAAGCTAATCAAAGCAGAAAAAAAAAAATTCTGTTAAACTTTTTGTGCTTGTTAGTACTATGTTGAACATGAGTTTGATCGCGAAACAAGTAATCACAGACCAACGAACGCAGCAAATCTCGCTCGTATAATTTAAATTATGATACTGCTCGCATATGATAAACGAGAAGAAAGGGGGTTAACCGAGGGGCCCGATTTTTATTAGTCATATCATGAGAAGCCAACAAACACTGACACCAAGGACAACATAGGGGAAATTAATTGTGCTTAATAAATGAAATAAAGAAACGATAAATTAGTGGGAATGAAAGTGGATGAAAAAACAACTTGCCGCAGGTAGGAGCCGAACCCACAACCTTCGCATTTCGCGTGCGATGCTCTACCAATTGAGCTACCACGGCGGCCTTTCCCCATCCACTTTCTTGGGTATTTATGTGTACTAGTAGGACCCTGGGAGCTTCAGCCAGCGCCACCACTCACAGACCTTGGCGGCGGACGTGGAACCTCGTTTTTGCCGCAGGCGTCACGAGAACGTGATCTTTTTTCGTGAACGCAACTGGTCAATAAACCCACGTATGCTACCTGAAGGCATCAATGTTGCCGGATTCCAGACCCTCGTTATGTAATAAACGCGAAATGCGAAGGTTGTGGGTTCGGCACCCACCTGCGGCAAGTTGTTTTTTCATCCACTTTCATTTCCACTAATTTATCGTTTCTTTATTTCATTTATTAAGCACAAGTAATTTCCCCATTGTTGTCCTTGGTGTCAGTGTTTGTTGGCTTCTCATGATATGCTCTCATATGAAGGCACATGTCTGTTCTTATGGTCAAAGGCGTCGCAGTTTGGGCCAGTTGGTATGTCATGACTTTTTTAGGCTTGTAGCGCAGCTAGGAAAGAGCAAAAAGGAAGGTAGAAGGGGTAATGAAAAGGAACGGAGAACAGAGTGAATGCACTCTGTTCTCCGTTCCTTTTCATTACCCTTTCCACCTTCTGTTTTGCTCTTTCCGAGCTGCGCTACAAGCCTAAAAAAGTCTCTTCTTATGGGCCTGAGCCACGGTTTTGTCAATATGGCATTCTAGCTAGGGAGCAGTGCGAACGCTAAGCGCATGACGCTTATCTTATTAAACATAGGCAAAACGGATGTTGGTGAATTCTGTTTCGTTACAGAACTCTAGAATGCAATATCTTGGTGCATCGATGCATTGCCATGTGTGTGCTATTTGAAACGTCTTACAATGCAGAAAAGTAATCAGGAAAGCTTCCTGCACCAGCCCCGTTAGCGCTAGTACCGCGCTCTTCTCTCGTTGTTTGCTTCACGCTAAGGTTCATGTAGAAAAGCAAAGTGTTATTGCACGTCTGTCGTTGTCTTACTCGCTGGCTTTATTGAGACTGGGACACATGTCATCGTGAGGTAGTTAGTGATCAAAGGATGACAAGTGAGCAAAGGGATTGCGCATAGGGAGGGCTTAACGTTCGCATATCTATACCTGCTAATAGCACATGCAAACAACCGAGTGAATTAACAGAAATAGAATGTTTGCGGCGAATTTGTACTCCGAATTAGCTCCTGTCGAAATGTCACTGACCGGAGCTTCTTTCAACGCTTCGTGCAGGTGATAGCGTACGGGGTGATTCTGCACAAAGGGTCCTTCTGCAGGAGTTACTTCAACCTCCTTGACGTCCTCGTCGTCTGCGTGTCGCTCATCTCGTTCGGCTTCGGGTCAGTCACTGCCCGACGGCTCTGTCGTGGCTGTTTCCTACGTGGAAACAAAGCGCTAACGTGGACCGGTTCGTCCGTGTCTGAAAAAAAAAAAATAACAGCGTAGACAATGGGACCTGTAGACTGAGACAGTGATTCGTCAGTCACAGTCCGCACGTCCAGTTGTTTGCGCTGTTCACTTTTTTTCTACATTGAACGTGACATTCGTTATGCCTTGTTTGTGACAAAGAATGACAAAAGAACAGACTGATTGCAATGTATTGGACAGTTTCATCTATAATTCCAAGTAAATAAAAAAAGAAAGGAGATTTAGAGACATTGCTGTACAGTGAACGGCGCTTTATTTTACAAGATTAAAATAATATTAGGCACTGATCTCTGTTAGTTAATTTTTTTTCATGTTTTGTATATTGGTTTAAGTAGTTCGCGTATCAATATGTGCTCATAGCCCATGCGAACCGCTCAAGCTACTAAACAGGAATAACTTGTTCACTTTGAATTTGTAGCCCGGGTTTCTTCCTGTTGAAGTTCCGCAGCAGAGTTCATAGTTAATAGCAAAGTTCGAGTTCTTCTTTGCATGATTCGTCCCAACGTGTAGTGGCACCAAGGAGTGAAACAAATGCAAATGGGATTTTTTTAAATTCTCGAAATAAGCCTCGAGCTAAAATATAAACATATTATTCTCAGATTTTCATTATCCGCTCAGCTCTTGGTTGGCGAGAAGCGCCTGATTACATGTGATTGTTTTTTTGTTGAGGCGGTAGGGGGGGAGGGGGCAGGAGGGCAAAGGAGGTAAGCAATAAATATCGAATGTGCTATATTGAAATACGCCAACCAGGAAATGCGATTTAACAGACTGTTCATGAAAACAATATAACTATTAGCGCTTGGTATTTGTGTACATTTGTTCGAATAGAAATGCAAGTCATATGTAAAAGGGCATGATGATGACGTAAAATAAATGACAACGCTAGGCTAACACAATAAGTCCAAGTATGCGTTAGCATGAGTTTAGTGAATTGTGCATGAAGGACTGCTGTCACTTGCTTTAGGAAATGTCAAATATGGTCCATAATATAGCTGATAAGTGTCGGCGTAGTCGTATCGAAGCTCGATTCACACAATTAATATCAATTTCTGTCCGTATGCGAACATTTCATCAATGTCAGACCACAGCTTTAAGGCAGGAGTGCCTACTTGCTATACGCGACCGTTTAGCGAATCTTTCACCCCTTGAGCAAGTGTCGACTGGAACCACGTTTCTGTTTCAGTCGCTCTCACACCTGATTGTAACAACTTCAAAGCTGCTGTGCATCCTCCTATTTTTCAAATTGATTGCGCATGTACTTATTTGTTCACAACTCCTCTCGTTAACGTGTTTTGGCCCGGAGGGCGCTTGAAGTAAGTAAATAAACAAACATATAAATAAATAAATAAATAAATAAATAAATAAATAAATAAATAAATAAATAAATAAAACTGTTTTACCCAGTAAGTTTTCTTTTCTTGTATTTGCATTCGAATTTGTTTAACTTGACATTGTGGAAGAGCATTCTTAACACGATATTGTGACGCCACCTTTCGAAGCACTACTCGTTAATTTCAAAGAAAAACTTCGTCCGCACCCGTCCAGCTTTGTTGGGCGTCATTCGTTGGCTTACGGTATCACGAGAACCGTGTACGAGCCCACTGCTCAAGTCTGCGTTAGTGATCGCGGCTTCTCGGAAACATTGCTGCTTAGAATGGATGTTTATTGAACTTTACTGTTTTTGCTTAGGACTTGCACCAATGACTAGCGACCACCGAGACTAACTGCTGTCGTCACTTCTCTTTCAGAGATGGGACCATCTCTGTAGTGAAAATCCTTCGTGTCTGTCGCGTGCTTCGTCCACTGAGGGCCATCAATAGGGCTAAAGGTCTAAAGGTGAGAGCTCGATTACACCAACTTTAAGACGTGTGAAGAGCTTACCGCTTTCCTTAGCAGACCGTTGAAGGTATATAATATCCTGCTAGCGATTCGCCCCAGTGCAGCCAGAAACTTTTCTGGTGAGCTAACTTGGTTAGCCAAATGTCTGGTTAGCCAACCAAGCGCTTTTCTAGTTACATCCCTACCTACTCAAGTTATTTTTTCTCTCTGTATCTCTCGCCTATTCGGGTCTTTTCTCGTTATTTCACGTGGAGAGGTCTGTCAGTACCGGGATTGTGATACGTCACAGTAACGTGTGCTATACTTATGAGTCGGCAAAGTCACCGTACGTACTTCGCCACCGTCATACAATGTCGGTGGTCAAAGATAACGGTGAAGTCGGAGCGACGCTTCCTCAAAAGTGCCTGCCTGATCTTTTCAAGCACCAGAGACACCCGTACTTCGGGATTAACCTTACTTTAGTACAACATAAGTACTTACTTGCCACAGTATAGTCAGGAACATGTGAGGGTTTTGTGAGGAAGGGTACGGGGGAAGAAAACTTTCCAATCCGGCAGGTTCATGAAAAAAATAAACAAAGGAACACGTCTAGGTTAACCAGAGGAAGTGGTTGTTGACTATTCTGCGTAGCGGAAGATGGTGTGAAGACTGCAAGAAGAAACGAGGAAAGCAGCATGAGTGTATCTGCAAAAAATGTGCAACGCAATGTTTGTTCATCATGTTAAAAGATCTCACGAAATCCCACGGGCAAGACTTTGTGTACTTGAATCGCAGTTGAAAATTTGCAATGTAGATGTCATCACGTATGCGTTAGAACGTAAAATGTTTGCGTTACAGCAGCAGCATGAACAAGTAATATAGACAGGTGGCTCTTTGAAGTGGCGTTGAATAGATTTGAATATGAATGCTCTGGAAACTGAGAAAGCTACGTAAAAAGATACTTCACGCTGTTGTGTTGCCCCGATGTGCACGAGCACAGCCGACGAATCCGCAATGGACTTAATCGGCCTATTTTTGCAATCAGCTTTGCCACCACTTCTTCTGATTCCATTGAGGGCGATATGCCGGAGAGATGTCATACATAAAGCACGTATCAGAGAGTCAGAGGAAATATTGTGATGCTGGAACGAGTGGACGACGAAGATGCATTTTCAATAGTATCCTGTTATGCATTGGGCAGTTCACGCCGACACGCCTAAGTGAGAGTGTGCGTGACCGCCTCTTTGCACGCCGTGCCTAATGAGTGTCCCTCTTTCCCCTTCTCTCGTGCCACGCAGCACGTAGTGCAATGCGTCATCGTGGCCGTGAAGACGATCGGCAACATCATGTTGGTGACGTTCCTGCTCAACTTCATGTTCGCCGTCATTGGCGTCCAGCTCTTCAAGGTACGGCCGACACGCGCGATACGTGTGACTGTCGAGAAGCAGCCGCACGAAAAGTCTCTCGGACGTGCGTTTCGCTTATGTTCGGCATCACGTGGCCCGGTGCGCGCGTATTTCGCCATGATATCTACGCTGTTATGCGCGATGCGCGACTCCTAACCCTAAAGAACGGTGTTAATTTCTGACTCAGATTCGTGCTACTACGTTGTCCACGTACTGGGGTGCACACGGAGCTTATTCCGCACCGTCATTGCTCATACTTAAATGATTACTACGGAAATACTACCATGCTCCGCTACGCGCCTTCTCAAGCCACTTTATATTTTTCTGGGCGCGACAAATATTAAGGCCGTTTCAAGAAATGCATTCTTCCGTTGCTTACGTGGTGAGATAACATAACTCAGTTATTTGGGTGCTATACTAATGTAAAATCGTTCACACTTCGTCTATTTAATGAAAGCCTTCATATATAAAAAAAAAAAAGCCGGCGCTTGTTTCTACAGAAAATGACCGAGATGTAGACCGTGCTTAAGGTTACTTTTGGATCGTATAATATTTTTTTGACACAATGAGGCAGTATTGCTCGGGTCAAGTGTAGTTCATTATTGGTCATGTAGCAGCCGATACGTTAGCAAATTAATATGCAGTATTTTAATGTCCGCCCGTGTTTTTCTTGATTGTGCACCTACCAGACAGATATATATATATATATATATATATATTCTTTGTAGACAATGTCATTTATTTATTTATTCGTACTGCAGCCCTATTGGGCTATGCAGGAGTGAGTCTGAAAGCAGAACAGTGACAAATAAAAGTGGCAGTAAGAGCAATACATGCCAATTGGAAATGCTAACTACGCATCGAATAGTCAGTAAAAATAAGTTTAAAGGAAGAGAACGAGCGTTACCAGGCAGAGAATTCCAATATTCAATTATGCGGGGAAAGAAACTCTATTTAAAAGCGTCTTTAGGGTCCAAATAAGGCACGGTATTTAGGTGATGGTGACTCCTAGTGTTGAATGGTTTAGCATGAGTGTGGTAATAATGGGGTGAAATCCGGCAAAAGCAGTTGATAACGCAATGCAGAAGTTTTTAGCGATTCCGTGCGTTGGCGATATGAGAGTGGTTGCAAGCCCAGGGTTCGAAGCGCTGCGGAAGGTGAAAAAACCCCTGTCGAACCTGCGGCATATGAAGCGATGAAGCGGATCGCTTTGTTTTGGATGGCCTCCATGCGATTAATGCCGCATTGCTTGTGCAGATTTCAGGCAGGAGAAGCGTATTCGGGCAGAGGCCAGATGAGATATTTATATATCAGTAGTTTAGTATCCCTTGGTGCAGTGGTCAGTGTGCGGCGCAGATAGACATATTTTTTCGGTGTCGTTGAGGTTATTAAATCTATGTGTTTGGATAATGACATACTGGGTGTGAAAACGATAGCAATGTATTTATATTCACTAACGTCCTGAATGGGGCTGTTTCTAATTTTGTAAGGAAAAACAGAAGGCGTCTGTGTTAGTGAAAGTCATAACGACGGTTTTACGAATGGTAATTGTCATTTTCCAGCTAGCGCACCAAGAGCTAAAATTAGAAAGTGGTTTTTGAAGGTGTAGATGGTAATAAAAGCACGAAATTTTATGATATAATATGCTGTCATCAGCATACAAACGTAAACTTTTGGTTATGTGATTAGGCAAATCATCTATAAACATCAAAAAAAGCAACGGACCCAACACTGAACCTTGTGGCACCTCTGCTACCCTGAAATTAGCTCGGATGGAGCCAAGTTTGCACATCAGTTTCGCATGAATCACGTTAGCCTATTGAAAGCTTCGAAAATACTCCGTATTATTGCATTCTGTGCCCTGAATACACACTGGACGAATTATTGTTTCACACATGGGGCTAGACATGTGTTACATTTAGAACTGCAGTGGCTATAATGAATGACCACCTTTTTAGAAAGTTTTTATCGTTGTTTCCACTGCATACTTCTTGCTTTTTTCCTATTTATCTTCTCTGTTTGCATAATCGCACGTTATATTACCTAGTGAATTGGCTGCGGCGTATTAGGCCTATGGTAAGAACAATTTTCACAAGCTCCGCTCCGCACCGGCCACACGGTCTGTATCGTTAAAGAATGTGGAGGTGGTAAAACTAAAATAATCACCAGCAGAAGTATAAGCATGCAACATTTATTTTGTAGCTGTTTCTTTCAGGTAACATAAAGTCTGTTTTGAGCTGTTTTCCGCGGAGGACAGGGAACCACAGCAGGATTTTGATTGCGGCATACAGAACTGACTTTTGCTTGATAAGTTTCTTTCAGTCAAACTGTATATTTATTTTACGTTAGTTCATGAGTATGCTCCAGTCTATTCTCGAAACTGACCTGTTTGCATGAAAGAGTCAAGTTCTATTGCCATGTTGATGAGGCGGTCATGCTCAGCTGTGTTTTAGCTCTAATGCAACTTCTTTATATGTTCACGTGTGTTGTCGTCTCACTTTTGCATGTGTCCGGTGTGTGCAGGGGAAGTTCTTTCGATGTACAGACCGGTCAAAGCTGACACAACCAGAATGCCGGTAAGTGTTCTTTCTTTTATACCGTGCATCTATCTGCGCATTCATTTTCATTACTCTCAAGATCCGAATAACGAAAAAGCGAACAGCATGAAGACAGCAGCGCCCACGAAAAGGAAAGGGATCCGCTAGGCTGACACATTGATTCCTTCACCTATTGTAATTTTTATTTTGTTCACAAGCATACGAACACTTTCACATACGCTTGGAATCAAGATTGAACAAAGGTATACTTTCTTTCCATATTTGCCGGTCTGTTTGACACTAGTCTGACGTAAAAAACAGGTGTCCCTCCATAAAAGTGTACCCAATTTTCTCCTCGCCTTTACAAGCCTTTATTCCTGACCTGTGCAAAGTTTCAGTAGAACTCATTTGACCGCTTCACTAGCAGAAACAATAGTGTGAGTCATGTGATTTTGCCTGCCATGTGACGAGTCCTGATTTGCCAGGAGGATTCGTAGGTAACATGCTACTTTGTTGTCACACATAAAGAGTGGTGCCTCAATTTCTTTCATTAAACCCGACGTAGAATACAACACTCGTGTATATAATTTAAAACAAAAGTTTGTAAGCAATTCTTGATTTCAAGCTATGGCCTACGAACGTTTGGTTCGCAAATGCCAGGTGTAATAAATAAACAACTAATCATCTTGGAGATCATACACAGCCCACCTTTAATATATACATTTAAAAAACTCATTATAGGAACAATATTTTTGGTGCCGTGAAATCTGTGTGATCCAGTGGTATTTGTTTGCATCAGGAGATTACTGCCCTTATTACATAAGTACTTGCAGTGAAGCCATTGTGGCGCCAATGAAACAGACACAAAAATTTATGCTACAGTAGCTTCACAAAGTATCAACTAGCCCAAGAACAAATTATTTCGTGTAAATGCAGTGTTTACTTCGATTTTTCTGTTATGTTTAGAAGGGAGAAGTAAGTTTACCAGAGTTAAAGGAAGTGTGATACCCATATATATTCTTCTTAACATGTGTATGCTTCTCTAATTATTGCATTATTCGTAGTTTAAGTGATTTCCAAATTTAAAACGTATATTGTGGCTTGCCTTACGTTGCTGCAGTGGTTCCAATCAAGTGGTTATGCAGCTTTTATCCTGTCGTCCCTAAGCTTATGTAACGATTTAATGATGTTTTGTATTTGTACATATTCTTTAATTTCTGCATTACTAATGGTGCAACTGCGCTAAACCTTTCTTAGCGTATCACTGTTAACGTAACCCTCATAAAAACTTAACGGTGAGAAGTAGCATCTCGCTTGCAGTGTGTCTTACTTTCTTTCGCTGCAATGGCGCAGGGGAAAGTTCATCGTGTACGCCGAGGGCGATATAACGCGACCGTCCGAGGAGAGCCGGATGTGGGAACAGAACAACTTCCATTTTGACGACGTCCTCAAGGCCATGCTGACGCTCTTTACCGTGTCCACTTTCGAAGGGTGGCCCGAGTGAGTACTGCCTCAGTTTTCAGCTGCGGCGTGCCGCTGCGGTGCGCGTGATCCCAGGAGCGAGTGTCGGCCGCGGCTGCCGCGTTACGACGGCTGATACCCTGTGCTGATATTTTGGGGCCCGAGCCAAGCTGGTCCGGAGCCGTCAGCATCGGTCACTGCCCGCTATGCCGAACAAGACGTGAATCACACGAAGTTAAAGCGTTTTCAATTTTTCCCCATTATTTTTTTCACTAAATACTCAGAGGGTTACGCCATCTGCATTGACATTTTGCTAACGCCTGTGAAGCAGCGCTCAGATCGACCACGTACTGTTACCTGCTATAAGAGCCGCAATATTCCCACAGGAGCTAAAATTCTACCGAAAATTCTACATGTCGCTGTTTGTTTAAAAACTCTTCAAAGACGGTTAAACAGAGAAACTTGCAAAAAGAGCAGCAATTTTCATTCTGTGCGAGTAATTCCGATGGTCGTATAAGCAAGTACATGCGCTACATTTCTCTGAGAAAGTGTAATTTTACTACAGAACTTGTTCTTTACACTGTAACAAAGGTGGGCTTCATTGCACACAATTGACGGTAGGCTCCCATCACATGCAAATGATTCGGATGATCGTATAAAGCAAAACCACCCTGCAGGAAATTTGTCAGAAAGGTGAAGTTTAATAGGATTTTTTCTTTTACATCGTAACGACGGTGGCTTTCATTGTACAAGTTTGTCTATGCTCCCAGCTGTACTGTCTAACAGATACTTGCGCCATCTGACCTTACTTACAACGAGCACAATATCAACGTGTACGACCTGAAAGAAGCGCGAATAAACACAGCAGCTCAAATTGTCTTCTGGTTTGCACGAAAAAGAAGAAAATCTCTGGAGAACCTGTTCTCGTCGTTTGTCTTTTTTTCAGTTCACGCTTGGCGAGCTGAGTTCGTCTTCCGTCAAATAAAGGTTTAACAGGGAAAATGCCGCACTCAACTTCTATTTATATGATTTATATAAGAAGCGTGCTGGTCTCATACAGTTTCTTCGATTATGTGCTTTTATCTGGACGGGTTAGTAACAATAGAAGAGGAAGGATGTCATTACAGTCATTCTAGCTTTGCACGAAAAAAAATGAATGAAGGTGGGTTTGGAAAACGATCGTGAGTTGGATAGATGGCTTTCGAACAACTAGTGCAGTATGGGAAAACACGTGGACAGCGGGAGATGCAAATTTAAGACAATGAGAAAAACGAGAACAAGGTGAAAGCAGGAGCCCACGTTTCGACAAGTGGGCTTGTCTTTTTCAAGGCGACATATGCTTTCCTCGGCACAGTTTGTATACGTAGCGTTCTTCTAAAGGGGTGTGGTATGTGGTGCGGAGAGCTAGATGGATGGTAGAGTTTGGAAGCTGTGATGGTGAGGCTTATGAAAGTGACAAATCGGGCAGACTTGACTGCATGAAAGGTGTGGTTTCCCCACATCATTATGAGCTTTATTTATTTTGTTTGTTTGCATGGGACATGTCTTTCTATGTAACTTCGCCGCCCATAGTTGTGAAAGGAAAGCTTTCTTTGCCATCCCACCGTAGTTTCGCCTCAGCAGTCAGGTCGGTCTTTCTGCCTGTCAATTATCTCGCTTCCAGTATATGTGAACATTATATGTGCGCCGGCATCTATAAGCAGCGCAGGTTGACCTCACGAGTATAGTCACAGCGAGTACTGCTGTGTGCGACCAAATTCATCATGGCGTGGACCATATACATCTGGCGGCTCATTATAGGCGTCCCTAATGCGCACAGGCTTCGTAATAAGATATAGCGCATGCTGTTGGATGGTTTCCTTGAAATTTCTTCTCTCTGGCCTAACATCATTCTCCGACCAGTGCATATGTGCCCGTTGCTGGAGATTATTTGCCACTGTGGCACAAAGTGATCAGATGCCTTAAGTGCACACGCGTGCCTGTACTGTGATTGGGGGCGTACATTACGATATGCGTCGTTTTTCTCTCCTCTCACGTTTATCCTAACCATTTTTCTTTCACGAAGCATAAGTTGTCGCCTGCGTGCTCGCGATGTAACTGCACTGAGGTCGCACGGTGTGCCTCTGCATTTAGGCACCTTGTCGACGTTGTAGTCCAGAACAAGAATATTGCATAACATTAAAGTTGTGAATTGTGTGGCCCACATATATCACGAATATTGCACGTTGCATAGGACGACAATAATGAAAGTTGTACACCATCGCATTTAGTTTTACAGCATTTATTTAACTGGACTACGACAGCTTCGCTTCACTTAGATTCCACAATGTGCGTTGGATCTGCTCAATTCTTTTGCTGAAATTTTAGTTGTCAGTCTTGAAGGTTTCAGAAGCGTGCCGTATATTTTTCGGGGTCGCAAAAGCCGATTTCAGGCGCTGCCCCACAATTTGCGTCGACACCTGTCACCTGTACTCGTTTAGACGCTGGATAAAAAGAAAATGTCGTCAGAAATTGGCGGGACATTGAAAGAACTTGCGAGAGATACTGACCAATCCACTTTCCATACGCATGTATGTTAAGGATAACTAATTTCACAGTCAACCAGGACATTACAGAGAAAATACCGCATAATGAAATATTGACACGTGTACTTATAATTAACGGGCGACCACGTTTCGCCGCCTAACAAATCTTATCGCACAGCGCGGGACGCGCCTGCATGTATCCGAAGTTTCTGGAAAGTTATCGATGCTTCTATCCGCTGTATGTTGTCGCCGAACCTTGTGTTATCTGATTTCATCGCGTGACGCGAATGGTGTAGAACTTTGTGGAAGGCACGCGGTTCCCAACGATTAGTCTGGAACATTCGATGACTGCTGTATAAAAGCTGACGCGCTGGACCCGCTGATCAGATTTTCGACGATCGCCGACTGTGTTCGCCGCTCTCGTTGTGCTTTAAGTGTAGCCTGCTTTGTGGGCACAGGTTCGCCGAATAAAAGCTAGTTTTGCCTTTCGCAGTATTGCTACTGTGTTCTTTGCCGTCACGACCACGTGACAATATTGTAAACTTACACGTGTTACTATGTCACTTTGCGGCGTACGTGTTCTTCAATTGTCCCACGTATTGCGGCTCTTTTTCTCTGCAGCCTCCTGTACGTGGCCATCGATTCGAATGAGGAAGACCACGGCCCACTGTACAACTATCGGCCTCTAGTGGCAGTGTTCTTCATCGTATACATCATCATCATCGCATTCTTTATGGTGAACATATTCGTCGGCTTCGTTATTGTGACCTTTCAGAACGAAGGCGAGCAGGAGTACAAGAACTGTGAGCTCGACAAGAACCAAGTGAGTGGCACGCCTTTTCTCTCGCTCTCAAGCAGAGTAAGGCTTGAATTCTCGAGACTTAGCCTTACTAGTCATTATGAATATCGCTCCAGAGCTGTAGAACCCAAAAGTCGACGACAGGAATCAGACCCTCGGGCAAGTGTAAACACAGTTTTCTCGTTATGCTGTATTTCGCATATTTTCAAGTTAGACTTTGAAAGACTTTCGAGTGTGTTTCGATCTTTACACACTTAGTGAAGTCGAAGTACAGAAGGCGCTTAAGTTAATATGAAGTTCTTCATAGTAAGCTTCTCAAAGCTTTCCCAGGATTCAGAGGGTCCCAGGGATGAGTTAGATAATTGTTGTCAATTTTCTTTATCTCGGCTGTAAATTACTCGCGTAGTATTTATGAGTTATGAAGGTTTCTCGAAGACTTATGAAAATGCTAATCATGAACAAAAGGACGTTTTGTTAAAACTACTGGGATTTTAGATACCTTTGTCATCGACTAGAACAACGAAAATAGCGAATGCCAATTAGAACAACCACTTACCAGTAAAGTGCTCCAAAGTTCGGCCTTTCGTATAATTGCACATAAATTCATTCAGATGATGTGTTGCAATTCGTGATGTTATAACATGTGCAGCAGGGATATTCAGTCGTTTTGGCACAGCATGACACTTCAAAAACCGTATCTCGTATAAAAATAATTTTCTACCAGTATAACTGCCAGTGCACACACTTCGGAAAGTACTCTCTTCACGACGAAGGGGCAGCCGATATAAATAAATCTGTTTGGTAAATGCCTACCCCTCTTTCAATGCGGCGTACGCAATTTTCGAATCTCTAGCACCTTTGTTCTTAGAGCCTAAATTTGTTGCTGACATTTTGTGTGTCATGTGTTGAACAAGCACACGTGGACAAAACTGTAACCGAACACGCCCTCCTGCTTGTACGGCGAGCCCTTTGCGGACACGACATATCAATTCATATACTTCAATTGAGGAAACTCTACAGAAAGTTACAAAGTGTCTCTTGGGCGTGGTGAATAACATTAGAGAAACAATGCCTGTTTTCGTGGTGTGAGTTAGCCTCCTGTTGGGTCAGCTTTTGATGAATGCAGTGAGCACATAAAGAAAAGTCAACAATAATGAAACGCCTCATATAGGGTGACAGATGTTTCGATCAGGGGACCGGTCTTTGTCGAGGTAATTACGTCATGCCTAGTGGTTTAGCTTTTTGTGGTTAGGGAGGTGCCGCCGCGTGTTCTCGTGCGAGATGGTTCAGACTGTTGACGCCACTAGCGACCTTTCGCAACGTCACCTCGCAGACCCCATAAAACTTTCATGCTCAGGATTACAATGCCCTACTGAAAAAGAAATACGTCGGCTATGGAAATGTCCACCAGGCCGTAGGAGTTATTTGACGCTGGTCCGCGCTTGCATCCGACAGTGTTTTCTCTAGACATGCACATCTTGGCCGTACCTAATTGACTGTGATTGATCACTAATGGTGCGTCCATTTCGCAACCCTCTCCCGCGACACAGAGGAACTGTATCGAGTTCGCACTCAAAGCGAAACCCGTGCGGCGCTACATCCCAAAGGCCCGCTTCCAGTACAAGATGTGGTGGTTCGTCACGTCCCAGTATTTTGAGTACGCGCTCTTCGTGCTCATCATGACCAATACACTCACCCTTGCCATGAAGGTGAGAACACGCTCCATGTCTCGTGGCTTTTCGCTTCATTGTTAGCATGCTGGCTTCACTAACACTACTCATAAGTTTCTCTTGGGGAGCGTGAATTATTTACCATCTTAAACTGCTATAATGTCTTCGGGAAACCTGAAGAATGTGTTTGTCGAGACTTTACAGTGAAGATTCAATTGAAAAATTCTACTTGCACATCAATGCAGTTCTACTTACATTTGTTTCAAGCCCTTGGACTGTTCATCTATAAGTGTCGACTAATACTACTTGATATCTTAACAAAATCGTTTAGTGCTGTTTCATTGTGAAGTTGAGATTTGAAAATTGACGGTTTACTATGATTTCCTTCTTGTATTCAAAGGAAGCAGGTTCGTGACTTGTGAAATGACGTACGTTCACCTTCGAAATGTCGTTCTGCACTCCTGCTAGAAATAAGGAACGTAGAATGCCGCCATTTGCGGTACCTCTTTCTTTTTTACCGTATGCACAAGCAGGTAGCTTGTGGATGGTATTTGGGTGGCTTAATTTGCATTCTAAACAAGAGTTGTAGGCAAGCCTAGTCGTGTGAAAGGATTAGTGATGATTATTAAGCCTATTAATAGAGGAAACGCGAACACTTGTAGCATGCACTTATTACCGATATTCCGTTAGAGAGCCCAACTTCGAAACGTGTACCACTGCTGTTTTTATGATGTCTATGGGAGCTTTCGGCAGCTAGTTCCGGCTGCCATACCGTCTGCCAGTGCAAATGTATCCTAGATCTACCGCGAATGTGCTAGCGTCCAAATAATGTATCACGTAAATGGGAGCTACGATAATTATTTTGACGCCTTGTCATATCGCTCGATACTGTACTCTAGATTGAGCGGATGATGCTCTGTTGTGGAGGAACTCGTCACTTAATAACGAATGAATTTTTTGGGCTCTGTAAATGACTAGATGACTGTTTTGCGTTGCACTCTGTCGCAATCTTATCTTGAGGCCGAGTTTGGCCAAGGGACTCTGGATGACCTTGCGCTTGTTTCCAACAGTGCTGCTATGGCTTAGGAGCTAAGAAAGCTCTCAGTTAGAAAATAGCTGTCGTTTTAGAGCGATAGCTCTACGACACGTTCAAATCCAGAAAACGCCTGGTTCCATAAATCTGACCTTCAAGCTCAGCCAAGGTAAAACTGGGACTTAGCCTGCCACTACCGGCGGCTGCTGCGTACACCGCGTGGGCGCCCGTATCTTGAAAGCGATCTGCGATGCGGACAAAGTGCGCGCTCGCGCGGGTCTCGTCTTCCAAGCGTTCTGCAATGTGCACAGAGTGCGCCGAACGCTAATAGCTTCGCATGCGCTGTGCTTTCAATGCTTAGCTCGCGTTGAAGTGAGACGCAGTATGAAGGCCAATCCGCTCGCTGCTGCTGTGGTGCCGAGCAGCGTCTGTGTCATTTTCCAAAGTAAGCTTGCTATCGCTAGACAAACTTGGTTTAACCGCGTTCAGCCACGACAACTTTTTTCTCACCGTAATACGTACCGCAGTAACCAACACAAATGCAATTACATAGGTCTACTCTGCATGGTTAGTACACCTGGAAGCATGTGACAAGTGGCAAACGCGTCATTAATGCTTGAACTTCGAGGTTGCATTTATGTAAACGTCACGATTTTTAGCCGCTTCTACTACAAGGCAGTGCGTCTGCATATCCCGGCGCATCTCGCATGCGGGCGTCCGAAATCGTGCGGCTCCTCATAAGAGAGCTCTACTGGACATATGTCATCATACACTAGTTATGAGAGATTTCAAATCTCTCATGTATACCCTTCCTTTCTTTTTTGGCGCTTGCAGTGTAGCTGGTATATTCTTAATGAACTGAGCGTCCCTCCTAGATGGAAGACCTCATGCGTGCCTACGCTACCTGTTGTGGGGAGCAAAGCCTCAAATGCGGTTCGCGTTCTGTAGCTACTCCGCGGTGACTCAGCGTTCGTTTCAGTACCCTAGGCAATATAGTTTATTACGTAAACCGCTCACGCGTGACATGTACAATCGCCCGCTGCGGGACGCGCGAGCGCGTGGAGAAATAGAGTCACTGGAAAAAATTTCAATTTTTTCCAGTGACTCTATGGAGAAACGGCCCTGCGCGCCGTCTAGCGGCGCACCCCTGTTGTCGAGACCGACGCCTGCGCGTCCCTCCGGGACTACAAGCGCTCATGTTTCCAGAGTTTCTCCTTGCGCGCCGGCGATATCCGAATGTAGCCATGAAGTGCCCTTCTTGAAATTGTCGTTGTGGTGGCGTCGACGTTCAAAAGTTCGTTTATATAACGCAAATCTAGAGTTCATTTTTCTCTTGCCTGTCTCCTTCTGTAGAGCGCCTTTTCTGCCATGCTCGTCTGCGGGATAACGCCCCGTTCGTAAAATGAAACAACGAAGATTGGCCACGAAAAGGCGCAGCGCAGTAAAAACAACTAGAAAAAAATAAATGACTTGTTGCGCTCTTCACCGGGCCCTATGCGCCCCGCTCGGGACTCGACAAAAAGCGGCCGCAGTGACGCGCCCAAGCTCACGCTTCACATAGTTTTTTTTTTTTTTTTTGCCCGTCGAAGCGGTCACAATGGACAAGAACGGCACCGAGAGCGGCGCATGCGAAGCAAAATTCTCTTAGCGGGTGGTACCCCTCTCCCATCTCTCGTTCGCACCGCCTTGATTGCCTCCTGTACTGCGCGTGTTTGGGCACGTTTCGTGCCCCGCGCGGTGTGTGCCTACGTGTGTGCGCGTGGACATTTCATTCGAAAGGCGATGTACAGTCTGTTTCACATTTAGGGGAAAACTCGGAGTGCATTGCATCGCGATGCGGCGAACTGATGGTCAAACTAAGCATCTCTTTTCCAGTAGCGCACAAGCGTTTTAGTGTCCACAACCAATCGAATCCGTCCTACAGTGATGTGACGCGCCGGGGGGCAGCGCCACATCTTCTGGCGGCCGTGCAAGTCAGACAGAGTGTGACGGCGGTTACGCCATCAGTTCCCCTGGCGGGAGCAGCCACTGCTCTTCCACCCCCTACCACGAAGGGCCAGCAGACCTCCGAGCCTGCCGGTCCCAGGGCCACTGCTCGTGCAGACAGGCCCGAAAAACCCCCGCGCGTGCCCGCTGAGCGGGCGTCATCCAGCGCCTCTGACGAGGCGATGGGTGTAACAAAAACTTCTCCGGCGTCTCAGACGCAGAAGGAACGGCGTTGCTCCCTGGAGCGCGCCAACAAAAAAGAAATACCCCGCATCAAAGGGCCTGGAAAGGTCCCTGGAGCCAACCTAATTGATATCTCTTGACACACACCATAAAACACTTCCAATATGGCCACACAGGTAATGCATTGGAATGTGAGAGGTCTAATACACAATCTTGATAACATTAAGGAACTCCTTGGCAAGTTTAATCCAAGGGTGCTGTGTGTGCAAGAGACACACCTCAATCCTTCACATATTAACTTTCTCAAACAATATGCCATTTACCGCAAAGATCGCAGTGACGCCTAGGCCTCGTCTGGCGGTGTAGCTATTATAGTTAAGGGTATCGCCTGTAAGCATTTACATCTGCAAACGCCCCTTGAGGCAGTGGCAATCAGAGCCGTGCTATTTGATAAGCTAATTACAGTTAGCTCTCTCAACATTCCTCCGAGCCATCAACTTTCCAGAACAGAATTCGAGAGCTTTATCGCAGAACTCCCCGAACCTTACATTGTAGTAGGCGATTTAAATGCACACAACACCCTCTGGGGAGGCTCTCGTTGTGATACGAGAGGGCGCTTAGTAGAAAACTTCCTTTGGTCTTCCAATGCATGCATACCAAACAAGAAAGAACCCACATTCTATAGCGTGGCGAACAAAACGTTTTCATCTATTGACTAAAGCGTAACATCAAGTACACTAGTGCCATACCTGGAGTGAAACGTGATCAAAAATCCATATGGGAGGGACCATTTCCCAATTTTCTTAAAATTAACAAAAAGCGATAAGTTTTCTCCACATCTGCCCCGTTGGAAGGTCGACTGTGATGACTGGAAACGATACAGAGAGCTGACACATTTGACCTGGGATGACATCTGTACGCTCTTAATCGATGATAGAGTGTCATATTTGACAGCATTTATAACTGATGCTGCATCAATATGTATCCCTCAAACGAATGGATCACCCTCTAAACGACGTATTCCTTGGTGGAATGAGGAGTGTAAGGAAGCCCGCAAAAATCAAAATAAGGCTTGGAGTCGCCTTCGCGACTGCCCAACTAGCGAGAACTTGATCAGCTTCAAGAAAGTAAAATTAGAAGGTATAAAAACGCGCCGCCTTGCCAAAATGGAAAGCTGGCAAAAATACATCTCTAGTATTAATTCATATACAGACGAAAGAAAAGCCTGGAACAGAAAAAAAAAAAAATAAAAGGCCGCGATACTCATCTTCTACCATTAGTAAACACGCAAACAGATACTCTTGAGGACCACTGTCTAGGAGCACATTTCGAGCACATTTCCAGTACATCTCATTACACAGATACATTCCTAAAATTCCGGCGACAAGCAGAACAGATGACTCTGGGTGGGAAAGGCACATCCAATGAAGTATACAATCGTCCATTTGGAATGGCTGAGTTCCAAGCCTCACTGAACTGTTGCAACAAGTCCGCTCCAGGAAGCGACAGAATAATGTATGAGATGATCAGACACTTACACCCTGAAACCCAAAAAACACTACTGTCACTCTTCAATTCCATGTTCTCTGCCGGCTACATTCCTTCTGTCTGGAAAGAAGCAATCGTAGTCCCTATTCTCAAAGAGGGCAAGGACCCTTCCTCACCCAGCAGTTATAGGCCTATAGCTCTGACTAGTTGTCTATGCTAGTTATTTGAGAAGATGATTAACCGTCGCCTCATCCATTTTCTTGAAAGCAACAAGATACTCGATACCTTTCAGTGTAGTTTTAGGGAGGGTAGAACCACAGCAGATCACCTTGTCCGCATCGAGACAAATATCCGTGATGCGTTTTTCCACAAACAGTTCTTCCTGTCAGTATTTTGAGATATGTAAAAGGCATACGACACAACCTTGCGCTTTGGAATCCTCCGTGACCTGTCTGAAATGGGAGTTCGAGGCAACTTGCTGAACGTGATTCAGAGTTACCTCTCCAATCGGACGTTCCATGTTAGAGTTGGTAACGTTCTGTCTCGTCCATTTACGCAAGAGGCTGGTGTTCCACAAGGTGGTGTGCTTAGCTGCACTCTTTTTATTGTCAAAATAAACTCGATCCAGACTGCCATAACACCATACTATGTTTTATTCTGTATATTTGGATGACATCCAGATATGTTTCAAATCATGTAACCTAAGTATCTGCGAGCGACAAGTACAGCTTTGCATAAATAAATTATCTAAGTGGGCGGAATGGTTTCCATCTACACCGACAAAAAAGTACGTGCGTCCTGTTTTCTAACAAGGGACCCATACTGGCGGAGCCCGCAATTGATCTAAATGGATAACGGCCATCTGTGAGCCATGAACACAAATTTCTAGGAATCCTTTTAGACAGTAAGGTGACTTTTGTACCACACCTGAAGTATCTGAAATCAAAGTGCCTCAAGTCTATGAAGCTGCTGAAGCTCTTGTCACGTACATCTTGGGGAAGCGACAGGCGGAGCCTTTTAAAGCTGTACAAAAGTCTAATATTAACACGCCTTGACTACGGAGCAATAGTCTATAATTCTGCCGGACCTAGTGCTCTGAACATGCTAGATTCTATTCACCACTTAGGTATCCGCCTTGCTACAGGCGCCTTTGGGACTAGCCCTGTGCAAAGCCTCTACGTCGAATCAAACGAATGGTCATTGCACTACCAAAGGACATATTTAACTTTCTCCTACGCCCTAAAAGTTAACTCAGATGTTAAACATCCTTCTCATTCTACTATATGCGACTTGTGCACTGCTAGGCTGTTTCGTAACCGCCCAGCCACTAGCCCTCCTCTGTCCCTCCGGTTGGAAGCGCTCTGAGAAAAAAACAGGAGTCCCTCTTTTACATAATGTCCTAATGGCTCCTGCACGGCTTCCACCGCCTTGGGAGCGGCAGATTATCCAATGTGACATCTCTTTCTTAGAAATATCGAAACGAGCCCCGGAGAGACACATATATTCGCATTTTCTGGAACTCAAGGAGAAGTACTCATGTGATGAATTTTACACAGATGCTTCGAAGTCTCGAGCTGGTGTTGCTTACGCAGCTCTGGGACCCTCACTTTCAACACCTGGACCACTAAACCCACACACCAGTATCTTTACAACAGAAGCATACGCCTTTCTTAAGTCTATTCAACTCATACGGCTCACAAATATCGCTAAGGCTATTGTCTTCACAGACTCATTAAGTATAGTGAGAGCCCTAATTAGCTTACGAAAGCATAAGAATTCGGTTTTTAATGAGCTGTATAGTTTGTTATGCTCTGCATATATGTGCAACCAAGCGATTATCTCATGCTGGGCACCTGGCCATAAAGGTATAAAAGGCAAAGTAACTGCTGAGGAAAACGCTACGTCAGGGAGTTTTAGCGACACAGATGGAAATATCCCCATTCCTGCCACAGACCTAAAGCCCTTTCTGCGCCGTAAATTGAGGAATCATTGGCAAGTAGAGTGGGATACACAAACATTGAATAAGTTACACATTATAAAACCAAAATTGCGGAATTGGATAAGTGGCAAAACAGCACGGTACAAGGAAGTACTTCTTTGCCGATTAAGATTAAGACACACTTACAGTACTCACTTCTACCTCTTGACTGGCGGGGATCCTCCTACTTGTAGTAGGTGCGGCGATAGCATGACAGTCCTCCATGTTCTTATCCAGTGCCCTGTAATAGAAACAGAGAGCAAAAAGTATTTCCCTTCTGCATAACGGGAAGATATACCTCTCCAAGCTGCATTTTTTCTTAGTGACGAACTATTTTTTAAACTGCAAATAGTCTTGGATTTTTCAGCCGAAACCGACACCCTGAAAATCATTTGGCCAGGCAATTTTTAGCACATGACTAACAGCCCTGCATTGAAGGGCTCTCTTGACACTCTGGTGACAGTGTTATGTTTTATTGCATAATGTTTTAACGAAAGCCCATTGCCATAGCCCACATCTCTGCCTAGTCACCATCATTATTTTAGCAACTATATATATTCTACGCCACTTACAGCTACAGGTTTTAGGCCCTTTTACAGCCATGTGACATCTGCCATAAGGAATTCATTGTGCACGCCATCCATAATACATCGTCAACATTACCACTTGTTATGGCGCTCTTTGGCCAAACCTGGCCCTTGCGCCATAAAACACCACACATCATTATCATCACGAGAAAGAAGACAGGACAAGCGCTCGTCGAACAACTTAGTTTTTATATGAATAAAAGGGTTATGTACCGAGTAATTATTAAATTCATGTGGGTTACATATAGAAACCGCCCTACACTCAGGAGTGATCAATGAACGAGCTCGCTTCGTTTGACAGTTGTTTACTTCGCTCGGCGCACCGCAGTAATCCATGTCTGTCGTCTGCTTTTATCGTACCATTTTCTTGTGAATCGGCAGAATTTCACTGGTGGCATCAACCCTTTCCTGTTTACATTGCTGTCGTGACAGTTAACAACACAATAATAATTTCCGGTCATACGAAAAGGCACCGTCGCAAGCAAGAGACGTTTCGCGCGCAGCGCGAACTGAACGTGGGCGCGACCGCTAAGGGAAGCGGCGGCGGAAACCTACACCTGTTGGAGATGAAATCGTTCCGCCAGGGGACAAACGAGCGCTGGCGTCTAGCATGAAACTTGGCGTGCGGTCGTCCTAAAACCCCTTGATAATTTGAAAGTAGCGACACTCTCCTCCTCACGGTGCTTTCCTCCTCGATTATGCTCGCCCGCCGGCTGCGCACGGCGCGCGTTTCCTCCTGGGCTCCCGCGCACGGGCCGCAGGATTCTATGGAGGCGTGTCATTTTGGGCCAGTTGCGCGCCCCAGTGGGTGAAAATATTGTGAAATGCTAATAGCATCGATAATGCTGGAGGCAACGTTTATGAGGAGGTTGGTTTATTTCTTAAAGCCGTATGAACGGGGTATACCGATGTAAAGGGAGCTTTGAGGCGAGTGCTATACTCCAGACAATTTTTCTGCCACATGATCAGATGCTTTACTTCGTGCGTCTGATCTAGTATTGCTTGTCACACATCCCTTTGTGTGTGGCTTATTAAGCGAAAGCCTTAGACCTCTGTTTCAAGGTCCCGTTGGGAGCTACAGAAAATATCACGTGACTGAAGGAAGGCGGGAAGCGAACGAAAGCATGTGCAGCCGCGTATAAGAGATGATTAATGATTAGCAAAGAAATGAGTGATTAGTGATTGGATTAAGATGAATTCAGGTGTATTAAGGAGGATTAAGGTGGATTAAAGTAGATGAAGGTGCCTTAGGGTGAATGAAGGTGGATTAAGGTGCATAAGGGAGGACTAGGTTGGATTAAGGTCGATGAAGGTGCGTTGAGGTGCATTTGAAATTGAAATTGAAATTGATTTTATTCATTATAGATTACAGGTTATAAAAACAAATAATATGCAGAAGGAGGTCCCATAGTCAATGACTGTATCGGGACCTCCTGTTATTATAAATATGCGCTTTCTAAAGCAACGAATTGAACTACATTAGAATCATATATAAGAAAACGTGGAAGAAAGTAAGTGCTGGAGAATGCAAAACAAGATTACGAGTTAGTTACAAGAAATCTAACGAAGGAAATTATACAATTGCAAGGAGCAAATGCAGTAAAACCAAATGAGCTAAACGAATTGAACAGTAACGGAAATTTTACCCAAACATGCAATACAAAAAATAAATGAATTTCAAATATACATGACCATAAATGCAACAGAAGAAACAACAACAAAACAACTTCGAAATACACATGACTATTAATAAAAAAAAGATAGGTATCAGAACAGTGGAATATTTGAAGTAATAAGGGTGAAGAAAAAAAGAGAAACAAAAAAGAAAAAAGAAGGTAATATTAAATATTTTCTCTTAGAAGAAAATTCTTCAGATGTTTTTTAAATACGGATGTTGAACGCGAAGTTTTGACGCAAAGTGGTATGGAATTCCAAAATGAAAAGGCAGCAAAACGAACTGATTGTTTGCCATAGTTCGTGCGCACTTGAGGTAAAATTAGATTATTGTGCAAAGCAAATCTATTGACATTAGTGTTTATCAGGCAGGTTTTAGGAATTATACATGCAGGAACTTCATAATTCAATAACTTAAAAATAAATATACCCAGATTATACATCAGTTTTTTTTGACAGACAGAATGTTATTACGGTGTAGCAATGGGAGAGCGCTAGTATTATATGGACTAGAGGTGACTATTCTAATTGCTTGGTTTTGCAAAGTTTGAAGTGAACTGAGGTGAGTATTGTATGTATTTCCCCAACATATTGACGAGTAGTTAATGTGTGAGTGTATAAAAGCGTAATATAGCGACACAAGTGTAGAACAGTTAAAAAATTGGCGGGCTCTGATTAGTAACCGAATGCCGTAAGCAACTTTCTTTTTAATATTCGAGATATGATGATGAAACTTGAGTTTAGAATCTAGTTCTACCCCTAAGAATTAGCAATGAGTGCTAGAAGGGATTAAATGGGAACCAAGAATCAGCAATGGAACTGAACAAGATGGCTTCTGCGGGAAATTAAATACAATAAACTTGGTTTTCGAGGGATTAATAACAAGATTATTATTTATACATCTGTTTGTAACCTTAGCCAAGTCATTATTTAGTTTAGTAACTTAGGACGAAATATTTTTATCGTAGTTAATTATGGTTGTGTCGTCGGCGTACAACACACATTGTGAGGATGTTAGACAGTCAGGCAGATCGTTAATGTAAATTAAAAATAATAAAGGTCCCAGAATAGAACCCTGCGGTACCCCTAGGTTAGTAACCTTAGGTTCGGAAAAAACATTAGAAATTTTAACTATGTTATGTCTATCTTGCAGGTAGGTTCGTAGTAACATTAGTGCTGGCCCAGTTATGCCTATAGCTTCCAACTTTAAAAACAAAATGTGATGGTTAATAGTGTCAAAAGCTTTCGTAAAATCAATAAGAACTGAACCAGCAAAATACCCTTTATCAATAGCTTCCTTTAAGCGATCCGTTAGGAAGATAAGACCAAGGTCGGTTGAATAGTCAGGACGAAAACCATACTGAGAATTGGAAAGAATATTAAATTTAGACAGGTAATTGGTTAATCGAGTAACAGTCAACTTTTCAATCACTTTACTAAAGAATGGCAGTATACATATTGGGCGGTAATGTGTTAGTAAAGAACGATCGCCTCTCTTAAAAACTGGAATTACCTTTGCTCGTTTGAGGTCAGATGGAAAAATGCCGGTCCTGAATATTAAATTGATAATAAAACATAAAACATCACATATGAGATGAGCAACTAGTTTTATGTTACTAGGATGAATATTATCAAGACCGGCACTGGTTACTTTCAGCTTGCGAATGACATCAAGAACCTCATGGGGAGTTGTAGGGTAAAGAAAAAAAATGAATGCGGCACACGATTCAGTGACAAAGGACGGCTACTGATGACTGGTTTGTCCGGAAAAAGGGCATCACTGAACGCTCTTGCTATCTCAAATGGTTGATCACATGTAATGCGATCGTTTGTGATGGTATCGATAAATGAGAGTTGTTCATTTCTGCGCAATAAGGAATTTAAAACTTGCCCCTTTTGTCTCGAGTTGCTGCCAGACTGACCAAGTTTGTGCTCATAGTAGGTCTTCCTCGCATTCTTTATTTTGCTGTTGAGTGCGTTGCAAATTTTTTTGTATCGTGCAGAGAGGGCGAAATTCAAAGGTTGCCTTTTAGTTTTTTTATATATGTCACGTTTCCGCATATTGGCTAGTATGCTAGCATTTAACCAAGGGTCTTGAGGAAGGGAGAGGATTTTCTTGCATTTTTTCTTGACGGTATGTGAATCGATAAGTGATAACAAAATTGCGGAGAACTGAGAAAAGGCTTCTTGCGGATCATTATTTTCAAGGACAGCAAACCAGTCAGTTGTAGTCACAGATTCAAAAAAGGCATCTTTGTTCAGTACGTAGCTGAAGTATGAAATAGTGGGTGACTGCGGCTCTGAGTTGAGGAAAATAAAGATAGGGTAGTGGTCTGTTATGTCGACATCAAGGATACCAGCCTCTGGCGGTGACGTTATGTTGCTTAGCGCATGATCTAGTAGTGTGCCCTCATTTATCTTATCACAACGAGTAGGTAGCGTTACCAAACATTCAAAACCGTAACTCTGAAAACAGTTGCTATAAAGGGAGGAGGTAGGTCAAGTTTCATCCAGAAGGTTTATATTGATATGGCCCATAATAACTACATTCTTGTTATTAAATGATAGTTTCTCTAGGGATTGATCGAGGGCAGAACAAAAGTCAATGTAAGATGAAGACGGTGATCTGTAAATGCAACCAAAAATTAAGTTTCTGTTATCAGCCTGAAGAAAAGGATGATTGAATTCTAACCAAACAGATTCACAGTTAGCTTTAAGTCGAGGCCATGACGACGTTTGTAGCTAAGATGTGATGATGCGTAAACGGCCACACCACCATGACTGCTAGTTTGTCTATGACAGTATTCGCCTGAGTAAGAAGGGAAGGAAAATAAGTTTTTGTCGTCATTGCAGAGCCAAGTCTCAGTAAAGCTAATGATGGTAAATCGAAAAGAGAGCGTAGACAGAAGGGAATTAATGTCGTCTTAGTGTTTCCGCAAACTTCGTGCGTTGAAATAAACGGCCGAGCATGAACTATTAGTTTTTAGTTCATTTAATTGGCTAGTTGAAAAATACGCAGACATGTTTGTTTTTGTTATTAGCGAGGGTTTCTGAAAAGTTTCTTAAGGTACAGTGCTGCATTAAGTAAATAAAGCCAAGTCAGATTCGTTAGCAATGCGAAACACCTTACTGCCGATGCTCTTGCGGGCTTTAATCTGGCAGTTATCTGTCCAGAGGAAATTCCATTTCTTAGCCTTCTTTAATGACAGGACTTTAGATAATAGTGCTTTGTTCTGCGATGTCAAGTGATCGTTGACATACACTTTAGTGTCCTGAACTAGTCCAGAGAAGCCGATGTCACTGAGGCAAAGCTTCGCTTTTAACGCCTTGCTGACGAAGTCTGCTTTCTTTGTTCGAGAGTAGAACCGGGCGATCACGTTTTTTTTTTGTTTTCGTATTTGGTTGGAACGCGGTGAACGACTTCCAGATCGATGGGCGAGACAGGACAGCCAATTTTGTCTCCGATTGTCTGAATGATTATGTTGCAATCTTCACCTTGGGTGCACGGAATGCCTTTAATCTCTACGTTGTTTATCCTTGAATATTGCTCTAAATCAGACAGTTTGCGAGAGAGAGTACTGTTTTCCAACTTGATTTCATGGCATTCAGTAGTGAGTGAGGTGTTTTGCAGTTTCAACTCTTTGTTTTCACTAAAGGGCAAGGCGTTTTCTGAGCGTAGTTTTTCAACCATGTCATTGAGAAAATCAACGCTCGACACCAGGTTACGGATCTGCTCTTTCATTTCACCAAAATTTATGCCAGCAGCCTTAAATTTTACCATTAGCGTGACAGCTATGTCTTCTTCAAATTTACCGATCCCATTTCCTAATTTTGATTCGAGTTCATCGATTCTTTTCGCGAGCTCAGCACAAGTGGGCATAGTGAAAACAGCCTTGAAACACGCATGCAAGAAAACAGAACCTTCGTAAAACTGCGCTGTACACAAGGCACGGAATATATGTAGCAGCAGCGACAGCAAAGCAACAAAACCAAAGATAAAGTGCTCAAGCACAGAATTACTGACCTGCACGAGCAGAAAAACGCGCTTAATAGGTGTACACTGTGCCGTCGCTGCTGCCAATGATCCCGCCTGTCGAAGCTTCCACGCTTTAAGTAGCGAAGAACTCTGGTGTCCGCCTCAGCCGCTAGGGTCGCAGGTACCCCGATGACTCAGGTGACGTTGTTTTTCTTGCACGTGTCGCGATGTCAGGTAGCCTGCATCGAAAGCTTGATGACTCACGTGACGTTGTTCCTTTTGCACGTGTCGCGATGTCAGGTGGCCAGCACCGAAAGCTGCACAAGCAGAAAAACGCGCTTAATAGGTGTACACTGTGCCGTCGCTGCTGCCAATGATTGATTATAGGAAGATTATAGTGGATTAGGGTGGACTAAAGTGCATGAAGGACTAAGGTGGATTAAGAAGGATTAAGGTGCATTAAGGAGCATTATGATGGGCTAGGGTGAATTAAAGTGAATGAAGGGGAATTAGGGTGAATTAAAGAGGATTAGGCTGGACTAAGGTAGATGAATGTGGATTCGGGTGGATTAAGGTGAATTAGGGACGATTATGGTGAATTGGGGTGAATTAAAGTGAATGAGGAAGCATTAGGGTTGCTTAAGGAGGATTAAAGCGCACTAAGGAGGGTTAGAGTAGATTCAGGTCGATGAAGGTGGATTAGGGTGCATTAAGGAGGACTATCGTGGATTATGGCGCAATAAAGTGAATGAAGGAGGATTAAGGTCGATTAATGTGGACTTGGTGGATTAATGTGCATTAGGATGATTATGGAAGACTGATCGGTCTTAATACTCAATCAACCCTAATCCACCTTAATGCTCCTTCATCCACCTTAATCCAGCTTATGCTCCCAATCCACCTTAAGACAACCTAATCAACCTACATCGCCTCCCATGCACCTTAGCCTACCCTATACGGTCTTAACCCTCCTTTATCAACCCTAATCCTTCATAATCAGCCTTATTCCACCTCCATCCACATTAATCCTTATTCAAGCACCTTAATCGAACTAATCCTGCTTTATAGTCCCAATCTACCCTAATACACCCTAATCCACCTCTGTCAAAGCTAATCCAACTCCATGGGCCCTAATCCACCTTAATCTACCCTAGTCCGTCCTAATCGGCCTTAATCCTCCTTTATCAAGCGTAATCCACATCAATCGACCTTAGTCTCCTTTATCCACCTTAATCCACCCTAATACTTGTGCACGCACCCTAATCCACCCTTACAGGTCTTAATACCCTTTCATCAACGCTTCACCATAATGCACCATAATCCGCCTTATTCCTCCCCCACCCACCTTAATTTTTATGCAAGCATCTTAATCCTTCTTAATGCACTTTAATCCACCTTAATCTTCTTTAATACGCTCTAGTCAACCTTAATCCTCCATAATCCACCTTATGCCAATCACAAATGATTGATTAATTAACTTGGGTATTCATTCTCGTATATAGGGGTGGACATGCTTTGGGTCACCTCTGGCCTTCCTTGGGTCACGTGATACTTCCAGTTTACAAAGCGACCTTGAAACAGATCTAAAGGCTTTTGCCTTACAACTTAAAAAAAGAACTCAATGTTGACTAGCTAACGCTCATCACCTGCAATACCACGGGTATGCTTGCCACTAATTTTTTCAGGGCGCAAAGCAGTATCTATAAAGCTGCACTCCCGACTGAATAACAGATAGCGACGTGCGAGGTGATGGAGCCGCCCAGAATATTAAGCATACTGAGGACAACCACAACAAAAACGCTGGTGAGCAGGCCGGAAGAAAGAAAAAAAAAGATGCAGCATTACGGGATGCTTTTTTACGAGCTATAAGAAAGACGCCTTAGCTCGCAAACAACGCTGTTCTTTGTCGCAACAAAGTTCTTTCGACCAATGTCATGCAGCCACTGCTTCCTGGGCAAGCCGTAAAGCTTTCCTTGTGGTATCATAAAAACGGCATAACCATCTTCAGGCTTCTTGCTGCAGTTATATGCGCGACAGCCTGGCTAAGAGCTAGCACATAGAGCAGGAAACACAGCGTAGAACGTTCGCTGCGGAGCTAAAGCGCCGAGCCAGCCGTGCTCAGGAGGAAAATGGCGCGAACGAAAAAGAAAAACACAAGCAAAACTCAAGATCAACGCGTTTCCAAGGGCAACGGCAGGGAGACCAATCGGCGTGCAGAAAAACGGGGGCAAAACTGGTTGCCGCGGGGGAACGCGCAAGGGGCGAGGAAGAGGCGAGGAGGTCGCGCGGCGGCGGCAGAGTTCAAAGTGTGTCGCTACTTTCGAAATAGGTTGTCCTGGTTGTCCATCGCAAGAGGGGCACCTTGCGGCTACATTCGGATATCGCCGGCGCGCAAGGAGAAACCCTGGAAACATGCACGCTCGCAGTCCTGGAGGGACGCGCATGCGCGCAGGCGTCGGTCTCGGCAGCAGGGGTGCGCCGCTAACGACGCGCAAGGCTGTTTCGCCACGCGCACGCGCGCCCCGCAATATTTTGTGGGCGAGTGTAAGTTAACCCCCTCTTGGAGGAGATTGGCGTACGTTATAAAAAATTCAAGCTTTTGCTTCTTGTCCGTTCTGGCTTCTGAACTAGGTAAGACTTCTCGCATTATTACTTGCTTATTGCTAACATGTACTACATTGTATGCTGTTCAGACCTGCTCCATTTATTTCAGAGCTCCACCATGCAGCAGACAAACTTTTAAGCGACCCTGGCTTGCGACACTCACTGTTACAAAATAACGTGATCTAAACCTTAATCGGATTAGCTATCGTCTGTATCTATATTTATAACGCCCGTATAATGTAGTTTATACGGTGCGGATATTCAGTATTCTTACATACCTACATGATTACAACGCAAGCTACGATATACAGTGAGCCACTTATAGCTCGGCAGCTTATCTTTGTTTTATATGATGTGGCTGTCATGGACGCAGCTAAGCGAACTTGACAGCAGAAAACCGATTATTTGACCGCTTCCCCGAGGGCGAGGCACTTATTGAAATCGCTCTCTTGGTATGTAGTGGGGAACTTAGCGAGCACTCCTGATTCTGTCTTTCATTACTAGTAGAAACGGAACACCTCATATTTATTTGCTTCCTACTTTTCTCACTGTTTTAGCAAATCAGCTCCGGGTGGGTCAGAACTATGTCGGCCATTAGAGAGTAGTTGTCAGAGTAAAGTATCACCAAGTTGGGGGGGGGGGGGGGGGGGGGGCTGTGACAGTTGCTTCAGTAATTTTTTTTTTTTTTTGCTTGGCAACCCCTTTCTGACAGGCTGGATATAAACATGTTTAAAGTGGCTTAATGATATGACGAATTTTCTTTACATCGTCGCCTGTCTTCTGTTTGGATGGGTTGTATAGTTACACCATGTTTCGTTTTCTCCCTTCCCCTTTGTCATTGTGCACTTTCATGTTTCTGATGCTTTCTTTACTGGCGTTCTCATGCAGCTCTCGTTTCAGACTTTTTCGTTCTTTTTCTTGTTTATTCCTTGTGCAGTAGATCATGATGATCGAATGATAACTCGCTAAGTCTTTATTTATGCTGCCACATCGACGGCTCACGGTTTCTTAGAGCTCAGCTGGAACGTATCACCACAAGCCAGTTAGCGAAAGTCGAGCGATTCGTCTGACATCATGCGCCACGTTGGCGCATTAGCATTTCCCAAAATCTGAGTACCTCGAAATGGCACTTTGTTCGCTGTACATCTTGAACAAACAGAGCTCCTACGTTGAATGCAGACGATTGTCTTAGAAGAAAGTAATCCTGCAAACGTTTCGTAAGTGTATCCGTGTAACGAAGCGCAAAATAAGAATGTCGTTTTTCGCGTTGTATTCACTTTTACCCCATCATTTTGCCTTATGGCATTTTACTCTTGTCAACAATGTCCTTTCTGCTCACCCACAACTTACAGATTGTTCTTTTTTTGTAGTTCTACGGCCAACCCGATTCCTACACGTACGCACTGGATGTCATGAACATGATTTTCACCGCCGTTTTTGCCCTCGAGTTCGTCCTAAAAATTGTGGCCTTCAGGTTCAAGGTAAGTCATTAATGTTTAGTGTCAACTCAAGGAGATACGCTTTTAGCATCGGCTTGAGGATGACTCTGTATCGAGAGTTTCAAGAACCGTACGAGTATTCCAATAGCTCCCAACTGTTAATCACGTGGTCTGCTCACCCTTACCGAATCTAAGTTTACAGAATACGAATTTAAGCTAGTAATGTTTACTCTGATTTGGCACATACATCGCATATCAGCTCGTAGATTCCTACATAAAAATTTGCGGTTGACAGTGTTTCTTTCTTTGTGTCTATTCCCATTTCTATGCTGGTCTTGTATATTTTTTTGTAACACGACGTTCGAGCAATAATTCAGTCTACAATCAACTTGGAATCGAAACTCGTTCAGAATAGCAAATTTTCCCATAGATGTTGAGCGCGAGGAAGGTTGGTTCCGTAACGTTTCATGGCTAAAATGAGTGCATTCCTATTTCCCATCTGTCTGCACCTCCGAGGCTCTGATGTTCAACTTGATCAGAAGACACGCGAAATTTCCGCGCCACCGACCACTCGAGGCACTTTGCTTGTATGCGCGGGTTTCTTGCACTCTCGGAAAAAGAATTATGTAGCACGTATTGAGCAACAGAAAGCTGTAGCGGGAGTTTTTCATGTTGCTCCATAATTTTCTCATCGACACTTTTCACCTAATTAAAATATTTGATAATTTGGTTAAACAACTAAGAATAATTATCTAATTAGGCGGAATAGAAAAATAATCTGAGTACCTCCAAGCGACAGTAAACGACATTACCTTGGTTTGGTGCAGCTACGTGGCATTCGCATATTTTTAAGCTTTTGCTCAAATTACATGAAACATCCTGAATTTTAATAGGCGGCGTCGGAGTTGGCTCAAACTAAAGTTTGCTCTTAAGTGGTCGTACTTCAAGTGCGTTTATTTTCGGGAGCTCTACACAATGCATTTGCATGATGTTTCACGTACGTTCATCGCCGCGAAAATTTCTCATTTATCACTTTTAACTACCATGCTCCAGCGCATCAGTTTGCGCACACTTGCACTTTTGGGTCAGGTCTTTTACAATATACCTCGCGGAATCCGGCACAGGGCTCACTGTAGAAAGGAGGCCGGAGGCTTGCTTTGCATTTGACCTAAGACTAGGCACTTTCTTAGCAGATATTCTCGCATTACCTTGCCTCATATTTGTAACATGTTTCAAGTATAAATCTGCTGATTATAGTTTGCAGTAGTGTACTGTGACCGCTTTTATCACAGGATCTAAGCACCGTATAAATGAGCCTTGACGGGACCACCGGCCGCGGAAACCATTTCCTGTTTTGCTCTATAAGTTATACATTGAAGTTTCCGTTTCTAAATTTATTCATACTTCAATCACATAAGTGCATGAAATGGACTAGCCAGATGAAAAATTTGAACTCGTCTCTTTGACTATCCTTAGACTTGCCACTTTCACAAAATATGAGTCAGACGTGGCAGTCGTACGTGATGAACACCTGAGTTTGCATCAGGCCATAAACAAAAATAAACCAGTGATTAGGGGAGCAAGGTATGAAAAAGTGACAGTCACTGTCAACAATGTATTAAAAGGCAGTTCAAAGGAATGCTAACAGCTGCCTGCGTACAGAACATACAACCGGAGATAGACCACAATTTTCTGACGGAAATTATTCATCTGAGCACACAAAAATTGTTTTTCTGTTTAGTTCGTTGTTTTTCGAAGTGATGTCTGGTCCATATATGGTATGTGTAATTCACCATCCTTTTATACTTGCAACACTGTGGTACCGGGAAACTGTGCATATAATACAATGTTGTAAATGATACATCCACAATTCTGGGCTAATGGAATATAAAAATCACAAACTTTTTGTAACTGAAAGAAAGAACCGCTTACACCTTTGGAAACTCAGGTAGTTGAATGTAATACGAGAACGAAATCTGGCTTGTCGAAATACAAAATAAAATATATCCTCGTTTGCGGAATTTTCCTCTACATAGCACGCAAGGAACTGTGCAGCTAAGTTTACTGCAGCATAGTCATTATACTTACTTTTCTGTTCTCTTATTTCTTGTGCAAGGCCGAACTGTTCAGTCTTTAGGGAAATTAAAACCGCATATTCCTTTGAAACAAAGCCATGTGCCAACCCACCCAAATGAACACAATCCAGGCCATACGTGAGCGTGAACTTGATCAGCTTGACTTAAGCGGATATCGTTGGTGGGCATACATTCATGGAGTCCCCAGGAGTCAAAAACGACTCTGTGACTCGTAGCATCATTGCTTGTAAATGATTTGTGCGTGGTTTTCACGTGTTCTCTCGCTTCATTCTGCCTGTTCCTCCCCTTTCTTTATGCAGAACTACTTCGGCGACGCGTGGAACGTGTTCGACTTCATAATTGTGCTGGGCAGCTTCATCGACATATTCTACTCCGAAGTAAACGTGAGCGATCTTCGGCTCCAATCTGCCCTCTAGGAAATCCCCGTGTGGCCCTGTTGCGCAGCATATCATTCGCTGTCTCTCTCTTTCTGTCTCTCTCTCTCTATCTCAACGTGTGCGTGTGTGCCACCCGCCTTCCCACTGGCCCGGACAACTACTGCAAGTAGCGGGATTTCTTAGAGCGCAGACACGATTGCCAGCAGGGCAGGAATTCCCAAAGAGCAACGTTTGTTACGAAGCCCTTGTCAGGCCACGGCTCTTTGCACGTCGCAAACTCCTCGCGAACGGATGCAGCGAGTGTGCTTCGCCCCAGAAACGCGAATGCTTCTATGTGCCGAGTCCACAGTGCTGCTGCATTTCCTTCTTTTTCTGTTGGTAGGTAGAGTTAAACGGAGTCCAACTGGAGATGGTGGAAGAATTATGCCTCCGGCTATTTTATTTTACATATATAAATTATATGAGATTGTTCAAAATGGCACGAATTAAAAAGAAGAAATGGAAACGTCTTTAAGTTCATTTAAGATGAATACCACCAGTACAAACAAAAGGCAGTTTTTTTGGGGGAAATATTGTTGTGTGCACAATTCGGCCTCCATGCCAGGCGTAAAACATATATACACGGACCAAATTGAGACCTTCATGTGCGTTGTGCACAAAATTAATCCACACATTCTAGAAAGTGGACTGGTGTGAATCAATATTGACAAGCACAACGAGCTAAAATAAGACAATACACAGCAATGATAAGGAGTGGCACCGCCACCAACAACCCGGACGTTCACCTTCGGGCACTTAGTTAAGTGATTTGTTCATATTACCAAATTACAGGCTCAAAGTCTAGTCTGGAGCTCGTATAGATGCAGAGAATAGGTTTAAAGTGCGATTCTTCTCTTTGGAGCTTGAGCTTTCTGAGTTGACTTTGCGTATATGATGTAGATGCAGTGTGTGTCAATACGTAAGGAGTCAAAATTGCATGGTATGGTTCCGGATATTCACGAACGCGCCGCGCTTAGAAGTACTTGATGCATATACTACAGAAATCTTGTACGTGCATTGCGTAGTGGATTTAGTGAGATACGTATTGAAGTCCATAATGGGGTGCATCATATGAGCCGTCGTTGTGGTCGAAGAAGCAAGGATTGTCAAAAAACGAGCCCACTTTTAAACCGCTCTATTTTGGACACTTGAGCGCACCTTATTTTACTCTGAAATTCGAGCGCTGGCAGTTAAGGGGAGTAACCCCTCTCATATTCTGAGGCATGTCCAAACGCCAGGTCTTTTCCGAGCAGTTGCAGTGGCGTCAATCGGTTATGTAATTGTCAGTCAACAAGCAGCAGACGCGCGACTGCGGGAAAATAGGGCGTCGTGTAACTTGTGTAAAAGAAAGAAATGAAGACAGTTTATTTTGTGTGGCCACCGTTTTTTGTAGCAGCTGAGTTTAGCCCCGGCGGGAACGGCACGTAAGTAAACAGAGAATGCATGCGCTGAACTCTGCTTAGTCGGAGGCACAGTCGTCGCAAGCGTTGCTTTGCTGTGCCAGGTAGTGTGGCTTAGCTACCGTACAGGACACATTCCTAGGGGTGGGAAGTGTAACCCAGACGAAGGACAAAAGGAAGTGGACAATACGAGCTCGTATTGTCCACTTCCTTCTGTACTTCAACCGGGTTGCACTGGCCACCCCTAGGAATATGTTCAGTCACGAACTCGCCCAGCTTGCGGCGTTAATACCGTGCAGGATTGCTTTTCGACTCTTTAAAATCGTCTTTGTGTTCCAGACATGTGCTACATCATATGGTTGAGCAGATCGGGAAGAGTCCACTGTATCGCAGTTCGACAAAGCTCTGATCTCCCAAAAGTACATCAGGCAGTGACATGCAAATGGAATGAACTGGACAAGTATGTCCCAAACCGTACTTCGAGCTAACACAACAACAATGACCCAGGTTGGCGGGAAAACTGTTAGAAAAAAGAACATACACGCATACAAACATTGACAGACAGATCGTTAGCCTCCGGAATGTCCGTGAAATACCCCAAGAATGCTAACGCATTAAAAATGATTTAAAATTTATCCTGTGCTGCGCGTAATATAACCCGTATCATATATATTGCGCGATTTTACCTCAATATGTATTCACACACACATGCAACAGTGGACTTCACGGTGGCGCCTCGAGATAGCGCTGCGTATCCACAGGGAGACGCGAGGAACCTGGCTGCATACACAACTCATACAGTCCATGCCTCTGCGGCGGCAGTACGCTGTGTGGCTACATTCTTTCAGTGATAATCATACTAACGTCAATACTTCATCGTGAGATGGGTTCTGCGAGAATGCTTTTCGCGGCTATTATTATTGGGAAATGACTGTAACCGGTGGCGGTTACAGAACCATTCGTTGCATGCGTTATACTGGAGGCTCTTGACATTAGGTTCCTGAGCGCCATTGGCGATGCTGTGATGGCTGACCATTTCGTTTCGTTGTCGTAATTAACGCTGTCGTTATGTTTTCTTACGTTTGTAAGTGACTCCTTAGTATGCTCTTAAGGATATCTGTTAAAAGTTGTACTTGGTGTTCATCATCTGGTTTTGCAATCCTTACTTATGCTTACAAGTAAAACGTGTTAACTTGTGGGTATCAAAAGCTTTTCACTTATCAAACTAAGTAGCTGAAATTGTTCTTAATGTAATGCATACTCACTTGAACACTACTAAACACCTACACGCAAGTACCGGAAGACGACGTCTGGCTCTGCCTGTAATTGGTTGTTTAGAAGAAGCTATAACGACAGGTACTCATATATGAGGTCGTTCATTGTTTGGAATGCAGGAATTCACGAAAGACCTTCAAAGACGTAGGCATAGGCACGTAGCTGCATGACGGAGAGAAATTTATTTTGATAGCAGTAGCAGTGATTCTCGATAAAACTAGCCATTGTGTTCATGTACAAGTAACAGCAATTGAAGCAGAAATTTCGAAGACTTGTGTTTGCAAAAAAAAAAAAAAAGAGAATCCGAGGACACGTAAGCACTTCTTATGTGTTGTGAATGCGATAGCATCAATGTCAAATTGAACGCCACTGAGCGGTCCATCGACTTCTACGCTGCGAGTAATGTTTTAGAGATTTGTTGCGCGGTATGTTATCGAGTTTTGCGATTATATTGGTGCGGGTTAATTTTTTTTCTTGTACAGTTTCTACATTAGCATGTTGGCTGTAGGCCGGACTCATTTGGCCGATATTTGTGAGAAATTAAGAACGCCGCGTGTCACCGACGTCCTGCGCGACGAGAGGCCGAGGAATTAGCAGCGGCCACCAAGGTCGGCATGCTCGCGTCGCAGCTAAGCCCAGGGGAGGGGGGGGAGGGGAGGGGAGAGACATGCGGAACGCGCGCTGTCCTGCGAGAGCGAGACGGCGGCACCGGCTCGCACGCGTCAAGCGACTTCCTCGCCCACGACAACTCGTCTGGCTCTCAAGCGTCGCGTCGCCGTATCTGCTCCGTCGAGGCAGGCTGGGGACGTGGCGTCGCGGTGTTGCCCTCTCCCCTCAAGCAGCAGGTCTTTTGAAAACGCGCGCTCCTGACGTGGCCTCGCAGCCAATGGGAATATAGGTGCCTTTTCGGTGGTGCATGCGCCGGCTTCTTCGCTCAATAAGCCGTTCGATGCTTTCGCATCAAAACTGGGCACACAGGAAAGCTTTTCGACTACGACGCTGTCCTTGATTCGTTTCGAGAACTTGATTTCAACAAACCGCAACTCAGCCAACGATAGATGCTCTGCGCATTCTTCATGGAATCTAAGGTCGTAGTAACATGCATGTTTAAAATTGTTAGTTGGGGGAAAATAGTATTATAGACTATATGAAGTTGAAGGCGAAGACGGTGCAGGATTTACTCTGTTATGTCACAGAATCATATTTGCTCATTTTGTTCTGAGATGACGACCACTCTGCATTCTGCTCTTCCGGGCCTATTGCGTACTCAAAGCAGGCACAGCATGATCTCTCTATATACAGGTCCACAAATGTGCATTCTTTTAGCTATGCCTTGAGCTTTCACGCATAAGTAGTGCTGAACCCAAAATATATTACGCATCTTGTGTTTTGCGTTATGGAGTATCGAGAGCGCTTTTCGACTTTTAGGCATTACGCAATGGAAGCGTGACGCGTCATTGAGTTTCGGTGTTATTTGGTGACCATCTCTTTGAATATGTAACCGAGTTCATGGGATTCTATACAGAACCGCTATTCACTTACTGCCCCTAAGCGTATCTTTTCTGATTTCCCAAACGACTACGTGCAGAAGTACGAACGACCACAGACATCAAGGATCCGCGGCGCCCCATGCAGCATACTTTTCGGCCACTAAAGTTGTATGTCGAAATGACTCGACAGCTGAAACTAGCGTTCTTGTCCGTTTGACCATCAAATCGTGCTAGTTTAAATGGTACTGAACTGTCATATGATGTAAGTGTAACAGTGTTAGGATGAATAGAAGCATAAATATGTGAATACCAGGACCACATTAAATATTTAAAAAAATGAGACTGGTGGCTAGAAGGTTTACCAGTGGTGCTTTAGCCGTGCTAAAATTAAATGATTAACATAGCCAGGTGCCTGCTAAAATTCTGAGGTCACCATTGGCAAGAGTGCCCATTCGCAACTGAGGAGTTTGCGAGACAAAGTCGCCGTGAGCGTTTCTTTATTTTGCCAATATTGCCGCGCTGATTTTCTAGGCAGCTATTGGCTTTACGCCTTCGACTATACTGGGACCAGTTTAGCAAAAATTGTCAGAAGAATGAAAAAAAAAAGTTTCTATTTTCTTCTTTATCATGGGGCAAAAAGTCTTCTTCAACTCATCGAAGCTGCATTTTAATAATCAACAAATACCTACCTCAAATCCGCGAAGTCTTTCGTAAATTCAAGTGGAGCTGGAATTGCGGCTCAAGCCGACCCGCATAACGTAGCGCATAACGCATAACGTAGCGCCAACGTAGGCATGTCGTGCTGTGGCTCCAAAACCTTGTGCCTTCCACAGCGTCCATTCTTTTGCAATTCGTGCCCTACAGCTGCTAGTAAACAAGCTGGCAATCACTTAGTTTGCACCTGTAGGGTCGACCTCGGTCGACTTTAGCGTGCACGCTTTGTTAGACGCACCTTATATTCCTTTATTTTTTAGGAAAACAGCCTTACTGCTTGCTTATAGTGTGCCTTTGTAGAACCTCGCGTGCTGTGTGCCTCATTTCTTCTACCGAGTTTGATTCTAGATGGAGTGTGGTTAAGACCTGCTGCAGTGTTTCTCTTACCGTCGCCAAACCTGTAACGTAGCACGGCCTCATTTCGGACGTAATCCCAAAGAAGTGCAGCGTAACAGCGCGCGGTGTGCCCATCAAGTAGGTTGTGTAGCGTTTTTTTCTTCTTCACTTTCCTTGTTTCTTTCCACAGTGTTGCAGGCGTGAGCCCTAACTTTACGCCCTTGTTTTCGCTGTTCGTATGTGTATACCAAAGTTGGTTGTCTTATGCTTTGTCATTTTTTTAATTTCTGGGGTTCTTACAATAGCTGATAATTGACGAAAACAAAACTGTCAATTGGAGCAGACATTTAACTTTTCGCAAGGTCTGGTCTCAACACGCATCGACATGACGTCACACGTTTTGCGCCCGCGGGAAACTGACTCCACACGAGATACACAGCGGTGCTGCCAACCTCCGGAATATGTCACCATATGCAGGACATTCGGCTTACTCAAGTGGTAAAATGACAAATTTAAGGGGTACCTCAAAACTTCCTCTAAAAGCGAATGTTTTTGATCTGATCGCATAATGCTTCGTCAAATATGCATTGGTTATTGTGATGTAACGCAAGAGAAAGGCCTATTTTTTCACATGGCCTCGAGGGACAGTTCTATTTGGTCCAGCTTTAATTTTTCAGCTGTTTATGATGCAGCTAGAATCTCTGGAAGTTTATCTTGTGTGCGATAGCTGATTGATCCAAATGTGCAGGTCCTTTCCCTGCGCATTCTCTTCAGAGAACCTTTTGCCGAGTTAACCAAATTGAGAGAAAACGTGTATCCTGATAACGCACATTGTGAGGCTCCTTTTGTTTCTTATTTAGCATTTAAGTGCAACGTCAATGTCCAATTAAACAAACTGAATACCTTTGTTTGTGTTTTCAACGTTCACCAAGCTCGCCTTATTTACTACGGCGACCTTGTACTCGTATATTTTACCACATAATTTTTCGTTCAACTGTGGCCGAACTTCTCTTTTTGGTATAGATAGCAGCCCAAATCCTGGTTTACTTATTGCGAAATTTGAATATTCATCACACTGCCTTATATTTGATGTGCAATAAAACCATAATGGACAGTTTATTACATTTTGTTTCAAGGTGCGTTTGGAGAGAAAATGGGAAGACCAACACCGAACTCCTTTCCTAGAGTGTGTGCTGTTTTTACGTGAGGTACCTTTTCGATTAGCCTCCTCGACGCTGCTTCTGTCGTTCCTCAGCTCCTGCGCTGCCTTCTTCGAGCTGCAGTTTTTTTAAGTTTTTCTTCTTATTCAGCCGACAATGTACCTCACCGGGAAGCCTAGTCCATGTCTGTTCAGTCTCGCAGAGGCATTTATTGAACAATAACAAAATAACGAACGGAATAATTGCAAAGCAGGAAGCATTTTCTGAAAAATCTAGGAAATCCTGGACATTGCTCAGACGGTCTCGGCCTAACTGGCAGCGCAGGTTGGCAGCACCAGCTCTCAGAATCACTGCTTGTAGTTACATGCCGAGATGGCTCCCGTACCAAGATTTACATGATTTGATTATGCCTATTGTCACTAGGACTGCATTTTAGATTCCAGCTTTTTTGTTTGTTAGCGTTCAGGAAAGCCGTGCATAGCGTTCACAAAACACGAATGCATGTTTTCCGGTAAACATAATGTGCGAATACTACTTGAGGGAGTTCCAAGTGGAGGTGAATTTTTACGTACGAGCTATTACTTACATTATCACTCATTACCTAACAGTCTCCGCGAGCTTGTAACAGTTCTTACGTTAACCAAATGGCTGCAGTTGCGTGGCGAAAGATGTCGTCGAAGCACCAATTGACTAAATGAGTGCGAATTAACTGCGTAAGCATTGCACCAAAGGCTGGATTCCTAATTTGCTTCTAATCTGTATTACGGCTACGCGATTTTTTTAGCATTTGCTGGACACTCACCGATAAGCTGAGTGTTGAGCCGCTAGACTGGACAGATACCACGCCACCGTTCGACATCGACAGTCAACTACGTCAGAAGCGAGACAAATATTAGTAGCGCCTAATCCTAAACATTCGTGACTGCAAACGCTTGACTAAAACATCGGCTTCACCACTGCAAGAATTGGCAGACATTGGTGGTGTCTAATTGGACTTGGGCGTCGGTGCCATAGAACGGAAGTCGCAAGATTATTGGAGCGGTAGTTAGCTCAGGAATCTAACGAATCAAGGATTTGTTGATTGTTAATACCATCAGAGCTTTGCGTGGCGCACCCAATCTTTCATGCTTGCTCATTTGCCGCATGCAACATCAGCTGTGCTTCAAGCTATCGCCTTTGTGTGTGTGTGCTTCACGAAAGTGGCCGTGCTCGTCTTGTGACGCGCGAGAATCTGCGTCGCTACGTGTTGCGTGCGGTGTTTAGGTGCTTCGTAGAACAGTTTATGTGGAAGGCTAGAAAAACGCTGCGCACGGGTAGTTTCAAGGTATCACGGGAGTACAGTGCGAAAACAACATAGGCAGCTGTGTATTCTCATACTGTTCGTTCTTTCACTGTGCGATGCTTTGCAGAGCACAACGTCGAGGATGCGCCCTACAAGGCAACATTTTACACGCAGTTAACAAACACTTCCATAAATGCATTTGCCAAGTTTTGTTGAAAATGTCCCGTCTAAGCACTTCCTAAATTTCATTATCCAGCAAAGAGGGGAAGAATTGCCACGGAGCTGTTTATGCAGGGTGGAACCACCCAACTTGTTTGGTGGTTCTCCCCTGCATACTGCATAATACCATACGATAAGTAAGGGGTTTCCTGCCTTTCATAACATATTTCATGCAAAAAGTGACTTAAGAGGATATCAACCATACACTCCATTGTAAATTCCAATAGAGTATTCTTCCAATGATCCCTGATAACGTAAGAAGCGGCTATTATAGCTTTACTCTGTTAGTGATTTTTACAGCATATTTGTTCTAGGTGTACCTTCGAGCCATTTCCTAAATTCGTTCACACCGGGGGTCGTTTGGAGCTCTACACAAAGAAAACTGTTTTCCCATCCCATTAGTTATTAGTGGAGAAAATAACTGGCATTAGAAAAAGCTTTGACAGCCTTGGTGCTTGAATCCCTGTTGGATCCTTAGAGCACGATTAATAACCGAGACAAGCTTTAATATGTTGATTGGACAGGCTTATATTTTGCAGGTAAATGTTGCAATTGTTAAGAAGGCCACAGCATTAGAACTGTTTTTCTTGAGGCATGTTGTTTCCAGCTTGATCTAGTCCAGATGGCAGAAAACGCCTATATATTCGTGGCATATCGTGTGACGCTAAACTTGAATTACATACGGTTGGGCTGCCTGGATTAGATCGAGTCGGACAATCTCTAAACCGCGTTTTACTGGCTGCTAGGAATCTGTTTCTGCATGCCGTTTGTCGTGTTCGTCACGCACGGTGACAAGTTACTAAGGTATCTACAGCTTAAAAAAAAAAAAGAACACATTCCTGAGAATCGTCGTTCTTCGTTTGTGCATTGAAGTAGAGAGCATTAAAGAATGTTCCATGGAACTTTTGCTTAGCCACAGAGACACCTGTCGAGCTTTGCGACTCCTTCCGCCAGTTTCGGCGGTATTGTATTCAGGTAAGCCATAAAACCAAGTTCGAAGATAAGCAGAAATTTTTAAAATAGGTGCTATCGCTTTTCACGGTTTTAGAAAGCTGTCCTGCCATTTGACGACTTGTCACCGTGCCTGTGAAAAATTAGCAATCTTTTGCCGAGCGCTGCGACGAGTTACCAGCACCGCGAAAAGCTCTTTTTTTCACGGAGTCAAGTAGCGGAAAGCGTAGAGTCACCTTTGGTTAAGTGTTGGAGTAGGTTTCGATAGTGGAATAATTGCTTGTACTTTCGCGGTTAGTAATGTCAATTTAGGCTTTAGAATTAAAGCAGTGATGTAAAGGAACCGTCGTCGGTTATGAAACTTACCACTTAATTTCTATCGCATGAATTCAAGAGCAAAAATTATTCCTACTTTACGAGGTAAGGATGACTGCGCTTACAAGATGTCAGTGAATCACTTCATTCGAATTAACAAAATATAGGGGTGGTTACACGGCACATTGTATAAACCGTTAGTTATTTAAACGCGCCTTGCTGACCGCTCGCATCGGTGGAGGCGGTGTTGAGCTGGCGGTGCTGTTTGCTCGCTCCTGTGCACGGCCGATGGTGAGCCCGCTGCATGAGGCACTGTCGCCGGATGCGACCGAGTTGTTTTCTGCGGGCGGTGAGGAGGCTAACACCGCGCTTCCTTGCCGCGTTCCATTGCCCCTTTCTCCCAGCCGGGAACCAACATCATCAGCATCAACTTCTTCCGACTGTTCCGCGTCATGCGCCTCGTCAAGCTACTCAGCAAAGGCGAAGGCATCCGAACCTTGCTCTGGACCTTTATCAAGTCCTTCCAGGTGACCCTCTCTTTTCTCCTCGCTAAGCGGAAGAACACGTGCCAACGCTTTCGAGAGTACGGAGCTCATCCACGCAGGAACACCAGAATACTTAGAACTTCATCGCAGAGTGCTGGAACTTTTCACACATGCGCAGATAGGACCCGTTTATTTTGGCGATCTGCACAGAGTGTGGTTAGCCACGATGGTGATCAATCACTACAACGTGTCGGAACACGCCGCCGTGTTTCAGAACCGTTCCGCTAATCCGGATGGGGAAGCCACACAAGTTTGTTTTAAGGGATAGTCAAAATGCATAGACATCTGGCAACTCTAGGCATGTGCGCCATCTTCCCCGAGCTACAGTCGCGAAGACCAGAGCTTCTTTCTCGCATTTGCTCGCGCCAGGAAGAGCCCAGAGAGAGATCTGGCGACGTTTTGCTGGGGAATCGTTATTCTAAGTGTGCAATTGCCGGCACTACGGAGGACGCCTTCATCGTCCTCTCATTAATGAAAAGCGACCTTCAGTGTGCCCCCAAGGATCAGGGAAGCCACGCCCGCTGGTTTTTGCACCCTTGGATAACCCTCCGGACGGCATTATCAAGTGGCGAAAGCGAAACCAACCGTGTATATGCGTGAAGTGTCAGGAGAGCCACGGGAACGCACCACACAACCGGCTGACATATATGGCGGAGTCGCCGAGTAGCCCCTATGCTTTTGACAAAAGGTGTTCGTGAATACTTGTATTTAGTTACAGGTAAAAAACAAAAGGTAGGAAAGATTAGTCCGACGCCTTCTACCACTAGGCTGTAAAATAGGGTGAATTGGTTAAGGTTCATTATTACGACAGCGCAAATGGTACTGCGAAAAAGAGAGAAGTACACATGACAAGCGCTCAGCTAACTGTGTACTTATTTTCTGTGTGTGGCCGTCCCTTTTCGACTGTCGTGATAACCCCTCTGCCATAGAGTCAATGTAATCAACTCTCGAGGCGAATCTCCCCGTAGCGTCCATGCATTGAAATCGGTAACCGCAAGGGTGCCGCCATGTTGCTACGCTTTGAGTGCGCGCTGACGACGTGATGCGATTCGGACGAGACGCGCAATCAACACGATCCGGAGCCTACCTCGGTATGGTGGCGCCATCTTATTCAGGCGCCTTCAAACGCACCGTAAGTTTTACATATAAATTGATAAATAGGCCTTTGGCGTTTCTGAACAATGTACCGAAGTAGCTTTACGCATCGTCCATACGTACTTGCTACGTCTAAATGCTTGTTATTGCATCATATCTTGATTATTTTGTAACGTTACGAAAATGGAAGCTAGCAACATGGCGGCGCCTTTGCGGTTGCCACTTTTTTTTTTCTCGCAGCTTTTTCCTCTAGCGTCAGTGTACGAACCCTAAGCCCTCCACCAATAGATTACAACGAATCCAATTTAACGATCCAACACTGCCAAAAGTACACTATTTGCTCAAACATTTTTCCGCTGTTTGCACATGGCGGTTTATCTTAATAACGCACTTGGCTTGTATCTTTCTTATTTTCTGTGCAGGCCCTACCCTACGTCGCCCTTCTCATTGTGATGCTCTTCTTCATCTATGCAGTTATTGGAATGCAGGTAAGTGATGAAGTGGTACTTAATGCTACCGAAACCTTTCTGCATCATCACGACAAAGATGCTTGGGCTTCATAGTGTGCAATTTTGTGTTTTCGCGCATCAAAGTGATAGCTAGGTACGCATCGGCTAAGTGTGTCGCAGTGACGAGGCATTTTCTCCTTGCACTGATATCACGACGCGCATTTTTGCAGTCTCGGTGCCGGGATGATCGTCGGTGGATTAGAAGGCGCAAGGGCTGCCTATTATTAGGCTTTGCTAAAATGGAGTTGCGCGCTCGTGCTATTTCTCGCTCTTTGTTTCTTACAGCATTTCTAACACATCGTCGAATGGTATTGCATGAACGTGCATGAGCTACGGCTCCAGAAGTACAAGTATGAAGCGATCAAATCCTGTTCAGTTCTTGGTAGGATCACTTTTGAAAAGTGTACGCGGTAGTGGCCCCCAGTCGGAAAACCCAGCAGGTCCCACGCGTGGCGCGGGTCAGAAGTGAGCGTATGCTCAAAATGTAGTGCAAGTATCAAACGCGTACCAACACAATGAACGTTTTTGAGTGATGAAGTAAAGGGAAAGGTAAAATTGAAAAAAACAACAAGAACGTATACCATTATTTTGACGGGGGATGTGGAAGGAACACGACGTAGGCACTGATATACACTTAATTTTTTAGCCCCATATATTAAAAAAAAAAAAAAGACATGGTAGCAGTGCACTTACCAGAACATGAATTTGAGGTGCAATTGAATTCTACCTCCGATAAAATTCAATTCCGGAAGTCAGCTCCGGTTTCATGGCCTTTTCCTATGCGCCATCCGAGAACATTTGTGCTGCATGTTTAGAAATGTTAGAGACAACTCGTGCCGCTTTCGGTTGTGGTGAAGTTGATATTTATAGCTTGCTATAAGTACACGATATCTACAACCGGTGTACAGAGCTTTATATTCTGAAACCAATGCGCTTACTGTCTTTCATCCTTTCTCTCTTGTATGCAGCTTTTTGGTAAAATTGGTTTGGAGAATGACGATAGCGCCATCGACCGCAACAACAATTTCCAGACATTTCCGCAAGCCGTTCTGGTGCTCTTCAGGTAAGGCGAAGACCTATGAAAGCGGGGCAGTGTTTGCTGGTGTCATCTCACGTCATAATGATGTTTGAACGATGTTGGTTAGTGGCGGAAACCACCACTTCAGCTCGCAACGTGTGACCGCTTCGCCGCTCACCCGTACCGGTTCAGGCATTGCCTAACGGGACAGCGCGAGCGGCCGTTGGAAGCCGCGGCGAGCCAAGTCGCCGTCACCGCGCTGATTTCCATCGAAGTGCTGCGACCAATGCACTCGTACAGCACCTCTGCGCAGTCGGTATTGCTATTCGGCTTGAAAACACATGTACAATGGACAAGCGATGGAAATAAAAGAAGTAGCCGGCTGGCAACTGCCACTGACAAAGACAGAACTCCTGCCTGCTGTTCAGAAATAAATATTGAAGGTAAGGGGAGCGCAAATTGTAGTGACAGCAAAAAGACCGACAACCGCCTCGCCCTGATCGAACACTTCTGCCCTTTTTATTTTAGCCCTGTTCCCCGCCCACTTCGGCCTCGTCATTCCTGGTTGTCTTGTGCAACGCATGGCGTTTCCCGCTACTGCTTTCCCGTGGTAGAGTCAACATAAGTAATAAGAAAAGTAAGAAGAAAGTGACAGATGAGAAAACCAAAGTGAAACAGTGGCCACTTATAGAATACGGCAGTATGAATAGAAAAAGATCTCCGCAGGTCGCACTGTTTACAAAAGAATAGTCATTCGAAAAAAAAAAAAAAAAGAGTTGTGGCAGATACCCCCCTAAGATGACCGTCAATGTCAGCGATAGCTTTCAGATTTCACCTGCTCCGCTGTCCATGCCACCAGTGTACCAGGAAATGTTATTGTGTACATCAGAAGTTAAATTAAGTGGCGGTCTCACTACCAGCTACAATGACAATTGATACCGTGACGTAGCATCTCATTTCGTAATCGCAGAATCCGAAATGAAACTTCGAAGCAGCCCTCCCTATCACCAGCATTCTACCTTCAAATTCGTTGCAACGGCTATTCATCAAGTGGCCTCATTAGACGCAGTTTATGTACCGGATGCGGTTCTGTCAATTTAATATATTGACACATGTACTTATCTTTATCGGGCGACCAGGTCTGGCCGCCTAACAAATGTTATCGCGCAGCGCAGGACGCGCCTGCATGTAAAAGAAGTTTCTGGAATGTTATCGATGGTTCCGTCCACTGTCTTTCACCGCAACTTGTGTAATCTGATTGCATGTATGCGCGACGCGAATAGTGTAGAACTTTGTGGAAGACACGCGGGTTCCAGCGATTGCTCTGGGACATTCGACGACAGATGTATAAAAGCCGACGCGCTTGACCCGCTCATCAGATTTTCGACGATCGCCGACTGTGTTCGCTGCTCTCGTTGTGCTTTAAGTGTAGCCTGTTTTGTGGGCACAGGTTCGCCCAATAAAAGCTAGTTTTGCCTTTCACAGCATTGTTACTGTGTTCTTTGACGTCACGATCACGTGACAATATTTAGAACGTCATACTTCTTCGGTCACTTTCGGACATTCATTACGGGGGATCGGCGAAGAACGGGCATGTGCCAATGTAAGCAGTGCCGACTTTGTCTGTTCGGCCACACACCCAGTCCTTCACGTTTCCCGCTCAGTGGCTATGGTGTTGGGCTGCTGAGCACGAGGTCACGGGATCGAATCCCGGCCCCGGCGGCCGCATTTCGATGGGGGCAAAATGCGAAAACACCCGTGTACTTAGATTTAGGTGCACGTTAAAGAACCCCAGGTGGTCGAAATTTCCGGAGTCCTCCACTACGGTGTGCCTCATAATGAGAAAGTGGTTTTGGCACGTAAAACCCCACAATTTCATTTTTTTTTTCACGTTTTCGGCTGAGCAAGACAGCGGCCAGCACATACCCAGTGGCCTAAGTTCACTCTCTTCTCATAAACTGCCAGAAACATACAAACCGCAAGAAAAAAAAAAAAGGGGGGGGGGAGGTAAGGGTGGAAGAAAGGTATCGCTCAAAAAAGAAAAAAAAAGAGTGCTACGAGCAGGAAGCAAAGTAGATTTCTTGCAGAAAAATAATAAGGATGGTGGTGAATCGCTAAAAGGCTGACACGCAAGCGTTGCCTTCGTAAGACGAGAGATGTCTGTCGTTTTTATTTCCTGTCCCGCGATGACCGCTATTTCTATTCACATAGGAAGCAGAAGAAGGAACTTTTGTACGGTTTGGTTATAACGTTCCGTGGAACCGTTTCTTGCAGAATAACCGGTCACCGAGGTACAGGAGGTTTTGCTATCCATTGGTTATGCTGTGTAAAGGCTCGCACGGCCGCATGCGAGGATCTCTCCTCCTTAGTGAGCCATTCCAGCAAGTGGTAGTAACGAAACCTTTCGTGAAAATGTGGACGTTAAAATGAAACGCGCGGTTTCAAAGCAGCTTTGCTGTTTGCAAATGGGAATTAGATAGATTTCTGGTTTCAGAATATGTATTAGGCCGCTACATTGATTAGTTGTATTTATCAGTTGTTACATTTACTGCCTTGTCGAAACTACATTTTCTCTGTAGTTATACAAGATCTTGTTTTCTTCTTTTAGCCCAGTCTTCGATTTTTTTTGCAATATGATCTTTTAACCTTGTGCGCCTACTTGCTTGGTCGTCAGACTTCAGTATATCTTAGGTAAATAAATGTAAGTTAGGAGTAGAGAGTACAGTTCACAAAAAACTCACCACCTGCGAGCACTTTTTGCAATGAGTTCTGTTGCATGAAGCTTCTAGGAAAGTTTGCAGGAAATTATACATTTATATGCTAGAGTAACGTCTCCTCTCGCTTCTATTATTTCTGTGAGCTACGAAGCGTGTACGCTGTAAGTATATGTAACAAAAGACAGCCCTATTCGCCAGCGACCACTGCGAAGAGAGAGGAGTCAAGTTTTTGTAGGACCCATGCTGATCCCTTTCAAGGCGGGTGCAGTGGCGCTTATAGTCGCAGTCCTTGCGATATTACGAGAGCGAACTCGGCGCGCTGTGCTTTGTTGTTGCGCTGAGACGGAGATTCTCGCGAAGCGTGCTTTCGTGCCTGCATAGCTGGAGTCGAATTCACACGCGTCGCAGGTCAGCGACTGGCGAGTCGTGGCAGGAGATCATGCTGTCGTGCCTGAACACGGACGAGGTCCGTTGCGACAAGTCCTCCGAGGAAGGCGACCAGGCGCCTTGCGGCAGCGACGTGGCGCTCATCTACTTCATCTCCTTTTACATCCTTTGCTCCTTCCTGGCAAGTGCACTCGATTCCACATGCCTGCATGCACATTGAAATGGTTCACGTATGCACCTTGATGCATTGCAGTCTACGCTTAAACCGTAACCACTTTGACTTGTATAAAGGTGCGTAGTTTTCAATTTTATAGGTGACTGACACTCTTTACTTCGAAGATAATGACATCCGCCTTAGCCTAATTTGCCTTTGTTACCGTTAGTTAGGTCTGAGAGTAGCATCGGTCTGAAGGTAGCAGTACACGGGGACAGTTTGAACGCTAAGTACCATTTATACGTAATGTAGCTGGAGCTGCCGTTCCCACTGATTGGCTGCAGTAAAATTTGCGCCGATTGGTGTCGTATTGTCATGATGAAGAACATTCAAAAGGTCCAACCTCGGCAGATATTACCGTTATGTAACTCTAAGAGCACTGGATAACTTTAAAACGTCAAGATATGAACCTTTAGAACTTATCCCGTACACTGAATGCACACTACAGGCCGTTTCCGCCCAAACCTGCAGCCTGAATATTGGGTATAGTGATCGCTCTACTGAGGCCAAGTTGGAAGCTATGTTGAGCTTGCCATCGCAGAGCAACAGCCGGGCCATTTTCCGAAAATGGCTTCCATATAAAGGAGTGTCACCCACCAAAAGATTTAAAGTGAAGCTTTCTTTGCCTTCCATCCCATAGTTTCACGTAGGTCGGTCGGTCGGTCGGCTTCTCGCCGAGTAGCTCTTACTCTTAAAAACTAATGCGCATCGGGCGGCGGGATTTGAGCCTCGTGGCGCCAGGACAGCTGCCCGATGCTCTAGCCACGAGGACACAAACGCACGTTCACTTCTCTCGTACCAACGTAAACTCGCCAACGCATGGTGACCACGTGGTAATTGTGATGGCGGTTACGGTTGATTGGCCAAGAAGCAGGTGGTACTTATCGTGCCACTAACTAGCACTTCGAGATGGTCGCTGCGTGTTCATCATTATGACGATTTCCATACTATGGCACATACCCAGAGAAGTGGATCGGCCAAGAGGAGGCTGGCTCATTTAAAATAAATAAGAAGAAATGAAGAAATACGAGCCAATATAAGAGTTGTTAGCATTGCGTAGGCCAGATGCATGAGACCACATGCGGGCGTCCGTTCCTCTTTCGCCAAATCAGCGGGAATCAAATGGGCACATTTGTGGTATTTTACTGAGCGTTTCACGAAAGCGTTGCTTCACATAGGTTCCATCGTGTCCGCTGAACTTGCATACTTTTTTTTTATGGGAGAGTCGAATGTGAACTCTGTGGCTGCACTGCCAGTTCACTCGGCGAAAAAGGAACCACAATTCGTGTTTTAGTCGATTGGCGGTGGGAATAGCAAATTCCTTTTGAAACTGGTTGTACCTTATAATTTGCGGAATGCTCTGTCAAACTATTGCTATTGCTATTTTTTTTTCAGGAGCGCCGTGTTAAACATTCATCTACTAGTCCGTTCAAAACATTTTATTCCTGGAACTAACATTTACACATTGAAGTCATGCATTAAAACCACTGTTTTCTGCACACGTAGCTATTCCATACCATAAACAAGGACTACCTTTCCATAGTGGATATGCTTGCCCTCGTTGACGCTGGTAACTCACAACCAGAACCTAAAGGGTGGCAGCGATAGGAACAATATCGTCTTCTACGTGCTGTAGAAGGGACAACTGTTCTTTAAATGTGTACCATTGAATCATAACTGAAAAACGTTCAGAATTGACATCCTGAGGGATACTAACAAGGGACAGCTCATTCCGCTGTTTTTCAATTATAGAGTTTTGTATTTAACGAACGCGACAGGCACAGCAAATTTTAGGAACATTTGGCCGCTTCGTATCCACATATACGTTTGTAAGTATATGGCAATAAAATGCGTATAGCCGAGGAAGAAGAGCACACTTCGAGAGCACGAATCACAAGGCAAGAAACTCTCTAGCGGCAGAGAAGTGCTGCGCAGTGCCCACGAGCCGACGGTAGCGTCGAAACATTTAGATTCCACAACGTTCTCCTGCGAAAGCGCTTGCGTCTCAAAGACGATCGCCGACCGACACGATGTTCAAGTACGAGAAATGGAGGGAAAAGAAAACAAAGAAAGCTTTAACATGGAAGAAAGTAGCAAATAAATTTATTCGCTTTATTAACAGAATGCCTTTGAAATCCCATATTTGCTGCGTACAACCACTTCTGCTGGAAAAATGAACCTTTATGAGTTGCCCCTCTGGAGAGCTGCATGATTAGATGCCAAGCAGTGCAGACTTTTACAACGGTAATGGTATAATGCAGTTTACGATACGTGAAACCGTGAAGTGATAAGCCAAAATCGAAGAGAGAAAAGCTCTTTCATTGAGAGCACGCTTGGTTGTGATGGCAAATAGCTATATTTGTATGTAAAAGAGCATCGAATGGCAAATCGAACAAGCTATTCTTATGGAAAGATTAAGCACTTTCGTTTTTATGGTGCTTTGAGTGTACTCACACCAAGCATAATTTACGCAGCAACATTTCGTGCAGATAACGCACACAAGTGCTCTCATCCCTAAAAGTTATTTCCTGCCGCTTCGAATCTGATAAAGAACCGGAAAGAGAGGGGACGTACAACAGATATGCCTGAGCGTAGTCGCCTACTCGCGTGCAGATAAAGCCAATAAAATTAACGTTTGTGATAAGCTGACGTTTCCTGTCATTTTTTTTTCTTCTTTTATTAGTGAGTTGCAGTTTCTGAAACTCGGTTTATATGTTGGATTATACGAAGAATATTTGCTGAAATTTATATAAGACCATGAAACTCATATATACGAATAATAATTTATAATAGTTCAACTGAAACAATTTCTGCAACATCAAAAAGAATGCATAGGCGTTTAATATATTCGGAGCCGAGCAAACAATCTCACGAAATTTCATTATTGTCTATTTCTCCATCATGATTTTTGTTCTGTTAGCTCTCGTAACTCAAAATGTTGCTGTGCTTTTGTTATTTGTTTGTTGTAAAATAATGTGTACACGAGTCAGTGTCTTTTTTTTCTACATGCAGATCATCAACCTTTTTGTTGCCGTCATTATGGATAACTTCGACTACCTGACCCGTGATTGGTCGATCTTAGGACCTCACCACTTGGATGAGTTCGTTCGCCTATGGTCAGAATACGACCCGGATGCCAAGTAAGCTTTACTGTCGTTTATTACTGTCGATATATGGGCGGTATTGCCGCCCATATATCCGTTCGACTTGTATTCTGCAAAGGTTAATGAATTAGGACACTAAAACTCGTAACTAAGATTGCTTTCGATCTACTAGAGATTACACGAGGCTTATTTTAAACTACGATATGACAGTGTTGTTCACGATTCTTTTGAATCCGCGCACTTTCTCATCCAGAGGGCGCATCAAGCACTTGGACGTGGTGACGCTGCTGCGGAAGATCCAACCCCCTCTGGGATTTGGAAAGCTTTGCCCCCATCGGGTCGCCTGCAAGGTCAGCAGTTTTGCGTTCTTGTCTTTACCGAAAGCACCATTTGCGGGGGTTTCACTGCACGCCAAGCATATTTTCTGTGCAGGCACTTGCATAGGCCCTAGGGATCTGCGTATTTAGCCATGGTCGCTGTAAAGTTTTGTTTGCGGATGGAGCTCATTTCGTACAATGACTAAGATATGTGTTAGAGAGAACGACTACCCTCCATGGTGGCGTATTTCCGTGTAGAAAAAAATGTAAAAAAAAGAAGAAACATCTGGGTAGCACTCATTGGGGTACTTTAAAGAATCCGAAGAGTTCAAAATTGTGAAAGAAAAGAGGTCCGGTGTCCCCCTCTTCGGTGGGCCTCATAATCATATCGTGGTGTTGGTACCATAGTTTAGGGATAATGACTCCAAGTTGGCCAAGTCGGAACTGGTTCATTACAAACGATGTTCAAAACGAACACACAAGCGCCCCTATCGTTATTTGCGTGTCTTCGTTGTCTTCCGGATCGTTTATAATGAATGTGTCAGAGGGTGCTGGTTACTCATCTGCGCCACCCAAGGAGGACAAAGAAAAACTGCTGGAGTGGAAGGTCCCGTAGCTTCTTGCTAGGAAATGTGAAGCCAGCGCCTCCTCTATCTCTTTCTATGCCAGCCAGATGAAGCCGAACCGACCATTCACCACCCTCTTCTATCGTCCCTTCCTACTCTCCCCCGTCGGCTAGCGTTCGCGCCTGCTTTACGGTCGTGGGGGAGAGCACTACCTGGGTGGCGCCTCACGACGGAAGCGGGAGGAAGACTGACAGACGCGTCAGAACCAGACTGACGCACGCGGGACGCAAGCAGTCGTACAAGCTGGGTGGCGTCACACTGCGGCAACTCACTGAACTAAGGCTCACCGACGGCTCCCATTGGGGAGCGAGCGATTGCACTGGCATTGAAAAAAAAAAAAGAAAAGAGAAGGAGTTGGTGAAGCCAATGTTTGCCCCTCCTTCAGCTGAAATAGAGCCATGTCGAGGTGGTGTCCGCTTGCAGGTTAAGTGATTTGGCTCTGAAATCGTAAAGCTATAGCCTAATTAGAAAATAAAAGCTGGTTGTTCCGAAGAAAAATATTAATTTCTTCTGAATATTGATGACGTTCTCCCCAATACAATATGACAGGAGATTCAGATTTCACGCTAAAACCAGTAATACAGAGATGCGCGTAGATAACTATCTATCTGCTAAAATAAGTCGTGATTAATCAAGGTGGTTGAATAATTTGAGGAAATTAAGTCTTCCAAAAGCGCTTATTCATTGGTTTTATCGTGATACCGTGCCCACGCTGTGCGGCTTAACCTTCGGGACGACACGGTTTCCACTCCAGCAATTTTTCTTCAACCTTCTTGGTGCCACCTAAGCAGCAATTTTCAGTGCAACAATTCCGCAATAGTATCAGTAAAAATTAGCTCGATGAAAATTCGCTATGTGAATTTGCCTTGGACAAGCCTTTGACAAAAGTTGGTCCACCAGCCCAAACGTCGCTGAAACATACTGTGCTGATTCGACGTACGTCGTACTCTTTTTCTTCATTTTTCTACCGAGGCCAGCGTGATTTCCTCGGCCATATATACAGTACACAATTGTACTTATGGCACTAATAAGGGCACGAAATCTGCTTGATTTACCCGGAAATCCACCAATGTAAAAACATAATGCAGGGCCAACTCTTGCTGCTTACTGTATAAGGCTAAGTTTACGACCGGCATACGAACGCATGTGCTCTGAAGAGTTATCTTGGTGCAAAAATTACCCGACGTTGCTAGGAGCGAGATATCTTTGCGCACTGCGAAATGGGTATCTGCATCTTTGTTTTGTTCTCCGTAGACGCCGTCAACGGATCTGTTCAGCGGCCGCAACGCGTCATCGTAACGCCAGAAGCTGGCTCTTTGTTTAAAGCTTACTTGCTATACCACTCCAACATTGTGGACTTATATGTGATATTTCGCTATGGGTACACGTACAAGAAAAGAATTTTACTAAAAAATAAACTAAGCTGCGTGTGCAGGAGAAGTGTAAAGGCGGGTTAAAGTTAGATATGTCAAGCCGAAGAAATTTCGGCTTTTTTTCCGGCTCTCCCTTTTTCACCTTGTATCCAGTGGTGAAAAGAAAAATGATGAGGATGATGATGATGATATGGCTATGCAGTTGTCTCAAACAACTATATACGTACTTCCGATTGCAGCTAATGACATTGTGGCATCGATATGAGTGCTCTGTGTGTTCTTCTTTCTGGTTATTTAAATATGCATGCCCTTTTTTTTTCTCTTGCAGAAACTAGTATCAATGAACATGCCACTGAATAGCGATGGCACGGTCATGTTCAACGCCACTTTGTTTGCTGTAGTTCGTACTTCGCTCAAGATTAAAACAGACGGTAAGTGTGCAAAGTTTGCTCATTACAACTTTTTTGCATATGTACTCGCAGAGGAAGAATCGTTGCATGATTTCGAGAGCTTCCTAGAATATCCCAGACTATAGCTCTGCTTTTTCGTAGAAAGCGGAAGGTTCGACTGTCCTTATTCGCAACGGAAATTTAGGGTGCCTTAGTGCGCAAAGCAGAGCCTTGTATATTTCCTTAAGCTAGAAGCTCGGCCCGCTTGGTGTAGCATACTATATATCTTGCAGCACAAGCGCTTAGACGCAGTAGCGCGTGTCCTATGCTTCTGGTGCTATAAAATTTGAACTAAAACATTCTAAAGTACACTTAGTGACAACTTGCCATGCTTCTGCAGCAACACAACGTCCTATTTCTTTCACTGTTTTAAAAGTAATCGTCGTGTGTTAACCCTTATGTTGGCAGGGAATATTGACACTGCCAATGAAGAACTAAGAGCCATCATAAAGAAGATCTGGAAGAGGACCAGCCCCAAGCTACTCGACCAAGTGGTGCCGCCCGCAGGTACGGCCATAGCACGACGCATCACCTTCGCTGTACGGGTTCATCAGTGCACCACGTGTCTGCTAACAGCCGGACTTTCACCCTATCGCATATTGTACGAGCGAACCTCCCTATAGGAGAAAGCCATGCCCACGTCGGCTCGAGAGTGGGCACTGACGTGTCACAAGTAACATTGCGTGGTAAGGACGAAGGACAAGTCGAGACAGGACAAGTGCGTGCGCTTGTCCAACGCGTGCGCTTGACCTGTCTCGGCTTGTCCCCTTTCCTTACCGCGCTAGGTTACTTGTATCACGTTTGATAACCAACCTGCCGAAACCTATTCGCTTCTTAACTGACGCATCGCCCAATGTTGGGGTTGAATATTTTTCATTAATGTACTATATGCGTAACTTCAAAGTAGAACGGGAGTATGTATGAATGCCACTTCCAAAACAAACATGCGCTCGCCGCATCGCAATTTGGAACATATTGATGCGCGTTCATAGATGCTGATGCATGTTTTACACGGAATGACAGCTCATTACGCATGTTTTGTTTATCGCTTCACAGCAAACTCCATTGGAAGTTTACTGTTGCTTCCTGCGCGAACCTCAATACGTGTTTCTATTGATTCTTCATCGCATGTAACAATGCGTGTGCCGGCTTGTGATTCTGCCTCCTCTCAGCGGACGATGATGTGACGGTGGGGAAGTTCTACGCGACCTTCCTGATCCAGGACTACTTCCGGAGGTTCAAGAAGCGCAAGGAGGAGCGAGCATCGCAGAAGGAGCCCAACGAAAGCACCGTCGCCCTGCAGGCAAGTCACTTCATTCATTCATTTAACAACTTAACGTTCCGGAAAAGCTTGTCACCTGCTTTGCTTGCTGACATTTCTAATCCATAACTATATAAGATCACTCAACCAAATATTAAAGCGTCGATCTGGCTAACACTTCCACACACGACAAAATAAGCAAATAGCATAACGCTTTAGAGCAGGTCATAAGATGTAGCTTTGAGATAGCTGTACATTCTGATGAGCCACTCGAGGCACTTCGGGTGTATTCGCGGGTTCGTTTCGTGCTCGGAAGAACACTCTTATGTAGCACGTATTGTGCAACAGAAAGCTGCATCGGGAGTTTTTCATGTCGCTCTACAATTTTCTCATTGACACTTTTCATATAATTATAATATTTGAGAAGCTGATTAATATATAATTCTAACTACCAAATTAGGAGGAATGAAAAAAAAATTATTTGAGTATCAGCAAGCAGCGGCACAACATTACCTTGGTTCTGACCAGCCACGTGGCATTCGCATATTTCTAAACTCTGGCTAAAGTTAGCTGGGACATCCTGTACATTGGCCGCACTGGCAGACACATCAGTGACCGAGCACGGGCGTACGCGGGGCCGTTTAGAAAAGAAACAGTGTTCCACTCGCCGGCACACTGCACAGGTTGCGCGTGTGGGCCACTATTTCCAAGAATTCGGATTCCAGTCAAGGGAGGTGGCGCAATCGTGCGAGAATTGTTGGAGGCTTATCACATACGAAAGGGCATGGGGTTGAATTAGTGACACATTGGTCAGATTAAGAAGCTGGGAACATTGTTTTTAAATGAATATTCTAAAGCGTACTGAATTAGACAAGTGATATAAGTTCTTTATTATTATTTTTTATATCTCCAGGCTTTTAGAGTTTGGGAGCATAGCGCTTCCATCATCATTTTCCAGTGATCAGGATATCACGTTAGTTATGAGCTCCGACCTATCATGTCTTGTCCTCTGTGGTGTTGTCCTCGTCAGCGCAATAAAAAGTGTAATAATTACATAGGTTCTCGAATAGAGATCGTATCACCTAAGCGTGTTGACTGATCGCGCGTCAATGGTAACTCTGGCGTATCCCAGTGCTCAATCCGGGGTCCCCAGTTGTTTATTATCTTAATCGGGAACGCGGTAGCTCAAACAAGATTGTACTGTTGATAACTGCGTTCTGTATTCAGACAGGTCGATTGCATTTACGTGAAGTCTTTTCTCAGTTTTCTAAACGGAACAGTAATGGTACACGTCAGTTAGGTACACAAACAGTTGATGTTAATTTAGAAAAAGAAACTAGCACTGGAGTTCTCATGCGTTGATAAAAATTAAAAGCAGGCATGTGTGGGCTCTTCTTCATTTCAGCTCAGTTTTCTGGCTACCACTCTTTTCTGAGGGTATAATATAGCTTCACTGAACATATTATCAACCTATTCGATATATTTGGGGCCGGTATGTCCGTTATTATTCCAAATCACCGCAATCAAGCGTGTTATATATGAAACATTTGGTGCGTAGACGTAATTCGGATAGCGAGTTACTCAAACTTGTTCGTACAAAAAGATTCACCAAACACCTATCGTTCATTATACTCTTTCTCGCTAGCCTACCCGGCAGAGTAATTTCTGTCACACTGTTCAGCTCAGTTCCTTACTGGGCCAGATCAAATTTTTTTGCTCTTTTTTTTCCTCATACGGGAGGGTCAGAAGGGCCAGAGGGTCTTTGCTTGTACTGCCGGCGGACAAATTCAGCAACAAATTGTTTTAGTGTGTTATGCAGCCGAATCAGTCTCTTCTGCTTGGTCGTGTTCTCCCATTGGTGAAAATTGCATCGCAAGAAATTAGTCAAGCAGAAGCTTCGCCTTCGATTTATTCGCGAGATTTCGATGCAGGGCACGGAACATTCGTAGCTTCTTTCATTTCGAGGCTTATATCATTTCTAGCACATCACTAAAAGGACCTTTCCAGTCTACAGTTAGTTTTTGTTTCGTACTTTGTCATTAAGTTTCAGTTCCGAGTGAACCATGCTTTCATAACGTAGGCGCGTGCTTGTCTTTCGAGATTTTATGCATTTAAGTGCACTGGTACCTTCATTAGAAGAAACGACGATACCTTATCTCAAGAAGCACGCCTACCTTCTCTTCTCAGGCGATTTCACATCCTAACAGTACAAACTTTTCTAAAGATATATGCATCACCACAGAGGAGGTCACAATATGATTTCGTTAATGAACCGGCCTCGTTTTTTAACTATCAGTGGTATCGCACACGTTGCCATGAAGTTGATTTCGCTCAACAACTGTTGGACCCATTAAACGTTCGCCTATGCGAGGTGATCTTACTAAATTCCTCGGTTCCGTGTTTCAAAATTGGATTTGATCATATTTTTCCAAATAATGCTAAACATCTTCCCTATCAATATCTGAATAGTATTCCGGAAGAACACCTTGCACACCTGGATACACAGATCGGTATAGCAACTGATGCTTCCGTCTGTGAAGAAAAGGTAGGTGTGGGCATTTTATCACCACATCTAAATTGGTCTTGTTCGATTCGGCTACTTGACTTCAAGCCTATTTTCAGCCGGAATTATTCGCAATTGTCCTAGCTTTACGCAGATTACCACCATCTCTGTCATCAGCCATAAATTTAATTGCTTGCGTATCTGTCTGCTCTTCACTTAATTACCATGCCCAAATTGTCAGCATTAAAAACTTTCTATTCTCTTGCCCCAAGACACTAACGCCTCGTTCGTTTAGTGTGGGTGCCAAGTCACAAGGGTGTAGCCTTAAACCAATATACACATACTCTCGCAGTAGCATGCCACGATGGTCTTATAATCCTTACTTTACCTTCACCGGATTTCCTTACTGCGGCGCGATACAGAAAACATACTACTAGAAATAAGTTCGCGCAATCACCATTGGCAACATCTTGTTTCCCACCCGCCGTGGTTGTTCAGTGGCTATGGTGTTAGGCTGCTGAGCGCGAGGTCGCGGGATCGAATCCCGGCCACGGCGGCCGCATTTAGAAGGGGGAGAAGTGTGGAAACACCCGTGTACTTATATTTACGTGCCCGTTAAAGAACCACAGGTGGTCGAAATTTCCGGAGTCCCCCACTACGGCGTGCCTCATAATCCAAAAGTGGTTTTGGCACGTAAAACCCCATAATTTAATTAACATCTGATTTCCCGCATCTCAGTTTTACTTGGAACAACAAATGGTGCTCTACTAGAAAAATTGAAATAACGATAACAAAACTAGGGTGCCGAGTCCCACCACTGAACCTTTAACTCGACAGGTCTGGTCTGGCTATATCGCCCTTCTGCCCTTTATGCAATGCGAGAGAATTTCTGGAACACTTGTTTTTCGACATGACGCCGTTTTATTATTCAGCGGAAAAGATTTTTAGAAGAACCCTTCCTAGAGCTTGGCTGGAATTTCCCTCTTCCTGTAACTCTTTCCTTTGGGGCTACCGTACTGGGTTACAGCCACAGAAACGTTTGTGAAGCCCTGCGCTTCTTTCTGCGTGAGACAAAACGCATTGCATGTTAGAATTCTTCTAAATGCTTATAATTTTCGCAAAATACCTACATGATTGATGATTCATACCTGTAACAGTAGGCACTTTAAGTCTCATTTGCAAGATACTTATTTCATTTCACCCTAATTTATTAAATATATGCTAGCAGTTCCTTCACCGCCCAATATTCATGGCCTATCCCGTAGAGTGGCTTGTGCCATTTCACTAAGGAATAAGAACAAGAACAAGTACAAATGTGTTTTTGAGTGTTACAATTTTCGTGCCGACGGCATATAAGACGCTTGTCTCCTAACCTTTCTTACGTGACTGGTGCATGTGTGTCTTGTGTTAGTGGAAGCGCGCGTAGCATGAGGCTACAGACGGTGTTCGAAAATCACCACTCGTGCCTCCTTGAACAAGCCGGCTGATAGAAACTCGCTGCTTCCGTAGGCGGGCCTCAGAGAACTGCACGAGATGGGGCCTGAAATCCGACGCGCTGTATCCGGGAACCTGGACCAGGATTTCGAAGAAGGACAAGACAACGAACCTATGCACCGAGTGAGTACACGCCATTGGCTACACGCATTTTGCAAGACAACGGCATCTCGCCATCATTGGAACAGACACAGTGGAGGTCGCTTTGTCGTCTTCGTGAGCAACTTGTTTGCTTGTGCTCGTGCAATCTCAGTACGCCTGTGTTGCTGCGCGTGTCAAGAAAGACTTGCAGCTAAACTTGTTGGTGTTGGGGGAATGTAAGGTCTCTGAAAGAGAGCCTGCTTCATTTAGGCGGAATTTATGTGCAAGACGTCACGTACCAAACGCAAAGAAAGATGTTAAATTGTCCTTCCAAGATTACAGTATAATAATTGCCGTACGCTGGCTTATGAGGCACTTAGCACGCGCTTTTGAGTGAACAGCGCCAGAAAATGAAACATCTAAAATAAAAGATACCGTGCTGTTCGTTGTGCCTTTCTTTCCTCTTCACGCTCATCCCGCTTTACACTCCGAAATTGTACTTTTATTGCGACCAAGTGTGTCGATAACATAGCGAGGAGGCACACAAGAACGAAAAGGAGACCGCATGACACGCACTTTGACTAACACCTGAGTGTTTATTTTGGAAGCGAGTGCTAAAACAAAGACAACCGAAAACGCTGGGAGTGCAGATGTATTGCGTAGAAACAGTGGGTGGGCACAACTTGTTTTATGATTCAGTTACCGCGGCCATTATTCGGCACACGATAGCGTTCGCTTGCGTCGCTGACCGTATCGCCGCTTGTGTCGCAACGCGTGCAGCGCAACCACACCCTGTTCGGGAGCATGTGGTCGTCGATGCGGGCCGCGAGCCGGCCGCACAGCGGCGTGTCGGGGGCGACGCGCGCCCCTCCGCCGCAGGGCTACCAGCACGCGAGGGTCTCGCCGACGGCCTCGCTCGACCACCGGCTGCCGCAGCGCGCGTCCAACCACGTGCAGCTGCGCTCCAAGCACGATGGCACTGTGGCCTCGCCCAGGAGTCCTTCCAGGTACGCTCGTCCAGTGGGCCAGGCCCGAACGTGACCGATGCTGCTCTTCTGCCGTTGTTCGCGTGCTTTCTCGCGTTTTTGGCCTCTGGCAACGTGTACTTGCGCTTAGAGAGGGCGCTTCATTTGACAGGCTTTTGGCGTATGCCCCTCTTTAGAATACCTTGACGGACGTCTTCCGGATGGCACGTGATCTGTAAACTGATGCAGCATTCTCGGTGCTCTATCTCACCCATTTCGTTCAGTTTGACCTGGTCAACCAGTGAGGAACAAGATTCATCAGCGCGCCTCTGAGCAAAAGACCACCATTTTTTGTTTAGAGTCTTTCACTGATAATCCCATTAAACCAGCGTCGAGCATGTGAAGACGCACAACGAACGCGCAGCACATTTATGGTCCCTGGTCTTTATTGGCCGACGCGAACGGTAGCTTTCGCTGAACTGCACGTGTAGTTGGTCATATAGCGTATGCGTATCACAATTCTTTTGCGCTCTAAGCCGTGTAGTCACGCATGTACACAGACTGCCTTGGGCCTGCAAGGGAGGCTGTGAGCGGATAGCCTTTGCAAGCTATGCGCCTGCTTGGTCATAATCACCGAGCCTTACCCAGAAGTAATTGAGTTTGGAACTTGTAACTGCCACACTATTTGCCACATAGACTTTCCCAAGGAAGTCAATTCATTCACTTGCGACATCTGTCCGGCAGCTTCTTTTGACCGTGCACATGGAACTCTTCCGTCTGTAGGTATAACCACTGCTTTGAAGCATTAGTAGCCTCCACGTGATTCCCAAATTTCTGACCTTTCAGATGCTTTTTGGGAATTTGTTGAAACATAATACAAAGAAGCAGGAGAGATGCTGGCAGAAATCGTAGAAAGGAATAAACTGCGAATAATGAAAACCTTTTTCAGGAAGCATACCAACAGAAAGTGGACCTGGGAAAGCCCTAATAGTGAAACAAGAAATGAAATTGACTTCCTACTCTCTGTCGATCCCAGCATAGTGCAGGATGTATAAGTGTTAGGTAGGGTAAAGTGCAGGGATCATAGGTTAGTGAGGCCTAGGATTCACCTCAATTTGAAGAGAGAAAGAGTAAAGTTGGTCAAGAAGAAACAGGCCAACCTAGACGCAGTAACGGTAAAAACAGACCAATTGAGGTTGTCACTTCCAAACAGATATGCAGCCTTAGAACAGAGCGATGAAGATGACATAGAAGCAATCAATGAAACCGTAACTAGGTTGGCTTCAGAAGAAGCAGTTGAAGTGGGAGGCACCAAGGCAACAGGTAGCACAGCTCTCCCAAGTAACAAATGACCTAATAAAACAACGACAAAGAATGAAAGTGTCCAACTGAAGAGATAAGGTAGAATTCGCGGAACTGTCAAAGCTGGTCAACAAGGCGAAAATAAGAGATATTCCAAATTATAATGAAAAACTGAAGAAGCCGTAAATAATGGAGACAGTCCGAAATCAGTGAGAAGGAAACTTGGCATAGGAAAAACCAAGGTGTATCTGAAAGATAAGCAGGGTAATATCATCAGCAATCTCGAAGGTATAGTAAAAACAGCCGAATAATTCTATACTGACCTGTACAGTACCAAGAGGAGCCACGATATCTCCATTCGACACTGTAATGAACAGGTTGCAGAGACTCCTCCTATAACTAGCGATGAGCTCAGAAGGGCCTTGAAAGACATGAATCGGAGAAGAGGGGCAGGAGAAGATGGAATAACAGTCGATTTATTCAAAGATGACGGAGGCCTAATGCTTGAAAAACTTGCGGCTCTCTATACGAAGTGTTTGTCGACTTCAAGGCTCAAAGAAAATTGGAAAAATGCAATTATAGTAATACAAGAAAGTGAGACGTTAAAGAATTGAAAAATTGTAGGCCCATTGGCTTACTCCCAGTATTATATAAAATATTCACCAAGACAATTTGTAATAGAATAAGGGCAACATCGGATCTTAGTTAACGAAGAGAACAGGCTTGTTTCAGGAAGGGATACTCTACAATGGATCACTTCCATGTCATTAATCAGGTAATCGAGAAATCCGAAGAGTACAGTCAGCCTCTCTATATGGCTTTCATAGATTGCGAAAAAGCATTTGATTCAGTAGAGATACCAGCAGTCATAGAGGCATTACGTAATCAAAGAGTGCAGAGAGCTTGCGTAAATGTCTTACAAAATATCTACAGAGATTCCACAGCCAACTTAATTAACACAAGAAAAGTAGGAAGATTCTTATAAAGAAGGGGGTCAGACAAGGAAACACCATCTCACCAATGCTATTCACTACGTGCTCGGAAGAAGTATTCAAGCTATTAAGCTAGGAAGGTTTAGGAGTAACAATCGACGGCGAATATCTCAGCAACCTTTGTTTTGCAGATGACATTGTTCTATTCAGCAACACTGCAGACGAGTTACAACAAATCTTAACAGAGAGAGTGTAAGAGTGTGCTTGAAGATTCGTATGCAGAAGAAAAGATAATGATCGATAGCCGGGCAAGGGAACACGAGTTCAGGATCGTAAGTCAACCTCTAGAGTCTATGAAGGAGTACGTTTACATAGGTCAATTAATCGCAGGCAACTCTGATCATGAGAAGGAAATTGAGAGAGTAAGAATGGTTTGGAGCGCACACGGGAAACATTGCCAGCTCCTCACTTGAAGGTTACTATAATCATTGAAAAGTAAGGTGTACAATCTGCATTTTACCGGTGCTGACATATCGTGCAGAGACTTGGAGACTGACAACGAAGCTTGAGAACAAGTTCAGGACTGCACGAAGAGCAATGGAACGAAGAGTGGTAGGCGTAACGTTAAGAGACAGAAAGAGAACGGTTTGGATCAGAGAGCAAACGGGTATAGCCAATATTCTAATTGGCATTAAGATAAAAAATTGAGCTGGTCAGGTCACGTAATGCGCAGGTTAGATAGCCGTTGCACCAGTAGGCTTACAGAATGGGTACCAAGAGAAGGAAAGCGCAGTGGAGGACGGCAGTAGACTAGGTGGGCCGATGAAATTAGGAAATTCGCGGACGCTAGTTGGAATAGGTTGGCGCAGGACAGAGGTAATTGGAGATCGCAGGGAGAGGTCTTCGTCCTGCTGTGAACACATAATAAGCTTATGATGTTGACGATGACGAATACGCGAGGTTGGGGGAATATGGTGGATGGCTATTAAGGTGAGAACATCAGCTGTTGGTTATTCATATTCAGGCAGGGGCAGCGCTACGAACGCGGACGAAAGAGAAGACACATAGAAACCGGCACGTCGCCGGAAATATGATTGCAGTATGTTTTGAAAAACTAAGGAAATCAGTCTTCCTATTCTCTTACCTGTAGAGCATGACGAGGCAGTGCCATGCTAGAGGATGGCACCTTCAGTGAGGCTTTCTTCACATTGTTTTAAATATTTACCCTCAACGTCGTCTTTACAGCATAGTAATATTCAGCATTATTGGATGAAGCCATCTATAAGAATCGCACAAACAGCACTCCCTTATTATCCCACAAAAATGTTGCTACTTGCTTTGCTACAGCACCAAACTTCATCTACAGTATTTCAGTGGCGTGGGGAAACTACTTTGCCTTCATTATTTAGGCTGTCCCTTTGACTCGTGATCATAACAGTAGGTTCATGTCTCATTACCAGGCACCAGTTTTTCTAGGAAATTAGTCTGAATTCTTTCACAATATTCTAAAACATCCTTAGATGTCGCCACATGTTTCCTCTTTTGTTCAGTTCTCAAAAGTTCCGGATCCACTTTGCTCCAAGGTTTCTCATTTCAATTATTATTTTAATGGGGGATTGCACCAACTCTCTCACGCAACATTTTGAGGTATGTAGCAATACCTTTTGCTAATCGGTGGCCCTCAATGATCATGTCATGTATGGCGTTCACATTTGCAAACAGAAACTAACCGTTCTATCGGGTTCCCACTTCCAACACTAAAACGACGTGTTCTAAAATTGACAACCCAAGGTTGAACTGCAGCATATGAAGAGCCACTGTCACTCGGCGTGTGTGACAATTCATCTGGGATCTGCTTGACATTTTTTCTTTAGAGTAACATAAATTTAACTATGGTCCTATGCTCTTCCACATTCAATTCTTCTGGATGTGTGGTCATGTTCATTTTGAATTTAAGAAATAAGGATAAGCTTAAAACATAGGTAACTGACTCTGCGCCATTGAATACTGACATATTTGTCACAGCACACAGCGATATTATACATAGCAAGCTAAATTGCTTTCGGAGAAAGGCTCCATACTTATCAGGTTCAGATTTGTTGGTTACAAGAAAGTAATTACACCACCAGAAATACACAGGCGAGAGTTCCAAAGAGAAAGAACTGTAAAGGGGCCTTCGGTGAATAATACAACATTCATGGTCATATCTACACTCTCAAAATGAACGCTATTATCAAATAACATCGAGATATTAAATACATTATTAGAAATTTGATTTCATTTCAAATCAAGCAAACATGAAAAACACAGCATAAAATAAAGCCGGGAACAAGGCTGGCTCAAAACAACATGAATGAAACACAAAAAGTGACATGTAGGAGAGAAGTCTAGTACACCGGAAGGATCGTTGTAGAGTTATCACAGTAAATGATACTTACGGTAATTTTGAAAGATTTCAAGAAAAGTACAGGATCTTGTAGTTTATTGCAATGAATAATACAGAGAAATTGTAGCGAATGCTGATGTTCTTGCCGTAATTTGTATGAAACAGCAATAACAGGAAATTGTTATTAGCCGCAAATCTGGTTAAATTTTCATTCTGCCAAAGCACAACTGCAATAATCGCAAGCATAAGGTTATTATGAAACAACTTGTGGAGTAAGCCGACTAAGTTAAACGGGAAGAAATTATCAACAGGGAAGATGTTGTACAAGTGAAATAACAAAGAGGCATTTGATTGCATGGAACTAGCCGTGATAATGCGTATTGACTGATTTTGGATGTGTTGTGTTGATGATAAGTGACAAGAGTTCGCGTTGCGCCATAAAACAATACCTTAAATAATGTGACTATGAATGAAAGCAAAATACAACGCTAGCAGAGCCTCACGAGGAAAAAAAGGGGCGACCTTTGATTAATACGCGCTTACCAAACGCAGTCTTTTGCTTGAGATGACGGAAGTGACAGGGAAATGTACGGTTAGAGCCGAGACGTGTATGCCAAGAAAAGTAGCATCGTTGCTAGCGGGAAATGATTGAATTCCAAGATTTAGTTCAGGAATAAAAGTTAAGGGCGTCAGCACCTTTGAACAACATAAATTGAAGTTCTAGAGGATGACCTGCAGTCATAAGTTCTGCGGGCTTTTACGTGGCAGTTTTCTGTCCTTAAGTATTTCCATTTATCTTCCATTTTGAGTGCCAGCGCCTTCGAGAACACTTTCTTGTTGTCTTTACAGTTTGAATAACGGCGCAAGGACGGCAGAGGGAACACAATAGAGAACAGAGCGCTCTGTTCTGTCTTTTGTCCCCTCTGCTGTCCTTGCGCTATTATTCAAACTTTAAGGCATGTTTTACCAGCAAGGCCGAATCCTACACCCTTGTTGTCAGTGGCAAAGTGGTCATTCACATAGATTGGAATGTTAGGGCCGCCAGTAAAACCAATGTGGTCAGTGCGAAGCCTAGCCCTTCGCGCCTTACTGATGAACTCATTTTTCTTATCGCGTGAGCAGAAGCGAGCAATGATGCTCTTTTAATTTGACCTAAGGCAACACGGCGAGCCATGTCGATATCGGTGGCTAAGATAGGGTACTCGATAGCATCGCGAATGTGCCTCAGAATGGCTCGCCAATCTTCACCCTGCCATATAGGGATTGCCTTAATTTCCACATTATTCGCCACTATAAGTTCGGCAACCTCTCGTACCTTAGCTTTCACGGTGTAATGTTTCGCTTGCGAAAGATTGGTTTCCCCATCTGACGTTGCGAGTCTAGGCTATTTCGTATCACGCTTTTACATATACAATTTGAATTCTTGTTTTCATTTCAAATCGAACACTGAAAAAAACAACACCAAAGGTTAGACGTCGCTTCTCATACCTGGCTGCTCTTGGAATGAAGGAGCCTGGGTCCACTGGCGCAAAATCATGGCTCTAAATTTCAGACACCGTGCCATCTGGAAGACACTGCATGTAGCAAGCAATGTGGGCGCAGTGTAATGTGGGCGCAGTGTAATGCAACCGTACTCCTGAAAGCATGCCACGAGATACGTATGTCCTTACTGGCGATTAAAAAAACGGCAAGCATGTATGTACCGATGATCGGTTAGGAATTGGTACCAATTATATACGTAGTCTGAGTGCAGGCACGCTTGCGCTTGAGAGCAATGAACCATTACGACTCCGAACGTTTACGTGATATTGCATCGTACCCTGTGCTTACTATAGATCCCGCATGTACTCAGTAATGAGCACAATGAACATGGACAAGCTGGCAGTAGTATTTGGCGGGTGGCTTCACAGTGACACACGTTTTGTCATGTGACATCCCTGAGGAGTAAACTGCAAGTAAGACTATGCGGCGAGTCCTGGGGGCTTCTGTGTCCTAAATCGTGCGCGCCTTCAAGTTCAGTGAATTTATCATGCCTACATTAGTGATTATTGTCACCCTGTGCATTTGACATTTCGTTTATTTATGAGCATAGGCAAGAGGAAGTGTGCTTGTTGGAAAGGAACTTTCCTAATCTCACAGTAGCAGTGCTTCCTCGAGCACTGCTATATATATATATATATATATATATATATATATATATATATATATATATATATATATATATATATATATATATATATATGCGTGTAGAGTGGTGTCCATGCCCCATACACCATTGCTGGGTGGTCACTGAACGACTTTATTGCGAGTGAATGCAGACGTGCACGGCCAGCTGTGTCAAATGGGACCCTCGCTCTTATTTTGTTTGTGTTTTCTGTGTTGTCTCTTTCTCTCTCTCTCTACGTTTATCTTTCTCTTTCCATGGCGGAGGCACGTCGTGCGAGCTCGTGACAAAGTGCTCGAGCTCCTCTGGCTCTCCTGCTGGTATTTTCTTTCGCAAACTCTGCCTACGGCTTCCTGTCTAGTTTCCCAGTCTTATATATATTATGCGACTAGGAAACTACATTGCCTTGCAACTTCTCTCGCCCTTCTTTTCCTTATTTCCTTCTGTTGTTCCTTTTACCCGCTCCAGTGTTTCTCACCAAAGCGTGAATTGTATGCCTGAAGTTATGCACGAAAGCATCGTGTTCTACATTGCTTATTCGGTAACGTTCTTGAACAGTGCACAGTCGACGCGGTTGGGAGAGTAAATATCTGCTCGTCCAACGCCCTCTTTTCATTTATCCCTGATAGGCTCCCTTGATTCCTGTGCAAGATTACTTAGAACCTGAAAAGCTATTCTGAATGAAGACTTCTACTAGGCTGCCTCTCATTGACATATATTGTCACGTACTGTCTCGTGCCTTTTACATTAAAGAAAAATGAATCCTTGACATACATATTTTGATAGGCGATGAATGTTTTCCTTTCTGAAATTCTAGGGCTATTCGTACCAGATAAAATAAAGCATGAAAGATTTACAGATCCAGATCATTAAGTAGCATTCCCGATGAATTGAAACTCCACTTGGCGTGCCTATCTTTAATTAACAGTCGGGTGAGTCTGTCACGTGACGTCCTGAGTAGCCAGGTGCAGTGTAGTCGTGTTAAGCGATTGTGTATAGGCGTTCAAAGCAATACTGTCAGAAGCAGAACGAAAGTGTACACCTGCGCTGGTGAGCTTTGCCTTGTTTTTTTGAGTGCACGTTGTAAAAGGGATGCCCAGTCCTGATACGGATGAATATTGAAGTGCCAAAAACAAATTCGCTGCAAGTAACTGCCATCGTGATTCAAGGAACAGTTGCTGCATGTGCGAAATGTGCCATCAACGACTGAAGTACTTTTTTTTGTTTATCTAAATTTTATTTCTGATTCATATGGCAGTTAGGCTTGTATAGGAACGTTTTCATCGTCACGCTTTTTCAGAACCAAAAATAATTTAGCCATGTTTGAAGGTTTGCATGCCAGCGAAAAAAAAGAGAACGATTAATGGGTATTGCGTTCGTCATTTGCACGGAAGCATGTAATTCTTTCAGAAACATTCAAGCATGCGTTTTGGCGTAAACACTATTAGAGCCAGCCTACCTGCCTGTTCGCATGTATGTCATAATTGCAGAGAATGTTTTCATTCATGCCACGGACCATTTTTACACTATTAAAAGCAGTATAAGTTAAGTGGCCTGCAGATCGGCGCTGTACCATACCGTTTGTTCATTGGTGCATTGGTCGGGTGATTTTGTTGATGATCTCGCTTATTTACTTCTCTATGTCCATCTGACGTAATAGTTCTGCGGAAGCCCGCAAACAGGAGAGAAGAAATTAATAAAGGGAAAATTAGACATTCACCCAAACTTAGCAAATTGCTACAAAGGAAACCCATACAGGTTCCTCAAAAGAAAAGCAGAAAGATTGTTTCGAGGAACCCGTATGGGCTTCCCTTGTAGCAGTTTGCTACGTTTGGGTGGATGTATCATTTTCCCTTTATTCTGTCTTCATCTGTATGCAATGTGGCCATGGCGAGGCTGGCTGCCTGTGAAAATTTCTTATGATCTTCATACGGCACGTGTTTCGGTATCTGCGCTTTCCTCGTGCACGTACGTCCGTCGCCAGCGTATTGATTGTTTCTTGCGCCTTCTGCAGCTCCACACGAACGCCCTCCTTTCGTGCCCACTCTCCTCCTGCATGCGCGTAAGCCTCTACAACTCTCTCCTTGCACATCTCAAGTTGTTTCGCGCTTATTCTGGACGCACGATATGGCGTCTATATGGACTGTTAGCCTAACTGCCCAGCGTCCTCTCGATCATTTTAGTGTTCTCCATTCAGACGTGAATTGCGTGAAATATGTAATTAGTCATAGTGAACTTGCGAAAGAGCGTTTTACACCTGGGGCATTGGGAAAGAAACAGGTAAAACAAACATGGCGCAGTTTACCTACCATCTGCTTGTGTCGTGTGTGTAAAACGATTTTGCAAGTTTACTATAGACTACCAACTCGCTGTATTTCAAACCCTGCTAAGGTGGTTTCACCCAGGAAACTTTGTTAAACGAAGTAGGTCTCTGCGTGAACTGAAGCTTGGTACGCGAAGAAGGATTTCAACTCCCAAAGCACAACACATTATTTCGATACGCTGATATTCATATATCAAAATACCAATTTCAGCGCGGGGGACTTAACGAAGATTCCATAGTAGCGTTCTTGATACGCTGTGGCCAAGTTTCAGTTACGGAGTGTACCGACAATTAGTTACTGAGGAACTGTAGTTACTGTAGTAATCAGTTTATAGCTCAACGACCATTGGATTATCTGTTTGGTGCGAATGTATTCTGCACGGTAAGATACAATGATGAACAGGAAGTTATAACTTTTCTTGCTGTGAAATTATGTTTAAGCCTTCCGGAGTTAAACGCAAACAGTAGGCGATGCCGCTTTAGGATCGTCGTGACTGCTTTCCATGCTAACGTTGAAGATGAGTAGAGTTGCTATAGCCTACTTGCTGATGTAAGGTGCAATGATTCACACAACAGAAATAAACACTGTCTGTGTACAAAAAAATTCAGCGGCGATTACGATACTACGGAATGCGAAATTTGAGCGCAGCTCTATACATGTCAATATTTTGTAGTATGATTACATTGGTATACGGTAACATATCTAACATATGGGTAACATATCTGTGCATAATAAAGCAGGAAGATGTAAAGGCTGCTTTTGTAAAGCCAAGCATAAGGCGTAGTGTTATTTGTCGTCCAGAATGAATGAGAGCTAAAGATGAAAACGAAAACCTTCCACTGGCAGCAATGGCATCAGCTTTGGCCGATTTATTGCTCTTGTGATCGTTCACGAACTTGTTCGCTGTTCCGCCGTCATCCGGAAACCTGTGACACAAGGGAACACCAATACGTGATCCTAAAAGATGTGCCCAAGCTTTTGTATAAGTAAAGGCGTTGCTTTTTAGCTCAATAAAGGATAGTAATGCCATCTACTGAATATGAATGCCTTGAAATAACCCGGCATGCAGTTTTCATCTGTAGGCTGCGTGCACGAAAGCTAAATAAAGTACAAAAGAAAGAGCAAAATAACGGGCTTAGGCAGTATACCAATTGCCTATTTATTAGCTGTGCCGGCAACATATACACTTTTGCTTTTTAACGCACAAGAGACGCAGGGACAGCACGACAGACGTACGCAAAGCTAGGCTTTCCCTACGTCTGTCGTTCTTTCCCTGTGTCTTTCGTACGCTCAAATGTTATTTACCAACAATGCCAAACTTCTCCTTTAAACCTCGAATACTTGCCCTTTTGGTGCAATATAAGCTGTATAGACGCTCCTAGGAAACAGGTAACATAGCAAGGCTGCTCCTTTCGCCTATCGTAGTCGGTGCGAGGGATTGTCTGCAGAAGGTCGGCATGATTTTTAGGAACTTTCGTGTGAGCTAACTAGCTGAGTAGTTCCCTGCTCGGGCGTTCCGTGGCTCTCCTTGGTCCGCGCGAATGAAGTGCGCCACCACCACGCACGCGCAGCTCGTCGACCGAGGACCCCGACCAGTGCGGGGCGCCGTCGTCGTCGCCGTCGGCCACGACCCGACAGGCGCCGTCGGTGTCGCCCAGCAGCTCGCCGCTGCACGTGGCGCCGGGTGGTTCGTCGGCTGCGGGAAGCTCGTGCGCCGGCAGCAGCTCGCTGTACGGCGAGGACGAAGACGACGACGGCCGCAGGGCTGCCGAGACCATCCCGCTGCGCTCACTGCGGCGGTCGCGCTCAGCGCGCCAGCCGTCGACGACCACGAGCAGCGGGTCGCCGGCGTTGGGCGCCAGGGCCTCGTTTCAGCCGGACTTCTACTTCTGTCAACCCCAGTACGTTGCTGTCTCTGGCCTCGCCAACACGCCCTTTTCACGCGCCGCTGTGTGCGCCGGCGTGCTGTGTCCTTTAGGCGCTAGTCCGGTGGACTGAAAGAATGAAACTGGGGCACCGCGCGGCGCACCGGTTTCACCAGGATGTCTCGTTACCAATGTTTCCCGCACAGAGCTGAGATGCTCCAATTCAGCCGTAGCCAGATTAGTTTATCTGGCTCAGTCACGAAAAGTAGCTTCATATCCGCATTCACAGAGACCAAGACGCCTTTTTCGATAGAAATAAGAAAGACGGGAAGAATAAAAAGAAAGCCACGCCCCTTTTATGAAATGATGTGGGTAACGTAAAAATGAGACGCCACTTAAAAAACCTGTCATGTTAGGTGCTTCTAGATGTGAACTTATGACACGTGATAACTTTTGAATAGTGTACTGTGCCATGAGTGCCCACTCTATCGCTATAATTCTGGCCTCCCTTGACGGTGATGCATCAGGCAGGTAAATATAACAAATGCACATCCACGTCACCGTTCTCAAAGAAGCTACGTGGCGTCCACGCATCCCGCTACAGCTCTCAGTGAGGCGACAAAACGCGGAGACTTTAGAAATAAACACTGGTGCCGGGGCTAAGATGCGTACAACAAGCATTGGTTCCTTTTTACTCGCTCTGTAAGCGATTAATCTCACAGGCGACTGCATTATACAATGCCGCTGATGTCCGTGCGAAAACGCACTTACTTTTTGTTTGCCGAAACCGAATCTGTAATGAACACTTCTAGCTAGGCAGAAAGTAGCCTTGACCTACAAGAATTTAAAACCATCCCGTCACTTTTGCACGCACCAAATCGCAGTGGTCCTGGGCTTTCGCGGTACGGCTGTAAACCTGTAAACCACGAGTGTTAACCGTGTTGTAACAGGCCTCAATTTCATGCCTCTCCTCGGCTCTACCGACCAGCGGGGAACGACGAACGTTCCGTCGTTTAAGATAATATACGTACACGTGTTACTTAAGGCCGCTCGGCGATTCCTGATCAATAATATCATGATCCGACACTCTTATAATCTGCTCGTAGACCCGAAAGCGGAGGTGTATGTCCCGATGAATTCATAAGTGTACGGACGTTGGGCAAGTAAAGCGAATGTCGCGTAGATGAGGCAGACCGTTACAACCAGTGGTTTTAGCTAAGCCACTTACTAGGTAATTCTCAGATTTTGCACAGCGATGGCACTTCGCCTTGTATTTTCTTGAACACATGCTTGGATATATTACAGAGTGCTTACCTGGTCCACCAGAATTAGATCAGACATGGACGTTTTCTATAACATGCCGTACTCGATGTTATACAAAGATTTTTCTCAATAGATGCGACGAGTGGCGCCGATTGTCATGCGGCGGACGATAACGCACCCCCTTCCATGGCATTTTCGGCTAGTTTCTTCTTGTTGCTAGGGGAGCCAGCGTCTCTCATTGCGAAAAAAGTCTGTCTGACGGCACAACAGATAGCATCTGCAGGTCTCGGATTCATTCCGTATGAAACCAACATATACTATATATGAGCATTACATACTTAAGCAAAATACAGCACGAAGTTCCCTCTGTCCACTAAAATTTAGCGCTTGCGAGTGAGCATTTTACCCCAAGGAGCACCTTGCAACGGAGCTCCCTTATCGATGGAAAACAGGGTCGTTCAGGTGAGGGCCCGTGGTTCACTGCTCTGGTGGTATCGAGCAGAAGTCTAGACATCGAGACACGTTTGCGATGGTGGAAGTAAGAGTTGCCAGCGACCAATCATGGTGCAATCATGGTTTGCTGCTTTAATTTCATAAGTCGACTCTTATGCGCCATCATTTCCAAAAGTGCTGAAGGTGGTCTGTAACAGAGACATCGTACCGTTTACGAGCAAACGCCTACGTGACTAAGTTTTGAAATTCATTGGATTGGATATCTCGTCTGAGTTGTGAAGGATTACCAAACACTGGCAAAAGGCACATGTCAAAGTGCGAGTTCGCGACTGAAAACAAAACAATAGCGGAGAACTACAGTTCTTGTAGCTTGTTTTAGTAAAAAATTCACAGCTACAGCTCCAAATAAGTTCTATCTAAGAATGCTAGAAGCGATTGTGAAGGCTGTCTATTTAGGTTAACAGCCTCCCACGTGAGTAGCTGCTAATTGGTGTATGGTGTGATTTCGCAAGGATTAGACTGGCACAAGGTCACTCTATGCTGCCTTACTTCACCGAGTTGTGAAATAAATGAGTTGACAAGTTAAAACATGACTACGATGCAATTCACACAATTTATTCAAGACCGGGTGACTTCGGTAGTGTTGCACTTAGGCTTATTACACAGTGTTTTTTTTTTGTCCGTAGCGCTGTGAGAGCTGGCTAACGCAGCACGTGAGACGTAATAACTGCCTGATGTTATGCTGATACGCCTTGTGCATTTCTAACACATAGGTGGGCGCATCAACTCGGCTATCATGGTTGGCATGAGAGGAGCATGCATGAATGTAGTGCAAGTAATAATGTAAACCCGACAGCACTAACAAAGCCTATCAAGCCACCTAGCTTGCGGAAGATATGGGGAGGAAATATCAGCTGAAAAAGGGTATCGCTATATTCAGTACGCAAGCGGAGGTGTGAAGCAAGGTTACAGACGTTTATCACATGCCTTTAAATATGTACAAAATTTACATTGTTGCACGAACACCCTGCATCTTCGCATTGAGCAGCTATTCAATGGACCACATGTTCTTGAACATAGTTAATTCGTCGGCTCTGAATAAGGACTGCTGAGTAAGTTCTATCATGTAATTCTCTTGCGTCAACGATCATGTTTCGTGGTGCGCAGTTTGTTGCGCTTGCAGTGCATTCATGGACTGTGTGAAAATATCCATATTCACCTAAGCTTACAGCTTGTGTTCTGTCACATACTCAGCGTGATGTCAGTCACTGCCCCACCCTAATTCTTACTGTGTGTCTTCTAACTTCACTCCCTCATCCTTTCCTTTCCCTTTCTCCTCACCAAACTATCAACTTACGAAAACATGCACAAAAATAATCCACAAACACTGTTTACATGACGCTTTCAAACTGCCGTTTTACAACTTTTAAACTTAATTCCCGTTTGGAACGTTTAATCTGCGATTGTCTTCAATTCTTTCTTATATGCATAATTCTGCGTTCTCGATTCGCACCTTATCATTACTGACACTGTAAAAAACCTGTCGCACCTATACCAACAAAATCGTCCGAATGCTAACACCATCATTCTCTTTCCTTCGACCCGTGGACGTATAAACAATCAAAATTGTTGAAAAACGCCACCCGGATTTTACAATGCGGTCTGCTACCAATTTGACTTGCTCTGCATTCCTGTATCCATGCCATTTAATTGCATATACATGTTGCTACAACACAAACCCTTCCGACACATTTCCTTTCGTTCACACACAACCTTGCTCCTCATATTGTATACTACATGCTACCGCTAACACTTTAAACATTGAATGACGACAAACCGCACTCACTTCGCTTTCCATTTCTCTCGTTACGTCGTTTAATTACGTCTGGAACGGGTGGATATCCTGACACATTAAACTCACCTACTACCTAATCCGCGTCTGCGCACGTTCACCATCCCTAACCCACCATTTCCCTCCCTCACCTCCTCTCCGCTCGGATGGACAAAAACAAACAAACACACATTGCGGAACAAAAGCACAAGCGGCGAAGAGGAAGACGGCGCTGTGGGCCGCGCGCCCACTCCGCCCCCCCGCCGAGGCCTGGTGGGCGCGGTGCGCGCGGGCAGCTTCCGGCTGCCGTGCCTCAGCAAGCAGGACAGCCACGAGCGACCCATCTTGAGCTGCAGCTCGAGCTCGCACGACACGCCGCCGCTGTTTCGGCCGGGCTCGTCGGGCCTGCTGCGAGCGGGCACCGAGCCCTCGTCATCGTCTTCGCTGCATCCCACCATGCACAGGATCGCCGCCTCGCTGCGCCAGGCGCCCCTGCCGGCCATGGCCGTCGCGGGGTTGGCGCCCGGGAGCCCGCCCGCTTTGCTGAGGGGGTCGAGCCCGCCTCCGGGACGCTTCCTGCACAGGGCGTCCTACCACGGTGAGAGTCGTACCGCATGACGCTTTCCGCGCCATCTTTCAATTTACGCGATAAGAACGACACGTTGACGAGCGAACGTGCCGACGGCTGCGACTCATCGGAGTGTGATTTTGGCCACGGGTAGGAAGAGGCGCACGATTTCCTTCTCGGGTAAATTCCTTACCGCGATACATCAGGACACGACTGTTGTCGTAACAAACATTGTAATCGGACTTGATGGTCCATACCTTCGGATAGCGCAAGGTGGACGAAGCAAAGAACTACACAGGACAAGCACTTGTTCTATTCGTCTTTCATCCCTCGTTTGCTGTCCGTAGTTATTGATTGTGGTCAGAAGTAGTATTGTTAGAATTATTGTTAGTATTAGATGTCGGTCTTTGAGGGATTTATTTGATCGATGGCCAACAAGCGCACGTCAAATCCTAACTGACTGCTCTCAGAAAATGTCGCTAGGAAGCACTGGTGTTGCTGTGCGGACGTAGACGATGCGCTCATCGTTTACAAATGTTTGGACACATCTGTTAATACTGAAGCTAGCAGCCCGCCAATGACAGATGATTTGATCGCCTCGTGATGAGTCTATAGTTCTAGGGAAGTTCATGCATTCATTTTTTTGTTTATACCGGTTTCTTCCTTCCTTTATTTATTTCTTTGATCGATGGTCAACAAATGCCTCTCTTTTTAGTTCTTATCCACGTTATAAGACTTATGGGATGATCCTCTGTTCAGATTCATGGGATAAGGCCTTGTTAGCCTCGCAGTTTCTGTCAGGAAGCGAAAATGCCGGCACAGTATGCATGTCGTTAACGCGAGCCTGACATCTAGACATTGCAGTTTTAGTAGGATTCCGAAGTTTGTAATTAATGCGATAAATTTTGAACAACACTCTCAAGTAAAAAAAAAAGTATTGCCGATTCCCATTCATTAAAAAAAAAAAAGGAAACTGAATTTCAGGTACTTCACTGGTGATCACTTGACCGTGCTGTCACTGCATGCGTATATTCGCGGAAAAAAGCAGCGAACGCGTTCTCTATGACAAACTCCTCGCAGAGCCTGATCATGGCCGCTGTTCATGAAGAAAAAAATCAAACCAACTGCCTTCAGTCTTCAGTAATTTAGCAACCTGATACGTATTCCACCCTTGTGTATTGCACGTACCATCTCGTTGCCGTGCTTCCGCAGGCTCTACTAATTCAGGGCAATTAGGCATTTGAAACGACTGCGTGCTTGACATTTGAGACGACTTGAAAGGCTGTGAATTTATTAGCTGCTTCCGAGAGTACTATGTTGCCGTCACAAAAAAGCATAACCGTACCGTACAGGCAAATATTCTTCGAGAGTTCATGTATACCAGGGAGTCATTGCTGTACCACTCTCTGAACGTGAACATGAGTGCGGAATTGTCACCAGCGCTCAGCACGTACGGGTATCGAAAAACTGCAGTTTTCTGGAAGTTTTTAGCGCTGCGGTAGGACATTATCTTACCGGCAAGAGAGTTCTCCGAATATCATGTTGCTGATAAAAATAGCTGCGGCACCTAGTTTTCTGGCGAGTGTATGGCCGAGACAGGATCCGTGCTGGATCCAACGGCTTTTCCTATACCCAGCACGAGTGTTGATAGGGCGTCCTGAATGTTTCCTTCCACAATTCGGAGAGAGCGCCACGCGATGACCAATGCGAACATTTGTAAATATGCGTGTACATATTACAGTAAATTGCAACGGTGTTTAACACTTTTGCTATGCTAAATGTTTCGTCAATAAAAAAGGTTCCTGTGCATATACAGCAATTTGCTTGAAGTCAAAGCTGGTTTTGAAACCAAACGTAAATTACGATAGAAAGGCTGAAAAAACTGCGACTTTAACGGCGCCGTAGAAGAAACCTCTAATAAACTTGAATTGTTGCAGAAGCAATAAACGCCAAAAAAAAACAACCTTCGATATTGCTCTAGCCTAAACTTCTAAAACACAGAACCCAAATTATTACCATGAAACGGGCACATAAACAAATGTTTCAAGCATGTGTTCCTGTTTAATTGCATCAATGCGTGATACAGCAGATGCCACTTCGTGTTCAAGCTTTAGCTGCTTAGTGCGATTCGGCGTTTGTATCAGGGTATATATTTTCATTGTCACTTCGTGCTTGAGATATCCTAATAAATCAGTTATTACTATCTTTGCTATGTGTTTTAGGTCAGCAACATACTCTTTTCTCAGAGAATATGTGTGAAATCTGCCTCAAGAACAAATGACAGTCTAGCTTGTGGTAATATATGAACAAGGTAGAAAGCTGAGTGACTTCGGGGTATGCTGAAATAGGAAGGAATGCTAAACCAGTCGCAGTTTTGTCCGAAAGGGGAAGTATGGATTCCGATAGCAAATTAGTGGACAACTAGCTATACGAAGTAAGGATACTAGATTTATCGGCCGTGTAAAGTTGAGAACATACTAACCAAATTAACAAGCATGGTGTCACGCGCACAAGCGAGCATCAACACATCTCACTCGATGACCGCGGAAACTCGCTGTCAAAACGCTTGAGTGAAGAAGTGCAGCAGGAGCAGCGAGCGAATTGAACTTCGTGCTCATTTACCTTCGATCAACGCGAACTAAAACACGAAAACGCAGTGCGCGGTGGACTCCATCCCCGTCGCACATGGCTTTTAAGCTACTTTTCAGATACAGCGGCCTGGGCGGGCACGCGCGACCGCCCGAGCCGCCCGGAGTAGTATGCACCCCCTCTCCCTATTTCCCCCCGTAGCGTTGCGCGGGACGGAAAACAATGCGGTTTGTCCCTGCTTTCCTCGCTTGCGTGCTCAAGATTCAGCCGCCATCACTGGCTCACCCTCGCATGCTTTCAGTCGCACATACAGCATACGCCACGCAGCGATGATTTTCATCGCCCTTGGACATTATACGGGACCTCACGGCTACGGCGACGCTGACGGCGGAAGCGGCAGAAATTCGCATGCAGTGTCCATGTAATTGCTATCGCAATAAGACACGGTATATTGTTTCCTAGGCATCGCGTATGAGCCTGTCGTTAAAGAACCGCTTCGCTCCGCGAAGAGAAAGCAGATGGGGCATGCCGCGTAAGGTGCTGTCAGCCATTCTGCGGTAGCAGCAGCCTGTAAATATTGTAATATGCGAATTCGTCTTTTCTTCGTGTACTCGTGAAACCCTGTGAAAATTTGGTGGAGGTACGGGGTAAGAACTTTCTTGAGGCGGCGACGAAGTTGATTACTCATCACGCAGATTTGTGCCCCAGTATCGACGTCAATGTCGATCAAGTTTCATTGTGCTGGCAATACGAGGAGAGGATTTGAGGTGGAAGTCGAAGAGGGAGCGTCACCTCTAAGAGCTGCATCCCTTAGTTTCCCTTTCGGAGGCTGAATGGCAATGTCGGGCGTCGTCGTAGAGGCGAAGGGGATGACGGACGACGCGCTGGCGATTGGCGACCTCTGGGTGACGGGGAGCGACTGTGCGGCGTATACGGCTAACATCGACGTTGTGCGGCTCAAAACTCTAGAAGCGGCGGTAGCTGTCATTGCTGTATGGCTGACTCGGCTGGAAACGGCCATAGTTGTCGGTGCGGCTACCAGCGTCATACCGGGTGAACGGCGACACCCATCAGTTGGGGCAATGGCGCGCGACGTGAGCGATACGGCGGCAGTTAAAACAAATTGGCTGATTATCTGCCGTCCGCTATTCAGCCTGATTATGAGAGCGTAGATTGAACCATTGTTCCTGGGGCGGCGATCTTGGGTGAGACGGTGACCTAGGGCAAAAGTCAGGTGTCCGCGAATGAGCAATGGTGCAGACAGGGAAGCCCAAGTTGTCGAGTTCCTCCCGCACAATGGCCTGGAGCAGGCAAACTGTGGTTGCGTGAAAATCTCCGTGGACGTTGTTGAGAAGAGTAGGAGAAATCGCTTCGATTTCCCGAGGGATGATTCGTGTAAGTTCCGACAGCGGCGGCGACCGCAGACGAGAGACCTGTCCGTCTTCGCATGATGACGTCGGAACGGTGTTCGGTAGCCGAGCGAATGTCCTCGCAATACGCCGGCTTATGGCCTGGTCAAAACGCCAGCACTCTTCAATAATTTCGTCGATGGTCGCACAACTTCGGCACAGTAATAGGTTGAACGCATCGTCTGCGATTACCTTCCGCACCTGACCAACCTTGTCCGACTCCGTCATGTCACTGTCGACTTTACGGCAAAGAGCCAAGACGTCATGAATGTAGGATACATGTATGATCCAGTGGACGTCCGAGCACGGATGGATAGCTCTTTCGTTACGGCTGCCATTCGACCCATCGGCTTCTCAAATAAGGCTCTCAATTTTTTTTTTGAAATTGTCCCAGTTTGCAATCTCCGCATCCTGGTTCTCGAACTATACCTTTGCCGCTCCTTTCAGATAAAACAGCACGTTCGCCAGCATCATTGTTCGGTCCCAACGATTGATCTCACTGATGCGTTCATAATGGGCAATCCAATCTTCGACGTCAACTTCATTCATACCGCAGAACGTCCCGAGGTCTTTAGGATGCGTAAGGACGATCGTTGACGTTGTTGTCGTGGCTGGTACAGGTGTCGTACTGTCCGGTACAGGCGTGGTCGTGGTCACGTCTGTGATCACGATAACCCACATTCGACGACCGCTGCACTCCGTTGTGCAGCGCGTACCAGCATTATTCAACACCTCCTTAGCACCATTCTTCAGCATCTACACCTTACTCCAATTGCGGCACACCTCAGCGCCTCACGCACCTACGACCGCGTGCGACAGCGGTTGCGGTTCTGTTGGGCAGGCACGTATTGCTCTGCGTGCCGATACGTTGCTGGCTGCGAGCGCTATCAACGGCGCAAACGTCCTGCTCTTCCACAGGCTGGCCTGCTTCAACGTGTTGACATTCCATCGGAGCCCTTCATTCGCGTCGGCCTTTACTTGCTCGAACATTTCTCTACGTCTGCATCCGGCAACAAATGGGTTGCCCTCGCAACTGACTGTACGACCAGATATGCCATCACATGCGCCATGCCCATGTCTACAAGTCTACAACATCTGTAGTCTACAAAAGTCTACAACATCTATAGCTGCGCTACAGATGTTGTAGACTTTCTGCTCACTGACGTCACTCTTCGACACAGGGCCCCGCGCCAGCTTCTTAGGGATCGTGGCGGCTGTTTGGTAGCAAAGGTTATTGACGAAATTCTTCGTAGCTGCTCTACTGAACATCGTCTTAAGACAGCTTACCATCCAGAGACCAACGGTCTTACGGAGCGCCTCACCTGAACTCTCACGGATATGCTGTCGATGTATACCTCTACTGATCAACGCGGGGACGCCACCCTACCCTACGTTAATTTTGCCGACAACTCCTCCCGGCATGACACTGCCGGTTATTCGCTGTTCTTTCTCTTGTACGGCCGTAACCTTGCGTTGCTCTTCGAGATGCTCCTTTCTGCTGAACCACCCGTGCCCACCGCATATGCTCAGGTTATCATCTCTCGAGACAGAACAGCTCGCCAGATTGCTCACACTAGACTATGTGCTTCGCAGGGCTCCTAAAAAGGGCGCTGTGATAACCGACACCGCGAAGTCGAGTACCCTCCTGGACCACTGGTCCTAGTCTGGACGCTGTCTGGACCCCAAAGCCTGTGCAAGAAGCTCCTCCCTCGCTACGCCGGACCTTACAAAGTTATCCACAAGCTCAACGACCTTGACTACCTCATCACTCCGCTCCCACATCGCGCGTCTTCTTTTAAGTCTGCTACTGATGGTGTCTGTGTCACGGCTGAAACACTACCTAACTAGCAGTGCTGACTGATTTTAGAAAGCACCGTAACGGCGCTCAGTCCGCCGGGAGTGATGTTACGACGCATCGCGTTTGAGCGTACCGCTAAAAGACCGCTTCGCTCCGCTAAGGGAAAGAATACCGAACACGCTGCGTGAGATGGTGTCAGCCATTCTGCGGTACCAGCAGCCTGTAAATATTGTAATATACCATATCGTTTCTTGCCCTTCTACTCGTCAATCCCCGTGACAATATGCAGGAGTAAAAGACGACGCAATAAACCTGTAGTTTTCATTAAAATATTCATTGCGAGAAAAAATTGCAACTTTGTCCCACCATCTTCTGTTCCTGGCGGGCTTCGCTTTCCCCTGGATTTCTATTGATTTAGCCAGAGGTTCGTCTGCCATTTGCAAGGTTCGACAGTTTACAAGCTGCCGATTTTGAATTGCAGCAAGTTTTCCAGTACATTTGGCTGAGTGGGTGAGTGGATACAGGATCGGCTGGCATATCGCCGATGCACTCAGCCACGCTGCTTTCAAATATCTCTCACAAATTCTACCTGTATGTCCTTCTTTTGCATGAGAATCTGCCACTGTTAAAGGGAAAACATGGGATAATGTTCTTGCATACTGTAATATTGTTTTGGTGTCGTGATTATTCAACTGTTTTCCTTGTGATTCTGGAAACAAGGGAGCCCAATTTTTCAAAGATTTATCGCGAACGTATGCCTGCAAATGCTTCCGCCCAATCAAAAGTGCCTCAGTGGTTTCTTCTATTTTCAAGAGACTTCACTTCTGCGCTGAAGGCCTGCCATATGCACTGAATATTTGAACCCGCCAGAATTAGCGCTATGGTAGTGTTGTTTTATTCACTGGTCATCGTACTCTGCACGCTGTGTTTGGCTGCGCGTGCGAAAAGTGCACAGATATAAATTTTCGCGGCGACGTAGGCTCGTCGCGGGGCAGCCCTGGCCTGGACCAGAACCACCTGACGAGCGGTGCGCCGAGGAGACCCGAGGACTCGCCCAGCGCCTTCGTGGGAAGCGCCGAGAACCTCGTTGGACGGGTGAGCCTGCGCGTCACGCTGAGGCTTGCGCCAGCAGTTGCGGCAGAAGTAATAGAATTTTGTTTCGCATATTACCTCGTGGTGTGTTTGTTCTTTGCAGAAACTAAACTTACAAATAGTTATCTCTAGCCCATTCGCATCAGTGGTTTAAGGGCTACGGCGTTGTGCTCCTGAGCACAACAACACAATGGTGAACTGGGCGAGTGGGGGGTAAGTTCATTGTTGCGAAAGCCCCAAGGGACTAAGATGACTGAAAAACACAAAGCGAGTGCTTGTCCTATGCTTTTTAGTCGGCGGAGTACTAGGCGGACCGTTTGGAAGAGAAGTGCGTAGGCTGCTGGTCCATAAACTTTTGGCTGAAGTTGACGCAACCGTGATGGTCCCGATCTATCAAGAACTTTCCGCAGCGGTGTCCCCAACAATCGTATGTTTGCCTTCGGTACACGTTAAGGCCACTCAATCGTGTAGTTATGTTGTGTGCAGCGCTCACTATCTCTCCAGCTTACCTAGACCTCACTGAGAGGCATCTGCAGTGTCGCTTATGGACCTGGAGAAATTTGTAGGTTGTCATGTGTAATCTGCAGCCGGCGATGTGCTTATTTAGTGACTTGTCGCAGAGCTCTCCAACGCCTTCTGTACGCGACCTGTGGCGGCGTGCGCAGGTTCTCCACGAGCAAGGCCTGGGCAAGTACTGCGACGCCGACTTCGTGCGGGCCGCTCAGCGAGAGCTGGCGGAAGCCTTCAACCTGACCCAGGAGGAGATGGACAGGGCGGCGCACGAGATCCTTCAGGCTGAACGCCGCCGAAGCATGCCGCAGCTTCACCGCCCGGGCCACGGCGGTGTCGACGACTATGGTGCGCGTAATATGGCAACGGCTTCGCTTATACAGAGTCACATTCAGTCCACCACAACCGCTGGTTTAGGTGAAATTCATCCAAATGTACTTCCTTTCATACTTCCCATACGTACACATACATGCCCTTTTGCGTACAGCTCTTGCACAAACTGGAACATCCTAGTATGCACTCCTTGCGGAGGCGTACAGAGCTCTTTGAAGTCCCAATTACGCTCGAGCCACTCGCCTCAACACCCGCCTTTCGCATGCGCGCGGTCGTGCGAAAAACTGGACATGTGGCATATTGAGCAGAAATTTAGTTTTACACTAAATCGGCCTTTACGCGCATTCTCATGTTGAAATGATTCACAATATTTATCGGCTGTTTTGCCGATTCTCCGCAGGTATGGGGAGATGCCCTCGGGTTTCTGTAGCACACCTTTAGCTCTAAAACTAAGAATGCTCCACTGTCCTGACCACCCAAGTTTGTGGATACTTTCCAGCTGGCCCAGTACACGATCTGATACAATTGTAGTTACGCGTGCCAGGGATTTGGAACTTTAGATAAATACAGTGCGTACTCGAGGCCATCAATAGCAGCTCTGCGGATGCATGTGGGGTCCCTACACATGGCTCTCTCACATTTATTTTTGCTAACTAGCACCTACGAATAGTGTGGTTTCCTGGAAGAGGAAGCAATATTCTTGTATATACCCTGTCCTTGCGATTATATATACCCTGTCCTTGCGATTTTTTCCATGTGCCATGCATGTACAATCTACAAGTTTACAAAACCCGGTTTCCAGGACGAATGTTAATTTTTGCTTTGATAAAGAAGGCACTTATATTTATTGTATTATATGTTGCTCGCAGAAACGTTCTGCAGGTTGAAATTTTCAATTCGAGGCTAACTAGCCCCGGTTTCGTGAGAATTCAGCTTTTTCGCAAATATGGTGTCTCATCAGCTTTTCCGGGCGCCTGTATGTATACAGGTTATCAGAATTTATTTATTTATCTATTTATTTATTTATTTATTTATTTGTTTATTTATTTATTTATTTATGCATACTGCAGCCTGAATGAGGCCATGGAAGGAGTGTGAAATAAAGAAGAATATACAACATTTATAAACAAGCTTGCGTGAATTGTTTCAGTGGTACTGAACGGATGTTGCCCGGTAATGAATTTCAGACTTCAATTGTTGATGAAGAAAAAACTGTGTTTCAAGGAATCAGTGCGGGCGAAAGAGGTTGAGATAGAGCATGGTGTCTCCTCGTACATGAGGGTTTGGAAAAAGTCAAGTAGTTATCTAGAGAGGACAGGCGAGGAGAATTGATTCCATCTGCCATCTAAGCTAACCACACGGCTAGCAGACGGCAGTGTGAAGTCGAATTTGTTAACAACGCGAGGCAAATGCAAAAGTTTGACGTAATACTTCTGCTCAAACCCGCAAGGAGGAGAGAACAGGTGGATGTCTCATTTTCCGTTTACTAATTGCTACTGTCCACCATAGAGCTTACTTGGATGTGACAAGAAAGCTCATTTTTTATCTATATCATTCTTATCATTCTCATTTCTTATGCATCGATATGGCAGGTGACGCCTTTGTACTTATTTGTTGAGAAGAAAGACGCTTGGTATTATATTTATTCGTTACCGCCAATGAAAGCCGAAAGTGCATGTTTTCTCTGACGTGAATGGGAGTTAAAATAATTGTGCAGCTACAGCTCGAGGCGAAAAAAAAAATATAGATTTCTGTCTAAAAAGAGAACATTTCCATGATAGCGATGCTAAAGGTCACCTTCCTATTGGCTACGCTAATAACCCTATAAGTTTTGGCAAGAACCACACAAATGCTAACGCGTAATCTATAGAAATTTTTCTTTAGTCTCGCACAACCGCACTTGCACTGACTTGATACGTAACGCAGATTCTGAGAAAAACAGCAACAAGAGCTTTGTTGAGTGACGTGTTTCCCGACTTCTTTTCCAGTTGCCACAACGAGTCCCACGGATGAGAACGCTGCCGCGCACGTCGAGCTGCCCGTGGTGGCCACATCGCCGACGGAGAACAGAAGCCCTCCTGCGGAGCAGCGGGCCGACGTTGCCGCGACGTCCCCGACGCGACCCCAGTCGCCAGGACAGCCGTCCGCCAACGGCAAAACTGGAGGCTTCAGGGACACGCCCTTATAGCGGCGGCAGCGACGACCTCCCACAATTGTCCGGGCCTTCGAGTTGGCCATTCAGTGACAACGGGGACTGCAGCACGCGTCATCGTGGCAAAAGGCGGTGACGACGTCTGCCCTGTATCGCAACAACAGGCGTTCACCTTTGTTGACAGGCGAAGGTACCATCGAAGAGCCGTTCCTCGTCGGCAGTGCCTGCGACGCGCCACCAAGGTAGCGCGGAACGTCTCCTTGTAGTGCCCAGCATCAAGCGATTACGCGCTTGGTCTCATTGGTCCTGTCCAATGCGCCCAGTGGGGACAATGTGTACGCGGGCGCATTGGCTTCGGACTGCGTCGTTTCCTTCTTTTTTGGCGACGGTGGTTCGTGCCACCAGGAGCTACAGGCCGCGTCTCCAATACTCCTTGTCACATTTGTTCCATGGCAGTCGCCATCGAGAACCATCGCCTTTGAGTAGCGCCCGCAGCCTCTCCGGAAGGACGGACTATCGCATCACGAGCTCTTTCGAGACTACGTTCGTCGCCCTTCAATCAAACTCATTTTCCACGAATCTCCGTGAACGGGAACACAACGTGACTTTCTGGCAACTTCCAGCGAAGAGGACTTTAACAAACGGTTCATCGAACGATTGACTTTGCTATCTGACGCTTTTTGAAAAGACATGGCCCCCGAACAGGAATGCGTTCATTGACCCAGTGAAGAGTTCAAGAGGACTTCATGCTCGAGAGCCCGAGCGCAGCCGTAGAAAGAAGAAAAAAGAAAACGCTCCTTGTCCATTTTCGCGCGCTTAGCTTTTTAAGCCCCTGCAACCCCACCATAGCATAGCTGCGTAGTTCTCTTGTGGGGCCGTGTACATAGCTGTACAGTCGTCAGAAGGGTCTTCGCAGAAGTCGACCTGTCGTGTGAACACTCCAGTGCCTTTTTCTCTCTCTCTCTCTCTCTCTCTCTATCTTACGCACCTTTTTTCTCCGTAGTGCGAGCGGGGGCCTGTAGGACGCAATTACGGCTGAATTTCAATGGTTGTGTGCCCCGAGAAAGTGCTCGAGTCTAAACCACACGCCCTTCTTCGTTTTTGTTTCGGTATTAGTGCTGCCAGCAACACTTGTTCTCGAAACCAGCGATGTGTGGTGGACTAGAACACTATGCCTGGATGAACGCATCGCTGTGTGGCCATCCATGCAGGTGGAGTGATTGTTCCTTCGCGCAGCACGTCCAGCGATTCCTCGTGGCTTCCGGCCGAAGGTAAGAAATGCTTTGAACAGCGCACTGTTTTGAAAATATTTAGGTTTCCTGTGCGTTCTGCTGGTATGTAGTTAACGGGACCCTATAGTTAGAGGTGCAGCGGTGGCGTAGAGGTAGAGCATCCGCCTCGCGTGCAAGAGGACCGTGGCTCGTATCCCGGTGCCGCGCACTTTTCCACCGGATAAAAAAAATCCGCGTGTTTATAAAATTGCACAAAAAGGCCTGGAGTGCGGTCTGATCCCGGTGACCAGAACCGGTCACCCACTCCCTCACCTGAGCAGGATTGGCCACCCTGGTGCTGTACTTGGCTACAACCTCCTATATGAATACAACAATCAAACCCCGGTCCTCAGTCCCCAGCAGCTGCGAAGCAACTGACTACGGTGGCGGTCAGACCTGCGACTCAGCAGAGGGTGCTCAGAATATCTGGCTCCAGACAGGCCGCCATGGGAATCTGAACCTGGCAACGTTGAACGCTAGAACGTTATCTAGTGAGGCGAGTCTAGCAGTGCTATTGGATGGATTAGAGGGCAGTAAATGGGATATAATAGGGCTCAGTGAAGTGAGAAGGACGAAAGAAGCATATACAGTGCTGAAAAGCGGGCACGTCCTGTGCTACCGGGGCTTAGCGGAGAGACGAGAAGTAGGAGTCGGATTCCTAATTAATAAGGATATAGCTGGTAACATACAGGAATTCTATAGCATAACGAGAGGGTGGCAGGTCTTGTTGTGAAACTTAATAAGAGGTACACATTGAAGGTCGTACAGGTGTACGGCCCTACATCCAGTCATGACCAAGAAGTCCAAAGCTTCTGTGAAGACGTGGAATCGGCGATTGGTAAAGTCAAAACAAAAATACACTGTACTGATGGGCGACTTCAATCCCGCGGTTGGCAAGAAGCAGGCTGGAGACAAGTCAGTAGGGGAATGTGGCATAGACTCTAGGAATAGCAGGGAATAGTTGTTAGCAGAGTTTGCAGCACAATTATATGCGGATAATGAATACCTTCTTCCGCAAGCGGGATAGCCGAAAGTGGACGTGGAGGAGCCCGAATGGTGAGACTAGAAATGAAATAGACTTAATACTCTGCACTGACCATGGCGTCATACAAGATGTGGACGTGCTCGGCAAGGTGCGCTGCAGTGACCATAGGATGGTAAGAACTCGAATTAGCCTAGACTTGAGGAGGGAATAGATGAAATTGGTACATAAGAAGCCGATCAATGAGTTAGCGATAAGAGCGAAAATAGAGGAATTCTGTATGAAGCTACAGAACCGGTATTTGGCTTTAACTCAGGAAGAGGGCCTTAGTGTTGAAGATATCAACGATAATCTTATGGGCATCATTAAGGAGTGTGCAATAGAAGTCGGTGGTAACTCCGTTGGACAGGATGCCAGTAAGCTATCGCAGGAGACGAAAGACAACAATATATGAAAGTCCCAAACGCTACAGCTAGAATGAACTGGCAGAACTTTCCTAGTTAATCAACAAGCGTAAGACAGCTGACACAAAGAAGTATAATATGGATAGAATTGAACATACTCTCAGAAACAGAGGAAGCCTAAAAGCAGTGAAGAAGAAACTAGGAATAGGCAAGAATCAGGTGTATGCGTTAAGAGACAAAGCCCGCAACATCATTACTATTATGGATGAGATAGTTCAAGTGGCTGAGGAGTTCCATAGAGATTTATACAGTACCAGTGACACCCACGACGATAATGGAAGAGAGAATAGTCTAGACAAACTTGAAATCCCACAAGTAATGCCGGAAGAAGTAAAGAAAGCCTTGAGAGCTACGGAAAGGGGGAAGGCAGCTGGGGAGGATCAGGTAACAGCAGATTTGTTGGAGGATGGTGGGCCGATTGTTCTAGAAAAACTAGCCACCTTTTATACGCAATGCCTCATGACCTCGAGCGTACCGGAATAGATAGATAGATAGATAGATATTTATTTCTCTCAAAACAAAGTACAGAAATGAGAGAGGACGGAAGGGAAAAAGCTGCCGAATGCAGCTTGAGGACCCCCTACGCCCTACAGAGCAGCAGTGAGGTGAGAAACAAAGGCAATACGACAGGTTGCAAAGTATACACAAACAGAATTCAAAATCACAATACTCGTAATCTATTGCATAACTGCAATTTTTACACGGAATCTATTACATTGTTATGATTTTACACAATTAACGCTATTACACAATTTCTTCGTCAATTCCCATTACACAATTCTAACGCCAAAAAAATACAGATAAATATAATTCATTCAAGTCCACTACAATACAGTTACACAGGTGAGCTATTCGCTCGAAAGCCCGAAAAGATTGATCAATTCTATGAAAGTTTGTATAGAAAGCAACCTAATGGAAAAACGATTACCTTCGAGAACATTTAGATACCTAGGCAGATTGTACGATAAAGATTGTGTGCGGTATTTGGTGCGACTTAATGGTAGGGACCATGACATAGAATGACGTACATCATATGTAGGTTCATGACGTACAAGCTGAAACATTGTTAGCATAAGGTTGTTGTTAGTTGCTACAGCAGTTTTGTAAATGTAAAGAAGTTTGAACACATACAAGGTAGTTACACTTAAAATATTGAACTGCCTAAAATATTCTCTGGTGTGAGCATTCCACGGTATATTAGCTATCAGCCTTACCGCACGCTTTTGTGCAATTAAAAGGCGCTGTTTATTGTGTTGTGTCGTTGTACCCCAAACTGTGTGGCAATAAGTAATCACTGGCGCTATGTATGAATTATAAATGAGGACTTTAACCTGTGTGGGAAGGGTTAACCTATGTTTGCATAACACCCCATTTAACCTGTTCATTTTAGCACGAATATTTTCAACTTGTAGGTCCCAATTGAGTGTCTCAGAGAATATAACACCAAGAGATTTTATACTGGATACAATATCAATCTTGTCATTACCTAATAATAGTTCGATATCACCACTTACTACTTTATTTTTTGTTCTATATATCACAGCTTTTGTTTTATTCGTATTAACTTTAAGACAATTTTTATTACACCAGTGACGCAAATGTTCCAAAAATTGGTTGCCACGGATGGATAACTCAGCTAGTGTGTTTCCTGTGGCGAGCATTGTAATATCATCAGCGTAAGCTACGAGATGAACTGGAAAGGGGGTATGAAAAATGTCATTTATATAAACTAAAAACAACAGAGGCCCTAAAATGCTCCCCTGTCGTACACCGGATAAGATTGGCTCAACATCTGATGAGGTTTCATTTAAACACACCATTTGTTTACGGTACTTTAGGTAAGACTGTATTAAAGCAAGACTGATGCCCCTAATGCCATAGTGACTGAGTTTCTGAGATAATAGAAAGTGGTCAATTAGATCAAATGCTTTGGATAAGTCTATATATATCCCGAGAACAAGAAGCTTTTCTTCAAAGGCGGAAATTATAATTTCTTTTTGTTTAGTCAATGCCATCTCAGTCGACCTCTGTTTTCTAAATCCAAACTGGTAGTCAGAAAGAACAGAATGCTTACTTAGAAAGTTAGTCAACCGGCAACGAATAATTTTTTCTAATGCTTTAGACAGTACTGGAAGAATCGATATTGGTCTGTAGTTGGAAAAGTCAGAAACAGATCCACTTTTATGTATGGCAACATTTGCGATCTGCATTTGTTTTGGGAAAACGCCGCTACTTAAACAAAGGTTATAAATATATACTAGTGTCGGGGCTAATAAGTCTATTACAAATTTAAATGGTTGGATTTGAAAACCATCTTTATCCTTGGATTTACTCGACCGGAGGTTCGAAAACACGAATATTATTTCAGATTCAGTAGTTGGAAACATAAATAAGGTTTCGTGAACGCTCGGTGCCACACAGGCATAACCGACAGGGACATCTGGTGCGACACAAAGTGATTTTGTAATATTAATGAAAAACCTATTGAACTGGTTGGAAAGTTCCTTTCCGCACAGAACTTCGCCTTCTTTTTCAATGGAAGCAATAGGACGGCGTGACCGAAAGTTAAGCAAGCGATTTATTTGGTCCCATTGGTCTCGGGCACTGTTTCTCGAAGCGGGGTCAAAAAGATGGCTAAAATATTCCAATTTCGCCCTCTTCAGTTTTCGGTTTAACTGATTACGGTATTTTTTATATGCGCCTAATTTTTCAGGGTCTCGAGATTTAATGAACTGCGTAAATAACTTGTCTTTTAATTTTATTTCACGAATTAGTTCTGCCGTTATCCATGGTTTTCTATTTTTGCATTTTCTTGCATGCCTCAGAGGAAAAGAAGTGTTGTAAATAGCTTTCAGTTTGGATAGAAAAGCATCGTAAGCCATGTCAGGGTCATTTATGGATAGGACGTATTCCCAGTCAGTGGCGGAAATCGCGTTCCGAAAGTTACTCAAGGTGATCGGATCAATGCGGCGATACTTGAAATCATGCGGTTTAGAAGCGCTTTCTGGTCTAGCATTGTTAACAAAAGCAAAGATTGGGAGGTGATCACTGATGTCACAGGCGACGGTCCCTGCATCTATGTTAGACTTATCTGCATTTGTGATGATAACGTCGATACACGTTGCCGTGGAGCACGTTATGCGCGTCGGGGTTTCGATAACGTTGCAAAACCCATATGCATCAATTAAAGCCACAAGTTCCTTTCCTGGTTTCGATACACATTTCATATCTAAGTTCACATCACCCGACAGAAAAAGCAATCTTTCATTAGAAGACGCGTAATCAAAAAGAGCTTCTAGCGTTTCGAAAAACGTGTCTAGTCTTGCATTAGGGGGACGATACACCACACTGAAAATGCTACTATGGCTTTCTACTGTCAATAGCTCAAGATCTTCCGTTGCCAACGTAAATTGCTCGCTTTGAATCTCGCATAATCTTGGAAGAACGCTAACATAATCCTAATCCGTAAGAAAGGGGACGCCGAAGACTTGAAAAATTATAGACCGATCAGCTTACTGTCCGTTGGCTACAAAGTATTTACTAAGGTAATCGCAAAACGAATCAGGAACACCTTAGACTTCTGTCAACCAAAGGACCAGGCAGGATTCTCTAAAGGCTACTCAACAATAGACCATATTCACACTATCAATCAGGTGATTGAGAAATGTGCGGAATATAACCAACCCTTATATATAGCTTTCATGGATTACGAGAAAGCGTTTGATTCAGTCGAAGCCTCAGTAGTCATGGAGGCATTACGGAATCGGGGTGTAGAGGAGCTGTATGTATAAATACTGAAATATATATATAGCGGCTCCACAAGCACCGTAGTCCTGCATAATTAAAGCAACAAAATCCCAATAAAGAAAGGCGTCCGGCAGGGAGATACGATCTCTCCAATGCTATTCACAGCGTGTTTACATGAGGTATTCAGAGACCTTGATTGGGAAGAATTGGGGATTAGAGTTAATGGAGAATACCTTAGTAACTTGCAATTCGCTGATGATATTGGCTTGCTTAGTAACTCGGGGGACCAATTGCAATGCATGCTCACTGACCTGGAGAGGCAAAGCAGAAGGGTGGGTCTAAACATTATTCTGCAGAAAACTAGAGTAACGTTTAACTGTCTCGGAAGAGTGCAGCAGTTTACGATAAGTAGCGAGGAACTGGCAGTGGTAATGGAATGCGTCTACTTAGAGCAGGTAGTGACCGCGGATCGGGATCATGAGGCTGAAATAATTAGAAGAATAAGAATGGGCTGGGGTGCGTTCGGCAGGCATTCTCAGATCATGAATAGCAGGTTGCCATTATCCCTCAAGAGGAAAGTGTATAACAGCTGTGTCTTACCAGTACTCACGTACGCGGCAGAAACGTGGAGGCTTACGAAAAGGGTTCTTTTTAAATTGAGGACGGCGCAACGAGCTATGGAAAGATGAATGATGGGTGTAACGTTAAGGAATAAGAAAAGAGCAGATTTGGTGAGGGAACAAACGCGAGTTAATGACATCTTAATTGGAATCAAGAAAAAGAAATGGGCATGGGCAAGACATGTAATGAGGAGGGAAGATAACCGATGGTCATTAAGGGTTACGGACTGGATTCCAAAGAAAGGGAAGCGTAGCAGGGTTTGGCAGAAAGTTAGGTGGGCGGATGAGAATAAGGAGTTTGCAGGGAAACATGGCCACAATTAGTACATGACCGGGGTAGTTGGAGAAGCATGGGAGAGGTCTTTGTTCTGCAGTGGGCGTAACCAGGCTGATGATGATAATGATGATGATAGTTAAAGAACATCGCACTACGGATGCCGGCATACGCGGCGTACTTAAGAAAGGACGTAGATAGTTTCGCAGATCAACAGGCACAGCAGCAAGGTGTCGTATATGGAGTTCCAATGGATAGTGGTCCCTCCTGGAAGGATTCAGTTCTTCAACGCAATGACTGATCTCCATAGTCACAGCAAGACCGATTTTTCGCAGCGCATATAGGCCTAATAAAAACACCTCGCCGGAAGCATCACAGGGGTTGCAACGTTTTATATTTTTGATAAACGTTTCTCTCACTTCATTAAGAGAGAGATAGAAACGAGAGAAAGCTGCTACCGCTTCAGATGTTCTAATTTTTTTTAAATTATCAAGCACTGCATACGTTCTGCAAGCTATAATTTCTTTATTGCATACCGGTAACCCACCTTTTCTCATGAAGGTTCTTGGAATCAATGCTTTAATAACTTAGGTACTTCTGAGGGAACATGTAGAATTGCGAAGTATTAAGTTTTGATTAATGCGTTTATCGTACGCAATAACCTTTAAGCCCCTTCAGCAGCTTAAGCTGTGAATAGCATATTATTTTTAGGCTGTGTGCTTACACCTCTGTCCGGTTCCTTTAATTTCTTTCCGATGCATGTGGTTACCGTTCAAACAACTGCTAGAGAAACATGTGAAGACGTACTAGAAGTTGCTTTGCAGGAACCCTGTACCAGGGTATAGCTAGTGCTTGTGCAGGTACAATTAGCTGCAGGTATGTAACCATGCAGACCTGCCACACACTTAAATTTAGGAGCTCCAATTTTTTTTACGGAACACTGAAACAAAATCTTATTATCGGCTTAGTGTGTCAATTGGTTGTTTTGTTTATTTGTAGAACTGCACAACTCAGACTAAATATTTACGCTCCAACAGCGAACGTTGTGTAAGAAGGTCATGCATACATCTACTTAACGTTTTTAACGCGAAAGCGTTTAGCGCCCCGTGTCGCAAAAAAATATGGCGTCGGGGTCCGGCGTCGGATGTCGCTTCGACAAAAAATTCCGTACGAAATTTTTAAACACGCATGCTCAACTGCTTTTCTACAACCAAAGTTGCTCATATCTTCTCTTTCATTCTTTACAAAGTTATTCCCCGATATATTGAGCACGGCAGGCCCCAAACAACTGTTATGAAAAAAAAAACACCGACAGTGCATGTGTTATGTTTGTTGTCAGACTGAGATATTAAAATGGTGAAACAACAACAGAAGCTCGACCTGCGCAAGAGAGTCGAGTTGGTAGGGTTTCTACCAGAAATCTTGCCTTCGTGCATAGCGTTCGCCGCCAGCGTTTACCGGTAAACGTTAAGGTTAGTTCAGTTGCAGTTGTTGGGAAGCATGAAAAGCTGTCAGGAGGCTTTGAATGCTATCGCGTTCCACTCTTAAAGGCGTAGCTTAATGGTCATTCAACTTTTTTTTTATTCTCTTGAAACATTTTTGTTTCTCGTCTCGAACGCAATAAGGATATACTTATGAGTAATAGTAAGTGTTGTGGGCTATACTGCCCACAAGAACGTTTACGAAACACGAAAACCGCGAAATTAACTATTACCAAAGAAAATGCACACTGTAGCTTTTATTTCTGTAGACATAATGAACGTCTCAGTGCAGTGAAGCAATAATGCGGAAATACATCTTTTGGAGGTGAATCACATATAGCAACGTCGAAGCATCGAGTGAGAAATTTCCCGGCCGCGCCGTAGCAGTTTTATGCAGTGATGTTCTCATTTCTTTGGTGTATTGTGTACGAGCTTTCGCTGCCTCCATAATGTTACAGCTCTCAGTAAAAATGACCAATGAGAATAAATATCATGTGGACGGGGTTGCGGTGTAGGTCTAAAAATTTTTCGTTTTAATACAATCGGCCGACTTCACACTAGATTTGCTGCTTCTTTGTGGATGCATGGCGGCGCAGACTCGTGTTTCGCGTTCACACTTTTCGACCTTCGTGTTCGCAGAGCGGAATCTACAGGAAGATATTGAATCAAGGCGTACGAGTATTTAATGTTATTGTAATAAAACGTGTGCTTTGCACAAAAGTAATATCTGCTTTAAATTTGGCGCTGTGCTATAGTCATGACACTAATTGTAGGAGTGACACAAAGTTGGATGCACGTGGTCGGAGAACGGCGAATTAGCATAGGTGCGGCGCATAGTGTTGGTACTGGGCCTTGTGTCCAGCACATAATTACTATAGAAAACGAAATTGGCGCGCCCACCAAATTACAAGCGCTTGCATGAAGGCCACGCTGGGCATGAAGCTGGTTTGTGGTCTACTCAAAAGTTTAGTGTGCATCCAGTGTACGGATCCGAGTCTGTGCCCGGCAAAATGCGGTGCTGGACACAAAGGGAAGTTTTCAGTGCAGTGTAAAAGATGCCGCACAGTGTCGGTGTAAGAGTCTGAATACTGGTATCCGATTAAGCACGACGGGAGAGATCGAACTTGGCGTGAAGATAGGGACTTTGATTGATGCAACTTCTGTGTAATTTCGAAAGAAATGTCATCATTACTTCAGCAGTGAATTTATCAAAAACATTCGGCAGAACCCATCTGACGATAACTGTCAACGCTGATTCCCTTAGCATGAGTGAGTGAGTGAAGAAACATTGTTATGGATGCCTACAGCGTTACAGCGCAAACACCTAAGACGATCCACAAAAAGAAAGACACGACACACACTGGCGCAGACTAACTTCTTTTTCGACTTCTTTTTTTCCTGTCGTCGTCGATGCATATATATACCTAGGCCACACAACCGCGCAGGCGCAGAGAATACATTGCTGACATCAGCCAACTCATCGTATACGCAAACGTAGGAATTGAAATTCTGATGGGTGCAGGGACAAAGATGTGTCACTAATGCAATTATTGCATGGTATTTTCATGTGCTAGGCCTCTAAGGCAAGCCGCGCATGTTCATTCTTGCTTTTTCCAAGAATTAACGTCCGATGGAGTCACGCCTCACAATTGCTGCAAGAGTTTATATGCGCAACAAGGTGCGCTCCTTTGTCTACATTTTTGTTAAATTTTTGCGCATGTTCCCTGAGTCGCTCATTGACGCAACGCCCTGTCTGGCCAACGTATGTCTTACCACATGAGAGTGGAATGCCATGAACCACGCCGACAGCGCACGAAACGTATGAGGCACCATGCCGAATTTGGCATCCTCCTCTGCTCTCTCCGCAGGTTCGGGAACATAGCTTTGAAAGCTTGTTTGGCGCAGAAATTGCCAAAGGAACACTATGCCTGCAAGCAACTTTCTTGAGTTGATGGGTCACCTTATGCATATAAGGGACCACCGCAGGCCTTCGCGTTTGACGTTCGGCGGCCGGCCTTCTTGTGGTTTTTCTTCTCTGAGTCAGAGCTTCAACCACGGCAGTCAAAAGCGATATAGGGAACCCAGCTGCCAAAAGTCGGCTCATCTGATTATCAAAACTTTCTTGCATCTTGTGCACACACGAACTCTTAAGAGCCAATTCTATTCATGACGACGCAATACGTCTTTTCACAATCTTCGAGTGCGCAGACCTGAAGGACAACAGTTCCTTTTTCGCATGGGGTTGATACGCTCAACACACATGGCGTTCACAGAATTCAAGCTTCAGTTACAAGAACTGCAATACATTGTTTTGTTGACTCTCGTGGGTTAACACAAGACCTTGTCCATGTACCTTAAAATCCTCTAAAACCTTATTGATCGTATCCTGGTAGGACGAGTCAAGCGATAAAAATAAGAAAAAATCATCGACATACCTAAAAACTTTTAAAACTTTCCGCTCAATAAAAGCATGGTCTAAAGAATGATCCACACTAGACAAAAATATCCACAAGGACGGGAGCAACAAATGATCCAATACAAATACCATTCCGTTGTAAATACGGTTGGTCATTAGAAACAATAAAAGTAGCTCGAAGGTAATGTTCTAAAAGACTTAAAAAATTACCCACTGAATGTCCGGCAAGATTCTGGAACGAGATCGTACCACTATACTCAATACATTCATGTACCGAAGACAGGAGTTCACGCTGTGGAACTGAATAAAATAAATCTTCAACATCAACAGAAAAACCATAACCTACATCCTTATTCCCAAGCAAGAACTGCACCACGTCATTCGAATTCTTTGTTCGGGAAGGGTCGTTCACTGTTAGTAACTTTAAGTTCTTTTGCAGGAATTGGCTCACATTCTTCTGCCAACAACCAGATTCACTAATAATGGTCCCGAATGGTGAATCTGGCTTGTGGGTCTTAGCCTTGAAAAATACCGATAGGCACCTGCCTTTACTGTTCTCTATGCTTTTTAAAAAGCAAGCGGCATAAATTCCAGTTTTTTACAAAAGTCAACAAACGTTGTTTTTATCCTAACGGCACTTTTCTTAATAGGAACAAAGTTTTTTAGCACAGCCTGCAACGCTTTCTCGTTAAACATGCCCTTCTCGACGACAACAAACTCTCCTTTATCTGCTTCCAAAAGGTGCAGTTCGTTATCTTTTAGGAAAGACAGCGTTCGTCGAACACTGACATCAGAACAGCGTGAAGGACCTTTAGGTAGTTCCTTATCCAAACGCTCGACACCTTCAAGAAGGCAGCGATCGCGGTCTTCTTGATTCGCCTTGGAAGCAACATTTCTATTTATAGCGATGAGTTCATGAGCAGGGGCACTAGAAGGGACACAGAACTTAGGGCCTTTCACTAGCAAACGGTTAACCTCATCAGGTAGAACAGCGTTACCAAGTACCTTAACACTTTTTGTTTCATCTAGAGTAATTTTCGCACTAGATCTACACAAAATCTTTAACATGCAATTCCATCTTGCTTCCGTGAGCTGAGCCGCAAGGCGAATATAAGATCGGTACTTCTTAAGAGCTATCCACTCAGGGTCAGCAGCATGGCAAAAAGACCAAAGCCAGTCCTTGAAAAGTCGGATTTGCCGCCACAGTTCCGAGCGTAAAAGTTTACACAGTTTCTTGGCATGGCTCCACGATGGAGACACAGGACTGAACAAAGCACTCACATCTGTCGGCACAAGTCCTTTGCATAAGGAGAACCTACGCAAAGAACGAGGAACGTTTGCCATGCTGAGCAAAAATAAAACTACCCGTAGTAAAGACAACAGCTAAGAAACAAAGTCTCTAAATTAGTCACCGGACGTGAAAAGGCTTAAAGCCCACTATATAGACGACTTCAGGTTGTGCTAGGCGCCGGACTTGTGCACGAATTTTAAGTTAACAAATATATGCCTTGCCTTCTGGCTCCTCATCGCTACGAATTTGAAAGAACACTTTTTCGTTTTGTGTTGCTGCGCGCTCCAAAAATGACACTTAGAGCGTGCTGAAGTGCACTTGCTGCTCAAAGTGCACTTTAGTTTGCTCCTGTGGCAGGGGTATAATGTGCACGAGATCCTTCAAATTGATGATGCGTGAAAGCCGCTAGACACACGCCAACCCCATTATTACATTGTTCAGACTTCGTAACAAAGCACTACGCAAGATGAACTTCGATAACGACACTATAGCGGAACCAGAATTTGCGCAAAAGACGTCGCGCGCATTGGCGTACGCGGCAGAGTAGGGTGGCTATGAGCAAGTGCCGTGTCACCGACGCAACTAAAAACAAAAAGAAAATCAAGAAAACAAAAGGTCGGTTGCGCGGAGACGCTTGCGCGTTTTTCTCTAGACGGCGCGAGCCTCTACGCGACTTTGCTCCACCAATAGGGACGCGCAAACTTCATCGCCTTTCCTCACTGAATAGATCTGTCGGAAGAATAAGAATCTGGCAGCCTATAGTTTTATTCAGGGGGCTTAGTGACAGCAGTATCAGCTTGAGAAGCGGAGTTCAGCCAACGTGTATAGTTTCGCACGGCAATGTTGCGACAGCAGTATCTTGTATCTTAAGATAAATGATACATTGTTTCATGTATTGGAAATACATGTTCTGATACACGTCTTGCCAGACGTATGATACAGATGCAAGAAACTCAGAGTATCTAAGATAGTATCAAAGATACATGCATCTTCGATACTGCCCAGCATTGCCTGTGGCAGCATGGCGTCGAGATTCGTCATCGGTTTCCTTTCGTAAACCAGCTTCAACGGCGTGATCTATGTTGTTTCTTGCATAGCTGTGTTGTAAGCGAAGGCTGCGTAGGGAAGGACGGCATCCTAGGTCTTGTGTCCGTTGTCAGCATACATGATTAGCATGTCGGTGAAGGTCTTATGTAGTAACTCTGTAAGGTCATTCGTCTGCGGGTGGTAGGCGGTTGTCCTGTAGTAACTTATCTGGCTGTATTGCAGGATGGCTTGAGGGAGCTCTGCCATAAAAGCAGTTGCTCTGTAAGTGATCAGGACTTTTGGGGCACCATTTCGTAACAGGCTGTATTCTACGACGAATTTCGCCACTTCTACCACGGTACCTTTGAGTAGGGCTTTCGTTTTCTTGTACCGGGTAACCTAGCCGTAGCCACGACGATCCACTTATTTCTGGATGTTAATTCCCAGCTGAGGCAAGGTGGATCGATTGGCTGCAGCAATCCCGCTGTCCTGGTTTGTGGTGTCTTCCTTTGCTGACAATTTTGGCGTGTCCTGACGTTGTGGACAACGTGGGTGGTCAGGCGTGGCTGGTAATCTTTATATTGCATTTTCGATAACCTGTGGGAGAATCCGAGGTTCCCAGTGGTCAGATCGTCATATAGGGTGTGCAGAACCTCTGGACGCAGTGGTAAGGTCACAAAAAGAAGGTAGTTGGCGTGGACTGGTGAGAAGTTTTTCTTTACGAGCATGTTGTTTCTCAGGGAAAATGAAGACAACCCTCGCTAAAGGCCCCATGGAGAACGTCGGTGTTGCATTCCAAGTACTCAACGAGGCTTTTTAGCACCGGCTATGCTCGTTATGTCCGGCGAAGACTTCCGCGCTTATTATTCCCAGGAAAGTGTCATCTTTGTTGTTTTGCGACGGTGGTCAATGGGAGTACGGGATGGGCAGTCGGCATCAGAGTGCTTCCGTCCCGACTTGTAAATGACGGAGATGTCAACTGGAGTCAAACTTCCGTATTCAGAAATGCATCTTAATTTGAAGCCTATGCTTGATTTGATACAAACGACGCATGGTGCGAAGGCGCCCAAGTCGCTCATTGCGTTTCATTTGGTGCGTTCACGACAGGGGTCATTAAAATCAAGTCAAGCGTGGGCTTCAAGTTCACGTGCGTTTCTGATTAAGCACCTGCCCTATAGGCAATGGCGGAATTTCGTGGCAGCCCTAATGATGTCAAGGCATTCTTTTCATCGTAGAATAATTGGTTTCCTCTTTTGACAGCAATCGCTTATCGTAAGCAATGACAGTTTCAAATCCGTCTTTTCTTTGGACTCGGACGGCTCCAAAGTCTAGGCTGCTTCTGTGCGAGTTTTGGTGTCGGCGTCTTCATCGACATGGTCGAGTACTGGTGGTGACTGCAGGCGTCACTTAAGCTCTTCAAGTGCTTCAGTTTGCGGCGTTTCCTACTCGAACTCGACGTCGCATATTGGGAGATATATCAATGGCTCGGCGATCCGTGAACAGTCTTTGACGAAGCGCCTGTAATAGGCACACAGGCCAAGAAATCTGCGCACTCCCGTCTTGTCGTCGGGCTGTCGAAAGTCAGCGTTGTCAGATGTCTTCTGCGTAGCAGGACGGACTCATATTTGCTGGTGATGTGGCCCAGGATTACAAGCTCATCATAAGTGAAGTGACACTTTTCCGGCTTCAGAGTGAGCCCTGATGAATTGATGGTCTCTAGTACTATCCAAAGCCACCTAAGGTGGTCGTCGACATTCGCGGCGAACACAACGACGTCGTACAGGTAGACTAGTTAGGTCTGCCACTTCAAGCCTGCTAACACGGTGTCCATCACGAGCTGGACTGTAGCAGGTGCCGAGCACAGTCCAAATAACATAAGCTTGAACTCGTAAAAGTCCTCCGGCGTGATGGAGGCGGTCGTCTCGCGATCTCTCTCATCGACTGCTATTTGCGCGTAGCGAGTATGGAGATTCATTGATGAGTAATATTTAGCGTTGCAGAGCCGGTTGAATGCGTCGTCTATCCGTGGGAGCTGGCATATATCCTTCTTAGTGATCTTGCTCCGCCGACGATAATCCACGCGGAAACGCAGCGTTCCGTCCTTTTTCTTCACTAAAGCTACAGGAAACGCCCACAGGCTATTCAAAGGCTGGATTATTTTGTCGCGTTTCACCGATTGGCTGCTTTATGGCTTCTTGAACCTGCGTCAAAACTGAGTACTCTGTATGACAGAGGGGCCGAGCGTATTCTGCCGTTATTATGGGATGCTTAGCAACTGGTGTTTGTCGAATCCTGGGTGACATCGAAAAGCAGTCTTTATCAGGAGACTCAGATTGATGTCAAAAGCTGGTTCGGTAGGTGCAGCATAAGCCGTCGAGGTAGCTGCAGCAGAATGCGAGAAGACAAACGCATTCCTGGTTTCCACGATTTCCTCGATGTATACTATCGTCATGTGCTTGTTGAGGCTTTTGTGCTCCTGGCTGAAGTTTGTCAACGTTACATTCGCTTTCCCTTCATGAATTCTAGCATTTCCTTTTGTGACGCAAGTTTCTCGGTCTAGCATTAGACGTTTGTCACCTTTGACGACGCCTCCTACGTCTTCCGGTGTTTTGGTACCGACGGAAATGATACTTGAGCGAGGCGAGACACTGACTTGATCTTGAAGAACACTCAAGGCATGATTACCCAGAGAAATTTCCGGCGATATCACATGGTCTTCGGATAGCGTTATCGACTTGGACTTCAGGTCGATAGTTGCGCCGTGTTCGATCAGGAAGCCTATGCCGGGAACTACGTCTGGCGAGCGCTGTTGGAGGGTAACCAACGGGGCAGGTCATGAACTTTAATTACTGCCGCGAAGATTCCAGTCTGCGTTATCACGTGTCCTCCAGTTGTCGGAACTTGAGGTCCATCCCATACACTCATGACTTTGTGCAATTTGCCGGCGAATATTCCACTGATGAGAGAGTAGTCGGCTCCTATGTTTACAAAAGCGGTGACTTCGTAACTGTCGAAAAGAACGTCGAAGTCGGTGGTTGTTTGTCTTGCGTTACGGTTAGGGCGTGGCGTATGATCACAGTTGCGTTGCGTTGTCCTGGTGTTGTTACGTGGGGTTGTGAGGTCTTTAGGCGGCGTTTTCCTGCCTTCCATGCTTCGTTCGAGTGGCGTCGCGTTGTCGTTACGTTGTCGAGAGCGTTTTTTCGACATCTTCGTTAGTGGCGGAGGACCTTCGGCAATTCGACGAACAGCAACCGCTCCTCCCTCAGTTGCTCGTTTTAGTTTTCCATATATGGGCCTTGGATATAGACTGCTGGTACTGTGTACGGTTGGCGCTGCCGTATAAGGTAGCGCCCTGGTGAAGGCGAGCGGGAAGGACGTCGGTGATTCTACTGCGTTGCGGTGACGTAGCCAGCGATATCACGAGGCCGTTCACCTTGCTGTGGGCGCTGCCCGTTGACGGCGAACCCTTGCAGTCCCATCCGGCGGTACACATGGCCTGCTTCTCCGCAGTGATTGCAGAGCGGCCGGTGGTCGGGGACACGTCAGACATCAGTCTTCCTTGGAATGCTGCGCGGTGCGACGGGTGGGCGTGCTGGCGGAGGCGGCGGTGCACGGCGGAACTACGGTGCTACCGGGCAATCACGCGGACGCAGAGAGGAAACGTGACGGTGGGCTACGGTGGCGTAGGTCATTGCTTCTGGTTGAGGCCGCGGCGATTCAGAGACTCGAAGTCACCTCTCGGAGGACGTTAGCAATCGAGGCTACTTGAGGCTGAGTCGAAGGGAACATCCTGCGCAGTTCTTTGCGTACAACAGCTCTGAAAGTCCCTCAGAGCTCGTCGGAGCCTGGCGCTCGGATTTCGCTTTTAGGCGAAATTTCCTTGGCGGTTGTATTTCCGAGTGCACATTTGCAGCGTGTCTTCGATGCTCGTGGTTTCCGTTCAAAATTATTCGACGGTCATGGCTGGAGAGCTCTTACTTCATTCACATCACGCATGAGGAAGCGAACTTTCTTGTCCTCAGACATGCCTGGGTTGACGTGGCGGAGCAGGCTGGTCATCTGTCGTGTGTACATCGCAATGTCATTAGTTTGGAGTTGTGCACGGGATTCCAGTATCGCTTCAGACCTATCTTTGCCGACGACGCTCATGAGGGTCTTCAGGAAGTTGCCGCGGAAGAGGTAGCATATTGTCAGAGTTGACTCACAATTCTTGGCGCCACTTCCTGGCGGCGTCTTCTCAGGAGCAGTTGCCACAGCTTGTCGACTGAGTTCCAGTTGTTAAACCTAGGGATCATTTCGTATGTTTCCAGCCGGTTTTCCGGACCTTGCAACGATTATCTGCGGAAGGTCGGTGGCTGCCGGGGCCGTTCGAGCACGGTGGGGGACGCTGAGGCGTTGACTTGGCCATGATCTTCCTTGTCGTCTCAGGTAGAAGTCCGTGCGCCGGGGGCTAGTTTTGTAGCCAATGGCTTGCTCGATCGGCCGGTGCGATGCAGGTGCTGTCTTCGGGGTGCGGGTTTGAGGGGTGCGTCTGGTACATGAGGTCAAAAGCACCGCTGCCACGTGTCACGTTCTAGTAACTGTCATGAAAAGCGTAGCAAACTGTGAATGACGAAACTAACTCTTTATTGGGTGAACTTGTTTTCCTAAAAGCAACTGGCATTCAAAGCACAACGATAGCGGCGTGTTAACACCATCCGCGATCGTCGAAAATCTGATCAGCTGCTCAAGTGGGACACATTTTATGCATGACTCGTCGAAGCTTCTAGCGTAATCGCTGGGGTCTGCGTGCCTTCCAGTAAGTACTACACAATTCGCGCCACGCATACAGTCAGATCGCACAATGTTCGGTGACCACGGACAGCGGATGCTAGAACTATCGCAACATTCGAATAATTTCCGATACACGCAGGTGTGTGCTGCGCCATGCGACAAAGTTAGCCGGTGAAATGCGGTTACTGGACAAGGATAAAAAGTACACGTGTGAGCACTTTTGTATGAGGCATGTACTGCAGTGGGACTCCTCCCCAGGCTTCGCTATGAACGCTGAGTACCATCCAGGTTACTAAAGCATCGGGCTCCTGCTCTTGAGTAACCCTGTGAAGTGGGTTCAATTCTGTGGAGCGAAGCAGAAGTCTAAAAATTTTTGAAGATTATACATTCCGCTGATCGAAATCACCTATCGCGTAATTGGCTGGTCGAAATGTCTCTCTTGCTGATCTGCTGCTACTACACGCAGCTTCCCACTGCACACGCGCCGCAGCACGGTGCGGGTTCGATTCCGCCGAGCATCGCAGAAATTAAAATTGAGTTGTTTTGTCAGTATAGAGCGGCACACTCATAGTGGCAGTTACACATTATCAAAGTGGGCGTCGAAGGTGTTCACGGAGGAACCGCGCACACTTATTGGCATCTACCCAATCATCCAAGTTGCCAAGAAAGGGGTTCATTAAAGGGTAGCACAGACAGAGGGCCAGATACACAGGGCTCCAAGTAAGCTTGAAAGAGAGTAGTTGAAGAATGGTGCATACCCATGGCACATACCCAGTCCCACATACACAGTCACCCATGTCGTCGTCAAGAAGGTCGTGGAAGAGCGTCACATAGGTACACGTTGCCGCATGCCCAGTGACTCAAGTTGGTCCGACGGTTAGTTACGAACCCTACTCCCTCAGCACAGCAGCACGACGCGCCACCCTTTCTACCATAGACTGACCAGAGACCCAAATCAACCATCGGACCAACCAGGGTCACTGGGTATGTGGCACTGCGCGCCTACGTGCCGCCTTTAAACGAACCTGTTTGACGCCGACATGGGTCACTGTAGATGCGGAACTGGCTATGTACCGATTTTCAATGAATCCTGTTGCGCTGACTTGGAGCAGTCTGCATGTGCCACTTCGTCCTTGCTGCTCTTCAGTGAACCTCTTTGAGACCTACTTAGGTCAGGGGATGTGTGCCGATAGGTGACTACCGCTCTGGCGTGAAAGTATTCGACGGCACATTTGGTAAGTAGGTAGCCGTCAATGGGAATATTCCGCTGCATGATTACCAAGAAGATCCCTATAATTTCTCCGACGCTCGGCATAATGGAACAGGCACAAAGCATGAACTTGACGGCGGCAGCGATAGATGGCCCAGCATGTGCACTGGGAAGTAGAATTCAGTGGAAGCAGCGCAGTGGGAGAGGCTCCCGGCTTTATTTCAACTAGCCGATTTTGCGATCTGTGATGTCAATCAGCCGAATGAAATCTTTTGAAATCTCGCCCGTGATGGGTAGATTCAAGCCCACTTCACATTAATTACTGGAGGAACCTGTGTGAATTAACCAGTTTTGGCTACTGAGTGTGCGGCCGGAGGGGAAAAAATTCCGAACGTTCGCACGCACAGGCGACACACAGGTCTCATCGCGGAGGCCACGCGCGGACCTCTCTGCAGCGCAACTAGATGGCGCAGCGTGTCCTGAAAAAAGTGGCGGAAAGGAGCGCGTCTGCCGCACAATGCATTTCTCAGCGCATGCACCGACGCGTCGCGCATTGCGGAGGCCATGCGCAGGCTTTGTGGCGCCGCCACAAAATGGCGCAGTGTATTCATAGGGAAACACAAGGGTAGAGTCCCGCCACAGTGCACTGCTCAAATATAGATGTTCCGACCGTCTCAATAGATTGTGTCATTATATTGCTTAGATGCTAAGCGCTTCATCGTGAGATGGGGTCTGTCGAATCCTAATAGGTAGAGATGTACCCCGGCCTGGTGCTCGGCTACTTGTTAGGATTCTTACGGCCTCGTAGAGACTTCTAGGTAAGGTCTCTGGGCGCCGTTTGCCCAATCACAGACGGCCTTGTAGTACAGCATCTGCCACGGCTGTAGGAGGAAGACTGAAGCTGCCACCAGGTACTTACTGGCAGAATAGGTGCAACCAAGCTCCCGGCCAGGAGTACGGCTATTACGGAACCTCATCACTTTGAAACGGATGTCTCTTCAATCCAAGGGAATCCCAGTTTAATAAGTGATTTGGGATGCCACATAAATTGCTGCTGTGGGAGCAGCCCAGACAGCGATATTCATGGTTTTGCCCTGTTCGCTGTGTTCGATGGTATTTACATTAGTGAGATGCTTCGCCAGGGCAGTTCACCCCTAAGTAGCGGTGGGAGAATATTCGAAGCTTCGAATACGAATAATATAGCATGCAGTAATACTCGAGAAGAAAGGGGGTTAACCGAGGGGTGCGATTTTTATTAGTCACATCATAAGAAGCCAACAAACACTGAAACCAATGACGACAAGGCGAAATTACTTGTGCTTAATAAGTGAAATAAAGAAACAATAAATTACTGCAAATGAAAGTGGATGAAAAATCAACTTGCTGCAGGTGGGGAACCATCCCACAATCTTCGCATACTTTCATTTCCATTAATTTATCATTTGTTTATTTCATTTATTAAGCACAAGTAATTTCCCCCATGTTCTCCTTGGTGTCAGTGTTTGTTGCGTTCTTATGATGCACTAATACTGGCATTCATATGCGAAAAGAACTATTACGTATTGTCGAATACCAGAACTAACTAAATAGTTCACAACTGACTGTTGAACGCTCTTTACTGTTATCCGTCTGCTAAACAAACTGTCGCAAATAATCAGAAGTGGGACAACGGTGAGAGCTTTCGAAGCAATGCATAAACAAAATTTAGGCAAGCGTCATTTTCTGTTCTCCAGCCGAAGCCAACATGACAACCTATGCTTATTGCGTGTAGTCTTTCATTGAATGTGTGTGGTAGCTGTCCAAGTAGCGGTTTCATGTTTTTTCACTAAACCAGTGACATTTTGTTCTCAAAGGTCTCTGTATTGTGTTGACAGCGAACACACTCTTCAGCAACGTTATACTTTCTTTATTTTTGTGATCTTTCTTTCAACAGTCATTTATTTAGCGTTTTTTGAAAGATTGTCATACAGCAGCCATTTGTTTTTGAAAAACTTCTGTGCAACCAGGCTCTAAGGTTGTAAGACTGTTCGTAGCGTTGTTTTGATGAGAATCAGTGAGCTTTTGTTTAAAACTGATAAGCAGTACATGATAGTTGTCTTTTTGCACTAGTCTGCAAGCGTGGTAACTAGACCGAAATAAGTACTCCTGCTTTTAACATTTGCGTCTGCGTTTGGCTATTCGATATTTGGTGTGATATTCAACACTTAGTATTCGTACTGGATTCGCATTAGGGAATGTTTATATTCGTTCACCTACATACCTAAGGAAAATCGAGTGAGAGGCTGAGGGACGACTGTACCCATTTGGATAATCAGTGGCTAAACAGTGGTGGTTTTGAGCTGGCGTCCTCACGCAGCCAAAGCGGACACTTGAAAAAGAGGCCGCGTCTACGGCAACACATCAACAAGACAAAAGAGATGTTGAATCCTCGAATGGCACCTGTACTGTTTTCTTCATGCTGCGTGTTTTTTTTTCAGTAATGTCATTACGTCTAACCTGTGCTGTCATATCTCGTAGAGAAAATTACCATCATATTTGTGGCACACTATAGAGAAGACCATGCATTTTGTTAGCCTTATTTGATTTTCTTCCATGAGCATGCGTACTTCCTTTGTGACCTCTGCTGCTTAAAACTACATGTTTAGGCAAAGTTTGCCCATTTCTATACACCAAATTTTCTCTCGCTTGCTTTTCGCAGGTGCATTTCACGGTGGATTCAGCTTGCTTCTCATCGTACGGGCTTTGGTGTGGACGTCTACAGGCATTTGTGACGAAAGCTGGTGTGTGTGCGTGCGTGCGTGTGCGCGTTTCTGTGGCGTTTTCGTTTATTTGCTTCGTTGTTTGTTTGTGCTCTCAGCCCTCCAGTATGTTGACACTGGGCGCCAACTTCAAGGGAGATCGGATTCTCTTTTTTTTCCCTCCTTCGAACAGTCTCTCGTGCGCGAGCCTCTCGTTTTGTGGTCCCTACGGACAAGGACGCGTTGTTTACGAGTCGTTATACAAGCACCTTGTCAAGCTTCTTATTCGCTTTCTCACACGTGTAACGTACCCACTTTGTTTATCTGTGTGTGTGCGTGTGTGTGTGTGTTACCCTTCCTCTCTTGATTCCACGCTTTATGTGTACTTCACGCGTGGGAAGAACAACTTGAAGACTGGGAAAGAAAGCTCCCACCTACACTCAGAAAAATGTTATGCCCTTTAGAGTGTAACTTTGCCATACAACAGCAAATTTGATCATACATTTGGCGTTTTAAGCTAGAATTCATGTAGCAAACAAAATGCTTATATAGGGCACAGAGATGGAAGCGCTCGTAAAGGTTGTTGGAACGGCTGTTCCCCTTATTGCCTAAGGGCTGTCAGTCAGCATGTACATCTGAGTAGAAAGCATGCAACAGGTAGAAAATAGCTTATACGTATGGCAAAACTAAAATGCAGTATTACAGCTAACAGGGAGCAGACTAGGCTTTGACGACGAAACAGAGAAAAGCGCCTTCTTGTGTCGTTCTGGTATAGATGCGTGCTATCAAGTGTGTCCCACTAACTAGCGCAATCTGGCGCTGCTCAAATATAGTAGACTAACTAAAATACTGTACGTCAGCGAACGTATAGGGCGATGTTCAAGCACATAAGCACATTCAGATGACCCAGCTCTTGCGAGAATTCGTGGTCATCACGGCAGTTCTTTCCTTAACGTTCCCATTGATTTGCTGCCAGGATCACCCTGGGCACGCCAGGTGATTTTGCACACGATGTACCCAGAAAACTATGCTTTTTTTTTTCAAAGTTGTTGTGGGTCAGAATTACACTCCAGCAGGTGCGACATTTTTCGGAGATGTGTGGGTAGAGATGTTGCTCACAGGAATCATTGAAGAGGTAACAGCCGCGTAGACATTGAAATTTCTAACGCTTTTAACCAGACTGCAGCAGATGTAGGAGTATCTTCTCTTATCTACTTATCCAACAGCCATCGTGTTGTGAAATTAGGAAGTCTGTGCCGTGTCGGTGCCAGCAGCAGATGTCGCAAGTGTGAGCGTGTTTATTACATTTTGCAAGGCGGCTTCTTCGTTATGGAAGCGTGCACGAACACGGGCCCACCGTAATGTTTTTTCGCAAGCTTCCGGCAGCGAAGCTGTTTCGCGCGTTGGCACTGCCTTGCCCTATTTGCTCTTGTTGCAGCGCTACTCGCCGCTGCCAGGTGCGAGAGGACGTTTCCGGAGCGCTACCTCAGGCCAGCCAGGTGCACATTAGCGCGAGCGGATGTGTTACGTATAATTTGCTGGATAATATCGCGAATGGCGGCAAGGCATACCAGAGGAGCATTCGTTCGCTTTTCTGCTAATCTGTATCGACGTTCTGCTAGTCTGTTCTGATAGTTCTGCTAATCTGTATCGACGCATTGCCTACTTCATATAAATTTGCTGCGCAAGCCTATAGAAAATGTCGGGCTGACTTAGCCCGGGAGAGGAGTTTCATTTAGTATGTGAGCTCTTTTAACTCCCTCGGTTGACATGTGGTATGAATATATTAGTCTGCACATCGAACATCTTTTTTATTGGGCAAAACCATTTCTGCCGATTTCGTTAAACGTGGACGTGAATGTACTTGCGACATGTACAAAGAAATTACAGAAAAAGCTATCTCCGCGACGGCGTCAATCCTCTGCAATCGCTGCACACTTCTTCTCCGGGTCATATTCCCGATCCTGTGACTTTATGCGGCCACATACCACAGGTTCTAAAGCTGTTCAACTATTTATTCGCACGATCAATGAAGACATCTCAACTGTGGTACACTAGGAACACTAATAACAATTGGATATTTGTGATCAGGGAGCAACCTCAGAGAAGGACCGCAAACAGCAAACTAAGCAATTGTAAATTTTTGCGCGGCTGTCAAATACTGGACGCTAATTTAACATTTTGGTGCGGCGATAGCGACACGCCCAGAAAGCAAGAAGAAGGAGCAAAATTATAGAATGTCAAGACAAAGGTATAAAGTACTATTTTTCTATAGGGTACATTAGCGTAGTCAGCTGAAAGATACAAACGCAGACAAGGACGAGTGTTTTGTGTTCGTGCCTAATCGAGACTTTGCACTCGTATACCTTAGGTCGAATGCGACACCAACTAGCTCAGCATTCAATTGGAATAGGCTTCACGTTTCGGGTGCTTTGGCTGGTGTCGAAAACCAGGCGTATCTGCTTGTTTCTTTTGATGCACCGAAGCCTGCGTTAGCGTACCGCAAGACGTCCTGTCGCACTTATCAAGCGCTTGTTTCCTCGTTAGGACTCCTCGTGTGTTGTGCTAGCACAGAAGGCGGCTATCGAGCGTCTCTGCAAACGCCGCCTGCTCCTGCGTCGCTTTTCTCCGAGAGGAAAAAAAAAAGTGCCTATCCCCTCGCCCTGTAGCTATGTCACTGAATGCGTGCACGTGTAGAGCTGTTTCTGCGGTAGGTCGGTAATAAAAAGAAAACAGCGAAGCGGCATTTGCTTGCACATAAAAGCGTTTTACTTAGCGGGAGCACGCGCAAACTAGACCGTGCGATCGGCTGAAGAAGGCTTTGGTGTGTAAATACAGAATCACGATCCTGAACTTGAAAAATTGTTGGTGAAGTCTCACCAGAGAAGAGTTCTGGTGCGGTGAACTGTAGGGGTTGCCCAACCGTTTTTGCAGTGTTATCTTGGGCACTAGTGCTAGCTAGCTAGAAGGTCCATCGCTCAAACTTCTTCTGGCAAGTCTGAAACAAGGAAGCTTCATGATGTAGGTCAGCTGCGTCGAGGCACACACGTTACCGAAGCACCGTGAATCCACTTGCGTCGCGGATCACGTTGAGAGCTCATAGCCTAGACGTGAGAGCCACAAATGTTGCTTCGAATAGTGCAAAGCCAACACAAACACGAGAAAAAGACAATCAAACGTCAGCGATAACCAGAAGCCTGTTATTCGTGCCCGAGTTACCTTTTTTCTGCCTGAAGATACATTCATTCCAACTAGCACAATCGCAATGATTACTTCACCAGGCCTCCTCCGAAATTCGCTCGTAATGGCTCGCCCTCGGCGACCGAGACATCCAGGCATAAAGGCACGGCCTTCAGCAGCGGACCGCATTGCCTCTTGCGCGCGCGCCCATGCAGGCCTCCCCGAGAAGGCGCTTCGACGTTGCCCTCCCATTGCGTCCGCAGCAGCCAGCCGCCGAAGAACGTATATACCCGCGTCTTTTGCACTTTTTAATGCCAAAGCGCGCAGCCCACCTCATTTGGACAGAGACACTGCTCTGCGCTCGGTAGGTTTGCATAGGTTACGTAGCCCGTTGTCCTTCTAGCCGCAAGGCGTGTTGATGGTTGAGAAGATGGAGCGATCTGGCGAAGGTCCCCGAGTGACGACGGTTCTCCCGTTCGGCATGCACAGAAGCGTTCTTTGTTTTCTTGTTAGGGCCGGACGCGCCAGCTTTGTCTTTTCGGAGCGGGCATCTTGTTCTTCACCCTTTGTCACAACGAGCGGCGGCACGTGAACACTGATAAAGGGCAAGCATATTGAGCGGCTGTGGTTCACGAGGAGTGAAAGGTAAACGTTTGACGTGAAGGTTGTGGGTGAACTCGCTAGTGTGCCGTTGCACGCCGGGGTGGAGAAATGCCTAGTGGGTGCACTCGTAAGCCCGCTGGTTTCTAATTCGTGTACTGTCTTACCATTTTTAGCGCTATGCGCACATAGCGCATATACTATAGGGTGCTTTTATTAATGAAATAAGAAAAAAAAATATCCCGCTCCACTTTGTTAGGGAGAACATTCTGCGCTTTTCTACGACGTCATTGCTTAGCGTCGAATTCCTCCGGAGTGTATCTTGATTGCCTCCCCGTGATCCCTGCCCACGACACTGTTTTTACGCAGCATTTTCTTTCAAGTTCTTGCGGCGCTCATCTCAGAACTTCAACGTATAACCACAGAGGGAATTTGTGACGTTTTTTTCTTTCTTTTGGTGTCCTGCTATTGTTATTTATCCTGGTAGCCAGTTTCATAATAAAGAAACAAATCGAAGTGTTGTTGACTTTCTAGTTTTACAAACATACGGCCACTTCCATCGGCATGACTTACAGGTAACAATGAACGATTTAGAACAACGAGTCCGTTGAATCACTTTTTGCTTTCTGCATGGGTAACGCCCGTTCTCTATTTTAGGGAGGTTGTTTCTCTGAGCATTTCTAATCATGTATATACCTACTACTAAATTTTTTTTTTATTCGTCAGCCAAAAGATGCTGGAAGTGATCCAAAAGCTCAAAAGTGTGCGAGAAGAGGAAAAGTGTCGATATTATATTCGTCGTAAATGAAGATGCACTGCACGTTGGACGCAAGCAAAACCCTGTTATGCATGTACACGTGCTTTAAACAATGTACTTTGTTGATAATATGAAGAATATGACTTGTCTTGCCTTTTATATAAACGAATCGGTCTATTAGAGTCTGTAGAACGTCGACGCTTCTTAGACGTCAGTCACTGTCTTGTGCGTAAGCGTTTTTAGGCACCACGATTTCCTCAGTTTCCCAAACGCACGAACAGCGTTCTGATTTTTCAATCCGGCACTGCAACTGTGCTTTTCCTTCTTGCCTGTTAGGCAACAACACTACGATATAAAAGGAAAAACCACTGCATCAGGGAAATTGAAGCTGGTCCATCTGAGACAGCTTTCTTCTCGTAAGACTCTCAGCAGTACCTCTTTTCTTTTACGGCGATTAGCCTTTTTTAAGAATTTCACGCGCTCTTGCGTATTTTCTACTTAACGATGTTCCAGCAAACTTGGGTCATTAGGTAGTCTATGGTCTAACGGGTACAGAACGTAGAGTTTCTCACTATAACACTAAGAGGGTAATCTGGCACCACCGTCTATGGGAGTTTCTTAAGGGGGCACCGTGCCGTCATGGGAATGACGATATATGTGTCTGCGAGGCTCGTGTTGGCTTCGTCTAAAGAGGCTTCGTCTAAAACGTGGATATGGCTACGCAAATAACGTGTTTTCAAAGTAAAATCTTCATAAAATGTTTCCATTCACGCATATTATATCTCTACTCACCCACGATGCATGACCAAGCGAAGAAAATCAAGAACAGACGACCAACTGTTTCAAAGCGAGCGCGAACCTTGTCGTCTGTCCTCCAACTTTAGCGGCCCGCTGATACTTTTTACGTAACATGTAGTCGTACACACAATAACAAGTTCTCATAGTTAAACATGTTTTCGCGTAATAATAAAGCTAAAACAGCTTTTTACGTGCTGTTATAGTAGAAAATGAATCGTTGTGACAGACGGAACGGTAGTTGCCAAGCGCGTCTTCAAGGTGTCCTGTCTCTACGAGAACGATGCCAATCCGAATCCACAATATACCGGCATTCCCATGCATACCACATCGCAGCAGCGCCAGATTTCCCTCTAGATAATGTAGTGAGAAACTCTATGGTACAGAATTGGGCTGCAGTGCTGATGGAACAGTGTTTGTAACCAACAAATGGACCATCTTGAGTCACTGGGTATTTGTCACTGGGTATCTGCCGCTCTTCAATGAGTCTTTTTCACGCTAACTTCAGTTGCTGGTTATCTACCAGTGTGCTTGTGATGAACATATTTCACGCTAACTTAGGTGCCAGGGTCGTAGGTGCATACCCTGGGCACATGCCACTGGGCATATGCCCCTGGGTATGCGCTGCTCTAGAATGAAAAAAATACGTAAAAGTGATCTGGTGCTGGGCAGAGTCCAACTCGACTCGTACGTGCCCGGACAACCTTGACTGAATATATTATTGCGTTGCAGATATGAAGGGATCGCACGTATATATGAATTTACAAGTTGGTCAGAAGCAAGGCAACGATACATCAAACAACATGGTTGCCGAGACCGATACCACCTCGACACGTCAAATCGCTCTCCTGGTTGGGTATTAACCCCCGGCTGCAAAGGCGCCATCGCGATGCTAGCCCTAATGGTGGCGAATTCGCGAAGTAAGGCTTAAGCCGAGACATGTACAGCGTCAGTGGGAACCCGCGGGTTCAGCTGAGTGATTTCATAGTTGATATGACCATGCTGGCGCAATATCATACAGGTCCCCGTGTACCGTGGCATCTTTCATGAAAAACAGGCCGACGGAGTGTCAACGTGTCCATATGAGGACTATGAAGCAAAGGGGAAATCGAACGTCTTGATGGCGGCTGTCGTACTGGATCGCCTTCGTGGCGTCATAAGCAGTGAGCCGGCAGGGGACAATCTCCCGTGCCGTGTGAGCCCGGGCGAGGACGTTTCGAGCATATTCTAAAGGAGCGTTAGTCGAGGAAGGATGGAGTGTGTTCAAGGGCGAAATAGTTTGGTGACAAAGCAAACGATAATAGGGAGATGCCCCATTGGTCTCGTGACGAGACGAATTGCATGTGAAGGTCGCGTAAGGTAACCTATTGTCTCAATCACTGTAGTAGTCAGAAACGTACATAGACAGCATTTCTGTCGACGTGCGATGAACTTTCAGGGATTCCGTTTGTTCGCGAGTAGTACGCGGTGGAAGGTTTGAGTATGGGAGAGCTGGAATGAACTTGGTTTTCAACAACTCGGGGCAACGAGACGTGGTCGCGATCAGTGAGGTGTAGCTGGGAGTGCCATGATAGAGGATGACTTCATGTAAAACGAAATCCGCAACCTCATTTGCACATCTTGTATCCAAGGCTTCCGTGATCGCATACCACGTCGCGTAGTCAATAGCGAAAGTGACTGACTTATTGCCAGATTTTGACGTCCGAAAAGGGCCGAGAAGATCGAGACCGACGCGAAAGAATGTTTCTGAGAACACATCGATGGGGTGAAGGCGTGCAGCGGGTAGCGCACTCGGACGTTTGCGGCACCGACAGAGCACACAGGCAGCAAAGTCGCGGAGCACGATGCGGTAGAAGCAGGGCCAGTAGAAGTTGCATAGTACGCCGTCGTAGGTAGAAGAAGCGCTCAAGTGGCCTGCGGTAGCTGTGTCATGGAACTGTTCAGAAAATGCTGTCCGGAGATGGCGTGGTGAAGTGCGTAAGCTGGGATAGTAAAAAACGGCGTGGACTACGAACAGGCGGACATGCAAACAATGATCATGGCGTTCAGTGCAAACGTCCCGAAAATCAGAAATGGCCAGTATATAAACGTTGGTGTCGTTAGCATCGTGTTGTGGACGGTCGACAGTATGACGGGGCAGAGGAATCCTTGTGGAAATGGCCTGACTTTAAAAACACCACAGATCGGCACCTGTCAGTACATTGCAATGACTGTGAGTGCTCACCAGTGTTTTCAAACTGCCGCATTCTCATATACCATAAAGACGAAAGCACGCTTGAAATTATAGAAACGAAAGTTATAATCAGCTGAGGGGCTAAGTGTGTAGGAACGCCATCCGTTTTGTTGAGACAAAAAGGAATTTGCTTCTTAATTTCGTCAGTAAGATAGGACGCGTCACATGGCTGTACGCAGCGCCCTTTGCTAGATGCGCTTCCATTTGTTTATTTGTGTGCCTGATTCTGTCCCTGTCTTAAAAGTGCGCCCCTCTACAGTACCACAGCATGCAATTCCAACTCGCGCAAGCAGTAGCATTCTTGAGTAAGTACGTGAGTGGGTGAGCGGAGTCTCCTAAATTCATGATAAAACGGCGGGAATATGAGCATAGCGCAACAAACTTTCTTACCTCTGCGGTGGAAGACGGACCGGGAACATTATAGACAACGCGATGATTGTCCGCTTGAAGTTGAACGCCAGTGGCTACAGTGAGACACATAGGAATAGTTTTTTCACGACGTTCAAAATGGCACATGGACGAGTTCAGTTACAGGCCTGCGCATCGGAAAACAGCAAGAATGGCCCACACATGAGTTAGATTACTCGTAAAAGTTGATTAAAGGTATATTGCGTTGTCTAGATAGCACTGTAACCTTAAATTCGTAGAGGCCGTCAAGCGTAGCGTATAGGTTTTCTCAGTCACCATCGCATACCCATATTTGCCAGTAGCCAGAACGAAGGTCTGTGGACGGTAAGTACTTGGCTCCATGAAGGCAGTCGTAGGCGTCGTCAGTAGGCTGCAACGGGTACACCTCCTTGCGCTTGTTTTTGTTCAGAAATCGGTTGTATACGTACAAGCACCAGCTGCCGTCCTTCTTTACAACTGGGGAAGCTCCATAAGGAAGGGTACGAGGACTCGCTGCATGTAACAGTGGGCCAGATTGGTCGATCGATGTAACAGATTGGTCGATCGTCTGCGGCTTTCAACTCCACGGGATTTCGGTATCGTGCTGGATACCACTGAGCAGTGGAAGGGCAAGCAGCATTAGGGAGCTGTGAAGCGTCAACATCATACAAAAAATGAATTGTTTGATTAGCGATTTCATCGCGAACTACTGCTTGAACAAATGGTGTTGTTGGCAGGTTCTTTGGTGCACTAGGGCCTGAATAAAGTGTTTTAGGAGACATCGCTTCAAGTTTTCACCGTACTATCAACGTCAGATCATCTGATGATAATGGTTGCTGCACTCTTTTCCTGCCGTCACAAGAGGCTCTCGCAAGCTGTGTTCAGCAAACGCGCCAACGGTATTGTAATGAAGGATCTCTTGGCCTACTCAAAGCGTTGACGCTCTTTGATGTTATCCTGTGCTGTCTCACAATTCTTGAACATGAGCAGGTTTAAAGCATCGTCAGTACATACTGCATGTAAGAAAAGCATGATTTTTTTCATACCTTTGGACAGGGCTCGCTAGACCTTTGTTAGCGGCGAGATCTTTGTTAGCTGATGTCCTGGTGAGATGGCCAAACAAGTCATTCGGCTTCTGCTTGTACGTGTCCCAGTCGTTATGTTCTTCATGGTTATTGTGCCACATCTTCGCCATGCCTAGTAAGTAGAACGACAAGTTGGCCTACACAATCGTCGGGTTCAATTTGCTGAGGGCACTCACACGCTCATGCGTGGCAACGAAGTCTTCTACATCGAGGTAAGCGGTGCCACATAACGCTCCTGGATGCCTTGGCTTAGCCAGCTTGACCGTCGGGTTTGTAAACGTTGATGTGAGCCGTCCCGTTTCGGGCCGTATTAATGCGTAGGCATTCTTTGGTGAGCTCCCCATCCCTGACACGCGCAAAGTGTAATGCCTTGTATCTGTACAAAATGCGCAATTTGGAAAGTGAACACATTTAATGGTTTATGCCATGTGGATGACTGGTAGCTTTTAGGCGATAAGGAATAATTGAAAACAACATAAAATAAAAAGAATGTCCATAGAGCTACATAGGGCTCCTTAGAAAATGCGTGGGGAAGCTTATGGTAGGGGTGGGCGAACTAAAATTTGGGGGTGAGTCAACTTGTAATTTGGTGGTGGGCGAAATTGAAGTTTGCACTTGGGTCAACCCAAGTGTGCCCGTGGGCCAGCCTAAATTTGCACGTAGGCCACCGTGAAATGTTGGGGTGCATGCACTTAAATATGTGCTTGGGCGAACTTGAAATCTAAAGGTCAGCAAAATTAACTTGGGGGTCGGACAGCATAAATTTGGGGTTGAGCCAAATTGAAATTTGGGGTTGGCTACCTTATACTCGAAGATGGGCGAAGTTGAAATCTGGGGGTGGGCCAACTCAAAAATGGGCGTGGGCCAACCTATATAGAGCGGGATCTTCTGCGTTCAGGACGGCCCATCCTATTCAAGCCATCTCGATAGCCTACCTTCTTCGCTCTACAGTGGATGCTTTGTCGATGACTCGCGCGGCGAAGTTGCTTGCTTGGATACAGCGAAGAAACCTGATTTGCACCATATCTGCTGGACTGTCAATGCGTGGTCGAACTGCGCGTTTCACGGCACCAGGACAACTATGAGCATATCGGGGAGCAGAAAAGCATCGCATCATGCTTTACCCTTCAGTAGGTCCGGCGGCAGCATCGAATACACTCGCTTCAATATCTTATGCTCTGCTTTGCAGATTGTTGCATACACCGGGAACTTCTGCGTTCAGGACGGCCCATCCTATTCAATCCAGCTCGATAGCCTACCTTCTTGGCTGTACAGCGGATGCTTTGTCAATGCCTCGTGCGGTGAAGTTGCTTGCATGGATACTGCGACGAAACCTGATTTCCCCCATCTCTACTGGACTGAACAATGCGTGGTCGAACTGCGCGTGTCACGGCACCAGGAGATTTATAAGCACACCGGAGATTACAAAAGCATCGCATCCTGCACTACATTTGAGTGCGTCCTGCGGCAGCATCGAATGCACTGGCTTAAATATCTTATGCTGTGCTTTCCAGATTGTTGCATGTACGAGATCTTCTGGGTTCAGGACGGCCCATCCTATTCAAGCCATCTCGATAGCCTACCTTCTTGGCTGTACAGCGGATGCTTTGTCGATGCTTCGCGCGGCGAAGTTGCTTGCATGAATACTGCGAATAAACCTGATTTCCACCATATCTGCTGGACTGTCAATGCGTGGTCGAACTGCGCGTGTCGCGGCACCAGGACACCTATGAACACACCGGAGATTATAAAAGCGTCGCATCATGCGCTACTTTTCAGTGGGTCCGACGGCAGCATCGAATGCAGTCGCTTCAATATCTGATGCTGTGCTTTGCAGATTGCTGCATACACCGGGATCTTCTGCGTTCAGGACGGCCCATCCTATTCAAGCTAGCTCGATAGCCTACCTTCTTGGCCCGTCAGTGGATGCTTTGTCGATGCCTCGTGCGGCGAAGTTGCTTGCATTGATACTGCGAAGGAACCTGATTTCCGCCAAATCAGCTGTACTGTCAATGCGTGGTCGAACTACGCGTGTCACGGCACCAGGACAACTATGAACACGCCGCAGATTATAAAAGCATCGCATCGTGCGCTACTCTTCAGTGGGAGCGGCGACAGCATCTAATGCACTCGCTTCACAATATTATACTCTGCTTTCCAGATTGTTGCATGTACGAGATCTTCTGCGTTCAGGACGGCCCATCCTATTCAAGCCATCTCGATAGCCTACCTTCTTGTCTGTACAGCGGATGCTTTGTCGATGACTCGTGCGGCGAAGTTGCTTGCATGGATACAGCGAAGAAACCTGATTTGCACCATATCTGCTGGACTGTCAATGCGTGGTCGAACTGCGCGTTTCACGGCACCAGGACAACTATGAGCATACCAGGCAGTAGAAAAGCATCGCATCATGCATTACCCTTCAGTAGGTCCGGCGGCAGCATCGAATGTACTCGCTTAAGTATCTTATGCTCTGCTTTGCAGATTGTTGCATACACAGGGAACTTCTGCGTTCAGGACGGCCCATCCTCGATAGCCTACATTCTTGGCCGGTCAGCGGATGCTTTCTCGACGCCTCGTGCGGCGACGTTGCTTGCATGGATACTGCGACGAAACCTGATTTCCCCCATATCTGCTGGACTGTCAATGCGTGGTCGAACCGCGCGTGTCACGGCACCAGGAGAACTATGCGCAAACCGGAGATTATAAAAGCATCACATCATGCATTACCCTTCAGTAGGTCCGGCGGCAGCGTCGAATGCACTCGCTTCAATATCTTATGCTCTGCTTTGCAGATTGTTGCATACACCGGGAACTTCTGCGTTCAGGACGGCCCATCCTATTCAATCCAGCTCGATAGCCTACCTTCTTGGCTGTACAGCGGATGCTTTGTCAATGCCTCGTGCGGTGAAGTTGCTTGCATGGATACTGCGACGAAACCTGATTTCCCCCATCTCTACTGGACTGAACAATGCGTGGTCGAACTGCGCGTGTCACGGCACCAGGAGATTTATAAGCACACCGGAGATTATGCAAGTATCGCATCATGCACTACCCTTCAGTGAGTCCGGTGGCAGCATCGAATGCACAGGCTTCAATATCGTATGCTCTGCTTTGGAGATTGCTGTAAGCGCTGGGATTTTCTGCGTTCAGGACGGCCCATCCTATTCAAGCCAGCTCGATAGCCTATCTGCTTGGCCCGTCAGTGGATGCTTTGTTAGTGCCTCGTGCGGCGAAGTTGCTTGCATGGATACTGCGACGAAACATGATTTCCACCATATCTGCTTGACTGTCAATTCGTGGTCAAACTGTGCTTGTCCCGGCACCAGCACAACTTTGAGCACACCGAAGATTACAAAAGCATCGCATCGTGTGGTACTCTTCAGTGGGTCCGGCGGCAGCATCAAATGTACTCGCTTCAAAATCATATGCTCTGCTTTACAGATTGCTGCATGTACGAGATCTTCTGCGTTCAGGACGGCCCATCCTATTCAAGCCAGCTCAATAGCCTACTTTCTTGGCCCTTTAGTGGATACTTTGTCGATGCCTCGTGCGACGAAGTTGCTTGCATTGATACTGCGAAGGAACCTGATTTCCGCCAAATCAGCTGTACTGTCAATGCGTGGTCGAACTACGCGTGTCACGGCACGAGGACAACTATGAACAGACCGGAGATTATAAAAGCATCGCATCGTGCGCTACTCTTCAGTGGGAGCGGCGGCAGCATCGAATGCACTCGCTTCAAAATATTATGCTCTCCTTTCCAGATTGTTGCATGTACGAGATCTTCTGCGTTCAGGACGGCCCATCCTATTCAAGCCATCTCGATAGCCTACCTTCTTGGCTGTACAGCGGATGCTTTGTCGATGCCTCGCGCTGCGAAGTTGCTTGCATGGATACTGCGAAGAAACCTGATTTCCACCATATCTGCTGGACTGTCAATGCGTGGTCGAACTGCGCGTGTCACGGCACCAGGAGAACTATGAGCACACCGGAGATTATAAAAGCATCGCATCATGCACTACTTTTCAACGGGTCCGACGGCAGCATCGAATGCACTCACTTCAATATCTGATGCTCTGCTTTGCAGATTGTTGCATACACCGGGATCTTCTGCGTTCAGGACGGCCCATCCTATTCAAGGCAGCTCGATAGCCTTTTTTCTTGGCCCGTCAGCTGATGCTTTGTCAATGCTTCGTGCGGTGAAGTTATTTGCATGGATACGGCGAAGAAACCTGATTTCCACCTCACCTGCTGGACTGTCAATGCGTGGTCGAACTGCGCGTGTCACGGCACCAGGACAACTATGAGTACACCGGAGACTATAAAAGCATTGCATCGTGTGCTACTCTTCAGTATATCCGGCGGCAGCATCGAATGCAGTCGCTTCAAAATCTTATGCTATGCTTTGCAGATTGCTGCATGCCCCGGGATATTGTTCGTTCAGGACGGTCATCCTCAATAGCCCACCTTCTTGGCCGGTCAGCGGGTGCTTTGTCGACGCCTCGTGCGGTGAAGTTGCTTGCATGGATACTGCGAAGAAACCTGATTTCCACCATACCTTCTTGACTGTCAATGCGTGGTCGAATTGCATGTGTCACGGCACCAGGACAACTATGAGCACACCGGAGATTTTAAAAGCATCGCATTGTGAGCTACTGTTCAGTGGGTCCGGCGGCAGCATCGAATGCACTCGCTTAAAAATCTTATGCTGTGCTTTGCAGATTGCGGCATGCACTGGGATTTTCTGCGTTCAGGACGGCCCATCCCATTCAAGCCATCTAGATAGCCTACTTTCTTGGCCGGTCAGCTGATGCTTTGTCGATGCCTCGTGCGGCGAAGTTGCTTGCATTGATACTGCGAAGAAACCTGATTTCCGCCAAATCAGTTGTACTATCAATGCGTGGTCGAACTGCGCATGTCACGGCACCAGGAAAACTATGAGCACACCGGAGATTACAAAAGCATCGCATCGTGCGCTACTCTTCAGTGGGTCCGGCGGCAGCATCGAATGCACTCGCTTCAAAATGTTATGCTCTGCTTTCCAGATCGTACCAGATCTTCTGCGTTCAGGACGGCCCATCGTATTCAAGCCATCTCGATAGTCTACCTTCTTTGCTGTACAGCGGATGCTTTGTCGATGCCTCGTGCGGCGAAGTTGCTTGCATGGATACTGCAAAGAAACCTGATTTCCACCATATCTGCTGGACTGTCAATGCCTGGTCGAACTGCGCGTGTCACGGCACCAGGAGAACTATGAGCACACCGGAGATTATAAAAGCATCGCATCATGCACTACTTTTCAACGGGTCCGACGGCAGCATCGAATGCACTCGCTTCAATATCTGATGCTCTGCTTTGCAGATTGTTCCATACACCGGGATCTTCTGCTTTCAGGACGGCCCATCCTATTCAAGCCAGCTCGATAGCCTACCTTCTTGGCCCGTCAGCGGATGCTTTGTGAATGCCTCGTGCGGCGAAGTTGCTTGCATCGATATAGCGAAGAAACCTGATTTCCAACATATCTGCTGGACTGTCAATGTGCGGTTGAACTGCGCATGTCACGGCACCAGGATAGCTATCAGCACACCGGAGATTATAAAAGCATTGCATCATGTGCTACTGTTCAGTGGGTGTGGCGGCAGCATCGAATGCACTCGCTTCAAAATCTTATGCTATGCTTTGCAGATTGTTGCATGCACCGGGATATTCTGCGTTCAGGACAGCCCATCCTCGATAGCCTACCTTCTTGGCCGGTCAGCGGATGCTTTGTCGACACCTCGTGCGGCGAAGTTGCTTGCATGGATACGGCGAAGAAACCTGCTTTCCACCATACCTGCTGGACTGTCAATGCGTGGTCGAACTGCACGTGTCATGGCACCAGGACAACTATGAGCACACCGGAGATTAGAAAAGCATCACATCGTGCGCTATTCTTCAGTGGGTCTGGCGGCAGCATCGAATGCACTCGCTTTAAAATTTTATGACTGCTTTCCAGATTGCTGCATGCACCGGGATCGTTTGCGTTCAGGATGGCCCATCCTATTCAAGCCATCTCAATAGCCTACCTTCTTGGCCGGTCAGCCGACGCTTCGTCAATGCCTCGTGGGGCGATGCTGCTTGCAGGGATACTGCGAAGAAACCTGATTTCCAGCATATCTGCTGGGCTGTCAATGCGTGGTCGAACTGTGCGTGTCACGGCACCAGCACAACTATGAGCACACCGAAGTACATAAAAGCATCGCATCGTGTGGTACTCTTCAGTGGGTCCGACGGCAGCATCGAATGCAGTCGCTTCAATATCTGATGCTGTGCTTTGCAGATTGCTGCATACACCGGGATCTTCTGCGTTCAGGACGGCCCATCCTATTCAAGCTAGCTCGATAGCCTACCTTCTTGGCCCGTCAGTGGATGCTTTGTCGATGCCTCGTGCGGCGAAGTTGCTTGCATTGATACTGCGAAGGAACCTGATTTCCGCCAAATCAGCTGTACTGTCAATGCGTGGTCGAACTACGCGTGTCACGGCACCAGGACAACTATGAACACGCCGCAGATTATAAAAGCATCGCATCGTGCGCTACTCTTCAGTGGGAGCGGCGACAGCATCTAATGCACTCGCTTCACAATATTATACTCTGCTTTCCAGATTGTTGCATGTACGAGATCTTCTGCGTTCAGGACGGCCCATCCTATTCAAGCCATCTCGATAGCCTACCTTCTTGTCTGTACAGCGGATGCTTTGTCGATGACTCGTGCGGCGAAGTTGCTTGCATGGATACAGCGAAGAAACCTGATTTGCACCATATCTGCTGGACTGTCAATGCGTGGTCGAACTGCGCGTTTCACGGCACCAGGACAACTATGAGCATACCAGGCAGTAGAAAAGCATCGCATCATGCATTACCCTTCAGTAGGTCCGGCGGCAGCATCGAATGTACTCGCTTAAGTATCTTATGCTCTGCTTTGCAGATTGTTGCATACACAGGGAACTTCTGCGTTCAGGACGGCCCATCCTCGATAGCCTACCTTCTTGGCCGGTCAGCGGATGCTTTCTCGACGCCTCGTGCGGCGACGTTGCTTGCATGGATACTGCGACGAAACCTGATTTCCCCCATATCTGCTGGACTGTCAATGCGTGGTCGAACCGCGCGTGTCACGGCACCAGGAGAACTATGCGCAAACCGGAGATTATAAAAGCATCACATCATGCATTACCCTTCAGTAGGTCCGGCGGCAGCGTCGAATGCACTCGCTTCAATATCTTATGCTCTGCTTTGCAGATTGTTGCATACACCGGGAACTTCTGCGTTCAGGACGGCCCATCCTATTCAATCCAGCTCGATAGCCTACCTTCTTGGCTGTACAGCGGATGCTTTGTCAATGCCTCGTGCGGTGAAGTTGCTTGCATGGATACTGCGACGAAACCTGATTTCCCCCATCTCTACTGGACTGAACAATGCGTGGTCGAACTGCGCGTGTCACGGCACCAGGAGATTTATAAGCACACCGGAGATTATGCAAGTATCGCATCATGCACTACCCTTCAGTGAGTCCGGTGGCAGCATCGAATGCACAGGCTTCAATATCGTATGCTCTGCTTTGGAGATTGCTGTAAGCGCTGGGATTTTCTGCGTTCAGGACGGCCCATCCTATTCAAGCCAGCTCGATAGCCTATCTGCTTGGCCCGTCAGTGGATGCTTTGTTAGTGCCTCGTGCGGCGAAGTTGCTTGCATGGATACTGCGACGAAACATGATTTCCACCATATCTGCTTGACTGTCAATTCGTGGTCAAACTGTGCTTGTCCCGGCACCAGCACAACTTTGAGCACACCGAAGATTACAAAAGCATCGCATCGTGTGGTACTCTTCAGTGGGTCCGGCGGCAGCATCAAATGTACTCGCTTCAAAATCATATGCTCTGCTTTACAGATTGCTGCATGTACGAGATCTTCTGCGTTCAGGACGGCCCATCCTATTCAAGCCAGCTCAATAGCCTACTTTCTTGGCCCTTTAGTGGATACTTTGTCGATGCCTCGTGCGGCGAAGTTGCTTGCATTGATACTGCGAAGGAACCTGATTTCCGCCAAATCAGCTGTACTGTCAATGCGTGGTCGAACTACGCGTGTCACGGCACGAGGACAACTATGAACAGACCGGAGATTATAAAAGCATCGCATCGTGCGCTACTCTTCAGTGGGAGCGGCGGCAGCATCGAATGCACTCGCTTCAAAATATTATGCTCTCCTTTCCAGATTGTTGCATGTACGAGATCTTCTGCGTTCAGGACGGCCCATCCTATTCAAGCCATCTCGATAGCCTACCTTCTTGGCTGTACAGCGGATGCTTTGTCGATGCCTCGCGCTGCGAAGTTGCTTGCATGGATACTGCGAAGAAACCTGATTTCCACCATATCTGCTGGACTGTCAATGCGTGGTCGAACTGCGCGTGTCACGGCACCAGGAGAACTATGAGCACACCGGAGATTATAAAAGCATCGCATCATGCACTACTTTTCAACGGGTCCGACGGCAGCATCGAATGCACTCACTTCAATATCTGATGCTCTGCTTTGCAGATTGTTGCATACACCGGGATCTTCTGCGTTCAGGACGGCCCATCCTATTCAAGGCAGCTCGATAGCCTTTTTTCTTGGCCCGTCAGCTGATGCTTTGTCAATGCTTCGTGCGGTGAAGTTATTTGCATGGATACGGCGAAGAAACCTGATTTCCACCTCACCTGCTGGACTGTCAATGCGTGGTCGAACTGCGCGTGTCACGGCACCAGGACAACTATGAGTACACCGGAGACTATAAAAGCATTGCATCGTGTGCTACTCTTCAGTATATCCGGCGGCAGCATCGAATGCAGTCGCTTCAAAATCTTATGCTATGCTTTGCAGATTGCTGCATGCCCCGGGATATTGTTCGTTCAGGACGGTCATCCTCAATAGCCCACCTTCTTGGCCGGTCAGCGGGTGCTTTGTCGACGCCTCGTGCGGTGAAGTTGCTTGCATGGATACTGCGAAGAAACCTGATTTCCACCATACCTTCTTGACTGTCAATGCGTGGTCGAATTGCATGTGTCACGGCACCAGGACAACTATGAGCACACCGCAGATTTTAAAAGCATCGCATTGTGAGCTACTGTTCAGTGGGTCCGGCGGCAGCATCGAATGCACTCGCTTAAAAATCTTATGCTGTGCTTTGCAGATTGCGGCATGCACTGGGATTTTCTGCGTTCAGGACGGCCCATCCCATTCAAGCCATCTAGATAGCCTACTTTCTTGGCCGGTCAGCTGATGCTTTGTCGATGCCTCGTGCGGCGAAGTTGCTTGCATTGATACTGCGAAGAAACCTGATTTCCGCCAAATCAGTTGTACTATCAATGCGTGGTCGAACTGCGCATGTCACGGCACCAGGAAAACTATGAGCACACCGGAGATTACAAAAGCATCGCATCGTGCGCTACTCTTCAGTGGGTCCGGCGGCAGCATCGAATGCACTCGCTTCAAAATGTTATGCTCTGCTTTCCAGATCGTACCAGATCTTCTGCGTTCAGGACGGCCCATCGTATTCAAGCCATCTCGATAGTCTACCTTCTTTGCTGTACAGCGGATGCTTTGTCGATGCCTCGTGCGGCGAAGTTGCTTGCATGGATACTGCAAAGAAACCTGATTTCCACCATATCTGCTGGACTGTCAATGCCTGGTCGAACTGCGCGTGTCACGGCACCAGGAGAACTATGAGCACACCGGAGATTATAAAAGCATCGCATCATGCACTACTTTTCAACGGGTCCGACGGCAGCATCGAATGCACTCGCTTCAATATCTGATGCTCTGCTTTGCAGATTGTTCCATACACCGGGATCTTCTGCTTTCAGGACGGCCCATCCTATTCAAGCCAGCTCGATAGCCTACCTTCTTGGCCCGTCAGCGGATGCTTTGTGAATGCCTCGTGCGGCGAAGTTGCTTGCATCGATATAGCGAAGAAACCTGATTTCCAACATATCTGCTGGACTGTCAATGTGCGGTTGAACTGCGCATGTCACGGCACCAGGATAGCTATCAGCACACCGGAGATTATAAAAGCATTGCATCATGTGCTACTGTTCAGTGGGTGTGGCGGCAGCATCGAATGCACTCGCTTCAAAATCTTATGCTATGCTTTGCAGATTGTTGCATGCACCGGGATATTCTGCGTTCAGGACAGCCCATCCTCGATAGCCTACCTTCTTGGCCGGTCAGCGGATGCTTTGTCGACACCTCGTGCGGCGAAGTTGCTTGCATGGATACGGCGAAGAAACCTGCTTTCCACCATACCTGCTGGACTGTCAATGCGTGGTCGAACTGCACGTGTCATGGCACCAGGACAACTATGAGCACACCGGAGATTAGAAAAGCATCACATCGTGCGCTATTCTTCAGTGGGTCTGGCGGCAGCATCGAATGCACTCGCTTTAAAATTTTATGACTGCTTTCCAGATTGCTGCATGCACCGGGATCGTTTGCGTTCAGGATGGCCCATCCTATTCAAGCCATCTCAATAGCCTACCTTCTTGGCCGGTCAGCCGACGCTTCGTCAATGCCTCGTGGGGCGATGCTGCTTGCAGGGATACTGCGAAGAAACCTGATTTCCAGCATATCTGCTGGGCTGTCAATGCGTGGTCGAACTGTGCGTGTCACGGCACCAGCACAACTATGAGCACACCGAAGTACATAAAAGCATCGCATCGTGTGGTACTCTTCAGTGGGTCCGACGCCAGCATCGAATTCACTCGGTTCAAAATATTATGCTCAGCCTGACAGGTAAGCTTGAAGTACAGTTTCAAGAGCTATAGAAGTGACAATCGTTTCCTATTGCTGATGCCGGACCCCCCCCTGTAGTCCTCATGAATGTTTCTTTCGCTGACAAATTTCTTAGGGATGCTGTTGCTATTGTGCAGTGATGTGGAAAGTAAGCCTGGCTCCGTTATTTAAAAAAAAAGTCGCTCGAATTACTCTCAGGACATACAGAAATCAGCCAGGAGCGGTCTTTCCTCTAGGGCTGCATTCTTCGAACAGCGATTAACTGGTATAGAGCAGTATATTGCACCAATTGCCGGTGTTGCGTAGCGCGTATCTGAGCTTGAAAAGGCTGTAACTGACCGTCAAGTGATCGTTAATAAATGGGATTACAAAAATGACGATGTAGAAAACAGCTCCTGCAGAAACACCTTGCTTATATTCGGTCTTGCTGAAAGCTCCCGCGAATCTTCAGAGGAGTTGCTAAAAGCGGTAACTGAACTGATTACACCGAAACTAGAAATTAACTGCAGCGATATCGAACGCTGACATAGGGTGGGAATGTGAAAGAGCAGTAATCCAAGACCTGTAATTATAACGTTGCTGGATTTTGGAACTAAGGTCGCTATATTAAGTAATGCAAGAAAGTTGAAACGCACAAAAATATTTATAAATGAAGACTTCTCTGTTCGCGTGAGGCAGGTACGCAAGGAGCTATGGCAGAGTTAAGCTGAGATAAGGAAAAATGCGCAAAACGCCTGGCTGCATTGTGATCATCTGTTGGTCGACAACGTTCGGTACTTTTGGGATAATAGCAAAAAACTATCGTTAGAGAAAGCCGTCGGTTTACCGATATGGACGATGATTGACGGTTTCGAGCGCAATGCTTCACGCTTTGGAATCTAAATACACGTAGCCTCATTAATAAAATTGAAAACATTAACTGGCTTATTGAATGTCATATTCCATCAGTTATCTGTGTGACTGAGACTTGGCTAAACGAATCTATTCTTGATCATGAATTGTTGCCTCCTGGTTACACGGTTCTAAGAAAAGACAGGCCTTCTGGACGTGTTGGCGGAGAAGCACTTTTGATTAAAAGTGGTATTGAATTCTCTTTACAACCTCAGCTTCCAAATGTTGAGTCAATATGGTGTAAACTAAAACTTGATGGTTTCGCTATTATTATCGGCGCTATCTACCGTCCCCCAAAATTCCGTCCCTGACCTTTTTTTGGCCATCAGTGATTCTATTGTCGGACAAAAGCTTAACTTTTCTAAACTGGTACTTACCGGTGACTTTAATACAGCCGCTATATTTTGGCATTCGTTATCATCAACTGGCCGTGATAGAATAAATTGTGCTTCGTTATTTGACATGCCAGTAGCTTTTGATCTATTGCAGGTGGTTGTTGATTCAACGGCCGAAGATTCGGTCTTAGATCTTGTTTTTGTCAATGATGATTTGGTAAAGAATGGATATCAGTGTCGTGTTGTTGACAAAATTTCCGATCATAAGGCTCTTATTCTTCATCTAAATGTTGCTTATGTACCAGTACGACCAACGTTTAAAACTGTCCTGAATTTCGAGCGTGCTGACGACACTTCTATTACTGCTAAACTTGCATCATGTTTTGATGATTTTGTTTCTTGTAGTGAACCCTACAGTGTTAATATGTTGACTAACCTATTTTATAGTATAGTTATTGAGTGTATAGCGCAATTTCTTCCTCAAAAGAGTACAAAACGTCATGCTTCACACCCTTGGTATACCAGACCAATATACAGCTCGAACGTCGCATTAAGCGATCGCGAAAACGACAGAATGCACACAATAATGATGGCAAGTCCCTAAATAAATTACCGAAATCTGAACTAAAAGACAAAATTAGTGAAGCTAGAAAGCTCTATTTGAATACCACATTATCCTCTTTTTATGGAAAATAATACACTTAAGTTTTGGAAAACAATCAACCCTGCTACCTCCTGCCCGCCATCCTTCCTAATAAATGATGTCTCCTGTTCGGACCCTTCGACAATCTCGGAGGCGTTTATGGCTATTTCAAATCTGCGTTTGGAGATGACAGTGGTACCACCCCCGAAATTGGTATTATCCAGGAAATGGCTCCATTTCCAAGAATTGAAATGAGCTATACCGGCATTTATAACCTTCTCTTGAACATTGACATTACTAAGGGTGCCGGACCAGATGCTATACCAAACATGTTTTTGAAGCGCTATGCAGAATGGAATGCTCATTACCTAACCATATATTTTTGTAAGTCATTAGAGGCGTGTACTGTACCGGCCATTTGGAAAATCGCCAATGTAATTCCTGTGTTTGAATCGGGTAATAAGCAACTCATTTCCAACTGCAGGCCTATCTCATTACGGTGTACTTGTTGCAAAATCTTACAGCACATAATTCACAAACATGTCCTTAAATATTTTACTGCTAATAACATATTGTTGCAGAATCTAAACGGTATCCTCTCTGGTTTTTCTACAACTACTCAACTCATTGAATTCACTCATGATATCGCTTCGGCCCTAAATAATCGAGGTCAAATTGATGCCATATTCATAGGTTATAGCAAAGCGTTTGATTTCGTGTGCCACAGGGAACTTCTTCTTAGGCTCAGTAAAATTATTAACGATGACAAAATACTCGGCTGGATAACTGATTGGCAACATTTAAGGTCTCAATATGTTACTTTTAATCACAAGCAGTCATCTTCAGCCACAGTCATTTCCGGGGTACCTCAGGGCTCAGTCCTTGGGCCCCTGCTGTTCATTATTTACATTAATGATGTCACACAGGTTATTAGGGACACACCAGTGAAACGGCGATTATATGCTGACGACTGCGTGCTCTATACCGGAGTAACTAACGGACGAGATCAAGAGGTTCTTAACAATGTATTTTCATCCTTTTGTGGTTGGAGCAACGCGTGGCAAATGAGTATTAATTACCAAAGGACTGCACAAATGACTTTCACTAATAAAAATCAGCCGTTAAATTTCAGTTGCTGCAGCGGTGGCGTAGAGGTAGAACACCCGCCTCGCGTGCAAGAGGTCCGTGGTTCGAATCCCGGTGCCGCGCAATTTTCCACCGGATTAAAAAAAAAAAAAAAAATCCGCGTGTTGATAAAATTGCATAAACAGGCCTGGAGTGTGGCCTGATGCCGGTGACCAGAACCGGTAACACACTCCCTCACCAGAGCAGGATTGGCCACCCTGGTGCAGTACTTGGCCACAACCTCCTATATGAACACAACAATCAAACCCCGGCCCTCAGTCCCCAGCAGCTGCGAAGCAACTGACCACGGCGGCGGTCAGACCTGCGACGCTGCAGAGGGTGCTAAGAATCCCTGGCTCCGGACAGGCCGCCATTGGAATATGAACCTGGCAACGTTTAACGCAAGAACATTATCTAGTGAGGCGAGTCTAGCAGTGCTATTGGAAGAATTAGAGGGCAGTAAATGGGATATAATAGGGCTCAGTGAAGTTAGGAGGCCAAAAGAAGCATATACAGTGTTAAGGAGCGGGCACATCCTGTGCTACCGGGGCTTAGCGGAGAGACGAGAACTAGGAGTCGGATTCCTGATTAATAAGAATATAGCTGGTAACATACAGGAATTCTATAGCATTAACGAGAGGGTGGCATGTCTTGTTGTGAAACTTAATAAGAGGTACAAAATGAAGGTTGTACAGGTCTACGCCCCTACATCCAGTCATGATGACCAGGAAGTCGAAAGCTTCTACGAAGACGTGGAATCGGCGATGGGTAGAGTGAAAACAAAATACACTATACTGATGGGCGATTTAAATGCCAAGGTAGGCAAGAAGCATGCTGGAGACAAGGCAGTGGGGGAATATGGCATAGGCACTAGGAATAGCAGGGGGGAGGTATTAGTAGAGTTTGCAGAACAGAATAATATGAGGATAATGAATACCTTCTTCCGCAAGCGGAATAACCGAAAGTGGACATGGAGGAGCCCGAACGGCGAGACTAGAAATGAAATAGATTTCATACTCTGCGCTAACCCTGGCATCATACAAGATGTGGACGTGCTCGGTAAGGTGCGCTGCAGTGACCACAGGATGGTAAGAACTCGAATTAGCCTAGACCTGAGGAGGGAACGGAGGAAACTGGTACATATGAAGCCGATCAATGAGTTAGCGCTAAGAGGGAAAATAGAGGAATTCCAGATCAAGCTACAGAACAGGTATTCGGCTTTAAGCCACGAAGAGGATCTTAGTGTTGAAGCAATGAACGACAATCTTATGGGCATCATTAAGGAGTGTGCAATAGAAGTCGGTGGTAACTCCGTTAGACAGGATACCAGTAAGCTATCGCAGGAGACGAAAGATCTGATCAAGAAACGCCAATGTATGAAAGCCTCTAACCCTACAGCTAGAATAGAACTGGCAGAACTTTCGAAGTTAATCAACAAGCGTAAGACAGCTGACATAAGGAAGTATAACATGGATAGAATTGAACAAGCTCTCAGGAACGGAGGAAGCCTAAAAGCAGTGAAGAAGAAACTAGGAATTGGCAAGAATCAGATGTATGCGCTAAGAGACAAAGCCGGCAATATCATTACTAATATGGATGAGATAGTTCAAGTGGTTGAGGAGTTCTATAGAGATTTATACAGTACGAGTGGCACCCACGATGATAATGGAAGAGAGAATAATCTAGAGGGATTCGATATCCCAGAAGTAACGCCGGAAGAAGTAAAGAAAGCCTTGGGAGCTATGCAAAGGGGGAAGGCAGCTGGGGAGGATCAGGTAACAGCAGATTTGCTGAAGGATGGTGGGCAGATTGTTCTAGAAAAACTGGCCAGCCTCTATACGCAATGCCTCAAGACCTCGAGCGTACCGGAATCTTGGAAGAACGCTAACATAATCCTAATCCATAAGAAAGGCGACGCCAAAGACTTGAAAAATTATAGACCGATCAGCTTACTGTCCGTTGCCTACAAAGTATTTACTAAGGTAATTGCAAATAGAATCCGGAACACCTTAGACTTCCGTCAACCAAAGGACCAGGCAGGATTCCGTAAAGGCTACTCAACAATAGATCATATTCACACTATCAATCAGGTGATAGAGAAATGTGCGGAATATAACCAACCATTATATATAGCTTTCATTGATTACGAGAAAGCGTTTGATTCAGTCGAAACCTCAGCAGTCATGGAGGCATTGCGGAATCAGGGTGTAGACGAGCCGTATGTAAAAATACTGAAAGATATCTATAGTGGCTCCACAGCCACTGTACTCCTCCATAAAGAAAGCAACAAAATCCCAATAAAGAAAGGCGTCAGGCAGGGAGATACGATCTCTCCAATGCTATTCACAGCGTGTTTACAGGAGGTATTCAGAGACCTGGATTGGGAAGAATTGGGGATAAGAGTAAATGGAGAATACCTTAGTAACTTGCGCTTCGCTGATGATATTGCCTTGCTTAGTAACTCAGGGGACCAACTGCAATGCATGCTCACTGATCTGGAGAGGCAGAGCAGAAGGGTGGGACTAAAAATGAATCTGCAGAAAACTAAAGTAATGTTTAACAGTCTCGGAAGGGAACAGCAGTTTACGATAGGTAGCGAGGCACTGGAAGTGGTAAGAGAATACATCTACTTAGGACAGGTAGTGACTGCTGATCCAGATCATGAGAGTGAAATAATCAGAAGAATAAGAATGGGCTGGGGTGCGTTTGGCAGGCATTCGCAGATCATGAACAGCAGGTTGCCATTATCCCTCAAGAGAAAAGTGTATAACAGCTGTGTCTTACCAGTACTCACGTACGGGGCAGAAACCTGGAGGCTTACGAAAAGGGTTCTACTTAAATTGAGGACGACGCAACGGGCTATGGAAAGAAAAATGATAGGTGTAACGTTAAGGGATAAGAAAAGAGCAGATTGGGTGAGGGAACAAACGCGCGTTAATGACATCTTAGTTGAAATCAAGAAAAAGAAATGGGCATGGGCAGGACATGTAATGAGGAGGGAAGATAACCGATGGTCATTAAGGGTTACGGACTGGATTCCGAGGGAAGGGAAGCGTAGCAGGGGGCGACAGAAAGTTAGGTGGGCAGATGAGATTAGGAAGTTTGGAGGGTCAACATGGCCACAATTAGTACATGACCGGGGTAGTTGGAGAAGTATGGGAGAGGCCTTTGCCCTGCAGTGGGCGTAATCAGGCTGATGATGATGATGATGATGATGATGATGAAATATCAGTTATAGTTACATGTGCACTACCTGAATTCTGTGAATACCTACAAATATCTTGGAGTTACCTTAACTCAAAACTTAAGATGGCACCTTCATATTCAAACAAATTGCGCTAGGGCATTTAGGAAACTCAGAACCGCAACTTTTCTCTCTCATCTCACGCATGCGCATTATCGATAAAACCCTTTGCTCATCGACGCAAACTTAAACGTATCACTTTGCTACATAAGATTGTGCACTGCCAAAGTTGCATTCATGAACTGATTTCCTTCAGTAATCCCACTGGGCGTGCCACGCGCCGTTCTTACCCCCTTAATATTGTTCCTTTCCGGTATTTTGTAAATCGTTTGAAGTATTTCTTTTTTCCAAGCGCTGTTGAAATTTGGAACAACCTTGCTGGTTTCTTGCGGGAAAACCTAATGAAGAGTTTTCGAAAGAATTGTCTAACCATATTTTGTAATTACGTTTCAATTCATTGTATGTTGTTTTGATCTTGTGTCTGGCGTTTCCACTCCTGCTATGTCTCATGCATCGAGACAACAGTATCTGTAAAAAAAGCAGGCTTGTAAGGTCGCATGTAAAGGCGAAAGTATAATCAGAGGAGATACAGTAGCTCCTGTCGACAAAAAAGCGATGAATAACGAGTGGTGTTGTTGAGCAAGATTGTAGACCGATAATGTCGCTGGAGACAGATCAGTGCTTTTATCTCTGTAAGGAAAGGAAATGTACATTAACAGCATGTCAACTAGCGTGTAATTGATACTTCATTAAGGTTGTTGCGTGTTTTTGTTGTGTCTAGCACGAGCGAGTAGTGTAAGCGATGACACCGGAGAGAAAGCGATGGACTGAGGCCGCGAAAAGTACTTGAGGATAGACATATTGAATGTCAGCGCTGTGTTGAAGAAAGAATGCGACTTCAGTTGCTCAGGTCACCAGAAAGGTTTGAGTTGTAGCACACCGTTGGGCGTATTTGGTAACCACAGCGATAGGCACATACATACGGAAATAAACCGAGGAAGAGGGCCGAGTGAGTTGAAAATTAAATTAATGAGAGAACTCGTGTGGTGTATCAAGAGAGTGAAGAAGACAATCAGCTTAGATGGACGGCTTTTCTAAGCTAAATAGCATATGCCAACCGAATTGAATCAGCGTGGTCATACTTGCGGGACACGCTATGGTTGCCTGCCACCAGGACGCGGCGGATTTACGGCGATGACAGTTCGCATTGGGTGCTTGAGAATAAAAACGAGCTCATCAGATAGGTCCAAGGGACGCTTCGCGGTACAAGATCTCATCCTGAAAAAAACAAAAAAGCTTGCGAATAGCGGCATCAGAAAATCGAGTATTACGGCACGTGTTGATTTTATTCAAGATGACGTCAGCGTTTAATTCAGCGTCTATCTTAGGAAATGAGTTCAAGCTGTGTTTATTTGCATTACAATGGCGGGCGTAATCAGGTAAATATTGAAAGCTTTTCATCAGAGGGTGCCTGAGTACTTTGTGTACATCACGTACGACAATGATAGCAAGAACGCAACATTATTCGAGAATATAATTCGAAAACAAGTTCACATATTATTACAGTGCAGTAAAAAGGAAGTGGCTCCACAGTATCGCTGTGGATGACGGAAGTAATGAACATACTAAAAAATACAGTCTTATAGGCGTCTAGTAAACTGGATAGACCATTCACGTCTTGGCAATGGTATAAAAGTTACTTCTAAAGCCGTAAAGTTTAGTTGGCAAATCATACAGTTGGCTCCCGCAGTGATGAAACCTCGCAAAGTACGCAATGACACCACGAGGACACGCGACACTACGGCAACAAATAAATATATTTTCTTTAAAGCGAAGCTTTCTTCCTCTTCCTTCGACTTTTCCACTGCTGTTCCAGCTGTTTTGCGCGCCACGTCGAGGGTGGGGGTGCATATACATGGAAGGAACGGGGCACAGAGGAATGGCGACGCGAGAAACTTGTTTGGATCTTTCCATCGCGTCACATGTGCACAGGGCCCTCTGGAGCTCCCCGGGCGTCGTCACATTATCCTCTCGACAGCTCTAATTATCTGTGACCGCCCGCAAAGCATTGAAGAAACTGCAGCGCTTATAGTTCCACTAACGTGCAAGTTCTGAGAAGAGATAAATAGAATGGTAGAAAGGGGGCAAGGAGATGAGGCAGAAGATGAGTAGAACCGGTGCAGTCGTGAAAGAAGAGAATAACAGCCTTGCCATTCTTCGCTCGCAGTTCCCATACAGGGGGGAAGGTCGGGGCAGGTAAAAGGTTACGTTAGGGAAACGAAGATAAGGCAACGCTACTACTATAGACACGACAACAGTTGCGGGCAAATTGAAGGTACGGTACTGTACGTTGCTGCTGTTCCTGAAAAATAAACACCATGCAAATTCGTCAATCTGGCTATTGACACAGAGCGTGCAGATGCAAATCCACATTAAATCACCGTTGGGTCTATGCAACACTACGGAAGCGGTCGCACGTCAAATCAACGCTTCTGAGCCCGCCGCGATAGCTATGCGACTATGGCATCGCTCGACGTCGTGGTTTCGATCCCCACCTCGGGAGCTGGATTTCGACGAGAGCGAAATACAGGAACAGTCGTGCAGTTAGATTTAGGTGCACGTTAAAGAACGCCAAGGTGTTCAAATTGATCGGGAGTCCGCCACTGCGGCGTGTCTCACAATCCTATTGCCGTTATAGCACGTAGAGCCTAATACTTCTGCCAGAACTTTTGCCATGCTACGATGCGCCATGTGAGGAAATGACAATGATGAATGCTTTCATACGTTAACAAACAATGGTGCAGAACAATGCCTCCAACAAACACGTCTCGTGGTATGTTGTGTACTACGCAGACAAACAGAAGTGATGTACGCAAGGTAACATTTGCCATCAACTCACTACTCTCGTATTGCACAAAACGCTGAAGAAAATTATACATTCGCAGTCAGCATTACCGCTAATTATCGTCAATAAAAGCAAACAACCAAAAAACTTCACTTACATCTATTCCCACAGTGCATGGGATCCACATCATTTTTAGGCTGTGAATTTATATGCTTAGAAATGGCGCTCATTATTACAATATTTTCATTCGCAGTGAGCAAAAGCTGTTGTCGTGTCCACGGTAGAATTGATTTAAACGGCTTCAATCCCATGGCCATTACAGCACTGCCAACGTCCATGGGATGGTAGTCGTCGAAATGGGATATATGTGACAGGGAAATCAGGACGTCGATGAATGGCAAGAAGGCAGACGCTTGCACAATACCCCAGGAAATTAAAATTTCTCTCTGAGCAGCATGGTCAGGAGGCCGTGCCATGGTTTCAGAATCTATTAAAGATCCCCCAAAATATGAGCTGAGGCCGACAAAAATGCAAGCGTTTTGGGAAAGGTGAAACTGCTGGAAATCTCAGGACAGTACTACCCTAATTATAAGAGGTGACTTAAAGATGTTTAATGTTGGAAATTTAATGTTGGAAGGCAAATTTCGGGACAATTAAATTGGCTGTTGAAGGAGTTCAGCGCAGACCCGATGGCGCGAAATAAGGCGAGAATGTCAGCAAGTGTTGAAGAGAGGTCAAGCACGTAAGTCCTGTGGCCGACGCCAGCGCCCAGCAACTGTCAGGCGACTGCACGTATAAGCGAGATGCCTGGTCGTAAGTCGTTGCAGGGTGATCCGGGTATGAAATTTTGGGCGCGGACTCCTTCACATTAAATACAATACACTCCACGAGTCATTCTTCGACGGCGCGTATCGATTCTCGCGTCATGCGGATGCAAAGCAAATTGTCTCACGTGCCGACTGCCACCTTCCTCAAACTTCCAACATTCCTTACCCACCGTAGTTGCTTAGTGGATATGGTGTTGGGCTGCCGTATTTTGATGGGAGCGAAATGCGACAACACCTATGTACTTAGATTTAGGTGCACGTTAAAGAACCCCAGGAGATCAAAATCACAACGGAATCCCGCACTGCGGCACGCCTCATTATCAGATGGTGGTTGCGGCAAGTAAAACTGCGTAATTTATTACATACCGTTCCTTAGGGATGTCGCTGGGAGTCGCACAACTCTGGAATACAAATAAGCGTCAGGAGCGCGAGATCCTTGAGTATTTGGGTAGCCATTTTGGCGTTCGATATCTGCTAGTGTACATTGCGGCTATATTATGTAGGCGGAATGGAGAAATGGTAGACAATATTGAGAACAGTAAAAGATCCCGCATATGTTACTGCACAATAATCCTAAATAACGATGTTCCTTCGGGCACGTGGATAACCGTGACGGGACAGTACTTTCACAACTGCAAGTACTGTATATGTCATGCCCAAGATGTACCTGGCCCAGTAGACAAAAAATTAAATTATGGGGTTTTACGTGCGAGAACCACTTTCTGATTATGAGGCACGCCGTAGTGGAGGACGCCGGAAATTTTGACCAGCTGAGGTTCTTTAACGTACACCTAGATATAAGTACCACGGGTGTTCTCGCATTTCGCCCCCATCGAAATGCGGCCGCCGTGGCCGGGATTCGATCCCGCGAACTCGTGCTCAGCAGCCCAACACCATAGCCACTGAGCAACCACGGCGGGTGGGCTCAGTAGACAGTAAATGGGATGTAATATTGTGAGCAGCTTCGGCCATCGCACGTTAACGGACGGCGACACAGACAGTTTGCACAATTCTTGTGTGCTGCCTTTTGCATCAAGGTGCAAAACCAACTTATCCATGTACCCATGTAAATAGTTATGTACATCTGGATTTGCAGTTGCTGCGGTAGCCCATGAGTGTGGATAGCAAAATCGCTAGGGAAATAATTCGGGGCACCTTAATGAAATCGATGTCAAAATCAGAAGGCGTCCACGACGGCGTCTCTCGTAGACGCTGTGCGATGTTCGGACGTTAAGAATCTGTGCCGGCTGTAGAAAGGCTGCCGCGGGGTGCTGCCGACTATTTCCGTAGCATCAAAAGAAAGGAAAAAAAAGAGAAAGAAGTGAAAAAGAAAAGAAAGAACCGTAACAAAAGCGCAGAATCAATCATCGCTCTTCGAGACTAAACACTCTCAGGATGATAAATCATTTCCAGCCGACGAGTGGCTACTCTTTATGAAGAACACTAATAACGCCGGCGGGACAAGCATTGCGGCGAAGTTCAGTGTGCAGGGATAGCTTTTAACAGTTTTATTTTTGTTTTGCTGACGTGATCACTACGTCGCCATGGGAAGTTTGAAAAGTTTAAGGCCAGTAGGCCACGTGGTGCCACTCACGCGAACTAAACCCTCTTGTCCAGAAAATCTGTACGCGGCGAAGAATAGAAAAACCGTTGTTTTGGTACTAAATTACGCTACACCAGCGTGTATTGAAACTTCACATAAGCGAAAGGGTGTTTCGGCGCTATAAACCTCTTTATGAGGTCAAAGTGGATTTGACCACTTGTGCAGATACGGTAGTGACGGCGTTTTTATCTATTTACACGGTGCAAGTTTCATGGCTCCTGAAGCATGCAAAAAATGTAGAAAAACTGTTTCAAAGCTACCGAATATAAGAGAGTGCGCATTAGATGTTCTCCTAGGATAAAAATTAACAATTTTTCTTCCCAAACCACATAGAGGTTTGTCGCATTTCATACATAGGGTTTTCGTGTTCACTTGTGTCTTGCCTGCCCGAAGGCTTTTAAAACGTGAATTTGCGGAGGCCGCTACCACGTGGTGCTTTCACTAAGTGATTCAAAAACGCGACGCTCTAGCTCGCCGTCATGTGAAGCATCTGAAGAACTTATCGCATTTCGGGATGCGTGTAGATAGGTTCGTGTGTACTGAATAAATGACGCAATGCTGAAATATGAAAGCTTTCTATGTTGGCCTTATAGGCAGGTTCCGTCAGTGGGATTTGTTAGTCTCGGTTGCTGATAGTGCCAACGGAGAGAAAGAGAGTAAAAGAAACAAGAAAATGCAGTCGACTTATCCAGAACGATGTCAGGTCGGCTACTCTGCACGGGGAAAAAGCATAATGGATTAAAAGAAGGAAGGAAAAAGCAGAAGAACAGAGAGTTCGCGTGCAGACTAGCAGATACGCGGGATCTGTAAGCTTGTTCTCAAGTTTGATGATTTTTGGGAAGACATGACAGCGCGCGCAATATTCTAGATTAAGAATATTGCGATCTCCGGTATTATTGCCTCTGCAAGGGGTCGGCCGTCCAGTCGGCTGAGCGCGTTCCGCAGAGTATGCCGCTCGATGTGGAAGCGGATTGACGATGTATATACAGGAACTTCAGCCTAATAATGTTATTCTCGCCCCGCTTTAATGATCTTCGCTGAACGAAGAAACCAGTGCAAGCTACTTCACCGATCGCACAAGGTATGTTGCCGTCGAAAAGGGGATCAGAGAGCGAATGCTGCGATGTCTAATTTATGCGTAGGAGGCGAACCCAAGCGTGATATTATAGAAACAGCCCCATATCACGATCATTGATGACAATAAAAAAAAATAGAAGAAGAGGACCAAGAATAGAAAGACGATTCTTTATTCATATCGAATATGACAAAAAATGACCAATAACTTTATTATAATGTGGCGTGAAACCACGAGTTTCATGAGAGTGATTCATACGTTTGCACAATAGAAATATGCAACATGAATGTGCGAGTGGTTTTAGGGGAAAAAATGGTAGAGGAAAAAGAACGCTGACTTACAACTTACAACTGACCTGCCTTATGCACTTCAAACATGCAAGTTGCTCGCTTTGCTGATGATGATTATATTTTCTAGAACACAGTTGACCGCAGCCATTTTATAGTAACCAGAGCTACGCTAAGGTCGTCGGTGTAAACATCGTTAGCCAGCATGCAAGCCTGAAAAAAAAAAGAAGGCACATTGGTAAGAAAAGGCTTCTAAGAACAATAACTGCCTGCTGTAACAGGTGAAAGGACACATTTCCTAGTGCTAAAAGAAATGCTTAAATCTTTCTTGACAAAGTAAACACTTGCGGCTTCTTTCACAGTTATACAATACTCTTCCTCACTTCTTGACTCCTGTTTTCCTTCACCGGCAGTTGTAGCTTTCTGTTGCAGAGCCTAAGGACGTTGGTTGAATTTCTAGTCTTAGAGGTGCTCGTGAACCGCGCTGAGATTGCCCTTTAAGGAACCTCACAGGGCTGAAATAATCCGGAGCCTTTCTGACGGTGTTTGTAACATCCGGTCGTTGGTTAGGGCGTAAACTCTGATAACGTTTTTTTCCCCGTTTACTTGCAACCATGAACGGGAAATGCAGACCCCAAGCCTCAGTATCAGATACAGCACTCTCACCAAAGTCGAACAACAATGAGCACTCCGTATTGTGTCTTTATATATGCCACTTAAATTGATGTTATCACTCTCTGTACTTCTGAGAAAACCTATGTGCTTGAGTGAAATATGGTCAATTGGTGTAATGTGAGCGTTAGTCAGGGACATTAGCCTGGAGTACACAAGAAAATTTCGTACAAGCTAGCCGGCTGAATGAGTATAAAGATAGGTAAATGCCCTCAGCGCTTCGAAAACGAGGACGGGAAAAACATAAAAAGAAATACAAGCCTGCCTACACACGGCGTCATTGTGACCGTGCGTAATAAGGCCTTGCTGCCACGTTGTATAGTGACGGGGAAGAACACAGTAGATAAACTGAACCACGAAGCAAACTCTTTATTTAGCGAGCCTCTGCCCACTAAAGAAGCTGACAATCAATGCACAGCGATAGCAGTGAGCGCAGTCAGAGACTGTCGAAATCTGACCAGCGGGTGAAGCGCGTCGGCTTTGATAGATGACTCGTCCAAGTTGAAGCGTACTCGCTGGTTCCCGCGTGCCTTCCATAAAGCACTACACAACTCGCGTCGCACACACAGTCAGGTTACGCAAGGTTCGGGGACAAAGACAACCGAGAGAAACATCGAAAATACTCGAGAGACTTCCCATACATACAGGCACGTCCTGCACAGACAGATAACGTTTAACACCTTATAGTAGGGAAGAAAGTGGCCACCGGAGAAAGCCATACAAGCACACGTGTCAATATAAATTACTATAGGTAGTTCGTTTCTGTTTATTGTTTAATCTGCAACAGTTTTCAGTGTGGAACATGTACTCACAGCGCCTTCCCTCAATATTCCCTCTGCAGCAGACATGTTGTATTGCTACAAAGAAAAAAGCAAAGGCATTTTCGATAATATGATTTATATTTCTGCCGTGGAACAACAGCGCTAAATCAAACATTCTCTCACCGGATTCAGTTTGAACGACAGGACAGACATGTCGACAACGCACTTCGGCATCACCTCCCTGAAGGCAACCTGCGGTGAACACCAGTTTGTAATTTTAAGATGCTGTAAATGGTAGGAGGAATGCGTTCAAAATTAAATGGTGTGATATCTGCAGCTAATAGACAACTAACTGACAGATGTTTATTGCAGTTGCTCACGTATTGAAGTTCACTAACTGTAGTAACTCGCAGCGGGAACTGATATTACCAGAATATTGTGCTAATACTCATAATCAGTCTACTAACACTGAACTAATAATGTGTGCCCTAATAATTCAAAGCAATCTATGTACACGTGTAGTATGCGGTTTCATTGATATGATGGTTTATATAATGTGCCAACATTATTCAGACCATACTCAAACCTAGTATTCTCGCTGGAAACATTGGAGAATTGTTGATACATATTACCTGTTTATTTTTATTTCGTTCATTTACAGCGAGGAGTTGATAATGCCACACTGTGCCAACGTTATTCAGCCGTATCACCCTGGAACTATTCGTGTTATGTACAAAGAATAAATTATCCTAAGTGTGCTGTTATGACGTCTCACAAGAAGAAAGGTGGTTAAACAAGGGGCCCGATATTTATTAATCACAGCATCAGAGGCCAACAAACAAAGACACACAGGAGAACACAGGGGAAACTAATTGTACTTACTAATTGAATTAAACGAACGATAAAGTAACAGAAATGAAAGTGGATTAAAAAACAACTTGCCTTATCTGGCGAACGATCCCACGTCTTCGCATTACGCCTGCAATGGCATACAAATTGAGCCGGCAATGTAGAGTGGGCAACATTGATGTCTTCAGACCGCGCATGTGGGTTTATAGACCAGTAGCCTTCACCCAAAAAGATCCCGTGCTCGTGACGCCTGCGGCAGAAAGGTTGGTCCACATCCGCCGCCAAGCTTTGTGAGTGGTGGCTCTCGCTAACAGTCCCAGTATTAGTTTTAGTAGTAACTCATAAATATCCCAGAAAGTGGGCGGCAGGACCTCGCTGCAGTAGCTCAATTGGTAGAGCATCGCAAGCATAATGCGAAGATGTGGGATCGTTGCCCACCTGTGGCAAGTTATTTTTTCACCCACCTTCATTTAAAATTTATTATTTTTTAAAGTTAATTTGTAAGTACAAGTAGTTTCCCCTCTCTTCTCCTAGGTCTCTTAGTTTGTTGGGTTCTTATGGTGTTATGACGTCGACAAAACAGGCCGTGTTGGAATGAGAAATTTCAAAACATATCGTCTGGTCGAAAACTCGAGTAATATTAGAAACCGAACAAACAGAACATCTACCAGAATGCTATTGGAAACGAGGATGATGTTTTAGCATCCATACAGAAGCATTTCACAATCAACTAAGAGGCTCAGCACCAATAGAGAGGCCATAGGATCAGTACCGCAAGATGTATTAACCCATGGGCCTTCGTGATTGGCCCAATTTGCTTCTATGCTGTATTCATCATTGGCTCTCTTTATTATTCAACTATCTCCGCCGTCGACGCACTTTACTCGTGCAGAATGGGACCGAGCGTCAGAATGGGACCGAACTCAGGAAAACAAATATAGATAGCACCATTTCGATGAAGAAATTGGGCGGTTGAAGGCGAATATTTGTTGCCATGAGGATATTTACGCACGGTTGGTTGTTTCAGTTCATACTTCTCTGGACGCCGAAGAAGGATGCCGGCACATATGTAGGGGTAATACAGACGGGGCTACATATTGGCCGACTTGTTATATGAGTACTGTCGTGTCTGCATGCTATTCGGCAAGGCAGCAGCAGCAGCAGACACGGCCACGAAAGTCCGGGATTATTCCGAAAGAAAAGTTCACTTTAAAAACAGCCTATGGGCAGGCTAATTAGGTTCATAATTATTGCTGAGAACATGCGCGTGTTTCTAGCACCATTTAGATTACATTAGAGTATATGGCTTTTACGTGCCAAAGCCACGATGTGATTATGAGGCACGCCGTAGTGGGCGAATGCGAAAATTTTGGCTACCTGGGGTTATTTAAAGTGACCTAATTCCAAGCACATGGGTGTTTTCGCATTTCGGCCCCATTGAAATGCGGCCGCTGTGGCCGGAATTCAATCCCACGACCTAGTGCTTAGCAGTCCAACATCACAGGGACTAAGCAACCACAGCAGGTCCGAGCACTATTGCTGGCACGTAAAAAAAAAAAAATGCTTCAATTCATATTTTTAGACCACAGGGAGCGCTGTGGTTAAGAGTCGAGCTATAATGACGGGTAAATTAAATGAATCTGAGCGATCGCATTGAACCCCCACAAAAATTGAATTCTTGAGTTTTACGTGCCAGAACCACGACTTTTTGTATGAGGAGCACATTCCTGATTAATGTTCCGCATCAGGGGATCTTTCACGTGCCCCCAATTCAAGGGACATGGGCGTTTTTGCATTTAATCCACATCGAAATGCACCCGCCGTGGTTGCTCAGTGGCTATGGTGTTAGGCTGCTGAGCACGAGGTCGCGGGATCGAATCCCGGCCACGGCGGCCGCATTTCGATGGGGGCGAAATGCGAAAACACCCGTGTATTTAGATTTAGGTGCACGTTAAAGAACCCCAGGTGGTCGTAATTTCCGGAGTCCTCCACTACGGCGTGCCTCATAATCAGAAAGTGGTTTTGGCACGTAAAGCCCCATAATTTAATTTTTTTTTTTCACATCGAAATGCAGCCGCCGCGATCGGGACTTGATCTTGCCACCTCATGCTTAGCGGCGCAACATCATGGTCATGTGGCAGGTCCCCCCTCAAAAAAAGCGATAAAAAAAGAAAGAAAAAAAGCTGAAAATTGCATAGTGTGAGATTTCTCAGGTACTTGGACAATGCAACTGCTATATTACAGCAAGCCTAAAGCGGGAAAAAAAGAAACAGCGCTGAAGTACCTTGTCGGAAACTTTGATGTCGGCGTACTTGGCATGACACAATCGAAATCCCATGCATATCTTCACCGCCGCCTGAGAAAACGTAAAGGCAAAAACAAGGAGCAGTAAACACACTAACTCAGAGTTTCATAATAAGATTGCTAGAGTGAAATAATGTCACGTGGTAGTGACAGTGAAAAAAGCAATACGGTGAATGGTGAAATGCGTTTTATTGGGCGAACTTGTGCCCACAAAAGCAAATCTTTCAATAGATTAAGCGCCAAAAGTGACGGCACACAAGAAGAAATACAGACAGGACAAGGCGCTTGTCGAAGAAGCGCCTTGTCCTGTCTGTATTTCTTCTTGTGTGCCGTCACTTTTGGCGCTTAATCTATTGAAAGATATGCACCAACTAGCCCCACAACGTGTTTTACCACAAAAGCAAGTTATACTCAAAGGAGAGCAACAGCGGTGAGCACGATTGGCGGTCGTTGAAATCTGATCAGTGGGTCAAGCTCGTCGGCTTTTATCCATCAGTCGTCGAATGTTCAAGAGTAATCGCTTTGACCCGCGTGTCTGCCACAAAGTTCTACACTATTCGCGTCGCGCATGCACGCAATCATATTACACAAGGTTCGGTGACAGACAGCTAATGGAACCATCGATAATATTCCATAAACTTCCGATACATGCAGGCGCGTTTTGCGCTGTGCGATAACATTTGTTAGGCGGTGAAACGTTCTTGTCCGATAAAGATAAACAAGTAGACGTGTGCATATGAAGGCAAAATTGTCCCCGTGTACCGTGAGAACTATCTGTACACTGAATGCATTATTTCGAGCAGTTAGAAAAAAAAAATCATGGGGTTTTACGTGCCAAAACCACTTTCTGATTATGAGGCACGCCGTAGTGGAGGTCGCCGGAAATTTCGACCACCTGGGGTTCTTTAACGTGCACCTAAATCTAAGTACACGGGTGTGTTCGCATTTCGCCCCCATCGAAATGCGGTCGCCGTGGCCGGGATTCGATCCCGCGACCTCGTGCTCAGCAGCCTAACACCATAGCCACTGAGCAACCACGGCGGGTGGAGCAGTTGGAATGGCTGTATTGATAAAGTGGACATGGGGCTTCCTTTATCATTTTACTTCTTTTTTGTTTTTGTAGGGTTCAGTAGGCTGTGATGTTTTACCGAAGTTACTCCTCTGCGAACCAACGGCAGCATGTGTTGCACGGTCAGCTTTATTAAGGCGATAATTCAAGGTAAATGTTTGTCCCCCTTTATGCGTCTGAAATAACTATACCCCAAAGCTTGTATTATCACTGATACTTTTGAGCGGAGGAAAAGTTTTCGCATTGGTAGCTGTCATCGATCTTGTAATTTTTATCTTTTGCATTATTGACAGCACATTGTATAATGACTGTTGGCACCGAAACATTTACCACTTTCTTTTTTTTTTCGCTGCTACGAATGTGGAGTTGTTTAGCTTTTATGGTGCCTTGAAAGTAGCTGCGTGGCGTTTCCTTTTTCCACGCGTATTAAAAAAAATCTAAAAAAACAAGGCCTGAAGATGTAAAAGAGGCTTTGTGAGAAAAACAGCATGCCATGAAGTAGCGAAGAGAAACTTCCTCTAAGAAGCTTTATGTAAGGAGCTACGCTAACATGAAAGCCATTTTCGTACGCTGGGTGATAGGTTGTGGTCAAGGCGCACACAGAGAGTAGCTGTGATATTTCACACTTGTATTCTGGGAATGACTCCCTACAGGTGCCAGGTGATATCGTAGGCAAGCGAGTAAAAATCACGACTGCGTACCGTTTGAACTTCCCTTGCTGACAATGCGGGGAATATCGGAATTTGGCGAAAGATCAGTTTGCCCTTTCTTTCCCCAAACGCTGGTATATATCTAGTTTGTTGCTCTGTATGCCGTCTAATCATTGTGGAGCTGTGTCGAGTTTTCAATTCACAACATTCCTATTCGTGTGTTTTGAATAGGATTCACCTAAAACACGGACGGCAACGACAAGTGAAATTGACTGTGCTGAGAAAATCGGGAATATTACTGGTTTAGGACGCGAATTGTTAGGTCTCACAAGTGCTGAAGTGATAAAATATTATTGCTTGTCCTTGGCAGATGATACGATTGGCATTTAGCGCTGTTATACCCGGCATCCCTTCTCGACGATAAATGCTTCACCGGCAAGCGTGCAGTTCTGGAAGACCTTTCTCGCTGCATCGTCGCTTTCTCAGGACCAGGGAGTTGGCGACTGAATCAGCGTAATCAAAGCTGACGGGCGGCAGGAGCGCCCACCGGAACTAGACTGTACTCGACATAGACTGTGACACGCAAACAGAGGTGCTCACGTCGAGGGGACTACGGCCGCCGCCCTTTGTGGGGGCACTGACTACCCTGACTGCTACTCCAAAGGAACCTGACCCTGACAAGCAGACCGTCACGAATGACCCGCTAATTGATATGAAGGGCCCACGTCGAGGATTTAAGTGAGAACGACTTCGAGATCGATTTCCCAGCTTGCGACGCCGTTGCCTCGTATGTGGGGACGAACGTGCCCGATGCGACGTCACGGGCGGGGTTTTTTGGACGGTTCAACTATTATGGTTGGACGGAAAGAACCGTGAAATTCACCGACGAGAGAAAGGGGAAAAGAAGGGCATAAAAAGTGCATCTTGAGTGTCGTCAGAGTGTCCTGCGACTGGTACGAGTGCTCCTAGTCATACGAGGGCTCTGGCTCATACGTGTGTTCCTACTCATGCACGTACTGGTACTGGACTTGTACTTGTGCATGTAAACTCTCATCGTGTAAAATGGTAATTAAATGTTTTTCTCGCCTCTTGAACGTCCTCCCGGACCTATCAATCACCTGGCAGCTGGCACATCATCAGCTACGAAACCATAATGGCCCTTCGGACACCGACACCGATGGGTCGACACCGATGGGATGCGCTGCACTGCGTCACCACTGAAGGAACGGCACACGAGGTCCATACGTATAACATGTTTATTCCCCGGACTCTATCTGCCTGTCGTGTCCTGCTGCAGCGCACGCCACAAGCCAGCCATATTTCTTAACCCAAGTGTGTATTGGCTCACAAGTGGCGTTGTCGTGGTCACGCTAAATAAACCCAGTTGCTCCCAAAGCAGCGCAGCTGTGGGAAAGGGTGGTTAGATGAGTTTACAGCTGCGCCGGCGCTGGAGCGTGAATCATTAGCGAAGATTGCAGCTGCATAGACGCGCGCTCACGCCATGCGCAACCAATCAGCCATTTCGCTTCCGCCGGAGAGGGAAAGGGCAAGAAAGGGTTTTGCGCACGCTGCGCTGGTTTTGTTTAGGTTCAGTTCAGTCTCGGAAAGCCGATGGAAAAGCCAGTATTGTGTGTTCCCCCGAGGAACAGGCAGCCTTCGACGAGCGGCGACGAGTAGTCGCCCTTGAAAGTACGCGCCGTTGGGGCGCCGATCGAGCCGTTAGAGCCGCCCGAGACCAGGCAATCCGACAGCTACGAGAAGATCTGAGCTAAGGCAGCAGGAGGCCGAAGCACTCCAGCACCATTACTGTGGGTTATTTAACCATGACGAAGGTCAGGTGCGCGTAGGACAAGCTTCGCTTAACCCCGTTTTCCTGTACGGGAAGGGTTCGCCATTTTCTTTTTCTTCGCATATTCTGAGTGGTAATTCTGCAAGCCTGCTAAATAGGAATCTTCAGCAAGGGGGTTCCTACCTAAATACATGGAAACGGAGAAATCATATTTCTGGGCAACCCCAGCGCCGATTTTCATGAGGTTTATAGCATTTAGAAGGAAAAGTTCTAAAAGAATAAAGTATCATTGTTTAGGCCGGTAATGTATCGCAAAAATTGCTGAAAATTGAAAAAAGTTCGTAAAAGCGAAAGCATCCATTATAGAACTCTACAACTAAGTATTGAAAAATTACACCACACTTCTGAAAACTGGACGTACTAATAAATTTAGCGCGAACAAAATTGATGTACTATAAAGCGCTCCGAAAATTTCTTCTAATAACCATTTATATATTGGGAGACATTCATGTTAGCTGAGAATAGTATTCTATTTCTGGTGCGCCTTAGATTTTCTTAACAGATGCACTTTACAGATCTGCAATATCTGTTATTAACGAGGAGTTACAAATTTATAAACTTCGAGCTTTAATTCTTTTTAACCTTACTGATCTTTCCTAAATTTTGCAAAACACTCCACGCTATAAATGAAAATCGTCTGCCTACAGTCACTACAATTTCACTTTCTGTCCTAAATTAAACAAAAATATTCAAATAGTTCAAGAGATAACCTCAGAAAAACATTTATGCGTTTAGGATGTTTTTGATTAGGCGGCTTGGGACAACATGCTAGCCTGGGCTGGTTGGCAAATGTCGGAAAAAAACGAGTAACAGCACTGAACAACGGGATGTAACTGAGAAGAGTGCTTCGTTTGTCTCAGTCACGTCCCGTTATTCAGCGCTGTGGCTCGTTTTCTGCGACTTCGAAATTGGCCCCGAGCTAAAGGTTTTGCTTATCCTATGGTAGGAGCATGCTACACATCTGATGGAGCTATGAAGCGAAAAAAAGAAACAGTGAACGAGATGCGCGTCCACAACATAGGTTTGCATGCTTTCATTCTCTTGTGCCACATACATCGGCAAATGAGAAAATCCTTGCCCCTACTTTTCTTGCCAAATTACGGCTGTAAAGGCGAGGTCAACATATTTATTCGCAGCAGTGGACCTTTCTTGGAATGGCTTGACATTACCTGTCGGTAGCTCCGCGGCACGGCGCTGCGGTCAGTTGATGAAGATGGCGGTTGCGCTTCACACGTCCGCGGCGTACAAGCAGCAAAGTGCGATTCGTTTTTTATGGAGCAAGGGACGAACGCCCATCGAAATCCACAGGGAAACGCAGCCCACATATAGAGAAATGTGTCTCGCTTTGAGAAGTGTGAGGCGGGGGCGTTAGGAGTTCGCAAAAGGACTTACATGACAATGAGCATTCGGGGAGGCCGCGAACGCGAATTCTGCTGCAAGGGCATATTAAGTGTTATGCTGCGATGGGGCAAATGTCTCAGCCGCTGTCGGCAATATGTGGACAAATAGTGCGAGGTACGTAGATTAGTACGTATGTTTGTAATGACTTGTATGTACCTTATTTCGGTTGATAAAAAATAGGGGCAAGGATTTTTTCATTCCCCATTATACCCGTATATCTGACCAAGTAACGAAAGCAAAAGCTCTGCTACAATACTTAAGAACCTCAGCTTCATGGCAGTGAAGAATGGTGGAGTGTCGAAAGCGTACGAAGTTTCATAAATTTCTGCGTTTCCGGTGTAGGCGAAGCGTGGCAGTGCACATTTCCTACGCAAATTACCCACCCTTTGAATGCCGATGGCCCTCGGCCCATAGCGTGAGATGAGCAACATGGCGCAGCTGTCGAGCATCTTGGCGCCGAGACGAGCTCCCTTGGCCATCTGAATCACTTCTGAATTGGCGAGGTGGTGGTAGGCGCGTGCGAAGAAGAATGCATGCTTGTGAGAGACAGTACTGCAAAGTTAGGAGCAATGGTATTGGCGATTACTTTTCTAGATGTACTTTTGTGGTAAAGTTAGCGAAAGTTTTCACCCATGGTTGCAGTACATGTGCATCTGTGTGTCGTCATGCCTTTTTATTATTTTTGATTTACCCAGGAAATCGTTTACAAGGTATGGCAGGTATGAAAGGAAAGGCATATCTTTGATACGTAGGTGCGGCGAGCTGTACATAATCTCCTCAAAGTCAGTACAATAAATCAACTGCACAAGGTAAACAGCCGAACACTGTACACGATATGTATTGTAATTACGATAAAACGTTTTGTTGGGACTTTCTAAGTGCTTGTATTCAGTTCGATGTATTGTCACCAATTATACGCAATGAAAAAGAACCACATGATACTCGTACACATGTAATGCGTTCTTGCAATGTACAGCAACAGCGCTGGCCATTGGGGTCGTAGTAGGCTTGGCTACACGCTGACGTAGTTCCCACCTGACTTACTCATTAAGGACGAAGATAACAATACATAGCACGCGAGTGTATTTGCTCTGCAATATTCCGACGCCTATTGTTCAGCGCAAGAAACGGCAGCGAATAAAGCGTTCCATCCAAAAATTTGACGTCTCTGAAGTTCTCTTACACTTTCCCTACGCGGAAACGTGCTACTACGAGCACTGATTTCTTTTGTGGAGCGAGAAAGGACGACCGACACGCACTCTGAAATTAATTACTGAGCCTTGCGTCAAATTTTCTTCCGTGGCTCGCCAATGTCAGCGCCACCTGATATCCGGTATAAGGTCAGCCCTAGAGTTTGTGTCTCTTATCGAAAGACCCACATAATTCTGACAGCGTATTTCGCTGTACTGTACATGGTGGTGGGTCGATGTACTCACGTCTTCGCGCCTATTCGAAAAATGTCCTACAGTACTTATAGTTGCGCTCTCTTCAGCACCACCATGTTGTTGTCCTACAAGCTCCGTATTACGCGGACCTTTGGAGGTTTACAAACAAATTAAGAAAGTTGAAGAGGGGCATTTATCCAGGTTCTTTTAAACAGCCAAGGTTATTTCCTGTTTCGAATTTTTCAGGTAGATAACGGCCGATTTATTTATCCACGTTCTTTTAAATAGCCAGGTTATTTCCTGTTTCGAATACTCCAGGTAGATCACGGGCGATTTAGTCGATAACATGATATAGATACAAATCCTCAAATTCGAATGTTGCCACTTATGTATAGCTTAGGTATACGTGTGTTCCTTAGGTAATGGTTAAAGGGACCCTGAAACAATGTTGACGATTTCGCACATATGTACTGAGTCGTTAGAGTAAATCCTTCTGATCATTAATTGACGCATCTAAGTGCTCCGCGTAAAGCGTGCAAAAAACTATAATGTTTCAAAAATATACGTTGCTGCCGATCGCAGCGCACCGCTCAGCTGAATTTTCAGCCACCCCTACCTATTTCACGTAAATTGCCCTAATGACTCCAGCAAAGCGAGCTATACGATTGGCTGCCTAGGGCGGGTCATCAATAATTTTTCCAACTTTATGGTGAACAAATGCTCCTAATAGTTGTAACGTTAGTTAATTTGTTTCTATAAAAGCAAAGTAACAGAAAGAGAATGCACAAGAACAATTTTTTATCACACTTAAGCACTGCCGGCACACAGCAAGCGTCGTCACCTTGCGTCACAACGAGCTCCATTTTGACGAGAGCTCCGCGGTAAGTGTCGGAGCACCATGATTCGCCTTTGCTGCATTGTGGGCTGCAAACATAGCAACTGGAAATATGCCAAGCTGTGACGTCGTGTCCCTGTGCAAGGCAGCAGTCGAGCGGAGTGGCTGCAGCGTATCAGACTCGTTATCCGATCGGCGCCAGGATTTGCGCGTTTGCGGCTGTCACTCAATTTAGGCCGGATGATTACCACACCAACAGTGCTGTGCGTGTCCGGCATTGGGGTAAACGCAAGCGCAAGGGGACAGGGCCCGGCTGAGTGGCCGTGTCTGTTCAAAGGATGAGTAGAAGTGCAAACATGAATGGCCTGCACGGTGCAGCCACCTGGTAGCACAGACCTCAACCAAACACAATAGCGGCAACTAAGTGTATTCTTCTTTACTGCTGGTGTATATTTTTCGCAGGAGCGTAATCGTTAACACGTTGTTTTTGTAAATGTTTAAAATACACATTAAGAAAAAAGAAGAGTATAAGCTACTCTTTTCGGAGAGTCTGGACTCGCCACGTATACGACACACTTTGAGGGAGACACCCGAACTCTCTTTCGGCAAAGAGTCCCGAGACTATCTGTGCTCGATACAAGGTGGTTACGTGACTCCACACACAAAAGTCATCACACTCTGTTGTAGTAGTTTCCTAACCCTCTCGAAAGGGTTACACGACTAGTGCTGAGGGAGTCCGTTACCTATTCTAGATGAGTCAGACGACTCATGATAAAGGGTCACATGACCACTGCTGAAGGATTCGGGTAACTATTCTTGATGAGTCTGATTTTACAGTGTGTGTCAAGTTACCCTTAGTGCGTGGTGCAGGACTCTTGCAAATAGAGCAAAATAACTAACCCATGTAAGTCGTTTGACTCTCGGATGGCAGTGTCGAGCCGCTTTTCAAAATGTGTCACCAACTTTTGCTGTAAGTACACATGACTACGGCTACTTCTCAAGATGACAACATATACGAAAGAATCCATAGCAAACTTGCCAAAACGGACATGGCAAGTTAGGAACAAAAAGTTAATATTTCATGACCCTTTGTTATTGTCTTCTGGAAAATCCAAATGTATCAGTCAGCACAGAATTACCATGAAAGCAAGACAGTTCTCATTACTATTAAACTGGAATCATAGCCAACCAAGCAAAACAGCCTTAAATAAACATCCAGTATGTAGCCTGCAGGTGCATATGCATGACACTGCAATGCCACTCGGAACCATAATGAGACCCCAAAATATTATATGTAACTCATGTAGAAGTTCAATTCACCATTGCACAAGTCTCTTATAATATGTCAAAAGATTTATAAGTTAACCCTATTTCGCTGTTCTCCGAGACGTGTTTTTATTTAGAACTCACGATTTAACGTGCTAAGCAAGTAAGCTACACATAACAAATAAAAAAGGCTGCAGTTATGTAAAAAGGAGACTCAGGTAATGAAGTGCAATAAAAACAATATTCCAACTTAGATTACATAATTTATGCGTTACACTATGCTCGCTGAAAACAACTGGTTGGCAATTGATCATCCAATCTAACAGTAAAAGTAGCTGTCTTACCTTATGGTACTCTTGTTGGCACTATGCCCACACAACTTGTGCGTGTTAGCGTCAGTTGAAAATTGATCTGAAAGATACCACATTAAAAAGTCGTGCATCAATTTTATTCTGTCATAGAACATGCAACAGTGTATAAAAACTTCATAACTGACAATATTACGAAAAATAAATACAGCAACATTTATACTAATCGTTTATTTATGTTGACAAACATACTTTTCCAATTATATTAGCTGACACAGACAATTTCACAGATTGCAGGAACCACTAATACAAAACTTGCCATAATGCAAACATGCTGACAAAATATGTAGCGCAGGTAGCTGTACTTTGTTGCGGCAAAGATAGCGCATGAATGATGAGGACAAGGGAGGAAGCAGAACACGTAAACAAACTATACCGAGCTGCATGCACGCAGCTGTAACAATACACATGGTGCACTAAGATCCAAAAGAAACAAAGAGGAAGATGCTAGGAAGGCTTCTTTTACTCATCACAAGTCATCCTGTAAGAGCAGATTATGCACTGGCTGTAATCTATCCTCAGCACATACATAAAAAGTTACATTAGGTGCCACATATACAGATCACTCATACAATGTTCTTGTGATTGTCTTTATTCCGATTTTTACCTTGGAAAGCACGACTGAGTTACGTAAAGCCTCCCTACGGCTTGGCACATATCAGAAAGAAGTATTTCTATAAACACTGGAGGTCATTGAAGGATGACTGACACATACCTCTTTTAATTTTTTTGTCTTTGTCTTTATGAATATCTACCACAGTAGTCATTTGTAGAGTGATACACATCCAGATAATACACTGTGGGCAACCAAGTATGAACACCTGTTCTTGATTTCTACCTTTCTCTGGTGTGCAGCTAAGGTAAGATTGGTGCAAGAAATTATCTTCCCAATGTATGCGTTCCCGCAAAACAAAACAGGAGAAGATGATAAGCCACATTAATGGTGCGTGAAATAAAACATCTGTGCTTAACTAACCACTGCCATTCCAATCTGGCGTCATTTCCTGCTTGGTTGTGTACTCTAGCACAGGTGCTACGCAGTTCACTTGGTGCCCAAAGCAACTCTCACACCATACCAGGATGTCATTTTTGTTTTCAAATTCTAAGCGAAACTTTGGTTATGGGGGATAGTTGCAAATTTATAGTTTTGCTTTGTATCTTCATTACGTTGTTGAACTTTAACTTTAGCCGCTTCACTACTTTTCTGCCGGTGCAGACAGGCCATTGCACTAATACTAGGTTACGAAAACACCAGAGCAGGGTAGAAAGCAAGAACATATATTTATAATTTGGGTTCCCACTGTGCATTGCATGGATATGTTTCAATGAACGATAAATCTTCTTGGTAGATAAACACATGAAAGATAAGAGAATTAAGCTCGAAGCCTACCATATCAGTAACTGGGAATTTTATGTGTAAATCAAATTTTGAGATTCCCAGTGATGAAGAAACAGTTTTGACAATATGTGCCAAGGCATCCAAATCACTCATGCTCACAAAGGAAACAAAATAAAAACAAGCAAGATTACAAGAAGTTTGAACTTGCAACCTAAAGTGAGACACCTCACTTGACTGATTAACGTATTTACTGAGCATAAATTACATCTGACGCATAATCTGCTTGTAGAAGATGACGAACAATGAGTTACTGTTGCTTTCCCTCTGGGGCATTTGGCTCTTCTGAACACATGCACATTGTATGGCACAGCTGCGTGGATGTAGCTGGGCACAGCTCTTAGTCAGCATCAATCTGTTTCTATGGTCCTGTACTATTATCGTTGTAATTTATAATTAGCAAATAGCCTAACTATTGGGTTGATCAGCACTATTTTAAACAAAATATACTTACAGAGTTCCTTGTTTATCCCTAACAAAGAGATGGGTACATCATTTCAGATTGCACGAAACAGCTGTGGAACAGAACAAATGCTGACGAAGGAAAATCTCCAATGACCAGTACCTTTTTATTAAATGACATGTACTAGCTCTTTCTGCAATGAATACCATTATTACCAAAACTTGTAGCCTGAAAGGATAATTGGAAAATATTTACAAAAGTGACAGAGATTAGAACTGCATCATTATTGCAAATGTCTTCATAAACAAGATCACAATAATTGAAATTTCATTAATTTCATCAAAATGCTCACATCCCATTATTGAAGCTAGTCAGTGCTGAAGGTATGCTAGTTTGTAGGAGTCCTCAGACTGGCAGCTCTGAAATATTTGTCACCATACTTGGTGGGACAAGCTTTGCTCTTTCAGATATTACTTTGCCAAAAAGCCTTCTGTAAGCCTTGTGGGACAATTCTGTGTGAAAATCTATTTGATCATTACTTTTTGGGTATGTGTATCTCAGAACTGGTCTGGTATCTCAGTCTGAGTTCTTACAAAGTAGACTATTGTAACTAATGCCTGCCACTGCTATAAATTTCTGTTAGTGAAAATTGTCGCATTGTCATGAAGCAATTATGTTCAATAATTAGCGGCAGTCACCGCTGAAACACTCAGTACAAAACACAAAATAAATATATGGAGTCAAAATGTAAATGTAGAACAAAGTTATAATCAAGTCTGCATTTCACAGAACTGTCTTTTTTTTTCTGTTAGTGTGCCAATACCAATTGCACATTCACAAACATTTTAGCATTGCACTTCTGGAAAATGCAGGAAAATTCAGTGTTTAACAGAAGCCCTTGAGACGACAGCCCAGAATTGCTTCGACAAGAGGACGTCCCTTAAACTTTGCGTCACTATGTTGTAGGTCACTGTAGCAAGGGGGACGCTTTGCTGATTGAATATTATTCGAAATATTTTTATTATTTGTACTAGAAGTTTGAAAAGAGAGCCAATTGTAGAGTTCTTCATGCAGATTTCATATATTCCATTAGTTTTTGTTTAACTGCTTCTTGAGTTATGTCCTACACAACGGCAAAATGCATAGTGATATTTGGGGGCACTTACTTGTGTATTAAAGTTTCACAAAAAGCAGTGTGCGGCAGTTAACTCAGCTCCATGTAGACTGCAAAGTGCTGATATCTATTTAAGCAGCATGTAATGTTACTAGAAGTATGCAAGATTAGTAGGCAGGCAGGCAGGCCTGCCTACTAATCTTGCATACTTCTCATGTACTGTGAAAAAGAATTATTGAGAATACTTAAATAATTTTTTCTCACAATAGCATGAGAATAACCTTGTGCACTTATAATTGTCCTACACAAATGAAATTTGGCATACATACTTTTCAAGATACGCAGAATACTGATATCTAATTGAAATTGGAATCTATAAAAATAATTTAAGGTGGCCTAATATTTTTTGCATAGTTCCAGTAATTGTAAAAGTTGTTTGGATCGGTATCGCCACTTTGCGGTATACAACTAGCTAAATAAGATACAGCATGAAGCTATTTGCGAAACTTTTATACACAAGAAAGTGCCCATAAAAATTGAGGAGTTTTTTTTCGAAATGGGTCAAATCCACGTAAACAAAAGTTGAGAAAAAAGCAAAAATTTGTTACCGGACCTAAATGCAACGCTAGCAAAGCTATTATATGATATGCTTTACATGTCGGCTAGGGCAAGTTTACGACCACAAGTAATGAAAAATTATGCGGCAGATATGCCCAATATTAGGGTGAGAACTCTGGATTTGGCTCGTATTGAATTGAAACACTGGATTTTAGGCGGTATTGTTATGAAAACTTTATTAAAATTGGCTTTCCAGAATGGCATCATGTAATAATGACAGAAAAGCTATAATAACATTGGCAGCAGGGCTTTGCTGTGCTTCAAGAACAATAGAACTATACTTGAAGAGCAGGTGCGTCTTCTTGGCAGCATAAGCAGCTCTCTTCTAATTCTTCCGCAGGATCATTTCCTTGGGCGCGCCTGAAGACACTAACGAAGTACGCAAGCTCTTCATTGTCTTGCCAGGAATTTCCGAAATGCTTCACAAGAAGGCTGGTCACATCTCTGACTTTCATTTCGTTGACGTGGTGTGCGTACAGTGCACATCTTATGGGTGCTTGTGCAAGGGACCTTCCCCTTTTTAGCACTGACACGAAATTTGACACAGAAACTTTATAGTGAGGCTCTGCTCTAATTTGAGGACTCCTACCAGCTGCATTTCTTTGAATGTAGAAGACCTTCGTTTCGGTTATCTTGAACGGCAAGCTGGATGTCGACTTCATCACCGCCGTGCAGTAGGCCTTCCAGTCGTACGCATGCCAATGTTTTCCAAGCTCTAACACAGTGCCGTGATTTGAAAAAATCCTTTGGTAGCTTTGTGGATTCAGGATTTCTTCGTGTCGTCTAACATCTTTTTCAATTCTGCCAAATACCCTGTCTGGGGGTAAAAAACTGTGTCCTGTGACAGGAAACACAAGGGAAACTACTGAGACACCTGCTGGAGCCTCATTCTGGAGCCACCAAAGAAGCATGCAAAGCACAGTACTGTTCTTGTTTTGTCCAGCACAGCCATCGGCTACTAACCGCACCTCTCTAATTCCTTCGAAGTTAGCGCTTCGAAGTGTATTATGTACCGCACTGGCTACTTGGTTGCTTCCTTTGGAGCTTTCATCTTCGCTCCATGTGTAGGAATGGATGGCCTCTTTGGGCATTGATCCATCTGCCTGGTTTTCCACCACGCAGAGGTGGTACTGATAGAGCTGGCGGCTGTAGTAGGCTTCCTGGTCCGGAACTTTGGGGAGCACTTGATTTTGTTGGCAATCAAATGAGAATGTTTTCAAGTCTTCCCTCTTCTCACGCAGCAGGGAATAAAAAGCCTTATACTTCAACTTGTGTACACGTTGCTCTGTTATGACACGCTGCTTCTGTGAAACATCTCCACAAGTTTTCATCTCATACGCATTTTTCAGGCACACAGAGCAAACGTCTGTCCTCGGTGTTCTGAACGAAAGATTGAACGTCGCTCGAAAAATGTGGTGAAAGAAGCCATACTTCACCCTCACATCTTCGGGTGCTTGTTGGTTATAAATCTGCCACAGGTTTCGGATGCTCTTCAGCTCACTTGGAAGGTATAACTTTTTTGTCTTCTTCCGGTTGTAGTGCGACTCTCTTGCCCGAAGTCGCTTAATGAAACCCACAACAGCTGATCGCTTTCGACCGTAGCGCTTGATCTTCTGGTCACCTCCACGACTGTCGGCTTTCACTTCACCTTTTTCATGCTTGTGCTTTATATAGCGAGTAACTGTGCTGTGACTAATATCAAGCACTGCGCAAAACATATCGCGACAAACACGAATCTCTTGGCCATTTTCTATCCGTACCTTGTAAACAACAGCAAGGCTCCGACGAGGTTCCGCTTCTTTTCCTCTCCTACGTTTTACGGCTGTTGGCGTGCAGTACATCAAAACGAACGCCTTTTGTTCCACGCTACACAGTTCGTAAAACTTCTCCTTGAAACGTTTAGTGGATGCTTCTGTCACAAGCGCACACCTGAGAGTCTTTTTCGCGTGTTTACATTTTGGCAACGGCGCATTCTTGCTTTTACGGTCGTGATGCGGCTTTTTGTCACTTCGCCGTCGACGTCTAGGGATAGATCTTTCGCCGATCTCTTCATTGCCATCCGAATCCATGAACAACGATATCAGAAAAGCGAAGAACTCGCGAAAACACGAACGAAACACTCTGAGCTGTCAGGCGGGAACCAACTCCTTGGCGGGAACTGACAAGGAGGCAGCGATGGCTAAATGACGTCATGCCAAAAGCGCACTCCTATTGGGCAAATGGATTTGGCTCATTTTGATCCGTGCAACAGCTGGATCTGGCTCAATTTCGATACGAAATACGATCTGCGAACACGTTCGCCTGGCGTTATTTGACCCATTTCGTTGCAACGGTTTTTCTATGAGAAAGTTGCCTAGTTTTTCTTGTCATTACCGTTTTATCTGACCCAGTTTCGGTTTGTGGATTTGGCTCATTTCGAAAAAAAACTCCTCATTAATATATTGCCACTATGTAGGACATAACGAAATAACACCAGCTACACAAAAACCAATGACAATTCAAATGTACATAAAACTCCCTATGAATGGCGGTACATTCAAATTTCTAGTACAAATAAATCAAAAAAGTTGTTTCAAGGAGCATTTCCTCTTAATAAGTGGGTGTCAGTGTTTCTACCAAAGGGTGAGAAAATGCCTTGAGGCATACCATAGGGGTTTTATAAATAGCAAACGCACGCATCTGCCTAGAAAGCCCCATGCCCTGCTTGCATTCCTTAGTCATTTTTCTACATTATGTTGTATGTCACCGTTTGCATCCCTTAATACTGAGGGCGCAAAACCAAAAAACAGCCTAATAATACACTGAATTTTTAGCCTGTAAAGGGGTTGTATGCGAATTGGGGCAGCCAACTCTAGCGTGAGAATAAACAAATATTAGTTCTCGCATTAATAAAACCAGTCAAAATATAATCTCGCAACTCTGGAAATGAATGCTCAAAGAACTTTGCTGATTGTTGCATTAGTGTCCCGAACAAGATCTTTGGATCTTTATAATTCCTAGTTTAATTCACTTTCCTCTAGTAACTCGGCTCTGACCTAGAATACTCAGTGTAGGAGACTAACCCAGATATGGAAGCCAATATTTAAATATGAAATAAAGACATTCATCCCCCGACCACATGGCAGTGCTGCGTCATCAGAAGAAGCATGCATCCTTGGACATATAGTCTGTAAAATTATTTTTACATGATCTGTAGCGTTACTCTTGCACTAACAAATGCTGAAAATTAGGAAATACATCTGCTATTTAAAGCACTGCTGCAAACCTGTGTGTTTGAGAAATGCAATACTCAAAAGGTGTAATACAATCAATGTGTGCATGAAACCTATGCTGCCTTTGACATTCGTCAATGTGGCAAATAAGCGCTGAGAAATGCCAAGGGTATCATAGCTTTCATGTCTCAAACCTTGTATGTGAGTACCATTTGTAACTTTGCGGTGAAGCGAAGTCACATTATTACCAGAATAATGAGGGGAACCCATGTTTCTCTAGTTTAATATTTTCTTTCTTGTGCTCCTATATCCTTGAGTTTTTCAAAAATAACGGGTGCTTGAAAGAAGTACTCTATATTGCTCTTAAGTTTATCCTGCACCAGAGCCCGTGTTATGTTACATTTCTTGAACACATTGCAGTGCTGTAGATTATCAAAGGAAGAAAAAATGCCGTAAGTTCGCATTTTAGCCTTCTGTACAACAAGAATTAAGAACCTATCAATTACATCCACAAGTACAAAAGAACTACGAAAAACGGTGCTTAAAGGCAGGTATACATTATATTAGCAGGAGTTGATGGTGAGAATTCTAAGAGAAAGGAACTATTAAAACCTAGGTACTAAAGACACATGATTTATAATAACAGAAATATTTGCAAAGAATTTGAAGAGACAAATAGAATGTCTGTTCAAATCACTCCACCCCAGCCTTCATCCACGGTTCGATAAGGGATCACAGCTGATGATGCTGTTTGGATAGAGGGAAGGTGAGGCACAGCTGTGAAAAAGGTGGAACATGAAGAGGGGTCACCAAAGGTTGTACGCTGGTTGCACAGCAGGTTGCCTTGATCTCCGGACTCACTCGACACCGATGCGTTGAGCCTGGTCGTTGAGCCTGTCGTTCGCAAGAGGCCTGGCCCGAGTATGTGGCATGGCTTGGGTAAAATTTCGAGGCAACCTGAGAAACACAGATCCATATATATAGGAACCAAAATACTCTGTAGCATAGGGCAAATCTGAAGTTTACCATCTGGACATAGTAGATGATGAAAACAGACACAAGTCACCAGACTCAACGTATATAAATGTGCAAAAGTGTAAATTAATGTGAAGAACTACTTATATGATGGAATCCTTCTTTAGTCTTTTGTGGATCAATAATAGTATCTTAACATAAATTCAAGTGTACATGACCCTCCCTATTTGTGTAGGTAGGCTATTGCATGCCAGTTGTTCCAACCTGGCACACGACCACTTGGAATTTCTTTTTGAATACTGAGGGCCCTTCAATACAGAACAAATCTCAATTGCACGCAATACTTAAAGCCAAAAAAAAATTTTTTACTGCCGTAAACAGTATGTCAAATTTTGTCGATGAGGATAGCAATAGAGGCTTGGTGGTACGCCATATATTATTTTGTTAAAGCGCAAGCTTGACACAAACACGGATTTTCTTGTTTATATTCTTTTGTTTATTTTTCCAAAATTTTACACGTGCTGTATGACGGGTTGAGGGCGTATATATAGCGACGAGAACGAGAAATAAATCTGTTGTGGAAAGTAGCGCTGTGTGTGTCATATGTGCCTTCTGTTGTCCGTGTCAAGCTAGCGCTATAACAAAATTAAATCAAATTTTGTGTAACACACCAAAGTATGCATCATAAAATGACGTAGCCAAAAATTTGGTTCCTTCATTAAGAGGGCCAAATTTTTAACGACAATGAAGAGAGGCCTTATACCAAAAACTTAACTGCCTATTAGCCACTGCTCAGTTTCTTATGGCTGATTAAAAATGGACAAAATGGCTTAACTTTATTTTCACAGAAGTGACCTACAGCAAGAGCTGCAAACTTATGCAATGCATGTGTTTAGGACTTGTGCTGTGTGCAAGAACTGGTATCAGAAAGATACATTATGCAGCAGTGCAGAGAGAGGAGGATGAACTTAGAAAAAAAGTCAGTTTTGGTGTACGTTTATGTAATCCAAGTGTTTAGGACTCGTTCTGTGTGAAAAAAACTGGCTTCAGAAAGATACATTATGCAGCAGTGCTGAGAGAGGAGGATGAACTTGGAAAAGAAGTCAGTTTTGGTGTACGTTATCGGCCTACTTACCATTGAGGCAGCCATAGTAAATTTATGCCAAATACCATGTATGAGAGTACATTGTGTTGTTTTTAAATCGGTAAAGCTTTATCAAAGTAGTTTTTGTGTTAAGCAAGAAAAAAATTGTACAATTGGTCTCTTGTAGTTCCAAAATTTGCATCGCATTTCGTCTAATACACATAGCCCCCTGGCGGCTAAGACAAAATGCATGGACTTTAGCATCCCTGCACAGATAGCAGGGAGTCTAAAGTGCTTCGAAGTTACTTCTTTCATTGCTGAGTGACTACAAGCCATTTCACTCAAAAAGACGCCGCTTAATTACAGGTATGTACCTGAATCTTTCTGTCGGCTCTCAGCCTGCTTGGCATCATCACTAAGGCTGCCAACTCCCTAGTGGACGTAGTCGGAACATGGTGGTAGGACGCAGGGGTAGGAGCCACCAGTGTACCTGCAACAAATTTGCACTAATGTTCTTTGTCCTACCATGTCACGATTTACAATAAAAATTGAGCTCTCTGGGTAACATGGCTACCAATACAAATAAAGGTAAACAGTTTGGTCCTCCGACACAACAAGCCCGACAAAAAAGATACGGTACTTATGTTTATGAAAATCCAAACAATGAGAAGAAAAATGTGCAACCGATTTGTGCATGGAAGCTCGGTTGAAACCTGAGCTCATATCATCAAGTGATCTGCTAGTCAACTGCAAGCCTGCCACCTTAAAATGTCATTGTGAATTTTTCCATGCATTATTTTAACCTGCATTAATACAAGTTCAAGATCTCTTAATATAAGTAAATCACCAGGCTAATTCAATTAACGAATTCCGATTGTCGTTAATGCAACAAAGTGCAAGCTCGGAATGAAGCTGGCCAAACTGGGCAGTGAAAAATAACAATGTGGTTCTCTACATCTTGGTTTCCTCTAGCACTGGAATATAAAAGAATTTTGACATTCCTGATATTTCACCCTGCTAATTTTTATGTCATAATGCATAATACTTCAGCAAGAGCAATAATGCTTTCTTTTAACCGTAAATAGTGATAGAACTGACAACGTAGAACGTCGCATAGTGGTGGCGTAGAGGTAGAACACCCGCCTCGCGTGCAAGAGGTCCGTGGTTCGAATCCCGGTGCCGCGCAAATTTCCACCGGATTAAAAAAAAAAAAAAAAATCCGCGTGTTGATAAAAATTGCATAAACAGGCCTGGAGTGTGGCCTGATGCCGGTGACCAGAACCGGTAACACACTCCCTCACCAGAGCAGGATTGGCCACCCTGGTGCAGTACTTGGCCACAACCTCCTATATGAACACAACAATCAAACCCCGGCCCTCAGTCCCCAGCAGCTGCGAAGCAACTGACCACGGCGGCGGTCAGACCTGCGACGCTGCAGAGGGTGCTAAGAATCCCTGGCTCCGGACAGGCCGCCATTGGAATATGAACCTGGCAACGTTTAACGCAAGAACATTATCTAGTGAGGCGAGTCTAGCAGTGCTATTGGAAGAATTAGAGGGCAGTAAATGGGATATAATAGGGCTCAGTGAAGTTAGGAGGCCAAAAGAAGCATATACAGTGTTAAGGAGCGGGCACGTCCTGTGCTACCGGGGCTTAGCGGAGAGACGAGAACTAGGAGTCGGATTCCTGATTAATAAGAATATAGCTGGTAACATACAGGAATTCTATAGCATTAACGAGAGGGTGGCATGTCTTGTTGTGAAACTTAATAAGAGGTACAAAATGAAGGTTGTACAGGTCTACGCCCCTACATCCAGTCATGATGACCAGGAAGTCGAAAGCTTCTACGAAGACGTGGAATCGGCGATGGGTAGAGTGAAAACAAAATACACTATACTGATGGGCGACTTCAATGCCAAGGTAGGCAAGAAGCATGCTGGAGACAAGGCAGTAGGGGAATATGGCATAGGCACTAGGAATAGCAGGGGGGAGGTATTAGTAGAGTTTGCAGAACAGAATAATATGAGGATAATGAATACCTTCTTCCGCAAGCGGAATAACCGAAAGTGGACATGGAGGAGCCCGAACGGCGAGACTAGAAATGAAATAGATTTCATACTCTGCGCTAACCCTGGCATCATACAAGATGTGGACGTGCTCGGTAAGGTGCGCTGCAGTGACCACAGGATGGTAAGAACTCGAATTAGCCTAGACCTGAGGAGGGAACGGAGGAAACTGGTACATAAGAAGCCGATCAATGAGTTAGCGCTAAGAGGGAAAATAGAGGAATTCCAGATCAAGCTACAGAACAGGTATTCGGCTTTAAGCCACGAAGAGGATCTTAGTGTTGAAGCAATGAACGACAATCTTGTGGGCATCATTAAGGAGTGTGCAATAGAAGTCGGTGGTAACTCCGTTAGACAGGATACCAGTAAGCTATCGCAGGAGACGAAAGATCTGATCAAGAAACGCCAATGTGTGAAAGCCTCTAACCCTACAGCTAGAATAGAACTGGCAGAACTTTCGAAGTTAATCAACAAGCGTAAGACAGCTGACATAAGGAAGCATAACATGGATAGAATTGAACAAGCTCTCAGGAACGGAGGAAGCCTAAAAGCAGTGAAGAAGAAACTAGGAATTGGCAAGAATCAGATGTATGCGCTAAGAGACAAAGCCGGCAATATCATTACTAATATGGATGAGATAGTTCAAGTGGCTGAGGAGTTCTATAGAGATTTATACAGTACGAGTGGCACCCACGATGATAATGGAAGAGAGAATAATCTAGAGGAACTCGATATCCCAGAAGTAACGCCGGAAGAAGTAAAGAAAGCCTTGGGAGCTATGCAAAGGGGGAAGGCAGCTGGGGAGGATCAGGTAACAGCAGATTTGCTGAAGGATGGTGGGCAGATTGTTCTAGAAAAACTGGCCAGCCTCTATACGCAATGCCTCAAGACCTCGAGCGTACCGGAATCTTGGAAGAACGCTAACATAATCCTAATCCATAAGAAAGGCGACGCCAAAGACTTGAAAAATTATAGACCGATCAGCTTACTGTCCGTTGCCTACAAAGTATTTACTAAGGTAATTGCAAATAGAATCCGGAACACCTTAGACTTCCGTCAACCAAAGGACCAGGCAGGATTCCGTAGAGGCTACTCAACAATAGATCATATTCACACTATCAATCAGGTGATAGAGAAATGTGCGGAATATAACCAACCATTATATATAGCTTTCATTGATTACGAGAAAGCGTTTGATTCAGTCGAAACCTCAGCAGTCATGGAGGCATTGCGGAATCAGGGTGTAGACGAGCCGTATGTAAAAATACTGAAAGATATCTATAGCGGCTCCACAGCCACTGTACTCCTCCATAAAGAAAGCAACAAAATCCCAATAAAGAAAGGCGTCAGGCAGGGAGATACGATCTCTCCAATGCTATTCACAGCGTGTTTACAGGAGGTATTCAGAGACCTGGATTGGGAAGAATTGGGGATAAGAGTAAATGGAGAATACCTTAATAACTTGCGCTTCGCTGATGATATTGCCTTGCTTAGTAACTCAGGGGACCAACTGCAATGCATGCTCACTGATCTGGAGAGGCAGAGCAGAAGGGTGGGACTAAAAATGAATCTGCAGAAAACTAAAGTAATGTTTAACAGTCTCGGAAGGGAACAGCAGTTTACGATAGGTAGCGAGGCACTGGAAGTGGTAAGAGAATACATCTACTTAGGACAGGTAGTGACTGCTGATCCAGATCATGAGAGTGAAATAATCAGAAGAATAAGAATGGGCTGGGGTGCGTTTGGCAGGCATTCGCAGATCATGAACAGCAGGTTGCCATTATCCCTCAAGAGAAAAGTGTATAACAGCTGTGTCTTACCAGTACTCACGTACGGGGCAGAAACCTGGAGGCTTACGAAAAGGGTTCTACTTAAATTGAGGACGACGCAACGAGCTATGGAAAGAAAAATGATAGGTGTAACGTTAAGGGATAAGAAAAGAGCAGATTGGGTGAGGGAACAAACGCGCGTTAATGACATCTTAGTTGAAATCAAGAAAAAGAAATGGGCATGGGCAGGACATGTAATGAGGAGGGAAGATAACCGATGGTCATTAAGGGTTACGGACTGGATTCCGAGGGAAGGGAAGCGTAGCAAGGGGCGACAGAAAGTTAGGTGGGCAGATGAGATTAGGAAGTTTGGAGGGTCAACATGGCCACAATTAGTACATGACCGGGGTAGTTGGAGAAGTATGGGAGAGGCCTTTGCCCTGCAGTGGGCGTAATCAGGCTGATGATGATGATGAGTGATAGAACAAGAAAATTCATTGGAGCCAACGTTCTGAGAAGAAAAGTCTCCTTCTCTTTGTCGAAATATTGGCTCCAGTGAACCTTGTTCTACGGCTCTTCACCAGTTCAAGTCTCTGTCTTCCTGTGTACCTCTGTACTTTCAATGTTATGTCAATGAAATTGTAGTAACGGATCATTAGTAAATCTAGCTGATGAGGAACTTGGGCTTGTTGGTAGATAACGACAGAGTAACTGCGCAACATAGAGATATGGACAAAGGAGGCTTGTGTGGTCTCCTCGAGCCATGTCTCCCCTTTGGGCGATTACTCTGTCTCAATGTAAAACTGTTACCCTTTGCACAATAATAGTAAAATGCATAAAGACAGGAAAGTGGACACAAAAATTACAACAAATAACATCATATGCTGATGAGATATGCGAAAGTGCCTGCTACGATTTGTCTCACCCATAACGCGCTGGATAAGATGGCGACTTCTGGCTGTTGCCATTTCTTGAATACCTCAAATAATATACATTTCAAAATTATAAAAATACACAGGACAACAGCAGTAGCCGAGGACATAACGCATTGTTTAGTACAAGAAGGTAAACTAATCTCTGATACATGGCAGACGAAAATTCCTTTATTGATTTAGTAGAAAAATACACCACACTTCATTTCATTCAATGCCGTCAGTGTTTCGTGGTACAAGAAAAAAAGTATTTCTGCATAGAACAGTAAAATAATAAATAGCCTTCTACTTTTACAAAATATGCTGCAGCGATTAAGCGAACTACAGCTGTACATACTTAAAATTGTTGTATGCAGATTACAATAGCCAAGACAGGATAAACTTCAATCAACTCATTTCTGCTTGGCCAATATACACACTAACATAAAGCTACAAATGAAAGGAACCTCTTTTCATAAAACACCGGACTCAATATAGAAAATCCAGTAGGAATATCACGAATTCACCACATAACACACCCAGGTTTTGTAAGCCTAGTAGGATTTACTATATAAATTTACAGCAAATTCATGCTTTTAAATATTTACAACCGTGAAAATAAAGATTAAGTAAAAAATAATGCATTATATATAGGCTTAGTTGCGAGCGAATGTGTTTTCTACTTACAGCCAAATGCACATAAAATTTGTTCTGTTTCAACGCTTTTAAAGCGCTGTGTCTGTTCGCTTGTGCATGCAGCCGCTTTACCGCTCTGAAAATATCTGTGCTGCCACATCGCTTGACACTGCCACACAGCATTGTAGCGCTTTTATTATTCGCGGTAATACACCTAAAGCGCTAGTAAATCTTCAGAATACACAAGCTGTCTTTTCGACTACCTATATTCGCCAGCGAAAGTCACACTGGTGCTAGTAGTGTATCTTCACTTCAAGTTACGCAGTACTTGATATTCTACGGATTTTTCGATGCGACAGGCCACTCGTCACTAGAGTCGTTAAGAACGGTGTTTCTCCTGGCAGTACAGCCTTGCAATAATCTCAGATACTCTCCTGAGGCTTCCATCTGCCAGTAGTATTTTCGCATACACACGCGCACGCATGCCTAAGAAACGTCTGTGAACTGCCAAGAGAAACGCGGCGCAATATGTAACCATACCGGAAGGGCCGAGTACGCGTCGTTTGTAAACTGGGAACAAAAGCTGATATGCTTACCTATGACGTTAAGAGAAATATGGCACAGATCCCTCCCCGCTGGTAGTCGTTCGTGTGCATCTGGTCGTCTCTGTCCGTTGCGATCTTCCATATCACAATGAAAGATGCAGTACGAACCGCAACACCTCGGGCGCTTGTGAGGGTCCGGCGGGCTGCACTTGCTCGATGTCGGCAAAGACGATATCGGCGACACGCTGCTGCTGGCGGCGGTTTCCCTCGTCGCCAATCACGCAGCACCGAAAGAAGTTGCCACCGTAGCTTGCCGCAACGCCTGGTTGCAGTCGCGACTAACGCAGCGCTTTCAGAACCACTCAGCAACAACGTACTCGCACATAATGAAACGCAATTGCAAAATGGCGTCGTGCTATAGACGGCTTCGGCTTTGGATAACTTTGTGCGCGCGCAACTGCGCAACAACCTAGTTTCGGTTTCCTTTCCTTACGTTGAAATAAAAACTGTTTTGCTCACTGATAATTTTGCGTCACGCAAGTAATGTTCATGGAATGAAACAGCCATGAATTTAACATGCGTCTTAAAATAGCCGCTGCGTTCACTTCGCAGAAGCAAAGTTTGCTCGTCCGAGTGAGGTTGCGTTTGAAGTATCTATCGTTGGGCTGTCGGAGCGTGCTCGAAGTGTGAAGAAGGGGCCCAATTGTCCTTAATTTGCTTAGCTATAACGGTGCGGCTGCCCTTGATTTCTGCCGAGTGCGGTTTGCTTTGATGTAAGGTAGAACTACAAAGCCGCCCATGTTACTGAATGATCTAGTGCACCTGAAGCTGCCAGAACCCCGGTATTTCCTCCTCAAGTTCTTGCGACTGTGTGCCGCTGCCACCAAATGCGAGCGTAGTCATTTGGCGGAGATTTAGCAACACATTTTCTAGAAATATCGTTCACTGCTCTATCACGACATGGAGAAGCAGCGTGGTTGGTCCTTAGTAAAATTTTTCTATCTATTGCGAATTTTGCGAAGCAATTATATGGACACAACCGCCGAAATATATGTGTCGGTGCTGCCGTGAGCTTACGTATAAAGTCATGTGTGATAAGATCCTATACTGCGCCGTTGGCTGTGCGCGTCAAAGGAAGTCTACGAGGGTGAGCCGACATGTATAGTGCCTGAATGGGTGCCCTAAGTATCTATAGGTGGTCACGTGTTACAACGCGCGCAAGCCGAGGAAAGGAGGCGCTGGTTTAGCACGCTTCTCCTCTGGCAGTTGCTCTAGCCCGGTCGGGCGCCACTCTCGCTCTGTCTTGGAGTTAATTTCCGATGGGTGCAAAGCTGAGGGGGCGCTGAGATAGCGCCATTTCAAGTTTCGGAGACGCTTTGAAGGACAAGCGGCAGGAGCGTTCTGTCCGCTCTGTTTGCGCCCTTCATCACGCCGAAGCTGTGGCAGCGAGCGTTCGCGGTCATTGAGTGAGTTCTGTTCATGTTTGCACGTACGCGCGTGACCCCGCGCTTGCTAATTTAATGAGTAAGCGAATGTTTACTGCAGTTTATTCAGGCGATGAAACTACGAACCTTGGTTCGTGCAGTGGTTCATGCAGCATTGGGGGGAACGTGCTACATTGTTGTTTTTATATTTCTAGGGAGGTTCAAAAGCAGTGCTGCGTACGATAAGGTTTGTTTGTGGTCACGGTACGCAACGCACTGCGGTAGCGCAATGGCTTTGGTGTTGCGCTGCTGAGCTCGAGGTCACGGGTCCGATCACAACCGCTGCAGTCGCATTCCAATGGGGGCAGAATGCGAAAACGTGCGTATACTGTGCATTCTGTGCACATTAAATAACTCGAGCTGCTGAAAATAAATCTGCAGTTTTCCATTACCGTGCGCCTCATAACAAGATCTTGATTTTGAAACTTAATTCTTCAAAATTTAATTCTACGTAGCAGAATTACATTTACAATCGACACTGTTGAGTGCGCCTAGCTACTGAACTTGTTATCTCGTTGCTGTGCTCTCTTTAATAGCCAATGCTTTTTTTTAGAGTTACTTATGGTCAGAATCCAGTGTGACAAATCCGGGTCTTCATTAGCATAGGAAACCAGCTATTGCTTAAGCGTGTTAGATAATAACAAATATGGTCAAGGAAAATCGATATTTAGACTTCGATGTAATTGCAGAACATGACAAGGAAGAAAGAATGATACACCACATTAGAACCAGGGCAAGAAACCGAGGGACGGCCTAAAACAGAAGACGCTATCTGGTATTTCTTCTCCTGCATTTTAATCTTTCTCTCGCCAGACTCATCTCAAATATTAGAGGAGTCGCGATCTTCCACGACGGCATTTCGCGTGCTATTGAGAGTCAAACAACCCATACACAAATGTTGACTCTTGTTTTGTGACTCTACCCGCGCAAAAATGGGTCTTCGGAAGAAAAAGAGAGTCAAGTTGCCGTGACTCACTTTTTACTGTCTGTTTTGTTAGAGTGTTGTTTACACTTGGTTAAACCAATATTAGCCCTTTGGCTGGTTAAGCTCTGCGCCAACAGGTGGCTGGACCGTGCGGACCGATCAGTGTGCTAACGTACATCTACGCTAAAGTTCCTTCATTAGATTGAGTTTATGCCTCCACCCATCGGTCGAAACGACCAGCCCGTCTGTGGTTACCGGAATACCAGACACGTTCGGCGCTGCGACATAATGCTCGCAAAGAACGCTGTTTCGATAGCTCTCGCTTGGGGTCGAGTGCCAAACAGTTGGCGGAGAGGTTGGAGAGGCTTCATGCGCTCGCTCCTAGAAATCGGAAGTAGACGACACAACGCGCCATTATGACGCAGGGTCAATGAAGGCGGACCTTAGGCCCGATCACTCGGCGCACGAGTTGAGGAGAAAATGCATAGCTACGGAGGAGGGTGACTTGTAATCGTCCGTAGCTTAATATGTAACGCTTCACCCGAATTGTGGTGCGAATGATTAACTTTAGCTGTACCCTACGCGCCTACGAAATTCGTTCGAACCGTTTCAGGGGCGCTTTAAACAAACGTAAAAAGGTCCCATCAAGTTCAGCAGGTTTTGGGTCATGCCCTTTCAGAGCGAATTTTCCATCAAGATAAGCCATACGTAACTTTAGCCAAACATTAAATATATGCAAATGCCACGTAGCTGGACAGAACCAACGCAATGTTTCCTGTCACGTTGAGATACTGAGATTGTTTTTCCATCCCGCGTAAATGATAATTAGTCATAATTCATTATTCAACTGCTCAACTATTATAAGGAGATGAAAAGTGTCAATGAGGAAATTGCAGAGCTGCATGATAAACTCCCCATACAGATTTCTGTTGCTTGATATGCCTTACATAAAAGCGTTTTTCCCAGCGTGAAAGAAGCCTACAAATACGCGGAAAGTGCCTCGAGTGGCCACGTGTGCGGCAATTTCGCTTGTATTCGCGGCTTCTATCACGCACGGAAAACGCTTCTATGTAGCACGTATCGAGCAACAGAAAGCTGTGCCAGAAGGTTTTCATTTTGTGCTGTTTTATCATTGGCACTTTTAGTCTAATTATAATATTTCAGAAGTAGAATAATTAACACTGATCATTTAATTAGGCGTAATTAATATTCTCATTATCTCCAAGCGATGAAAAACAACATTACCTTGGTTTGGTCCAGCTACGTGGCATTGGCATATATTTAATGGTTGGCTCAAGTTACGTGAGACACCCTGTATAGTACTTCTTTATTGCTCAACTCTTCCACTATCCACCGCAATTTGAGTGTACAAGAAGATAATCTGCTGCGTCATAGGAGAGGCTTTCTAATCTGCCTGCGTCAGTGTGCTTCTGGTATTTGCGGAGAATAGCTTCGGCACAAATAAGTTAATCTACCTGATGGAGCTTTAATATGTCTGATTTTGTAATAACGCTTTTCCACTTACATGGCAGCGGAGCTGCCGGGAAATTACCAGCCCTTATTTCGGTGCTTATTGAAGCTCACATCCTTCACTCTATTTTGTAGCATACCTACGAGGGTTTCTGTGGCTTTACAGAATGCTCAGGAAGGATTTTGTCGAGAAATACCAAATCCTTTTCATAAGGTTTCAGGGAGTTTTGAAGCTTACGGACAATATAACAAGGAAAATATTTAAAAAGTATGGCGAGGCCTAATTAACAGATTAGTATTTTATGTGAAATTTGCTCATTTGGTACAAAAATCTGAGGACATCTAAGCACATAGGTGTTTTGAATGTGAAAGGTTCGCTTGTGGCGTGGCCTTGCACCCAACAGGAATTTAGGTGCTGCAACAGACGCGGACCCTGCCTTTTTTGCTGAATGATCCATTTGACCTTTTTGCATAAAAAAACTGGCTGTCTTCATATGCCTAGAAGACACGCTAAGGTGTAGTGCATATCGCTTTATCACATATTAAGTATACTTCAATGCAGCAGCCTCTGGATAGATTTGCGAATAACTCATAATTATATTTCTGATTGCTTGTTCTTATGTCAATATATCATGTGTTATGTGACACACATTGCCATGTGACTGAAGCGTATCGTGAATATTTCTATATGCATCGCAGTGAGCCTGTTTTAATTATTTTTTTTGGGGGTGGGGTCTGGTCTTTTGATGTAGATGCACCCAAGAATCGGTGTGCATAACTTATCGTTTCGTTTCGTTTCAAGTGAAGCTGAAAGAATAGGAGATCATGAGAGAGAAAGGATTTCTCTTGCCTGTATTTGTGGGCTCTTTCCAAAATTCTCTATGAAACTGAAATGAAAAGGCATCCTCGTGACGAAATATATTGCATGAAAGCTGTAAAAAAAGGTGACGTCACTTGCAGCCTGCACTCGTGGGAATTTCCAGCGGGTAATAAGCAATTTCGTTTAGTGTTTGCTAAGTGCAAACGCCACATAAATCTCACAATTCCGGCGCACATGCAAAGGACATAGTTCTACCACATGGCTTATCTTTGAAAACAGATAGAAATATGCGACGTTTATAGTAAGTTTGAGCGCTTGGGATACAGCGCCGAACTGCAAAATTATGCGATAAATACAAAAATGCAGTACTCTTCCACTCTGTGAAGAAGCATGACCAGCGAAGCTTTGAATGTGGGCTCCTTCATGGTGATTTGCACCTGCACCGCAGGTCGGCCCGGTATTGCACCATTTTGGGCATAGGCCCACGTCAGTGCTTAACGCCTGCTTCACCTCCGCCGCGGGTCGTCCCGGTATTGCACTATCTTCAGAATCGACCCACGTATGGGGCGCGCTTAACGCCTGCTTCACATGCTCCTCAGGTCGGCCCGGCATTGAACTATTTTCGGGATCGACCCACCCATGAAAAATTGTTGGTCTATGACCACAGGCACGAGATTCGCAAGAACTTAGCCATAAAGAACTTCGCTGTAAAAAAAAAAAAAAAAACACGAATCCTTGTAGGCCAGCCGTGCCTAATTCGCTTCCGTAAGGCCACACTAAATATAAACCGGCAGAAATATTAGCAAGAAAGCACTTGGAGGGATTATGTAGCATAATTTTAAACTTCTGCCAAGAGGAGCAAATTAGAACGTTTTCATGCTTGGAAATCTTTATGTTCCATGAAATATCGCTGCCCAGCCTAAGTGTGTTTAACTTGCAATGGACATAGAAAGCACTGAAAGTTATGGCACATTGGTATGTGTTCATTACTTGAATGAACAAAGTTGCTCTAATAAGAACGTCATCACACTGTTGCAGGATTTACGCCCTTAAATGTTAACAAGGATGTAAGTCTGTCTATACTTTCACAACTTCATGCCTTTGGTGTAAGTGTGTGGGTCAAACGCATTTACACCTTTAATCCCTTTTAAGGGTTACAATATCTTACAGTGCAGAAGTGCAGAGAACAGAGTTTTTGTTGCCCTGCCTTTACCATTCCAGGTATCACTGGGCATCACTTACCAAACGACAGCAAAGCCGCCGTTGAACGCACTCGGTTATGTTGCGTGAAGTACTAAAGAAAAGCTATGATGCACTAAGCCGGTATAACGTAACGGTCGCTCTGTTATGATCACTGGTAACCACCCGCCAATACAGGTGATAACGTATGCGTAGCGTTGTTTGAACCATGTACGAAAATAAAAAGAAAAACAATCGTACTAGTAGTGCTACATTATCCTGGCCCCGAGTTTGTCCATTGTACATTGAACAAAAATGGAATACTACATAAATGTATGATAAATAAATTCAATAAAAGCCCTACGCGTACTTATATTTTGATACCTCACCCCCCTATTAAGAAATGTATAATAAATTGAAGCCCATGCTTAACCTACATTAGATGACGCAGGATGTAAACGTTCTGAAAAAAAATCATCGTGTTTTCTTCGCGCATTCCGATAGAGATCATTTCGGTGAAGTCAAGCATGGACATGAAGTTAGGATACATTTCGGAATACGGGGTTAACACTTAAGAAGTCCAAGTGGTCAAACTTAGGAGCCCTATACCTCGACGTTCTTCATCACCGACGTGTTGAGTGGGGCATTAAAATCAACGAACCAATCAATATGATGAATCGTTCGCATCCATCTTGAGAAGTTACGTGGTGCAATGAACTGTCCCCATCTACATTGTATTAGCTTAGGGAATGCTTAGGGCCTCACTTATGAGTAATACGTAAAGAAGGTGCACGGTAAAGGTGCGGAACCAATAGCAGAGACTTGAAATCATGTTGTGTGTCTCTAGTTGGTAACCTATGGGCCATATGTCTATTTTTCCTGCCACTCTGGTTCGGTTATACTAGGGCTCGATTTCAAATCGCGATATACAGAGCAAAGCAAAGTCCTGCCAATTCGTTCACAATATTACGCAACTTGAACCAGAAAAGGAAGCGCATCCTGCATAGTCTAGTTCAGGATTATCATAAATGAGAAATGGGCAAGCTGGTATGAAAGCATGCTTAAACCGGAGCGGTAGGTGCTAGCACAAGAATAAAGGCGCGAGAATAACTAAGACACATCGCTGACTGCCCAGGTGCCAGTCAGCGCTTTGTCTTGACTCTTCTCGTGCCTTTACGTCTGTCCACTTCAAGTAGTTCGCGCTTGGCTCTAGCCATGCTAGAGAATTTGTAGAGCGCTAGAACTTACTGAATTTTTCTTCGCAAAGATCCAGTGTTTCGGCGTCTTTTCCTCCAAGGAAATCTTTCTGCACTGTTTGTGTTGGGCAATATGCAAGCATCAATGCAAAGAAGGTGACAGTCTTGAAAACGATTCCCATGATGTCGCACTGTAGGCGCTGCAGGATGAAAGTACAGTGAAATACTTATACACGAAGTTTTCGCTCAACTTGCACTCTACGCTACGCTCTCATAGCCGCCGCGGTAGCTTAGTGCCTATGGCGTGGCAAATATCACCTCGTCATCGTGGGTTAGTTCCTATCCGCACAAACAGCATTTAAATGCCGGTGAAATACAAAATAAAGACATGTCAATCCTACGCTCTTAACATTCATGAGCAAGGAAGAGAAAACGGCGCATTACGGCGAAGGATGCGCTGAAGATTTCAGTGAAGAACGCGACCCTCAGCCACCGATGCAGGCATTTGATACCAACTGGCCTCAGTGACCAGTTGTAGGCGTGTTGTAAGGGACAATGGCACAAGTTCGCATTGATAGTACCTTCCTCCCTCCCTCTCCTTTTTGTAAAGCCCTTTACCCCCAATTCCTCGCGTAGGGTAGCAAACCGGACACGCATGTAGTTGGCCACCCTGAGTTTCCTTCCTCACGTTTCCTTCTCCCTTCTTATTCATCCATGGCCTCACTGAAGCGCTGTAGCACCAGCATTGTGGGTGGTGGCATTTTAGCGAGGCGAGATTCAGCACTGAGACTAGCTGAATCACAAGAAACGACGTGCCCGACCTTGTAAAAACGCGCCGCAATGCAACGGTAGGATGAGACCCACACATCGCATTTCGGCGGCGAGCGCGTCCAGTACCTTCTAATTTCATCGTGGGCCTCTAATATGCTGGCACTCACTTTTTAATAGCAAACTGTTCCTAGGCGACGCGAATGACGCACCAAGCACCTCAGAGCACTATTGCGCATGAGGGGAACGCGTAAGAGCGTTTATTTTTACATTGGAGCTGTTAGAACTTTGCTGGGTTTCTCTTGACGTTCGCAGCATCGCTGAGCTGGGGGAGAGCTGAGAGAGCGTGAAAGCCCAGTACAAAAATATTATCGCACAGCATAGATAAAGCCCCTTAAGCGTCGTAAAATAGCGCCACGCTTTGAAGAATACCGCCACCTCCTCGCGCGCTCTAGCCGAAGCCGTCGCCCCGTCGCTATTGGCCTAATCGCATCACGTGGGCCCTCGCGCTGGCTTCATTTGTTTACAGTCCCGCTTCAGCGCTAGTTTCGATTGAGAAGCGTTTACGGAGTGGCGAGGAGCGCATGTTGGCGCCGTTGCTCTTCGGAGTTGTTTGGTTTGCGAAGGCCTTGAACTAAGTTTTGTGGTAAGTGCGACGTCGCTTCATGGCATTTCTTAACACCATAACCTGCTACGCCTTCGTATACCAGTATATTTTCTGAAAAGACAAGAAGCTCTTCTCAATACCGTCTGGTAAGCGCTACGGGCTGAAAAGAAAGACGTGGATTCATCGAATTTGGAGGGAGAACTTCAAACCAACATTCTCCACACGACTATACGAGGTAGTTGCGAATATCTCGTAGTATACTCCTACGCGACGTGTACTTTGTTTATATAAGCAGTATTCGGTCGCATTTGGTGCGCTTAATGGTATTGTATACGCGAATAGGCTTGAATTCGCGGGCACGCTAGGCTGCGTGCGAACATGTTATTACAAAAGCTTTAGGATTCAGCGCCTTCCTTTGGTCAAAATTTGAGGCTCGAGCGCGCAAACTTATCTTAGGAAAGCAACTGTATGCATTTTATGGTTACTAACTTTCCTTGTTTGGAGCGAATAGATTTGTTTGCCTCTTTTCTTCATGTTCGTCATTGGCGGTCACCCGGTGGATTTGCGATACAAAGGAAAAGTGTGCGTGCTCTCCCGAAACTGCGTTCGTCACCGAAAGACAGCATCATAAGTCTTTGAGACATACGTGCAAAATGTGTGTAGGTGGAGCGGCACTAAAGCACCCACACAGACAACTTGCGGTCGCCCGCTCGTTCACTCACTGGTTTAGTCGTCGTTCGCTCGTTCGTAAGTCTATCGCTTACTCGTTTGTTCAACGATTAGCTCGTTCGACCACTACGTCTCTGAAACACACATAATGAGACAACAAATGGTGCCTCAATATGAAGGACTGCATCATTTCACTTACTGCAATTTCGGCTGTGTCATAGCGCGGAAATTCTTCGCGCGGTCACCACTAGAGTGATATGTCGCAGATGTTATTTCGGAGTGAGCGCAACCATCCTCAGTGCATGTACCTTAGTGCAACTAGGTTCGCGACAAGTACATCACATCGTGGAAAGTTGAGCTAGCGCACAATGAAATGTTATGCTTGATTAGTAACTTACCTAAAAAAATAATGCACCTGTTTGAACCTTAATATAGCGCTGTTACCGCATTCCCGCTTCACGAACGAATACTAAAAACTGATTTCATTTTCTATTTATGCAGAATCTTGTCTCAATGGTCGGCCGCGCGTATTTATGTCGACTTTCAGGCATGGGAAACATGATAGCACCAGCGCCCGCCTCTGAGCCTTTGCGCGTTCTTAGAAGAGTGGCAAGCACACACGTTGGCGGCACTGTTGCTTGTAACACTCTTTGGAACCTTCAAAACAGCGTTCGTACGTGCCCACTGTCGGCCTTTGTACAGCATAATTGATACGCGTCACGAATTCACACGGTAAGGACGGCGCGGATTATTATGCTAGTGAGGGCTTGCTGGAGGTTAGAATGTTGGCATTAGATTGTAAATGAGTTATTTACAAGCATTCGCAACAAGATCTTGCGACACGACTTGTCAAACGTTGCGTACCTAATTATAGCGCACGCAATACATTCGGAGGCGTCATGACACAGCGTTAGAGCTCGTTCAGATACTTCTTAAAAAGGTAGTCCGTATAAAAATTCTATGCTGTGCACGAGGCTACTTGAAGCTAGAAAGCCAACGCGAACTCTTAAAGCGCACTGCCTTGCTTTGTCATTCTCTGAGGAACGTTGCGAGCGGATGCACCTCACATCGGCTCCTGCAATTTTCCTCCGGTTTACCGAAAATTCAAAGAGACCCGGTGAAATTTTGCTTTTACTGGACGGATAACATCACCCGGCGCCCGAAGATACCGCTCTGGACCAGGTAGGCCATTTTTTGGGCCTTTTAGGCCTATTCTTGTCTCCGCCACTTCACTCAACTGGGCCGAACGCCCCGGACTCGATCTCCATCGTTCTCTGCTGCCGCCATGGCGGCCTCTGCTTGGCGCGGGTACAATCCCGAGACGATGACATGGTCAGAAATTGTCGCAGAAGCCCCGTCTTCGCTTGAAACTTCTACTGTGACGGAGGAGATAGTGGATGAAAGCCTTTTCTCGTTGGTGGAACTTCGTAAACGCCAGCAACGCTCGAACACCTCGGCGGTCAACAGACTCTCCATGAGTGCCGGTGTTTCTGTGCCTCCGAATCCTGCAAAGTCCAACCCTCACCTATCGTAAGCAGCGGGATCGAATAAATGGCGGCCCACCGCTATGCCTCGACTCTGCAAAGAATATTTCACGATTGTCATCAAGCCCAGAGGGACGATCTCCCTGAAGACAGCCCTGCAGAACGGTGAGCTTGGTGCTTTGCTCTCTGCCTATGTAAATCCATCTTCGGTGGACATTAGTGTCTGGCCGATCTGGGACTAGAATATCGTCATTGCCACCACTCAAGACGTCAATGGGGTGAACGCGCTCGCTCGTGAATTTACCCTCAATGCTTCCGAAGGCCCCATCCCGTTGGTCGGACACGCCAAAGTCTACGGTGAAGTCTGCAGGGGGACTATTTCGGTCCATGAGCAGGAAACTTCTACCACCCTGAAATCTAAAGTCTAGTGGCGCGGAGGAGAGATAGCCTTCATCCGCAAGCTGGGGAAGTCGACGATTCCCCTGCTCACCTTCGTGGGACACAAAGTACCGCGGTACGTGCACTATAACAGTGTGGTGTGCACTATAACACTGTGGTGCGCCAATATAAGCGGACTATTCCCGCGTGTTTCCGATGTGCCACCACCGGTCACCGTCCGGACTTATGGCCAAATCCTCAAGACAATCGCTGTCGACACTGCAGCGAAATGGTCGCCGTCCTCGAAGACAGAAACATGGCGCCCCACGAGTGCACTCCTTCCTGCATCGTGTGCGGTGGCGGTCATCTCACGGGCTCGCAAGACTGCAAAGCCAAATTCCGACGGCTGCAACAACCGGGCAACCCGACCGCTCAACGAACCCAACCTCGCACTGCAGTGCCCTCGGGTCCTGACGCCACTCCAAAAGCTCCCACTCCTAGCAACAAGATGACGAAAGGTACAACCGGACCAGCAACACCGGTGGGCACCTTTTCTGGACGTGCCCCCAAGTCTCCTCGCTCAACTAACCCGAAAGCGTCACGGGATCCGGACGTTCCTACATTCCAAGAAGGGGATTTGCCGGCTCTCGAGGGCCCTCCGTCTGGCGCACCAAAGAATACGTCTCAGTCCAAGGTAGGCAGCCGAGACGGGCCTCCTCCGCCTCTCCGCACTCCTCTACCTTCTCCCCCACCGAAGCTTTCTCCTCATCCCCCCCTTAATTCTGACGTCGCGGACCTCCGCCGCGAGCTCGAGACTCTCCGGCCACAAAATGCTCAACTTAACGCCAAAATTCACGCGCTAGAAGCGGCTCGGTCCTCCCCGCTCCCGGCCCAGGTAGCTCCGGAACCGATGCAAGTGGTGCCGGTGGACCTGACACCCTCTAGTTCTGACGGGCGTTTCACCGCCCTCGAAAACGCCCTTGCCGAATTAACGACTCAGATATCAAATTTTGGCCAAATCTAAGACAGCCTTCTCAAGGCAGTCATAGCCACGGTTACGGCCACCTTGACGGCCAAAAGTGAGACGTGGCTAGAGTCAAACCCCCGGCTTCTCCGCCGAACGGGACCCCGCAAAGACGTGAACCGCCCATCAAAATTCACCCGACCCATCGATCTAGCCGCACTCTCGGAGGAGCCGCGATCGCTCCCGCTACAGGTGACGGAACCTGGGCCGGCTCTCCAAGGCGATCGCCCTTCAAATCAACATGGTTGCGTCCCCTCCCAACCAACCGCTAGAGGGCGGCGCCCCCCGCAAGGAGAGCAAGCTCTCTCTCTGGTACAGTGGAACTGTCGGGATTTCAAAGACAACACGAAACGCGCCCACTTAAGGGCGTACATTGACAATCTCGAATACCCCGCCGCAGTCCTTGCGCTGCAAGCAACTGGGGATACGGTTAAGCTCTCCGGCTATAACGATTTTCAGCGAGACCCGTCCATCTGTCTCATAGTAAATAAAGGCAACACTGCGTAGGAGGTCGATCTCGACCTAAATCTCGAATATTCGCACGTGATGCTCTCTGTCCTCCCCCTGCGGCAAACAGATAGCCCCGTACACATAGTTAATATATACTGCCCCCCCCCCCCCCCCGAAACTAAAAAAAACGTCACTTTCTTTAACATCTTTATAGCGCAGCGCTAAGGATCGCGGGTCGCGATCCCCTGATGATAGTGGGCGGTTTTATCGCCCCCTGTCCCATGTGGGGCTTTCGCAAGGAAGATCCGAGAGGTCGTACTTTGGCGCGACTTGTATCTACGCTGGGCATCACTCTTCTAACCGACCCGGTCCACCCAACACGTGTAGAAAATTCCGTCACTGGGGACACCTGCCCCGACCTTACCCTCACGAAACACATCCGACACACAGCCTGGATCAACACCGAGGACACCCTCGGTAATGACCACTGCATACTGAACACTATCATTTACACTCGACCCTTACATCGCCCCCTTACACAAGCGACACTTCCCGAATGGAATTCCTTCCGCCAGGCCCTCCCAGTAACTTTTCTCTTGGAAGAAGGCTACTCCACTTGGGCGCACGGATTCATACAAACATTCCGTTCACACGAAAAGCAGATACAGCTTACGGAACGTGCACCGGACGTAGATAACCTGCTGATGCACTTCTGGGAAGCTCGCCGCAGCCTAACCAAGCGATGGCGGCGGCAGAAACACAATCGTGAACTCCGTGCTCGCATCTCTGACCTTACTCAGCAAGCAGCCGAGTACACTGCCCAGCTCGCCGAGACTAACTGGGTAGGTAGATGTAACAGCACAGCAAGACAGATGTCTAGCCGCAACACTTGCGGGCTCTTTAGGAGTCTCATAGACCCTACAGAAACACGATCGAAAACCAAGAAACACCTCACTCGCGCACTACACAACTTTCAAGGAAACACGGAGCAGCTAGCGAACGGTTTGCGCTCACAATACCTGAATCAGGATCGATAGCCGCGAGGGATGGATTATTCGTACGTAGGCTACGATAATCCGGAAATGGATGAGCCTTTCCAGCTTCACGACTTTCACGCGGCTCTTGCACGAATGCGCAGGGGGACGGTGCCCGGGAGGGATAAGGTAACAGTCAAACTATTGGCAAACCTTCCAGATCGGGCGTACGGAACCCTACTCCAATACATCAACGCCATTTGGACCGGGGACGCTTCGTTGCCAGCCGATTGGAAGACATTCTTGGTAACCTTTCTCTCGATGGCGGGGAAATCGGTAAACATAGACAACCTCCGGCCCATCTCCCTCACTTCATGTGTAGGGAAACACGTGGAAACGATGGCCCGTGACCGCCTCTCGGAATATCTCGAGAGCAAGGACACCTTCGCCGTCATCAAGACCTCATAAGTCGGCACAAGACATCCTTTTACAGCTTCATCACGAGTTCCTCGAAACCACTGAACACCCACATAACGACAAGATAGTCCTGGCACTCGATCTCAAAGGTGCCTTTGATAATGTTAAGCACGCCGTCTTACTAAAGCATCTTAGCGAGACCAACTGCGGCGCTCGTACATTCAACTATATCAAACATTTCTCAACGGACCACTTTGCCTATATACGCCTACAAGAGACCGAGTACGGCCCGTTTGAGGTGGGAACACGCGGAATACCACAAGGCGCCGTGTTCTCTCCGCTTCTCTTTAACATTGCCATGACACACATCCCAGAAGAGCTGGCGGGTGTCGATGGTGTTCAGCATGCGCTGTATGCCGACGACGTCACCATCTGGGCCACTACGGGAAACATAGGAAAGATGGAGGAATGCCTGCAAGCAGCGGCGAGCATAGTAGACCATTATGCCACGTGCTGCGGCCTCCAATGCTCCCCGTCCAAGTCTCAATTTGTGCATATTCGACCTTCCCCAAAATGCAAAATCTCAGTTCAGCTTTCTCTCGCCAGTGGCCCCATGCGAGAAGCGGAGAAGATTCGAATACTCGGTCTCTTCATTATTCAACATCGCAAGGTAGAAACAGCTCTCGCCAAACTCCGCAAGGATGGCGACCAGGTGGGCCGGATGGTTCGCCGCGTTTCCAACAAGCGAGGAGGGTTGCGAAGTAAGGATGCGGTGCGGCTCGCACATGCCTTGGTAACTAATAGAGTACTGTACTCGACCCCATACCTACGCTTACGGAAACGTGAGGAAGGTTGCTTGGAGGTTCTGCTCCGCAAAATGCTCAAGAGAGCCCTCGACCTCCCGATCTTCACTTCCAACGCGCGCCTTCTCACTTTGGGGGTGGTGAACACCTATCGGGAACTTCGCGAGGTGCATCTCGTTAACCAATACACGCGTCTCGCCCCGGCCATGTCCAGTCACCGCCTCTTATACCGATTACGTATTAAACATGACCACCATACGATGGAAAAGGTCGAGTGCCCGAACTGTGGAGACGCGCCCTCTACGTTCGACCCCTTCCAACTAAGATGAACAACGAGGACCATAATGGCCGGCGCCAGGCGCGGGCGGATGCCCTGCACCACCACTATGGCTCTAAGAAACACGTCTTCTACGTCAATATTACAGGCCCCAACCACTCCAGGGGGGGGGGGGGTTACACGGCTGCGTTCATACACGAGGAAGTGCACGGCCTCTCGTTCAAAGCACTCAGCTCAACGCATGCGGAGGAGGTGGCGATCGCCCTCGCAGCCTCCCATCCCGACTCTAAATTCATCCTCACAGACTCCTATGGAGCCTGTCGTAACTTTCAATTGGAATGGATCACTCCTCTCGCTGACAAAATTCTTCGCTGCAGTATTCGCGACTGCGATCCAACTCATCTCTCAATCCTATGGGTCCCCGGCCACCAAGGCATGCCAGGTAACGAAGCCGCCCATGGGGCAGACCGCGCACTCACTTACCGGGCACCAGGCATCACTTGGGAGTACCTTGGCCCAGATCACAGCCCTCTTCTTTCTTTTAAAGACATTACTGAGCACTATCGTGCAGAACACCGCCGTTGCCCTGTTCCTATCAAAGGACTGGGTAAAGCTGGCGAAAGAATTCTCCTTAGGCTCTTTAAAACGCCCTGCTGTGCCCGGCGGTTCTCAAGCACTTTGGTCCATCTTTTGACGGCCGCTGCTCATTCTGTGGGGAGGTGGCCGACATCTTCCACATGGCTTGGGCATGCAGGCAAAATCCTTCTCTCCCCCCCAGCTCCCCTTCCCCTTCCCGAGAGGACAGGGGAGCGGCCCTACTCGGCTGCCAGGAGCTATCGGCCCAACAAGCCATGGTTTGGCGGACCTGCGCAGCGGTCAGGACCAACGGGGTCCCGGAATGAGAAACTCCGCCCAGTATTGCAAGGGGCGCGATACACTAGAGGTCCCTCCCCGAGCACTTCTCTGTATATATAGCCCAATAAATGCTTTGCACCACAACCACCATGTCACTCTGCGAAAGGTTGTCCGCAACGCCCGAGCGGTGTAGGCGGCGCCATGGTCGAGCAAAGAGCGTGAAAGAGAGGAGAAAAGAGGAGGAGCAAAGGCGGAGGAGGAGAGCGTCACTACTTAACGAAGTTTTAGGGGTTATAAGCGTAGCGACACGGCGAGTGTAGCTGCAACCTAGCGGGCAGAACGAGCTGCGCGGCGGAGACACATGTTGTGGGACGTCATTGCTCTCCAATAAAAACCCACAAAAAACCCGCGGGCTCGCTTCGGCGGATTTCAAGAAGCGACCAGGTGCATTGCGTCGGAGCTGGCGTGCATCAGAGCGAAGGCGCGGCGGCTGCCGCCGCGTCGCGTCGGTACAGCGTGTGGCACACGACACCGACGCATATGGCGTCTCAACAAATCGCTTCTATTGCGGCAGGTGCCTCAAATCGCGCACCGTCCCAACCGAAACCCCTCACAGAGGAAGACGGCGTGGATTTTTCTGAATCCTCAACCTCCAGCAGCTCCACTGGTCTCTGGTAGAGAGCCACGCATATTTTTCTTTCTTTCCTTCCTTTTTAGGTCCCGTGTAAAAGAAAATGCGGCGTTGGCGTCCCTCGCATCACATCCAGCATCGACTGTCCTTGAGCGAAAAAAAACAACACTCCGGATCATGCATACCCAGCCACGCATGCCCTCCGTGTAACGCAAAGGAGTCACTGAACTAATTGAATTTCTGAAAGTAAAATGCGTCAGTAATCGTAAACTAATACTTAGACACAACGTGTAGGCATGATAGTGTCGGATTGTAATTTGAATATTTGCAAACACATAATTTTGTTGCGCGGAAATTCAATCATAAACCTCGTTTCCAGCGTTTCTACCATAAATTAAGTGGCGTGTCGAGCTCGGCTCCTTGCATCCCCACCATCCAGATAGCCCATGCAAGAGGCCGTGTTTCTGCTAGGAAGTTCGCCTTTTTGCATAATGTGAGCATTTCCCGGTAAAGATTATCATTACATAAGCTGCAGTTGCCGGGAAGCGTGAGGATCAGTCAGGGATCTTTGAATGCTATCGCGTTCCACTCTTAAAGGCGAAGTTGAAGCGTGCCTCCAATTCTTTTTAGCCTCTGAAGGCGTGCGTCCGTGGCCAAATGGTTAAAGCATAAAGCTTCAATGCAAGGACAGGGCTTTGCAGCAATACTGGAGCAGTACTATCTTCAGTGTGGCCATGCCGTGGGGAACCGCATTCGAAGCCAACCATCGGGAATGCTTCTTTATATATAATGTGGAGCGATTAGCACGTATTCTGAGAGCGCGGCATTGCTCACGTCAGCGATCGTATGCGCAGTCGGTAGCAGTTAGATTATCAGCACTTTATATGGAGAGGCCAAGAAAGCTTCGCTTTAAAAGACTCATGCCCGTATAGATTTAGGTTAACCACAGGTGGCGCAAAATTATCCTGAAGTACCCCACTATGGCGTGCCTCAAAGCCAGGTAGTGATTTGGCATGTAAAACGCCCAATTTTGCTTGTTTTAATTTTTGACGCGCAAGTCAAGCAAGTGAATCTTAACTTCACATAGGCTCAGGGGAAGGCTAGCAGCACGTGAGCAGACGGCTCCGGCTGGACGAGCAAGGCAAGTATGCTGCCCACTCTCCACGTCCGAGCGGACTCAGTGGTGCACGATGGTGGTTGCACTGCTCGTTTTTGTCGTTTCAAAGCCAAGCTGGCTGCCCGGGGCTCATGAGTCTAGGGTACGCGCCTAGTAAAAAAAATAATTAGCGCCCTTCGACTAAGCGAAGAAGGATAACCAGCGAAGCTGTGTATGTGGGTCCCTTAATGGTGGACTGCACCTCCGCCAGTGACCGGTCCGGTATTGCACTATCTTCGCGATCGGCCCACGTGTGGAGACTGCTTAATGTGTGGAGACTGCTTAACGACTGCTTCGTCGCCGCTGCAGGTCGGCCAGGCACTGCACTGTCTTGGGGATTGGCCCACGTATGGGGAGTTCTGTGTCTACGCACGGACACGATCCTGGGAAAACTAGCCCTTAACAGCATCGCTGCAAACTTGGTGACGTCTTTGTGTTTCCTAATGAATGAATGAATTAATTAATTACGACAACGAACTCGGGAGCAGTGGCACGAGCGTGTGCGCGTGGTAGCTTTGAGGGGCGCCGACTAGCCAGCTGTGGAAGAACACGACGATGCGGAGCCAATCCTTATAGTGGTAGCTTTTTGTTTGCACATGGACACGATCCTGGGGGAACTAGCCCTTAAATAGCCGCACACCAGGCCACACAGCAAAGTTCGGTTATAGGCTGGAAGTTCTTGCGTGTCGTCTATGGAGCATTCCGCCGCAAAAAAGTTTTCGAATCGGGTCATTAATAGTCGAGATAGAAATATTTCAGTGTCGTGACCCTATGATTTCAGGAGTCAGGCTTCACCGCAAACACATACGCTCTCTCCAGTTGCCGTATCTAGCCTCCGCAAGCAAAATTGCTTCCCTGCGTTCTCGTATACCGGAGTTGGAGGATCGTGTGACGTATACGTCATGGGCCCCGCCTTCGTTTTGTTTTTCTCTTCGCTTTTTTGAGGTGCAGCGCACTTCCGCTGACGGTGTCGCACCCGAGCTGGTATTGTCTCGTTTGGCGCAGCGCACAACTTAGCGCTCTGATCATGAGCACACCTGACCAGCAGTATAAATCGGCGATATACGAATACGAAGGCAGACACAAGTGGATCACAAAGCATGACCGCGTGCTGGATCACGGTAGAAAATGATAATAGTTTCGATGTTTGCGCGCACAACTGCACGACGTGCGAACAAGCAGACGGAACAGAAGTACATCTCTCCTGCTGTAGTGCGAAGTAAAAGGAAAACACGCAGACACTGGATTTGTGTGTTTTGTTATTTTTCTAGGCATTAGTTCGTCTATTCAAGCAACGTATTACACCAATACCAGTTGTTGCCTTGAATGATTGTTGAACTCGCGTGTCACAACGAGCGACGTCACAGCACAGACACGTGTAAGTAGCGCACTAGCACGTGTACGTCAACCTCCGGCTTGGAGCGCGGCGGCCGCGAGGAGAAGAGCAAACATAATTCGGTTTGATATTTCAGATATTTCCGCGGTGCGTAGCGATGTAATACTTTACAGACACGATCGTTAACTCGCATTACATATACTCGACGCTTGTCAGCTCAAAATGGCCAAACCTGGTGAAGAGCCCTTCAAGAGCTTTGCTGTAAAACGGAGAATGCAGCTCAGATCTCTTCAGAGACTAAGCGCGCATAATGAATCCGGAGCGCACCGTAAGGAAGTCTCAGTTACAACTAGTATATGGATGATGCTGGAATGAGTCCAATGAGCCTCCAGAAATTTGCATGTAGTTCAAGAAAAGCTTGACGTGGCTCTCTTCGATACGCCACCGGAGCCAGTTGGACTCCAGTAGGAATGATTGCGAACTTTGTAACACATTACGAATTTAGGATTTTTAAAACTCAATATTTAGGTTTTGAGCTTTCTGCAAATTTTCGCCTCTCAAATGCACCAATTTCCTTGGGTCCCACGGTGCTTCCTAGAAGGAATGCCTCAAAATAAAGAAGGAAAAGCCGGTCTTGAAGCAGAGGGCGACAGACTGTTCGTCTCGTCCGAAAGCTGTTGCGGCCATTGGAAAGTGACGCTCCCGACGCCGTCATATTTCAAAGAACGCTGACGCCTCTGTGAAGAGTACGCCCCATCCGATAACACCTCCTCCACTGCCTCCTACACCTGGCAAAATTCCATCTAAATCGGACAAAGTCATCGCGTAGAACACTAAAATTTTGTCCGTTCTATTAAAGCCAGAGCCAAAGCGGAAGTCAGTACTGAAGCCGCAGCCGATGCCACAGACGATGCCACAGCCGGAGCCGGAGCCATGTCAAGTGATACATTGGCGCACCGCTGTAGAGTGCACAGCGCCAATTCCTGACAAACTGCCCGAAGATGACCGGCAAGTGGTCATGATGCTCCGGTCTCTGATGAATACTTTTCGAATGCTCTTGAATATCCGGCACACTCCGTCAGCACGAAGCGCGATGAAAGCGCTGGATGCGCTTTCATCGATGCCTTCAATTCAGTACTTGCAAGTCTTCAGTAAGCATCGCGGTTTATCCGCAGCATTCTACTGGCACTGAAGAAGAAAAAGCTGGGGTCTATATTAACGATATACTGCTACGTACTGGAACGCACTACTGATGACCAATGGCTCTTTCGTCTTCACAGGTGACTTCAACTTCAACGTGCATCACCATTATGGGGAAGCACCAAGGTTAGCTTCAGAGAGCAGAATGACGGCAGTGTAATGCAACGGCGGGGCACTTGCTTGGACTTGATTAATATCAAGGCGCTTTGCTGCGTGTATACAGTGTTTCCTCTATCCCGCTTTCCTTTTTCTGTTCCCCCTATCCCTTTCCCCAATGTAGGGTAGCAAACCGGACAAGCTGGTCTGGTTGACCTCCGTTCTATTTCCTCTCTCTCATTCTCTCTCTCTCTCTCTCTCTCGCCACGCCTCTATATGCCCCTGTGAGTTCGATTGTTTGAAAACTACCCGCTGGCTCCCGCCCAGATTGCGCTCACGAACGCTTAAGGGGAGGCATCGCCTTGGGATTAGCGATCTGTGTACGTATATGGCACCTATGTATGAATCAATTTACTTACTATCGGAACGTATATTTCCATTGAAACAATGCGTGTGCACATAGGACACTTCGCCCGGACCCCTGCCCACAACCTTGCAAGTATCCTTGAAGAAAGGCCACACACGACATTCAGTGCGACTGTTTTCGCGCATCGTGCCTCTCTTACTTCAGGGCACGCACCTGCTTCAATACCTTCAATCCCTCCATGGTGTGCGAGCCATACTCAAGTATACATCACAATCACGGGACTTCAGAAAAAGGCAGACTACCCGTTATCAGCACACAAGCAACTTACTCTACTCCTCTTGTACGGGAAATACGGTGACTGCACACACGTCTATACGGACTGTTCAATGACACAAACCAGTTCCGGTGACACTGTAGTTATACGAACAATGAGAATAACCCAGCGGTTCGAGACTTCCCATATCCCTACGTCTACAGTTGCAGAGCTCGCGGTTCTTCGCGGTGTGCCTAATGTGATCTACACAGAGTCCTGCAAAATGGGCAGTCTTCTGCGATCCAAGGCCGGCCTCACAATGTACACAGTCATTTTCCGACATGGAACTCGCGATCAACTGACGTGCGAAATCATTGAGCTCATCCATTACTTGAGAGAAAAAATACTATGATATAACTTTTCAATGGATACCATGCCCTAGCGATATGATAGGAAATCATGGCCCAGATAAGGCAGCTTGGACGTCAAACCAAGACAGCTGCGTCCCTATTCCTTTCTCAACGATAGATGCCATAAGAGGGCTCTGCGTTCTAGCCCGACACTCTCATTAGCTGAGTGGAAAAATGCACATACAAAGTGCAACAGAATGCACAGACTCCACCCTTCCCTGCAACTCAGACCTCCGCCCGGACTTCACCGACGCGAAGCGTTTCTTCTGTGTCAATTGTGCTTGGCGGTTGCCGTCACGAAAGCTTATTCAGCAGTAATTGGAATGGCTGACAGTCCTGCATGTGATCTCTGCGGCTGCCAGGAGAACGTTCACCACTTATTGTGCCACTGTGGTCAGTTTAAAGCGCAAAGACAATCTATGGCCAACTCAGTCAGCAGCTAGATGATCATCTTCTGAGTGAACAGTCAATGGTAGAACATCGTCTTTACCAATCATCGGCTCGGAAGGCACTAAAGGTACTTTTCTGTTTGATAGAACGTCTGGCTTGTTCGAGCGCCTTTGACTTTGTAACTTTGTCAACGTGCAAGTCTCTACCCGGCCTCTCTCTTTCTCTTCCTTCTTTCCATTCCCCTTCACCCTTCCCCCAGCGCAGGGAAGCCAACCCGTCTCTTGAGTGGTTACCATCTCTGCCTTCCTTTGATCTCTCTCTCTCTCTTATTCACTATCCACTTAGGCAAATTTAATTAGATATATTGCATTTGAAAGAAATAAGGGAATAATTGTGCATAATATTTTCACGTTGTAGTGACAATTAAGAAAAGAGTCGCGAAACTGTGAATGAGAAACAAACTTTCTATTAAGCGAACCAGTTCCCACAAAAGCAAGTTACCCTCAAAGCAGAACGATAGCGGCGAATACAGTCGGCGATCGTCGAAATCGGATCGCTGGGTAAGCGCGTCGGCTTTAATATATGAGTCATCGAAGGTTCCAGTTACAATCACATTACACAAGCTTCAGTGACGACCAGACTACGCCTAGAACCATCGATGACATTCAAGTATGTTTTAATCATGATGACATGCCTTGCGCTGAGCAATAACTTTGTGTTGTTAGTGGGTGAAACGCAGACCCCGAGAAAAGGATAAATAAGTCGACGTTCCAATATCCTTACAAAAGCGAAACTGGCTTTGCGTTCCCCCACGCGATGTGGCTGGTCTTCTTGGTCGGTTTCTCGCCAGAAACATTCGGGCAATGTCGGAGACAAGTACAATTCGTGGTCTCGTGGACCACGAGGGGTTATTCACATCCTGCCGTCCTGCCGAGCAGGCAGGTATTTGCTGTACTGCACAACACAAACAGTTAAAAACACGTCCGCACAAAGCCGAATGAAACACATCTTTTGCGATTACATGGAGCACAAGGAGAACAGATACACCCATATATCAGGCAGTAAAATTTTGGGCATGAATACTGTAAAGTAAATATTTTTACACCCCATTACACACCACCAAACGCGCTTGCTTTGTCGCAGGGATAACACTGACTCTTAAAGGAAAATATTAAATTGTTGACTGAGAGAAATGAACTATTCCTTTTTGGCTAGTTTTTGTGGCAAGTAAACATGATGGTAGGTGGGACATGAGTCGCGAAACCTGTGTGAAATAAGCTTTAGTAGCTATTGCTGTCACATCCTGGTGCTTTGTATTCGCTGCCTAAGCGGTAATCAGAATTACAAAAGAAACACTTTCCAAACGCGGGCTCTCTTTGCAGCTGTAGTTTGTCTGTCTACAAGAAAATGTATTATAACCTTAAACTTAATAGTAGAGGCTTAGAAAATACTAACACTTTTAATAGTGTAGAAATTATTAGTTTGTTTTTATGTAATCTATTGAATGAATTCCACATATATTTCGACCTTTGCCAAACGATGATTTCAGCAAGTCGGTTTGATCTGGCGTGATTTTTCTTCTTGCTTTTCCTGTCCCGCCGAGTTGCACGCGAGCGTGATACATGCACAAGTGCAAGGTGAGTAAGCTGAGGCAGTTTTAATTTCCCTTAAAGCCACAAATCTGAGGAGCGGCAAAAAACGCCCGAAAGGCGGTCAGATGTACTGAAACGCTTTCTGGAAACTTCGTGCAGATCGCCTGCAGATAAGCGAGATTAATTCGGGATTACCAGTCAAATGCGCCAGTCGATGCCCGTCTTCTCCAGCGTGGCTCAACTGCGTCCACCCGTGTGGTCCTCCTTTTTTTGCCTACTTAGCTCGAAACGCTCGATGGGAAGCTATTTGCTTTCGTTTCACGCATTACGTCGTCGTCGATCAATTTCCTTTCATGCCATGGAGAGCATTTTCTCACATGCCAGTTTGCTCAAGGTGCGACACGGGCGTAAACAGAGGGAAAGTTTCGCAAGGTTGATGTAAATGTGTGCGCTCGGCCGCGCTTTCCGCCGACTGTCAGTGATTGAAGACGCCAGACGTCTTGACACTGCGCATCACTTTTACTGGGAAAGTGATGTTTGGGCAGCGTTGTTGAGCTAAGCGCCAAGCGTACGCTATATTGCAAAGAAACTTGCATTTGATCGATGCCTTTTGTGAAGCACGCATGAAACACAGCTTACTTTCAGAACTTCTTAAGTTTTATATATTTGTCGCGTTGTAGTGACAATGAAGAACCAGACAGTAACGAAAACTGTGAGCAATGAAAAATATTTTTTTTATGGGGTTAATAGCAGGAAATGGAACAAGTGAACGGCGAACACTTCAATGGCGTGTAACAGTAAGGAACTAAAGTGTCGGACACACTTAATAACTTTTTGTCTTTCTGTAGCGCATTCAGCAGCAAGCCAGAACTTCTGGTACCTCTAGTTTTGTAACAATCGCACTATCTCTCGGGATCAGTAAGTGGGGCTCTGACCGATTTCCTTCTCTCAAAAATAGCAAAGCTCTGGACGCATCCGGAAGACAGATTAAGCCAGTAAAATTCGCGATACATGAAATTGCTCGTCTAATGCATATATGCAGTACGCATTTATCGACAGGCGCGTTACGCGCAATATCCAGCACACCAGGTAAACTGTAATATAGAAAAACGCCATAGAAATGAGTTATAAATGCCCTATAAATCTATATTGCTTGCTTTTTAGAAGGGACTGAAAACAAAATTCTTTAGAATTGTTATGAATTTGGCTAGTTGTTTGGTGTTCAGTTTTCATGCGCTAAGTACTATGAGACGCACGACGAAATCCTTAAACATCTTTGTTTTTACTGACCACCCCAATGTTGTTATTCCGGCATAGTATGGACACAGAAAAAGCGAGCATACCGAGCTAGCGCTCTGACGTGAAAGAACGTATAGTTTTTACAAATCTGTAAAGAAGTTATTTCTGGGTATTTGCATTGTGTAAGCATTTCTAAGCCTGTCCTACAACGAAACCCGTTCATCCGTCCATCCATCTGTCACATAAGGCGAATCGCTATCAAGAAATTTATGTATAAAACAAAATAAATTCGAAAAAGGAAAGATGTTGGCAGTGGTGACATACAAATCACTGATCCCACGATGAAAAACCAAGCGCCTAACCCATTGGGGTAAACACCGACGCTTGAACAAAGTGAATATATCTGAACCGTATGAATGTGTTGTACCGGCGGTACAAAACAAATGTCAAAAAAGAACAGTCTCTGTTAAGGCTTTGCTGAAAGATTTGGTGATGTTGGAATAAGATCCATATCTAGGACCACATACAGAGTCGACTTGGAGTATTGCGCACTGCAGCAAAATTCCAATTTTGCAAAAATTTAATGCCAAGCACGCCACATCCCCGATGCTTTTCGGTGATCGCAGTATGCGCATTCCGTTGCAGCGTCCATTCACATACGGAAATGCCTCTGATCTCTGAGAGCTCATGCACTTCACGTCGCGCAACGTAGACATTACGAGCAGTCAACGCGTTGATAAAGAGTCATGAGTTGTTATATGGGTCTCACCACGATTCATAATGGTTCGAGGTGGATGAATAAGTTGCTAAAGAGCAATAAGGGCCGATATTGGTCACAGCAATTCTCATAACTTTGATAAGGACCGATAAGGGTTGACAATCGTCGGATGAAGTCCGATAAGATTGATAAGGACAGATAACAGTCGATAATAATCAGATCGGTTGCGATAAGCTCGATACCGACAAACAAGGGCTGATAAGGTTCGGATCTAGTCCGATAAGGTTGCTAATGACCGATAAGATAAAGGTTTATACTGGTCTAATCAAGTTGTATAACATTGATAATAATACTGCGATGGGATGCGGGGAGATGAGTAAGTGGCACAACGCTTACGTATACTTAAAAAAACTTCCAGAGGTCCTTCTGTGCGATCTCTTTTTACAATATTACCATCCTATTAACCCCAAAATCATACCAAAGAACGTTCCTGTTGTGGTGTTCGGAGCACTACTCACTGATCGATATCATCACATTTACAACACAGAACAAAGTTTTTCGAAGTCCATGGCTATGGATTACGAAACCGCTCACTTATGCTACTCCTCAAGGAAGCATTTAGGGTTCATTTCTTTTTATGTTCAACTTAAATGAAATGAACTATATTGACAAGACCGCCCAATACATTTTTTTACGTAAATGTTACGAGGTTGTTCTTTCCTGGTTGATTTGGCATTGATATTCTTGACCACGCTTATAACGCTTAGTATTTTAACATCCAACTTAAAAGATTGAGAATTCTCCTACTTTATGCGCCGTTGCTATAAAACTGTAACTGTTGTTATATAACTGTGAATCCGCAACACGTTGAAAAAAATTGTTTTCCCTATAGCATTACACTGGATCATGTATTATATTGTGTCTATATTTCTGAGCAGCTTCACATCCAAGCAGAGGTACTTTGTGGTGTAGGCGAAAGAGATGGCCGCCTAAGTGTGGAAATTCTTGACGGGCAGAGCCTACCTTGTCGGCCTTCACACCACTTTAACATTTATATTTCAGCAACGGGCCATGGACAAAGTTGGATTCCGACTTTAGAAACGGGGCGCAAGGTCAAATGGGGCGTCGAGCGGTTAGTTTTTAGGTGAGCTTCAGATTCAGCTCCAGAACACACATATTACGGTTTGAACCTGTGGATTGGGTTTCATAACGCTTTATATTACGGAGAATTAAAGTTTCATTTCATCTATACCAGCTAATTTATTTCAGGAAAATAAAGTTTACTGTATTGTCGTTTATGTTCGTGCCCACCCAATTTACGCGAATTTCCTTATTGGAAGACGTCGCAATATTGAAAAGCACAAAAAAGTTTCAGGGAAGAAATATGGACAAGATGTCCAAAACTGAAATCTTATTTTGTTGGCCAGTCCCGCTGGCGATACCTCCTAAATCGCGGCATATTGGATTTACACGGCTGAGCAAGCTTGCGCTTTGCCAGCCGTCGTAAATGTTGTATATGTGTGAAACGTCGAGCCCCTAGAGAGGTTGTGCCATGCGGGGCGCAGCGGCTCCCTCATTGAGGCCGTTAGAAGCACCTTGTAATCTTTGCTGCGCATGGATCCGCCATCTCGCTTGCTTGCCAGTGACGTGACCTCAAGCTACATTTTTTATAACTGTTGTCACTCAGCAGCTCGGGAGTGTGAATCGGGAGTGTTCTGCGATTCTCAAGCAGCCGTTCGAAGCCTATGAAATTCAAAGCCGTTCAATTTCATAGGTGCAGCTAGATCTGCACCTATGCTTCACCGGATTGCTGGATACGTCAAGCTGTTTGAAAAACTCTGGAGTATTCTAATCGTCGTCTTGTGCATGCTTGATCCACCGCTGCAGCTGCGCTATCACCATGAAAGGTCTCCCACTGAGACAGCACACTGCTGTGCCACCTGCGACTGGGTGCAGCCTTCACGAATTCATACTTCTTCCTTGATGGAATGGCTGACTTTTCTATATAAGCGTCGGTGGTAACAGTGAGGAAACCACTGAGCACCCTTTCTGCCATAGAAACCATTTTGACATCCAACGTCAAGCCTGTTCGGACCGCGATTAGCCAACTCGATTGTCGAGCCTTTATAGAGGCAAATATTCTGGGTGCATGACCTCTACCAGCATCAACCCGGAAACCTAATAAACTGCAGAAGAGCTGGAGAGTAAAATTCTTTGTACATTACGAAGATACGCGGGAACAGCGCGAAAAGCCTGCGGCATTAGCGTTGTCTATTCCCTACCAGTGTTTTCGCATGGTTCCAGGGTATTCTAAAAAGCTGCGCGTATTCTGATAACCATTAGAAAATCACCGGACCTTTAATGACGCTTACAGATGACCTGCGTCTATTACAGTGCCTGCGAGCTCTACGTCATGTTGGCTTTGCCTTCGCCTTTAGTACTTTACTCTACCCGCCGTGGTTGCTTAGTGGCTATGGTGTTGTGCTGCTAAGCACGAGGTCGCGGGATCGAATCCCGGCCACGGCGGCCGCATTTCGATGGGGGCAAAATGCGCAAACAGCCGCGTACTTAGATTTAGGTGCACGTGTAAGAAGCCCAGGTGGTCTAATGTTCCGGAGTCCCCTACTACGGCATGCCTCCTAATCAGAAACTGGTTTGGGCACGTAAGATACCTAATTTTTTTAGTATTTTACTCTATGATGCCTTCACTCCGAGCAGGGTAGCGAACTTTTCGTCAGTCTGATTAACCTCCCTGCCTTTTCTTGTTTCTTTCTCTTGTCATTTGCACTGCTTCAGCTGCCTCACAATAGTGCAAAGATTGCGAATGCATGGATTTCTTGTACATTCCTGGCATGAACCTAGTGTTTAAGTGCATAGAACTGACCCGTACGGGGAGGGGGGGGGGGGGGTTACAAGACCGAAATCGTGAACTTAGTTGTAGCTAATATGCCCAATGTCCCCGACTGATGAGCGCTTTGGGCTACGAGTTTATACAGTTTGGCAGGATTTCTGCACTTACGCGCGAAATTTAGCAGGAACTTGAGTGCACTGTCACCCAAGACAGGCAGCCGCACTGTTGTTTACTTTAGAAGGTCAACGTGCGCCCAATCTGGTGAGAACATATTTAATTTCAATTGATTGGGCCGTGTGCGCTGTCTGATATCCACTTGAACGTTGCCCATTGTAGTTTAGGTGCAAGTAAGGGACTCAAGCTCTATATATTTCTGTAGGGGCAGCACTTTTTTTTTTCGCAATATCGACGAGGTGCTTCTATTCCACGGGGGTTGGAGAGTGCAGTGAAATTTTTGTAATTGAACGTGATTTTCCTTTTCTATTTTTCGATACAGGGTGTCCCAACTGTCATGCACCAAGGTTTTAAACGTATAAGTGCCACGTAGCTAGACTGAACCAAGTTAATGTTCTTTGCCGTCGCGTGCAGATACTCCGATTATTTTTTACGTTGCACCCAATTACGTTAGTCTTATGCATTAATCCACTTCTCAAATATTTTAACTAAATGAAAAGTGTCAATGAGAATATTGTACACCAACATCAAAAACACTGGTCACAGCTTGCCGTTGCTGAATACGTGCTACGGAAATGTGTTTTTCCGAGTGTGAACGAGGCCCGCGATATTGAAAGTGCCTCGAGTGGCAAGTCGCGCGTCTATTTTCGTGTATTCTCAGTGTACGGACATTATTTGCGAAAACATTTAAACACATATTGAGCTAATTCAAAATCACTAATTAATTTCTGATTATTAATTTATAGCACATATTGCCATTTAGAAATTGTAGCCTATCAGTTTGGTGCATCCACTTGGAGTGAATTTCCTGAATGACACCAGTTTGAAAATATGTGTCATCATACTCGTCGTAAAAACGCACAGTTGGTCCACTTACTTTTTTCAGAAAACGCCCTTTTATGCATTGAAGCATAAGAGTAACTACAATTCCCATATAGTCCCACACTTTGCTGAATGATATATTGAAACTGGTATCATCCTGGAAATTAATTTAAAGTGGATACGTCTAGCAAACTCACTGGCGCACCTGCAATATTTACCATAACGTGAGTAATTGAGCTTTTAATCAGTCAATTTTTGTTAACTTGTTGAGTATGTGCTTCACATTTTTTGTCCAAGTAATGCCCGCCTCTCTGAACCTTACGTCCCAGATGGCTTTTAAACACCACACTCGTGACGGAAACAACTGCGCCCATGTCGACTAAAGGTATCGTACAGACACAGTCAATAAGCCCATGGGCCTTTTCATTCAACATAAAAATATTCCAAGTTATCTCAGTCAGCAGAAAATAATTTCCAGCGACTTCACTATGCTTCATCGGCCGCGCTGGCTAGTTTTCCAAAGGGGGAGACGTGAAGCGGTGCCGTGGTGATGACGACATGATGCGCCGCCGGGAAGTGGTGGTGGTGTCAAAGTGTCATTGGAAGCAGCTGAAAGGTTACGGGTTCTTCCTTCCTCAAAGTAGCTTCCTAGAGCAGAGTTACGGGGCCTTTCTTCTCAGAAGTGGCCCTCTGGAGGAGAGTTCCCTGGCGACTGAAGGTCCAAGATGTACACCGCGTCGACTGCCCATAGCTCGAAGGCAGACGTTGGTTACAGTATCGAGCTATGTGACCTGGTCTTCCAGAGCTGTAGCACACGGGCACAGTGCGAACTTCACGATGTTGATGACATTGTTAAGGCACGGCCATGCCTACTACGTGTAGCGCACTACTACGTGCCGCAATGGTCCGGTCGACGACGAGGTCAAGCCCAGCACGCTGACGGTACGCGAGCAGTGGAATTGGCGGAATCAGGAGCTCGAGTCCTGCTGTCTTCGCAGTCCGCCTTCTATCCAGCCAGTCATGGCCTCGGATTCTGCCAATCAAGTACTGACGTCAACGCCGCTGCCCCGCGATCCTGAGGTCTCCGCGTTCAAGCTACCGGCGTTCTGGTCGTCGGATTCGAAACTTTGGTTCGTTACCATTGAATCTTTGTTCTATCGCCACCGCCTCAGCTCGCAGTTGACCATATTCGACCACGGCGTTGGAGTGCTTCCATGTACTACTGCTGCGATTGTTCGCGATGGTCCGCGCTCCCCGCCCGTCGACCGCCCTATGACCACTTTAAAGCGACGCTTATCCAGCGCACCACTGAAACTAAGCGGCAGCGATTACAGCAACTCCTTACATTCGAGGAGTTCGGCGACCGCAAAGCTACCGACATACTGCGTCGCATGCAAGCCTTGGTTGGAGACCTGGCTGCTTCATCCGACAGCGCACTTCTCCGGGAAGATCCTAATGAGCGCTAGTTGGTTCAAGTTTTCCTGCAGCGCCTTCCACCACCCGACCTTGACCCCGTGTTCATCCTCAATCCTGCAATCTATGGCTCAGTTGGCCGGCAAGATTATGGATGCCAGTTTTCCCTCCATGGCAACGGTTCATCGCCCGCTTAACCTCCGTCCCGCGGCGCAGCCGCCTGCGGGAGCTATGCACGTCCCCACTAAGTTAAGGAGGAGCTTAGACGGCAAGTAGCCTGACTGACGACTGAGGTCGCTGCCATCCAAACACGCCGGCCGCGTTGCTCGTCACGACCTCGCCGCCCCAGCCCCGGTAACTCTGGAGGCCGTTCTTCTCCTCCCGTTACACTTTGCTGGTACCACCATCGCTATGGACGTCAGACACTGGAGTTTTGCAAGACGCGTAGCGCCACCTGCCGGTGCGAAGAGGCAGTAATTGAGTAGTGCGAAGCCCTACTCCCTTGCTAAGTTGCCTATGCAGCTAGCGACTGCGAAACGACGATTTAACTAGATTTTGGTCCATATGGCGAGTGTTGTGCGCATTTAACACCCAGACAGAAAGCTATGAATTTCTACGCTAGTCGGACGCGCCGCCGAACTGCCATAAAGCGCTTGCTGGCTCACTCATCACACTCATGGCGGAAACGACGGCAACCGCGATAGCTCCGCGCGCTGCCAAGAAACGCCGCAATAGAGGTTACTGTTGTGTTGTAAATTGCCATGAACGTGAAGGACGGAATAACAACGTTAAATTTTACCGATTTCCATCGCGATCGTATGAAGGGGAAAGGCGAGAGCGCTGGATACGGGCCGTTCAACCTGTTGGGTAATCGGATTACTTGCATTCCCCACAACATGTGCACAGCGGCTCGCATGAGAAAGTGCGACAATTTTGTTCTTCTGTAATTGTGTTGCGTAGCCCTGACGGAGGACCGTGGTAACCAAGCGAAAACTCAAGAATCTACAGCCGCCACTTCGTTGGCAACAGAAAACAACGTTGCGAAGCATCCTGCTTATGTGCCATCGATATCTCCGCCTTTTAACAGACGTCCGCCTCCGCTTAACTCAACAAGTGGAACGGAGAGATTTGGCAGGTCAGTTTAACCAAACATTTTGGTTCGTTTATGAATTCAAAATCCTGTTCTAGAGCATCGTTGCATCGCGAGCTCATTTCTACTTTCGGTATTTTGTATGTCCTGCGCCGATACAACAAGCACGCTTCGCAATGTGCTGAGCCTGCTCGACTGCGTTTTTTCAAATGTGAGCAATAAAGTTGCTGTAGAAGCACTGGATGAGTAATTGCGAAATAACGCACGTGTGTAAAGAAAAAAAATGTCGCATTTATTTACATTTATTTGTGCGTGCTTGTTGCTCGAAGCGTCCGCAAACAGTTCAAATTAATGTACTGAGCGATGCTGTAGCTCCTGCGAGAAAGAAAGATGCAGCCCCTAGACACTGTAGGAAGCTTACTTTCGTTATGATCGCACGCTGTTTGCTGCCTTGGAAAACGTTTTCTGTTTGCTGGCCTGGAAAAGGCTGTGAAAGGATTTACTCTCTGTAAATAATTGCGAGACAGAACATTACGATAAAATACATAAACATATAGGAGATACTTAACAAGTCTTGTGTTCAGGACATATTCAATATGAACCAATTTGAAATGCTTGCATTTTTATGCTGATATACCTATATGCAAACTGATGCCCTCTGTACTTGCGAGTTGCAGCACGCCGAAATAACACTTGAGACTTTATTTTATATTGTACACGTACTTCGCCCTGCTGAGCTTCCTTTCCGAAGCGTGGATGGGCGGAAGAAGCTTTCCAGGTCCTTGATTTTTAGGAAACCGTGCCTCAACACAAACGAAAGAGAAGGGTCCATTGTGGCCTCTTGCACTATTCAGTTCGCGCCAAGGCTCCGATGAGGGCGCTGGTGACGGGTTTTTCCGCAGCGCCGCCTGGGCAGAGTCTGAGGTCTATGGCTCTGGCGCAAACCAGTGCCGCCAGCCCTGCTCCTACGTGGCAAACAGCTAGGCCGAGCACTGACGGCAACCGCTGTTCCCGGCCCCAGATCCAGTCGTCTTTTCCACATCACTAACCGTGTCACCAAAGTAAGCTATCTCGTCGACACTGGCGCAAAGATATGCGTCCATCTTCCTAGTTGGCTGAGCGCCGCCATCTTCCCGGCTCACCTCCTCTCAACGCGGTCGACGGATAGACCATCCGGACCTACGGCCAAAAGTCGGCGACTCTTGACATTGGCCTTAGACGCACATTTTGCTACATACTTGTCATCGCGGTCATGCGCCAGTCCATCATCCGAACCGACTTTCTGTGGCATTACAAGCTCGTTGTCGAGGTGTGGCATAGCCGCATAGCCGCACAGCCGCATCTCCGAGGCGAGCTTAACCGTCCAAGGCGTTTCCTGTGGCGCGCCACCACTCCGGCTTCCCCATGCGCACACAGCCGTTCATAACCCTCGTCAACCGTCCTTGCCGATTTTTCGGATGTCTTCCAACCCCTGTCTTTTCAGTCCTCGGCCGCTGACAGCGTGACACATCGTATCGTCACGACTGGCCCTTCCGTCTTTGCTCGGGTTCGTCGCCTCACGCTGGATCATCTAACTCTTGCGGAAAAAGAGTTGTAAGACATGCTTGACCTTGGCTTCATTCGTCTCTACTCTAGTCCTTGGTCTCGCCACTTCATATGTTGCCCAAGACCGGTGACTGGCACCCCTGTGGCGATTACCGTGCTCTCAACAAGAACATTGTCCTGAACAGGTACCTGTATCAGATTGCATTTTTCCAGTATCACTGTACGCGTCATACTTAGTATTTCCTTCTCTTTCTCCCTTTCCCTTCTTTCGTATCGCTTCCATTGAAAAGGCTGGAAATAAACCATTCCGGGTTCTTAGTGACGCGCAGCCTCTTGGTATTATCACTGCCTACACCTTTTTTAGCAACGATACGTGGTGTCAGAAGTGCCGAAGACTCGCCGTAATGGATACCGTCAAGCCTTCAGAGCCGCTGCAATTGTCTGGAAATATACGCAGAAACTGGCAGAGTTTCGGGCAAAAACTGGCGCTTTTCCTTACTGCGACACCCACTAAACCCCTGAGGACAGAAGCCATGAAGACAGCAATCCTCCTCAGCATCGCTGGTGAAGATGCCCTCGACGTCTACAACAACTTCACCTTCACAGAAGGCGACACCAAAGAAGACTACCAGGCAGTGCTGCAGAAGTTTCAGGCGTACGGTGTAGACAAAAGGAAAGAGGTGTATGGAAGGCATGTTTTTCACCTTCGCAGGCAGAGTGAGGGGGAGCCGTTTGAGCAATATCTGCGGCAGTTAAAGAAACAAGCAAAGCTATGCAATTTCGGCACGTTAGAAGAGGCCATGATGAGGGATCAGGTGTTTTTGGCACAAACAATCCGAACATCAGGGGAAAAATACTGCGTGAAAACGAGCTAGCCTTACAGAGGGCGGATCAGAAGTGCAAAGCAGCGGAGGTTTGAGCGCGGCACAATGCTGATTCGTCGAGTGAGACGTTGCAAGTGGGCTACGCCCACAGTGCTGAGCGAAACTCGAAAAGGTCTTGGTGCCGACAATGCAGGAATGAGCATGCGCAAAGAGAATGTCCGGCGTATGGAAATACATTCTATGCTTGGAAGAAGCTGAACCCTTTTGATGTATGCTGAAAGTGTCGTCAGAGCCGGCAAATAGACCAAGTACAAGATGAGGCAGAGGACGGTTTCGACATTTTGGATATCGACGTTTGTTGCATAAGTGACCAAGCAAGTGCAGATTCGAGTGTCAGCTGAAACCTATGCGGCCAGGAAATTACGTTCAAAGTGGATATAGATTCACAAGCCAACATAATTCCCTTGTCTCTTTTCTGATGACTGAAGAAAACTGCGGAACTGCAGAAAAGCGCTGCAATTTTGAAAACGTACAATGGCAGCGCCATCAAGCATGTGGGAGTTGGCAGAGAGATTCTTTCGTTCAATGATACAACACACGCTGTGACCTTCTTCATAGTCAAGAAAGGTCGCCAGGCCATACAAGGGCTGCAGACATGTCAGCAATTTGGACTGGTCCCGAAAACTGTGGATTCGGTTAAGTGGAGCGAGCCAGCACCGGAAAAGGCCCTTCCAGATTTGTTTCAAGGCACTGGCTGTGTGGGAAGACGATACCGGATGGTCCTGCGGGAGGACGCGGTTCCAGTAGTGCACGCAGCCTGACGAGTACCCTTGGCCGTGAGAGAGCCGCTTCGACAAGAACTGGAGCACATGGAAAGGGCTTCCATAATCAAGAGAGTGGACGCACTTACAGAATGGGTAAGCCCTCTTGTTATAGCGTGTAAGAAAGATGGGGCGCTTTGTGTCTGCATGGATCCGAGAGAAGTCATCAAAAACATAAAGCGCGAGCACTATCCAATGGCAACAAGGAAAGAGATTGAGGGAGAGCTGTCGGACGCAAAATTTTTTTCCAGGCTGGATCCCAAAGCAGGCTTTGATCAAATTCGATTGGACGAAGCGACATCGCGAGTGTGCACATATGCAGCACCGTTTGGACGCTATCGTTTTCTGCGTCTTGCTTCTGGAATTTCGTCAGCGAGCGAAATTTTACAGAAAACGCTGAAATATTTAAGTGACTAGCAGGCGTCCGGATATACATAGACGATATTTTAGTGTGGGGTGACAGTGAACAGCCGTATAACGAACGCATGCATGCCGTGCTGAAACGGGCAGAACAAGCAGGCCTGACCTTTAACATGCAGAAATGCGGGTTTGGCTTGAATAAAATTGAGTCTTTGCGTGACGTAATCAGGGAACATGGGATACGTCCGAGTCATAACCCGGTTGAAAGCATGCGCTTGCTGCCCACGCCCACAGATAGGCACACCGTGCGCGTAATGATGGGTGTTACCGGAAAAGAAGCTCATCCGAATCCTGGGGATGCGGACACAGTCAAACCCCCAACGTTGGATACACCCTCGCCCTACTCAAGGCATCCAGCCTACAAGTGGCCCGCATGATCGCACGCATCTCACACAGACTCCACAGCATGCGAGAGGAGGACACACTCAAGCTGGTCAGAAGCCTGGTGGTCAGCCGAGTGGCATACAGCCTCCCCTACTACAATTCCATCAAGATTAAGGTACAACGGGCAGACGCGATTCTACGCAAAGCCTGCACAACCGCACTCCACCTTCCCCAACACACCTCAACCAAAAAGCTCCTAGCCGTAGGACAACACAACACCTTCGAGGAATTGAGGAAACACTTCTGGACGAGTATTGCAACACACTAAAAGTAGCACCCATAACCAGGAACATGGATCCCAACCAACGCAAAGCACGCAGAGAGGCGAGGGCTGAATACCTACAACAGAACCTAGCACCCCAAGAAACGACGGTATACGTGGGCGCAACCACATACGCCAGAGCAGCCGGGCAGAGCAACAGCAACGCGGTAGCAACGGTGATTGATTCGAGCATACGCGAGATCACCAGCGTATCACTACAAGACTGTATGATAGTCGACGCCGAAGAAGCGCCCGTGGCGCTAGCGGCAGCGGAGAGATATCGCTCCTAAACGGTCTCTAACAATCCTTACAGACTCAGAAACGGCATGTCGCAACTACCTAAGTGGCAGAATAGGGCACGGAGCGCTCCGCATACTCCGCTCCGGAGACCACATAACAACGACAACCAAACGAATAACCAATTAGGCATACGATAGCATGGATGCCGGGGCACACGGGAGTGGCAGGGAACCAAGAGGCGGACAGAATAGCTCGAGGGTACACTTATTACCGAACATCCAACGTACGCGACCTCAAAGGGACCGAACCTGTACCCCAAGACTATTCGGCGATACTAAATTACTACAAGGGCTGCAGAAAGCGGTATCCACCACCGCACAACTCCCATAGCAGAGAGGACTCTGTCGCGTGGAGACAGCTACAAACGGGCTCGTACCCGAACCTAAACGTACTCAGCAAAATGTATCCCACACAATACAATGAGAAAGGCCCCTCGTGCCACGAAACACACACGCTGTATCACATAACGTGGGCATGCCAGAAGGTAGACGTGGTACCCGTTATTCCAAACCCGAGTGCGGAGCAATGGGAAGGAGTGCTCTCCAGCGATCGCCGGGTCGACCAAGAGGGTCTGATTCAGCGAGCACAACTGGCAGAAGCATCCACACACTAAACATTTTTACGCCCTTATGGGTGTTCAGAGGGGTGCTTTCTGCATTTACACCCCTGTCCACACCCTTTTAGCACCCTTTTCGGTCAAAACACCCTATCACAAGGGTGTACACTACACATAGGTGCGACTTTGCTAGAAGAAGGGTGTTAAATCGACGAGTGAAGGGTGTTGAACGCATTGATGCATAAATATAAGTAACGTGTACACGTCCATGCATTGAGCAATGTGTGTAGGTATTGCATTTTTAATGATAAAGCATTTTATGGCCTTTCAGGCAGGAAAGATGGCGTTCTCCGCAACAACAATCCATACGGGACCCTGCTCATGTCAATCTTGTCATTTCCCTTGAAAGCATTCAGAAAGCATTCAGAACCGCGCCGCCCTTTTATTCTCTCAAATTATTCACGTCATTTTAGCGTCACGTCCATGAAAAGAACACTAGGTCAACCTGACCTTTGGTTACGTCGTAGGTACCTTCGTCTGTGTATTTTTCATAGAATACACTCTAAAAATTTTCACACCCTTATGGGTGTAATACGGGTGTATTCATCTTTTCACCCTTGTAAACACCCTTGAAACACTCTTTTTTAATGGAAAAGGGTGTTCAACAAGAAAACACCCTTGGAACACCCCAGTCTTTCTAATATACACCCTAATTATAAGGGAGTAAGTGAACAAGCTTACTGTATATGATAAATGAACATTGCCAGTTAAGGCGTTGATATTGGCTTTACATGAAACGCGCGCTACCTGCGCTTGAATCAGGTAGCTGGAATGATTAGATCGGGGCATCTAGGCAGCAGCGCGCTGGCTCCGAACAGCGGTCAAAAATGAAGTTTCCCACTAATGTTGATATCGAACGGATGCCACTAACGCGCAGACTTTGCACAGCCAGATATCTGCAAAAGGCTTGATATGATCAATGGCAAAATATTTACAATGCTATCACTGAATACTTAAAGGTGTGCAACCAGTTAGACTGGGAATTGTTAGGAGTGAGGGCTAACGGTAAATAGCTCACCAACTTACGGTTTGTAGATGACATTGGCATACTCAGCAAAGCTGCAGACTATTTGCAACAAACGTTTGGGGACCTTGGCGAAGGAAAGTGTGAGTCTGATTGAGAGTTAGTATGCAGAAGAGAAAAGTAATGTTCCGCAGCCTGGCGAGAGAACGAATGTCATGGTCGGCAGTCAGCCTCTAGGACCTGCGCAGAAATACGTTTATTGAGGTTAATTACTCGCAGGGGCCTCTGATCAAGGAAATTAACAAAAATAAAAAATTAGCTGGAGAGCTTACGGCAGGCATTACTAAATCATGACCAGGGAGCTTACTGCTAATCATTGCCTTCTACCGTTACTAACGTATGGGGCCGAAACTTGGAACTTACCAAAGAAGCTTGGGAAGACGTTCAGGACCGCGCAACGAGCGATGGAATGAAAGTTATTAGGCATGACGATAATAGACTGGAGGACAGCGATCTGGATTAGAGAGCGAACGGGGATAGCTGATATTCTGGTTGACATTAAGAGGAAGAAGTCGTGCTTGGCAGACATTGCAATGCGTAAGGGAGAGAACTGTTGGTCTATTGGAGTTGCAGAATGGGTGCTAAGGGAAGGGAAGCACAGTCGAGGACGGCAGAGAATAATGTGGACGTGATGGAATTTGGAAACTTGAAGACACATGGTACCAGTTAGCACAAGACTGCGGTATTGGAGATTGCTGGAAAAGCTTTCGTCCTGCGATTGACGTCAAAATAAGCTGATGATGATGATGATGTGACGACATCCATGGCAGCTTCGCGGCATGTCATTCATGTTATGACATGCATGCGTGTCATGCACGTTCTGATAGCTCGATTTGCGTCGACTGCGGGGTGGGGGGGGGGCTAGTAGCGGCGTAGCCAAGTGGGGCACGCCGGGCACTTGTAACGCTCACTAACAGTAAATTTTTTGCATACTATGGCAATGACCCCGCTCCTTCCCCCTCCACGGTCAATTGGGACCCCACCCCCCCTCACACGAAAAAATTTTCTGGCTACACCACTGTGGGGAGGGGGGTGTAAGATTGCTCCAGACCCCTCCCCCTAACTTGTCAATGGAAACGGGGGAGGGTTGGGCCGCTGCCACCGGGCCGCAAGCCTTAGGCAGCCCAATTACCGGCTGCATTTCCCTTTGGACGTGAATACTGCTCTAATGTCATTACACTGTAGGATTCGTGGCGGTTCGAGGGCCCCCATGCGACAATAAAAAAAAAAACATACAGCCATCAGCAAGTCTTAGCTTGAGCAGATCTTTGGGAGCTGGGCAAGACTCTCATACAAAAGAAAGCTTGGCACCCCTCTTACATGCATTGTCAACTCTGGGTCACGGCTGACTGCACATTTCCTGTAAAAAAAATCACACAGGAACTCCTCTCGGATTTGTCTAAGTATGCGTAAGCATTGTGACTCTTCCTCATCCACACGCAGTCCATGTCGTTATCAATGTTATGAGACTTGATCCGACGAGTATAAGCGACAGCGCTGCGGCGACACGAGCTGCTGTGGTCGGCGGCGCCAAGTGAATGGCGCAAGCAAAGTACTGCAGGTGGCGGGGCCAGGTGCGCTGTGACGTGACGTTCGTTTTGAGCCGTTATCGCTCTTTAGCACTTCTCAACCGCGTCGAACCATTATCAACCGTTCTCCGGCGGCGGCGGCTGCTTGTGGCACGGCCGCGCGAACCGTATCTCGAAAGCGAACTGCAATTTGGACAGAGTGTGCCCACTGCTGAAAACTTCACGCGCTGTGTTCTCACCGTTTACTTCGCTTTGAAAACAGCGGCGCGTACACCTATCTTGAAAGTGATCTGCGAAAAGAGCATAGTGCGGCATAAGCTAAGAGCTTCGTGAGCGCCGTGTTCTCGCCGCTTCAGTCGCGTTGAAGCGAGAGCTAGCACGAAGGTGAATTCACTCGCTGCTGCGGGTTCTATTTTGAAAGGTATCGTGCGGTACGGACTGACGGACGGATGGTTTTTATTTGTGGGTAATTATAGAAATGCTTACGTTATAAAAAAAATCGCAGGGTTCGCGGATGTCGCGATAACAACCAACTCCGTCTTGATCGCCCCCTCCCCACCCCGGGAAAAGGGACACTACGCCTCTACCTCAGTTGAAGAAACGATGATGAAACGTTAACGACAAGTACGGCATTTTCTAACGCGTTGTCTTATGGCCTCCGAGATATGCGCGCAAAGCTGGCGCGCGCGAACCTGGGGGGCCATAATTGGCTGCTTAATAGCATTAAAGGACAAAAAGATGATACCAAACGACACAGTAAAAATGCAAACAAAGAACTGATCTTCGCTATACTGTTTGGGGAAAAGAAAAAAAAAATTAGACAGCCGCAACACACGCCACTAAAGCCACCACCGCCGGCATAACGCGGAACCAACAGTTGGCAACATTCATTCGCGCTTCATTGTCCGTTTCGTCTCCGCAACGAGAGCCGCCATCCTTTCGCGCCGGCCGTATTGTCATAGTTTTGTTTTTCTGCAAGTCCGCGCACGCAGCTCATCGGTAGCTGCACGGGTGCACGGCGTCGCATTGCGACCTGCGGCATTTTCTCGTGTTCGCGCAATCGGTGTGAAACATGTCGCATGTGAAATATTCGATAGAAGTGCTTCACGTCCAAGTCAAGCCGCCGTACGGGTGTATGGCTGTGTGCCCCGTTCTCGGAAGCGTCGACGGGTTTCCGCCATGCGGATTTCAGGTACGTGCAAATGCGTTTCGCCCTCCTATTTAGCTCCGGAGCAAAGCGTGCAATATTTCATGTGAAAGATGCAGTGCCCGTCATCATGGTGTGAATTTCGAGCGGGAAACGAGAACTGTGGCACTTAGAGCACACCGCGGCTGCTAAGTCAGCGTTGAAATTGTTTTACGTTACCGTAATATGTTGCTGTCTGTCTAATCTGCGCCTTGTGGACAGCTAGCCCATTGACTTTTGCTTGTGGCAGCGATAGGTATATAAATGGAAGCGGTAATAATTTTCGAGAGCAGACAGTTGTTTCGCGCGATGTTTGGTCGTGTTCATGGCGTTATGAAAGCCAGAAAACTAACTGGCTTGATCGTGCTTAGTTCCAACTCTAAGGGGCGTTTGTTTGTGCCGCGAGTACCACTTTCATGCTTTCGTTGCATGAGAGTGGTAGCTGCTGCATGCCGTCTGGGCAGAATACAATAAAAGCAATTTCCTCACTTTCATACGTATGCAATGTGACGTAACAAAATTTCCAGCGTTTTATTCGGAGCGTAAATGTACAGTATAGTTTAGTAAGAAACTCAAATTCTGTCTTAGTTTAGTAGGCGTAAAACAAGTGAAACTCTCATTCCTTTTTGAATTGTTCGCCCAAACCGCACCGCCCGCAGATGCGTCGTCGGGTAATTGACAGTAGCTTCGCTACGTGAGTTGTTTTATGCGCCAATATTGCCCGGTTAATTATCCTGTTAATTTATGCCGACGCTCGTTCATGTTGATTTTAAGCGATTACTATCCCCGAGTACCGGACGATGCCAAACTTGTGGTGAGGTGTAGCAAACGCGGGAAATTCAAAGTGGCGTGGCTGCAAGTTCCTGTTTTTACGTTTCTTGCATTCAAAGCCAACAGACACAGTATCACTGATTTATTTCCATTTCTGCTGTACTTGATCAATCTAATGTGACAACTGCATTTGCTCTTTAATGTTCTCCATTTATGTGTATTCAGCTTGGCTGCCAGAAAATGCTTGAATTTTTTTCAGTATCCAAGTGACGAAATATTTCAATTACGGCCGTGTGTGAAACACGCAAGATGACAAAACTGATAGCAAAATGATGAGATGTTTCTTTTATAGCGTTTGGACTCGACTTTTGGTGAGGATGTCGATCGACCTTGGGCCTGGTGACAGCACACCCGACATGGCCTAAGTGCAGCCTATCAGTTGAGTGCCCCCGAATGGACCATCAACATCGGAAAATGAAACAGAGCCAGGTAGGGACAACTTTTACTTTGGAACAGAATACTGACAGCTGCCTCTTTTTTTAAGAACTAAATAACATATTTACAAACCCATCCTTTCTCTTTGTGCAGCCTACATAGAATTGTTTTTTGCTTGTTATACAGATCTTCAGAAAGCAGTTCTTCTGAACCCTTTCTGCATGCACAAATAAATAAAGAGGAGTGCACTTTCTGAAGAAATTGATGCACTGAAATGTGCGTTCGACACACAATGAGATGCAAAATAACCAATAACATTAAAGCGGTAAAAAAAAACAAGTTTAAAACATGTTCTATCATAACCCGCCTTGGCATACGGATCTAAATATAACAGCAACAGAGGTGCATGCAGAGAAGTGTTTGTAAATGTTTGCAAGATATGTACGTTGTCTAAGAAATTGTTTTTACTTACTCGGAGCTTCGTGGTGCCGTGGCAGTGCAGTAAAAGCTCAAAATGATGCCCCTGCTCCTAATAAAGCACCTTTAGATTTTAAAATTAAATTATGGGCTTTTACATTCCAAAGTCACAACCTGAAGTTTTGGGAACCTGGCCTTCTTTAATGTACACCCGAATCTAAGTGCATAAGCGTTATTGCATTTTACCCCATTGGAGGGCAGCTGCCATGGCCTACATTGAAGTTAGGACCAGCATGACTGAGCAACATGGCATCATAGTAAGTGGGCTATAACACCAGGTCAAAATGAGAAATACTGCTTAGAACTACCGACTTCTTGGCTCACAAGCACTTTGCACTAAGTTAAAGGAGTATGGAGTACTGAGAGCGACCACTTATGTACCAATTTTTTTTTAGGCTGACTCTGTTATTAGGGTGCGAAGCTTCAATTAGTCAAAACCAGCCCAAATTACAGAACCAGCTCAAAACACGCACCAGGTATAGCTGGATTTGGACATGAAAATGGAGTCAATTCATGTCGCCGAAAATGGAGGTGGCGGTCACACTATTTCATGCATTTTGCCTAAAACATAGTCAATAATAATTAATCAATTTCTAAAATATTCTTTTCAAAAAGTTTTTTTCAAGCATGAAAGGAGGAGCCAAATGGTGTTCAGGTGCACGAGTGGTTAGTTGCATGGCACTTTTCGCATGTATTCACTGGCTTCTTTCAAGCTTGAAAAAAAAAAACTTGTTGCACCTATTGAGCAGTAGAAAGCTGGATTGGTAATTTTTCAGGATGCTCTGCAATTTTTGCACTGACACTCTTGCTTTGAATATAATATTTGAGCAGTTAAATAATCGTTAATAACTAATTACCTAATTAGGAAAAATGCAAGAATTGGTTTCACTTCCTCAAAACAATGGCAAACGACATTACCTTGGTGCTGTCCAGCTACGTGGCACTTTTACATATTTAAAGCTTGCACGTGTCAGACAGACCACCTGGTAATTACAAGGCATATATAGCAGTGGCTAAGTTGTGTGAGCCAGCCATGTGTAGCGAATCATGCGAAACGGCCATGTTTCTTTGACTTAAGGGCATGATAAGATTTACATGCTCGACACCTTGTATCAGTGGGTTCTAGGCCTGTTCGTAGTTTAGCTGCTACATAAACAATATTTCTCCACATGTAAGCTAATATGCATCTTTCAAGTATATTCCCTCATGTGTCCAAAATAAACCATCCTCGCGCTTCCTTCATTATGTTTTCATCTAGTTTTCATATTTCCTCGTTGTTTGGTGGCTTTATTTCTGAACAAGTTGTTTTCGTTAAACTCTGTTGCACACAGCAGTACACAGCATTTCTGCCTAGAGTGGGAATTTTTTTTTTTTCAGATTGACATTGATACACCTTGCCTGGGCAATGTAAGGCATTCTACATAACACGGCCCTGCAATAATGTTTTATATTGCATTCCAGCATCATGCAAAAGCTGTTTACTTACCAGATTAGAATATGTATAGGTGTTGGAAGTAACAGAACTGGAAGAAGCCAGCAGATAATGAGGCCAAGGAAAGCATACAGGAACATGTTTTAAGTTTTTTGTATGAAGTATAGAAATGATAAATTCTAGGTAAATGAAAGTGGATTAAAAGATATCCACCTGTGGGTGAGGAACGGACCCATAACCTTCACATTATGCACGTGATATACTAACCACTGTGGTACTAGGCCGTGTTCGAGCGTCGACAATCTGAGGGGCCATTGTGGACGGTTAAATGCTGCCTCGGTGGCACAGTGGTTAGTGCATCGCATGCCTAATGCAAATGCTGTAGGTTCGTTCTCCCCCCATGCCTGTTTTTTTTTACCATTTTCATTTCCCGTTATCATTTCTACATTTAAATAGAAAATTACAAATAAGTTTCCACGTGCCTTCCCTGGCATCTTCCAGCTGTGATTCAGAAAAAGTTTGACCCTCAGTATCCTTTCTTCTCATTTGGAAGAACAGGAGCTTCATTTTAAAAATAATGAGTTCACTTTGTTCAGCATCTCAATGTGGTCTCAAATTTTATCACAGCATGTGTATTACTAAGTGAAGTTTTTGTTAAGATGATGATATAGCATGGGACCTAATTAGTAGCCTTTGTGTTCAGATATATGACTAGTCTAATAAATAGGATTTTAAGAAGCACTTCTAACATGGTCTGATCATGTGTTTAAAAAAACTAATCTAGCATGATTTCAGGTATAACTGTTGCCCCTGAAAAATATTTGGATCATCTGCATTGGTATTGTTTTTAGAGAGCACCAATACTGCTTTGGTTGAAGTAGCCTCGTGGAACATGAAGCATCGCTTCTTGCTGAGTCAAGGAAATATCTGCATATCTGAGGTGCATGTGTCATATGCTCGAATGCTGTTTAAAGGCTGCTAATCAGAAAATTACTTCACTTGCCTTCCAGAGATTGCTTCAGTACTCTATGCTACTCGATCATAAACAATTTACCAGAGTGAACATTCATCACAGTTGGCTTTGCAATGTTTATGCAAAATACCACAATTGCCTACTAGACATGTGACTGCACTAAAACTTGGAATTAATGACCAGTAAGATTTATGGGACAGCAAAACTTGTGTTTATTACTCCAGAACAAAATGCCAGGCACCTCGGTTATTTCTGCCATAGAGTTTCTTACAGTAATTACTAGAGGGAACTCTGGCGCTCCAGTCGTACCACCATGGGAATGATGGGAAGCACATGGATTTGTCTGATATTCGTGCTTGTGAATTCAGACGTTCTTGTGGCTTCGTATGTTATACGCTATATAAATCTTATTGTCGTAAATTTCAGCGCAGTCTATACCCTTCGAAGTGCAGAAGACGGCGCCAACACGCACAATTGCTATTAATTGCAACGATTGAGCTTGTCCAGGTGGCCAAATCGAAAGGCGCCAAGCGTCTCAAGGCACTGGTATGCCCGCGATAACTTCATCAGGGCGTTGCACTCGCTTGTCGTTACATGCCTCCGTGGCTTAATGGTTTCAATATCAGACTTCTGCTCTAGAGTTCCTGTGTTTGAATCCTGTCGTCGGACGATTTTAATGTTTATTTATTTATTACACAGTATATTGTTGAAAATGACTAGTTTACAAAGTCACAAAGCCGCTTGAAGCCAAACAGACGAAGTTTAGGCAAATCTATGTACTTCCCATAATTTCCATGCTGGTACAGCCGTTCTTGTTTGATCTCCTGTAGACACTAATGTCAGAGTTACCTCTAGTAATTATTGTATGAAAATGATTTCTGCACCTCACTCTTGCAGAAGCGGCACCACACCTGCTGCGTAAACATGCACTACCTTTCGTCCAAGTGCAGGGAATGCTGTGAACTCGCCCGTACAAAGCCTGCACTAAGTAAAACAAATCACAACGTGCAGTTGCTGTCACGTTGAACTGGTGGAATGAGTATTGAAATGCAGCACCTCCTGAACTAGTTCAGGAAGTGCAGGTTAATCAAGTGGAGATTATATAGCAACAGAAGTTGAGTGATTCTGCATTACATTCACGAAATATACTTCATGATGCTTTTCCATTTATTTCCTCAGTTATTAAGAATCTATTTTGCATTGTTGGACAAAACTACAGAATGCCAACATATTTTCTAGCATTCACTGGTAGCAAACATGTCAAAACTTGTTCTAGTTTCTGGATTGCCGCTTCAACCGTTAACCCCCTAGTTAATTCCGAAAAAATGTACAAAATTTTCCAAATTTTTTACGTACTCAATTCGGTGTCATTCTCATTCTAAAAATAATTACTTCGTTGGTCTCTGGTTAAAAATAACACAAAAATTACCGACGATTACGTTACTTCCTAATGCGAAATTTGAGCGCAGCAAATAAGCTGTTTCACCTTTTCGATAGATTGAGGCAAAGAAATCGAGCAACACATGTATGCGCTATCACAGAATTTTTTTTTATTTTTCACACGTATTCCTTTAACAAAGACTCCACTAACAGTTCTTGACAGTCATGAAGGAAGCTTTGTGGTCGGAGAAATAGACTGATATATGTTCGACTTGGTACACCAATGCTTGATTCTCAAAGACGAGATCTATACAAGTGCCTCGCGAGGTTGTCACAGCCGTGGGACGCGTTACGAGCGAGAGGAACGGGATGTTCTCCCGCATAAGTGTTAGGAAATTGCTGTTTGTCTTTATGTCAACATTAAAGTCCCCCACTACTAACATCGGTGTGGATCGAGTTGCAGGAAGTGCACGACGTCTTTCGTGAGTGCGGTAGGGGCGAAGTAGGCAGCTACTACCAGCAAGATAATTTCGCAGTGGCGAACGGCAGCGGCAATTTCGGCTCGGGCGGTGCACATATACAGATCCGCCGCCACCGATCTGGCTCTCTGATTGCCACCGCACAGGGCGAACGGCAGCGGCAATTTCGGCTCGGGCGGTGCACATATACACATCCGCCGCCACCGATCTGGCTCTCTGATTGCCACCGCACAGGGGTTGCATTGGAGGAGGAGCGAAGAAAGGAATTAAGTTCGAGCCGGCGCTTTGACAACCGGAGACTCGCATGAAGAGGGGGGAGGGGGGCGGCGTGTACACCCAGCGGCAAACGATGGGGGCAGAAGCGCGCGCAGCAAGCGGACAACACGATAAAGGGAGGAGGGAAGAGATAGCAGCGACTGACTGATGCCGCTGACGCCGATAGTGAGTCAACCCCAGCTGCGGAGTTGGTTTCAGGGACAACGCCGCCGATGCCGACACAAACAATATGATACCCTCGCTTCCGCAGCGCTAAGAACCAGGTCTAGCCGTGGGAAGGTGGGCACGTATTCGTCGACGTGCCGGGGCCTACGTGAAATAACCGGCGCGTCGGCAACTGAAGAGCACCCTATCCGCCACACAAGAACAGGGGGGGGGGACCCTTTCCTCCTCTTTCTGCATGGCGGCGACGGTGTTCTATGCAGTCACGTTATCTTGACTCTCTAGCGGCGTCAGCGGCATCCAGCGGTATCCGTCGGTCGCTGCTAGCGCTGGGGGGATGAAAGGGGGGCGGAGCTGGTTACGAGGCCGACGACAACGCCGACGACGACGCGAAACCCAGGAACGGACGCCAAAGAGCTGCGCTCTAAAATAAGAGCTGCTCTTGAGGGCAGCTTTTCCTCAATGCCGACTGTAACTCATCTTTGACAATAACAGCAGCTTAACATCGGGCAGAAAGAGTGCGACTCGTCATTGGCGATATTGGTACTACCTGCAGTCACTAGTACAGCTTGGGATCAAGGGTTAAAGGTTGCGACTTCGTTGCTGCCCAATTTTAATTCTGCAGCTGTTACACTTGGGTGTATCGTGTGTATGTACGTGTGCATGCATTAAAATGACTTCACGCTAGAGCAAAGCAACTGTAGCGCAAAGAGGCATTAGTCATCTTTATATATTTGCTTTGTAAAGATGCGCTAAGTTTATCTTTTGCAATATAGACTTTGTGCTCTTTGGCCAAAGATGACCTTGTGCTACTAAAACCTATCAATTAGCTTTTTGCAGTAGCAGGTGCTTATTCCTTTTTCGGGATTGGTGTGTGAGTTTTAATTTGTTTTTCTTGAACTGTGCAATTCCCACTCAGAGGACTGCATGTCATCTGAGGTGTTCCTTTTCAATCAAGAATATTGAGGTTGTGTTTGTGAAACTCGATTTCTTGCCTCAAACGAGCTTGTACAAGCTGACCAAGCTGATAATTCTACCTGCTTATATACGAAATATGTTGCGGTTATGAACCCTCATAATGAATGACACATAGTATAAAAATTTTATCTATTAAAACAATTTAATGAAATTTTTCATGTTTTTCGCGTTCGTGTTCACTTCTCTACTCTCGTGTCTTGTCTGCATGCCTCACCTCTTTTTTGCCACAATGCAGGGGGAAAAGGTTCCGGTAACACCATGCATTCAGTATGGTGGCCCAGACGTGTATGCAAGCAATCTCCTTCATGTGGACCAAGAACTACTCTGCAGTGTCTCGCAGACTTCCATGCGAAGTCCTCAACATTCTCGCCTCAGTGGAATGGCTGCTCATCTATCTGCGTGTCCATCACCAAGACGGCCAGTTGTAAAGCTCCTGTACCCGTTTAAGAAAGCTTAATGATTTTTTTATTTAGTTTTCAAGGTTGGCCGTAGAATCTTAACATTTTTGATGTTTATAACATTTTTACCTGGCACAAAGTGGTGCAATAACTTTAAACCAGTGTAATGTATTTAAGTGATGCTCACTCTAATGCCTATCTGGTTTTGTTAGTGTTTAAGAAAGTTGTATGTCTGATGAGGTAAGAGCATTTGAATTTGTCATCGTGGCTCGTTTCAATGAGCTGTTAGGAAAAAAGTCTCAAAACTTATCACACGCCAGTTGTAGCATTTTTGTTTTCATGACTATAGTATACACGTTTCAAAAGATGGGAAGTGGGGAAAAAACCTGAAGAACATAATCATCCTAGGATTGTCATGTCCTTACAACTCTGCAATGATAATGCCTCATACATCTTGGGAGCACATTGGTCACAATGCCTACAGGTATACTTGATAAGAGAATAGCTTGCACCCAGATTTGCCACACTGTTGATGGCTGATGGCTTTTGTTTGTCGTCTTCATGTTACTACTATGTATTCAATATTCATTTAGATGTAAAGGACACTAGAGGCACTGAAGTACCAAATGGCACTTGCATTTCAGGGGACAAAGTGCCCAGCATGCCTGTCACAAAACGTGTTCTAGGGGCTACCTTGCCTCTATAGGTAAATGGATACCAGATGCTCTGTGTACAGTGTAATCGGTGTACTTGTCTGGAGTGCTTGAAAGATGTGCTACGGGCTGTACTGGCACTGTCTGAAGATAATGCATGGTTCTAGAAAGCCTGCAGCTGAGCATCTGCCACCATACTGAAGGAACTGTCCTAATTTTGTTGATGTTGAAATGTAGGAGCTGCAATGAATAGTTGTGAATGTGGCAGTGCTACCAAACTAAAGCACAAATTACACACCTCGACTCACACAATGCACTCTGAAAGTTTTGCTACGTGGTATCTGTGTTTGCTGCCTGACCTTATGGCACCTTTACGAGCAATCGCAGGTGATTGCAGCTGCTGAGGCTTTATCAACTGGCAAGTTAAAAAAATAATGCTGTGCCACCAGTGTGGCTGCACATTCCGAGATGCAAGCTATCTTGAACCAAGTGTTCGGTAGACAGTACCTGTGCAGCCAAAACATGGTGTTTGAGCCCTATAGGCAACTACGTTCACAACTGCCCACAAGTGTGCTGTCGGAACAGAAAGTTGAGAACAAGCAGCATTTTTACCGGGGTTCAAACATTAGTGCAAGTCATTCTTTCACCAAGGCTGGTAATCATGCATATGTAATGAGAACAGGGCATTTGTTACACACAAGGCGTCATGTGTCAAGTTTAATTAGCTCAGTAATCTATGAGATGGAATTATAAAAAGTGTACCTTTCGTTCCTCAGTGGTCTCTTGGAGAGATGACCATTTCCGGCAGTTTAGTTTTGCCTTCTTATGTCTAGATTTGGTGTTCATATTGCAACTACAACTAACAGTCAGTACTCTGTCCTGCCCAGTTTTTATGCTGCTTTTGTGATATTTATAATATTTTGCAGTTCAGCTGCAAAATATTGTCTATAGTATTATATATTGTCTATGCAAGTATATGTCTTTACTATTACTAGTTTTCATGTTCAACTTTTGTGCAGTGCTCACTAGTTATTACTAGCCATGTTTTGTTCACACATGCTCTTGGATTGTTGCGCGAAGTGACACGGACACAGACTACAAGCAGACAGGACGAGCGCTAACTCTCAACTAAATATTTCTTGAAACGACGAACATATATATATATATATATATATATATATATATATATATATATATATATATATATATATATATATATATATATATATATATATATGAAGTGATTGCAGAAAACCGCAGCATAAGAACATTACAAAGTATGAAGAAATCAGTTAAACATATCAGGAAGTAGGGAAGTCAAAAAAGGAAACAACAAAAAGACACTACTTCAGATTAACACATGTGTTGTGAAGATACTGAAATTCGCATTCTAACAGACAAAGATGCATGGCTAATGCAAGTCTCTCCTAATCTTTTAATGTGGAATGCCTTGATTATTTCCCGTGTGGTTTGACAGTTGTCTCGAAAGAATTTTTGTCTTCAAACAAAGGTTTACAACCGCAATTGAAACAATGTGATGCTAGATGTGAAGCATTAGGGTTGTAAAGTGAATGTTTGTTTTCTTTTAGTCTAATATTAATGCACCTGCCGCTCTGTACAATGCAAGTCTTCCCGCACTTGAGAGGATACTGATAAACTATACCAGTGTTACAAGGCACAAAAAGGGACACATGTCTAACGCCGCAATTATCTTTTCTGTTTTGCCACCCTGTTCAAGTTTCCTATTTATCATAGGCACATGATAGACAACTTGCGGGGCCGAGAAAACTTTATCCACATCATATGTATTGACCACGTTCCATAAACCATCTGATAATCTATGTATATAGGGCACCACAGCAAACCTTCTTTTTCTGTTTTTCTTGTTTCTTAGCCTGGCCTTTTACCCATTTTAAAAGCTTTTTGCAGGTTAGTGATAATAAATGCACAGGATAACTAGTCTTCTCGGGCCTATTTGTTGTGAAAAACTGTTTCATATTGTGTGGACATGACTAGCTTACTCAGCTCTTAAGTTTGCCATTACTAATGTCCACACAATATGAAACAAAGTTTTTCACAACAAATAGATAGAGAGGCATTCCACATTAAAAGATTGGGAGAGACTTACATTAGCCATGCATCTTTGTCTCTGTTAGGATGCGAATTTCAGTATCTTCAGAACACGTGTGTTAATCTGAAGTAGTCTTTGTTGTTTCCTTTTTTACTTCCTGATATGTTTAACTGATGTCTTCATACCTTGTCATGTTCTTACGCTTCGGTTTTTTGCAGTCACCTATATATATATGTTCTTCGTTTCAATAAAAATTTAGTTGAGAGTTAGCGCTCATCCTGGTCTGCTTCTAGTATGTGTACGTGTCACTTCGCGCTACAATCCAAGATCATGTTACTGTACCAACTCGCCCAACTTTCTATCCTTGTGTTAACATAGACACACTCAGACTTGTTCTTACTTATGTGACCGGTTATTTTTGTACTTTATAATAAGATGCAGTGCTTTTCGAATGAAAACATGTGATAGTTCGTAGTGAGATTATTTAAAAAAAACTTTTCTGCTTAAAATTTCTTTGAACAAGCCTGTGCCATTATTCGGTGCTTATGTCTTTGTATTGGTATGGTTTTACTCCTTATCTTCCTTTTTACTTTTAAAATGTGCAAACATTATTATGTAAGCATTTCTCTTTAATGAAATAATAAATACTTTTCTTATGACATTTCGTCACAAATTTTACAATGATATTGTTCAATTAGGTAAGCTTAGACTAGCTGATCGTTATTCTGATAGCTTAACTTACTATGCCTGTGGGATATTCAATGCAAGCACATGGTGAAAAATAAACTAAATTATTGGGTATAAGCAGGTCACTGGCAGTAAATGGAGCATACATATATTTCAGCAAATAGTGCATGCTTATATATTGAACAGCATGCACAGCTACACATGCTGTTTTGTTTCTAAATGCTGAAACAATATTCGAAGTGGAAGCGCTTTGTTGCACTTCGTTCTTTGGCTTTCAGTGCTACCTTTAAGTCATAAATGTGAAAGTACTAGTAGAAGCATCCCGTGGAGATAAATGACAACTTTGATGAATAGAGGTATAAAATGTGTGCTTAAAACGGCAAAAAACTGCTTCACAGGCAAACCTATGCTTCTGTAGTACTGCATTTGTTACCGTCGCCAATCCATGCATTGCTTGCGCTCTATTGCATTCAATATGAGCTACGACAACGAGCTGTGGTGTCCTTCCCTCCTGGTCGAGGTGGTGTTGCGAAAATTTTTGACCAAGTGGAGGTTTTTAATTATTTCTGAAATGCAGGCAACCATGCTATTGGCTGTGTGCTGTTTCCACGGAGTGATAAGTACTGGTGCACCAAGGTGCGGGAGATCCTGTGTCCTTTGTGCAGCGCGCGTTGTTATTGCGCTCTGCATCCAGCCGGCAGTGTACTATCACTGCAGAGGAAGATTACGAAAAGCATAGCATGTGTGCATTTCTGCGATCATGAGACTTAAATTTTTCGCATGAAAGGGTCGCACGTTATGCTACCACATGACGGACCAGAAGCGCAATATGACGACGCCTCACAGATTCTGGCTCATACTGAACAAGGTAGTACCATAGCTAAGGCTAGGCAGCATTCACAACAGCTAGTCTGCCCATTAACTACATGGCTGTAGTGAACGCTAAAATACTTGCAGGGATAACACCCTTTCGGAAGGGTGTTGTCCATGCTACACCCATATTGAAAGGGGGGTGTCTGTGTTACACCCCATATAGAAAGGGTGTCGTTTGTTTACACCCATAGGCAAGGTGACGTCATATTAACACCCCTTCTTTTGTGGGGTGTTAATTTGCATCCCTTTGCTTGGGGTGTAGCAATACACACAAAAAGGGTGTCACCCATGGGACAAGTCATTTACACCCTTAAGGGTGTTAAAATTTTTAGAGTGTATGGTACGTTAACCCTTCTCTTAAAGAAAATATTTCACCACACCAAGTTGTATCTCGTCTCGCATCGACCATCAACACAAAATTGATGTGCCATTCTTCCTTTTTGCCAAGTACAGCCACTGAATGGAACCGCCTTCCCGCCTCCACAGTCTCAATTTGTGACACCACTAATTCAACATCGCTGTTCAAAGTGTCTTACAGATTAATTTTCTATTCTTGCCCTGCACTGCAAATATTGTATACTTTCACCCCTTCTTTCTGTTGTGTCTACTAGGCCTTGAAAGTATATTATACATACTTTCAAGGCCTAGTAGACACAACAGAAAGAAGGGGTGAAATTGCGGCATTATTGCATTATTTATCCATAATTGCTCATAATTAACGTTGTTCTATTTACTACCTTCTGTATCACTACTGACGTCATACAAGACGCTGATGACGTCACATTTTATTGCTTTGTATAAGCAATAAAATGTGACGTCATCAGCGTCTTGTATGACGTCAGTAGTGATACAGAAGGCAGTAAATAGAACAACGTTAATTATGAGCAATTATGGGTAAATAATGTGAATTAGGGTGGAATAAATTTGGTTAAGGTTCGTACAAACTGTAGCAAGGTGGATTACGGCAGATGAAGGTAGAATTGTGAAGACACGTGACAATGTATGACGTATCACGGTCACGTGATAATTGCAAGTGTACATCCATGAAGTGATTAAGTTTTCGCATTCCTAAGTGACTGTCGATCTTTTTCTAGGATTCTGATGTTACTGGCATGACGGCCACTCCAATATGTATCATCAAGAAAATGTACGCACTTTCACTTACAATTTAATTATCACTATATTTTGTGCTCACAATTATATTATCATGCAATTAAACACTTCTAAGACTAACTGCAGTAGCAGAATGAAAACGCGCGAGCAACTTGCACAATTCTGCACGAATATTTCGGTGCCCTTAAAAGCCCAACAAGAAGTGGCGAAATTAAAGAAGCTGTCTGGATACATTGCTGAACAAACAGGGACGTGCTATTAGACGAGCCTCTGATGTAGAATGGCATCAACGTACAATTTGCTTGGTGAAGCCATAACGAAGACATTTATACCGGCGAGATCACGCTGGAAGTTCTCAAATCCGAATCTCCACGTACCTTGCCTAAGTTATTCAGAGTTTTACTAAGCTACTGGTCTGCCTTCTAAGCGCATCCTCGGACACAGTTTGTAAGGCTCAGCCTATATATTAGGGGCTGGTGTCGTCAAAGCTGTAATTGCTTATCCACAGCAGACGCTCTTACAAATGCATTCTTCAGTCGCCTCATGAATGCTTACGCGTCGCTGTCGCACGACCAAGATGTGAGGGTCTTTATCGAGCCAGGATATCACTGTAACTACGCTGTGACCTCGCAAGGTTGCTTCGTTTGGACGCAGCGAATAATATAATCGCACCAGCAGAAGAGCGCCGATCGTCTCGCTCATGGTCCCGATTTGTGTACTGTACCCTCAGTCATGCAGCGCAGACTGCGCCCCCCCCCAAAAAAAAAAATATGCTCGGCACGAACCGTAGTAGCAACTACCCGCCTCACCGCTCTTGTTGGAGACCACAACGAAGCAGCAGCTAACAGGCGGCCATTCGAGCAAGCAAACCTGCCAGAATAAACGTTCAATTTGCGCGCCCGCCCCCTGCCCAATGAAAAGCGACCGGAAGTGACGGGACGTCGCTGTACAGTCACTTCGGCGCGCGGCACGATGGGAAGGCGGAAGCTACGCCATTATTGCATTCTTTAGCTTCGTGAAATGCGTTCGCGTCTCGCGCTGTGCGACATAATTTTAAACGTGTGATCAGTTTTGTGCGCGGTGTAGAAAAAGGTGTGGCCCGTGCTTTGTGTATTACTCGTGCTCCACTTCAAAGCAAAGCGTTCGTACGCACTGGAAGATGGATCCACGGACGCTGAGACGAGCAGTTGCAACGTGCCCTGTGTCGGCGGTCGGTTGTACTGCCATAATGGCAATTTTCAGGCAAGTGCCCATTTATTTGGTATTTCTTTGGTTTGTTACGTGTTTTTGTTCGCTCTAGAAGTATCTTACTGTGATCTCGTAGCATAATTCACTAATGTAAGAGCAAGAGCAGCTGCACTCCTAGTAGGGCAAGTTAACTACCTCGATCGCGCCCCGTCTTACATCGGGCGTGATGCGCCTGCATAGTTACGCTTTTCTCAGCGCTTCAACGTTCATAGATGTGCTTCTTTTGTGCGTTCAGCGCGGCTTCTTGTAATACGGTCGCTCGCACTTAAGTTAAATGTGGTCGACCACTTTTGCGTCGCGTAGAAAAAGGACGACTGACTTTGCCACCTTTCGAAAGAACTGGCGCGGTATTGGTTCTCCCTGATGCGGTCGCGTGCTGCTGTTGCTGCTTGCCGGGCGCCTTTAACATGTTTTCGGCTCGCTTTGTCTGTGCGTGTGTGCGCGCTCGCGCTCGGCTCGATTCGTGTGTGTGCGTGCGTGCGCTCAGCTCAGCTCGCTTTGTGTGTGTGTGTGTGTGTGTGTGTGTGCGTGCGTGCGTGCGTGTGCGTGCGTGCATGCGTGCGTGCGTCTTGCGCGCGCATACATGCCGGTTTGTATGGGCCGGCGTGCTTGCGTGTGTCTAGTGCGTACGTGTTTTGTGAGCGTGTTTCTGTGTGGGTCACTGTGTGTGCGTGCACGTGTTAGCGTGTCTGCCTGCATGTATGTGTGATTGTTTGTGTTTATCAATGTGCGCGTGCGTGCCTTTGTGTCTGCGCTTTGAGAGTGCGTATATTTGTGTGCGCGCGAGTGCGTTTTGTGTGCGTATGTATGTATTGCATAAGGCCGGTAGAGCTTTACTCGCAATAAAACTCTTCCAATTTGGTGCAGCGAGTGTTGCCGCCTGAAAGCCGAGTTTGGTTTCAAGCCAACCTGGACAACTGCTGTATGAGGCGCTGTTTCTCAGGAGGATCAGTGGGTAGGCGTCAGGTATACGCTTCCTCCTTTTTCCCGCCTCTGCCCTGATGAATCGATATCCTTGATTGTTATTCTAAAAGGAACGTTACAACCAGAGCACAAATAAATTATTAAGAAATCTGGTAGTGTGTTTCGCCATTACACTAATTCTGATCTTAAAGACGTGAATTTCCCATTAGCCCACATTTCCGTTGATGCATACAACGGCTGAAATTGTGAACAGCAGGTTATTCAAGACCCCCCGTCCTACGTATATAGCAATTGTCTTCAGGAGCTTTAATGAATTTTGAAAATTTGAAGTGTTGTTGTTGCGCTTTAGAGGTATCATATGCAAGCTTTAGGTCTCTCCGGGTAGTTTGCATGCTGTTCGAGAGCTGTCGCCTATAGCCCTATTGAAATTCGTAACTACAGTTTGGAGCACTCGGGAAGCTAGAAGGCTTGTCCTGGATCTCGAGAAAGTGTTTAAGCTGGAAGTGTAGGTTGAGGAGTTTAGGGTTGGTCACACGAAGGCTTTTTATGCCTTAGCAGTAGGAGTGTCAAAGGATAAAAAATGCAGTGTGTCAAGCGTGGGAAGCTGCTTATGTGGTAGAGGCTTGTGCGTGTGTGTGTGTGTGTGCGCGTGCATGCATGCGTGCGTGTGTGAATTCGCTCCTCACAAGGGAGTATGTGTGTGTAAGTGAGCTACTTCTTTGCTGGTGCTATTTGCCAAAAATTGGCAAGAAAACACAATAATCAATAGAACTTGAAATAATGAGCTATGCAAAGCATGCTGGCACAGTAGCGACAGCAGCATATGAGCATACAAACATGCAGCTGTGTGACAATCTTAATGCATGACTGCAACATCTGGAAGGAAGCTTGCTTCTTTTTTAGTAAGCAGCGCAAAGTCCATATTTTTGCTTTTCTCGTGCAAACCAAAACGAGGCTCATTACCAGTGATCTTGTCTTTCATTCTAATAACATTTGTTTATCTTAGAGTGTTGTTTCTCGCAGGTCATGCAGATGATAGCATCAATTTCACAATGCCCAGCCTTGGTGCCCTCCATTAAGAGCAAGCCACTTGCGTTCGCCTTCAGGCAGATGGTTGATGTCTTCTAGGAAGCAGTTGGGAAGACTACATTGTAAGTAGATATAGGTGTGTAGTTTAATATAGTAAGTCGAGTTATAATTTAAAGCTCTGAGGCTCTTTGGCGGCCTAAGCTTGATATCATATGCAGTTGTGTGTGTTTTTAAATATTGCCGATTGTAGTGCATACTGCAGGTATGACTGTTGATCCAAAGCATACACTTGCATTTTCTTGATGGCCTTTCATAATGAGGATTTTCTTTGTGCAAGAATATTCACAGATGGGGGCATTCCAGCATGATATTCTTTATTGTGCATTCAGTGCTAATTTCGTATGACCTTCCTGCTACCAATGTTTTTGCAGGAAAGGAATATTTCCTTACTCTGTGCAATGAGCTTGTTATTTGCTCATTGCATTACTTGTCTACCTTTAATCCCGTATAATTCTCAAAACCTTAATATTTGAGCTGTTTTTATTTCAAATACAATAATACCATGCGCCGGATTGCAATCTAGACTGCAAGGGATTTGAAGGAATTACAAGAAACTAGGACCTCTCATAGGTGTTAAAAAACATTTCCGCAGGCATTGCACCTATTTCTTGTACTGAGCTAGCTGCTCATGAAAATTGCAAGCATATGTCATTTCATACAGTTTTGCAGGATATAGCAGGCCTGTCATTGTCACTAAGCACAACCTTTCCTCATTTGCATCATGAAAATCTGCCTCATGCTTAATTTGGGACAAGTCTTGAAAAATGAATGCTTCATAATTTTGAAAATACACAAAGTATTGGTTGGGGCTTGGCAGTTTTCAGACTTGACCATGTTGAACCTAGCCATTACAAGACGAGAAAAAAACATGCACAGGAGGACTCATTCAATCAAGTGCAATGCTGTGGTCATTTTCCATGTGGCAAAATGTACTTTTAGGCGTGGGAGGGCGGGTAGCCAATTTACAACCATTGCGACTCATGCGGGTAGTGGCAACACAGGATGAGAAATGGTTGTGGCTCAAGTTCATTGAATATGTGAACACTTATATACAATCCCTCCCCACCCCCCAAGTGAAGGGTAACCGTGCAATATATTTTGGGCGGTAAAGATGATTTTTTTAGGAGACAAGAAATTTCAGGCTCTAGTTGAGATGCTACACAAAGGAGGACCATGTATGTATTCACAGAATAACATAAACTGCCTAGGAGGGGTATCACAGTTTAGAGCATGAAGTAGAAAGTGGGAGCATGACGAAGGATCATAAGTTTATTTAAACTTATGATCTTTGAGAAAACTACTTGTCACCGTTTGCCAAGCTAACCTATTGAAAGAAAGGGGCCTGCTCTAAAAAAATAGTTAACACATGCTAAATTTTCAAGGAAAGTATGCCGAAATGTCAATTCTTACTAAATTAGTAAATAAGAAATACACAATAAATTTTAGGATACAGAAAGGGTCTAATAAACAGCATTGGGGAGTTGGAGATTGTTGGGCTGGATGCATGTATTGCAGGGCAAATGATAATGCCAGTGGGGGTTCCCTCATTTTCATTTTGTGAGCACTCTCTGTAAAATTACTCTTTGTCTCCTAGTGTAATAATGTTGTGTAAAAACAGCCATTTTTTAATGTCTTGTGCATGTCAGTCTTAATATGCCATATCCCGTAAGGTTCTCACCTGCAATACTTATAAAGTGTAATGCAGAGATATATTCCATATTTCATGTCAATTTTATATTAAGGTCACATACACACTCTTGGACAAATTTCTGTTGTTGAGAGATGTCATTGGTAGTGTCCTTAAATTTTATTCACTCTTATTTTCTATGTTGAAAAGGCTCCTGTAAATTTATTTGCTTTTGCTGCTGTATGTGCCTTGTATTCACAGTGACATAGTGGTTTAGTGTTCACAGTAAATGCAATTCCTAAATTTGCAAAATAGAAATTTCTCCTACCTTTCACCTGTCTTTCCCAGTTGCCTGAGCTGTTCATTGTTCCCAGTCACATTAATTAAATTTGTTACTTTCAGGAGCTTGTTGCCTTATCAAATTTTCCACAGTGCACATGTGTAATTGCACAGACTGAACTCTCATGATTCTCTTATTTTGCTAATGCAGGATGCAAGATTCCAGCAATGCCATGCGCTGCATTTATTGGTCAAGATGCTCAGAGAATGGAGTCCCTGCACCTCTTGGTGAAACGTGAACATTTTCTTTCTTTTGGAAAGCTAAACGTCATTTGCTGTATCAATTGCATTCTTGCAGCTCAGATGTGTACTATATTTTTTCTTATTTTGAATCAAATAATATTCACTGTTCAGTATAAAAATGACGTACAGTGTGAAGGACAAGGACTGCGAGAGATGACATACACTGCGCTGACTTCCAACAATATTTTATTGCGTTGCCACATCGTGTGTTTATACACAAGAAGGGCCATGCGCAGAAAATGAAAGGCAGTCACTAGGGGTGTTCTAACAGCAAGTCATTGTACTAAGAACATGGTCACTAAAAAAAAATTCACAATTTCTATCTGTGGAGATACAAGACTTCACTAGGGGTCAGCGTGATAGAGGGGGCACTAACGCACACACTACCCATTTTTCTGGTGAAATAAGCATCAATAATGTACCGGGTGAGCTGTGTTTCGCTAGAACTTGCGTATCTTCAAAGAGGGGCATGCAGCGGCAGTCCCGGCAAAAATGAATGCCCAAGTGGCCTTGAACAGTGTTATGGACGTTATAGTGCACTCTTAAACGATCATTTAGGCACCTGCCTGTCCGTCCAACATATTTACTGCCTCAAAACGGGAATATGGTAAACCACATTCGTTACACATATCGCAAAATGTTTTTTGTGCCCGACAGAGCAAGAACTCTGACACGATTTAGGCGTGTTTACACGCTTACAGAGCTTTGCCAGCTTTTCCGGGGCTGAGAAAAGGACTGGGATTCCTGGAGGTTGCCAAATCTTTTTTTAGCCTATCGGAGACATCATGCACATACGGTAGCACTGCGAACCAGTCTTTCAACCGGCTGGTTCCTTGACTGAGTGCGCTCATCACGTTTTGTGCCCTTCAGAAGCTGTTCCGCTATGGCTGAAATTAAGGCCAAAGGGTAGCCAACCCAAGAAAGGCGATCAACCTGTGCAGCAATACTATCTTGCATTTCATGTGAGCAAGATTTATTGAGGCTGTTAACGAGGCAAATCTTTACAATACCTCGTTTAACAAGCTTTGAATGTGCAGAGTTAAAGGGCAAGAGTGACTTCTTACTTCTCGGTTCAAAGCACTAGCCCACCTGTTTATTTCTAAGGCACTGCCTGAGATCAAGAAAGCGCAAAGAATCATCAGTGGGGACCTCATTTGTTAGCTCTAGAGGCTGCAGCTCTTAAAGATCTCCAAGTCTCCCAAGCAGCAGGCTCAAAAGCATGATCAGTGCAATCAATAAATACCAGGTCTTCGTCCACAAACTTGCACACTTTGACAACAAGAGACGCATCTAGGGGACCTTGAATATTTCAATCATGATTAGCTAGATAAATATCACTCAGTGGCGGCACCAGGCATGATCCTGCACAATATACAAATAAATGGTACTTGTATAGGATCATGCCTGGCGCCGCCACTATGTTATATTTATCTCGCTCATCATGATTGCAATATTGAAGGTCACCTAGATGTGTCTCCTGTCAAAGTGTGCAGGTTTATGAATGACCACGTGGTATTCATTGATTGCACTGATCACGCTTTCGAGCCTGTTGCTTCGGGAGTCTTGGAGATGTTTAAGAAAGCCTCTACAACTAACGCATGAGGTCCCCATTGATGATTCCTCGCGCTTTGTAGATCTCAGGCTGGTGCTTCGATCTGAGAAGTAAGAAGTCACTCTTGCCCTTTAACTCTGCACACTCAAAGCTCGTTAAATGAGGTATTAAAAGTTTTCCCTCGTTAACAGCCTCAATAAATCTTGTTCGCACAAGATGCAACATAGTCTTGCTGCACAGTTTGATCACCTTTCTAGGGTTGACTAGCCTTTGGCCTTAATTTCAGCCATAGTGGAACAGCTTCTGAGGGGCACAAACCGTGATGAGCCCGCTCAGTCAAGGAACCAACCGGTTGAAAGACAGGTTCGCAGTGCCACCGGTGGGCATGTGCATGATGTCTCCGATAGGCTAAAAAAGATTTGGCAACCTCCAGGAATCACAGGCCTTTTCTCAACCCCAGAAAAGCTGGCAAAGCTCTGTAAGTGTGTAAACGCGCCCAAATCACGTCAGAGTTCTTGCTCTGTCGGGCACAGAAAACGTTTTGCGATATGTGCAACGAATTTGGTTTACCATATTCCCCTATTTTGAGGCAGTAAATATGTTGGACGGACAGGCAGGTGCCTAAATGATCGTTTAAGAGAGCACTATAACGTCCATAATACTGTTCAAGGCCACTTGGGCATCCATTGCCCCGGGACTGTGACTGCGAGCCCCTCTTAGAATATACGGAAGTTCTAGTGAGACACAGCTAACAGGTCATCCGGGAAACTATAGAAGCAAATTTCACCAGAAAACTGGGTAGTGTGTGCGTTAGTGCCCCCTCTATCACGCTGACCCTAATGAAGTCTTGTATCTCAAAAGATAGAAATTGTAATGTTTTTTTTTTTTTTCAGGTGACCACGTCCTTAGTACAATGACTTGCTGTTAGACGCCCCTTGTGACTCATTTTCTGCGCATGCCAGCTCTTGTATACATACACACAATGTGGCAACGCAATAAAATATTATTGGAAGTCAGCGCAGTCTATGTCGTCTCTCGCAGTCCTTGTAATTCACGCTGTACGTAATTTTTTCGCATTAATTGCCAACTATCGCAAGAAAGCACCTTTTTCAGTATATTTATAATGTTTGATACGACCATTTGCTGGCAAATGTTAACAGTGTGATATTTAACTTGAACTTTTACATGACTGCCTGTGCCTGTGTTCTTTTAGTAACCAGAGTATGGCTAATTTATTAAACCATATTTGCTAATTTGTATACTCACGTGCTACAGCAAGCCCTAATCTTGTATTACTGCATCTAAGTGCAAATAATTTAGAAGTTTACTATGTATTTTAAAACACTGTCCACCTTTCGTGTTCAGCAAAATTGTTTAATCAACAGTGGTTTGCTTTTATCACGCCTTTTACTGCACCTTGCACCCACACAATAGTAAATGTGGAATACTCACTCTTGATTTATGGTAAGAAAAGACCCTATTTTCAAACTGCATATTGTATATGTACCAGTGCCTTCGGGTTACAAGACAGAAATTTATAGAAACTGGAATTGTAGTTAGAAAATCTCCTACACAGCACTTTTAGCACAGAGAACTCTCGTTTCACAAAAGAGGACAAACTATGTAGGCACTAAAAATTTACATATTTTTCGGGCTCAAGTAATCTTGTTGGAAAGAGAAAATTAGCAATAATACTGCTGGCTTAAACCTCACTTAAAGCACGTCTATGCTTGGAAAGTATTGTTTCAGTCTGAAAAATGTTGGCCAGTTATGCTTACATCGACTTTCCGAACTTTTCATAATGCTTTGCGATTACATTAGTGTACAAAGTATCAGGTGTCTTGTGCATTTGCTCTGCATTTCAATTACTCCCCTAATTCACCTTTGCAATGTCCTTTTTTTTTTTCTTGGCATCAAAACGTGAATTTTCGTTCATTGAGCCTTATACTGAACATTTATTCCTTTATGTGGCCCAAAACACTGTGAGGTCAACTCAGGCTCTTTCAGTGCTACTATACATAGTTTCTTCTCTAATAACAGATTTGATCAATACTTATATTTTAGATACCTTTGTGGGAAATCTACATGTTCTTGTACTTACCTATGTGTTTGGTGATTGTGCATGTTTATATTTCATGTGATTTATGTATATATTGTACTCTGTATTGCAGTATGCAATAAATATATTTACATTTTTCTTGAAAATGCCATATATCGTACCAGTCTGTGTTGCATTTTATGTGGATCTGGAAATCGTGATAACCGTTGGTGTTGATATACATGCTCAAAAGTGACATTTGCTAGGTTGTATATGTGAGGCGAAGACAGGTTTTGAAATATACACCGTGAATTACTAATATGTAATGTGATCCACACGTATACGTACGTGCGTGTGTGCCCATCGAAGCTTCAAGGCCGGCTGTTCGACGGTGTGTTTGGTAGCCGAACTTGAACCTTCTGGCACACGCGAGAGTTACGCGTGGATCGCTGTACATAGTAGTAATTGAAGGCGTGTACTGCCGAACCTGCCTTCCATACACACTAGCAATAAAAGGGTGTACACCCTTCCAACACCCACATAGATGGGTGTTAATATGGACTTGCACCCCTACACCCTAAATTTATTTTGCTGGACACCCTTCCTCTAGGGTGATATAACTGCACCCCAACTGTAGGGTGTAGACAACAGCACCCTTAGGGTGTTCGTCTGGCGACAAACTGATTTACACCCTTAAGGGTGTTAAAATGTTTAGTGTGCAGGGGAGCCCTGGACTAAGGGCAACCGATCGTTGTGCAAGAAGATAGACGAAGTCATCTGTAGGCCGCCGAAGACCAGCGAATCTAGAGCTCAATAAAATTTTTCACTCACTCACACTCGGAGGTATGCTCGCCACTGAGTGATAAGAGAATGTTGCTGCGGAGCTTCGTGAAAGAAAACGTCAGGTTTGAATGCACCGCTGCGCATGAGAGTGTATGGGCGTAGGTGTGCGACGCATTGACAAATCCTCCGTTATTCGCGCTCTTTGACGAAGCGAGGGACACGATGATGACTGCGGACGCTTCGGGAACTGGTCTAGCTGCGGCACTTTTGCAGTGACATGAGAGTGACTGGCGCCCAGTGACGTATGCATCAAGTACCTTGACCGAATGCGAAACCCGTTATTCGCAAATAGAAAAGGAAACGCTCGGTATAGTGTTCGCATGCGAGAAGTTTCGTCATTTTGTATACAGTCGAAAAGTATGCATCTAAACTGACCATAGACACCTGCTTGCTATTTCCCAAAAGGACATTGGAGATATGCCACCGCGATTGTAGCGATTTTTATAAGGCTTTCGCAATATCCTTACACTTTGCATTTCGTGCCTGGCAAGGACCTGATTCTACCGGACATGTTGTCTCGTGCACCTTTGTCATCATAGGCGTCCAGTGCACCGACGGACATTGACATCCATGAGGTAGAAGTCGTCTCCTGCATCGTAAGCACGCCAACGAAGGTGCGTCTGGAAAGGGAAACCAGGAATGACCCGTACTTAAGCGAGGCGAGCGAACGAATTTCAAAGGGTGCCGCCATCGAGGGCGAACTCAAGCCTTTTGCAGGGAACTAACTGTTGTAGAAGAAATATTACTGAAAGGCTGCAAAGTGGTCATACCCAAAACTGAGAGCAGAAATTCTTCAACAAATTCGCGAAGGACTGAATAAATGTAAAGCCAAACCATGGGGATTGATATACTGGCCTGGGCTTTGTGGCTCTATTGTTGCGTTCGTTCGGGGATGCCATTCTTGCCAAAAGTACGCATATAATAAGCAGTGTGAGCCCCTTATCATGCCGCCCACCCCTGACAGGCCATGGCACCCTGTGGGAATTGATCTGTTCCAGTTTGGGGGCGCTTCCTATGTCATAGTGTACGATGCCCACTCTAATTTTCTCGACGTCAAAAAGCGAAGGGACACAACAGCAAAACAAGTCATAGCCAAAATGTCGGCTATTTTTTCATGGTATGGCATTCCGGTTCAAGTATGCACTGACAACGGGCCCCAGCTTGGATCACAAGAGTTCCGTCTGCTTGCGCACAAATGACTTTCAGCCTTAGTATTGCAGCAATGAACGACAATCCTATGGACATCATTAAGGAGCGTGCAATAGAAGTCGGTGGTAACTCGCTTAGACAGGATACCAGTAAGCTATCGCAGGAGGCGAAAGATCTGATCAAGAAACGCCAATGTATGAAAGCCTCTAACCGTACAGCTAGAATAGAACTGTCAGAATTTTCCAAGTTATTCCACAAGCGTGAGGCAGCTGACATAAGGAAGTATAGAAAGGAAAGAATTGAACATGCTCTCAGGAACGGAGGATGCCTGAAAGCAGTGAAGAAGAAACTAGGAATAGGCAATAATCCGATGTATGCGTTAAGAGACAAAGCCGGCAATATTATTACTGATATGAATGAGATAGTTCAAGTGGCTGATGAATTCTATAGAGATTTATACAGTACCAGTGGCACCCACGACGATAACGGAAGAGAGAATAGTCGAGAGGAATTTGAAATCCCACAAGTAACACCGGAAGAAGTAAGGAAAGCCATGGGAGCTATGCAAAGGGGGAAGGCAGCTGGGGAGGATCAGGTAACAGCAGATTTGTTGAAGGATGGTGGGCAGATTGTTCTAGAAAAACTGGCCGCCCTGTATACGCAATGCCTCATGACCTCGAGCGTAACGGAATCTTAGAAAAGCGCTAACCTAACCCTAATCCATAAGAAAGGGGATACCAAAGACTTCCAAAATTCTAGACCGATTAGCTGACTGTCCGTTGCCTACAAAGTATTTACTAAGGTAATGGCAAATAGAATCAGGAACACCTTCGACTTCTGTCAACCAAAGGACCAGGCAGTATTCCGTAAAGGCAACTAAACAATAGAACATATTCACACAATCAATCAGGTGATAGAGAAATGTGCGGAATAGAACCAACCCTTATATATAGCTTTCATTGATTACGACAAAGCGTTTGATTCAGTTGAAACCTCAGCAGTCATGGAGGCATTGCGTAATAAGGGTGTAGACGAGCCGTATGTAAAAATACTGAAACATATCTATATCGGCCCCACAGCCACCATAGTCCTCCATAAAGAAAGCAACAAAATCCCAATAAAGAAAGGCGTCAGGCAGGGAGATACGATCTCTCCGATGCTATCACAGCGTGTTTACAGGAGGTATTCAGAGACCTGGATTGGAAAGAATTGGGGATAAGCGTTAATGGAGAATACCTTAGTAACTTGCGATTCGCTGATGATATTGCCTTGCTTAGTAACTGAGGGGACCAATTGCAATGCATGCTGAATGACCTGGACAGGCAAAGTAGAAGGGTGGGTCTAAAAATTAATCTGCAAAAAACTAAAGTAATGTTTAACAGTCTCGGAAGAGAACAGCAGTTTACGATAAGTAACGAGGCACTGGAAGTGGTAAGGTAATACATCAACTTAGGGCAGGAAGTCACCGGGCATTCGGATCATGGCACTGAAATAATCCGAAGAATAAGAATTGACTCGGGTGTATTTGGCAGGCATTCTCAGATCATGAACAGCAGGTTGCCATTATCCCTCAAGAGAAAAGTGTATAACAGATGTGTCTTACCAGCACTCATGTACGAGGCAGAAACCTGGACGCTTCCGAAAAGTGTTCTACCTAAATTGATGACGACGCAACTAGCTATGGAAAGAATGGTGATGGGTGTAATGTTAAAGGATAAGAAAAGAGCAGATTGGGCGAGGGAACAAACGCGAGTTAATGAAATCTTAGTTGAAATGAAGAAAAAGAAATCTGCATGGGCAGGACATGCAATGAGCCGGGAATATAACCGACCGTCATTAAAGGTTTCGGACTGGATTGCAAGGGATGGGAAGTGCAGCAGAGGGCGGCAGAAAATTACGTGGCGGATGAGATTAGGAAGATTGCAGGGACAACATGGCCACAATTAGTACTTGACCGGGGTAGTTGGAGAAGTATGACAGAGGCCTTTACCCTGCAGTGGGTGTAACCAGGCTGCTGCTGCTGCTGCTGATGATGATGATGATTACACAACCTACATACCAAAGCAACCATACGAATACCTTTTGCTGCAACGTAGTGAACCTGCGCCTCCCAAGAGAGACCCGTCATAATCACGCCGAGATACCTGACAGCCTATATTTGTGGGATGGTATCTAGATAATATGAGAGAAGAATATATATGGGATCCTTTAAAGGAAATGTGAGCGCCGACCATTTGTTAACCTGAAACAGAGATCAATCGCATCAACGCCTCTTTCGATAGCAAACATGTCCATAATATCAGATAAATTTGCTGGATTTCATTTTCCTACGAGAAAAACGCTGAGCATATACGTAGTTATGTACGTCGCCAAGCCATGGGTAGGATCTCATTAAAAAAATAAATAAGACTGCAGAAAGCACTGTACCTTGTGGAATGCCTCTTGCTTGCGCCTACCTCGCAGAAGGAAAGCCGCTTTGCAAACAATAAAATACTAAGATCTTGATGAGGGCTAGTTGGTTCATACTTAATACGTAATAAAATACTCTGTCCCTAAAAATTACGCAATCCATGTCTGAAGCTATTTTAGAAACTTAATATTCCAAAGCTGATTTAGCAATATCACATGCTCAGCACTATCATATGTTTGTGAGATATCTGGAGTGACTAATGCTCCGTACTAACTTTGGCGCCTGTTACGTTTCGCCTACGACGCGCGGTATAGCCGGCGCGGATGCAACGGACGCCGGGGCTTCGTTCAAAGCGGCGGACATTTTGGCCCGTTCGGAGCTCCCGCAAAGCCTCCCCGCCAAGCGCGTCCAGGCGTGTTTCAGTGCCACGTGTCTTCTTGTGTGCGTGCGTGTGTGTGTGCCCACGCTTGTCAAAGCGCGGCAGCCGGGGAGAGGAGCTCCCCAAGTGTGAAGCGAGGAGGTCTGTCCGGCGCCCGGCCGGCGGATGCGTCACTACACTCGTCTCAACGTCTCTCTCAGCGTGTCCGTGCCCAGTCACGTGCGCATCTGACGAGACGTTCCTCCTTGCCCTCAGCTGCGAGACTATAAAAGCAGCTGCCCCCGGACGCCAAGAGAGAGGCTCCGATTTCATCCGTTGAGTTACGTGCTCTCCCGTCTCTCCACTTCGGTCGACCTGACCGCGCGCTCTTTTGCGATGTTAGAATAAACAAGTTGTTCTGTTACCAGTTGACTCATGCTTTGCCGGGACCTTCGGATGCTTCCAGTGCCCCAGGCCGCCAGGCCAACGCTACCCTTGGGGCTTGCGACCCATTTGCAATAACGGGCGTCAGCACTGAGGTTCCAACAACTCGTGCCAGCGGTGCGATTACAACAGCTGGTTGCCAGCGGTGAGATCGCGACAACGGAGGCCAGCAGCGAAGAGATGCGGTTGACTGTATGCTGAGCAGCACAACGACCATCCGGGAGCAGTGCAACGAGCCCTGTGTGATGACTGGTTGCCTGCAGCGGAACGACTGCGCTGAATTCTTGGCTGCGAGGTTTGGTGAGTGCGGGACTTTCTTCTTCTGAGTTTTGCCAGGCTTTTGTTAGTGTCAGAAACAGAGCTGGTAATTGTGGTTGTTGTTGCTGCCGGGTTAGTTTGCGGCAAGACAATAGTAGGCAGTAGAGAAAGCAGCATTCAGAGCAGCCATGGATTTGAAGTCGTTGCGCAAACCGAAATTGCTGGAGCTTGCAAGAGAGTTGGGTCTGGATGTCTCAGACAAACTCAGAAAACCAGAACTGCTAAGGGCTATTCTTGAGTTAGAAGCTGAGGATGACGAGCTGTCGGAATGCCTTGAGACCATTGAGGAGCGGGCAAAAAGACAGGAGCGCGAACTTAAAGAGCAAAAAGAGAGACAGGAGCGCGAACTTAAAGAACAGAAAGAGAAACAGGAGCGCGAACTTAAAGAACAGAAAGAGAGACAGGAGCGCGAACTTAAAGAACAGAAAGAGCGAGAGCAACAAGAGCGCGACCGTCAACACGCTTTGGAAATGAAGCGTCTCGAGATAGAAATGGAACGCGCTCGTAATGGAAGTCAGGCACACGGTGCAGGAGAACGAGTATCGTTCAAAATGACTGACCTGATGCTGCCGTTTAAGCTTGGAGAGGACATTGGTTTGTTCCTGGTTAACTTTGAGCGAACGTGCGAGAAGCAGGGGTTCTCTCGGGAAACGTGGCCACAGCGCTTGCTCACTTTGTTACCCGGCGAGGCGGCCGACGTAGTCGCTCGCTTGAATAGAGAGGAGGCAGAGGATTTCGACAAAGTGAAATCGAGTCTGCTAAAAAAGTACAGGCTGTCAGCGGAGGCGTTCCGTCGGAAGTTTCGGGAAAATGAGAAAGGCAAAAGTGAGTCATATACAGAGTTTGCCTACAGGCTAATGTCAAACATGCAGGAGTGGCTCAAAGAAGAGAAAGCGTTTGGTGACCACGAGAAAGTTCTGCAGTGTTTCGGGCTGGAACAGTTTTATAGTCGGTTACCTGAGAACGTGCGGTACTGGGTCTTGGATAGGCCAGACGTTAGTACGGTGGCTAGAGCCGCTGAGCTAGCCGAAGAGTTTGTGACGCGTCGGGCTCGTGGAGCTAAGGACGGTCAAAAGGGTGAATTTGGCTCCAAGCTTGAGAGGCCGAAGTTCACGCCCATGAGAGCAAAGGGGGACACACGTAGTGCGGATGCGAGTGAAAGCAGTCCGACCGAACGTAAGGAGACGGCGGCAGCCGAAGCCGAACGCAGAAAGCGGTTCGAGACGAGGCAAGCGCGCATTTGTTATACGTGCCAGAAGCCGGGTCACTTTTCGGCGCAATGTCCCGAAACAAAAACAAAAGTAGTGTTTTTGTCATTATGCAGCACTGATGAGAACATGAAGCTTCTCGAGCCTTACATGCGAGACCTCCTCGTAAACGGGAAAGAGTGCCGAGTGCTTCGCGATTCCGCAGCTACAATGGATGTAGTTCACCCCTCTTACGTAGAACCCGATATGTTCACGGGCGAGTGCGCATGGATCAAACAAGCCGTGGAAGCTCATAGCGTGTGTCTGCCCGTAGCAAAAGTGCTTATTGAAGGACCTTTCGGAGCGCTTGAGACGGAGGCCGCAGTGTCATCTATGCTGCCCCCCCAGTACCCGTACCTATTTTCGAACAGGTCCGATCACCTCCTGCGCGAGAAGGGGCTTTTGTTTGGTGAGGCTAGCGTTCAGGCCTTATCCAGATCGAAGGTTCGGGAGCTCGCTGCAAAGGCGGTAGTTGCGGGGCCGACGTTGTCGAACAATGAAAAAGGGTCAGAGGCGCAGCAAGCTGATATTCAGAGCACGTCCGAACTGAATAAAATTGAGCCTGTAGCGTTAAAGGCACCAGATACTGGAGAGGAAAGGCCCGACACGGGAAAGTTAGAAGAGCTATCTGCAGATTTGCTCATCGCGCCTACGTCAGATGGACTTAACAGGTTGCTAAAAGTCAGCCGGTCGGCTTTGATAGCCGAGCAAAAGAAGGATGGCAGCCTAGAAAACATACGCTGCATTGTCAAGGAAGGTATCGCCAAGAAAAATGCTCGCTTTGTGGAAAGAGGTGGGGTCCTGTACCGGAAGTATCTAGACCGCAGAGGAGTGGAGTTCGATCAGCTGATCGTGCCTCAGTGCTACCGTCAGGATCTGTTGCGCTTGTCTCATGGGGGTTCGTAGTCCGGACACCTAGGAGTTAAGAAAACTAAGGACCGTCTCTTGCAAGAGTACTATTGGCCAGGGTGTTTTCGGGACGCAGACCACTTTGTGAAGACATGCGACACTTGTCAGCGGGTGGGCAAACCAGGGGACAAATCGAGGGCGCCGTTGAAGTTGGTACCTATCATTACGGAGCCTTTCAGACGGCTCGTTATTGATACAGTGGGACCTCTGCCGGTAACAGCCACGGGGTACAGACACATTTTGACTGTGATCTGCCCAGCGACAAAGTTCCCTGAAGCAGTGCCGCTTAAAGAACTAAGCTCAGTTGAGATAGTCAATGCGCTACTGTCCATATTTGCGCGAGTTGGTTTTCCTGCGGAAATCCAGTCAGATCAGGGCACGGTGTTTACGAGCGCTTTGACGACAGCCTTTCTCGAAAGGTGCGGGGTAAAGCTGTTACACAGCTCAGTGTACCACCCACAGTCGAATTCCGTTGAGAAGCTCCACTCCGTCATGAAGCGCGTGTTGAGAGCATTGTGTTTTGAACATCAAACTGACTGGGAGCTGTGTCTGCCTGGAGTGATGTTTGCATTAAGGACCGCGCCGCATGCGGCACGGGGTTTTCGCCAGCTGAGCTAGTGTACGGTCGCTCGCTGCGATCTCCGCTTCGCATGCTTCGAGAATCGTGGGAAGGCAGGGGCGACGACCCAGTCGTGGTGGAGTACGTGCTTAAGCTCCTCGAACGCTTAAGAAGGGCACAGGAGTTGTCAGGTGAAGCAATGGCAAAGGCCCAGCAGAGGGCCAAGGTTTATTATGATCGGACAGCCAGGGCCCGTCGTTTTGAGGTGGGCGATGAGGTCATGATATTGCGCACATCGCTAAAAAACAAACTCGACGTGCAGTGGGAGGGCCCAGCACGGATTGTTCAAAAACTGTCGGACGTGAACTACGTGGTCAGTCTGCCAGGAAAACGGAAAGCACAGCAAGTTTACCACTGTAATCTGCTCAAACCGTATAAGCAACGGGAAGCAGTAGTGTGTATGATGGTAAACGCTCCCGAAGAGCTTCCGGTCGAGCTTCCGGGACTAGGCTCAGTGACGAACAGGAAAGACAGCGATCAAGTCATTAGTGACTTAATCAGTAAAGCATCGCTGTCGCCTGAGCAGAAAACCGAACTACACCAGCTCTTACAAGAGTTTCAAGGTCTGTTTTCTGAGAGGCCTGGTAGGACTTCTGTCCTTACTCATGACATAGAACTTACCTCCCCAGAGCCAGTACGATCCAAGGCGTACCGGGTGTCACCCCGCCAGAGCGATATTATGGAGGCTGAGGTAAAGAAAATGCTACAGCTCGGTGTTATTGAGGCGGGTGAGAGTGATTATACCTCCCCTCTGATTTTAGTTGAGGTACCGGGCAAGGAACCTCGTCCTTGCGTCGACTACCGCAGGCTTAATTCCATCCATATCCAGCTTTAGTGGACACGTACCAACTAGCGCCCCAAGCGGCCCCGGCACGAAGCTAGCGCGTTTTCAATGGAACGAGCGGGTTTTTCGCGAATAACAAAAGCTGCAGGTCGATTATCGAAAAACGCAGGCGACAGACGTGTTCTGGAAGACAATCCACACGATCCAAATACAGTGATCACGCTATGGCACGTAAGAATTTTGTTCCCACAGCGGTTAAAGGTTTAGCAATGGAAGCCTATGGAAACGACGAAAATTTGTACTCGATTTTCGAGGCACGAACGGTGCCTGTAATTAACCTACGACGTCTATCGTAATACGCAGTGCAGCGTATGTAGTCCGGAGACTTAGCTTTCGATTGATGCCTACCTCGACTCTCCACACATGGCGCAACACTGTTCCCAAAAGCGTTTTTTGTAACACTGTCGTGAAAATTCACGTGGTATCTATAAAAACATGAGCGTACCACTGGGCGAAGCCTCGGAAGCCGTGGCCGAGTGGTAGAATCGCGCGCACCTTTCGTATCCCGTCGCGGTTGCCGTGGTTCGATTCCCGCTTCGCACTTTTTTTTAAGCCGCATAGGGCCTAGTTTTGTAGTCTCTCACTAGATGGCAGAATCGCAAAACCCAAGATTTGCTTTCGGTTTTGGTTTTTCCGCAGGACATTTTTTCAAAGCCGCACAGGACTTAGTTTTATTATCTCCTATCAAATGGCAGAAACAAAAAATTCAAGATTTGCTTTCGGTTCTGGTTTTCCAGTGGTGCTGTTGAAATATTATGCTTTCTATTTTTCCTTCATAAAACGTAGCAGTATCGTGTTCATTAAGTCACCGGTTTTATGAAGATTTTATTCATTGGACATCTTAACTAGAAACTTGCGCATGGCTTTGTGTTATGAAAAAAAAAAAAAAAAAACTTTCGTGCTTTGTAGCGTGGAACGTGGGAGAACAAAATGGCTATTCTTATTGCGTTCTTCTGGGAGGTCCGTTTTCTTCGACTTTCGGCTGTCCTTAATGGCACACACTCTGAGCGAATCACGTCCACCTGTGCCCCAATGCAACCCGGTGGCCAGTGCCGATCCTATGCAACATTCGTGTGGAACAAAGGGTCTGCTAGGCTGAGTCGCTGCCCGAACGTTAATTATTTCTAAAGATTCATCGAAATAAGAAATGCACCAACCAGGAGAAGATGTGCAGCGTCTGGATTAATAGCTACTGTTAATGTGTTCCCTACAGCCAAGTAGTATCAATCCGTAGGTGTGGCTGTAAAAAACCATTTGAATAAATGTCCCGTGCTGTGTCTGCCCCGCTCTCTCTACATAGAAGCTAGCTTGGCTAGCCGTCAGCATTTAGGATCAACATATGGTGTCCTTCGTTCGGTGCATTTGCTTTTAATGCGCAGCATTCTTTGGCGAGTACCCCAGCAATTTGGTAGCAAAATCGTGCAAAATCGTGTCTGTAACGCCAAAAGCTTGACGCATTTCCCATATAAATATATAAAAAAAGGGTTGGGGTGGCCATCTTGAAATTGGTAGTGGCATCAGCATAAATTTGGGCGTGATACAGAGATGGGCCAAGCTGAATTTGGTAGTGATATGGGAGTGGCCCTACCTAAATTTGGGGTGAAATGTTAGTGAGCCAAGCTGAATTTGAGGCTGATATGGGGGTGGCCCCACCTAAATTTGAGGTGGTATAGGGGTGGGTGACCCTAAGTTTGGGGGAATATTGGGGGTGGGCAAGTCTGGATTTGGGGATGATATGGGAGTGGGAGAACCTAAATTTGGGGGTGATATGGGGGGTGGGCCACCCTAACCACGGGCGTGATATGGGGCTGGACCAAGCTGAATCGGGGGAGGGGAGGTAGGGGGGCTAACCTAAATTTGGGTGTGATTTGCGGTGTGCCATCCTAAGTTTGAGGTGATAGAGGGGTGGGCCAGGCTAAGTTTGGGGCTGATATGGGGTTGGGCCAACCTGGATTTGGGGATGATATGGGGGTGGGCCAACCTAAATTTGGAGGTAACATCGGGACGGGCTAACCTAACCATGGGGGTGATGTTTGGCTGGGCCAAGCTGAATAGGGGGGGGGGGGTGATGGGTGGACTAACCTATATTGGGGGATGATTTGCAGTGGGCCATCCTAAATTTGAGGTGATCGAGGGGTGGGCCAGCGTTAGTTTGGGGCTGATATGGGGGTGGGTCAACCTCGATTTGCAGGTGGTATTGGAGTGGGCCAATATAAATTTGGTGGTGTTGTGGAGGCGGGCCAATCTGTATTTGGGGGCGATATGGGGGTGGGCCAACCTAAATTTTGGGGTGCGTCGAGTGGAAATTTGGGGGACGATTTATGGAAATTCGTGGGTGGACCAACTTGAAAATTAGGGGTGGCCCAATTGAAATTGGGCATTGGGCCAACTCCAAGTTTAGGGCTGGGAGAAAAGAAAATCGGGTGTGGGCAACTTTAAATTTGGGGGTGGGCCAATTTAAATTTGAGGGTGTGCCAACTTGAAATTTAGGGGTGGGCCTATTTAATGTTTGGGGGTGGACCAATTGAAATTTGGGGGCCCGTTTACGAATAGTTAGACAACACCAGTAGTGTTTCTGCATCTTTTTCATGATCTCGAAAGTACGTATATTAATAATTGTTACTTAATACTCCTCAAGGTGAGCTACCACTCGAGCCTTCCCAGCCCACTGGGCTAATAATGTCACAGAAGTACTCTCACCGTGACAACTGCGACGTTCAATGTGGAGATCACAAGAACAAATCGCATACCGAGCTGACCGTTTTCACACCAATGTCATCGCTAACACTACTCGATCGTGCTAGAGGTAACACAAGCTTACAATGATCATAATTCAACTTTCACTCGCACGCTAGTCGACACGCTCTCAGTGCACAATTTCGCCCATCATTGCATAGAACCTTGCTGGATGTTTTACTGTCATGTTGCGTCGTTTTTCACGAAGGCCGTCTCCCGAAAAGAGAATACATTTTTGAGATTGACGAGGCAAGCTAGTATATAACTCATACGAAGCAAATGTATAAACGGTTATAGTGATTTTTCAAAAATGAATATAAGTAAATAAGATTTCAGATGGTATTATTTCTACCAGGCATGACAACGAGTTTTTCCCACCTGTCACAGTGATTTGGCCGAAAACCTAATCATATTGCTCAAACGTGTTGCCTCAATACTACATGTGCTAAATGTACAAAAGTGTGGTGCGTGGCCACAGCTTCAAAGCCAGTCTATTTTGTGTAAGGTTGTTGATATTGTAGTAATGTGGAGTTTTCTTCTTTATAAGAGCACAAAAAGAAAAATATAACAGATGGTAGCTAAGCGTAAAGTACATTGGAAGATCTGAAACCAGCAATTATTTTAATTTGGGGGTTGGTCCTCTCCACCGGTAGATCGCTGTCCGATCACTTCAAAGAATTTTGTTTGTGTGCAACTGCAGCAAAAACGAAGATACTGCCATTTCATTGCCAGGACCTTTATGCCCTCCACACACACAAGGAGGACACCAGATAATTGGGAATATCAGTTTATAAACTGACATTGTTTTGCTAATTTCAGTGTAGCGTGGTGCCGGCGGACGGAGTATTTTCTTAGTATCAGTCCAGTATTAGCAGTGAGAAGCAGTTCGGTCTACCATTCCCATGAGGGCATACTTGCCATTGTAGCGCTTTACTGTAGGACAAGTTAAGTGCTAAAAACTTGGTGTGCCTTGTCTTTTCCGCAGATCGTCCATTCATTCTGTTATGGTGACGATCAACATTGTGTCTGTCAGGCCTCCTCCTCATTTTTAGCTTCACCATCACGAGAGTGGACAGAGAAAGGAAGCTTTCTTCACAATCAGCCCCAGCGGGATTCCACCACTCGCAACTGCTGCAATTCGCATTCAGTGGCTGGGCATGCTAACCACATCCTTAGTTTCACAATGACTAGAGTACGCAGAAAAAGTAGAGCTTTGGTCGCTATCACTACCACGAACCTATGTGAATGCAGATATAAGTGCGTGCAGGGGCTGGGTATGCTAACTTCTCCGCTACCACCTGCTTCCACCACCTTAGATTTTCCAGGCATACCTGCTTCTTGTTTTGATCGTAGACGCATGCAGGATAAACGCGGATAACTAAAAAAGCTCAGTGCCCTTCCACTCTGTGAAGAAACATGACCTGCAAAGCTGTGTATGTGGGCCCCTTAATGGCGAATTGCACCTCCACCGTATGTCAGCCCCGCATTGCGTTGTCTTCGGGATCGGCCCACGTATGGGGAGTGCTTAACGCCTGCTTCATCTCCGCCGCGGGTCTCCCCGGCATGGCGTTACATTCGGGATCAGCCTACGTATGGGGAGCGCTGAACGCATGCTTCACCACCACTGCGGGTCGGGCCGGTATTACGCTATCTTCGGGATTTGGCTCTACACGCGGACGCGATAGTGGGGAAAGTAGCCCTTAAGAGGAAGCTTTAGCTCTTGTGGTCCTATCTAAATAAATGTGAAAGTTGAATTCGTTTTTCTCGACAACCACTGCATCTAATTTGACAAGGTTTATTGCATTTAAAACAAAAACTTAAAATCTAGTGTCTGTTGGTTTCGAATTCTTGATTTAGGTCATCATTTGTTTATTCAATATTGTCAAAAGTCGCAAATTTTAAGATAACGAAACCATCAAGTTTACAACTCTCTTTCAGCAATGAAAACTGATGTCACGATTATGTACATTGTATCTAACAGCACATCTAAAGCAGACAAAATTGATATATTACGCATGAATCTCAAAAAATTTAATGATATGGAAATACAGCTTTTCCACAACCCTTGTTCACAACGTGACGACTTCACGTAAGATATAAATCGGCATATTGGATTTGTCCGCTTTGAATTGTCTAATGGATGCTGTTTACAGAACCGCGATATCAGTTCTTGATGCGGAGTTAATAATTTGTAAACTTCGTGCTTGTGTACTTTTCGCACTTTCGAATTTTTGAATATCTCTAACAAAAATTCAAGCCCTAAATAGAAATTCCGCTTCCAATAGTCACTAGAATTTACCTTTCTGTCCCGAATCCAACAAATTTCATTAAAATCAGCCAGGGGTTATCTAAGAAAAGCGTTTCGGCGTTTTACATCTATTTGAATAGGCCGAGTCGGAGTAGGGCCCGTGTTAAAGCTTCCTCTTAACGACTTCGCTGTAAAAAAAAGAATAAAAGAACAAAAAAAAAAACCGCTGCAGCCATCAATATCGCCGCCTCAGATTTCGTCATGATGGCACCGTCACCATCGGCGCGGCTCCGTGAGCAGCTACCAAGCTGTTTACTTTCGTTATCTTCCATCCCTTGGCGGCCGCGCATTGTCTTGATGCCAGCGACGCGCTAAATCTGCACCATCATTCCGTCATGCATCGCTTCTGCGACCAAGCAAGCTTTCGGCGGCACACGTACACTGCCGCATTGACACCAAAACTTTAAAATGCTTGCCTTCGAGAAAGCAGCATGAATAAAAATGGAATGCGACTATGTGGCCACGGGGAACATGTTCACGGGGCCATACTATTGATGACAGCATCACGAAAGGCTAGATGTGGTCAGGTTGACTTTACAGGTTTGGAAGCAATGACTGACGGGCTAGTTGCTACATTATCACATAAAGAACAGCGCCTAAAGTTAGCGCAGTTTGTGTGTGTTTCCTCCATTGTGTCCCGTCGTGAACTGCTGTTCTTTCTGTGGCTTTACAGATGTTCTTTTCGTGCGTCAGTTACGCCTTCCAAGAGTGTTTACTTGGAAAAATTTTTTCGCGTGGCTCTTACAGAAGCATGTTTAGTCGAAAGTTTTTCGCTTGGCTGCATAATCTCGAGGACGGGCTCCAAACTGCTCATTTTCTTTAGCCACATAAGAACCATTACTAAAAATTTAATTAACGTAGCTTTGTTAATTACGCAAACAACTTCTCAACTTAAAAATTATGGGGTTTTACGTGCCAAAACCACTTTCTCATTATGAGGCACGCCGTAGTGGAGGACTCCGGAAATTTCGACCACCTGGGGTTCTTTAACGTGCACCTAAATCTAAGTACACGGGTGTTTTCGCATTTCGCCCCCATCGAAATGCGGCCGCCGTGGCCGGGATTCGATCCCGCGACCTCGTGCTCAGCAGCCCAACACCATAGCCACTGAGCAACCACGGCGGGTTTTTCAACTTACACCGCCCATCTAGAGATTACCAATCTGAATACTCGAATGATAAAATGATGTTAACATTGTTTGTATCGTTTCAATAGTTTTGTTTCGTGCAGTTAAAAGCAGCCGGCATATTGATGGTGCTGTAGACTTCTCATAAAGTAAGTGTGAAAGCTTGGACAGGTTATCTTGGCACAAATCAACTTCATGAGCTTAAGCACATGGCCCAACCTTGCACGTCTGTCTTTACAACCGATTCTCATACATTATACCAGAAGCACCTCAGCGCTACGGCACATCCCACAAGGTGTGCGAGAACATTGTGCGCGCTCCCGATTAGGTTTCTGAGCGTTGGTGGCATCAGGCTCGGTTTCCTGGCATCATAAGGAATAAAAACAGCTTCCTGGAGGAAAGCATTGGGTACATTTTCAGTACTTTGTAACATATGGATAAGCACGAATATGTACGTTAGAACGAAAAGTACTGAAATATTAAGGTGAGGGTTTCGCTGAATGTATTTTAGCTGTCTAATGATAAGATCTAAAGAAAAAAATACTGTGATTTTGTGACAGTTAAGGCTGACATGAAACATGAGCTCCGACACAGTACCCTGGTGGAACTGGCCCCTAGACTACAGGGCTACATTGAACCACGATATGCTGGTTTGATAAATACCAGTAATTGGAAAGTGGTTCGCTCTTGAATATCCTGTATGTCGGCGTCGCTGTGCAGTGTTGGGGGCCCCTTTTAAACCACAAGCATTATGTTTCAGCTAATATTGAAAGCAACTGTACTCTTTTTTTTTTTTTTAAGGGAGGGGGGGCTTTCTTTAGCGCCTAACCACAGTTCCAAAGTGATCAGATAGTTCAAGATGCGCCTGCATGTGTTTCTAACATCCAGTATGTTGTCACGGATTCAATAGCGAAAGAGCGTTATCTTATCAGATTGCGCGCGTGAAGCGAATACTGGCGTACATTCTCCATCACTTTTGACGACCCGAGATTGCGCTGCAATGTACGAGCATTCCAATCTGACGAACCGACGCCTTGATCCGTAGATCGGAATCAGAGGAAGCACTTTGCGCGCAGCCATCGTTATGTTTGAGTGTCATTTTCTTTTCCAGCGCAAGCTCATCTTATAATGAGTAACATTCGTGACTGACTCTTTTGGAAGTGTTTTGTTCTTGACATTACTACAACGCGAGAGTATAGAGGTGCTCCATCTTCATTGAGTGAATACTGGGAAACGGACTATAGCCTTTTCTTGCGTCTGCGTTTGCACATTTACCGCACCAATTTATTTTTCATAACTTACTATTTAATTTGGGGGGCTGTAAAGCACAGCCACCTTTTATTAACACGATGTTTTAATAACACAGAAAATATAAATGCTTATTAGTCGCTTTCACCTCATGGTAACGAATTTATATAAAGACATACTTATGATAATTAAAAGCATATACGTTTGACAACGTTTCATCTGAGTTCCCCTTTGCAAGGTCATACAGACTTGCAAGTGGTTCGTATCGGGGACCCTCGACATATGTCCAACCTCCAAACAAAGGGTTATTCCGAATGTTTCATTTCAGGAAGGCGTGTTACCCTCCTGTCTTTCATTCCCGTTCGCAAACACACATAAGACGAAAGTGCTGCGTGAAGAGCGTCGTTAGTCCAGGCCAACGAGCTACCGTAGCTCACCTCGCCTATATCGCTGTCATTTAGGCTTCGATAAGAAATATATATATTTCAAATCGACGCATCACGAATACAAAAAGAGCTGCCCGCGACCAGCCCAGCTAGGTTTCTTTCATTTCGTACTTCGTCGTAGCGGCTAATAGTAGCTCACGAAGCAGAGCACTGAGTGTGGATATGGCAGAGAAGGTGTTCTATATAATGTCTCGTCACCCGCCTAAAATTGCCCGCCGTGCTACTGGCCATTCCTAGAAAATTGTATATGTGACGCCCAGGCATTTGCAACACAGAAACTGTTTTGCGATGGGAGAGTCCAGGTGAGGGACAGGGTGCTTAAGGAGACAAAGACAAGCTATTTTCTGCAGTAACTTAGGAATGCATGAATGAATGCCCTCATTTATTGAGAAAAAGGAGGAGCAAGCATCAGTGGAAGCACGTCTTAGCAGATTGGGAAAGAAGCGGGGGACAAAGCGGAAAAGCTGACGCCCGGGTTGCAGGCGAAGTCGCAGCTTAGGGGCGAGAGAATATAAGCAAGAGTTGGTGAAACCAGTTGAATTCCAGTGTAGATGTGTGATGTGCCGAGTAAATGATTGGAGTCACCGCCCAGCATCCGTCCTTTGCGGCAGTATAAGCTCCCGCCGTTCTTGGTAACAAACCTTTACTGAAAACCAATCTTCGCAATTACTTATTCATCAGCCATGCCTAGCCACGTATTCCTTAGTGGCAGGGCCTGTGGATTACAACTACGCTGTCCCGACAAGTTACGACAATAACATGACGCTTGCGGTTACGGATGCCATACTCGTGACTCTTACTATACTACTACTATACTGCGCGAATACTGTAAACATCGGTTTACTGCACAAGTTAGTGAACAGACATTTTAGAACCGCGTTTTTCGCCTTACATACGCTCAACGCAAGCACCACTGCAGCAAGTTAGGGTGCGCGTCCCTTCAAGACAGAGACGCGAACGCAAACATAAGAACGCGTTTGAAGACAGGGTCTTGGGCGTCGTGCCAGACATATCCAAGCCAACAATATGTTAACAATCATGCCGTCGTTTCTATGCAAAGAGGTTATCTATTTAAACTTCTGGAGTGACAGTCCAATCCGCCACCTACGGGAGCGCGTGAAGCCGCCGGGGGCCACATTGTTAGAGAAATAAGAGCGCGGCCACAGCACGCGGCTTTGGTATACGCGCGACGCAACCTGTGCTTGCGGTTCTGCGATGAAAAAATAAAATGAAACCCCTTTAGGAAGTATATCAGTCCGCCACTGTGTGTCGCTGTTGTCAAAAATAAAATGCCATGGTGGTGGGTGCCTTGTGTTCTGTGTACAATATTGTTACGAGGAGTTGCGAAGAAATGGTTTTATTTACAGGAGAATTGGACAATGATGGTAGCGTGATCGTAGCGAAGCCCGGCCTCTCTAACTCCTCGTTTTCTTCGTCCTCTCTTTCTTCTCTTCTTGTCCGTGCCTTTCGTATCTGTTACATTTTCCCGCAAGCAGACGAAGCCCGTGGGGCGAGTCAGGATGTACAAGCAGGGTAGAAAGGCTTCAGGCGAGCAATATGAGTCAGCTGAGTTCTGCTTGATGGCCGACCATTGCACAGGAGGCGAGCTATGACGTGAGTTCGCTCAGGCGGTCCACAACTACAAATGGGCCTGAATATTGTGACAAGAACTTTTCGCACAATCCACGCTTGCGTTGCGGTGTCCAAAGGAGGAATAAGTCACCTTTTTGCAGCGATACTTGTACGTGACGGTCGTCGTATCGCTCTTTCGAACGACTTTGCGAGGCCAGAGTACGAAGACGAGCTATTCGACGCGCTTCTTCGGCGAGACACAAAGTCTTCGATACAGGATCATCACTGTGCAGAACGAAGGGTAAGAAAGTGTCCAGAGGGCTTCGCGGTAACCTTGCATACAGGAGATAAAATGGGCTATAGTTCGTGGTTTCGTGCTTCGCCGTGTTGTATGCATAAGTGATGAAGGGCAGCACGTCGTCCCAGTTATGATTGGAGGAGACGTACATGGCAAGCATGTTAGTCAGCGTTCTGTTTGTCCTTTCAACGAGGCCATTGGTCTGTGAATGATACGGCGTGGAATGACGGAACTGTGAAGTGCACAAACGAAGTAACTCTTCAATGGCATCACCCGTGAACTGGCGACCACGGTCGCTGATGATGACACGTGGTGGGCCATGACGAAGGACCACGGAACGGAGCAGGAAGGCCGCCACGCAAGCAGCGGTGGAAGACGGTATGGCTGCAGTTCCTGCATACCGTGTAAGATGGTCTACGCAGACAATTATCCAGTGGTTCCTGTTGTTAGATAACGGGAATGGACCCAAAAGGTCAATGCCTACTTGCTCGAACGGCGTACTGGGCGGTGTCGATGGCCGAAGGGGACCCGGGGCTGCGGTAGTCGGTCGCTTGTGACGTTGGCACGTTTCACAACTAGCGACATAGCGCTTGGTTGTTTCGTACATCTTGGGCCAGTAAAAGCGCTCCTGCGTGCGGTGCAGCGTTCGTACGAAGCCGAAATGGCCGGATGTCACATCGTCATGCATGGCGCGTAGAACGTCGGAGCGGAGACTCTCGGGGACAAGAAGCAGAAAACGCGCTCCATGCCCGGAGTAATTAGTTTTGTACAGCAATTTATCACGGGCAGTAAAGCGACCGCTGCCTTTAGAAGTACGGGCGGCGACAAAAAGCGGATCAAGGGTAACATCATCCCGTTGTTCTCGCTGAAAGTCTGCCGCGTCAGGGAACGTAGGAGTAACAGCAGCGAGACAGTCGTCAAAATTCTCAGCCTCGCAGTCGGTAGTCGCAAGAGGAATCCGAGAGAGGCAGTCTGCGCCAGCGTGACGACGGCCACTCTTGTACGATACCACAAAGTCGTATTCCTGGAGGCGCAGCGCCCAACGTGCGAGGCGACCAGAGCGATCACGCAAACCGACCAGCCAGCATAAAGAATGATGGTCATCGATAATCTTGAATGGTCTACCGTAAAGATAACATCGAAACTTTTGTACGGCGAAAACGGCTGCCAGGCATTCCTGTTCCGTAACCGTATATTTGCGTTCAGATTTGCTCAGACAACGGCTGGCATATGCAACAACATGTTCTGCGCCACTGTGACGTTGTACAAGCACCGCTCCTATCCCGATTCCACTCGCATCAGTGTGAACTTCAGTCGGGCAAGATGGATCGAAGTGACGAAAGAGGAATGCTGACGTTAGTATAAACTTCAGTTGAGAGAATGATGCGTCCCACTCTGGTGTCCAATTGAAGGATGCATTTTGTCGCAAAATACTTGTCAACGGGTAAACGATGTCGGCAAACCGGGGAAGAAAACGACGAATATACGAACATAGGCCAATGAATGAGCGGAGTTCTCGTGCTGACTGCGGTGGCTTGAAGGAACTCACTGCTTCAATCTTACGAGGATCGGGTCTGACGCCATCCTTGTCGACTAAGTGTCCCAGGACCAGTGTTTGACGTTCGCCGAACCGACACTTTCTTGAGTTTAGGACCAGTCCAGCTTTCTCAATGCAGTCGAGAACAAGGCTGAGGCGTTCGTTATGTTCTTCAAACGTGCGGCCAAAGATTACAACATCACCGAGGTAACACATGCATATCTCCCACTTTAGACCACGTAGTACTGTGTCCATGAATCTTTCAAAGGTGGCAGGAGCATTACAAAGGCCAAAAGGCATAACATTAAATTCGAATAGGCCATCTGGAGTCACGAAAGCGATCTTCTCCTTGTCGGCAGGGTCCATAGGTATTTGCCAGTACCCCGATCGCAAATCAAGTGTTGAGAAGTAAGAAGCAGCGTGTAAGCAATCAATGATGTCATCGATTCGCGGTAGTGGATAGACATCCTTCTTCGTCACTGCGTTTAGATGTCTGTAATCCACGCAGAATCTCCAGGAGCCATCTTTTTTTCGGACCAGGATTACTGGGGCGCCCATGGACTAGATGACTCTTGAACGACACCTTTGTTCATCATCTCCTTGACTTGCTCGGCAATAACTTTGCGCTCAGACGATGACACTCGGTAGGGCTTCTGGCAGATGGGGTGTGCTGAGCCGGTATCTATTCTGTGACGAGCGCGGGACGACGGTAAATGAAGGAGTGCATCTCCATGCGTGAAGTCGAACGCGGCCTCATGCCTGGCAAGGACTTGTACCAGTGCTTGCCGTTCCGATGTACCGAGAGCCTTGCTGATCATGCCAAGCATTAGCTCTTCAGAATGGCGATTATCGCAAGGAAAGCAAGCTGTAGAGACGTTTGTAGTTAGTGCCGCTATTGAACTACATGCGGCTTCATCGAAAAGAGCGATTTTCATACCGCGAGGAAGGACAACTGGCGTGGCGGAACAGTTCAGCGCCCACAATGTGGCGACTCCTTTCGTCATTCACACGACAGAGCAGGGCACAAGTATATTTTTTTAGCACAGTTTATGCGGAGAGGCCTAACTATACAAGGTCAACACAATCAGCATCAACAGTAGTTGTAGAAACACGAACGGGCGTCAGGCACCACGATGGTACAATCACTTCATCAAGAACACTGAGTGTGTCTGTGTCCCCGTCTTCACCACCCAAGCTTTGTTCGGAATGTGCTGATATAAATAACTTGTTCAATGAGATTTCGCCACAACCACAGTCCACGGAAGCACCGCACTGTTCAAGAAAATCGATACCTAGAATAACGTCGTGCGAACAACGAGAACGAACAAGGAATTCCGACACAAACACTTTCCCAGCCAACAAAACACTCACAGCACAAACACCAAGGGGATGAAGCCACTCGCCGCCTACTCCACGAAAGGTAATACCGTCGTTCCAAGAAAACATAACTTTGTGGCCTAGCCGGTTTTTGAAAGCGAGGCTCATCACAGACACAGTCGCCCCAGTATCAACTAACGCCATGGTCGGTATTCCGTTAATCGAGACATTCACTGTGTTTTTGAACATCACAACAGGCAGAGGTATTTCTTGCAAAGACTGTCCGGCGACCACACATCCACTGGCCGCGGATGCTAGTTTCCCGGGGGCGGTGAGTAAGAACGGCGCCGAGGGGACGGAGAGCGACGGGGACGGCTATTTGGTGGCGTCAAACTCCGCTCAGATGCTGGCGAATCACTGCGTCTGGTCTCGTGTGAGAAGTGATCCCTTGGAAGCAAATCGGTCGTCCGCAGGCCATATGAAGTACGGGTTCTGAGTGGCGAGAACATCGATGGTGTCCTACGTGATTGACGGGCTTGGTGACGATACCGAGCTATATGGCCTGTGGAACCGCCGTTTCAGCACACGGGAGGGTCGCGGTTGACAGCGTCTTCCTCGAAACGAATGGTAGGCAGCTGCGGGCGGCGAGAAAGTTCGTGGTCATGTGGATAACGTGTCTCTGCTGCTTGCTGAAATCCGTTATATCTTTCATAAGTCGCGTCGTGGTAGTAGGGTCGGTGCTGTTCTTGTCGTGGCCTGACAGAAGCCGCAGGGCCTCGGGGGTAAAAACGCAGCTGCTCTCGTTGTGGCCGAGCGTCATAAGTAGGGCCTCTGTCGTAGAGACGTGACTGCTGTCGGGGCGTGAGTTCATAATCCTCAGTGCCCCTTGCCGCAGGATACGGGGAGAAGGATGCCACGTTTGGCTCAAAATCTAGGGGTAGGCGGAAGCTATGAGTGCGTGGATGTGTCACTTGCGCGTGCAGGCTGAGTTCTTCCCGAACTATTTGTGGGATCGTTGATTCAAGACCAAGGAGCTGGTTGCTGTCCACGCTTGCAACTGTCGTTACATTGGCTAGCCTGCCAAACTTCGGCGTTATGCGCCTCGTCTTTAGTTGCTCGAAAGTGAGACAGTGCCGAATGATGTCAGCGACGGAAGCCAGGCTGTCTTTTGCAATGGGGAAATTGTAAACATCCTTGGCAATTCCTTTTAGGATGTTCCCGACTTTGTCTTCCTCGGACATTCCAGAGTCCACCATCCTACGCGGTTTTATTACTGCCTCAATGTAGGTCGTGCAGGTTTCGCCTGGTACTTGCGCACGTTGCAGTAGCGTCTGTTCTGCCCTTTTCTTTTTCGTCGCGGAGTCGCCGAATCGCTCTTTGATTTCCGAAACAAATCTTCCCCATGTTGTGAATGTTTCCTCGTGGTTGTCGAACCACACCAACGCAGTATCCGTTAGAAAGAACACGACGTTCGAAAGCTGAGAAGCGCTGTTCCACCTGTTGGCGGCACTCGCCCGGTGATAATGGATGAGCCATTCCTCGACGTCTTCGTCCGATCTTCAGGCGAAGGGACGCGAATCTCTCAGTTGCAGAACAGAACTTGTCGGGGCAGCAGTTGGAATGGGCCGTTGTTCTTCTGCGTCGTGGGACATGTTCAGCTCCGGTGAATTCGGTGGGAGTCCAGCAAGGCGACGGCTCCGTCGAAGAACTTGTGGTTCAGCCTCCGTCTTCGGGTGTCGATTACGCAGCACCTTCCACCACAACTGTTACGAGGAGTTGCGAAGAAATGGTTCTATTTACAGGAGAATTGGACGATGGTGGTAGCGTGATCGTAGCGAAGCCCGGCCTCTCTAACTCCTCGTTTTCTTCGTCCCCTCTTTCTTCTCTTCTTGTCCGTGCCTTTCGTATCTGTTACAATATGTTGCGAGAACTGAAAAACAGTCGCTTCCTGTTTTCTTCATTGAGTAACCTGCCACGTGCATCGGCACTGTGAAGCCCTTTCGTCGATACGTGGTGCCGGCCCGTATTGACACAATGACATGACCTCGAAATGTAGTATCTTTATGCCACTTCTTAAAAAGATCACTATTTGTGTAAATCAGCGTTTTCGGTTGAAACCAAGAAAACAAGAAAAAAATATTCAACGGTAGGTACCATTTTTTCCGGCATTTGAGTTCTAGCTGAAAAGAGTCGGTGAGAGCAAATTTACAATAAAGCTAAGGCGACCCACAATCTGCACACAGCCGCAAGCCTACATGCGCTCCAATGAGAATAACCTGCCAAAGTTAAGGTCATGCGTCAGCTGGCCGCTCAAGCAATCTTTACTCTTTTCTCGTTTCTGCATCCATTCTGCCTGCGTCTGCGGCAAAAACGTGAAGTGGGATGGTGGTGGTGGTGGTAAATTGTAGCAGCAGGCGGGTTTAGCCTGGCGAACAAGTCTGGCAATTGCTCCAGGCAGATAGATAAACAGAAATTGGTGGAGGCAGGTGGTAGCGTAATGGTTAGCGTGCCCATTTCCCAAATGTAAGATGGAGCATTTGGGAGATGGGCTCGAATCTCGGTGGTTTGTTTGTGAAGACAGCTTTCTGTGCTCTCTGGTGACTGCGAAGCTCAGAATGAGGGGGCATCGGGCATCCTGACGACAACGGTCGCCGTCAACGTAACAGAATAAGCGGGCGTGCAAGGTCACACTTAAAGCCGAAAGTACATTCAGAGGAAATACGCTATGCTCTTGCCGACAAAAAAAAAAAAAAAAAACGTGATGAGTAACGAGCGGTGTTGTTGAGAGAGGCTGTAGACGGATAATGTCACCATAGACAGGACAACGCTCCAATCCCGGTGCTCAGCGGAAATATACGTCTACAGTGTGTCAACTAGCCTGTAATTGATACTTCATTAAGGTCGTTGCGTGTTTGTGTTGTGTCTAGCAGGAGCGAGTAGCGTAAGAGATGACACTGGAGAGAAGGCGGTGAGCGAAGTCCGCGAAAAGTAATTGAGGATAGCCATATTGAACGTCGACGCCATGTTGAATAAAGCCTGCGGCTTCAGTTGCTCAGCCGCCATAAAGGCTTGTGTCGTAGCATACCGCTGGGCGTATTTGGTAACCACTGCGATAAACACACATTTTGCGGAAGTAAACAGAGGTAAGGGACGTAGTGAGTTGGCCGCCCTTTTCGAGCTCTGGCATAGTTTGAAAAATGAATGTGGCGAAGTATGACGCACAAAATAGTATATGTCAACCCAAACGAATCAGCGTGGTTATACTTGCGCGACACGCCATGGTGGCCTGCCACCAATACATCATGAACTTGCAGCGATGAGAGTTTTCATTGCGTACTTGAGAATAAAAACGAGCACATCAGAGACGTCCGAGGGACATGTCTAGGGTACAAGAGCATAACGCCGCCCCCCCCCCCCCCCAAAAAAAAAAAAAAATCACGAATATAAGCTTACGAATATGGGCGTCGTAAGGTCGAGCACTACGGCGCATGTTGATCTTGTTTAGGATCACGTCAGCATTTCATTCAGCGTTTATTTCTGAGAAAAAGAGTTGAAGGCGCCCGTTTATTTGCATCACAATGGCAGGCGTAATCAGGCAAACATTGACAGCATTTCATTAGAGAGTGCCTGTCTACTCTGTGGAGATTACGCATGACAATGACAACAAACGCAGAAAGCGTTGCTTACATCGATTCGCACATACATAGGATTAGCATAATTTTTTCACTCATTGAATACAGTGCATTCTGCGGTGTCATTCTTCGACAGATGGTACCGATTTTCGCGCAATGAGGATTGGAACAAATTGTCTCACCTTCCGGCTGTCACCTTCCTCCTACTGCCAACATTCCTTCCCTCCATAGTTGCTTAGCTTTTATTGGGTTTGGCTGCTAATCACGAGGTCTCGAGTCGAATCCCAACCATGGCAGCGGTATTTCAATGGGTGTGAAATGCGAAAACCCGCGTACTTAGGGTTAGGCACACGTTAAAAAATCCCAAGTGGTCTAAATTATTCTCGAATCCTCCACTACGGCGTGCCTCATAATGAAATCGTGGTTTTGGCAAGTAAAACCTCATAATGTGTTATGTAACATTCGTTAAGGATATCCTGGGCAGTCGCACAACTCTTGAATACAATTAAGCGACAGGAGTTGTGCGCGAGGTCCTTGAGTATGGGGATAGCCTTTATGGCGTTCGATAGCTGCTAGTCTACATTGCGGCTATATAATAAAGGCGGAACGGCAACATGGTAGAGAATGTGGAGAACACACAAATCCCGCATATGTTACTGCACAATAATTTTAAATGTCGTTCTTGCTTCACGCACGCGGACAACCGCCATAGGAGACGACTTTTGAAACTAACTGCAAGTACTGTATGTGTCGTACCCAATGGTGTACCTGGCCTGGTGGCCAGTAAATGGAGACGTAATATTGCGAACAGCTTCGGCTATAGCATGCTAACGGACGACGACACAAACTGAAGTGACTAGTGCAAGAGTGGACAGGGAACACTAAAGACGCTACAAGGACACGCGCCCAGTTGGATGTTTGCGCTTATCCTTGTCGCCTCTAGTGTCCCGTGTCCACTCTTGCGCTAGTCACTTTAGCATGGAATACCAACTAGCCCGGTCTCACACCCTGCGACGACACAGGAACAGTTTGCTCAACTCTTGTATCGTGACTTTTGTGTTAGGGTGAAAAACCAACTTATCCATGTATATGTCTTAATGCTTAAGCACATCTAGATTTGCAGCTGCGGCGGTAGCCCATGAGTGCGCATTGCAATGTCGCTAGTGAAATAATTGTGTGCACCTTAACGAATTCGATAGTGGAAAATCAAAATCCGTCCACGACGGCGTCTCTAGTAGACGCTGTGCGATGTTCGGACGTTAACAATGTGTGCCGACTGAAGAAAGGCTGCCCCGAAGTACTTCTGACGATTAGGCTAGCTTCTTTACTCCGTAGAATGAAAAAAAGAAAAAGAAAAGGAAAAGAAAGTACGAAAAAAAAGAACCGCATCAAAAGCCCAGAATCAACCATTGCTCGTCGCGACTAAACGCTCTTAGAATGACGAGTAATTTCTAGGCGACGAGCGAATACGCTTGATCAAGACCACTGATAACACCGGCGGGACAAGCATTGTGGCGAAGTTCAATGCGCAGGGATAGCTTTTATTTTTTTTATTTTGTTTGGTTGACGTCATCACGCGTCACCGCGGGAAGTTTGAAAAGTTTAAGGTTAGTACGCCACGTGGTGGCACTCACGCGAACTAAACCCTCATGTCCAGAAAAGCTGGATACGACTAAGGATCAAATTTATCCGATCCCTAACATCGAGGAGCGCCTTGAGAGAGTGAGTAGCGCTCAGTTTATTTCCACCCTAGATCTTGTCAGGGGTTATTGGCAGGTTCCACTTACAGAAGAGGCTAGTAGGTATGCGGCGTTCATTTCACCAATGGGGACATTCCGTCCTAAGGTTTTGAGTTTTGGTTTGAAGAACGCGCCATACTGCTTTTCAAGCCTCATGGATAAAGTGTTGCGGAGACAGCAAGAATTCGCTTTACCGTATCTAGACGACGTAGCGATATTCTCCGCATCCTGGCCTGAGCATATGGCCCACTTGCGGGCAGTGCTAACCCGCCTGCGCGATGCGGGCTTGACTGTCAAGGCTCCCAAGTGCCAGTTAGCACAGGCCGAGGTTGTCTACCTCGGTCACGTGATTGGACGGGGTCGTCGCCGCCCCTCTGAAATAAAGGTGGCCGCTGTGCGAGACTTCCCGCAACCGCGCACGAAGACCGATATTCGGTCGTTCTTAGGTGTCGCCGGCTACTATCAGAGGTACATCCCCAGGTACTCTGATATCGCGGCTCCCCTGACGGATGCTCTAAGAAAGACAGAGCCGCAAACAGTCGTCTGGGACGAGACAAAAGAAAGAGCTTTTAGCGCCCTAAAGAGCGCCCTAACAAGCCAGCCTGTGCTACGATCGCCCGACTACACAAAAGGGTTCGTTGTTCAGTGCGATGCTAGTGAGCGAGGCATGGGCGTTGTACTGTGCCAACGGGAAAATGGAGAAGTAGAACACCCCGTCCTGTATGCTAGTCGTAAGCTGACCAGTCGTGAGCAGGCGTACAGCGCCACCGAGAAAGAGTGTGCGTGTATCGTGTGGGCCGTTCAGAAATTGTCATGCTACCTAGCCGGCTCGAGGTTTATCATTGAGACGGATCACTGCCCTCTCCAATGGCTGCAGACCATCTCTCCCAAAAATGGCCGCCTCCTGCGCTGGAGCCTCGCTTTGCAACAATATTCCTTTGAGGTGCGTTACAAAAAGGGGAGTCTCAACGGTAACGCCGATGGCTTAAGTCGAAGCCCCTAAAGTGGGAATCAGCCTCAAAATTGTTTGTTACTGATGTTTTTCTTCCTGAGGCAGGATTTTTAACATATTGCTTTTGTGTAGTGTTTCAAAGTGATGATGTGCTTTCTAGTGCAATTTTCCGATTTGTGGACGCGTTCTGAGTGCTGCTAAACTACTGTAAGGAACTAGGCAGTAGTATAAAAGGGGAAAGAGCCTGGCAGGGCTTAGTGAGGGTTGTGCCGTGCTTGCTGACTGAGCGGTTGAGTTTCGGCGTAGTTCTAACGCTTGCCGGGAACGAGAACAAAAATGTCAACTCTCCCGAAGTCACTTTGCAGTGTCCTGTGTGAACCTGAACGAGAGAACGAGGCCTTCTCTGTGCGCTACGCTCAAGAAACGCCGAAGGACGACAGACTTCGGTTATGAGCATCATCAAGCGACATCCCTCCGGACAGCGGATGCAGTCCCCTGACCATCGGGATCTCCTTCCCCCGGCGGGGCGGTCTGTTACGTTTCGCCTACGACGCGCGGTATAGCCGGCGCGGATGCAACGGACGCCGGGGCTTCGTTCAAAGCGGCGGACATTTTGGCCCGTTCGGAGCTCCCGCAAAGCCTCCCCGCCAAGCGCGTCCAGGCGTGTTTCAGTGCCACGTGTCTTCTTGTGTGCGTGCGTGTGTGTGTGCCCACGCTTGTCAAAGCGCGGCAGCCGGGGAGAGGAGCTCCCCAAGTGTGAAGCGAGGAGGTCTGTCCGGCGCCCGGCCGGCGGATGCGTCACTACACTCGTCTCAACGTCTCTCTCAGCGTGTCCGTGCCCAGTCACGTGCGTATCTGACGAGACGTTCCTGCTTGCCCTCAGCTGCGAGACTATAAAAGCAGCTGCCCCCGGACGCCAAGAGAGAGGCTCCGATTTCATCCGTTGAGTTACGTGCTCTCCCGTCTCTCCACTTCGGTCGACCTGACCGCGCGCTCTTTTGCGATGTTAGAATAAACAAGTTGTTCTGTTACCAGTTGACTCATGCTTTGCCGGGACCTTCGGATGCTTCCAGTGCCCCAGGCCGCCAGGCCAACGCTACCCTTGGGGCTTGCGACCCATTTGCAATAACGGGCGTCAGCACTGAGGTTCCAACAACTCGTGCCAGCGGTGCGATTACAACACGCCGCATCAATTGAATAAAGCTTTCGAGGACAATATGAGCCTGCAATTTTGAGCACTGTGGCCTGAAACAAATTTGTTTCGCACTTAGGATCAATCACTCATAAAGTATATTTATCACACGAATATTTATATCTCTTTCAAACAATTTTAGGAAAGTTGAAGCTAACGCGAAGGGCCTGATATTGGCTAACACATAACAGCCACCCGGATTTTTATGAAAGGGTATGGCCTTGCTCATTTTCCATTTTATGAAAGCCATGCCTTTCTTGCGGAATAATTGATAATGTATAATAAATATTTGTGCGATTCTTGATATAAAAGGACTGCGGCAACGACAGCTGCGAGATGGTACCAGAGTGGCGCGCCATCATCTGTTCACCGATGGCATCCGCCGAGCGCGTCGACTGATAACACAATGGAAACAAAGCGCTGCGTTAACGAAAGTCTGTCTGCGATCTCCCGACTAGCGAGGCAGCCGCGCCGCACTTAACTCCATCTACAATGTGCCGCAAGTGACAGATTATCCGCGCTAGCCAATATACCGCGAAATGAAAACGCGTACGGAGCTGCGCTTAAATTTCACATTAAGGAGTATCGTAATAATCGGTCATTTGCTCCCGTTATAAATTACTGTTTTTATGCAATAATTTCTTTAACTCAACTACCGCAGCGAAGTTAGCAAGCGATAGCTTGCGCGGACAAGGAACGCGCGCATAACACATGAACGCGCACACACTATGTAGACAGGAAAGGACACAGTCGGGGAAGACGTAATGGAACGCGTTTGCATCCGTCTGGAAGACGCTTCTGCGACGTAAGGCCATGTCGCGCCGACAAAAGGAATGCTGAGAAAAGCATGTATTATTTATGTATTTTTAGTCTTTGCGGCTGCGAACCTATGCAAAACACAATGCATAGGTAAGGGCATAGGTAAGTGTGCCTACGTTTTCCTGTGCGCAGACGATCTTCCCGTCGAGTTCCCAAGTGTCATGCTCAGCCGCCATCTTGTTTCAACAGGAAAGCAGCCTGCATCGCTTTTTTAATACGATGTTGTCTTCGCGAAGCTGTCTCCTTTGATGCCTTCGTGAGAATTAGCCCGAGACTTGTGATGGCGTAGTTCACTTAGCTGTCTATTTTGTCGTGTACAGCGAGTATTGGAAGACAGCAATGACCTTGCTTGCTTGTTTGCTTCCTAGATTATCGCGCATACCCGTTACGGGGATTGACCAAGAACCTCGCGGGTAAACGGCTGTGGCTGGGGTGGCGAACATTTCAGGGAAAAAGTATTTGTTAGGGAACAGGTGAAGTTAAAGAATTCATTAAAATAAGAAAACTAATGTCTGAGACTTTCCTTTTTGGAGGGAAGCGTCTGTTCTTTAAGAGAAGAGGAAACTAGGAGGTTATAAATTTTAATGAATTTAAATTGAGATATTATAAACTAATGAATAATAAATCGGGAAATTAACCAGGCACTCTCCTTGTGTTACGGAGGAGCTAGCATACGGCAATACCTACGTTTCCATGGCTAAAACCTAACGTAGATGCGCCAAAGGAGAAGATGTTTTCAGTGTTTACAGCAATGCCTACATTTCGGTACAATATCTCGTAGTACTTTTTCTCTGGGTTACAAATTGACGGCAGGTTAATTCAATTTTCAATCATTTCAAGATCTTTCACACATGGACTACAAGGGATAGTACCAAATCATACCTGTGTAAATTAAAATCTAGTTCTGGTATACAGCATTGTAATTCTGTGAGGGTGACTTTTAATTTACGTGTGAGACACCATTGATTGTCCCAACCAAAAAGCAAACAGTTTGGGTCTGTAATTTAGAATGGCTTTCTTGCAGATTATTTCAAAAGAGAATTTTCTAAATTTAGCCGTGGTGATATAAGCAGAAGTCGGCAGAACCTAGATGACTGGTCTACAGAAGGTTGCAAAGAAGAAGAAGAACAACCAAAGCGCCAGCTCAGATTCGGAGAAAAAGCTGCCGTGTCGCGACTTCAGTTGCTGCGACAGCTTCAGGACGCACCGAACACATCCGGGGTCGCTTCCACTACCTGCAGCGATCGTTACTTACGCCCTCCAGCTCAACAGAGGTAGGTCGAGAAGCCTTTTCTGATGCGTCGAATGGGCGCGATTATATCGCAGTAGAAGCACTGAAAGAAGGACTGAATTTGCCCTCCTGCCTATCCGCGCAGCTGACGGCGACCTTCACTGCTGCTACCAGGACTCCTTAATTCTAACTTAACGCGACGCGGCGAGCTGTTACAAGCATGCGTTCATTGATGGAACACACGATCTTACTGCCCCAAAGAAACGAAGTAGCTGCATTGTAAGCGCTGTCCGAAAATGTGGAATGCCGCAGCAGGTGGCTCTAGATCAACATATACCATTTGGAGGTCGTTAACCCGCTTCGGACGTACGGTGCATGACTCACATTTCGCGACGTCGATGAAGCAGTCCATCGATTGGTCGTACGGAGCCGTTACTCATTTTATATTGCTTTCTGCTGCTGAGTACAAGGTCATGGGTGCAACTCCCAGCTTCAGCAGTCTCATCGTGATGAATAAGAAATGCAAAAACCACATCTGGGGCGAGCATTGGGAGCGTATTGAAAACCATAGATGGTTGATGACACTGTGGAATTGGGGTCTTCGGTGACACTTTTGCTTAGTTAGCACTTCAAATTTTAGGCAGTCCTCGAAGGAGTACTGACACCAAATTTAATAGGCCTTGCCAGGTTGTCCGTCAATTTAAGGTCCACTCTCTCATATCTTTAGAAATAATGAGGAAAATACCGAAGTGCCCTAAATAATTTGCTAAAACGCTTGCTCTCTGTTAACCAGTTTCGGTTTTGTTACTGAGGACAGTAATGTGTCAGGGCTTCACGATGTAACGCTTCGCTGCGTTCTAGTGATCACAGTGCTTGCCACACGAGGCACACGCCAGTGCCGCGGGAAGGAACGCACCCAGATCTGTTGGTAACTTATTTGTTATGAGTAACATCATCATGGGTAGCCTTACATTTGCGCTATCTCTGCACATATATCTATGTGTCATAATTCCATGATAACGTTGGTGACGCCCGGTCTATCAATTGGAGCCAAAGTTCCCGAGAAAATAAACTACAAGGGTTCCCGTCAACTTGCACGACCAAGGTGTGTCAGTTCTGCTAGCTATAAGCGTGTAGTGCCCTTTGTGTGAGTTTAAAAAAAATATGTACCAGAACTCCTTCAAATTACAATAAAGGAAATCACTTCGTCGTGTTCCATCGCTGTATTATTGATTCCAATCATCGTTTTCTGTGTCCCAATATGTGACTTATGCAGAATATTGTCACCTACTCGAAGTGCCCGCAACAGAAAAAGGCGAGTTGACGTAATCCCAACCAATGTGACCTCTATTTTTGCCGCGTTATGTAAATGGGCTATGACTAATGTCATATGAGAACTTATAGTCTAAAATATGTGGTGCCTCTGCGGTTTTCCATACTGGTCTGCTTCTCGCTTTCAAAAGCTCTGTTCTGTCTATGAATGATGAATTTGGTATCACGGAACTTTGATTTTTCAATCTAGCACGACCCAATATCTTCATTTCTGTCATTTAACGTTGTCTACTGATTCCCAGAAAATTTTATGGTGCCACTTGCGCATCACGTTTTTTGTTGTTGTTGAACAGATGGTTTTTTTTTTTTTTTCACTGATGACGTGGGAGCCTCTTACCAAAACGAGGATGGTTCTACGACTTCGAGTTTGGACGTAACAGCCTTATAATATGACCGAAAGTCAACACACTTAGTTTAACGGCAGTTTGTTTGATTACAGCCAACTTAACTGGTTCAGTATTATATAAATTCAAGGGAACGAATACACCGGTAATGGTGCGACTAGAAAAAACAAACGCGCTAAAATCAGGATATAACAAAATATTCGTTGCATTCGGTATATTCATTATATCAACGACATAGTAAATATAGCACTACATCATCATCATCATCACCATCATCATCATCATCATCATCCTATTTTGTGTCCACTGCAGCACGAAGGCCTCTCCCTGAGATCACCAATTACTCCTGTCCTGTGCAAACCAGATTGTAGCTAGCGCCTTTGAATTTATTAATTTCATCACCTCACGTAGGCTTCTGCCGTCCTCGATGGCGCTTCTCTTCTCTTGGCCCCAATTTTGTAATCCTAATGGTCCACCGGTTATCTAACCTACGTATTACATGTCCTGCCCACGTATACCTCCATTTCTTTCCGTCAATGTCAATTAGAATATCGGCTATCCCTGTTTGCTCCCTGCTCCACACCGCTATCTTCCTGTATCTTAACATTACGCCTAACATTCTGCTTTTCATCGCTCTTTGCACGGTCCTTAACTTGTTTTCGAGCTTCTTTGTCAGTCTCCAAGTTTCTGCCCAATATGTCACCACTTATATAATGCATTAATTGTACATCTTTCTTTTTAATGATAATGCTAAGCTTCCAGTCACGGTCCCACAATGTCTGTAGAATTTGCTCCGACCCATTTTTATTCTTCTGTAAATTTCCTTCTCATGATCAGGGTCCCCTGTGAGTAATTGACCTAGGTAAACGCACTCCTTCAGAGAATCTAGAGGCTGACTGGCAATCTTGAACTCTTCTTCTCTTGCCCAGCTATGATCATTATATTTGTCTTCTGCATATTAATCTTCAACCTAACTCTTATACTCTCTTTGTTAAAGCCCTCAATCATTTGTTCGAATTCGTCCCCAGTGTTGCTGAACAGGTCAATGTCATCTCCAAATTGAAAGTTCCTGCAATATTCGCCGTTGATCCTTACTACTAAGCATTTCCAATTTAATAGCTTGAATACTTCTTACAAGCAGGCAACGAATAGCGCTGGAGAGATTGTGTCTCCTTGTCTGACCCCTTTTTTTATAGGTATCTTCCTACTTTTTTAGTGGAGAATTAAGGTAGCTGGGGAATCTCTGTAGACACTTTCCAAGATATTTACGTGAGCCTCCTGTACTCCTTGATTATGCAATGCCTCTGTGACTGCTTCTGTGCTTAATGAAATCCTTTTTCGTAATCTATGAAAGCCATATAGAGAGGCTTATTGTACTCTGCGCATTTCTCGATAACCTGATTAATGGCATGGTTGTGATCCATTGTAGAGTATCACTTCCTGAAGCCAGCTTGTTCCCTTTATTGACTGAATTCCAGTGTTGCCCTTATTCTATGGTAGATTATGTTGGTGAATATTTTATATAATATTAGAAGTAAGCTAAATGGCCTTCAGTTTTTCAATTCTCTAACGTCTTCCTTTTTATGGATTAGTATAATGGTGGCATTCTTCCAGTTCTCTGGGACGCTTGAAGTCCATGGACAGTTCGTATTAAGGGAAGCTAATTTTGCAAGCCTTATGTCGCCGCCATATTTGATCAAATCGACTGGGAATTCTTCTTCTCCTGTCGCTTTTCCCCGTTTCATGTATTGCAAGATCCTTCTAACTTCATTGATAGGTATAGAAGAAGCCTGTAACCTGTTTATTGCTACTTCGATTGGAGGTATAGTGGCAGCTTTGGGTACAGTACAAGTCAGTATAGAATTCTTCCGCTGCTTTTACTATATCTCCAAGATTGTTCATTATATTCCCCTGCCTATCTTTCAGTGCGTATATATCTTATCCCTTATTGCCTCCTTGTTGATTACTTTTTTACAGTTCCGCGAATTCTATCTGATCTCTTGAGTTGGACACTTTCATTCTTTGTGGTTTCTTTATTAGGTCCTTTGTTATTTGAGAGAGCTTACCTACTGTTTGCCTTGGTGCCTTCCCTCCAGCTTCATTTGCCACTTCTGAAGCAAGCCTAGTTACTGTTTCATTCATTACCTCTATGTCATCATCATCATCATCACGCTGTTCCAAGGCTGCATATTTGTTTGCAAATACCAGCCTAAATTTGTCTGCTTTTACCCTTACTGCGCCTAGGTTGGCCTGTTCCTTTTTGACAAATATTGCTCTTTCTCTCTCCAAATTGAGGTGAATCCTAGCCCTCACTAACTTATGATCACTATATCAATCCTCTACTAAAAAACAAAGTTGGTCCTAGAATTGTTCGACAGGTGCTTTCGGAGGTCTAGGTTTTTCATCTCATTACGCTCCAATTCTGCGCTACGGCCCTTGTCAGGCGTTCTCTTCCTTTTGTCATAGCACCTTAGGCAATGTACGTGCTTCAAACGTTTCTTCAAATAAATAACTCAAATAACTGCTTTTTGCGGTTTTAAAACCCTCAACAAATGGCACATTAGATATGATTTACATAATGTTTTTTCATGTTTGGCGGTTTAAGTGACAAAACAACAATGATTGTGAGGCACACCGTAGACAGGGATATCGGATTAATTTAGGCCACCTGTGGTTTTTTTTTCACGCACCCAATGCACTGTACACGCGCGCTTTTGCATTTGGTCCCCATCAAAATGAGACTCTTTGCCCTGCAGTGGGCATAACCAGGCTGATGATGATGATGATGATGATGATGAGCTGAAACCACTGCGCAACTACGGAGGGTTATGATGCAGACTGAAAAACGTTTTTGAACATAAGGCAACAGAAACGAAAATCCTGCCTAAATATCACTCTTGAGTAAATATGGAAACCTAAATCTGTCCTATTAAAGTGCCGCTAATAAAGGGTTGCCTCTATTTTATTCATCGCATAGCTACTGAGTGGCTTGAAATAACTTCTGCGTTATTATTTCATTAAAAAAATGTATGGGCTTAAATTCATCGAACGGTTTGAAGGCAGTTTACAAACAAACGGTTTATTTTCACAATATACACCGCAAATCAGTGCATAAACATAGAAGAATGGAGATTTGCTATTTCGAGTTAGGGAGTGGTCACGTGACGCTAGCAGGAATCGCTGTATCATATAGAATACAGCATGCAGTTGCCAGTTTCTTTCAGAAAGAGAACATATATCTTTTTGCCAGGGATGTAATCTATTGCCGTTTCAAAAAATAATGGTACCGCAGTCATGCTGTTTATTATCAACAGTTATGTTATGGAAGAGATCACTGAATAACTATGTCGTACCAGCAGTGTTTACGAGAGAGACAGCATGAGACCTGCCTTACTCCAAAAACAACAATACCAGCAAATAACTGTTGGCCGGAGTGCCTAAAATCTATGCAAACAAAAAATCAACGTGAATGTAAGGTGCATAAAGGATCTGAAGTAGATATCAAGGGGTTAAAATAGCACATGAAGGCGCAGGACTAATTAAAAAAAAAAAACTTGCACTAGCTGAAGGTGCGGCAAATATTCCTCGTGCGTGAAGGCAATGTTTAAAGCTGTTTTGAATGTTTCTAATCATTTTTTGCAGCTTTAATGCAATTATGTACGATCGCGATGGTAGAACAGCAGCCAGCATGAGTCGCTGAGAAATATCCGCTCACGTGCCTCGTCAGTCTACCACGCTGGAACTAAAGGAGTTTTCTTTTGCGTTTGTTGTACAGCAAGACTCCTGCAGGTTGTCAGGCAAACGAAAGGCTCCTAATGCCTCACTGTTATTACTTACGATTCATACACAACTGTTGCGGCAACCTTCACTTGTAAGACCTCGGTTATGCACAGAGGAAAGCTGCTGAAAATATTCCAGCGTTTGTTTCAACGCACTTCATTGCCTATTTTGCACGCGATATGTTGCGGACAACGTGAGTGGTCGAAAGCAAAAGTCGTACACAGCTTACGTTATTAAACAGCGAAAACGACTATACCTAGAACTGCATAGTGTGTTAAGTAGGGTATCCGACAACATGCTGTCATAAAATCACAAAGACTTGTTTCTTCTCTCTCTTCAAAAAAGAAAGAAAGAAAGAAATAGCGAAGCTTGTATAGGACATGTTTTGGGATACCTCGACTAAAGAACGGCTTATTTTATTTTTTCGCAAGAAAATAAAAATCACACCGAAAGGCCTTACATATATATCAGTGACTCAAAACTTGCGATCTTTTTTTCTCATTGCGCAGCAGCCTCTGCGGTGACGTCACATTTCAGCGTTTCAGCGTTCAACCTAGCAAGAGGGCGTCTGCCAAAGCATCATGTCGAGTGGTTCGGGAGGCTCAGCAACTGGGGACGAGGGAGCTGGTCTTCCACCGGATAAACAGTACTACTCATCGAGCCGGTCGTTGCTGTTCGTCTGCATTTGCATCGGCTGCAGCTACCAGTGCCTCACTGAATTCCCTTACCTCATACTCAGCCATGGCGGAGGTGAGCTATCTGCTCTAGCCTGAGCAGTATGGAAAGTTAGCTTCTGTTCATAATGAATACGCACAACGGGAGAAAGGACGCTTAGATGACTGGACCAGCGCTGACTCATAACTCTAAGCTTATTACCAAAATCATGTCGTTTATGCTCGTGTAAAAATATCCCAGCAAAATCTATCCAAATGCAATTACACGAAACAACGACGCATGCACAGGGAAATATACGGAGTGTTTCTTTAACTTTTATTTTTTTTTTATAAAAAGCTATGATGGCAGCAGACGTTGGAGACTTTCTTGACGAGGCGGACCTACTTTTCGATTAATACATTAGTTTCATAACGCTAACAAGAATCTAATTATTATTAACAAGAATCTAGTTGTTAGAGCCATGCGGGCGGCTGTTTATGTGACAATCTTGCAGGCACTTTAATGCATCCCTTTTTTCTTAAATCTTGAGAACCGCACCTGATTCGAGGTATTCATCATCGAAATCCCTTTACGAAATCTCGGCTTCAACGACATTGTTCGTTCTTCGTCTGTTAATCATTTCAAACATCCAACTTCCTGAAAACCTTTACGTTGTTTTGAATTCATATACGAGGTATCTAAGCAATATTCTATTCATGCGTGGAATTCGAAACTAAATAGTAATTTTTCCTAAGTACCCTAGCAGCGATGGACGTCACTTTGAGCTAGCCACTAATGTCATCCATAATTAATAATGTCAGTAATTAAGTTACAATTAACAACTTTATCTATATGGTTGTGCTTGTAGAAAACGCGTAACCATTTTACAAACTCTGTGCTTAGTACCAGTTTCGAGAAATCTGTGGTCAAGTCAGCTGTCATTCCAGTTATCATGTTCCCGTAGCGCGCTTGGATGTAGTTTGAAAAAAAAAAATGCTGAATGGTGCGGCAACACATTTCCGATAGAGGTTTTGCGTCTATTTCCTTAAAGTGGGGACACAAAGGCTTAGGGTTTGAGAGGTGGCTGACTGCGTTACTCCGGGATGTTAAATGCTACAAATAAAACAATTTGTGACAATTTATTAAAGAAAGTAATGCATACAGTCTTCGGTCGCAAGTGCAGGTGACGTTTCTATGATGCGAATTTCAAGTCGACTTTATTTGGACAAAATTACGGTGGTGCAGTAGTGAAAAGTGTTTCACTGTTTTCTTCAAACAGAACAGAGTAAGACGCTAGTGTCGACGGCAAGGCGGCTCCACCAGCATGAGAATCGTGCGTAGCATAGAATTTGCATTTACTTCGTGGATAGCGCTTTAAATAGCTTAGTGGTAAGTGCGAAAGTCACATGCGTAAGTGTCTATGAAATTGACGAGATTATGTCTGAAGCTGCGAGGAAAGCGAGCGCCGGAGGAGAAAGGTGCCTGGCGGTGGAGAAGAGGATTGCCGCGTCAGCAGACTTTCTGTCTGTGCTTCGGTGCCGCAGTGCTCACTGGGCAAGTTCGCGGTGTCTCTTCTTTGCACGCGTAGCGAAAATTTGGAGGACGCTTAAGCTTCCCATTTTAGAGTGGAACGTGACAGCATTAAAAAATCCCTGCGTCCTTCTCACGCTTCCCGGCAACTGCAGCTTATGTAATTGTAATGTTAACCGGGAAACAATGGCGGAGAATGCTGTGCTCTAAGGCGAGCTTTCTGGTAGAAACATGACATCTTGCGTGGAGGATGCGCAGAGGCGAGCGGCATCTGTAGGTGTTGCAAGGAACCGGGCGCGCCGCTCTATGAATAGAAGAAACTCTGGAAAGGGGGTGTTTGTTTGAGTTCCCGCGTAACATAATTAGGTTTATTCATTATTCAAATCCGACACTGTCATATCTGTAGATTGTGTAAAAGTCGTACATTACGATTTTTTTGACGCATCCTGATTTGAGAAATTCAATTAGATGAGTAACGTCTTTACACTAAACGGAAGGTTTGCGTGGTTGGGTATGCGTTCTCCGGAATGATATTTAGCGAAAGGACGGTCGAAGTTGGACGCCGGACGCCGATGCTGGATTTTCTGTGAAGCGGAGCCCTTAACGCTCTTGCCTTACCATGCGCTTTCCCTGTGGCAGACCAAGCGTCGCACCGCCTAGATCAATGTGGCATCCGCGACTCCGTTCGTGCCCTTTCTTTTTGTGCTTCGACGCCGTAGTGCTGCCTGTGCATCTTCGCGGCTCCCTTACAGAAAGTTCCGCAGTCGGCTAGTTGGTTGGACATACTTAACACTGTTGCGCAGAGCGACGACGGAACAGGACTTCAGCGAGAAAACAACACACGACACCTTTGTGCTCAGGTGTCGTGTGTTGTTTTCTCGCTCAGGTCCTGTCCCTTCGTTGCTATGCGCAAGAATGTTAAGTGCGTCCATACGCTTGCGCGTAACTAGTGTTCACGAGGTGAAACGTCATTAAGTTTCCTAAATCGTGCATTTCATGAAGACATTCCGTTATAAATACAAGAATTCGTAATCGTTATGGATGTGCGCAGAAACCCATTAGCTTCATGCGCTTAGAAATATGTGGTTGCTTATAACTTCACGAAGATCAAGCGTAATAAGTGTCGCACATACGAAACCGTCAAAACACGAGCAAGAACAGTGAGCAAACAGGTGCACTACACGTCATTTGCATGGTATCCCTATGGTAGCCACGCCAGATTTCCTTCGAACGTATTTTTTTTAGGAAACGCTATGGTTGACCATGACATTGTTACCGATAAGTTCTTATCTTTCTGATTTTGAACTCATTCATTTGAAGATGACATTTCGTTATAGATACAACAAACGCATGTGTGCAGGAAGTTATTAACTTCATGCGTTCCTCTCTAGTGAAGTCTGTCTAGCTTAAGAACCCGCAATTCGATGCTGCGCGGCTATAGATCGACCAACGAGGTCTGACAGCAGTTTTTACGCTTTCTGTATCAATCACGGCGCCTTTGACTGCAGCCTGCTTCCTGCTCTCGTACGCGGTCGTGCTGATATTGCTGGGGATACCAATGGCGGCCTTCGAGATGTCCATCGGCCAGTTTCGCGGCAGGGGCTGCCTCGAGATGTGGACTTGCGTGCCCGTCGCGAAAGGTGAGTCTGTTAGGTTCCCAAATGCCGGCTGGAATAAAAAAAAATAGCATTGTCTATAATTAGCATTTGTGTCTACCAAATTTGATGCTTCGGGATCTGTAATACTAGAATATTAGGATGTAAGTTCGCTCAGGTAGTGTACAGGTAAACCATCGGGCGTCTATGTTCGAGGTCCCAAGGCCACAGAGTCGTCTAGGCCACTATAATATTCAGGCTTACTGTGGCCTCCGAAAATGGCAAGAAAGATATAACTGCCGAAACTCCCTAGTAGTACTTGTCAAGTAGTGCTTAAACGTTCTTTGCTGTCCCTGATCTTGCAAACATTCGTCTCTGACGTATCCGAACACGTCTTCTCGGCGATGGCGACGTTTGGTCCGCTTCATTTGTTTGTTTGGCCCTATTATTAATTCACTATATTTAAATTTGTATTTACGTAATTCTTATTTATTTATGCAATTATTTACCAATCTCTTGCTAGTTTGGAACATTACCAGAATTCTGGGCTAAATGTACTTGAAATAAACTGAAGAACTCAAATCAAGATCGAAAACCTCATTAGCAGGATTTCGTTGCGTGTTGGCGTTCTTCGAAAAAAAAATTGTAGCAAATCTGAAAACCGCTGAGGAAGGTTTAGACTCCGTCCCCAGCAAGGCTGCTGCACAACGATCTTTAAGAATCAGAGCTCTCGCAGGGAAGTGTGATGACGCAGAAAAGCACCTTCGTAGGACAAATTTATTATTTTTTTGGAATCTCGGATAAGCATGGGGAATCGGTGGAGCAATACGAGGCACAAGTAATTACTTTCTGCACTCAAAAGCTCGATATTCCTGTCATTAGCTCTTATATAGAGCGTACACACAGGCTGGGACGGAGGCTGGGACACAGGCTGGGACACAGGCTGGGACACAGGCCGAAAACCGCCCCATTATACTTAAGCTCACACACTTCAAAGAAATATTAAAGGCTATTTTCGTCGCTTTGAATTTGAAAAGATCGTAGTGCTCGATGCACGAAAATTTTTCTGAGTAAGTGGAAATAGCTCAAAAAAAAAAAGCTTTACTCATATGCACAACAGTCGAACACCCTGTTTAAGATTTGCTTCAACAATTTGCACATGGGCATTAGACAATACATTTATGACACCGGCCAATTACTCCATTATGGAAATCAAGCCATAGCAATCGCAACAGTTTCGAAAACGCTTTTCATTGCCCACCTTTCCTCGTGTCTATTGTACGGCCGCTGAAACAGTTTCAACATTCAACCGTGGGATAGCTGTGATGGGGAAAGTTCGAAGTTATCTTCCAAAAAAAGACATAGTGCATGCATATTGTAAGATCCCTCTACTGAGATCGCTGTTTTCACTGCATCGTGGCTGAAATGAAGGATGAACTAGTTCCTGAAGATAAGTCCTACACTGTTCATAGACTTGAAAGGGTAGGCAGGCGTGGTGGCGGTGTCGTGGTTCTTTTAAAGCAAACTTCGATTGGATTCTAGTTGCAACGATGAGCACACATGAAATTATCTGGGCTAACATAAAGCTTGCTTCACAATCGGTTTTACTTGTATTCTGCTATCTTGGGCCAGATTGCGATATTTTCTTTATTACAGAGCTTTATAAAGCTCTATTAGACATGCAGTCCCGCCTTCCTAAAGCAAGTTTATTACTATGCGGGGATTCAAACTTTCTGAAATCGACAGATTTCCTCTTACTGGAACGAGTCGCTAATCAACAGATTCCTTAGATCTCATTCTTTTATTTAACCTCTGATAAACAATTACAGTTACAACTCGTGGCTGTATCACTCTCGCCAATGCTCAAGTTTAAAGTCCTTATATGACTGAATCACTTCAGCGTATAAAAGGGCTTAGTGATCAAAACCTCTTTCCCTTCGACGTTTCCATCATGATTACCAACCTTTAACTTCTAACAAAGCTTATACCCGACTGCAGCACAGCCAGTTTTGCAGCAGTAAACGCTGAATTTGAGATTCTCTACCATCACTTCTCCCGATTCGTATATTCTGGGCCTGTAGATCAATACTAGTCACTATGCAAGGAGAAAAATATTTCTCTTACAGACGCTTACGTACCACTAATTTCCTAAACGGGGATGTCAGTGTGCTCTGGTTCTCTATGACGTCAGAAGTTTATTGAAAAGAAAGAAACGTCTATTGCGAGACGCTAAACGAATAAATTCTAGGGATGAATGTGAGAAATACTCTGAGCACTCGCACCTGCGTAGGATTGGAATGAAGTGTTTCAAAAGAAAATTGTATCACCAAGATCTGCTTAACGTGCTTCGCAGTAACCATAAAAAATTCTGGAACATACCTTGGCTGAAAAAGGGAGCACTCGCCAGCATTCCTCTAACTAAACCTGATAGATCCCCTGTTCCTCATGAATACCAATGCACCCCTACTTTAGTTTTGTTACAACTCGAAAATCCCAACCTGTCACTGCTTCCCTACTAGATTACTCATGTGACAATTTGGTTGCAGCACTCTGAAGGCTGGCTAGATTTTAACCAATCAGGAAAGCGAGCTCCTTCGGGTTGTGTTCGCATTCGCTTTCAGCCGTGGCCTAGTCGGCTGAACGCCTGTATTGCAAGATCATGCCAGTCTCAGTGGACGCAAGTTCCAATCCGAATAGGTAGCGCTCAAACGGCAATGTTTGCATAGCGCATTTTCCTGCGCTATGCAGATGCCGCCGTTATCAACCACGACCAACTCTCCCAAGCCTCTACCCTAATACACCACACCACACTGTTTAAGTTGTACGCTTGTTCGTTTGCATTCTGTAGCGTGCTTACCGGGTTTCCGCTAGGTACGATTGCTCCTCGCGGAAGCCGATAAAAACATCTTAAGTTCGCCCCTGTCTTGTAAGGTTGGTTGTGTTTTACGAGCACTATGTCATTTTACAGCGAAGCTGTATACAGCTCACACCTCTGGATTTTTTTCTTGGCGTGGTCTGTGAGCAGAATACGCTATGCGGCAAACCCAACCTTCCCACTAATGCCCTGTATCTATAAATCTATCTTCGACAATATCATTGTGCAAGAGCCCGTTAAGACGACTCTAACATTACGCCCAGTTTAACTTACTTGTCAATCATTTAGTTTACCATGAAGTTACAAACGTTTGGGACATTCCGTTTGCCGTCAACACGGTGGCCCTAACGCGACGAGCAAGGTTACAAAAAACCACGGTAACTCGTGTTTCGCCGAAATTATTCTCAAAACAAATTTTATGACGTGTGACTACTCAGACGTAGACATAAGTGTGGGTATGTTTATCTCAGGCGATATAATGGATAATTATCGGTCGCAATTTTGACCCAAATAACATGGTGCCGCCGCCACGCCATTGCACGAGCAGTACAAAGACACTATGAAACGGTCAGCCCCACAAGGTTATTCAGCAACCTTCACCATGTCAGAGCGTATAAGAAGGAAAAACACAAAAGAAAATACGACAGTTGTATCACATATGGAGAGATGTAGAACGCCTGGCAGCACAGTTTTTAATTTGCGCACTTCAGAAAGATGCATATATAATACACAGGCTCGTTTGTGAAAGTTGTCTTTACTGTACATGTCTGGTTACAGCGTGGCCTACCTATTGTACAAAAATCTGAATTGTCGACTTCGGTCATTGCAGAATGAATTGTATTTGCAGTTCATTCGGTAATACAAATGAATTATACCTGCACAGCAACAGCCAACTCAAAATATGTAAAACAAGAAAACCACCCGCAATAGTAGAAATGCAAGTTCTAGGCATTTTCGAAACTTCTCATGACGGTCCTGAACGTAAACAATTCTCACGTAAACGTTTGACGAAGCTAATAAGATGAGCTTACACATAATATCATGCTCATGCATCCTCCTATCCTCGCCCCTACTTGAGATAACAAGCATGTTTGTTCGACAAGTACAAAGCCATGGCAAAAAGAAATAAGAGTTACCGTTGTCAAACCTATTGCAATTCCCTTCAGAATGTGACGCCTCACCGGACAGGTATAATTTTGAACGCTATGCACACTTAAAAAAGACGCCTGAAATCCACCGAATACACACAGAATGCACAGCCTGTGTTGACGAAGGCCATCACACGAGCTCGCGTCCAAGGTCGTCTTGATCCGCAAAGATTGGGCCATCACGACTGGTTGTGTCCTCTCCGAAGTTCACCACCACTGGGACCAGACTATCAAAAGCATCATCAATGGTGTGATTCACTTTCTTTATCGAGTCTTCGTCTAGAACGTGCAGCACATACTTCTTGCACTACTCACCACTCACTTGCTGCATCCCTTTCCAAATCAGTGGCTCCATGTTTTGCGTCTTGGATGTCTTGTTTTCCCTGGCCGCGAAATTGTGCCATCAAAACTGGTTGTGTCCTCTCCGAAGTTCACCACCTCTGGGACCAGACTATCAAAATCATCATCAATGGTGTTTTTCACTTTCTTTATCGAGTGTTCGTCTAGAACGCGCTGCACATAATTCTTACACTACTGACCACTCACTTGCTGCATCCCTTTCCAAATCAGCGGCTCCATGTTTTGCGTCTTGGATGTCTTGTTTTCCCTGGCCGCGAAATTGTGCCATCAAAACTGGTTGTGTCCTCTCCGAAGTTCACCACCTCTGGGACCAGACTATCAAAATCATCATCAATGGTGTTTTTCACTTTCTTTATCGAGTGTTCGTCTAGAACGCGCGGCACATAATTCTTACACTACTCACCACTCACTTACTGCATCCCTTTCCAAATCAGCGGCTCCATGTTTTGCGTCTTGGATGTCTTGTTTTCCCTGGCCGCGAAATTGTGCCATCACAACTGGTTGTGTCCTCTCCGAAGTTCACCACCACTGGGACCAGACTACCAAAATCATCATCAATGGTGTGATTCACTTTCTTTATCGAGTCTTCGTCTAGAACGTGCTGCACATACTTCTTACAATACTCACCACTCATTTCCTGCATCCCCTTCCATAACAGCGGCTTCATGTCTTGCGTCTTGGATGTCTTGTTTTACCTGGCCGCGAAACCTTTCACGTCACCTATTCGAGCTCTAACGGATTCAGTTGGCAGTGATAGGGCACAACGATTTGGCCTGATGGTACAGAAATACAGTCCACGCAGTATCGGTCTCCACCCATGTTAGTGTTTCTGACGAGCTTCGTGTACTCCGCCTTTACCGTGACCTGGCCATACGCAACACCCTTTGCAGAAAGGCAGTCGTGTATTTCCTTTTTGAGGCTGCTCATTCGCAGCATCTTTTCCTGCTTCAGGGAGTGATAAACTGCATTGTCCATAACTTAACACTTCCAGGTGGCAGAAGAGGCAGCTGTTTCTCGGTGAAACAATTTTCGTAATGCTCTCCATTCATCTCCTCATAATAATCGGCTGAGTTTCCTTTGTGCGAAACACTTCGCCTGCACCTTCAACAAAGCCATTTTCATTGCCCCAGTGGGTCGCCATAGGCCTGCCCCATTTGCGACTGGGTTTTGGAGGCCCGTCTACAGTCTGGATCGACGTGCCTTATACACCGTGTCTGCAGTTTCGTCAACCAACACTTGACTTCTGGTGTGGCCGGCCTTGACCCACGTTTCGTTGGTGTAAAAAGTATTTCTACCTTGGCATAGCAACTCCGCAACCTGGTGCAGGTAGTGGTGGCGAGACTGCACAATGTGCGTCGCTTCGTTGAGCATTGCATTCCGAGACCGCTTCTTGTATCGAAAGCCAAGCTTCTTCAAGATCCAGCGCATAGCTGGCGTTGATAGGGATGGCAGCTTGCTGTCCCCTTCGAGGTGGCGCATCAGGTGGGCGACAGTGGGGATGTCGTTTCTAAGATAAAAGCTGTGAACGACCCTTCGCAACACCTCCAGGTATAAGTCATCCAGCATATTTTTGTGCTCCCGACCTCTTCCACCAGAACACTTTGTCGGTGTCAACACTCTGTCCGCCATTTCTTTCTCGGACACCCACTACCACAGCATGCGCTACCTCAGAAAGAAAGAAGTCAATGAGGAAGGGACGTGCTTGCATGGGCTCCTAGTTCAAGAAACGCTATCTCCAGGCGAAATCATCCGAGACCCTTGAATATAGTGCATTTCGACGCAGACAGTTTACGTCCGTAAAAACAACTATCCAGGCCATGAGTCACATTTATCGGCATTTTGGAACCTCCAAAGTTCTCAAGCGGATGCCGCTCCGCTAGGCCTAGCCAAGACTAAGGGGTAAGCCCCACCCCGGCGCTTGAATTTCATAGAAACCACCATGGAGCTTCTACCTCGCAACCGCACGAAGAATCGACCGAATGCGCAGGTGTCTGGCTGACAGTTAAATGGCGCAAAAATTGCTGTAAGGACGCATCCAAGAACTCTGACCCGAATCCCGAGGCACAGCAGCGTTCACCGCGCAGACCATTATCGCTCCCGAGGCAGCACCTGAAAGTGATACTGAGGCCAAGGGAAGGGCCTCGTCTTTTCTGAGTGGCCGACCCTAGTCATCGCCCGGGCAGTAGTCACGGCGGGGTTATACCTACGCACCACTCCAATCCAGAATCTTATCGTGCGGATAGAAATCAAGCGGACCATCGCAATACTGAGCACCTCTATTGAAGACACGGCAGCTAGAATAGGAGACATCAACCCTGTGCATCTCGGCGCCAAAGAGTATGCAGTGTCAACATATATTGCACCACCACCGAATTCAGCTTGTGGAGTGGCCCATGGCATCCCTCAGGGAACAACGGACGCGAAGCTCATGTGCGGGCTATACAAACACAGAAGACAAATCCTACAAGCGCGGATGCTAGGACAATGTGTGACCGCATTGATCACTTTCGAGGGGAGAGCGGTGCCAAGGTACATCACATTCGATGGACGTGATCTACGCTACCTACCCGATCGACATACGGTCGATGTATGCAACGCATGCCATGAAATGTGGCATCCAACCGACGTTTGCCGCCCACCCCCCCGGACAAACCCACCTGCGAAAGATGCGGTGCAGCAGAGCCTAATGATGGACACGAGTGCAAACTAAAATGTTCGTTATGCGACTGCGATCATGCGACAGCGTCAAAATAATGCCCCAAGAGATTGCTACCCACGCCAGGCTTGTCGCGGAGGCAGTGCAGGGAACAGGCACACACAGAAAACACCACGATGGAACAAATGAGCAAGGGTCGCACACAGCGATCCTGATCTAGAACGCGCTCCAGGTCCAGACCCAGGCCGGCATCGTAACAGCGAGACGGCGGCAGATCCAGGTCCAAGGGCAGAACCAAGTCCGGCAGCAGGTCGAAAACCCTGAGTGGAAAATCCATGTTGGCTCCAAGGAACAACAGGTGAGCTGGGCAGAGCGCTGCCTCTCGAAGAAAGAGAGACAAAATAACAAAACCAAGCAACACGTACAGCCACCACCATACTCAGACACAGACATGAACAACACTGTACAGGCTCTTGCGGCCCTAGTGCAAGAATTGCGCGAATTACGAAGCTGAAACAAGCCACCAGCACAAGTAAGTTTGGACGAACCCCGAACACCGCCGCCGCACCTCACGTCGACTCCGTCGATAGTGGGAAGAAGGTCGAGGAAATGAACACCTAGATACTTCCCGAGCCAGATCCGACAGCGCGTCCAGACTTCGGAGAGTAATGGCTTGTGAAAAAGGTATTCAAGAAAAGGGGAAAGCCATCCAAGAGCTACATGTGCAAATAGAGAAGGGTTTCGACGAGCTCCGGCACATGATAACGAAACTACACGAGGTTTTCACCACTCTCGTAAACTATCAACACCACAGGAAGCCGCGAGTCTATCCACACAGAGAGGCACCTCTCCAGCAAATGATGCAAGAGGATCAAAGTGGCTAGAAAACCGAATGATGAAAATGAAGGAATCACCGTTTGGCAGTGGAATCGTCGTTGCTACACTCGCAAGAGGGCAACGCTGCTGCTGTACATCGCCGAACAAGGCAAACCACCAGTCGTAATAGCCTTACAGGAAACAGGAAAATCACCGAAAATCGCCGGGTATCACACTCATGCAGCAGCATAAGCAAGTACGGCCGCACACACGAGCAAAGACCTTACCACAATAGACGACACTTATGTGGACACGGGATTCAATCACGTGTTTACTGAAATAGTACCGGAGGGCATGGGAAGCAAGAATATTTTCTGTACTTTATACAGCGCGCCGAAGGTAACGCTGGGACCCCTAGAGAACTTGGTGTAGCAAGCGAGGCTGGACTAAACGACATCCTCATATTAGCCGACTTCAACGTGGCGGAGGAGGCGTGGGGGTGCGTCACGCACACCAGAAAAGGAACAACCTTGTACAATGTCATGCAACATCACCGCCTTACGATAGTGACGGACCTGATATATCCGACAAGAGCAGGCAACAGCACGGCGCGCGACACGTGTCCCGATCTTGCGCTCACGTCGAGACTTCGGAACTTCGAGTGGGAAAACACTAACGAGACGCTAGGAAGCGACCACTTCGTACTCAGCATCGCAGTACAGGCAGGAAACTTCCCAAGAAGAAAGATACGGTCCACTAAAATCACGGACTGGGAAAAGTTCCGGAGTGAAAGAGAAATGCAAGAAGCTCAAGGCATGAGTGATCTGGAGTGCTGAGCTAAAAAACTGCAGGTATCGGTGGCCAAACACTCTAAGGAGATTGCACTCACCACGGACAATCCGGCACGTATAGCCGCGTCTCTTACACATGTGGGAAGCGCACCAATCTGCTGAAAAAATGGCGAAGGCAGCGGCACAACCTTAACCTAAGAATTCGCATCACGAAGCTAACGGACGAGACAGAGCGTTACGCAAAGCAACTTCCACTACGGAACTGGTGCTAGTTCTCTAACTACTTCCAAGGAGCACTGCGCACTGTAAAGACGTAGGCCATACTCAGACATCTAGAGCCGACCGTAAGCAAGAAAGAAAGCAAGCACACGTTGCGCCGAGTAATACACATCTTCGGAGGCACAGACGATCAGCTATTGTGCGCCCTACAAATTATATACCTTCGCAAGCCGATACTCGGTGTATATCCTGCGGTTGACTACGCCGAATTGAAAAACAGCGACCTCGACCAGGACATAACGCGTTCTGAGCTGACGCGAGCAATCGCGAGACTCACCCGAAATACCACTCCGGGCATTGATGGAATCTCCAACGAGTTGCTACGTAACCCGGATGATTGCAACCATGCAGGCAGTACTTGAACTATTCAATATACACTGGAGCTGAGGGACCTTGCCCCCGGAATTTAAGTATTCTGAGATTACGCTGATATCAAAGCCGGGGAAAACGCTCTGCTTGGAGAACCTAAGACCCATTTCGCCCACGTCTTGCCTCGGCAAACTGATGGAACGCGTGATCTCGGGCAAGCTACAAACTAACATTGAAGAACATCTACTGATGCCGAACACGATGTTTGGTTTTAGGCCCAATTTGTCAACGGAAGACCTGGTTCTGCAAATAATAGAAGAAGTGCTGAATGCAGCAACGCCGTGGCTGCCCGAAAGCAATTCTTGCATTAAACCTACAAGGGGCCTTTGACAACGCGCGGCACGAAGCCGTACTAGCAAATCTCAGTGACACGAATTGCGGCCGACAAACTTATAAGCGCGTGAGGGCTTCCCTTACAGATCGTACAGCCACGATAGGACTGGGAAGTGTGAGGTCACAGCGAGTAGACACACCTAATAGAGGGAAGCCACAAGGAGCAGTACTGTCGCCGACACTTTTCAACATAGCCATCATGAAACTCCCAGCCAACTCGAGGAAATCAGAAGATCAGCCATGCCTTGTATGCACACGATATCACGATATGGACGGCCGGAGGGTCCATAGAAAAACAACAAGAGGCATTGCAGGAGGCAGTGGACGTCGTAGCAAGATACGCGGAGACATGCAGGCTGCAATGCGCGCTGGAGCAGTCGGAGCTCCTCATAATCGAGAACCGTTCACGAAGATGCTCAACAACCGATACACGAACCATCCACCCGCGATTAGGTCCTAGAGAAATCCCCAAGGTGGACATAATTCGTATCCTCGCTTACGCTTACAAAAGGACGGGGGTGGAGAGTACACCATACAGAAGCTACAATACACGACCACGCAGGTCTTGTGCTTGATGCAACGAATTACCAGCAGGAAGAGGGGACTTAAAGAGCAGGACTTGATCCAACCAGTGGAGGATCTGGCTGTGAGCCGCATTGCGTACTGGGCACCGTACTTAAATTTCAGCTATGTTGAAGTGAAGGTGCCCGACCGACTGATAAGCAAAGCGTATAAGCAAGTGCTCGGACTACCACCCGGAACAGCTACTTTTCGCCTCGAGGAAACAGGAGTGTAGAACAACGTACGGAAAATTCTAGAGGCCCACCTGGTAAACCAGAAGGAAAGCCTACAATGCACAATAACGGGTCACTGCGTCTTCAAACGTCTTGGATATTCCGTACGGAAAGCATCCCCACACGAATACAGGAAACTACGCACGTCTCACCAATACCAAGAAACATGCACCCGACCTTCCACATTGGACGGCGACATGCCCGAGCACAGGCGCTCGCAAGGAAGTATGAGAACCCTGCCAATGTCTTATATGTAGACGCGGCCAGCACCACAAGAAGCTCTGCATTTGTAACCAGCGTAGTTGACAATCACGGGACGGAAATAAATGCGTCGTCGGTTTCCAGTGCGAAGGCTGCAGGTGTAGAGCAACTAGCGATAGCTTTAGCCATCACCACGAGACCGCACTGGGAGTACGTCATAGTTCTGACGGACTATGAGACGGCATGCAGAAATTTTTCCAGGGCCATGATTTCCAGAGCCGCCCTTCGCATTCTGATTGGAGCGCACTAGCTCCCACCATACATACAGCTCGTGTGCACTCCGGAGCCTGAGTCCTTACGTAGCATTCAGCAGGCACACGCCTACGCCTGAGCGCATGCGCACCGGTAGCCGCGATGGGCCTGCGCCGAGAAGTTCCACCTCGAGCCTATACCATTAACTTACACGCACATCCTTCATCATTCTATATCACCTTTCACAAAGAACACTGCAGCCGCTTCATCATGCTCGGACGCGAGAGGAAGCCGTAACATGGCGGAGACTCCGTACAAACACATATCCTCACTTGAGTCTCTACCACGCCATGCACCTTGCGCTGTATTCCTATAAAGGCCCACACTGCGATCAATGCACCACGCTTTACCACATGGTATGGCTTTCGCAAGCACGCCACAGCTCACACCCATAACACACCCCACTACATCGCAATGGGAGGCAGCGTTGTCCAGCTCAGACTCGACGGCCCAGCTAAATCTGGTTAACCGAACAAGAAGGGCAGCTAAGGCCGCTGGACTCCTAGACTGAGAGGACCACCCACTGCAGAGCGAACGAGCTACCTACGCTCGTGTTCTCTTCTGTAAAGTTTACGCTCTCTCTCTCCGCTAGCTAACCTTCATAGTTGTGCTGTCTTCTCGACCGAAAATTTCATGCTGGCTGCTACCCCACACTGAATTCGAAGCGATTCTAAGACGTCTAAAGCTAACGTCTTCGCCTCTTTCGGGAAACATTGTACTTTGGAAGAACGGCGTGCACAAGACGCGACTGCTTCGGCAGACGCCATGTCCTGCTTTCATATTTAATTATTTAATAATGATCTCACAAATAATATATCCACTTCTATCCGACTTTTTGCAACTGACTGCGTCTTTTGTCGAAATATTGCTTTTGGCAGTGATGAGTTTCAATTTCAGGATAATTTGCATAATATTGAGAATTGGTGCACTTTATGGCATATGTCTTTGAAGGTCTCTAAATGTAAATTATTTCAGGTTTTTCGTAAAGGCTTAACGTTACCTATCCCTATTCCTGTAACTCAGTTAGTATCGAGCAAGTCGACTCATATTGTTATCTTCGAGTTATCGTTGTCAGATCACATGCTCATGCTCGCTGCCAATATTTCCATGGCCCTCGGCTTCATGAAAAGATCCCTTGCTCGTCACTCGTCAGCTAGCCTACAAAATCTGTATCCGCACAAGGCTTGAGCATGCATCCGTAATCTGGAGCGTCCATGAAGTCTATTTACCCAACGCGTTGTAAGCAATTCAGAATCGAGCTTCATGGTTTATCACTTCCAAATACAATAAGAATGGATTTGATGTTAGTCTTACTAACATCAAATCCTCTATGGAGAGTCTCTATGCATGAAGACTCTATGCAGAGCCTCTATGCATGAAGACTCTATGCAGAGTCGGATCAGTGGCCACTGGATTATCAGCGCACGTATCTCGGAGTCACCTATGCAATAAGAACGATGTCGCTAAAACAGCATCCATGCAAAACACTCATAAATGATCTGTCCACAAATCAGTTGTACTTAACCCGGCCTTCTCACGCCCCGCCGTTCCCATTAGCGGCAAAATATGTTGCGGAAAAACTTGCAATAGTTTTCACAGATCTGCAGGAAAGTGACTATGCTGAAGCCATCCCACCTTGGGAGCAATGTCCAGTCACTTGTGACTTGTCCTTTAGAGAGCTTAAGAAAAAGAGTTGCCCAAGTTCCCTCATGAAGCAACATTTTTTGGCCCTTGAAGACAAGTATATTATATGGCATTTTTCCCTGATGCTTCAAAATCTTCACCTTCGGTATCATGTGCACCCCATGGCCCAAATTTTTCGAACTCTAAAACCTTGCATAAACATAGCGGCATGTTACAGGGGAGCGCACGGTATTCTGATCACTATTGCGTACATAGTACAGCACAAGATAGAAAAGCCTATAATATTGACACGTGTACTTATCTGTATCGGGCAACCACGTTTCGCCGCCTAACAAATGTAATCGCACAGCGTGGGACGCGCCTGCATGGATCCGAAGTTTCTGGAAAGTTATCGATGCTTCTATCCGCTGTCTGTTGTCGCCGAACCTTATGTTATCTGATTTCATCGCGTGACGCGAATGGTGTAGAACTTTGTGGAAGGCACGCGGGTCCGAACGATTAGTCTGGAACATTCGACGACTGCACTAGAAATGCCGACGCGCATGACCCGCAGATCAGATTTACGACAATCGCCGACTGTGTTCGCCGCTCTCGTTGTGCTTTAAGTGTAGCCTGTTTTGTGGGCACAGGTTCGCCCAATAAAAGCTAGTTTTTGCCTTTCACAGTTTTGCTACTGTGTTCTTTGACGTCACCACCTCGTGACATCTGGTGGAGGTGCTTTTCGTTCATGTACCGGAGGCCCCCAACAAGCCGTGATCCAAGCCCGGACCGCAAAGAGAACACCAACGTAGTCCCGGAGCATCGAGCAAGCCGCCGTCTTCAACAGCTGCCCCCGGAGCACGGACTTCTACCTGAGAAGACCAAGAAGATTGTGGACAACGCTACCCCAATGCCAGCCCCAGCGTCCCCCATCGTGCTGCAGCAGCCCAGGGAACCTCAGACGTTCCGTGGATCAACATTCGAGGACCCGGAAACCTGGCTCGAGACGTATGAGAGGGTCGCTACGTTTAACAGTTGGGACAGCGACGACAAGCTGCGGCATGTCTATTTCGCACTGGAAGACGCCGCCAGGACCTGGTTCGAGAATCGAGAAGCCACCTTAACGACGTGGGACCTGTTCCGAAGCGGCTTCTTGCAAACGTTTACAAGCGTCGTGCGAAAAGAGCGAACCCAAGCACTACTAGAAACCAGAGTGCAGCTGCCAAACGAGACGATTGCGATCTTCACGGAGGAGATGGCCCGTCTTTTCCGGCACGCCGACCCGGAAATGTCAGAAGAGAAAAAGTCCGCTTCCTGATGCGGGGCGTCAAGCAAGAACTTTTCGCAGGACTTATTCGCAACCCACCGAAGACCGTAGCTGAGTTTTCTGCAGAGGCATCGACGATCGAGAAAACTCTGGAGATGCGCACCCGGCAATATAACCGCCAGGGTCTCACGCCGCAGTACGCCATCCAAGGACTGGATTCCGGCGACCTTCAGGAGACCATCAGGGCCATTGTGCGCGAAGAACTGCGCAAGGTCCTGCCTTCGTCGCAGCCCCAAGTGGCTTCGATCGCCGACATCGTCAAAGAAGAGGTGCACCGATCGCTTGGAGTTCCCGAGCTGCAACCACAATTACCGCAGCCCCAGCCAGAAGCGATGACATACGCCGCCGTCGCACGCCGTCAAGGTCCCCCTCCGCGACCAAGCCACGGCCGTGCAACGACGCAATTCCGTCGTCCGCCGCCGCCGCCACCAGCACACCCACCAGTCGCCCAGCTCTGTCATGAGTGGACCCATCGCAGCCCAATTGAAGAAAGTTAAGACTGCATGGGAAGGCCCGTTAATTCGGACCGCTGGAGGACACCTCATCACGCCGAGTGGAATCTGTACAGCAAGAATTACCATTCATGACCGGACTTACCCTGCCACCTTCGTTATCCTGCAACAGTGTTCACGAGACGTCATTCTCGGCATGGAATTCCTGAACCAGCACGGGGCAATCATCGACCTGAAGTCGAAGTCAATAACGCTGTCGGAAGATCAAGCGATACCTCCGGAGAGCCCTCGTAGTCACCACGCCTTGAGTGTGCTCGAAGATCAAGTGAGCATCCGGCCTCGCTCCAGCATTGTTATTTTGGTCGGCACCGAAACACCCGCTGACGTAGAAGGAGTCATCGAAGGCGACCAACGTCTACTGCTCGACCGTGAAATTTGCGTCGCAAGAGGGATCGCTCGGCTGCATGGAGGGAAAACTGAAGTGTTGCTGACAAACTTCAGCCAGGAGTTCAAGCACATCAACAAGGGCACGACGATCGCGTACATCGAGGAAATTCTGGAAACCAGTAATGCGTTTGTCCTCTCGGATTCCGCCGCATCTACCTCTACGACCATAATTCCCGAACCAGATTACGACATTAATCCAAGTCTCCCCGTGGTTAAGCAACAGCAGCTCAGAAGTCTGCTCCGACGATACAAAGACTGCTTTTCGATGTCATCGAGGATTCGACAAACACCAGTCGCCAAGCATCGCATAATCACCGAGGAGTACGCTCGACCACTCCGCCAGAGCCCTTACCGAGTTTCGCCGCGAGAACGCGAAGCTATAAGAGAACAAGTCGACGAAATGCTGCGCGACGACATCATCCAGCCGTCGAAAAGCCCGTGGGCATCCCCTGTTGTCCTGGTGAAGAAAAAGGACTGAACCCTACGTTTCTGCGTCGATTATCGTCCGCTGAACAAGATCACGAAGAAGGACGTATACCCCCTCCCACGGATAGACGACGCATTGGATCGGCTCTGCAACGCTAAATACTTCTCCTCGATGGACCTCAAGTCTGGCTATTGGCAAATAGAAGTCGACGAAAGAGATCGCGAAAAGACGGCCTTCATCACCCCAGACGGCCTCTACGAGTTCAAGGTTATGCCATTTGGACTGTGCTTGGAGCCTGCAACGTTCCAGCGCGTGATGGACACGGTTTTAGCAGGATTGAAGTGGCAGACCTGTCTCGTTTACTTGGATGACGTCGTTGTATTCGCCGGAAATTTCGACGATCACCTTAGGCGGCTTGCCACAGTACTAGAGGCCATCAAGTCATCAGGGCTCACTCTGAAACCAGAAAAGTGCCGCTTCGCTTACGATGAGCTTTTGTTCCTAGGCCACGTCATCAGCAAGTCTGGAGTCCGCCCTGACCCGCAGAAGACAGCTGCCATCGCAAAGTTCCCGCAGCCCATGGACAAGAAGGCAGTGCGTAGATTTCTTGGCATGTGTGCCTACTACAGGCGATTTGTCAAGGACTTTTCACGCATCGCTGAGCCGCTGACACAGCTAACTAAATGTGACGTCGAGTTCAAATGGGAAACGCCGCAGGCCGACGCATTTCAAGAACTAAAACGACGCATGCAGTCGCCGCCCGTGCTTGCGCACTTCGACGAGCACGCCGATACCGAAATCCACACTGACGCCAGTAGCCTAGGCCTCGGTGCCGTCCTAGTCCAGAGAAAAGATGGACATGAACACGTGATAGCTTACGCTAGCCGGTCGTTGTCAAAAGCGGAAGGCAAATATTCTACAACCGAAAAGGAATGCCTCGCCATCGTTTGGGCTACAGCGAAATTTCGCCCTTACCTATATGGCAGGCCATTCAAAGTGGTCAGCGACCATCACGCGTTGTGTTGGCTAGCTACCTTAAAGGACCCTTCAGGACGGCTAGCACGGTGGAGCCTCAGACTACAAGAATACGACATCACTGTAACATACAAGTCTGGACGAAAACACTCAGACGCTGATTGCCTATCACGTGCCCCCATTGACCCTCCGCCGCAAGATGACGAGGATGACGACGCCTTCCTTGGAATAATAAGCGCGGAAGACTTCGCCGAACAGCAACGGGGAGACCCGGAGCTAAAAGCCCTAGTCGAGTATTTGGAAGGGGACACCGACGTTGTCCCTAGGGCATTTAAGCGTGGATTGTCTTCGTTCACGCTACAAAACAACCTGCTCGTGAAGAAGAACTCACCAGTCCGCGCCAGCTACCTTCTTGTTGTACCGTCAGCGCTGCGTCCAGAAATACTGCACGCCCTACACGACGATCCAACCGCTGGGCACCTCGGATTCTCCCGGACGCTGTCGAGAATACAGGAAAGGTATTACTGGCCGCGTCTGACCGCCGACGTCGCCCATTACGTCAAGACATGCCGAGAGTGTCAGCGACGCAAGACACCACCGACAAGGCCAGCAGGATTGCTACAGCCGATCGAACCTCCTCGCCGACCATTCCAGCAGATTGGGATGGATTTGTTGGGGCCGTTTCCGATGTCAACATCCGGGAATAAGTGGATCGTCGTGGCGACGGACTATCTCACCCGCTTTGCTGAAACTAAAGCTCTACCAAAAGGCAGCGCAGCCGAAGTGGCGAAATTTTTCGTCGAGAACATCCTGCTGCGACACGGTGCCCCAGAAGTCCTCATCACCGACAGAGGAACGGCTTTTACAGCAGAGCTCGTCCAAGCCATTCTGCAATACAGCCAGACAAGCCACAGGAGGACAACTGCCTACCATCCGCAGACGAATGGTCTCACGGAACGCCTGAACGAGACCCTCGCCGACATGCTAGCAATGTACGTCGACGTCGAGCACAAGGCGTGGGACGTGGTCCTGCCGTATGTAACTTTCGCGTACAACACGGCAGTGCAAGAAACAACACAGATCACGCCGTTTAAGCTGGTTTACGGCAGGAACCCGACGACGACGCTCGACGCCATGCTGCCGCACGTAACTGACGAAGAGAATGTTGACGTCGCTAGCTATCTGCAGCGCGCCGAAGAAGCCCGACAGCTTGCCCGCCTGCGAATCAAGAACCAGCAGCGTACCGACAGCCGACAGTACAACTTGCGACGACGCTTCGTCGAGTACCAACCCGGTGACCGTGTTTGGGTTTAGACCCCTATACGCCGACGAGGACTGAGCGAGAAGCTTTTGCGTCGCTATTTCGGACCGTACAAGATCATCCGACGTATTGGCGCACTGGACTATGAGGTCGTGCCAGACGGCATTTCGCTATCACAGCGGCGCCGCTCACGACCTGAAATAGTCCACGTTGTGCGACTCAAGCCGTACTACCAGCGTTAATGAACTTTGGGGTTTCGCGTAACTGACCTTTGGACTTTGTTTCTTTTCGTTGTTTTGTTACTTATGTTTAATAAGTGTCCTTTTGTGTTTCGCTCTCTGATATTTGTAGCATCGGGACGATGCTTTTTAAGAGGGGGGCATTGACACGTGTACTTATCTGTATCGGGCAACCACGTTTCGCCGCCTAACAAATGTAATCGCACAGCGTGGGACGCGCCTGCATGTATCCGAAGTTTCTGGAAAGTTATCGATGCTTCTATCCGCTGTCTGTTGTCGCCGAACCTTATGTTATCTGATTTCATCGCGTGACGCGAATGGTGTAGAACTTTGTGGAAGGCACGCGGGTCCGAACGATTAGTCTGGAACATTCGACGACTGCACTAGAAAAGCCGACGCGCATGACCCGCAGATCAGATTTACGACGATCGCCGACTGTGTTCGCCGCTCTCGTTGTGCTTTAAGTGTAGCCTGTTTTGTGGGCACAGGTTCGCCCAATAAAAGCTAGTTTTTGCCTTTCACAGTTTTGCTACTGTGTTCTTTGACGTCACCACCACGTGACAATATACGCAGATTCATTAAGCGTGGTCAAAGTCCTGTCCTGTGGCAAAGCAAGCCGAAACGCTGCGTTAAACAAGCTCCTTCAACTAATTGACGTAGCGTATAAACACCACCTTGCTCTTGTTGTATGCTGGGTGCCAGGCCACTCTTGCATCGCAGGCAATGAAATGGCGGACAAAAATGCTGGAAGAGCGGCTCATCGAGATACAATCGATGTACGCTGGGTACCTGGTGTAGATCTGAAACCTGCGGTACGAAAGACACTCCGTAATCGTTGGCAAGCTCAATAGCACAGGAAATTTAAAAAAAAGTTGCATCTGCTTAAACCCCAGTTAACCAAATATATCCCACTGAAGCTTGATAGACACGCCGAAGTCACCCTGTCACGACTCAGAATAGGACACACTTATGGCACACACAAATACCTCTTGACCGCAACTGACCCACCGACGTGCACAGTGAGAACTTAACCGTCCTACATGTCCTCATTCAATATCCTCAACTTCACCGAGAGCGAGTAGCTCATTTTAGGGAACTCTACACACACCATATACCCCCATCCCTCGATGTTCTTATCAGAGGATGCGCTTTTTAATTTTAAAAGAGTGCTTAATTATCTTGCTTAAGCTAATATTCTAGATATCATCTCATTTCATCCTAAACATCCGATTGTGCCTCACAGGTGAAGTACAATCTCATGCACAAAAGTATGTCTGAGCTCTCTTGCACTTCTTGCGGAAGCAAGAATTGTACAGCAAAGGACTCGGGCAACCCGCAATAATTTACCATGTGTGCCTATAACCAATGCATTTAAGGCTTTATATTTATCTTTGTAATCATTTTAGAATTCATTCAGTAGTATTTATAGATTTGTCTTACGTGTAGGCCTCTATACAGCCTTTATTTTAAGTCATAGCACTAAAGCCACAATTTTACTAAACCAAAACACATGTCCTGGCGCTCTATGGCCCTAGATGCCCTTGCGCCAATAAACTTCAATCATCATCATCCTCTTTTAGTCTTACATCTTTGTCAATGGGCCACAAGGTCAATCGTCTTTCTCTTTACCACAAAATATACCATGATTTTCCAGATCTTCCCTGCTTCCTCATAATATAACTTCCCGCTGCCTTTTCAATTCTCGTAGTTTACCGCGATTTCATGGAACTAGCAAATACGTTAACCAATCCTTTTTAACAAATACTATTGAAGATTGGAAGAAGGGTGTAGGATTGGGCTTGTTGGTAAAACGTGCTTTAAAGTTTGAATAACAGCACAAATACAGCAGAGGGGACGGAAGAGAAAACAATGCGCTCTGTTCTCTCTGCTATGTATGCCAGGCTAACCCCGCCTGCTTCAACATCACCACCACCACCACCACCACCATCTGTTCTCTCTGCGGTCCTAGCGCTGTTCTTCAAAGTTTAAAAAATGAAGATTGAAATGTACTTCCTCATTCTGTTTTTATTTATGAAGATCCCACAAAACTAATAATCTGGCAGCTTTCTTCATTATCTAACAGCTTTGCTGCGTGTCTTTTTTCTTTACGATACTTTTTCTACATATGTGTTAAGATATATTATGTCTTTCACGTTGGGCTATAGTATGTATAAAAATGTTTATTTCTGTAATGGATCCTTGAGTATGTTTTATTTTTGCAGTCCAATCTATTATCCCTACACTCATGTCATTTTTGTTACATGTTTAGCTAAGGAAAAATAAATGACGATGATGATTAAGACAGCTGATCTTAACTGAATGTAAGTTAACGTGATTATTCCTAGTTAGGCTTAAATAATTTAACCTTACTCATTCTTCATTTGGCCAGCCATTTAGCCTAAAATCTTGAATTTAGCGTCACTATTTTTATAACCGCAATTGTAATTTTTTGTAGCTTTAAGAATCCTGATTAACCTTAAATAACTTTTTGCTAGTTAATCGAAATCATGTTTTATTAATCCTAAGCACCCATAATTACTATTGATTAGGCCTAACTATTTATTTCTTCACTTCAATAATTACTTACTTGTAGTGACAACTGTACTGGCTTGATTTATTTCTGCACCGACTGTATGTTATACTTTTTGCCGAACATCAGGGGCCTGCTTTCTTTCTACACTTAGTGTATGTTGTACTTATAGCAGCTGTAGTGGCCTGCTTGCTTTCTGCACCGACTGTATGGTATGGCCGACTGTAAGGTATACTTGTCGCGGCAACCCTATTGGCCTGATTTCTTTCTGAACGGACTGTATGGTATGTCCGACTCTATGATATACTTGCTGCGGCAACTGTAGTGGCTTACTTACTTTTAAATGTTATGCAGTTACTTGTAGTGGGGACTGAAACATTGCGTCAATTTAGGGTTCAAAGGAATAAAGTAGATAGCACTCTGCGTCGCGAAAGATGTGCTTACAAAATGTATTTAACGTTGACGTTATAAAAAAGACAGATGTTGTTTGGAAGCGTATTAACACAGTTCATGGGCGAAGCGGTAGTAATGGTAGTATTAGAGAAATTACGATTAATCACAATGCAATATCAGAAAAGGAACGAACCTTTCAAAAAGTATTTTACCAATTTAACAAAGAATGCTCACGAAACAAATAGTTCGCACTATCTTACAAGGACCAGGCAATCTACATTTCTGACTTTTAGGACAATTAGATTAATAATTGACACTTTCTTATCTATCAGAAATAGTAAATGTTGCGATGCCTATGGTTTTGAAATTGGGCCTGCAAAGTTCGTACTAGATGCAATCACTCCGGCGTTGACACACATTTACAACCATGTTTTATATTATGTTACTTTTCCAAAAAGCCTCCACGTTGCTAAAGTTAAAGTGTTACACAAGGGCGGCAATAAAAATGAGTTAACTAACTTTAGACCAATATCCGTCTTGCCAATTTTTCCAGAACCTCTGGAAAAATTAATCGACAGCCAGATTATATCCTTTACAACTACGCATAAATATAATAACAAACATGCAGTTTGGATTTACGAGAGGTCAATCTACTACAAGCTGCCCTTTTAACACAAAAGGAAATTACATTAGATTCTTTGAAACGTCAGCTATGTACATTGGGTATTTTTTCGACTACTCAAAGGCGTTCGACTGCATAAATCATGCTACCCTACTAGAAAAGTTTAACTATTATGGTTTTCGAGGCGTTTTTTTGTTGAAGTTAATAGAATCATATCTCCAGCACCGCATGCAACACGTAGTTATAAACAATCACGCGTCCGATTTGAAACCACTCATCGCAGAAATACCACAGGGAACCATTTTGGCCCCTTGCTTTTTTGTATTTATATTAATGATCTAGGGAGTATTGACAAAGACGTAAAAGTTATTGCATACGCAGAAGACAGTAGAATTATTGTAACCGAAAAAAAAAAAAACGCTGAAGATGTCATGATTAAAGCCAATGAGGTAGTGTCAAAATTATCATCTTGGGGTATCGCGAAATCGTTAACAATAGATGTTAATAAAACAAAGGCTGTACTTTTTAGGCCAGAAAATCGAAATATTGATACTTGTACCCTTTTGCAGCTTAACTCCATTTTGCCTATTGTCCCTTCCACTAGGTGTCGTGGAGTTATATTTGAGCAACATTTGTCGTGGCATGCTCCCGTGGTAATGGTAATGGGTATGATCTCTCGAGTGACTGGAATACTATGCAAGTTGCGTTTTTTTCTTCCAGAATGTGTTAAACTTCTTTTGTTCAAATCATTGTTATTAACACACAAAAATCATTGTCATCTTGTCTGGGGCACTACAACACTTTCTAACATCAATCTACTGCATAGAATACAGAAAAAGGCCGTACGTAGTATACTACATGTCCCTTTCTTAACGCATACTAGTCTTCTACATGAAAAGCTCAATTTGCTGTCAATACCTAACATTTATGAGAATATGTTACTACAAAACTATACGACCAGAATTAAAAAGAAAGAACGACACCATAAAACGTATTTCCAACTTAATAGCAAAACATAAGGCGGTCAGTACAAGGAGTTCTCAAATATTGGAACTACTTAGACCTAGAACAAATTATACTTATCAAATGCTACGTTTTCGACTACCCTATCATTTAAACAAGGTAAACAAAAAGTATAGCTTATTTATGTGCTGGAATAAACATATATCTTATGCAAACATGTATATAGACGCTTCATGGTTCTTTGAAAAGGTTCAATTCTTCTATGATGATTTTTTGTACTGTGGATGTCAAATCTTTCTGTATATGTTACTGTATGAAACATTTTCATATATTATGTCTTATAATATAGTTGTACATAGTGCTGCATTTTTTATTATTTCTTGTGTATTTCGGGAAGTTTCCATGACTAGCTGTACTTATGAGAATTACTCATCTTGTACGCTTTACTTTTTTCTAATAATTGCTCATAGTTATCATGAAAAATGTTTCGCAGTTATTAGCGTGGAAATCCTATTTTTCAAGTTCTCTTGTATTTAACTGTGCTCATCCTTTGCTGTATTTGATGCTGCCTCTAAAGCGGGGCCATGGACCACGCCAAGCCTTACTGGCTTTTTGTCCTCGGTCCTCAGCATCAGTTGTATGTTGAAATGAATTTGATTTCATTTCATTTCGTCGATACTGGCTTGCTTTCTTTCTGCGTGGTTCAGTTACTTGCTGTGGCAACTGTAGTCCCTGCTTTCTTTTTTCGCTAGCTGTTACGGCAATTGACTGTAGGTTTTTTATATGCGGTCCTAAGTAAAACCATCAGAAATATTTTAATCTCCTTGTATCCTGCTTATCGCGACGCACTCATTTGCAGCCTTGGACCGAATGAGGCACATAAGATAACAGATAAGATAATGCTGTTTATTCACGCGTGTGCGTCGTGTTATAAACCATGCCCATGGTATGGTTGCGAGACCATACAGTGCCGTCTTCCATTTATTTATTCATTTATTTATTTATTTTTATTGCGGAAATATGGTAGCGTTAGTTGATGCACTGACTGTGGGTGCCGACTTTATTTTTATGTCAACTGTAACCGTAGATTTTCGAACGACTACCTCATGTAACTGGAGGAAATATTGAAATATGCGAATGCCACGTAGGTGGAAGGAACCAATATAATGTTGTTGGTCGTCGCATGGAGATAGATGATTTTTTTGCACTTCGCCCAATTACAAGGTTGATCTTAATTATTTGTTGAATTTCTCAAATATAATAATTAGCTGAAGCGTCAATAAAAAAATTATAGAGCGACGTCAAAAAATCTCGATAGAGCTTGCTGTTGCCCAGTACGTGCTGCATAAATGTTTATTCAAGCATGAGAGAAGCCCTCGAATACACGCAACATTGCAGCGCGACTGGCCACTCGAGGCACTTGCTGCCCAGCAGAACGTCCCCAGCAGTAACAGCATGTCTCGGAGCGAACCTTTTTTTATATCCAAACAGCCATTTTCAAATATCGCCTAATGTTTTCGTACAAACACGAGGCATAGCACTCATGGCATCGTGTAAGGCAATATCAGATGTGTACAATGCTCACCAGTGGCTTACTATAGGTTAGCCAAAAGGACGAGAAAGTGAGGACTTACTGTCCTACGGTTTCAAACGCGTTGTATTATAGGTGAAAATGTCTACTTCAGACATACAGCCGGCCTTAGTGTGATGCCTCAGGCAGGAGTGGACATGGAGAATCGTTAAGTTTGCAAAGAAGCAGCAAACAAATAGAAGAGCGTGGGCAGTAAAAAAAGCAAGAAAACGCAATCGCGAGACAAGCGTGTCGACGCACACAAACACACACACACAAAAAAAGAATGCAGAAGTTTCCTTCTAGAAGAAAGCAAAATACGCGCATTGTGAAAGTGAGCTATATAAATCGCCATCGAAAATGAAGTCTCTCAGCTTTTCTCCACCTTTGAGTACCGAACATAATTTTACAAATATAAGTCAATAAACTACGCTGCTAAATCTGGGGCCGTAGAATAATGCAGGAAATTTTATTTATTTTGCATTACGGGAAATATGGTTTGTCGCAAATGTTACAGCGTAGTTTAAGCTAAGCTACGTGCTAGACAAGCAGAACACGAGGCACCCTGATGTCCCGGGATTACCATGGCGGCGCAGCGTCCTTTCTAAAACTGGCATATCAGAAACCCAACTTGCAGCCGTTACCGATAGGCAGGCAAATATTTAAAAATTCGTTGAGATGTCCAGGTGGGTAGGGCCGTATCCGTGAACATAAGGCGGAGGTTGTAGCATCCAGCCCCAGTTTCTGAGCAGGCCAAGCTGTCCGTGAGTGTTTCGCTTTCTGCCTAGAGCAAATAGCAATAAGCCTTCCACGCATTCTACAAACGCAAAAGGACATGGTTCCATAGAGTGTGGAAGACGAGACAATCGCCGACAGCGTTTTGTGGCGGTGAAGGAAAAGGTACATGGCGGCGCTTCTGCACCGGTGTTATTACGACAGGTAGCCTGCCAGATTTTGACCCCGCTTCCAGTTTCTTGGAACAGGAACTCAATCAACATTGTTTCCAGGTGTGAAGGTATCGCACTTGCCCGAATTCTGAAGAGAAAAGCAGTAAAAAACCGTAGCTTCGTCCGAAAGGAGAATCACCGATGTCGATAGCAAGTTAGTAGATAGATATGCGTGGTCAAAATAGTAGTTATATGGGCCGTACAAACTTGACAACATTCGCTTGCTAAATCAATTAACAAGCGCTGTGTCCCGCACGCAAAGGTAGATATGGACACATCTTACTCGATGCCCGTAGCAGCTCGGTGTATAAACGTTGGCGTGAGGAATCGTGGCAGAAACTGCGAGCCAATTGACCTTCGTGTATCTGCCGCTTTTACGCGAACGAACCATCGAAAGCACAGCGCATACGAAGATACGGGCACTACGTGCACTCTGCAAACATCCCAGATCGCTTTAAATGTGATGCCTGCGCAGGCGCGCACATTGGCTACGTCGCAGATTGCTTTCAAGACACTCTGCCCGCACGGCGGCGCCGAAGAAGAACGCGGTCTGATTAGGCTTCCCACGTGTTGGGTCCTGCCCAGTGGTCGTGCCGCCTGTCAAGTTGCTAGGGGTAGCCACAGCCGCATTTTTCTTGATCTTCTCTGCCACCTAGAGGAATCGGCGAAGCTCCATAGCTCGGCCGCGAAACGGCTCTCGTGTCCCCTCTTGTCGTTTGCTATGTTACTCTATGACTTGATATTGTCACGTGGTTAGCGACAGTGAAGAAGGCAGCAAAATTGTGAGTGACGAAACAAGCGTTTTACTGGGCGAACTTGTGCCCTGAAAAGGAAGTTACACTCAAAGAACAGCGATAGCACTGAACGCAGCCCGCGATCGTCGAATGTCTGCTCAGCGGATCAAGCGCGTCGGCTTTTATACATGAGTCATCGAAGGTTCAAGAGTAATCGCTGGTGCCCGCGTGTCTTCCAGAAAGTTCTACACCATTCGCGTTGCGCATACATGAAATCAGATTACACAAAATTTGGTGACAACAGGCAGTGGATAGAAACATCGATAACACTCGAGAAACTTCTGATATATGCAGGCGCGGCTTGCGCTGTGCGATAACATTTGTTGAGCGGTGAAAAATGGTCATCCGATAAAGATAAACAGGTCAATATTACACAACCTCCAACACTAGGCGCGCGTGGTATGATTAGTCATCTCAGGTCGCCGAAACGTTGCACCCGACACAGATTACCTCATCCATACGGCGCGCGCGCACCGCGTGGGCTCGTAATTGTCCTGATAGCCATGCATAGAGAAGGACAGGACAGAGAAAGAGACGTGATTTCACTTGATGATGTTACCGGGTGGTATAAATATCTCCAATTGCCCCTCGACCGCCCACCTTTGCTCGCTCTTGATCACGTGACTTCCGGCACTGTGCCCGCAGGAGGTGCGAGTCCATATGGCCACCATCCTTCTTGGCTCACCGTCGTACGCTTTCCCTCGGCAACAAAGCATACGGCCTGCAGGGCGCGATCTTACAGCACCTAAAGTTCATGCGAGTCCTCCCGGCGACGCCCACATCGAAGGCTAAAACTTACCTAGACTGTCTGTATTATCGCAATAGTAGGTGAAATCTCGCACACAGAGGGGTATTTTCTATTGTTTTGTTCTTGTAAACAGGATGTACAGTCGAACACCTTTATAACGAAGGGTTCGGGGCCTCCGAATTCACTCGTCACACAGGTCACTTCGTAGTAAACGTCGCTCGCAGTATAGCACTTGCAACAGAACCGGGACAAATCTATTCCTTCGATATACAGGTCGTTTTGTTGTTGAGGCATTCGTTGTAGAGGCGCTCGACTGTACACATTTTCCCCAGTTCTACGATCTCATCTGAGTTAATTATACTAACACGGGTAAGATTCCAGAGTTGTTTTCAGAACTCACCTTGTGCGTGCGTTGCCTCCGTAGCATTCCCTTATAGCCACACATATTACCCACGTGTATTACCCACGTGTTTAGGATACAGCTTGTGCCCTTTTATTCTGTCATCTATTGAGGATGTTCTTTTCTGCTTGTACAAGGCACAGGTACAACCAGAGCCAACTAGCTGAGCTTACCACTCGCACTGAGACCATCACGTGATACTCTGCAGGCGTGGGCATGGCGATGCTATTGAAGACATTCGTGCTAACGGCGTACAAGGCGTTCCAAGACGGCTGCCTCTTCTACTACTTCCTGCAGGCCCTACAGGACGAGCTTCCCTGGGCCAAGTGCTTCACCTGGTGGGGTGCCAGTCCGCTGAACTGCGTAGACAGGAACGTCAATCTAACGGTATACGCTCATTAGGGAGGACGCTGAGCAGTTGGATGTCGTGTCTGATGCTCGATCCACCGTTGCACATCCAGTCAATCTTTAAAATAACAGGGAGTTTCAGGGTTTGCGCACTTAAATTTAGGGGACGCAAACCGACGGGCGTACAGATGAACCAAAATAGCTTTTTAATGGACGCAAGTAGGCCTCGGGTTTTGGATACGCAAATAGAAGTGGGAGCGTCATTGTTAAACTTTTCTATTATGCCACGAACGTCTACGAGGGTCGACGAGTCGGACAGCTACAGAGATAGCGGTGTATAACGGAGCCTTCTCGCAAACAATCACACCCTCGGTTTCATTATTGTTATATTCTTAATGCCTCAGTGGCTACTTCGCGGTGCCCAGGTACAGAGAGCACTGAACACGTAAATAACTGTCGCAGTTTCGCCCGAAGCGCGAAGCATTGGCTGCAATAGGAAATTATTACACAACTGTTTGAAGTAAAGCTCGTAGTTTTATCAGCTGCATTAATCGCTGTAAATATTTGCTTCCTAAAAAGTTTAGCACAGCCACTTAAGAGGGCTTATGTGTGGGAATGCGAATGCATTGTAATCGCTTAGGTCGAGTGTTTTCGATTGATGTTTCCGACATGCATTCCACTTCTTGCAGCTGAATCGGTGTGTGTGTTCGCGTATATGTTGGTCACACTCCATAAAGGTTCGGCCCATTTTGCTACAGAAAGATTTATTTTATGCCTAATTTGACGTCTGTCGTGATTATGTCATCTTCTATTGCGACAATGTGATTTTATTTATTTAATATACCTTACAGGCCCCTTGACAAGGCATTGAGTAAGGGGGGTAACAAAAGTGCAAAGTGTCTCGACAGAGTACATACACATGGCTCAAATGTGCAGTTAACCCAATTAAACAGAGAAATTTATGATAACGTGGTATGACGGCAATGTAAGTTTGGGTAGGAAAGAGGACAACACGAAGAAAAAATATTGGCTTGCATGATACACACGGCAAAACTTCACGCAAGAACTACAAAGTGTACCAATTAGAATGGCGACAGTAAAAAGGAAGGAAACTACAACCAAAGATAGACAGCCAAATATGCGGATTCTAGGCGCACAAACGGTTGGCATTGTTTGAAATACGCACAACGGTAGAGCATGATAATAAACGCAGGGCCTAATCACGCGCAAAGTAAAAACATTTTTCAATATAAGAAATTCACACGGGCACCAAGTCGGACACTAAGAAAAAAAACCAGGAAAATACATGCAGTGGTACAAAAAAATGACAGATGTATTTGGTCTTAAGGTGATAAAAATAAAAAATAAATAAATACATGGGCGGGATACAGGGAATGACACAGGAATTAAAAGAAAATTGAAAAAACTTGTGGTAATTTTTTTTTTTTTTGCTAAAGAAAGAGGGCTGAAGTTGACGGCAACTATAGTGGTCTGATTTGGATGCGATGTTGTCTAGAAGACCATTCCACAAACGTATGACGCGAGGAAGAGCAAATCATTTGAAGGCATCAGTTGACCCATATAATCGCGGAAACTTGAGTGATTATGCAACGGATGTGATGTAATGGAAGGAGCATCAAGGTGAAGTGAGAATGGTCTGTTGCTGTATGCGTATTTGTGAAAAAGGCATAAAAGGGCAATGTCGCGGCGAGCACAAAGGCATTGAAGTGACAGATTCAGCATAATTTGCGTTATGCTGTTGTGATTGTCATTGCGTGAAATGAAACGAGTGGCCCTATTCTGAACAGCTTCAAGCATGTTAATTAAATAATTGTGCTAGGGGGACCAGATAGATGCGGCGAATTCACGCTGCCGGCGAACGAAGGTCTGATAAGCTAGTTCACGAAGGTGACTGGTGTGGCTGTGCAAATTTCGACGTAAATATCCTAAAGATTTGGAAGCTTTTGCGCATATGGTGATAATATGATGAGACCAGGAGAGGCTGGGTGTGAAATTAATACCAAGGTACTTATAAGATGATACGTGCGACAGTGCGTAATAATCGTGTAGCAGTAGTTGGAAATGTTTTGTTTGCGTGTGAAGGAGATAATTGTACATTTTTCTGGATTCAGTGACACGAGCCCTTTTTTACGCCAGTTGTTAATTCGGTAAAAGTCGTTTTGCCGCACCAAGTCGTCGTCGGTACAGGTCGATATATGATGCAATCGTCAGCGAAGATTCGCATGTAGTATGAAATGTTTTCTGGCAAGTCATTTATATAGATTAAAAACAATATGTGGACGAGGACGCATCCCTGTGGTACGCCCGAAGTTACGTGAGAAAGGCTGGATTGAAAATCATCAGAGGGATATATGACTGACGTGTAATCTTGGCGTCGTAACTACTGCGGTGGTGTCGGCAGTAGTGTGAAGAGGTCGCATGAAAGGACCATTGCCTTGTGATCTGTGAATTATATTGAGAAGTATTTCAAATCCTTCTCAGCGTTCTTGTTGTGGTAGGCTAGGTCGACACATGCTCCTCTCGAAGTTGTGATGGCTGTGCGTGGTTTTGCGAGTGCAATTCCGTGATCATCGTAAAATGTTTTGAAAAATGTGTCATTTGTCGTTGTGTTCTCATTAAAGTCGCCTATTAGTACGAATGATTTCGATGTGATGCCTTCATGTATATTGCGCATGACGAACGATGCTGTGTCGTATTCGGATATGTTTGGCGCCAGATAGGCGCATGCTATGTTTTTTGAAATTATTTGGGTTTTACGTGCCAAAACCACTTTCTGATTATGAGGCACGCCGTAGTGGAGGAATCCGGAAATTTCGACCACCTGGGGTTCTGTAACGTGCACCTAAATCTAAGTACACGGGTGTTTTCGCATTTCGCCCCCATCGAAATGCGGTCGCCGTGGCCAGGATTTGATCCCGCGACCTCGTGCTCAGCAGCCCAACACCATAGCCACTGAGCAACCACGGCGGGTCGCCCCTTACTTCGTGCTACAATTCGCAAGCGATCTGGAAATTGCATCCACAGCCACAGCACTCTTTCGTGAACATCGTGCTGGAGGAAGCGTAGTGTCCCCACAAAGCCATTCACAAATCTTTCCGTGACATCAATGTTAGGTACAATCAAGTATGGGTGCCCTACGCACTGTGCAAGCTTCGGGAACAGCGATCCAGTATCGGCCTTTGGGAGAGTTGCAACTGTTGCTTGCACCAGTTCTAGTTCTCCATTGGATCGGTGTCCCGTTTTGTAGTCCGTGGCATGGAACATTTCTACAACGCCTTCGTACGCAGCAGCAGCTGGTGCTTTGTAGTTATCAATGCCTTGTTTTGAGAAGAAGAGTATTATACACCTCGGGCAGCACTTTGCAGCGTCCTCAACGGTGACAAATCTACTTTAGATGGGGGGGGGGGAGGGGGGGAGCGTTTCACTTTCAGAGGTGCCCATCCGCCAATTTTGTTGAGCATCGTAGAGAATGTGTTGTCGGACTGCCTGACAACTTGCGTGAGGCTGTAGTATGACAAGTAGTGCCATGCAATCTGAGCTGTGCTGAAGACGCTGCTAATAAGGGACGAGCGTTTAGAGGCCTGGGACGCTCTGACTGGAGGCAGTTTATTTTATTTTTATTTATTTATTTATCAATACTCTAAACCTTGAAAGGCTCATTCAGGAATGGACATACAAACAGTGTAGGCGTAGCGCTTTGTTATAGAGGGTTTTGCAGCAAACTAAAACAAAAAAGCAATGGTTACAATCGACGCACCATGTCAGCAATAAGTAAATACAAGGAAACAAAACCAACCCATTAAGTGCGTACGCCATGTAAAGTGTAAGAAGCAGTTAATACAGGAAAAAAATGCATTTGTGTGTGCCGTGTAATGTGCAAACAGTATCTAGTGTAATGTATATTATAATACCATCTTATTGACAAACGTGTGCAAGAACCAAGCGCAGAGAAGTATGAAAGAACGTACGGACACCGGCGTGTGAAAGAAGTTGGGGCAGGGCAATAAGTCATTGATAATTTTTGAGGAATGCTCAGCCAAGACGACCACAATGCGGTCATCATTCCGATAATGGCTCGAAGTGAAATTCAAGTGTCCACGCGAATGAATGCACAGATTGTGAGCAAACGATGTTACTTGGCAGGGAATTCCACAGATCTATTGTGGAAGGAAAAAAATTGGTATTTTAGTGTGCTGCAACGCGAAAAGAATGGTCTAATACATTTATCATGGTTAGTTCGACTGGAGTGACGTTCGGGGGGCACAAAGTAGTCGGATTTCGTTAAGTTTATCAGGTCATGGTAAAGAAGGTAAAGGAACATCAAACAGGCCAACCTCCTTCGACCAGCAAGTGTCGGTATGCCTGCTTGTGGGCGAAGCGCAGTTACGCTGTCGTACCTTGAATACTTCGTGTATATGAATCCGAGCGCCCTGCTTTGGATCTTTTCTAATGCCAAGTTTAAATACTTTGGATGCGGCTTCCATACTATGCTGCCGTATTCTGATATCGGCCTAACCAGAGTTTTATAAGCCGTTAATTTCTCCAAGGTGGGGACTGTCACTAGCTTTCTTCGTAAAAACCCGAGTTGTTTGTACATCCCATTTTAGCGATCTTGTTATTGTGACACCTAGATATTTGACTGAGTCTACTCGTTCCAACGAATTATTACTTAGTTTATATGTGAAATTTAAGGGCTCTTTCTTACGTGTTACAGTCATACACCTAGTTTTCTGTGTGTTAATTTGCATGCCCCTTTTTTCGCACCAGGTAACGATGTTTTGTAGAGACGTATTAAGTTTTGTCTGTTCATCGAATGTTTTGACAGTTGTGTATATGACACAGTCCTCCGCAAAAAGCTTTACTGTATCCCCTGGTTCCATACATGTATACAAGTCGTTAATATATAAAAGAAACAGAGTTGGCCCCAGAACCGATCCCTGTGGCACACCAGAAAGAACATCAAGATAGTCCGGTTCACGATTTTTTACGCAAACAAACTGGCACCGATTCGAGAGGTAGGCTTCGATCCTTGAAACAGTCTTGGGATTAATACCAATTGATTTGAGTTTGAAGATTAGTAAACTGTGTGGAACCCGGTCGAATGCCTTCGAAAAATCGACAAACATTGCGTCATCTTGCAGTCTTGAATCAATTGTTGCAGCAAAGTCGTGTATAATTTCTAAAAGTTGAGTTACAGTTGAAAGCCCTTGCCTGAAGCCGTGTTGTCTGAAGAATAATAGGTTATTTTCCACTAGATAAGTTACAACAGCTTTATTTATTATATGTTCCATTAGTTTGCAACAGGTGCTGGTTAGGGATATTGGCCTGTATGTGTCTAGAAGCTGCTTGTTCCCACCTTTGTGAATTGGCACGACCTTCGCGCGCAACCAGTCCGCGGGAAGCACTGCCGTTTCAAGTGATGCACTGAGAATTTTATGCAGGAAGGGGGACAACTGACCCGCGTATCGCTTGAGGAAAGTACTTGATAAATTATCAGGGCCAGGCGATTTTTTAACGTCTATCTGTAGCAGGAAATTCAAAATGCAGGACTCTGTTATCAGGATTTTGGGCATTACAGAGTCGTACGCTGATAAGGGCATATTAGGGACTTGGGCACGGGAGAATACCGACTGAAAATATGTACTGAATGAGTTAGCGATAGTACGCGCATCCTCAACCACTATACCAGCAATGTCACATTTCATTGGAGGACTTTCCGCTTTTGACAGATACCGCCAGAATTTCCGAGGCTGATTTATCATGAACTCAAATAAAGTATTAGAAAAAAAGTTATCTCTCGCGCTTCTTAACCTTTCTTTCAGTTCTCGTGAAAGCTGACTAACCATAGTGAGATTGTTTTTTTCTTGCGCATCCTTTGCACTCTTCTTTTGAGGTGTATGATAGTTCTTGTAATCCATGGTGACATCCGCTTTACTTTTTTGAGCTTCTTAGGAATAAAATTACTTTCAGAGTGTAAAACCCCATCTTTTAATTTTAACCATAAGTCGTTGGCGTCCAACGTACTATCATCAAAATCATCCATAATTCCTAAAATATCAATGATGCTTTCATCATTAGCCTTTGTGTGATCCTTAACCAAAATTCTGGTGCCAGTACTAGAGGGCCTTGTACTCATGCCAAGATCGTTTACCATCAATAAAATTATTTTATGGTCGGAAATACCCGGTTCTATGCTAACTTCAGGGGTTAAAGATGTGGACACAAAGACAAGGTCAAGCACTCAGCACACGTGCCCTTGAACGCGTGTTGGTTCATGCACAAGTTGAGGCAGAGAGAAAGTCTGCATGATATCAAAAAGAAGGTAACAAGTTTTGACTCCTTTATTGCCAATTAAAAAGTGATCCCAATCCCAGACTCCAGCTAGAATTAATTTCGTTCTTTGGTTGGTGTAATTATATAAGAAGTCGTACAGTTCTACAAGGTAACTGTCCGGAGCGCCTGGTCGTCTGTAAACACCATCTGTTAGTAAATTGCCATCATTGACCTTTATTGTACACCATACGCTCTCATGATCAGTAATACCGGTTTCTCGGTGGACAAACAAATGCCACTTAACACCAATAGCAACGCCTCCACCACGACTTTGCCGATCTGTGCGCAGTAATGCATAGGAGGGAGGAACCACCTCAGAATCATGGATATCTGAGTTCAACCACGTCTCTGTAATTACGATTACATCTGGGCCATACAACAGCAGCAGTTCCTCAATTTTTTCAAGTTTATTGACGATGCTTCTCACATTAAAGCACAGTAATGTCAGCCGTGGAGTACTTTCTATTTGTCATTCATTGTAGGTGCTAGCGTTCGCTGTCACGTGGGGCTTCGAGCGGTGCAATCGCTCCATTTCTTTCTGATCATTATTCCAAACGTACAGGTCTTCATTAATCCTTAATTTGTCAAAATGTAGGCTTTCTTCATGGCCGTTATACCTGCTACTTGCCGCGGCTTTCCATAGCTTCTTGCGTATTTTACGAATGTCACCGGAAAAGTCTTCAGAAATAAGAAATTTTCTTTGCTTTCAATTTCAAACAGTTGCGAAGAACTGTCATTTTTTCGGTAAAGTCATAAAAGCGTAGTATGATTGGTCAATCTCGACCAGGCTTTTTTAAGCCGATTCGGTGTGCACGTTTCACAGTTCTGACCTGAACGTCTAGAATATTATGCAGCATATCTTTTGTTACAGACGATTCCAAGGCTGCAGGATTTTCTTTATCGTGCTCTTTCACGCCATATATGACGAGGTTATTGCGGCGGCTCCTATTTTCCAGCTCATCAATTTTTCTAGTCATTTGGGCAACTTCACATAGCGCATAGCATGCACAGTTGCCTCACACTTATCAACTTCCTCGTGATATTGCCTGAGTGACGAGAGGGTCGCTTCAATTTGTGAAAGCCTCTGCTGCACATTTGCTAGACCAGTTTCTAAGGTCGAGTGCGAAGTTGGGATTTCAGTTACAGCCCACGATATTTCATCTAGTTTATCGGGGCCCGGATTTTGCTCTACGTCACCACTCCGTTGCAATAGCATGAGAATTACTCGAAATGATTCCAAACAACAAAGCAGTGCGCACTGTGGGCTCGGCAGCGCTACCAGACAGACATCATTGCTCGTAACGCCGGCATAAAAACACCATTTGTTACCAACCTGTACGTATGAAGTATGAAGTAAGTCATAGTGCTCCGGGTGATGCTACCAAGCCCACTGAGTTGCGCCCGGCTGCTCGGCTTCCTTTTAAGCTGGTCCACCGATGTTCCAGGGGTCGCTGATGAGCCAAATGAACGATCCAGGTGTGACTCAGCCGGCCCAAAATCCATGTGACGTGAGCACGTCGGTATCAATGCTGGCGATACGCCTAGTGCAGTGGAAATGGGTTTTCGTGTGATCGGCGCCGTTGACGCCATCACCTTTGCTGAGGCAGAGAAGGAACCAGCGCTGCATCCACTTAACCCCAGCTGGATCTGTACGAAGAACAGTATGAAGTAAGTCATAGTGCTCCGGGCGATGCTACCAAGCTCTCAGTTCTCCGCAAAGAATGACATCGTGCCCTCCGAATGGCTCGATGAGTCGCATAGAAATGCGGCAAAGGTGTTGGCCTACCACAAAGAGTGTGTCCGCAGACATCGCGCTGACCTCATTGATGGTGACGCATCGAATGTTTCTGGGCGTGTTGAAGAAGGTGTTGTGATCACTGTTGCTGATATATTGTTCACGGTTGCGACCCGTTTTGGTCAGCTTGAAGGCACAGTGTACGGTGACATTCCGAAGCGCTACTGCTACCTTTCCAGTCATTGCGCATGCTATGTATTCATTGACACTGTGGTCTACGTCACCGACGTTGCAGTATTGATTGTAGATATTCTCAATGAGTCTTAAGACGAACGTCTTTCCACAGCCAGCTGCACCCATGAAGAAGATCTACAGCGGCGTGGATATTGGCGTTGTGAGGCTATGTGTGATTTCATGCAGGGTTTCAAGCTGCCCGTAGTTTGTGAGACACATTTTCTGCAGGAAACCATCTCTGGTCAGAAAGGGTGTTCTCGTCTGCACCGCGCAACATCTCGGTGCAAGTGCCTCGGCTTGCACGCCTAGCTCTTGAAGAGTGTCTGTGTTATCCGCAGCGGTTGTAAGTTGCACCGTAGCAAACTCGTATTCCTGTTGTGGAAGCTCCCTTTCTTGTGCTTGCCGAATATCTTCGAGACGAGTGGCTTTTTCACTGACGACCTTCTCGCACGTTTTGTGCAGTTCATGAATGTCAACGTTGTGTGTGTACTTCTTTCATGATGTCAATGTAGTTTTGGTCAAAGACTTCAACAAATTTGTCTCCTCATAGATTTCTACTTCTTTCTGAAATCGATGGAAGAAGAAGACGTATTCCCGTTTATAATTGAGAATGTCAACCTCCTGATAGCACTGGGACCGAAGAATAGCCAGTTGACACCACAATGCATCATTCGGTGGCCTGCTCACCGTGATGTAATCCACGAAGGTGATGTGACGAAGTCGCTCATTCCTATTCTTGCTGCGTTCCATGGCCAACTTTTTCCACACTTCCGTGCTTGCCTCGTCGAGCCCCTCTTTGTCCATTTCTTCGAGCGTTTTGTGCACGCGTACGCGTGGCTCGGGCCACTGCGTGTTTGCGACGACCGCATCCCTGCTCGTTTTCGAGATTCCCGGCTGTGAGAGATACCAAGCGGCTTCTTGAGTGGACATTTCAACAGCATTGAGCATATTGAGATTATTATGCTGCAGCTACTTGCTGTAGCTTATCTCAGCATCGGGGGGATCCACAATGATCTGAATCTCCTGGGGCAACTTCTACATGTCTTTCTTCGCTTTGTTGACGTAGTCCACGACATATGCGGCGCATGCGTAGGAATCGAGGACAACTTCAATGACCATGTTTGAATCAAGGACATAGGCAATAAGAAGTTTACCTTTGAATCGTGTCAGGCATGAACATGATGCATGGTCTAATGCAGCCGCCGCGGTCCGGGGAGATGTTCTCTTCGAGATTCGCGTTTCCGTCATGCTGGCACAGCTGAAGAAGGTCGTCGTGCACTCTGTCCTCTAGTGCGACATGTATGGTATCGTGCAGTGCCGTAAGTTGTGCGCGCCGAGCCGTCTCTTCATCAGTGGTTGGAGGTGGGAGTGGCATTACTATCATGGTATTTTCGATCGGCCAGAATGGTGAGCCAAAGCGACACTTCGTGCGCCATTTTTCAAGCACGTGTCGGTATTGTGGTGAGTCTGACAGCGTGGCCTAGCCACGAGACTGAAATTCACCGATATGAGATGCCGGCCATCTTGATAGTTTCTGGTATGTCGGGACCACGTGTTTCGTCTGGCACGCCATTCATCCAGAGCACGATGTGTGCGTGCGCGCATCCCCGGTACTGAAACTATTTAGGCCTAAAGTGTTCGACAACGTAATGGGGTGCAAATGGTGAAATGATCTTGTTCCGCTGAATGGACACGATCACCCTCACCATTTAGTCTAAGTAGACAGCGCACGTGATGGGATAGTCCCTGAAAAGTTGGCTGAGTTCGCACATCATCAATCTTTGCACGGGCTTCAATGCTTCTTCGGGATTTATCTTGAATCCATGCAGTAGAGCAAGAAAGCTTTGCCAATGTACATCGGACGCGGAAAGTGTCAATAAAGCCGAGGGCTTTCCGAGTTGTCGCATCACAGCGAAGACGTCCTGTTTCCGAGCATGTGAGTAGGTGATGCTGTTCGAAACCCCCGCCCTTTACGCCACGTAATTTTTGAAGGCTTTCTTGATGACCTCCTTGTCTTACAACTGCAACCTCGTGATGTTTCTAGACGTCTGTTCTTGTGGAACATGATGGCCATCGAATTAGCGACATGGTATCGCCTCATCTTCATGTATCGCGCATGACGACGGGTGGCGTCTCAGCGGTCGCGCCGTCAGCATTCGCTCATGGTCATCGTCGTCGCCGACGGCTTAGCGTCTGGGTGCATGTATTGGGCGTGGCCAAAATAAATTTCTCGGAAGGACAAATCCTCCACGTGCTCGTCAAATATGACGTTCAGTGGTGTTCTATCCTCACCCGTGCCATGGCGAGCGTTCGAATGTCGTCTATGGTTGCGGTTTGATGGCCAAGTGACATTACCAGAGCAACCTTCATAGGCTCGTGAATGTCGTCGAATGCCTGTTCAAAATGTCCCACTTCATCATCTGAGGGTTTGTCCAAGTTCTCCCAGATGACATCCACCGCCGCCATGTCCACCTTCTTAATGCTGTAAAATTTATACAGTTTCGAGTCCCTTAGAAAGTGTAGCCAGAGAAGGAGTTAAAATTTTTGTTTACAATGTATGCGGGTGCAACTGACGCGCTGGAAACCTACTTGATGCAAAACTTCGTGAAGCAGAAAATTAAATGGTGCAAAGCTTTTCATCTACTTCGTCGCGTTTCCAAGCATAGCTATTACATGTCTGCCCTACACACAGCCTTGACACGCACCCACGTGACCAAAGCGACCAAGGGTTATGGTGTCTCCAGGATTGGCCAAGTTTACTTTTGCAAATTCTCTTCGGCCAGCCAACCTTAAAGGGTAAAAAACCGATTGAGCTGATTCGCTAAACGCCGAGAGTAAGGTGTAGGAAACTTCGCTTTCATAGAGAAATTCTACGCACATGTTTCTTGCAGTGAGGATATTGTCACGTGGTCGTGACGTTGAAGAACACAGTAGCAATACTGTGAAAGACAAAACGAACTTTTATTGGGCGAACCTGTGCCCACAAAAAACAGGCTACACTTTTAGCAGAACGATAGCGGCGAACACGGTCGGCGATCGTCGAAAATGTGATCAACGAATCAAGCGCATGGGCTTTTACGCATCAATCGTCGAACGTTCCAGGCTAATCACTGGGACCCGCGTGCCTTCCACGAAGTTCTACACGATTCGCGTCACGCGATGAAATCGGATAACACAAGGTTCGACGACAACAGACAGCGGATAGAAGCATCGATAACTTTCCAGAAACTTCGTATACATGCAGGCGCGTCCCGCGCTGTGCGATAACATTTGTTAGGCGGCGAAACGTGGCCGCCCGATAAAGATAGGCAAGTGCACGTGTCAATATATACAGTTTAGGTACCCTTTGTCCATTAACTGAGTAATTCCATAAAGGACAGAGCCTCCCACCGCTATGGTTTCAGACGACATCTGAGCATATAGGCTGTGCGAGCTCTGTTCTGTGTTAGAGCTATTAGGCCAGACAGCAGCAGCCATGATCAGAAAAGTGCGGGAGGGTTTGCAAGGCAAACGTCTCCCGACAGAAAAGCGGGAAATCGCTAGAGTATCGCGCACCTCCGCAGCACGAGTGTCACGCGCAGAAGATGAAGCTGTACGAAATGAGCGTGAAGCAGCCGTTCCCGTCCGACCCCAACGAAACCTTCTTCACGGTGTGCGGACACCACGTGCGCTTGCCGACCACCGAGTACTTGGCCCAGGTCTCGGACCAGTGCCGCGAGACACGGCACCACTCCGAGTACTCCTTCCTGGTGTGAGTTTGTCCTCCTTCTCTCTCTCTCTCTCTCTCTGTTTTTTTTTTTTTTGTGAGCGGTGCACAGAATTTACGCTGTCGAGAGCCTTTGTGCGCGCGTAGAAAGCGAGAGAAACGATGTAGATATTGAAAGACATAGGAGTGTAGAGCTCACCGGAGGTCACCAGAGGGAAGCGTGAGACAGGATCCCCACTGCATACACACCTCATACATCACGCGTTCTGACAGTGGCAATACGGTGTGTCGCTACCTTGCTTCAATGCTAATCGCATTAACGTCAATATTCAACTTTAAAAATTCTCCCAGAATCTTTAATTTGGTTTAAAGACTGCGGTTATTAGCCTTACCAGTCATCTCTTCGATCTTCTTATCCCTTGACCTGTCCGAGACCTTTTCTTTGTCTCGGAGAGTGAATTCTGGGAACAGTTTCCAGCAGGACGACATGATATAGCTCTTTGCAGCAGGTGGACGGAATGCTTAGGATTCTTTAACCTGAATCTGTCTAGGCTAGCCAGACAGGTACAGTCTATATTGTTTGTTGCTGTTTGTGTTCCTACCAGACTAATTGGCTGCAATGCCATAAACAAAGGCGGTAGAATATGTTCGCTGTATTTCAGTGATTTGGCTCGTTCTGGTGAGAACATGTAATAATCTCTCTCCCTCAATCAGAGGTCTATCCGTTTTTGATAATACATTAAATCTGTGTTTCTTCTTTCGCACCACTCCTTACATTATAGATCCGTTGCAGGTTCGGTGCGTTGAAGCTGACGAGAGGCATTGACGATCTCGGCGGCATACGTTGGGAGCTGCTAGTGTGCTACATCTTCGCCTGGTTTGTGATCTTCGTCTGCACCGCCAATGGAGTGGCTACCGTCGGCAAGGTATACAAACGAATGAGGGTAAAAAGATCCGTCGTGCTGCAATATTGGACAAATAATAAAACGCCAGAAAGGATCCAAGAAGCAACGAATGCGAAAAAGCCCCACTTCGCCACAGAACCCTCCTTTCGCGTTTTATTCAAATATTCTAGTAGCATCGTGCTATATTGAAAGTGTCGAATATGCACATCTAAAAGAAGAGTTGATACTTATTGTAAATTATCAAACATAGTAGAGAAAGAAGCAGCTAAACATTGAAATAGAACGACACCGTAAAAGGAGTACAGTTATGTCGGTATTTAAGAGAAAGCTTTAGCTCGGGTGCTCCTATCTAAATACACGTAAAAGGAGAATTCGTTTTTCTCGGCAACCACCGCACCAAACTTGACGAGGTTTGTTGCATTTCAAAGGAAAACTAAAAATCTAGTGACAGTTTGTTTCGAATTTCTGAGTTAGGTCGTCAATATTTCATAAAAAATTGGCAAAAATCAAAACTTTTCAATAAACGAAACTATCAGGTTTACAACTCTGTCTCTCAACAATGAAAAAGGATAACACACTTCTGTGAATTGCTTCTAATAGTACATCTAAAGCAGACAAGACTGATATGTTACATATGAATATAGCGAAATTTAGTAATATATAAATACAGAATTTTCAGAAACCTTGCAAACAACGTAACTAATTCACGTAAAATGTAAAATGACTAATCGAAGTTGTCCGCTTTGAATGACCTAATGGATGCTGTTTACAGGACCGGGATATCTGTTCTTGATGCAGAGCTGTAATTTGTAAACTTCGTCCTTCTATTTTTTTGAAACGGTGGTATATTTGAAAATCTTCTTAACAAAATTGAAGCCATACATCAAAATTCCGCTTCCAACAGTCACTAGGATTTAACCTCAAATGCACCAAATTTCATTAAAATTGGTGCAATGGTTATTTCAGAAAAACTAGGATTTAACCTCAAATGCACCAAATTTCATTAAAATTGGTGCAATGGTTATTTCAGAAAAAAGTTTTTGCGTTTTACATGTATTTGAATAGGCCGCGTCGGAGTTGGGCCCGAGCTAAAGCTTCCTCTTAATGGACGCGGAGCGGCTTACAACGGTGGCTTTCACGGCGGCTTACAGCACTTTGTGTGTGTAGGTCTATGTGCATGTCGTCGTTTTCTTGGGTTTTACATAGATAGATAACTGCGGTTTATGTATCAGTAAAATTTCGCTGTAAGCGCGACCAGGATTTCCAGACGGTTCTGCCCAAAGCACTGTGGCGTGGTTTGTTATTGTTGCCCAGAAGTGTCTGATTTCAAAATTGATGTAAATATGATTTAGCCCGTAAGCGACCATAAGTTGACCCTCAGTTCGCGCAAGCGTGAGGTAATAAATCAATTATATGCACGCAGTTTTTTAGCCTCATTGGTTGTTTCACTTACCACCGAAGGAGATAGTGGCGATTGCTCTGGGCTGCTAGTAAATTGTGGCGTAGGGACGCGCTAATCAGTCCTATAATCAAGTATAGTTATTAGAACTAGAGCTGGCTTGCAGCAATAAGGGCTATCCCTCAAGATCGTCGCACTCGAGAACAATTCGTGACTGGTTAGGTACTTTGCGGTGCCCGTCACAAGCACCTGCTGTACTGCTGCCACGGATGTTGTCATTTTTCAACCCTTCCTAGGCGCGAACCACGTCGCGGGCTCTATGCTTACTTCACTAAAGCCAACTACAACTGTCTTAAAGATGCACTCGTCTGGAAAACAAAGCAAGCAAGGCGATTTCACAACATTTTCAACTCAGTGACAAAGCATGAACGGTGCCGAGATCGAGTTCATGTTGTTGGACAGTGTCAAGTGATTAGCCCCTTTCATAGAAAATGATGGCACGCGCTCTTGTTAAAGAACCACATATTCCGCTTTCCTTTAAAAAGCCGCAGCACTGACTTCATCCGAGTTAAGGCTTGTGAGACAACTTCAAGAGCTGAACTGGTTCCTTCATTTTCTTTAGTATTCGACTTATTGCCACCACATAACTGAAGTAGCAAAGGAGCAATCTGATAAGCCAAGCTTTTTGAATGGATATCATTAGTGTCTAACACGGCGCTCTCTACCGCACCGCACCAGATCTCACCTATTCTGGCCCTGCTTCAGCTGGGGCTCTTTGGCGCCGTGACAGCCAACGCACTCTTCCTTCCCCATGCGCAGACGGCGATCGTCGAGCTCATATACCCTCGCTGGAAGGCGCTGCTTGACATCAAGGTAAGCGCGAAAAACTCTTCATTCGTGCCAGCAGCCCGAAACAATAGGGGAGATAAACGACGGAAGCCAGACAGTTTAAACGTTGGACAGTCGGTGCCTTTAGTTCTGTGTCCGTGCACGCTGCGCTGCTGCTGCTGACATCTGATGTCTCCTTTTGTACAAATTTATTGAAATGTGTGTACCACTCCCCTCAATAATGCCCTGTGGGCCGTGAGGGTATCTGAAATAAATAAATAAATAAATTTATGTTATTACCTTTCTAGGAATTTTGTTAAGAGCACATACTGAAATTGTGGAATTAAAACTGACTAGTGTTTGATATGCACGTTTAATTATAGGCATATTGTGACTAGCACCATGTTTCGTAATATTTCTCGTCAACTCTATAACAAAATTCACTAACATTTTACTTACCCCGCGCATCGCCATCAGCGCTGTCTGCGAAAAAAAATCATTAGTGGGACACCCGTAAACATTTCTCGGGACTACTAAGGATGAGTGCCGTGATATGGGGGCAGGTTTCACAGACATACAAAGGTTTTATTTGCAGGTAACTCAGAGAGGTTAACCTGAACTGATGCGTTCTAGCATGTTACACTCTGCATGCTCTGTAGAAGAGGGAAGGGGAGTGTAACATAAGGATGAATCATGCTGAGGGGAAGGGAAGGATTGGATACTTACGTGCAGTACACTACAGCCGTGCTAATGGCGCTCGTCCAGTGCAACTTGATGCAGGAATTTCAGCAACACTTTCGTTGTCTGCCTTACAGTTTGAATAACAGGCCATAGGAATAGTACAGTAACTTCCCACAATGGTTGCCTGCCAGTACTGGCTAGGGAAGTGCCCGAGTCAACTTCTCCGGCATATATAACGCGCAATCACATATGCGTTCCAGCGTTTCAGGTGGCTGGTAGCGTTCGCGATAATGGTTACCTGACCGGCCAATTAAGTGTGCGTAGCAGCAGATGAAAGCAACGCCAACACGGATCTTGCGTAGCAGTTGTAGGCTCATGATTCCTACAGAGTGTATTCATGCTCTTGACTCTGACTGTTTCGAATTTCGAATTTGTGACATGTGGACTAAGCTAAATAATTAAATCCTTAATAAGAAATCTTAGTTGAGCTCGGAGAAACATTGTGGTTGCTCGACAGCGTGCCCATGTATGTGTGCTTTAGTTCCAGTAATAAAAGCGCTGTTTATTTAATTTCTAATGCGCACCATCCTCATTTGTACTGCAGTGTGAATAAAAACTTTGGCCATTGAAGCGCGCGGTTGAGATACAGTGGCGTGATGGATGGATAAATGCATAATAAGCGTACCTTTTCGCAACTGCTCCCTACTTTTATGTTACCAGTGCTCCAGAGCCTTCCACAATTTCCATCGCCGATTCATTAACGCTTCCTGAATAATCCTAAAGCCCATCACATTTGGCAGGACAACTCTCCCGACGCGTAGGCCCTTTTCGCGGAGTAGTTTGCTCTAGAGAAACAAGACGGCGCTATTGGCGGTGTGCCGCGTCTGGCCTCAGGCATGAAAACGCACGAATGCGAAACCATTACCGCTTCTACCCATCTCCTGTGCGATCAGATGTTGCAAATGCAACTGGATGATCGCTGACGTACTGTACTTCATTCATGCTACGAAATAGGGAACGCAAAAGGGATTACATGCGCTGTAATTGGCTGCAATATTAGTGACTTGCTCATCTGTGTGGCCAAGTCCTCGGATCCCTGCTACTGAAAGACTGCCTGATGTAGCCGGCCCTTCATCATGCACGGCTTTCTCGAGGATCAAAATATGCGCTCATCCACCAATGTTGTATCGCTAACGTCCATAGAAAGGACTTCAATTCCCTAACATCGGCAAGAGTTAGTATCGCGCGTTAAGCAGTAAGGAAGGTGCAGCACCGTTTTGCTCTAATAGTAAGTTCCTCGCACATTATCCCCTACACACATCCACCCCAACAGACTTTCACTTTCACTTTTATTTCCTTACAGACTCCTCAGGGGGGTATTACATAATGGGTGGGGTTTACAAATGTTGTTTATTCTAATCTGTGACCACATGAGTTCAATGAAGAAAATTAGTATTAAGCTTATAGCAAACGTCGCTGAACAGGTGATTTCGGCTATGTGACGGGGCAGGCGATTCCAGTCGGTTGACGATCGGCAAAAGAAAGATGCAGACAAGGTCAAACTTACACCCGTTGTATCCCTCACGTATCAAGAATAAGTGAATGGAATCAATATGCTGAAGCGTAGGTGACGTCTTCACCGACAGCAAATGAATGTTTGAAGCAGAACGTTTTGTGCCGGCCCATGCAGTAGGCGAGTGATAGCGATAAGACGTCTTTGTTGCAACCTGTTGCGAATTACAGACCATCTACGTTCGAAATTTTAATTTTGCGTGGCAAGAACAAATCTACCGCACCTGATCACACCCGCGAGCGATTAGGCGGAAGATAAAGAATGAGATAGAGACTGGCTCCAGGAACACATCTGAGTCAGAAAGGTAGCAAGCCGCTTCTTCAAACTGATTGGCAAATGAAAAAAAAAAGATAGAGTCACTATAATCGTTATTTAATTCAGAAACGAAAAGTCCGAATTGTTCGGAATACACTTCTAGCCCCGCTTCTAATAATAATGCCGTATACGCTGCTCGCAACGTTTCGACGAAACGTAATGAGCTCAGACATGACACGACAAAATCTTTGTTGAGGCCCTAATGAGTTCACGTACGGGGGCACCCGGGCTGAGCCGATGGCTTCACCCATGACGGGACTGGCAGGTTGAGACCCACCGCATCATCATGGGCTTTCTGGAAAGCCTGGAGTTGTAGATGTTCTGGACACTTGAGGGCGGATTCCCAGGAGTCCTTGGTTTGAAGTGAAGAGACCTCTAAGGCTGGGCGCAGCCAGAGCATGTGTTCAAAATTTCAATAGTCGTGCCCGGAATTGCGGCATTCCTGTGAGTTTTCCTGATCAATTAAACGTATTAAGCCAGGAGTAGGGTAAGATCTAGTCTGTAGCATTCTAAGCGTAGAGGCCTGGACCCTGTCAAGCTTGGGGTGTGGCAGGGGCAACGTTCTAAGGCTAAGCTTATAATGAGTGGTAATTTCATTATATATATGGAGCGGGTCTTTTCCAAGATCTGTGGGAATTTCTGAAGCTCCAGGTTCGGCTGCGCGGTTCGTGAAATAAGGCGCCGAGCTATGGGTAGCCTCATTCGGCTTACTACCATTCTGTCCAGTGATGTTTCTTAAGTGGACAGGGAACCACGAAATGTGGTGATATCCCTGATCTTTACTTCTGATAGTGAATTCCTGATCCCGAAAGATCCCACTTGTTGTTTCCGCTACCAATCCGTACGAGAAGGAGCGGAGGGCCGAGCGTGAGTCCGAGTATATAAAAGCTGGCTTCTTACAACCATTCATAGCTACAGTGATAGCAGCCTTCTCCGCCGCATGGGACGTCTTGACGCTTACAGAAGCTGCGTTATTAATTTTTCCCTCTATGTCCATCACTGTTATAGAGAATCTTTCCCTGTGGGATACCGTGGTGTGTCGACAAAAAGCGCGTCTAGCTTGTGTTCATGTAAATTTTGTGGGATTGCCCTTGCCCGGGCGTTTCTCCGGATCACGTTATATAAAGGATGAATGTTAAGGGGTACAGGGTCTGTTACGAAGTCAGACCTGGTATCTTTGCTGAGAAATTTAGTGGGTTCGGGATTTACCGGGGTTCAATGCCGGCCTCTTCCAGGATTTTAAGGCTAGGTTTAGTGGCAGAGAGCCGAGTGGTTTCAGCTATGCAATCTGCTTCGATAGCCTCATCAATAGTATTGTGGATTCCCAAGGCCAGCAGCTTTTCCGTGCTAGCAGACTCTTACAGTCAAATGGTCCTTTTTGAGCCCCTTAAAATGAGAGAGTCAAGCTTAGCTTTATCAGCTCGTGTCCATTTTAAATAAGCTCAGAAAGCGCTTCGTCATAATCATGATCATGATCATCATCATCATCATCATCAGGTTTCTATGTTCACTGCAGGATGAAAGGTTCCCCTTGCCATCTTCAATTACCCCAGTCTTGCGTGAGCTGATGCGAACTTGCGCCTGCAAATTTCCTAATTTCATGACCATACCTGGTGTTCTATCGTCCTCGGCTGCGCTTCCCTTCAAATCGTACCCCTTCTGCAACACTAAACGTGCACGGCTCATATGCGCTACCCATTACATGGCCTGCCCAACTCCAATTTTACCGCTGAATGGCAACCGGAATATCAGTTATGTATCCCCGTTTGGCGCTCCGAGAAGATGGCGCCGGGGCGGCTCATAAAAGCTGTGGTTCGGCGGATATCGTAGAAAGTGACTGGATGGAAGATACTAAGATTTGGCCACAGCTTCAGAGGGCATGTAAGCGCTTTCGGAGCTAATTACGTCTTGTTGAAACAGCGCGAGCAGCTTCGTTGTTTTACTTAAAGATGGCCTAAAAGGTATTCCAAGATGTCCAAACTTACTGCTTATGAATTTATTCAGGGTCAGAGTGTTTCGCTATTCCTTCTTTAATTGACGCACGCTTTAAAGGGGGCATGGGTCATTTTTTTTTTCAAAATTGAGTAATGCATATGAAGTTGATGATGATGATCAATGTAATGTATTGTGGCGCAAGGGCCAAATATGACCCGAGAGCACCAGGCCAGTGTTATTGAGTCCGAAGTGAAGCGACGAATTACGAGCAGTGGATGTGACGGGGCTGTAAAGGGGTTTAAAAGATGGTCACTGTTAAATGCGTAAAACCTACATGTAATAAAATTAGGGCCTTGACTAATGCAGTGTGCTATGGACAGGAAATATACGTTGTGAAAGAATGGCAAGATACAAAACAATGTCCGAGCCAAAAATTTTCAAAAAGCACTACTGCCTTAACAGAGCCCTTGAAACATGAGGATCTCGATGCGCGTGCTATAAAAATTCTTATCACAGCAGGATCCTCTGGAGAGAGGATGCGCTATGAAATTATCGGGCTAGTCACATGCAAGAAGTTAAAATAGGCTCTTTCAGAAACGCTGTGCCTCAAAAAGTGCCTAATGCATTCAACAAATGCCGAATTATAGGCACTCGCAGTGCTTCCGCTCCTTCTTCAACGCGTTGTCCTGCGAAGGCTGCAGCGGAGCGGGGCGTGCCTGCAACGCTGCGCCTACTGAACGTCACCGTGACGCGCACTTCAAATTTCATTTTGGATGTTAACATAGACGCTGCTACTTTCGATCTTGGCGCCAACGATGCGCCAAACGTAAGCCAAACGCGTTTGTCCTGAACGAGCCGCAGTACGCTCAGCCAGCGGACTCGTCGAGGCACCCGGCGGCGGCTGCGGTATCTACTATACTTAGCAGACCACAGCTAAATGCAACTGTAGTGCGTATGTGAAGCGTTTGTTTTGTGTACGACAGGCGTTTTGTGCGTGCTCGTGCTCATATGCTCCAGCCTGGCCGTGCTATGTGGTGCAGCCTGGCTCGTAATAATAATAATAATAATAATAATAATAATAATAATAATAATCGGCCTATTATATGTTCACTGTAGGAGGAAAGCCTCTCCTTGCGATCCCCAATTAGTCCTGTCTTGTACCAACCGACTCCAACAAGCGCCCTCGAATTTCCCAATTTCATCGCTCCACCTAGTGTTCTGCCGTCCTCGACTGCGTTTTGCTTCTCTTGGTATCCATTCTCTAACCCTAATGGTCCAACGGTTGTCTAACCTGCGCATTACATCACCTGCCCAGCAAAATTGTTTTCTCTTATTGTCAATCAGAATGTCCTCTATACCCGTTTGCTCTCTGATCCAAACCGCTGTTTCTGTCTCTCAGCCCTATGACTAGCATTCCTATTTCCATTGCTCTTTGCGCGGTCCCTAACCTGTTCTCAAGCTTCCCCATATGTCAGCACCGGTAAAATGCACTGATTGTACGCCTTCCTTTCGAATGATAATGGCAAGCTTCCAGTCAGGAGCTGACAATGTCTGCTGTATGCGATCCAACCCATTTTTATTCTTCTATGATTTTCCTTCTCATGATCAGGGTTTCTTGTGATTAATTGACCTAGGTAGACATACTCCTTCACCGGCTAGAGACTGACTGGCGTCCTGAATTCTTATTCTTTTGCCCGGCTATTCATCATTATCTTTGTCTTCTCATAATAATATTCAACCCCACTCTTACGCTTTCTCTCTTAAGTACTCTATCATTTGTTGCAGCTCATCTGCAGTGTTTATGAATAGAACAATGTGATCGGCAAATCGAAGGTTGCTGAGATATTCGCCGTCGATCCTTGTTACTAAGCATTCCTAGTTTAATAGCTTGAATACTTCTTCCAAGCACACAGTGAATAACATTGGAGAGATTGTGTCTCCTTGCGTGACCTCGTTCTTTATAGGTATCTTCCTGCTTTTCTTATGTAGAATTAAGGTGGCTGTGGAATCTCAGTATATATTTTCCAAGGTATTTATGTAAGCGGTCTGTACTCCTTCATTACGTAATGCCTGTATGACTGCTGGTATCTCAACTGAATCAAAGGCCTTTTCGTAATCTATGAAAGCCACATAGAGAGAGGTTTATTGTACTCTGCAGATTTGTCGATTACCTGAATAATGGCATGGAAGTGATCCATCGTAGAATATCGCTTCCAGAAGCCAGCCTGTTCCCTTGGTTGTCTAAAGTGTAGTATTGCCCTTATTCTATTCGAAATTATTTTGGTGAATGTTTTATTTTTCCTGGGTGTAAGCTAATGGACCTATAGTTTTTCAATTCCTTAAGGTCTCCCTTTTTACGGATTAGTATAATGTTTGAATTCTTCCAGTTTTCGGGGACCCTTGCCGTCGATAGACACTTATATGGAGAGCTGTCAGTTTTCCAAGCATTATGTCTCCTCCATCTTTGATTAAATCTACTGTTATGCCATCTTCTCCTGTACACTTGTAATATACCGGCTGAACCGACGGGTAGTAGACACGTCCAAGTTGCGCATTTTGATGCGTTATCCATAGCTCAATAAGAAATGAAGTGTGCCGAGGCGTCCAACCAGGAGCGGTCAGGAATGAGCGTGCGCTGGCAAGAGTGCATATGGTCTGACTTTAAGTTGCGCGTGTTTCGAGGCTAGTTAAGTTTCACAACTAGTCGAAATTAGCGAGACGCCAATGTTTAAACACCACGCGGGCGGACGCTGACGAACGTGAGCATACGATAGCTGGCTTGCCCTGGAAGTACCTAATCATCATTGAAATTCGAATGCATATTTTCGCTTACTTTAGATTGCTTATTAAACTTCGTGAATAAATACACACAGCAACAGTAGGAAGGAGCGCACCGATTGTAACACCCTTGTCAGCTATTGGGCAATAGCAGCTGCATATAGGAATCTGCATTTGACCCTTTTCGTGTAGCAAATTGTTCTAGAGAAACGAGATGACGCTTTCGGCGGTGCGCCGCACGTCGCCTCAGCGACAGCCCACGAATACGAAACCATTACCGCTTTCACCTTGCGTCTGTGCGATCAGCTGTAGGAAATGCAACTTAGTTTTCGCTAACGCACCGTGCTCCAATCATGCCTGATTGAATCATGTGGATTGAAGACGTGTGTAGTAGTTGGTGGCAGAAACAGTGACTGGCCTATTAAGGAATGGAATGAATCTGTCTAACCAAGTTCGTGGGCCATTGCTTCAACTGTCTGTACGTGTTACCGGCACTTCAACATGCGAGGATACAGAAATTTGCTCATCTGCCAGCGTTGTATCGCCAACCTTCAAAGAATGTCCTTCAGCCCGGAAACGTCGGCAAGAGTGAGTACAGCTCTTTAAAGAATGGCAAAGCAAGTATCACCCCTTCTTGTCATATACGTTTCGCACATAGTATCTACTCAATATCTACCCCAGCAGGGACGCAATCCTACTCCCACTCTATCACCAACGTGTCAATAAGCGAACGGGTGCATACTTGAATACATACGCCCCCTATACGCAGAATAAATGACGGACTGCACTGAGAGCGCATGAATGGTTGAACCTGAATGTTTCGTGACGGTCCAGAAGAGTAAGCGGGTTAATAGCGATAATACCTATTTGCTTCAAGGTATTACAATGTACAAAAAGGCGACGTTTCATGCCTTGCACGCAGAAACAATAAATATATTGAAACTGAGCACACCCGCGAGTAATAAGGCAGAAATAATCGCTTAGGGACCACACCAAGGAAATTTACTGAGTCAGAAATCTTACAAGCCGCTGCTTCAAAATAACTCCCAAATAAAGAACGAAGAGCAAAACACACTAATCCTAATTCAGTTCATGAGGGGAAAGTTTGGGTAGCTTGGAACTCATATTTAGCCTCGCTTTTGAAACAAGCACCATATACACGGCTAGTTCCGTTTGCACATAGCTTAATCAGCTTCTAAAGCACTTCTGCATGTTCTCTGAAGCTGTGGCCAAAGCTTCGTGTCGTCCATCTAGTCACCGTCTACGATTTCTTCAGAAGCAGAGGTTTCCTAAGCCGCACCGGCGTCATACACATCCATTCTAAACGCGGAGGCAACGAAGTCAATTCAGGTAAGCAATGGACGCCTCACCACGTGGTCAATCATCTCAGCGGCCACGGAATCATGGCGAAAGGAGTAAATGTTACGAAAATAACCATCCATAAAAGACTGAGCCGCAGGCTTCTGTTGAAAAGAGACTATTTGAGAAAATGACCGAGTGCCATCTCATTCCTCTAGACGAAAGTGCTCCGCAAAACAGACGTACCGTAAACTTTTGCCAAAAGTCTCCCGGTCACTGTATACAGAGTGAATAAAGTGGGGAGGGGAGCAGAAGCTTGATGTGGGCGAGCTGATTTTGCATAGTTGAAGAAAGGAGCGCTACGATGACACGATTAAAAGAGGAACATGTACATGTTCCTCTTTTAGTATGTGTCTTCGTAGCGCTCTTTTCTTCAAGTGGGGAGGGGAGGCCAGAACGGATACACGAAAATCAGGTATTTGGTAGAGTGATTACTAGAAGTTGTTATAAGCGGGGACATGTCTGAAAAAATATTACGCTCACTAGGGCCTGAAATAAGTATTATGGTAAAGCTAAGGTCCCCAATAAATAAAGCAAGCTTTATGCTCACTCTTCCTTTCCTGTTTGTTTCATCTTCCAGTCACTGTATGGAAGCGCCCACCAAGAAGCTTTAAAGTAATGAAGGAAAACAGAAAAATATGAATATTCGTTATTTACTTTCAGATAGATTATTATTACTTTTTTGAAAAAAAAACCCTTTCGCACAGAGAGTGAGTGCTCCTTCAGTTTGTAGTACAAGGTATATTATATAAAGACCCACAATCTGTGCAGTCAAGCTGCCAACACGGTGCCGGTGTATTTTATACCAATAGCGGTGTCGTCTCGTATGCCCCCTCGCATGCGCCCGCTTCGATCCAAATTTGCGCATGTTACTTCCTCTCTACCACAGCAGAAAGAAATAAAGGTTGAAATGAACTATCCATTTGTCTCATCTCATGCTGAGGGCAAGATATTAGATTTACTTTGTCGTTGTGATTAAGGTCAAGTTATTTGCTTTGACGCTGTTAAGCCTACATAGACGATGCCGAAGTGTAAAACTGGTTTGATTCAAACTTAGCAGATGGCGCCACAGCCTTAGCGCTAGGGATCCGTTGATGAAGCGGTACGCTTTAAAAGCCAAAGTATTCACTGCGTCATCATTTTACTACTCCGTTTATGCACGCTGTGTAATGACGGTGCCTATGAAACGCCAACTAGACGCCGAGCAGATGACGTAGAAAAGAACAGACGCACACACAGCCCTGTCTGTGTGTGTGTGTTTCTTTCTACGTCTTTGTTCAGTCGCGCTTACACATTATATCATGGATTTAAACCAACTAGCCCGCCTGCGTATTTTACCTAAATTGACAAGGAGGTGTCACGCACGCTCAGGTAAACATGAACACATCTTGGTCGATGTGCGCGTAAACTAGCTATAAAAATGCTAGAGTGAGGAATTGCGTTGCAGCAGCGAGTGAACTGACCTCCGTGCATCTCTCGCTTTAATGCGAACGAAACGTCGAAAGCACAGCCCATACGAAGCTACAATCACTACACGCACTCTGTAAATATCGCAGATCGCTTTGAAGATGAGGCCCGCGCCTGCACGCACTTTGGCCACGTCACAGATATTTTCAAGGTACGGCGCCTGCAAGGCCACGCCGTAGGCATCAGCCGCTGGAGAGGAACGTTCCCCCATCCCTCGCCTCACCCCCGTGCCTCGCGCGCGACAGGAGAGGGCATGCTTCCGTCCCGCTTTCCTCGCTCGCGCACGCGAGATTGAGCCCATTGATCCGCGTTCCCTGCTCACCCTCGCATGCTTTCACTAGCATATACAGTCTATGGCGCGTGGCGACGATTTTATTGCCCTTGGACTATACGGAACCTCATGGCAACGGCAACGTTGACGGCGACGGTTACGCCGACGGCAGGAATACGCCTGGAGTGTCAATATAATTGCAATCGCAATAAAAAAAAAGACAGCATAAAAGTATATGCTGCGTATAGTTACAGACCTGAAAAATTTCTTGTTGATGCCTTCAACCGGCTACGTCCCCACCGACTGCCCGGGGCCAGTGTCGTTTCGGGGATCCGTCGAGAGTTGTAACACTTGCAGTGCGAGTGCCCGACTGTCTCGAACGCGCGCGCGGCCCTCGCAGAAGTCTACCGTGCACACAACCTTCCCTGTGCAACGGTGGAATATCTGCTGCACCCCTCGGGCTGCATCTCGAGCCAGAAGCGCCTCTTCCGAGCGATTCTGGTGTTCGCCGAGGAAATCGCCCTAGCTGATCGCCTCTGAGCCCCCTCCCCACGCATACGGCGGTTCGACCGCTGCTGCTCCTTCCCTATTTCTTCCACCACTCTTTTCTATCCCTTCCCCCCTGTGCAGCACGGTTGAGGTGTCCTCTCACGAGAGACAGTTACTGCGCTGCACTTCACCCCAATTTTTCCTCCTTTCAAAACAAGAATCTCTATCTCTCGAGAGTTGCGCTCCGCTCTAAAGCTCTGATAAGCAGCTCTCTCATAAGCAACGTTTTGCATAGCAAAGACTGCGAGGTACGGGAACATAGGTGCTTGCGCAAGGTGAATTCGCATGTCTGCTGGCACGAACATTTGCATAGTATTGCACTACGACAGACGCTGCGGATCCTTCTGATGCTACAGACGTCGGTTGCAGGCGACAAAACGACGTCGAAAATATTTTGATGTGTTCGCCTTCCTCATTGGTCGAGGCGCCGGTAGCTTCTGTAGATCTGCACGGAACTCCTCACACAAAATGGTACAGTGCCGGGTGCCTCCTTATGCAGCTGCCATGGTTCTCTTTAAAACAACATCCGTAGTCATCACTACGACTATGCCTTTCTTCCGTCAAAACTCCGACAGAATCATTGGCGCATGCGCACTAGTTTTGAATGTTCCGCAAAATATTAAATATCGCACCTAGCCATTTAGAAGATCACGTGCAAGCAATGCACAAACACAGACGCGAATGAAGCAGAATAAAGAGAAAAAGCCCTAGAGTGAGGAGAACGGCGCAAAAAAAAAAAAAAAATAAGCGTCGCTACATTGAAATCTTCTTTTATTAGGCACCTTAGGTATAACACTTCTTTGTGGTTCCTGTGTATTTTTTCAGACATTTGGCGTACTGTTCAGCGCGGTCAGTTACAGAAAGAATTTTGCGCTTTTCTGGGGTGACAGTATTTGTAGTTGGAAGCTTCAGTTTCAGTTTATTATTCGTTCATAAGAATTTGTTACAAAATATGGTATACAGACAAGGGTCCCAAAGTCAGAGACTGCACCGGGACCCTTGGATTAGAAGTTATACAAAAAAATTAAGCGGAATACAGAGCAGAGAAACAAATCATGAAATAAGCAAAATATAACCAAGAAACTGAGTGACGACACACATAAAAGACAAAAGGAAGAGGAAAGATGCACAATCAATGGTAATTCCACAGCTTCTAAATCGCAAAATAACATTGTAGGAAATTAATCAGACAGCAAATAATTCTTGAGCTTATATTTGAAAGAGTACAAGGTAGTTGACAACTTAATGGAATATGGAAGACTGTTCCAAAGTTTAAGCGCGCAAAAACAGGAAGCCATCTTTCCGTGATTAGTATTACGTAAAGGCAACAAGAAATTTCCTTGTGCTGCAAACCTTGCGTTATTGGCATTAAAAAGGAGATCAGAACTAACAAAGTTGTAAGAAACTTGTTGAGTTAGTAATTTGAAAAATAATATCGCTAAATGATAGTTAAAAAAATCAGTAACTTGAAGAATGCGGTTTGTACGCAGTTGTGAAGAGGCGTTAGAGAAAAAATGGCTTCGCGTTATAATGCGGATACCCTGATTTTGAATGTGCTGAATAGAGGAAAGATGACAATGATAAGTGTTACCCCGAGAAACGATACCATAAATGATATGACTATGAATGAAAGCGAAGTATAACGATAATAATGCTTCTTTGGAAAAAGATGCACGTGATTTGAGTAGTGCTCTAATGCCAAATGCTGTTTTTTTGTTTGATGTGTGCAATCTGGTTAGTAAACTTAAGGTGGGGGTCTAATTTGATGCCGAGAAAAGAAACACAAGTGGAGGCAGGAATGTCATGCCCATTCAGAGTTATGATCGGAGAGCAAGGTAAATGTCTCTGTGATGACTTAAATAACATGAATGGCGTTTTCGTAGGGTTTATAACTAGAAAATGGGCGTTACACCATTCAGTAATTTTTGACAGATCACTGTTTAGTTTCAATGTTAGCGAAAATAATGATTTATCCGAGAAGGCTTGCCGGTTTTATTACGATAGCAATTATATGGGCCTTCCAGGTACATTTCTGCCGTCACCGTCTTCGTCGCCGTGTGGTTGTGTATAAAGTCCCAGGACGATAAAATTTTCGCCGCGAGCTGTATGCTGTATGGACGAGAGCGAGCGTTCGAGGGTGAGCCGGCGATAGCCACTCAATCTCGCGCACGAAACGAAGGAAAGCGGGGAGGAAGAGGGCGTGCCCTGTCTACCCTCGCCCGCAAGGCTCAGGTGGGAGACGGAGGAGGGGGGGGGGGGCGCATTCTATGCGTTCTGCTCAGGACAGCCTGGGCGGCCGCACGCGCCAGCCCGCAACGCTGTATCTACTGATAAAGTCAAAAGCTACTTATCGAAAATGAAGCGGTCTGAACATTTCTAAGAACAAATTGTCACTGAACCACGCCACAGTTCCGCCCAAAAGGCGAAGCATCGATTGCAATAGCAAATTAGTGAACAGCTATGCGAAGCAATTATAGTACGTTTACTGCCATATAATTTTTTTTTATTTACAAATACTGCAGGCCCTATTCGGGCCCAAGCAGGAGGGGTTACATCAATAGTAACAAAACAAGGCTGGAAATAATAATAAAAAGATAGAATACAGAACAATAATAAAGATATATAAAATATAATATACAGGAACATCAGCCTTTGAAATTTAGACTTATCAACATAAATACGATATAGGAACAACAGTTGTAGTTTGCAACTCAACAACAAGTACTGACAAACCATGTACACACAACAGGTCACTCAATTCAGCATAATATTGCATACATAGGCATGCTAAGTAAATTGAAGAGCATGGTGGTAAAAAAATTAAATTTCGGGGTTTTACGTGCGAAAACCACGATCTGATTATGAGGCATGCCGTAGTGAAGGACTCCGGAAATTTCGACCACCCTGGATTCTTTAACGTGCGCCTAAATCTAAGTAAACGGTAGTTTCGCATTTCACCCCCATGGAAATGTAGCCGCCATGGCCGGGATTCGATCCCGCGACCTCGTTCTCAGCAACCCAACACCATAGTCACTAAGCAACCATGGCAGGTAACAAGCATGGTGCCAGGCGCGCACAAGCAAACATGAATATATCTTGCCTGTTGACCGCGGAAACTCGCTATCAAAACGCTGGAGTGAGTAAACCCGGGACAAGCAGCGAGGGAATTGATCTTCGTGTTGCGTTTAGCATCAACGCGATCTAAGCCGCGAAACCGCAGTGCGTGCCGTACTCTGTCTCCGTCCTCGTTGGTTTATTATGGCACTGGACGTTTTTGCATTTTTTTTATTGATATAAAGTTATAGCTGCAGTTAACCAAAAAGCAATAGATAGTATTATGTGGCTCAGTTGCGAAGCATATATAAACGAACATGGCATACAGCTGGTGGGTGTATGCTATGCGATTTACGCCAGCCATGTGTTTACTTCGCGGTGATTCATGGTAGCAATATGCAGACGTAGCTGCTGCACCCGCACCCGGCTAAATGCCATGGTCGTTTGTTCGTGGAACGTTTGGGAGGGCTGCAATCACGGCACGTAAGCGGGCATGTTACGTAGTATTTTTGTATTTTGCGGGCATCTGCAATAAGCTGAAAAACACTAATATCTAACAGACAAATAGAAACTGTTCATTCAGACCCTTTGCAAACCGCTCTACCACTTTCCAACTGGAATATTTGTTGCCAAACTTTGTTTCTCGCGAAATTGTTGAAGTAATCTTGACTAAGTATGCAATTAGGCAGAATACAAAAACATATTGTGACCTACTCTATACTATAGTCTGCAAGATGCATTTGGTCTCTTCGTCTTAGAGTGCATCGGCATATTTCTAAACATGCGAAACACTAGCTGGCACACTTTTCATAAACAGTTGATATCGCAATTCAGTCTTTCGTTTGTATCGCACAGACATCCTCACAGTCGCCGACATTATGTTCTTGGAGTGAAAGGTGTCTAGTTGTACATGCGTTTTGTCCTTTGCGTATATGGCAACACCTCCTTCTCGCGAGCCCATGTGTTGTTCCCAAACGATTCCAGACTACCCGTAGATTCGAAGCAATGCATCTTTATTTATTTGATTTATTATTATTTGTAATTATTATTTTTTGGGGTGGAGAACTTGAAGACTGCTGGGGCCGTATTCTGAAACGTTCGCCTTCCGCGAAAGTCACATTCAATAAACAAAGCGACTGTTTACCCGTGACGTCAGCGTGCACTACCAACGCGCGCTCTCAAACGCTTCACATCGCATGAGAGATCGCGTCCGGCGAGGGCAGAGCGGCTCGGGTGTGTTGTTTTCGAGTGTAGTGGCCGCAGTACATTCTAAAAATTTTAACACCCTTAATGGTGTAAATGACTTGTTCCATGGGTGACACCCTTTTTGGGTGTATTGCTACACCCCAAGCAGAGGGTGTAAATTAACACCCCACAAATGAAAAGGTGTTATTATCACGTCACCTTGCCTATGGGTGTAAAACAAACAACACCCTTCCTATATGGCTGTAACACAGACACCACCCTTTCAATATGGGTGTAGCATGGACAACACCCTTCCAAAAGGGTGTTATCGCTGCAGGTATTTTAGCGTTCACTACAGCCATGTAGTTAATGGACAGACTAGCTGTTGTTAATGCTACCTAGCCTTAGCTATGATACTACCTTGTTCAGTATGAGCCAGAATGTGTGAGCCATCGTCATATCGCGTTTCTGGTCTGTCATGTGGTAGCATATATAACGTGTGACCTTTTCAGGAAAAAAAAAATTGTTTCACGATCGCAGCAATGCACGCACCCTATGCTTTTCGTCATCTTCCTCTGCAGTGATAGTACGCCGCCGGCAGGATCCAGAGCGCAATAACAACGCACGCTGCAATAAGGACACAGGAGGTCCCGCACCTTGGTGCAGCCGTACTTATCACTCCATGGAAACAGCACACAACCAGAAGCATGATGTTACATGCACTTCTGAAATAATTAAAAACCTCCACTTTTCTTGGTCAAAAATTTTCTCAGCAAGACCAGCTTGACCAGGAGGGAAAGCCACCACAGCTCGTTGTAGCTCGTATTGAATGCAATAGAGCGCAAGCAATGCATGGATTGGCGACGGTAACCAGTGCAGTAATACAGAAGCTTATGTTTGCCTGTCAAGCAGTTTTTTTGCGTTTTAAGCACATATTTGATACCTCTATTCAGCAAAGTTGTCATTTATCTCCACGGGATGCTTCTACTAGTACCATCACATATATAATGACCTAAAGGTAGCACTGAAAGCCAAAGAACAAAGTGCAAGAAAGCGCTTCCATTTAGAATGTTTCAGTATTTACACACAAAACTACGTGTAGCTGTGGGTGCTGTTTAATATATAAGCATGCACTATTTCCTGAAATTTATGTATGCTCTATTTACTGCCAGTGACCTGCTTATACCCAATAATTTAGTTTATTTTTAGTGGCGTGTGTTGCGGCTGTCTAATTTTTTATTTCTTTTCCCCAAACAGTATAGCTAAGATCAGTTCTTTGTTTGCATTTTTTACTTTGTCGTTTGGCATTATCTTTTTGTCTTTTTATGCTATTAAGCGGCCAATTATGGCCTCTCAGGTTCGCGCCCGCCAGCTTCGCGCGCAACTCTCGGAGGCCATAAGACAACGCGTTAGGAAATGCCGTTCTTGTCGTTAACGTTTCATCATCGTTTCTTCAACTGAGATAGAGGGGTAGTGTCCCTTTTCCTGGGGGTGGGGAGCGGGCGATCAAGACGGCATAGTTCAGCGGCGGGCGGGGGAGTAGGTTGGTGTTGGTTGTTATCGCGAAATTCGCGAATCCTGCGATTTTTTTTATAAGGTAAGCATTTCTATACTAACCCAACAAGAAAAACCATCCGTCCTTCAGTCCGTACCGCACGATATCTTTCAAAATAGAACCCGCAGCAGTGAGTGCATTCACCTTCGTGCTAGCTCTCGCTTCAACACGACCGAAGCGGCGAGAACACAGCGCTCACGCAGCTTTCAGCTCATGCCGCACTATGCGCTTTTCGCAGATCACTTTCAAGATATGTGTACGCGCGTCTGTTTTCAAAGCGAAGTAAACGGTGAGAACACAGCGCGTGAAGTTTTCAGCAGTGGGCACACTCTGTCCACAATGCTGTTCGCTTTCAAGATACGGTTCGCGCGGCCGTGCCACAAGCAGCCACCGGCGGAGAACGGTTGATAATGGTTCGACGCGGATGAGAAATGCTAAAGAGCGATAACGGCTCAAAACGAACGGAACGTCACCAGCGCACCTGGCTCCGCCACCTGCAGTACTTTGCTTGCGCCATTCACTTGGTGCTGCCGACCACAGCAGCTCGTGTCGCTGCAGCGCTGTCGCTTATACTCGTCGGATCAAGTCTCAACATTGATAACGACATGGAGTGCGTGTAGATGAGGAAGAGCCACAATGCTTACGCATACTCAGACAAGTCCCAGAGGAGTTCCTGTGCAATTTTTTTTACCGGAAATGTGGAGTCGGCGGTGACCCAGAGTTGACAATGCATCTAAGAGGGCTGCGAAGCTTTTCTTTTTATGAGAGTCTTGCCCAGCTCCCAAAGATCTGCTCAAGCTAAGACTTGCTGATGGCTGTATGTGTTTTTTTTTTATTGTCGCATGCCCTCGAACCGCCATGAATCCTACTGTGTAATGACATTAGAGCAGTATTCACGTCAAAAAGGAAATGCAGCCGGTAATTGGGCTGCCTAAGGTTTGCGGCCTGGCGGCAGCTCCCCTCCCCTCCCCCGTTTCCGTTGACAAGTTAGGGGAAGGGGTCTAGAGCAATCTTATACCCCCCTCCCCACAGTGGCGTAGCCAGAAAATTTTCCGTGTGAGGGGGGGGGGGGGGTCCCAATTGACCATGGAGGGGGAAGGAGCGGGACCATTGCCTTAGTAGCAAAAAATTCACTGTTAGTGAGCGTTACAAGTGCCCGGCGTGCCCCCCTTGCCTACGCCGCTACTCCCCCCCTCCCCGCAATCGACGCAAATCAAGCTATCAGAACGTGCTTGACGCGCATGCATGACATAACATGAATGACATGCCGCGAAGCTGGCATGGATGTCTTGACATGATCATCATCATCAGCCTATTTTGGTGTCTATCGCAGGTCGAAAGCGTCCCCAGGGATCTCCAATACCCCTGTCTTGTGCTAACTGGTTCCACGTGTCTTCAAGTTTCCTAATTCCGTCACGTGCATCTTATTCTCTGCCGTGCTCGACTGTGCTTCCCTTCCTTTAGCACCCATTCTGCAACTCCAATTGACCAGCAGTTATCTCCCTTACGCATTGCAATGTCTGCCCAGCATGACTTCTTCCTCTGGATGTCAACCAGAATATAAGTTATCCCCGTTTGCTCTCTAATCCAGATCGCTGTCTTCCCTTCTAATATCGTCACGCCTAACATTTTTCATTGCAAGCTTCTTTGGTAACCTCCAAGTTTCGGCCCCATATGTTAGTAACGGTAGAAAGCAATGATTAGCAGTAAGCTTAATGGTCATGATTTAGTAATGCCTGCCGTAAGCTCTCCAACTAATCTTTTATTTTTGTTAATTTCCATGATCAGAGGCGCCTGCGAGTAATTAACCTCAATAAACTTATTTCTGCGCAGGTTCTAGAGGCTGACTGCCGATCATGACATTTCGTTCTCTCGCCAGGCTGTGGAAAATTACTTTTCTCTTCTGCATACTAACTTTCAATCAGACTTTTACACTTTCTGCGCTAAGGGCCTCAAACGTTTGTTGCAAATAGTCTGCAGCGTTGCTGAGTATGCCAATGCCATCTACAAACCGTAAGTTGGTGAGCTATTTACCGTTAGCCCTCACTCCTAACCATTCCCAGTCTAACTGGTTGCACACCTTTAAGTATTCAGTGATAGCATTGCAAATATTTTGCCTTTAATCATGCGAAGCCTTTTGCAGATATCTGGCTATGCAAAGTAGGCGCGTTAGTGCCATCCGCTCGATATCAACATGCGTGGGAAACTTCATTTTTGACTGCTGTTCGGAGTCAGTGCGCTGCTGCCTAGATGCCCCGATCTAAGCATTGCAGCTACCTGATTCAAGCGCAGGTAGCACGCGTTTCATGTATAGCCAATATCAACGCGTTAACTGCCAATGTTCATTTATCATATACTGTAAGCTTGTTCACTTACTCCCTTATAATTAGGGTGTAAATTAGAAAGACTGGGGTGTTCCAAGGGTGTTTCAAGGGTGTTTACAAGGGTGAAAAGATAGTATACACCCGCATCACACCCATAAGGGTGTGAAAATTTTAAGAGTGTACGGGTTCTGCGCACTGACTACGCTTGGTTACGGCCTCTTTAGGTAAAATAAATTGAATAAGGAAGTGTGAAATGTTTTATTTTATATGAATCAACAAATATCGCCGCGAAACAACGCGTGTAAGACGCCACCAAAAAGGCTACTATAAACTACCACCTATCTTATCTCTACTACACTCTACCAACAACCGAACGCCATGAGACGCCACAAGACATGTTCATTTATTCAATATATGTCGAGAGCACCCATCGACACCAGGACGTTAAATGACGTAGGCCGCAACTACTAGATGGCGCTGTTGATTTTCCGGTTTTGCTAAAATCTCCTATCAGCGCAGGCCGTCGGCGGAGGCGTGGCCAGGGCGATAGTTTCGCGGATGGCGAACGTTTCCGAATACGGGCCCTGCAATACCACCTCGTGTCGGCCCGGTATTGCACTATCTCCGGGATCGGCGCACGCTAACCTTTTTTTTTATTGTTTACGCACAAACACGACGAATGCATGAAAGTCTAGCTATATAGAGCTTCTCTGTAAAAGAATACAAACCGTACTGTGTGGCATCGTGACTGGAATTTGTGTTGCGAGGACAGCGGCAGTTTGAATTGCTTTTGGCTCGCGGTCGTTGTTTAATACGCGCGTAACACCGATACTTTTTATCGCGGTCAAGCTCGATAGGGATATATTTTGAGTCTCTATTAAATATGGCAGCTGTATTGTCCGAAAATCGGGATCGGGTTAGTTGAGCTCATTCGCCATTAGGATACAGAAGACAGCCTACGATTGTGATTTACTGCATCCGGAACCTACGATATCGTCATCGAATTTTTCCGTGCAGAAGCACACCATCCGGAATAAGCTCTACAGTGCTGGAAAGTGCCTGGGGAGCGCGGTATATATTCATCATGGGTTTGGACACCTCAGGGAAGTAACAGTCGTTGTGTCGCACGACACAATGGCAAAATCGCCTCTATTGGTAATAGTACTGTAACGCTCCATGCGAGTATATTCACGCTTTTTTTTAGTATTAGATTAATCCTATTCCTCTATTTTCGTTCTCGTTGTTAACATGCAGTGATATACCATTCCATCACGCCACTCGCTGCACGTGCTCGAAGCTGCCGCTACTTCCGGCCTACGTTAATGAACATCAGCCACACGCGAGAGCCTCGTCTTCTCACGGTCCAACACGGATGAAAATTTCGCATGCAACAAAAGTGAAAGAAAATGGCATGCGAAGGCGAACAAGCGCGACTTACTTGTGTCTTCCAACAACGGCAGCCATGCTTGCTGTGTTTTTTTTTTCTTCACTACCTGCCCAGAAATGGGCAGAATTTTTTGGCCGGGTGCGTTCCGTTCGCCTTTCCGAGGCAGTTGTGGCACTGAACAGCAGGCTTGTGCGGCCAAATGCAACAGTTGCATGGGAGATAAGAATCTGCATGCCGACTGTTTTTTGTTTGCGCCAGCAAAGCGGCGCTGGTGAATAGGGCTCGTAGCGTCGCTAACCCAGGTCCGGAAACGTTTACGGCCGCCGCAGATGTGCTGGTCAGTCACTCTGGTTCCTGCACAATGGGCGTCTTGCGCTGGAGTTTGAGGTATAGAAGCGGCGCCTGGTGGCGGCGCGCAGAACGTTATCTGGGTAGTACAGGATTGGGTAGTATTGAGCCCTGGCTGTGGCGAAGCACGTTTCTAGCTCGAGTTTTACGTCGATTCGCACTTTTTTCTGCTCTGTTGCGAGTGCGAAAAGGCTCGTCACTTCTCACAGACCACGCCGACCACGCTGCGAGCTAACCGCAGCCTATAGTTTAACTATAGTTTAACACGTATTCGGCGTACACGTCACGGACTCTCCGTGACGTAATGGTGGAAGCAGAAGGAATCGGCGACGCCGATCCGAAGAGACCTAGCTCAGTCTCAATAAAGCGTCACCGTCGTTCCTTCTGCGTCGTGGGCTGCCATGAACAAGGCCTGAATCCCAACATCAGATTCTACTGTTTTCCTTCAAGGCCTCGCGAAGTGGAGCGTCGGGCGCGCTGGATAGCTGCAGTTCGTAGCGCTGTATAAGCGAAACTTCGCGCCATGCTGACTGCTTCGCCTGTCTTGAAACTTGCTTGATTATCTGCGTTCTAAAATTCGGTCTTTTGCACCTACAGTCCCGACGGCAGACCGACATAGCAGCAGGCATGGCTGGTGATTCACGATTCGAGACCCAGCCACAGCGGCAATTAACAATTCGACAGGTGCGAACGCTTGAAGATACCAGGTGTGTGCAAATGACCACAAATGGTCGGGTTGAATAGGTGACAGTTCACTACCCCACTGCGAGCAGCACAGGTTGGAGTGTTAAATGTGCTCATCCTTGACCACAAGCCACGACGTTGAGGCAGCGCAGCAAGGTGGTATTGATTACAGCACATCAATGTTCGAGCACTGTCATTAAAAGCTACATCAAGGGAGCAGCGTACGAGCTCGCGCTGCAGCGCGATTTGCACGTACGTTACTGCGAGCTCATATGCGTTGCATCACTTATCAGTTGCTAAAGGGACATATGGCCGCTACTATAGTGCAGGCATAACTACTTGTCTAGCGGCTGCCGTCGCGGCGCGTACGATCGTGCGCTCGAGCAGTTCGTACATGGCGGCATGCTGAAAGACCGCTGCCGTCGCAGCGCGAACCGTCGTGCGCTCGAGCAGTTCCGTACACATGATGTCTGCTTATTGCTGCTGTGAGTTCATTGATAGCAAGAATTCATGTATAGTTTGGGCGCCTGAATCTAGCAGCGTGCCAACGTTACCTGAAGTTTAACTTCGTACGCGACTCGCCTCACTTGCGATTGACAACGCGCTAAAAACTTAGCCGCTTATTTCTTGAACGGCGTACACGTATTCGGCGCTGCATAATTTATTTCCGTTACGCAACGTGCCACTCCTGAAAAAATCTTCGGCGCCCGATATTCGCTGCAAGCCGGGGTACAACAAAACCGAAAGTGGCGGGTCCATATTGTAAACGTGCTTTCTGAAGCAGACGACCGAGCTTAAGTACTACCCAGTTCAGGACAGAGGGCGCTTTTTAACACCATTTTCACAGCACCCCCTGGGCAATGCAAGAGCCCCATTACGCAAGGAAACAAGAAACGATACCAAAAGATCCTCACGGCAAAAAAAGTATGCTTTCAAATCAGTCATAATTTTAATAAATCTAATGACTTTCTAAACCATTCCGCTATTCGCTTACATGGACAATCATCGTCGATGGCTTCTGCAGAAATGTTTTTCCTTCAACGCAGACGTGGAGCGATGCGACGTTTTCGGTGCTGACAGGGCTCGCCATTGGTCACGGGCAGCTCCAGACTCTCGCGTCCTACAACGTCTTCGACACGTACTCGCTGCAGTGGTGAGCAGTACCCTACGCACATTGGGCGGCTTGTCAACATGCTCACTCGACTGTATGGTTCAAGCAAGTGAACGCATCTTAGTGAGCCATAAAGGGCAATGAGCACGTCACTTGAATGTGCGTAAACGAAATTTCAAGTCGAATTGTTTGAGCAAACGATAAAGTTTGCAATGAAGGGCCGTACTGCCAAGGGAGATTCGTATATTGCGCAAGCAGTTCGTACTCAAGAGGAAGTAGCAAAAACATTGTTGAGGTGATGTACCTGACACTGTCACGTAAGAAAAACGGCAAACACTACTACAAAAAAATCTAAAGAAATGTGAGAGCTACGATCACAGGCCTTTTCTGACAACGCACTCTCGTTGTCTTCCACTAAGTTTGCTTTCTTGTTCTTATCGTCTACTAAAGTCTCAAAGCTAGCCAATAATAATACCGCTCAAGCACCAAATACGATGTCTATGTCCGTGGAGATAGAAGGTTTCTCAACTACCATATATTGAGTCTAAAGAAAAGAAACAAACAAATATTCCACGTGAAGAGGACCAAGTTCATGTTGTCTGGAGCCTTGCTGTGATCAAGAAGCTCCAGAAATTTTTATACCTTCATATTGAAGCATTTATTTCAATGCAATAATCTTATTGCTTATTATTCATTTATCCATTTATATTGCAAATTATTATTCTAATTGTGAAGATGATAAATAGGTGGTTCTAGACAGTGGTAAGACGCGTAAAATCAAGGTATTTCCAAGGTGTTACAATAAAAGCAAACATGAAGCGTGTTTGCTTTTATTTTCTGTATCTCCACGCAGCCCAGTGTCATTGTCAGTGTTAGGAAACCAGATCAGACCAGAATAAACGACAGCGCTGTGGCTACACAAAGTGCTGCAGACGGCGGCACAAGGTGAATATCACCCAAGCAAACTACTGCAGGTGGTGACGCCAGGTGCGCTGAGTACGTTCCGATCATTAGAGAGTTTTAGAATTGGGGACCCAATACTCTTGGTCCCCAAACCGCGTTGGGTAATCTGTTCTTGGGTGTAGATGAAGAGCAGAGTTTGAGAATCGAGTCAAATGCAGAAAGCGTTGGGTCGAGCACTCGGGACGCCACATTGGGGAAAGTAAGAAGGTGCTTGAAAGCAAAAAAGAAAACTCTTTCCTACAACTAAAAACGAACAGAATGCATTTCCGAGCAAAAATGGCCAAACAATAAAATATAATAAACTGAATGACTGCGTTAGTGTTCTGAATTAATTATGCTGTCATAAGCCAAGGCGTCTTGGGTCGCTCTTGCGCGGGGGCTCAATACGGCCTGGGGACCCAGGCTGGCTTTCGATTTTTGGGTCTTCAGTTAACGCCGACGCAATAACCTGAAAACAGTGGCTTGGGTTCTGCGCGGGCGCTGTTTTCTTGGGTCCCCAAGCCATTTGGGTACCCAATTCTAAAGCTCTATTATAAGCCCTTATCACTCTTTAACACCTTATCCATCGGCGTCGAACCACTATCAACCGTGATCAACCGCACCCGGGCGGCGGCTGCGTATGGCGTGGCCGCGTGGGCCCCACCTGGAAAGCGATCTGCGATGGGGACAGAGTGCCCCGAGTGCTTGTTGCTTCGCCTGCGTTGCCACCGTTTAGTTCGCGCTGGAGTGAGACGCGTGAGTCCTATCTCGAAAGCGAACGTCTTACGTGACGGACGGATGGACGACGGACGGGTTTCCTCGTTTCGTAGGCACAGAAATACTTGCGCACTTAAACGTAGCAGCATGCGAGTTTGCGCCTGTGCGCACGGCATAGCAGCGACATCAAGCGTCTGAGCTAAAGAAACATGCTTTTCATGTGTTACTGTGCTGAGCTGCGGTTGCAGCAGCACGCGTGTTCTTTGCACGACGCGCGAACGACGGTTATTGTACATCAAGGTCATGGTTATGTGCTCTCCTCAACGGCAAGCCCGACAGGAACAGCTTGCATTTAGAGTGAGACTGATTACTGACGCACCTACATCCTGAGTGCGAGTGCAAAGTCACATTATATTTGTCATATTTCGCGGGTTTTCTCCATTTGCCGGAAAAAGTAAACACGTCATATGTAGCTTGCTGTAAACGCCTCACTTTGACGTGCTTTACGATTCTGTACAAACTGCTACGTGAGATTCTGACAATTAGAAAAATATCGCAGTTTCGCCATACGGCCGAAACAATCACGGCGATAGCAACCGGTTAGAATAATGCATGAAATGTAAGACTCGTAGCTATAGTGGCAGTATGAATTGAAGAAAACGTAAAGTAAGTAAAAATGAGCCTTTGTACTAGGGGTCCCCTGTTTGAACGCTGCCAACCGATAATTTTATTGAAGTTTGTTAATTACAGCCGTCTTTATTAACGACTTTACCACCACTTTCCCGTATCAGGTATATTTCAAACCTCTTTCCTGGGCCCATCAGAGATGTCGTGCACAGCCGCGTCAATAAGGGTACACCATTTTTAGGTTTGAACTCTTGTATTGTTTCGAACTTTTAATATTTAAGTGTGAGAAGATTTAAGACAAAAGGCATGTGCTGCCGGTGTTTTGTTCCATGACATTTGTTTGTGGTCTGCAATTATCTCAATTATGAGGAATAAGTTGGCCAAGAATATAAGAGCAAGTATGAGCAACTTTAGTGATAGACCGGTGCGGCAATATAGCCCGCACATGCCACATGTAATATAGCATGGCGTGGCATATAGCCTACATATAATACCTAACTATATGCTCAACCTTAGGGTGACACCAACAGCAAAAATTCGCTTGGTGTGTCCATTTAATTGCTATTCAAATAAAACAATGAAACAATAAGTTATAGAATTACTTTTATTGAAATCATTCAACGACATGAACTAAAAGAAATTCTGGTGGTTTCTCAACGAGACTGTAAACAACATTCGCGTCGTCTTCAATAAAAGTATCCGTTTTTTTTTTTCAATTTGGTGTATGATAGGTGGACGCCCTCTATACAGGGCATAGTCCTTATATAAAAGGGTTCAGGCCTTGCAAAGTACTAGTCAGTTTTACGCACTTTAAATCGACTGATTACTCGGCCCTTTTACATCCAAGGCACATAAACGTATCGCATTTCATCTTTCCATCTCATTCGCAAATCACTGACACCACTTGCATGGCGCTCTTTGTCCATATCTGGCCCTTGCGTCACTAACACCACGTATGATCATTAAAAAGGTTCACACAAATGCAGCAAAGCGGAAAGGGCGAGCCAAGGACTATAACGAGTGCATAATCACATCGCTGTCGTCTTGGCATTGTCTTTATTAGCGTACTCCTATTGCTCTACAGCAAAGGCAGTTTACGCACAGTGGGGGAGATATGCTCAAGCTACTTCAAGCTGCCCGTTCTTTCCTGCCCCAGTGTGCGATACAGAGCTGCGCCACTTTCTTGGGTCATGACCATTCGTTTAATTAACCTACGATGGGCCGGTATTCATCGCAGGATGCCACCAGACTTACCTAAATGAATTCATGGAACAAATTTAGGATCATTTGAAAAATCCATGCTGAAGACGAGGCTTCAAAATTAACTATAACAAATCCTATATTTCCGAATAGCAAACTACAGCGTAAAGGTGATGACGATATTTATAATAACGAAGGAAAACGTCTATGATGGGCTATGAAGTTGCAGGGGATTAGCGTTGGAAGTTAAATTTGTAGGAGCCGTCAGGTACAATGAAAAGTTCCCCATTGGTGTCACGTCCGTCGGCAGAAATTGATGATTATGTGGACCGCAGGCCAAACGATTGAATGAAATGGGCGCGTCGCCACTTTGTAAAAAATGTCTTCTTGTGAGCGGTGTGCATTAAACTCTGTATTGTATAAACTCATGCTGCGAAGGAGTCTTGAAAATTGATCCTTGAGGGACACCAAAACCAACCACATATCACGTTTTGAACGAAGACGGTGACGACGTTATGAGAAAAGAAAATCATACCTAAATTTATTGGCATGATTGTCACTCAGGAACCGGCTTTTAAGATTATAGTTTATTTGTCCGATGGTGCAAAGTCCCGAATGTCGTTTATCGGTTTTCCCAGGGCCTTCCTGATGCTGCCACTGGTTATGACCCTGTCAAATCTGCTGGGCTGTGCGCTGGTCTTCAGCGCGGGCGGGTTCTTGGCTCGACATCTTGGATTTTGCTTCCAGGACTTCGAGACGTATCGTGGGTCACCGTCTTATTTACCGCTCATTGACATCTCACTTGAGGGAACTGAGAAATGAAATAGACTTCCAACTTCATAAGCAATTGCTTGGCGCACTTGCAAACAAAGAATTTATAAGTATCTTCAAGCAGGGATGCGATGTAATGAAATGTCTGGAAACAGAGCATGGGTCAATATACCGACACTCAGTCTTACATTATTTTAGGTCACGATTAACGTTTTTAGCCTACTTCCGTTACGTTCAAAAGTTGCTGCTCTCTGCTATCTAGCCCCTGAAATATCGATCTCTATCGCTAATGAAAAAAGTAAATCGAATGTCAAGAGGTAAATGTTAGAAGGCCTGCCCATATAACGCACATCATGGTTTGATAGCTTAAAAACAACCATGTTTAATCGTACCGTAATTCATTCAAACTGAGGCATGCTGAACGCCAATTCTACATTGGCAGTGAGACAAAACTGGTTGTGGTTGGAAGGCTGCTTTTATTTTAGGTTCCTTTGTTGAGTTAGAATGTGTGGACGCTGTAGTTTCTGTTGGCAAGGTGGTACACGGTTTTAGCGTTTTTGGCCTTCTTCCTCCAATACAGATTGTAAGTGATGGTTTGTTCAAAATATTGTGTATTGCTACAATGCCTGAAAGCTTTGCGAATTTACGTCGTCAGTCATGATGAAATAGATTCTGCGGATATTTATTTTTTTCTACGTGTAGCTTGTTTTATGGCATAGTAGTTTATTTAAAAATTAACATGGAAGTACTTCTAATACGGAAATTGCAGTACTGATTTATTGTACTTTACGTCTATGAGCCCAACGGCCATAAATGTCTAACCGATACACCAAGAGCTGGACATCAATCAGCATTTTTCCTCTAGTAGCCCTGGACTTCTCTACGTCAATTAAGTAGGCTGGCCCGTACTACACTGACTTGTCTTGTTCGGTTGGTTTAGGCTTGCCTGACGTTTTGGGATAGATCGGAAAGCAGACAAAAAGTAAAGCCAGTTCCACGCAGTGAAAGCTGTCAAAACAGGGAAGCCGGCGGTCGTTTTCTGAAGTTCGAGCTCGTGTTTAGCGTAGTTTTTCTGAAAGTTTTTTGCCTCGTTGCTATCAATTTGCTCGATTCGAGCTTCTGTTCCAGAATGCACAGACAATTCAGTTGCGTGACGTTGTGATCAAATCACAGTCTATCACAGGCCTTGCAGCTATGGCCGCACTCACGGTCGGGAAATTCTCTCTTGAACCATCCATCGGCACCCTTCGTTGGAGGAATCTCTCTGCGTCGACGTATCTGCTCGGCCTCCTACTCTCGAAATTGGGGGTTAGTTTGGCCCGGCTGGCGCCTGGCTTGGGTAGCCTTCTCTTGAAAGTGGGCGTTGGCTTGCTTCCACCGGCGCTTGGCTTGCGCTTGCCGTTCTGGATCATCGGCGGTAGCGGCTTTTCTCCGCTGGCGCTTTGCTTGCACTTCTCGCTCTCGAAGTTCGGGATTTGCGCGACGCGAGCGCGGTCGCACTCGTGCGAGCTGCCGCTGCCACTCGCGCCGCGCCGTTGAATAAAGAACCAGCTTTATAGAAGGGAAAGTGTAGCTTCCACGGTGTTACGAAAATAAGTAGCGGCAGCACATGGAACATACGGGGGGACTCGGCTGATGGCGCTGCTCAAACAGGCAGAAAAACAGGCTTGCTGCGGTAAAGCTAGGGAAATGATGGAACATGTTTTATTAGAATGTGAAGATATGCGGCGAGCGGTCGATTTAGGGGCACCACTGGCCCCCTTGAAACCCTTGGGAACAGAGAGCAGATGGGAAGTAAACATATTCGCAATGGAAATTAGTAAGAGGGGATGGAATATTGGTGGAAGAAAAGTAGGGAAATGACAAGACAAAACGGACACATACAAAGTTCACAAGAGCAAGTCCGAAAATTTGGTTATGGGAATTCATCCTATTTTTTTTCTTTTTTAACCTAGGCACAAAAATGGGCAGTATAATAGCGAGAGCTTGGTGGTTCAACCCACCACCCCGTTCCAGAAGGTACGCTCATAACATCCATCCATCCATCCATCCATCCATCCATCCATCCATCCATCCATCCATCCATCCATCCATCCATCCATCCATCCATCCATCCATCCATCCATCCATCCATCCATCCATCCATCCATCCATCCATCCATCCATCCATCCATCCATCCATCCATCCATCCATCCATCCATCCATCCATCCATCCATCCATCCATCCATCCATCCATCCATCCATCCATCCATCCATCCATCCATCCATCCATCCATCCATCCATCCATCCATCCATCCATCCATCCATCCATCCATCCATCCATCCATCCATCCATCCATCCATCCATCCATCCATCCATCCATCCATCCATCCATCCATCCATCCATCCATCCATCCATCCATCCATCCATCCATCCATCCATCCATCCATCCATCCATCCATCCATCCATCCATCCATCCATCCATCCATCCATCCATCCATCCATCCATCCATCCATCCATCCATCCATCCATCCATCCATCCATCCATCCATCCATCCATCCATCCATCCATCCATCCATCCATCCATCCATCCATCCATCCATCCATCCATCCATCCATCCATCCATCCATCCATCCATCCATCCATCCATCCATCCATCCATCCATCCATCCATCCATCCATCCATCCATCCATCCATCCATCCATCCATCCATCCATCCATCCATCCATCCATCCATCCATCCATCCATCCATCCATCCATCCATCCATCCATCCATCCATCCATCCATCCATCCATCCATCCATCCATCCATCCATCCATCCATCCATCCATCCATCCATCCATCCATCCATCCATCCATCCATCCATCCATCCATCCATCCATCCATCCATCCATCCATCCATCCATCCATCCATCCATCCATCCATCCATCCATCCATCCATCCATCCATCCATCCATCCATCCATCCATCCATCCATCCATCCATCCATCCATCCATCCATCCATCCATCCATCCATCCATCCATCCATCCATCCATCCATCCATCCATCCATCCATCCATCCATCCATCCATCCATCCATCCATCCATCCATCCATCCATCCATCCATCCATCCATCCATCCATCCATCCATCCATCCATCCATCCATCCATCCATCCATCCATCCATCCATCCATCCATCCATCCATCCATCCATCCATCCATCCATCCATCCATCCATCCATCCATCCATCCATCCATCCATCCATCCATCCATCCATCCATCCATCCATCCATCCATCCATCCATCCATCCATCCATCCATCCATCCATCCATCCATCCATCCATCCATCCATCCATCCATCCATCCATCCATCCATCCATCCATCCATCCATCCATCCATCCATCCATCCATCCATCCATCCATCCATCCATCCATCCATCCATCCATCCATCCATCCATCCATCCATCCATCCATCCATCCATCCATCCATCCATCCATCCATCCATCCATCCATCCATCCATCCATCCATCCATCCATCCATCCATCCATCCATCCATCCATCCATCCATCCATCCATCCATCCATCCATCCATCCATCCATCCATCCATCCATCCATCCATCCATCCATCCATCCATCCATCCATCCATCCATCCATCCATCCATCCATCCATCCATCCATCCATCCATCCATCCATCCATCCATCCATCCATCCATCCATCCATCCATCCATCCATCCATCCATCCATCCATCCATCCATCCATCCATCCATCCATCCATCCATCCATCCATCCATCCATCCATCCATCCATCCATCCATCCATCCATCCATCCATCCATCCATCCATCCATCCATCCATCCATCCATCCATCCATCCATCCATCCATCCATCCATCCATCCATCCATCCATCCATCCATCCATCCATCCATCCATCCATCCATCCATCCATCCATCCATCCATCCATCCATCCATCCATCCATCCATCCATCCATCCATCCATCCATCCATCCATCCATCCATCCATCCATCCATCCATCCATCCATCCATCCATCCATCCATCCATCCATCCATCCATCCATCCATCCATCCATCCATCCATCCATCCATCCATCCATCCATCCATCCATCCATCCATCCATCCATCCATCCATCCATCCATCCATCCATCCATCCATCCATCCATCCATCCATCCATCCATCCATCCATCCATCCATCCATCCATCCATCCATCCATCCATCCATCCATCCATCCATCCATCCATCCATCCATCCATCCATCCATCCATCCATCCATCCATCCAGGAAATGAATTTCTTTAGAGCAATATCCAATATAGCCGCTTTTACCGGAAGCGTACGCTGGGTACGAGCCGTGCTCGCCCTGCTGGCATTGCGGCATACCTCAGCTGCCGCTTTCTAATTGCCAGGAGACTAAAAAGCCTCTACTCACGCCCATACAAACAAGCCACAAGTGAGTGAACAAGACGTGCGACTTTATTGGCCGAAGAAAAGCAGTGCACCTTCTCGTACAATAGCAGAAATAAAATTGGAATGTAGAGGTACTGTGAAACTCTTAACGCGAGCTCGTAAACTGCTCACTTTCGTCGTCGCACATGGCGGTCTGGTGACGAGTGACAACCAGCAGCATAAGCAGATTCGACAGTGTCCCACCTGTTTGCATCGAGAGTCGCCGTAACTTGCATTGCGAGGCAATCGGGTGACGCAGGCACCTGCCGCCGTAGCCAACACAGCGACATGGACTAACCGGCATTTTAGCGTTACCTCTTTTCCAACGTGCACGTATCTTTTTATTGTTTCGCATGCCGCTAATGTGTAACTCGCACTTCGTGTCCCACATCCTTTCAATATGGGCATGGTCGGTTTCTTGGACATCGCCATTTTGCAGCCACTTTTGCAGGCTTTTCCACCCATGTCGCTATCAACTTCATACACTTCGGACCATGTAATCACGCATGCCACATCATGACCGATGAAGGCGCACAAGCCTAATTTGCCCACGACTGCACCAGGACAAGACGTACGGGGAGCGCAATTAGGGTGCTTATAATTGGGAGTCTTTGTCCCTGTATGGCCTTTAGGAGTAGATGCTTTCCTCGAGAGAATGTTGCCCCATGCAGCTGACCAGGCCGCCACATCCGAGAAACATAACACGGCGACCATGATCAAATGGGACTAAACATTGACTAAACGCTCGTGACAATGTTCCGGCGGATCCCGTGCTCGATTTATTCGCACGAATGACGCGTCATCATTTGAGTTGAAGAGTGAATCTACTCTCAGCTTCCAAGAAAAATGGAAGGCGTCAGGAGTTAACTGCCCTTGCACAGCTTTTTTTTTTTGTCACTATCGTGTGAGCGTGTAAAAAAAATCCAGCAGAAACACGGAGGAAGGAAACTGAGGAGAGGCCCTACCCCCTCCGTGCGCTAGGAGAAAAGTGTGGAGGAAATGACATAGTAAGTCCTCCTCTTTCTTGCTGATTTATTATTTCTTTTTTTGCCGTGGCAGCCACGCCTTTCGGGCCACAATGGCGGCTTTGTTTTAGTTCTGTGCGCTCACACGTGTGGCTCCGTAGGTATCGTACCGTGGCAAAGGCGCTATGCGGGCAGGTTAGCGTTGGCCTCCGTGTTTTGTGGCGCTGCGTTAGCTGGACCGTGCTCTCCAGGATTTTGGCTGTGGCCAAGTCCCTATAACGTAAAACTATTCCAATATGTTTCTATTCCAATCTCCTGACGTCAAATTTGCGTAACCGCCAACGCAAGCACCGGGCGGTCACCCGCAGGGTTGTCTGAACAGACCAATCAAACACTCTCCTCGTTCATAGGAGGTCACTTTTGCTTGCTTGAAAAACTATTAACATTGCCTACACTAAGCGGCTTGTCGTATCTAATTGGCTGACAAGAGGCGAGGAGAACGCTCAAGTGGAGAGGGATTCTATGGGGCCGAGCCACTGCACTGAAAGCCGATAACCAGATGAAGAGGGTGGTGCCGGCGTCTAAGATTGGTCGGCTTTCCCTTACTTAGCTTGCGGTGGCTGGTCGAAAATCGCGGCGGCATGCAACGGAAGCTCAAGAATGACGCTAAAGTGGACCCTCAGCAAAGAAGAGTTGGCAGAATGAGGGGGTAAACCTGCCGAAAGTGCTCGAAGACGTTGCACGGCCACGCAAGAAGTTTTATTCTACGCAAATACACCCATGCTCTCCGGCAGGTGCGAGTAGCCAGCGTCTGAGCGATCGACGGCAGCCATCTTCTATTCCTTTCGGAACGGGGCAGCCTGCGGCTATTCCGAAGAAAATTAAGTTTTGTTCGGCATATTAATGCATCTTTATCGCGTACACGTCACTTCGACGCGGTGAGTTCTTGCGGTTTTGTGACGTCGCGTGACAGGCAGGTGAAGTGGGTGCAGCCCGAAAACTTTTTACCAATAGCCGAGGGCTAATGGCGAAAAGGGGTCGAATAAGAAATAACTGTTTTTTTTTGCTTTTTTCTGTCAAATCATGCATAATCAGTGTGTACACACCATATCAGATGGGGAGGTATCGCGGTTTTCGTGACGTCGCGTGACAGACAGGTGAATTGAGGGTGGTCGAAAAAAGTTTTTGACCAATCGTGGAGGGCTGATAGCAGAATTGGAATAGAAAATTTCGGAATAGTTTTACGTTATAGCGCCCCAGATGGAACACGAGGAACGAAAGTTCGTGAAATGAACGCGCATGCAACGCTGTACGCAATGTGCCGCACCACGGCATTGGCTACGGACGAAGGAATATTACCGGGAAATATTGCCCTCTTTGGCGGAATCATGCTAACGTGCTAACGATTGTTTAGTATTGCTGCGGAGCGCGCGCGTCCGAGCACCACGGTTGCGCGCAGCGCGCCGTGGTTTCGTGAGAAATGTAAACAATAAAGGAGAGCTGGCCCAATAGGCGAGCAACGCCATGAGCAACGCCAACTTCCGGCTTCACTTTAGCTTCACAAGGAGTGACGTCAGGGCCTCTCCTGAGTTTCCTTCCTCCGTGAGCAGATAGCACAATGGCGAACAATGGCGGAGGTGACGCAGGCGTTACGCACTCCCCATACGTGGGTCGATCCCGAAGTTAGTCAACTGCCGGGCCGACCCTCGGCGGAGGCGCAGTTCACCATAGGAGCATTGGTGGCAGGTGCAGGCCCACATACACAGCGTCGCTGGTCATCCTTCTTCACAGAGTGGAAGGGCACTGAGATTTTTGAAATTTAGATACAGCAGCTCTATTACTTTGTTAGATTGCCCAAAATGTTGATCCAATGAATCAAGAAAAATGAGCGGGGTGTCCCTAATTTTAGAATATTATTACAGTGATGTAGAAATGACAACATGAAGTCAGTGACAGTGCTATGAGTGTCACCTCGCGCTGGCGGTGATTCTGATAAAACTTGGCAGTCAGCTTCCGATGAGAAAATATTCGAGGATGCACCAAAATCTTGACAAGACTATGTGCTCACAATAGCAGAATGTCTACTAAATTGCCCTTAATAACGTATTCGCGAGGGCTAGCCGGTTAAACTTTATAACTATGATCAAATAATGCGACTGAAGTAAGGACACACGGAGAAACAAATACCCCTAACCAAGTGCTTTGGTATTTGTGTCTTTGCGTGACCTTGTTCGAGGCGTGCTATTTGAGCTCAGCTCGGAGTTGCTGGTTTTGTTAAAAGAAACGTTACCGTAAACGTAAAGCCATCAGAATAAACCATGACCAGTGAAACAAAATTCCTTTATTTTATGCTGGAGAGGGTCCAATGACTGAAGGTTAAACTGGAAACCAAGGAACACAGTACAAAGCCTCTAGTTAGAGCTTCTCATTATACATTCTGCCCTTGCACATTTTTGCCTTTTCACTTTATCAGACGCGTCTTAGGCTTAGTGCGTGACCGGAAAATAACACGTATATTAAGAAACAGCAGGTATTTTATGCACAGAGTGGGTGAGGGCACAGAAAAAGTTTTTGCCCCCGCAAGTATATAGGTTTATCCAACGGCTGGCAACTTTGCCTTTAAGGGGAGAGATATAAACGTGGCTGGGGACAAATTAAGTTTTATTTTTCGGTAAGCTTTTGGGAGCAAGTAAACTTGACGACACAAAAACTGCACGGACTTCAGTTCCATAGCGGTCACTGTGAAATATTCCCGTCAGATATTTCGGTGCGTAGCAAAGGGTCAGAAATAGTACACAGTTGTTTCAACTATGCTAATTCTTTCATCAAAGCTTCAATTCGAGCTCTGTGTCGTGTACACTAGGTTTTGTTTACAACCTTAAGGGTGTTAGTCATTGGGAAAAATCGGCGCCTCCTATGTACGCCAAGGTTTTTGTTTTGAAAGTAGGTGTGCTCCACTTCGCTATAACACGTATTAGCTGCAGCTTAAAGGGGGTGACGCGCACATTGCGTGTAGCGCTTACGATGCAGTCATTTAAACTTCGCGATTTAGGTTCGTGTTTCAACCCCGATGTGAGCTATTCGCCAGTGGTGTTCCTGTCCTTAAACTATGCCGGTGGCTTTTTGACGTTCAAGGGAAAACTAGCCAGTTACTGTTGAGCGCCACATAAATTGCAGTGTAATGTAACGTCGGCAAATTAGTTAAGAAGGTGAGTTTAGAAAATTTGCTAGCACAAGTCGGAATCAGCTAGCGCTAGACAAGGGTGTCCATTGCAGGCCTTTGTCCTGCAGTGGACATAAGAATAGGCTGAAGATGTTGTAGATGATTTTCGTATTTTATAACAGCAAACTGCCACAGATGCGTGAAATGCTCTCCTATATCTGCAAATTAACACAATGTAACGCGCGGGGCTGCCTTCCCAGTGTCAAAATACGTGTTAACGCGACCTATATTACCCGGCACGTTCAGGCACAATGTCAGACGTTGTGAAATCACACTGTGCGCAATATGCACATCAAAAAATTAAGGCGATGCAGCATTACTGCGATACGAGCACAGATGTTTCTATTTAGCCAGGGAGGCCGCGCTCGCAGCTTTCCGCCCTATTCTCTCTCGACGAGTTGCGATCACGCAAAATCGCCTCTCATACCCTTGCAAACATGCCATTACCGGTTCTGTTCCCTACGAGATTTTGCAACGAAACAACAAGCGTTGCCTAAATGTCCTCAGTGAAGCGAATATGTTCCTTCACACGCATAAATTATTTGATTAAACGAAGTATTCTTCGCCTTCCTCTGCGGCATTTAGCACGTCTGCTTCGTTGCTTTATCACCGATTAGTGTGGGCCAATGTGCGAGATGATGTTTTTAGATAAATCAAAAGTGGACCGATCCCGGTGAGGATATAATCCCCGGTAGCGTGGATGGCGTGGTGGCATCACGAGCTGCAATCATTGCGTATCACGCCACTATCCAGGGTCAGGTGGCGGCCTCGTCCTTGCTTCGTACTATTTGTGGCTCCATAGGAAATGTCGTTCAATGGAATTTCAAGAAAGGTAACGATGTCCTCGAGAATCATAATCAGTAGTGTCTGCAGAAGATTATAAATATAAATTTAATACTAATGTAGGAAATGTGGTCACCGAAACTAAAGGGAATAACTGTGCGTTACAACTAAGCATGCCCATGAGACTACTCCAACAAATGAACTGCTTGCGTACGTTGTTGAAGCACAGTTACGGCATCACTTTAACGTCGGCGCTGCCCTCAGTATTGCTTAAGAGAGCTAGAGCTTCGAGTGAAGGTTTGTTTGTGAAGACTGCCAGTACGTGTTTGAACAAGACCATCTCAACTCTCTGCCGTCGGCGTCTCAGTGCCGAGTTAAACGCCACGGGAATATGCTGAAACAAATAGGCACTACTACGGCAGCAGCAGTTTGCGAAGGAATGGGCTGAAAATCATCAGCCTTCACTACGCAACGATTCTTTCTACTCGCAATAACGCTAACTAATGGCAATCAAATCCTCCTCGGATTCCTGGTATTGAAGCTTGCAACGATTTATAGGGGAACTCGTGGCTGAAGAGTCAACTTTTGAACTGCTGCAAAAATTGTGATGTTTTTGTCATTAGAATATCTTCATTTCAGCACCCTACACTAACAAAAAAGCACACAGCTGTCATATTGAGCAATCAGGTGTGTCAGCTTGGGAGAGCTATCATTTAAAAAATAATTGTGTACTAATTGTTTGTAATTAAATGCCTTCTGGATGGTTCATAGTGCAGAATAAGGGCAGTAGCGTATATTTTGTCATTTCTTGTAAATGTCATCACTCTAAAAACAATGTAAATTTTTTTCTTATTGTATGTCTAACATCTGATACTTTCTTCTGTAGGAAAATATTTAGGTATCTCAAAAGGGCCTCAACCTTGCCCTGAGAATATCTTTCCTTGTTTTTTAATACAATGAATTGGTAAGATGCAATATACAGACGAGGATCCCAAAGTCAGAGACTGCAACGGGACCCTCGGTTAATAATAACAAGGTAGATATGTATTAAGGAAGAGCAAGCTAACAAAAACAAACGAACACCATCGCGGAAATACAAGATAGAAAGATGATATCAATGAAAAAAATTGTGTGTGTATATGCCTATAGTGCATTAAAAAACTGTCAATACATACAAATGACAAATGTAGTGTAATGAATGATGTAAACTTAGTTACACATATAAAACAGCTTAAGGGCATGACCAAATGTATGAAAGGATGAATATTTAATGCTAACGGGTAAACCATTCCACAGTTTTATAGCAGCGAATGATGATGTCATTTTTCCATAGTTTGAATGAACCATAGGTAGTAAAAGATCAGAGTTACGTGCAAACTTGGTATAACTGTAATTGATGAGATGCCTGCAATCAATGAATTGGTATGAGAGCTGCTTAGTAAGTAATTTATAAAACAAAATAATTAGATGATATTTGGACAAGTTTGTTACAACAAGGATGTTACTTTCACGAAGTAGAGGAGTAGCACTGGTGAAAAACCCACTGTTAGTGATAATGCGTATTGCTTGGTTTTGTAAGTATCGCTTACGCTTATAATCACCTTCTAAGCAGCATTTGGCGAAGCACTTTGGAAATGATAGTTTTACTAAAGCATTTGTGCGGCCAGAGATTTTAGAACACACTATTTTAACTTAAGACTAGAAATTATTAAAAAATTCCTAATAAATGTGCCCTGCTTCATAGGTCTGACCCTCATCTTCAGTTCGAACCTGCTCTACGGTAATTGCTTTAAGTCGTCTTCGCTTTCTTTTTTTTAGCTTTAGAACAGTGCAGCGTATTTATCTACGCTAGTAGGCAAGTGTGCCGCAGCCAGAGTTAATGTTTTCTTTTTTAATTTTTAGCTCTGCTCTACTCTCGATGGAACGTCTCCCATGATTAAAAAGCGCAAGGAATAAACTTTCTAACGCGGGCACTTACTCCTTGTTTGCCTTCTTGCTAACTCTGTGGCCGCGTATTGAGTACAGCATCATCGGCCGTGCTTGCTTAGTGACTGTAGTGCTGAGTTGCGAAGCACGAGGGCGTGGGGCCGAAAGCATGGGGCCGAAATGCCAGAACACCCGTGCACTTAGATACGTGTGTATTTTAAAGAGCCCCAGGTGGCCCAAGTTTGGCATCTGCCACAATGGCTTGCCTCATAATCAGATTCGGCACTTGAAACCCTATATATAAATGTTAATTTGAATACAGCGCTCATGGGCGCTCTCAGTGGCGAGGGAGCGCCACCGTCACGAGAAGAGAGTTTCTTCTTCTCCACGGTGCAGACTGCAATCAAACTTGGTAAGCAGCTTCTTTTATACGTTTGGTAATCCAAAATAACTTAGATTAGAACATGCGCTTTTCTGTCGAAAATCGTGATTTTAGCCCGGCATCCCCCCATAATACAGTCGAAGCAGCGCGTTCCTCAAAATTTTGAATGTTGCTTGTTGAGTCCTACGGTTCTTAAGAGCTGCTCATGCTTTTGCATTTTTGTTTTATTCCTCTATTCATATTCTGATACGACTTATTCATTTTGCTCTTGTGTTAGGTTGTGTATGTGTAATTATACTGTTTGGCTGTTCTCATGCTATCATTACGCATATACTCCCCTTGGAATGTTCTTTCGCATTCTTTGATAATATCTGTATATACTAGAGTTCTATAATGTTTGTACTTCGTAAGTCTTCGGCCCAATAAAACAAATTTCAACTAGTGCTTTGTGTTGCCAATGCAGCATTCGTGTTCCCGTTCGTCATCTTCCCCGAGGTCGTCAAGTCAATGTCCTTGCCCCGTCTCTGGTCGGGGATATTCTTCGCCGCTCTTTTCCTGGTGTCAGTTGATGCAATGGTGAGTTGCCCCAGCATCCGGAGAGGTGGTGTCAAAAGTCACAGGGAAACGTGTAAGGCCTGAAAGCACGCGAAGACTTGCTGCTTGGCTGGTTATTTTATGCGCAACGATGATGTACCGTAGTGAGTAGTCAGACTAGCAGCAGAGGTAGCGCAATATTTCCAAGGCAGGCTTGGACCCGTCTCCCCTCCATTACAGCTTCTCACGACACTTTGCCTCTAGGAATGGTTAGCTTTCGCATCTTCCAGTCTCCCTCTATAGCGCAAAAGCTGCTAAAGGTCCCCTCAAAGGGACCCTGAAACAATTTTGACGACTTTGTGAAAATGTATTGATTCGTTACAGTTGGCGCCTCTGATCGTTAAATGACGCATTTGAGCGCTCCGCGTAAAGTGTATAATTTATAGTAAGGTTATGAAAATGTGCACCACTACCGATCGCAGCCCGCCACTGCCCGGAGTTTTCAGCCACCCCTGACCAAGTGACGCTAGCTGACAATATGATGCCAGTAGGAAAGATCCAATTATGGTAGAGCTTAGATCCAATCACTCGGCGAACGTGTTGAGCAGAAAGAGCATGGCTAACGAGGAGGGTAATTTCTAATCATTCGTAGCTTTCCTACTATGAGACGCGTCGCTTAAATTGTGACGTGAATGTGTCGATGTAGCTGTACCCTAGGCGTATACAAAGTTTGTACAAGCCGTTTCAGAGTCCCTCTTACCTTATTGTTAGATGTCGCCTCAAAAATCCTAAAGTAGTAGTAATAGGAACAAAAAAATTAAATATGAGAACGCTCCGATGCGAGACATGGTTAAAGGGGATGAACAAATAGTGCGCCGGCATATATTATTTCATCATCATCCTGGTGTACGGGCTGCCTTCATTCCTGTGTAGATATTTACTGTGGACATAGCGTTACCACTTTCATTCACCGCAACACTATGATGTCGGTTAATTGGTGCCTAACAACGAGACCCATGAACTACTGATATGAGTCGTACTAATAGCAAGCATCGCTGACCCTGCACAAACCAAAGTTACGCAAACAAAAATGGCGAAGGCGATCCGAAAGTGTATTAAGCAGTTGCTGCTTAAATTCGGGGAAATATGTCTAAAAGAATGTGACAGCAGCCATGTAGCGCGTTAAGAGGGAGTGTGCGAGTTATTGCTTACCCGATAACTTTTCTATTGACAGATGTGTTGGACAGTCTTGACCTACGTACGTTAATCATTGCTTTATTTGCTTAGGAGGAGGCTATCGCGAAGATTTGCTTCACGAGTGGCCACGGGACTTGAATGTTTCGCAGTATAGGAGGGTAACTTGTAATCATCCGTAGCTCTCTTAATATGAGACACTTCACACAAATTGCGGTGCGAACGCTTTGCTGTAGCTGTACTCTAGGCATCTACAAAACTTGTCCGAACAGTTTCAGGGACCATTGACGGGCAACGTTTAAAGTGCTGTCTTCCCTTTTTATGCGTGTACTTTTTTGCCAACCGGGATGCTAAATAAGGGGCTGTTGGGGCCTCGATGATGATGCAACTGGAATGCGTAGAAACGTTTTATTTTTTTTGTCGCTAGCACCAAGATTTAACCAACGCGGTTGTCCTTCTATAGTCGCATTTTTATGGGTTTTTTATGAAATTTCTTGCCGGCGAATTTGTATTATTTTATTTCTTGTGGAAGGATGGCACTTGTGTTACAACTATCATGTTCGTAATAGTATTAAAGTTTTACGATGCAGTAGTGTGAAGCATACTTTGACGCACAAAACTTTTCAAAATTAAGTAAAACAGTGCAGTTGTTGTGCGTAGGGAATTCTGATTTTCTATCGTGAATTATTTTTTTATTTGTTTCTTGTGCGCAGGGCGAGGTGTGCACATACACCGGTCCATGCGAAGCTCAAGCAAGGTAGCATAGATAGTGTACCATTCATATTTATCTAATTCCGCTGCTGCAGCTTTCGACGTTTATGAGTTTACAAATTCAGGGTTGTTAGGATATAGTCATCATGGCGAAAAATGGAGACAAAGGAACGAGTGTATAATTTGCACCGTTTTGTACTGTACTTGCTTCTTCGTGCTATTGGCATGTCATTACCGAGATACAACCTCTTTAACAAGTACTGATTGTCCTTAACTAGCAAGATATAACAAGTAAGTTGTGCATATTAAGTGCAATAGGCTTCACATTCTTAACACACCCGCTTCTCCATTACGGTATCCGTACACAAACAACACAGAGCACCACCATTCACCCGGCCAAAATATGGACGGTGATGTGCAAATGATCAGATATCCCGGTTATTAAATAATGTTGGGTAAAGAGCAATATGTAAGAACAATTTTGATACTGGATACTGTTACTTGTTGAGAAAAGAAATTTGTTGCAGCATATAAGTGCCCTTATTGTTTTGTTTGGATTTAAAATTCGTCGTATAGTAGTGTAGGTTCGTGTGAATGAACTGTGAGGGCAACACGCGTGTTGAAAATATGTCATGAACTGAATGCGCACAGAATATATTTGCAACAACCTGAACCGAATGTAAATGTACTTGCATGTCCGCTGGAGCAAACTGGAACAAGAGCAAGCGCCTCTGTAACGCCACATTCTTCTTTCTGCGAAACAAAGGAAGAAATAAGTTGGAACTGATGCTCTTCGACGCCTGTCGATGTTTGTGCGTATAGCTTATCGCAAATTACCACGTGCTTTACGCAGATCTTCAACGTGTGCACTGTGATCGCGTGCGCCGAGGACCTTTTCCCACGTGTCCGCGCCAACAACAACATCAACAAAGTGGCCTTCTTTGCGTGCATTGGTATGTTCGTGTCCGGCTTCCCGACGGTCACCCAGGGCGGCAGTTACATCGTGAAGCTCCTCGAGGACCACACCATCCACGCTGTCATGAGCGAATTCATACCACTCACCGAGATTGTGTTCGTCATGTACTTATACGGTGAGTAGGCCGTCTCGTTTTCGCGTAGGCGCTTTTCTGTGTAGGACGGCAGCGCTTTTGTAGCCGTCGCTTATGCGTTTTGAACGTATTTGTTACGCGAGAGACTGTCGAGGTACATCGACTGTGTTTCGGAAGTGAACATTTCTGAAGTTACAAAATATACGCAACACGTCTAACGTTGGAACCTCGGTGCTGCAGGTGTGTTCTACTATTAGCATCACCAAACCCACATCAAAAACATGTCTGGGAACTTGAGAAAAGAGTTTATAGAAAACCAAAACATTTCAGCGAAATAGAACTGGTCACGCATGACGAAACATTTATGTTACTCTGTGCTCTAGACATCGGGATTCTTATATTGTAAGACAATGATCACACCGATTCCGGTGTTATGTTGAAGCTGCAGCTGTCCTAGTGTGTACTCCCTCCAGTACAACCACCTCTAAATTGCGAGCCAAGGCTCGTCGCTAGAGAAGGAATTGGTGGGAGTTGATTGAGCCAGGAATTCAGTAAACTACTTTGTAATGGATGAAGAGGGGCATCTTGAATGGGTAATGCAAAGGAATTTAGGAATGCTGGGGATGATCGAAAAATCTAAGTGAAATAAAGCAAGGTGGTGGGCAGCCTAGCGCAGTCCGGAAGCAGTGGCAAGTTCGTCTTCGCAGAAAATAGTCCTTATTTGAAGCATGATAAATGGTGTACCGAATAAAAAAAATTATTTGTGGCAGCCGGGTTTGTAACACCTCCGATAGCTGCTGTCGACTTTTCAACTTGGAAACAGTGCGTTGCGGAGCCAGGATTGGGTAATCTAGGCTTTTCATGGCATTAGCATTACAATGTCAATGTATTAGAAAAAATGCCTGTGAAGTGTGGGAAGCCGGTTAGGTCGTAGAGGTAGATACGACATATAATGCAGCTGACGGTGGTCTGCATCGGACCAGCGTTAGCTTAATTAATAAATGCGGGACAGAAGCGTTGCCTAATTTTAACGCAGTTTTCTCGCATTTACCGCTAAATCGCTACTTATTCTTTTTATACGGGAATTCTCGAGCATTGTCAAGACAGTAATGCTCACTTCTCCACAGGGCAGCGAGTCTTTTTAATTTTTTGTCTTACCAACATAACAGGCTGACCAATTTTTTACTCGTAAGGCATTTCGACATTAAACGAAAAGTTGGCCGATCTTGCTGTCTAAATTCTACCCATAGCAGACCTTGGCAGCGACAAAGTCGAGCTTCTCGCTGCCCACAGAGCGACAAGCACTTGTCTATTAAAATAATATGACCTGATGCCACCTGCGGCTGCGACTTCGACTTCAGCAGCATTTACCGTCATTAAATTCCCCGCAGGTCTGAGACGGTTCGCATTCGATGTGCAGTTTATGCTGGGCCGACAGCCCAGCTACTATATGCAGACGTGCTGGACAATCTTCTGCCCCCTGGTGATGGCGGTGAGATGCACTAACTAGAACCATGACGCTGAACGATTTCAATACGCCCAGTGAATGATGTCTGTTTTTCTCTCGTTGACAAGATAACGCGGGCTCCTTTTCCCCCAGCGAGGATTCAGCACTTTCGCAATGCGTATGTGTTCACCTGCACCTCGGTTCTCTGCAAGGAAGAAATTAAACAGCTTTAGGATAACGTCTGTCGCCTTATGTACGTTAAACGCAAGCACGTTTGGGGGACGTTATTTTCCGTGTCTATTTAAGACATGTTGTATAACGTGCGTGAACGCAAACACAAGAAGGGCGTTAGAGTAAGCAGCGAAGCGAACAAGAGATGGCAGCGCCGGTGCTTGCGTCGCGCAAGCGGATTCTTCTGGCCAGCACAACGCAATCGGTCATATTCGGCCATTTCTCAGGCAGCCGAGCCCGACTGAGTCACTTGCGTTTCGCTAGATAGGGATAACGCGGCATAGAACGTGCGCTCATTACCACTGGTAGATCGCGTATGCTGTCTGAACTTAGAAAACAAGCGCGCTGGCGCCGATATACGATGAATCATTCCGTTTCCCGGAGACACACATGCTAGCTAATGAAGCAGACAACGGCTTGTACGCAGCAGACCACGGTAGCGAGAAGCGTTCTCGACGGAATAATCATACGCTTTGAGCTAGCCGCTTTATTTTTACTGGGGAGGAAAACTGCTTTGCTTTATCAAGAACGTTAGGTTCCGGGCATTCATTTCAGTTTCACAGGCAAAACGTCATGGTTACGTCACGCTACGAAAGCAAAACAGGGCCATCAGAGCCATTTTGTAAGCGTCGCGACTACGTCACGTTTCGAAGAAAATGGCGGAATGTCCAGAATAGAGCCTTTGTTGTTGTTGAGCGGACGCGCATGAAGGAAGGACTACAGAAGGAGGAAGCGTGACGTGACAATCCTAAAGCCTAGTCATAAAAAATATTCAGAAGTAGTAGGCCCTATTCACGTGACATACAACCGGTGTATTCTCGCCGACTCGCTTTGGTTGCATCTACTGCGGAGGTTTCGGAATAGGCGCACAAGGTAGGCATGACAAACTAGCACGCCTAGGTTATTGAAAGTTTAAGCGTGTAACGCAATCGGCTCTGTCTTATGTCAATGAGGCAACGCACAGGACCACCTTACCTTAGGCAGACACAGCTCACCGCTTAAAGGGGTACTGAAACAAAATTTTGAAGTCCAGTGAACTTGTGAGATCGGTTCACGTTGACGCACACACGTCTGCAAAACATCAATGGCAAATATAGCTTGGAAAACGTTTAAAATCAAGTTTGAAGTACGTGCTCTCAGCCAATGGCAGAGTTCCTGCATCTCGCGACAGTGACTTCAGTAGGGTAGGTTACCCGCCGCGGTTGCTTAGTGGTTGGGCTGTTGGGCTGCTGAGCTCTAGGTCGCGGATTGGAATCCCGGCCGTGGCGGCCACATTTAAATGGAGGCGAGATACGGAAACACCCGTGTACATATATTTAGGTGTACGTTAAAGAACTCCGGGTGCTCGAGATTTCCGGAGTCCCTCACTACGGCATGCCTCATATTCAGATCGTGGTTTTGGGAAATAAAATCCCGTAATTTAAATTTACAATAGGGTGGCTTTGTATCATCATCATCATCATCAGCCTGGTTACGCCCACTGCAGGGCAAAGGCCTCTCCCATACTTCTCCAACAACCCCGGTCATGTACTAATTGCGGCCATGCTGTCCCTGCAAACTTCTTAATCTCATCCGCCCACCTAACTTTCTGCCGCCCCCTGCTACGCTTCCCTTCCCTTGGGATCCAGTCCGTAACCCTTAATGACCATCGGTTATCATACCTCCTCATTACATGTCCTGCCCATGCCCATTTCTTTTTCTTGATTTCAACTAAGATGTCATTAACTCGCGTTTGTTCCCCCACCCAATCTGCTCTTTTCTTATCCCTTAACGTTACACCTATCATTCTTCTTTCCATAGCTCGTTGTGTCGTCCTCAATTTGAGTAGAACCCTTTTCGTAAGCCTCCAGGTTTCTGCCCCGTAGGTGAGTACTGGTAAGACACAGCTATTATACACTTTTCTCTTGAGGGATAATGGCAACCTGCTGTTCATGATCTCATGTTCATAGCTTTGTAAGCGAGTGAAAAAATGCTCCGTCACGAGTTTGTGCTTTCTACCGTGTTTCTAACTGCTGTGCCAGTTGGACGTTCGTAGCCAGTGACAGCCGCCGCTAGCGTTTATGTTATGGCCACGCAGCAGAACCGGCGGGGCGAGGCCAGCGAGCACGTTCCTCGGCGCTGCGATCGCCCCGGTGTTTTTTTTTTTTTTTCCTGGTCGAAACGAGTGTCTCATTTCAGGAATCTTCATCCGTTTGTGTGCAGGCGCGATCACAAGCGGGTGCGAGACAAAATAATCTTGGAGCTGTTGCTCTTTGAATGTGTGACTTTGCCTAGACGAGAAGAAAGGGGGTTAACTGAGGGACCCGATTTTTATTAGTCATATTGTCGCGTAGCAGTGACGGTGAAGAAGGCAGCAAAACTGTGATTAACGAAACTAGCTATTTATTGGGCGAACATTATCGATCAGGTGATAGAGAAATCTGCCGAATATAACCAACCCTTATATATAGCTTTCATTGATTATGAGAAAGCGTTTGATTCAGCCGAAACCTCAGCAGTCATGGATGCATTACGAAATAAGGGTGTAGACGAGCCGTATGTAAAACTACTGAAAGATATCTATAGCGGCTCCACAGTTACCGTAGTCCTCCATAAAGAGAGCAACAAAATCCCAATAAAGAAAGGCGTCAGGCAGGGAGATACGATCTCTCCAATGCTATTCACACCGTGTTTACAGTAGGTATTCAGAGACCTGGATTGGGCAGAATTGGGGATAAGAGTTAATGGAGAATACCTTAGTAACTTGCGATTCGCTGATGATATTGCCTTGCTTAGTAACTCAGGGGACCAATTACAATGCATGCTCACTGACCTGGAGAGGCAAAGCAGAAGTGTGGGTCTAAAAATTAATCCGCAGAAAACTAAGGTAACGTTTAACAGTCTCGGAAGAGAACAGCCGTTTACGATAGGTAGCGAGGTACTGGAAGTAGTAAGGGAATACATCAACTTAGGGCAGGTAGTGACCGCGGATCCGCACCATGAGACTCAAATAATCAGAAAAATAAGCATGGGCTGGGGTGCGTTTGGCAGGCATTCTCAGATCGTGAAGAGTAGGTTGCCATTATCCCTCAAGAGAAAAGTGTGTAACAGCTGTGTCTTACCAGTACTCACGTACGGGGCACATACCTGCAGGCTTGCGAAAAGGGTTCACTTAAATTGAGGACGACGCAACGAGCTATGGAAAGAAGAATGATGGGTGTAACGTTAAGGGATAAGAAAAGAGCATATTGGGGTGAGGGAACAAACGGGAGTTAATGACATTTCAGTTCAAATCAAGAAACGGAAATGGGCATGGGCAGCACATGTAAGAGGAGGGAAGATAACCAATGGTCATTAAAGGTTACGGAGTGGATTCCAAGGGAAGGGAAGCGTAGGAGGGGGCGGCAGGAAGTAAGGTGGGCGGGTGAGATTAAGAAGGTTGCAGGGACAACATGGCCACAATTAGTACATGACCGGGGTAGTTGGCGAAGTATGGAAGATGCCTTTCAACTGCACAGGGCGTAACCAGGCTGATTATGATGATGATGATGATGATGTGTCTACTAAGGCGGTGTGTGTGGGGCTGTCGAGACGCACTTCGAGGTTTGTGGTTCTTTGTCTTGCGTTCCAGTTAAGTCTTTGCGTCGGATCACGGCTGCGTCGCGTTGACATGTGGCTGGTACGTGCTTCGCTTACAGACTTCGTTGTGACGGCGGCGTGTCGTTGTTATGTCGCCGAGGCAGTCCCTTCGGCGTCTTCGTCGGCGGCGGAGGATCTTCGTCCGTTCGACGTACAGCAACCGCACCTGCATCGGTTGCTGATTTTAGTTTTCCGGATATGGGCTGACGGATCGGCGCCGGGCTGGGCCAGTGTATGGTCGTTGTTGCGGCGACAGGTAGCGACCTGATGACGGCGAACGGTACAGTCGTCGATAGTTCCACTGAGTGGTGGCTAGGTAATCGGCGATGTCACGTGGGCGCTCCCCAAGCTGTGGACGTGGCGCGTTGACGGCGAACCCTCTCAGTGATAAGTCGTGGTATGGGCATCGGCGGTACACATGGCCGGCTTCTCCGCAGTGATAGCATATTGGGCGGTGGTCGGGGGCTCGCCAAATGTCCGTCTTCCTCGCGTCGGTGCGCTGGGCGACAGGTGGGCGTGCTGGCGGCGGCGGACGACGGAATTGCGGCGTTACAGGGCCCTGGCGTGGTCGCGGAGGGGGACCTTGACGGCGTGCGACGGCGGCGTAGCTCATAGCTTCTAGCTGGGGCTGCGGTAATTGAGGTTGCACCTAAGGAACTCCAAGCGATCGCGTAACCTCATCCTTTATGAATGCGGCGATCGAGGCCACTTGAGGCTGCGACGAAGGCAAGACCTTGCGCAGTTCTTCGCGCACAATGGCCCTGATGTTCTCTTGAAGTTCGTCGGAGCCCAGTCCTTGGATGGCGCGCTGTGGCGTGTGCACCTGGCGGTTATATTGCCGGGTGCGCATTTCCAGAGTTTTCTTGATCGTCGATGCCTCTGCAGCAAAGTCAGCTACGGTCTTCGGCGGGTTGCGAATCAGTCCGGCGAAAAGTTCTTGCTTGGCGCCACGCATCAAGAAGCGAACTTTTTTCTCCTCCGACATTTCTGGGTCGGCGTGCCGGAAAAGACGGGCCATCTCCTCCGTGAAGGTCGCTCTGGTCTCATTAGAAAGCTGTGCTCGCGTTTCCAGTAGCGCTTGGGCACGCTCTTTCCACACGGCGTTTGCGAATGTTTGCAGGAAGGCGGTTCGGAACAGGTCCCCCGTCTTTAAGGTGGCTGCTTGATTCCCGAACCACGTCCTGGCCGCATCTTTCATTGCGAAATAGAGATGTCGCACCTTGTCGTCGCTGTTGTAGGTGTTAAACGTGGCGACTCTCTCATACGTCTCCAGCCAGCTTTTCGGGTCCTAAAATGTGGAACCCCGGAACGTCGGCGGCTCCCTGGACTTCTGCAGAACTATTGGGGCCGCTGCGGCAGCCATTGGGGCTGTCTTGGTCGTCTGTGGACGATCTCCGTGGACGATCTTCTTCGTCGTCTCTGGCAGAAGTCAGTGTTCCGGGGGCAGCTGCTGTAGCCGGCGGCTTGCTCGATGTTCCGGAACGACGTTGGTGTTGTCTTTGCGGTCCGGGCTTGGATTACAGCTTGTCGGGGGCGTCCGGTACATGAACGTACCACGCACCTCCACCAGATGTGACGTAGCAGTGATGGTGAAAAAGGCCGCAAAACTGTGATTAACGAAACTAGCGTTTTATTGGCGAACTTGTGCCCTCAAAACCAGGCTACACTAAAAGAACAACGATAGCGGCGAGCACACTCGGCGATCGTCGAAAATCTGATCAGCAGGTCAAGCGCGTCGGCTTTAATAATGCATCAGTCGTCGAATATTGCAGAGTAATCACAGGGACCCGCGTATCTTCCACAAAGTTCTACACAATTCGAGTAGCGCATACATGAAATTAGATTGCACAGGGTTTGGCCACAGACGTCGGATGGAACCATCGATAACCTTCTAGAAACTTCCGATACATGCGGGTACGTCCAGCGCTGTGCGATAAGATTTGTTCGGCGGTGAAACACCCGATAAAGATAGGCAAGTACACGTGTCAATATCATAACAAGCCAACAAACACTGACACCAAGGACAACATATGAAAAATTAAATGTGCCTAATAAATGAAATAAAGAAACGATAAGTTATTGCAAATTAAAGTCGATGAGAAAACAACTTGCCGCAGGTGATGAACGATCCCACTACCTTCGCATTTCGCGTGCGATTCTCTACCAGTTGAGCTACCGCGGCGCCGTTTCCCTGTCCACTTTCTGGGGTATTTATGTTTTCCTTGTAGAACCCTTGGATTCTTAGCCAGCGCCACCACTCACAGACCTTGGCGGCGGACGTGGAACATCCTTTTCTGCTGCAGGCGTCACGAGAACGTGATATTTTCAGGTGAAGGCAACCGGTCAGTAAACCCACACATGCTATCTAAAGGCATCAATGTTGCCAGATTCGAGATCCCCCGTTATGTAGTGAACGAGAAGAAAGGGGGTTAACCGAGGAGCCCCATTTTTATTAGTCATATCATAAGGAGCCATCATACACTGACACCATGGACAACATAGGAGAAATTACTTGTGCTTAATAAATGAAATAGAGAAACAATACATTAATGGAATCGAAAGTGAGTGAAAAAATAAAAAGCAAGGACAATGGACACAATGTGGACAAAAACAATGGAAAAGTTGTGGGATCGTTCCCCACCTGCGGCAAGTTGTTTTTTCATCTACTTTCATTTCCATTAATTCATTGCTTCTTTACTTCATTTATTAGGCACAAGTAATTTCCTCTATGTTGTCCCTGGCGTCAATGTTTGTTGGCTTCTTATGATATTACTTCGCCTAGGTACTACGAAGGAGAAGTCTCTGCTCGTTTTCTGTGCGGTTTTCACTAGGCACGCCGGTATGGCGATAAGTACGTCGGATGCAAAGAATGAAGGCTTTCTCCCACCTGCGGCGCTCGCGCAAAATCATTCATGCCGTATTATACTTTTCTCGCACCTTACGGTGCTCTACCTTCCAAATAACCTCAATGATTTACCCGGGGTAGCAGTAGTGACCGTACAAGAGACCGGTCGTGCCCTCCTGGAGCAGTATCTTCTCTCGTGCCAGGCTTTTGGTATGGTGCGCTGTGTGACTTTTGAAAGGCATTTTGTAATGCTCAACTTTTATTTAAACAAATGTCCTTCGGGAAAAAACATTGCAAATATCGGTAGACGGGACCTGCAGAGCTAGCCGAACGGAAGGGAAGCAGGTACGCTTTCGCGCCTACCGATGCTTTCACATGTTTTTGGTGAAGGACGTTTACACATCTCAAAGGGGGATTGCTCTCCTTGACTTTTTGAAAGTCACGAAGAGCACCATACGAAAAGCCTGGCACGAGCAGGCCTGGTCTCTACTTGAGCCCCTGTGCACCCCCGGGAAAATCAATGACGTTATTTTTGAATATAGAGCATCCTCAGGGGCGACAAAGGTATAAACCGGCATGATCGACTCAGCACGAGCGCCGCAAGAGTAAAAAAGTGTTCATTCTTGACGTCTCACGTACTTACCACAATGCCGGCGTGCCTATAGAGACAAACGCATACAAAACGAGCAAAGAAACTTCGCCACCGTAGTACCTAGGGAAAGTCAGACATTCAAAGACATTCTCGGACCCACTTGTACTCGTTCCTGTGCGCAAACGGCTGGCAATGCCTTAAATGAGAAACTCGTCCTGGTCGAGACGCTGGCCTCAAAAATCGACTATGATTTGTTTCTAACATGAAATAACTCATACAGTAAAGCGACCTGCAAAGTGTGGATGTTACCAAACGTTGTGCGAAATACTAAATCGTTCACGTGATTTAGACTCGCAAGCAGTCAGCACAGCCGCCGCAGCAATCGTCTATACAAAGTGGCTGTGTCGTCATGCGTGTTTTCTCATCCATATCTAGGGCTCTGGGATAACTAAGTCTGTTGACACTTATGAGCAAGATAAATATGCGTACTTTGATTGTGTTGACCAATATAGGCGTTTTATTAGGGGCTGTGGATGGATCGCAAGGGCCGTGGACCCCCATTCCAACGACCAGCGAGCCATACGGCTCTACCATATTTCAGCGATCGATGGATTGATCGTTCCCTACCCTAGCGTCTGCGTCGATAAGCGGCAAAGTGGACCAAGTTCGTGCGCGCCACTGGACAATTAGAATGGACCCCGTAGAAGAGCAGCGAGGCTTGCTCGCTTCATTTGGATCATGCCTGATATATGTCTGCAGAGCTTAATGCAGTCTGATGATCTTCCACCAAGACTATACGTACAGACAAGCCTGGTGCTGTGCTCACTATTTACCGTGCCTTGTGTGTTGCACGGGAAGGTGCTTCATTCCCAAAGCGTCTTCAACGACCGATCCGTACTACCTACAGTGGCGCGTAAACATATCTATAACTGCCATTGGGCCCAATATCCGAGTTGGTTCTTTGTAGTGGAACGAATCTAAAATGGTTGGCCACGTCTAATACGGCGGCGATTCTCGCCTGCAGGAATTCGTCGCTGCTCGACAAAGAAAACGAAGACGGCGACGATATTTATGGCAAGGACAGTGAAAAGCACGTGAAGGCGTAGCAGGCAAACTAGGAACACGAAGGTTGAATGCCGGCAAGCATGCTGGCGTCATCGCGCATGCAAGTTTTGTGCGTTCACGTGCTCAGCTGTCCTTACAATCCTATTCCATCTCGTTGCTCTCTGAAACCGATACCTGGACTGGTAGCTAAAAACAAGACTCCAAATAATTACTTGTCGCTCTCTAAAGTAAATGAGGTGTCGTGCCGTGATTAATGGGCCAATAACTACTTATTAAAGCATAAAAACACGATCGAAAATGCGTCTCAGTATTCCATCAAGCAGCAGACAGGTTCCAAGGCTGTCGCGAACGGTGTCTGGTAACCGGCATTGTGTCCTGTAGCGACAGAAAAGAGACCGACACCCGCGTTGCTCTGGTCGACACATGTTTGTTTTTATTGCGTGTTGACGAGCTGCCCCGCTCACCACCCACTTCGGCCTCGTCTTCCCTGATTGTCTGCGCGAAGCATGGAGTTTCCCACCAATGTTTCCCCACAGTAGACTCAAAACCCTCCCAGGGCCACTGTGTGGTCGTTTGCATCCAAAGGATGCAACCGTTCAGCGGCGCTGCAGACTTTCTAGATTTTTGGGAAGGCGATTTTCAAATATCTCTCAAAGCGGTCCCTGCCTGGAAATGCCTCGACCACTCTGCCGAGATTCCACTGCAGCGCCGGCACGTTGTCGTCCTTGACAGTCAGCAAGTCACCAACGCGCAGTAGGGACGAAGGCGATGACTGGCAGGGATGAAAGGAGCGGAGGAGAAGCAAATATTTTTCCTTCCATCCTTTCCACAATCGGTGCAGAAGGTCGTCTTTTTGCTTTAGCCGCTTTTGCAAGTCATGTGCATTAGAGCTAGACAAACAGCCAGTGGTTCTTGCTGGTAGTCGTACTAGGACCTTGACTGCTAAGAAGTGCTATGAAGTTAGCACCTCTGCATCCTCAGGGTCCTCGCAGAGTTGAGTTAGAGGGCGGCAGTTGACAATCACTTCTACCTCTGCCAGCATTGTGAATACTTTTTCTAAATGAGGCTGATTTGTCCAAGGCAAGCATTCAACGCACCAATAATTATCCGGATGATTCGCTCCCAGAAACCGCCCCTTGACGGAGGTAGACCGGCCATGAATTTCCACTTGATGCGGTGAGCAGTAGCTTGGCCGTGGAAGGGCTCGGTAAGCAGAAACTGCAGTTGTTTGGAAGAGCTACGGAATGTCATGGCGGTATCAGAATAAACCGTACATGAAATGCCACGCATGTATGTAAAAAGACGAAAGGCTATGATGAATGCCCGCGCTGTCATGTCCGACGCTATATTTAGGTGTACTGCTCCTGTGACAGCACAGGAGAAAATGAAAATGTAAAACTTCCCAAACTATTGTGTAGAGGGGCAGTAAAATGGACCGCGAAAGTCTGCTCTCACGACATCGAACGGTGGCCTTTCTGCTATGCGGGCGTGGGGTAATGGTACCACCGAGATACACGCTGGAACCAAACATCGACAGTGACATGGCAAGCACGACGGAAGTACCTTCTAAACGGTTTGTCTTCCATTTAAGGTCGGAAGACTTGACTGGAGGTACAAATGCGTAACATGAACTCTGACATGTAGAAGACGCACATATGTTGCAGATACCAAGAGCCCTGTAAACAGTTTTCCCTTCGTAACGGGATTGTGTATTTAAGCTTCTCTGGCCTATCGAACTTCTGTATGCGGCCTCCAACTCTAAGCAACCCATCTTGGTCAATATCCGGCCGTAGGGTCAGCACGCTGGAACCCGTTGGCAAAGGCTGGCCAGTGTGACGCGCGGCGACCTCGAGGGGGAAGGCGGTTTTCTGAACCAACTTGAGCCAGTACTGCTCCACCCGGCTTGTTTCCAGTGGCATCAGTGGCCATGACAAGGATGGCTGGTTTCGGAAAGCGTTGCAAACAGACGTCAAAATCCAGGCGGCTACTCTGAGAAGTCTGGAGAATGAGCTTTATTTTTCGAGGTTCAGCAGTGGCGTCGGTGGACGTATCGCTTGCGGTAAGGCTTCGGCTGTGCCCCCGGACGCAAGTTCGCTGTTGAGGTAATGCACTGTCAGCGCAGTACAAAGGTAAGTTGCCTTGCCCTATCCACTACTTCTTTCTCGTGTTAGAACCGCTGCTGCTACTCTGCCCGTCAAAAAGTACGCCGGGTCGTCGGTGCTCAAGGAGTGCCCGCAAGTGTAACCTTGGTCAAAATCTGAAGCTCGCGAGCACGGTTCCTTACGAAGGCCTCCTAGCAGTAGGCGTCGTCAGTGACCCCAATGTAACGCTATTGTTAAATCTGTTCAGAAGGAGACGACGTCTGCTGTGACCTCAGGCTTCTTCTGGATGTAATGCCATAATTTCGCCATTCAAAGACACGCAAGAAGCTCAAAGCGCGGAATATAAATAGTTTTCAATGGCTGAAGGCGAGACTTGCGAATAAGGAGCCAGGCGGTAAAACTACCGTCGGCTAGTGGTTGGCTAACAAACATTGCGACTCCGAACGCATGAGTGCTGCCGTCAGCGAACATATGTATTGTCGCGGCTGATTGATCTTGCGATGCCAGTGAAAGGCAACTTGAAATGAGAAGCGTAGACTGGATAGGCCGTTCCGATACCCAGTTCTTCCACAAGTCCTCTGCGTCAGCTGGAAAAGGTTCGGGCCAATCGATGCACTGTCACCGCAGCCGTTGGAGCAGGAGTCAAGCTATTTCGTGAAATGGCGCGACGAAGCCCTATGAGTCGAATAGCCTGGCGAAGGCTTGTAAAACGGTTCGCTTGGTCGATGGTTGAGTCGAAATGTATGAAAATGAGATTTGCGTGCTGAGGATCATGTCGTCGGACGAGCGGTCCCAAAGCAAACTAAGCACCTTCGACTTAGGTGTCGTTCAAAAACTGCGTTCAGAACAGGCGGTAGTTCGAGCACAAGCTTGTCAGTTCCATTCCTGCATAAGTAACAATGGCATTCGCTTCCCGGTAAATCTCCAATGCCTCCTCTTCCGAAGACGACCCTATTACTAAGTCGTCCACGTAGAATGACCGTTGTGTGCGGGTTTCAGTATCCAGTTGTGTTGTCTTCCATGTTTAGAGGAGGTGCTGCAGGGTTCCTGATAGCAAGAACTGGATAGAACATGCTCCGAAAGGCACGCCAGTCATGCGCCACTCAACGATTGCCTGGATGGAATGCTAACATGTCGGCATTCCGTCCATCCAAAGGAAACGGATAGCGTCTTTGTCTTCCGCTTGGATGTACATCTGGAGGAAAGCCTCACGGACGTCAGTGGTGACAATAAACTTGCTGCATCTAAGCTGCAGGAGTAGCTGCAGGATGTTGGGACCAAGCTTGATGCCTGTATTGTCGTTTAAAGACGGTTCGCCGAATTCATGCGGTGAGGCATCGAACACGACGCGGATCTTTATGGTCACGGCTTTGCGTCGGACTACTGCATGACGAGGCAGATAGTAGACAGTCTGTCCGAGGAGTTCAAACGGCACTATTCTCTCCGCACGACCCTCCTTAAGGCACTCGCTGATGGCGGCATCGTATTCCTGCAAAAGTTAAAGGAGCTGTTGTTACCTGCCTTTCTCGTTGTGTGGCTGCCTGTCGGTTTTCAGCTCCAACAGGAGCAGTTGATTGTGGACATGGGTTTGTATTCGCCTCGCAATACCGTACAGTGCAGAAGTGTGTCGTCTTGAACACCTGTCAGACCTGGGCCACGCTGCTGTTCGCCAAGAGTGAGCAAGAGTGAGCAACATCTGGCAGTTGTTGAATAAAGCTGGATTGAATTGAATGCACGTGCTCTTACGTCCCGCACTTAAAGCAACCATCTTTGCTGGAAAACCGTTGGTACTTTTCCTGCATAATAGTGTGGCCCTGCTGTCACGCGTAGCGTGACATGTGATGGCCCGGAGGGGACAGGCAGTCTGTCTAGGTATTGAAGCAGCACCTTGCGATGAAAACCGCGCTGCCAGTGCTAGGACGGACGGTGTATGAGGCTGTGTCAAAGCGTCCACTACATTTCAGTTTGCTGACGACCTCCCTGAAGTTGATTTCTTGCGTGGCACTCGACTCTCCTCCCTGCTTTCCACTTCAACTTGAAGGAACTTCACAATTTCCTTCACTTGCTCTTCTATCAATCGCACTGCAGTGGCCGTGACGCCTGTGTCTGTATTCGTGCGCTTACGCTACAGGACGGCCAGATCATCCGGCAATGAGCGCCTCGGCACTCTGTGCAGAATAACTGCATACTCTGCAGAGGACACGCCAAGGCTATCCGAACAGCCGATCCTGAACTAAATCTGCTCATACATGCATGTCTCACAACCTTGATACTTGTGATGATGACTCACTTGGTTCAGTAGCAAGCAGGCTGTCTATGTGGTCATCGATGAGGACATTCGTTCGATCATACTGTCCGGTGAGTACCTTGACGGAAATATTGTAGTTCACTTCAATCGGGTCTATTCCTTTCATGGCCCGCTAAGCCGCGCCAGCCAAGCACATGTTCAATTGCTCGCAGCCTACTGTGACCGGTGAGTGCTTCAGACATGATTTCCGAGTTAGCAGCTACCATGGCATTGCTGGATTAGTCTTTAGCCCCCGAATGTCTTGAGTGGTTGACTTCGCTGACGGCAGGATCGGCCTATGCAGGCGCGTTCAGCGCGGACAGAAGCCTGCTGACGACGCTTGTGATCTTCTCGCCGTAATTCATAGCACCCTTAATTTCTTCGTCAATTTCGTCACCGTCGAGAAGCCAGGCGATCTCTTTGTCTAGTTCGGCGATGGCCGAGTCCTTGTCGTGAAGGCCGTCGATTATGCCCTGCAGGCCAGCGGATAACGGTTGAGTGCCTTGCAGGGGGATCTTGCTGACCATGGATATGAGCGGGATAGTGGAACCACGAAGGAAGTCTCGATTCCTGCACAACTTCTCCATCGTTGGTACGGTATGGGTGTGAAGAATGCCGGCCTTCCCCAAGTTTCGGTACCGATAATGCAGTGATGGAGCAGACTCTGTGGTGCAGCGCGAAGCGGGAGAGGGGACACAGGAAAAAGCGAGGACAAGTGCCCACTGCCAACTAAAACTTCATTGTCTGATGCAAGGTGTTATATAAAAACAGAGGGAGAGGGGAAGCAACAATATATATATATATATGGCGGGTTTTTCTGGATGCAGAAAGAGTTATGTATGGACTAGGATCTAAAGAAAATTTACGGTTTATCAAGGAGTAAAGGAACTTCAGGCTTATTATTTTTCGCCTCATTTAAAGGGTGTGAAGACTATTTGTCCGCAGTAATTCAGTTATAGACTCTTCTCGACCGTATTTGGAAAAAATAAAACGTATGGCTCTTCTCTGTATCCCATCAAGGGCGTTAATGTTGATTTTGGTAAAGGGGTCCCAAATAACGCACGAGTATTCCAATTTGGGTCGAATAAATCTGGCTAATGTGGCGAATTAATAGGCTAATGATTTTACTTCATGGGATGCATGTTTAAGCTTATGGCGAAGTAGACATACCTTTCTGAAAGCAGCAGAGGCGGTAGCCGCAATGTGGCTATCCCAATTTAGGTTGTTAGAAATTGTAATTCCAAGATGCTTGTACTCGCTCACTTCGGACAAGCGACTTTCGCCAATAGAATAAGAAAATTTCAGGGGTAGTTTTTTGTTTGTTATACGTAGAAGCACAGATTTATCTGAGTTAAGTTTCATTCCCCACTTGTTCCACTCAATAACGTTGTTTAAGGCTAAATGAAGAGATAGCTGATCATGAAAATATCGTTAAACATGATAGAGTCTTCGGAGAACAGACGAATATTGACAGGGGCCTTTATTACATCAACTATGTAGCTACAATAAATAAGAAATAGTAGTGGACCAAGCATGCTGTCTTGAGGCACGCCAGAGGTTACAGAAAGAGAATCGGACTGCAGCCCATCAATCACTACGTACTGTTTTGGACGCGTTAAGTAAGCAGAAACCCAGGACAGGATAAAGGCGGGAAGGCGAAGGAATTCTAATTTACAAATAAATTTGTCATGAGGAACTACATCTAATGCTTTTTGAAAATCCAGAAATATCACATCTACTTGGCGAGCCTTGTCAAGGACAGAAGCAAGCGAGTGAGTGACTGTGCTTAATTGGGTAACTGTCGAGAGCCCCTTCCTGAAGCCATGTCGGAAAGGAGATAAAATATTACGCTCGTTTAAGAAATCATTAATGTAGCCAGGAACAGTGTGTCAAATTCATTTACAAGAAGATGATAATATGGAAATCGGTCGGTAATTCAAGACTGAGCTTGGGTCACCTTGTTTTAATTAGGGACAATACGTGCTACTTTCCAATTGAGTGGAAATACCGCGGAATGTAGAGAGGCCTGAAAGACTACTACAAGGAATTTACTTAAGTATTCCGCATAACGCCGAAGGAAGGTGTTGGGAATGCCGTCTGGACCAACAGGCGATTTTACTTGTAAAGTTTACTTGTAAAGTTTACTTGTAAAGTTTACTTTTGTGTGTGTGTGGGTGCGTGTGTGTGTGTGCGTGCATGCGTGCGTAAAACAAAAAGATCAAAAATAAAGATGATAAGGCCAGGGATGGCTTACTTATGCATGGGCGTACTTCACGTGCTATCCTAGCCCATTCAACGGTGATGCGCGTTGGATCGGCCCTGTTTATGACTATTACTTTTGTTTTTTCAAACAAAGGGTTTCTGGGTTGAGCATCACCGTCTATCGGCGTAATTGCGCGAACGCGCTCGTGCCACTGCTCACGCGTTTGTCGTTGTCTTCTTTCACAGCTGGCTCCGATGCTACTTGTCTTGCCAGCATTCTCACATTGCCTGTCGCACTCGTGCCACTGCTCATGACTTCGTCTTCCACAGCTGGCTCCTATGCCGCTAATCATGCTAGCGTTCCCATGCTGCCCCACCCACCGCGAAGGCGCTCATAGCACTGGCCTATTGCCCGTCGGTGCGTTGATTTAGGGCTCAAGTTCTTTGCCTAAATATATCGTTCGCGAATTTGTCATCTTCTTCCACAGCTGGCTCCGATGCCGCCCGTCATGCCGCCATTCCCACACTGCCCCTCGCGCTCGTACCATTGCTCGTGTCTTTATCATGTTCTTCTTCCATAGCTGGTCCTGATGCGGGTAATCGTGATTGCGTTCTCAACTGCTCCGCCTTCTGCAAGGGCTCTGATGGCACTCGCCCACTGCCAGTGTGTGCAGTGATTTCGGTCTCAAATTCTTTGCCTCACTGTATCGCGAAATGAAAACACGTGTACAGCTGCGCTCAAATTTCATATAAAGGAGTATCGTAATCGTCGGACATTTTTTCGTGAAGTTTTATTTCTTTTTTCTTTGTTAATGCGACTTTCTTAGGGTCGTTCACGAACAATCCGTGGTCTGGTGTCTTTCTCTCTTTGTGTCTAAGGGTTTTGCCGTTAACTTGGGATACTGATTAGGCGCACTAGTCCACGGTATAATGAGTAGTGCCGCGGTAGCTGTCTTGAGGGGAAAGGGTTTGAAACAAATCCTAGGACCAACTTCGGTCACTGTGTATGTGGCACTGATAATATGCATTGGACATGTGACACTGGTAATGCGGCACTGGATATGTGGCACTACGTATGTGCAGCGGTTCACTGAACCTCCTTGATGCCAACTTGGAGCACTGGGAGGAGAGGAGAAAAAATGCAGGGAGAGACAAGGAAGTTAGCCCCTGCAAGTACCAGCTAGCTAGCCTGTGCTTGGTATTTGTGAACCGGAAATAATTGCACACAGAAGAATCGAGAGTTAGTAGAAGGCCTAAGCGCTTATATAAAGTGTTTCGAGAATGATGCGGAAATTATCCTATTAAGTCACATGAATGCCCACATACAGGATCTACATGGCTTTACCGACAACAACGGGAAGTCAATGCTAAATCTTTCTGAGCAGCATAACCTAGTTATCATGAACACAGCGCCTATGTGTGAAGAGGAGATCACGTGGGAAATGGGAAACCGGCAGTCGACTATTGTTTACTGTCTGATGACAGAAGCAATTCATGATAAGTTGAGAAAAACAGTCACTGACGAGAAAGGGCATAGCAGCCTAGGGAGTCATTTTGAAAATGGGATATGTAATGGCGAAAGAGAGCAAGGATTGCAAAGTGGCCAGTCCAAATTTGAACGCTGAACAAATAACAAATACAGTCGCAAGAGTCGAGGAAGAACTTGGCAAATTGCCAAGAGCGGGAATATAGTGAGCATTTTAGTGTAAAAACGACAGAAATACGGAAAATGGAAGAACGTGTTCGTTGGAAAGGAAAAAAAGAAATCGAAAAGCTAGTGAAACAAGAAGATACGAGAAGCGATCACCGAACGACAGAAAGCATTCAAAGAGAAGAGGCATGCAAGAAAGAAAACCCATTTACCGCAGGAAGAAGTAACCAGTAAATGGGAATGATACCGGGAGAAAAAAACTATCGTTGAAATACTGGTGCAAGGAAAGATAAAAGGTCAAAGTGAAAGCTGGCTGTCAGAAATACGTGAGAAAAAGAAGGCCGTACCTAGAATATTTTGGAACTATATCAAATTATTAGGCAGGATATTGTCACGTGGTAGTGACGGTTAAGAAGGCAGCAAAAGTGTGATTAACGAAACGAGCGTTTTATTGGACGAACTTGTGCCATCAAAAACAGGCTACACTTAAAGAACAACGGTAACGGCAAACACGCTCGGCGATCGTCGAAAATCTGATCTACGGGTCAAGCGCGTCGGCTTTTATACAGCAGTCGCCGAATGTTCCAGACTAATCGGTGGGGCCCACGTGCCTTCCACAAAGTTCTACACGATTCGCATCAGGCGATGAAATCGCATAACGCAAGGTTCGGCGACAAGAGACAGCGGATAGAAACATCGATTACTTTCCAGAACCTTTGGATACATGCAGGGGCGTCCCGCGCTGTTCGATAACATTTGTTAGGCGGCGAAACGTGGTCGCCCGATAAAGATAAGTACACTTGTAAATATCAACAACAATACAACATATCCTAGATGAACATACCAACAAACTGGAAGGGGAAGCGACATGAAAAAACATCCGAAAAATAACAGTCGAATCTTTCCATGGTAATAACGACGATGTAGTTGAAGAAAATAAGAGCATGAAAGAGAACCAGATCGAAGAGGAGCTGGTGCTGACAAATTTCAACTGAAAGAAACCGAAGAGCAAATTCTGAAGCGCACAGCCACAGGACTAGACAAGGTTCCCGTTAGGCTGGTTGATCAACTATAGGACCAAAAAGTAAGTGAGTTCTGGTGAAAGCAGCGGAAAAGTAACTTAAATGACAGACGAATACCAGACAGTTGGCGACAAAGTAGGATGCATTTCATTTACAAAGGTAAAGGGGAGAAAGATGGAATTCATCTTTCACGGGGGCCTTAAAATCACCAAGACAGATCAATCCTGAAGACAAGATACGCTCGTGCATGAATGTAGTTAAAGCGAGCAGCTGGGCTATGTTCGATGACGGCGGGCGGTAGATAACAGCAAATACTACAGAAATACTTCCGAAAAAGACCTTACACCAAACTGATTCGGTATCAGGTAGGCTAGGGATTATTGAAAATTAAAGTCAGACTGCAAAAATAATGTAACGCTACCTCCTCTTCCATGACGTCGGTCAGTTCTAACAACTGTAAAACCTGGAGGTGTTATATCGCAGTCGTATATGTTATCATGCGACCATGTTTCTATTACACCAGCAATATGTGGCGAATGGGCGGATATCAGTGAAAGGAAATTTGGAAACGTTTTACTTAAGCTTCTGGCATTAACATTTAAGATACGTAGGGGTTCTTGTGGTTGGTTACTCAGGCGTAAGGGGGTAGTAGTGGAAATGTTGGAAAAAGCTTTTAATGGGCGAGAGAGAGCCTTAGTGAGGGTGTTAGTATGATCGCCCCAATTGTGCCTAACTTTATCAATAAATGCGTTGTCAAAGCTGAAGTGAACGATGGAGCCAATATACCGAAATGGCTAATAACTCAAAGGGAAGCTCACTATAATTTTCGAAGCGAGATCAGGAGGCCTTAGAACACTCACCTATAAAGCAAGATATAAGAAGGAAGAAGTAGCATGGTGCTTGCTGCGGTAAAGCTAGGCAAACGATGGAGCATGTTTTATTAGAATGCGAAGATATCTGCCCAGTGGTTGATCTAGGCGCCACTGGCCTCCTTAAGCCCTTGGGTTCAGTGACAGCAGGGGGAAAGTAAACATGTCCGCAATGTATACAAGCAATATGCGATTGGAAGATTGGGGGAAGAAAGGTAGGGAAACGACAAAAAACAGGGACGTACAAAAGCAAAGTTCACAATAGGGAGTCAGAAAAATTGATTATGGGAATTCATCGCGTTTCTTTTTTTTCTTTAATCTAGGTATGGCATTAGGCAGCATAATAGCAAGAGCTTGTGTGCGCAGCCCACCACCCAGTTGCAAAGGGGACGCTCATGACATCCATCCATCCAAGCTCCATAGAGGAGCTGGGCTGCATACACGCTTCGGCGTGGGCCATATGGTGTGTCGGTACATTGCTTCAATGCTAATTGCATTAACGCTAACATTTATCGTAAGATGGACTCTGACAGATTTTATCTGTGAAGTATCATTTACAAAACACTTACCTTTGACTATAATTTTTCTGACTTGAACATTGCGTTTGGCGAGGAGAGTTGTTCTTCTGGCGTAGGCGAGGAAATTATTCTTCTGGCGTAGCTCTCTAGGATTTGCACGAACCTACCATGAAAATACCTGGTCAAGCCAAATCTTTTTCTTAGCGATTTCACCCGTATTCCTGGTCGGCGGTTGGTGGTGGGAATTCTACCACAGATACAAAGGAGCCAATGCGAAGGAGCTATGGTCTCACGCCCACAATTTGTTAGACGCGTACGTGAATGCCCGGGGTTGGCGTACGTCGCCAAAGCCCGAGGATTATAACTCTCATACCGCGTCATCGCCCTGGATCTCCGGAGCGTTTTAAGGATGACTAAAATTAGTAGTGCTCTGTTGGCCTTGTTGTCTGTGGCAATACGCAATGAAACAAGAAATCATAAATAAATAGCCTACTGCAACAAACATGCTCCCTTAAGCGCACAATTCTTTTGGGAAAACGAATAGCTTTAAAAAGCAGTAGGATATTTCCTTACATTGTCAATAACTGTCGATACTTTTTGCGAAAGTTCCCGTCAGAGGGAAGCATTCGTTATCGAGGAAGAAGGTGTCTCGGTTCGGAGATTCAAACCGGGACCAATGCCCTTCCGTGGCAGCCGCTCTGCAGTATTTAAGCCAACCAAGAAGCTTTAAGACCGCAGAGTGAGGAAAAAGTCATCAAAACCTCGCCGCGTGATGACGGTAAAATTGACAAAATGGTGCTGCAAAAATAGGCAATCTGCTGAAGTCTCAAGAAAGGCAAAATATTAGTCCTGTTGCTGGTAGTACGAAGTAAATGGTGTTTTGTTTATTTAACTGCTCGGTTTACGTGCGGTAGCAGTTCCAAAGAGGGTCGGCTGCTGGTAGTGAAGCAGTGCAAACTGGAGAATCCTTAGCCGATGTCCCATCATATAATCACCTTTCTAAAGAGATGCAGAAAAACATTAATTGTAAAGTAAACCTCCGTTTATAAACTGTTGCCTGAGCTGGAACAAGCTAATGAGTTAGCGCAACCTCACGCTGATTTTTCACGAATAGCTAAGCTTGCAATTCCGCGAAGGAATTGAATTTATTTACTGGAAGTCTCTATATCGGAAACTACGCCATGTCAGCTTATGGAAGCGTCGGGAGGAAAGCAGGCAGTCACAAATGAGACGTAATCGCCTTTGAGGACAAAGCCATTAAAAAAAAGAAAAAAACTGGTGTAAACCAATGAGGACTTCCCCGTCCGATGAGTGAAATAAAGAGTGTCGCTCTCTGGTGGTGTTGTTACGAAACTGAATTTAGTGTGCCTACGCAGGTAGATGGTGGATAGTTCATGTCGCACCCATCGCAGCTTTGACTTTCACTTTATTGAAATTTAGACAAATATACAGTTGTCCGGGTGAAGAGGGATAAAGGTGACAAACGTGGTCACCTGACTAGGCCCTAGACACCCTGAATTCACGCAGGCACAGTTTCGACGTGGTAAGTTACGAAGTCAGTCAGTCAAGAACTTTATTGAGGTCCTGAGGGGGTTTAAGCCGTTGGAGATCGCACGCGGGGAGCTCCTTGGGCCGAAACCGTAGGCAACGCCCAAGTAGGGACGGGAACGTGGTGACGCTCCGCCAGTTCTTGGGCGCTCTGGACGGCCTTGAGTTAGAGTTTGAGGTCCGGGCTTTTGAGGGCTTCTTCCCATTCGGGCTCACTGGAGAGAGGGCCCTCTGGTAACGCGGTACATTGCCAAAGCATGTGCGAGAGTGAGCAATAGAGTTCTGGGCAGTCTGGGCAATTAGCCGGGATTTCTGAATTGTAGTGGCTTAATAGGCCTCGTGACGGATACGAGTCCGTTTGCAGCATTCGAAACGCGGCCGCCTGCGCGCGCTCGAGTTTGGTGTGCGGGAGCAGGTATTTCATTCTGCCTTTTCCATAGTGTGAGGTGATTTCTTAGTAAGTGAGTAGTGGGTCATTAAACTGAATGTCCAGCCCCTCGGAGGCCGTGGGACCGTCGCGGCGGGCAAGTTCTCGCGCACGGTCGTGGGCCATTTCATTGAGGTTGGGTTTTTGCGGGTGAATGTCTTTCCCCATGTCAGCGGGGAACCAGGAGAGGCATCGTTTGCCCTCTTTTGAGCTTGCTAGTAGTATATGCGCTACCTATTTCGATACGTTGCCGCTTTCGTAAGCCTGAATTGCAGCACGCGAATCCGGGAGGACATGGGTAAATGTGGGGCCTGCCATGGCGATGGCTACGGCTATCTGTTCTGCTTTAGCGCTGGTGGTCGATTTAACCGATGCCGATGATCGTAATGTTCCGTTGCCGTCCACAGCTGCTATCGCAAAAGTTGATGTATTGCCGTACTGGGCCGGGTCCACAAATGGGGTGGCTTCACGATCCGCGTCGGTGCGGTCGAGAATCGCGCGGGCGCGGGCCCGGCGCCTGCCCACGTTGTATAGTGGGTGGACGTTTCTGGGAAACGGTGAGACTCTGTAGTTGTCTCTAATTTCACTCGGTAGGGTAACAGCGTGCTCGAGATAGGGAGATGGGGAGACATTAGCTTCGCTTAGAATTAGTCTACCCGCTTTGGCCGAGGATAGGCGGAGTATTTGCGCCATAGTCCGAGCGAAGTAAAAATTTTTTTTTTAACAGGAAGACTACAACAAATCACATACAGCAATATACATACACTGTACATTCAAATCAATCTAATTAAGAATGTATAATAACTACAAACATGTTCAATAGACCAAAAGAAAACAAAGCAAGGAATCCAACCGGATCTCCTACACGACAATAAAGAAATGTTCACATGACGAACATGTTCATTTGACAAAAAAAAGGAAAAATTTGCAACTGGTTTATACACGATTTAACAAAAATCTCTTTGCGTGGTTTTGGAAAGCATGCAAAGAGGAACAGTTTTCCATGATGTCAATCAGAGCAGGATAAAGGTTTAACAGATTAGGAATTTGCCAACTTAACAGCTGTGTCCCGTAATTCGTCCTACATTTAAACTTGATGAAGGTTGTTCTCCTAAACTCGTAATGGAATTCATGTTTGGTATATGTCAAAGAGAAGAGTTGTGGCTCAATTTTGAAATCTGAATATGCAAGCTCTGATAATCGCAGTTTATATAGTGATTCAATGTCCAGGATGCGATTCTGCGAAAAATATACAGATGTTGATTCACGTTGTGGTAGATTTTCAATAAAGCGCACACTTTTTTTCTGTAATCGATGGAGGCTTTCCATGTTAGACCTAGTAGTGGTGCCCCAAACAAGCAGGCAGTAATGCAGTCGCGAATGAACAGTATTAAAATACAGTTGACGTCGTATATAACGAGGCAACAATAAGCGAAACTTATTAAGCATACCAATACAATGTGCAATATTGCGCTTAATATAGTGAACATGGCAAAACCAACGAAGGTTTTCATGAAACTGAACACCTAAAAATTTAATTTGCGTTACCTTTTTTAGCGGTCTCGACTCGAATGCCACATCATTATTAATATAAACAGGTCTGTTAACAGGGGCAAAAACAATGTACTTAGTTTTCTCAACCTTTAATGAGAGTTCATTTGTAACAAGCCAGTCAGATAGATTCTTAAGCCATAAGTTTACACGCGGAATTAAGGAACCTAAATTGTTACCAGAAAAAAAAAATTCACTTGTGTCGTCAGCGTAAAGAATAATAGAAGGGGTTTGTGGGATAGATACCATGTCATTGATGTATAAAAGAAACAGAGGAGGTCCTACGATTGACCCATGAGGAACCCCAAATTTTATTAGCTCAGAATTAGACGTGGCATTATCAATAACAACATGCTGGCATCGACGGGAATGGTAATTCTGCAATAATTTAAGTGAAGTGCCTCGTATACCATAATACGGTAATTTGCTAAGAAGTGTATTATGTTTAATAGAATCAAACACTTTGCTGAAGTCTAGAAAAGCACCTAATGGTGTACAATTGATTTTCTATGTTGTGAATAAGTTAATCCTTAATACTGAGCATGACAGATTCAGTTGATTTCTTCCTCTGAAATCCGTACTGGCTGGGAGAAATTAACTGGTGTTTGTTAAGATAGGTAGTAATCCGTGTATTAATCACTTTTCCTACTATTTTAGAAAACAACGGTAGAACTGATATAGGTCTATAATTACTAATTATATTTGCAGCACCGCCTTTAAACAAAACAGCAACTCTTCCTATCTTCATTTTTTCGGGGAAAATACCTGTTGTCAAGATTAGATTTGTTATATGACAAAGTACATTAACTATTAGGTCAGAAATTGCTTTAATTGCTGCTACTTTAATGCCATGAAAACCGTAAGAACAGTTACTTTTGAAACCTAATATAATATCATTAATCTCTCCAGGAGTAGCTGGATATAAGAAAAGGCTGTGCTGAAGATTATATTTCATGTATTTTCCAATATTACTGGGCGTTCCTGCAGGGAAATCTCCAAATGCCAAAAATACCTGTTCAATTCATTGGCAAGAGCTTTACCACTCAGAACCGTTCCTCCAATTGTCATTTGTGTAGGTATATTTTTTTTTCTGATTTCTGTAGAAGATCTTTGACTGTACGCCACGTTTTTTGAGGGTCAAAGGAAGTATCTGAAAATCTATGAGCGTAGTATTGAATTCTAGATTTTTTTATATCTGCACCTAATTGATTTCTAACTTGTTTATATTCTTTCATAACTGTTTAGTCTTTAGATTTTACGAACTAGGAGAAAAGCCTATTTCGTGCCTTGATGCGCCTGAGCAGGTCAGGTGTAATCCAAGGCTTCGTTCCTTTTGTGCACTTTGCCATTGTTACAACTGGGAAAGCGCGTTCATACAACTGTTATTTTGTGCAAGAATTTGTCGTATAAAATATTAGGATCTTCGTCACACTGCAATTGGCTCCATTCGACAGATAAGACGATTTGACGAAAATGTTCAATTTTGCTTTGGTTTATAACGCGGTAACTATTTGGTGGGTAAGTATGTTCGAATATTTGTTCAGTTGACCTTTCCATAAAGCAGAAGGTTGACAGGTGGTCACTGATGTCACTCAGGAGTACTCCTGCGTGCTACCACGAATATCACTGTTTGCTAGGCATAGATAAATAAGTGTTTCGCTGGAGCCTGTGATACAAGTAAGCGTTGTGATTATATTGGAAAACCCGTCGGCCAACATCGTATCAACAAATTCGTTGACAGAATGACTGTTCTAGTAGGTTAATATTAAAATCACCCAATATTACCACAGGTCTACTTTGCAAGGAGAGGTCGCCCAATACTATTTATAAAAAGTTGAAGAACTCTTGAAGAGACGCAGAAGGTGGCCGATAAATTACGCCAAAGATGAATGCCTTTGTCTGAATAAAAAGTGATTCATAGGAAGGGGTCAAAACTGTGCACTGTGCCACTGCGTGAATGCCAGCAGAGCCAGTGGTGTCCTTCCTTTTGTAACCAGAGTGTGGTCACGTCGCTTGTCCGCAGTTATCGATGCGAAGATCGGCACGATGATTCTTCGGCTGTCAGCCAGGCGTGCAGGCGCAGCTCGGATGATACCTCAAGGCCTTCGGATATCCCAGTGGCTTCCTGTGAACAAGTGTAGAATTTTTAAGAACGCGTTCAGTCTGCCGTCCACTGCTGCCACTGCCTGAATACCAAACCCAAACCTGGGGGTTTGGGAACCAAACCCCCATTCTCGCACTTGCGATGCTATGCCATTGATCTGCCATGGTGGTCGTTCCTGTCGTACGCTTGGGCTGAAGGAAAAGGTCTTAACGCGCAAGCGTTAAGGGCCCCGGGTCGCGGAAAATCCGGTGTCAGCGCCAAGCGACGGCTTCCCTGTGAGCGAAAATTCCCGATATATTCAGGCATATGTATATGCCACGCCTTGCGATATCATATGCGCTATACGCGGGTGATATTGCCACGCCGGCCTACCACTATAGTTTCTCACACCTTGTCTTACATTCTCGACAAAGTTATTCCTTGGAAGATTGAGAATGACAGACCACGAACAAAGGTCATGAAACTTAGCACAGACGGCGCATGCCTTTTATGTTAATATTCTGAGATTCTGCTACGTAAATATTAAAAATGCGCTACAATAATTTCTATAATAAAGTTTTCGGGCGTAGCGTTCGTCGCCAGTGTTTTCCGCTAAGCCTTACGGTTACATAATCTGCCATTGGAAACGATAAAATTAGGGAAGCATGAGGAGCAGTCAGAGATCTTGGAATGCTGTCGCCTTCCACTCTAAAAGCCGAAGTTTAAGCGTCCTCTATGTTTTGACCTTCTCCTTTGCCTCGCGCAGGGCAAGCTGACTCGATATACCTCTGGTTCACCGCCCTGTATTGTCCTATTCCTCTCACTCTCTCTTTCTTGAGGATTTGTTTATCTGTACAATACAGACCCCTACAAAAACAACTAGAGGGAACTCGGGCACCACCATCTATGGGAGCTAACGGCGTGGTACTTCAGCCAACATGGATTTTGGAACAAACAAATGCAGCATGGAACAAATGATAGTTCATGGATTTTCCTAAAACTTTCTGATTTCAAACGGCTCTGTGATTTAGAAGCTCCTTAACTTTTAACAAAATATTTTGTTTCAACAGCAACTTTTCGCAATAGTTCTGCAGGTCCGCATAGCCTTCGAACTTTCCGCGTTTAGACAAATAAAACTGCTTAGTAAGTTAGCAGGCTGCGGGCAGTCAAAGCGCAATAAATAAAGCCGCAGGAACGTTTGACGCCCCATCCAGAAAGGTCAGATTGCCGTGCTAGCTGAGCTATCGCAGCGCCAGAGTTACTAAAGGAACATTAGTAGGGAACTATGTGATCTGTACTGGACGTATCCGTGTGAGTGTTAACCAGCGCCACTCACAGAATATATAACGGCGGATGCGAAATATTCTCAGGCGTCGCAGAGCCCGGGCGATCCCTTTAAGAAGGCGTCGCCCCCAAGAATGGCCTCCGACATTTACCCCGCGCGCGTAACGCGCGCCGTGGTGGATCTCAGAGGCCATGCCCCAATAGGTGCACTGCATATTCTTCTCCACAGATGGCGTGCGTGCACAGGGTGGCGACGTACACGCCCCCCGTGTTTATGAACGCGCCCGTTCCCAGCCAGTACAAGGCTCTCGCTTGGGTCGTGGGGGGCGCCGGCTTGCTGCAGATACCCTTGGGCATCTTCACCTGTGTCGTGGAGAACATTCGGGTGAGCAGAATCAATTCTACATAAATATGTAATATTAAGACAAACATTTGATCGCGGTAAATGGTTTTAGCTCTTCGGGTGTACCAAATATCGTTGCTGCGAGCGGTTTGTTTAAAACAATTATTACTGAAATTATCCTGAATTGCGAGAAATGAGTTAAACCGTTTTATAACTTAACGACCGTGACTCGTTAAAATTCGGTTGTGGAGTCGAGGGATGGCAGTAATACTGTCATTCAATAAGTGTGGTGTGGCCTTCACGTGGTGTATGCATTAGCAACTTTGCATATGGCGCACGTTTCTATACTGCGCAGTTGATAAATGTTGGAAATCGTAATGTTTCCCCACACCTAGAAACAGCAGTTCACGAAGGAGAGAAATAAACAACTCTACATTTTTCATATCAAAGAAGCATTTTGCAATTTCTGCTATTTTTCGAGATTTGGTTTGAGACCAGTGAAGTCTAGTCCGTGCAGGACATAAGTTGATGAAACTATGGACCAGGTCTTTCGATTAGAGAATGCATTTGAATGCCTGACCAACCAATTTTGAGAAGGTATGTTCATACACAGCATAATTCCTTGGTTTTAGGAGCATCGCTTTTCTTTTTCCGACTTTAAGATTATTAGGATTGAGGTGTGCCATTTAACTATAAATTGAAGTTCTCTGTGTCCGGCTGCTCTAAATACCCTATGTCTGTTCCTGTACGAAAATAGAATAGTTTCGCTAACATAAATGACAGATAGCGTTAATGATAATGGTGACACTATCACTTATGCATAAGAAGGAAACTCCAGTGGCCGAAGTATTCTTTTCTGTGGGACACCAGAATGTATGTGCTTAATGTCGTACGCTTCATTGTTTATTAGTTGCTGATACTTAAAGCAATATTAAGATTTAAAGAGTTGTAGAAAGACGCCATGAGAACCATAGAAATGAAGATGAGCGATCAGACTTTTGTAGCTTATGAAATTTAATGTTTTAGAAAATATAAAGAAAAATCTCAAGCGCGTTTTCCTTTGATTTAAAGGCCATAAAGATGAGTCCTTTCTGTCTTCGTAGTGCTATTTCGCGTGAATAAAGCTCTCTATATCCATGTTGCCTAGGCGTTCGTAAACCGTTCATTTAACAAATTTTTACATTTGTGATAACAGAAGTTTTCTACGCAAAAAAATTGGACGATCGAGGTAGGTCGATAATTACTTACGTTGTTTATGACACCCCCTCCATGAAAAAATGAATTTAGTGTTTTGTGCGCGAGTGGTCAATGTATTGAGATTTACTTGTCTTCAGTGAAAAAAGACAACTTTGGATTTCATTTCTCTTTGTAAGGAACAAAAAACATACGGTCATTGGTTCTGTGTGTAAATTGCTTTGGAAAAGACTCGGTAGCGGAGGAAACTATCTCAAGCTCTGGAAATTGCTTTTAAAGCAGAGCTTTCTGTGTGAACATTCCTGGAGTTTGGCTGATCGTGGTTGCTGCTACTGTCTTGCCGTATAGCTCCGACACAGGACAGCCCTCGTGTAATGGATGACCTTATGTGTAGCCCTCAGTGAGGTGCTGGTGGAGGACTCTGTTCTGTGGGAGATTAGGAAGCGAAGCAGCAAACGGCACCTAATGATTCACAGTGCACCAAATATACGGGTTGAAAAGCATATTTCCTCGAATCATTTTTGTTTTACTTTCTGGGGTTTGGCATGTCCGCTTGGTCTACTTCTTGTCGAGTACGGTAGACTGGTCCTGTAGATAACGAACAACCTAGGCTTATCCGTATAGACCTACTCTGGAGACGGGGAGGTGAAAGTAGGCCGATCCTGGAGACAGTCTAATTTGTGGATCACGTGGGTCGCGTCAGGAGAAGGCAGCGGGTGTGGGGGACGGAGGCTCCGCATCTTATTTGTCGGGCAGGCTCGTAATATCTATGCTACAAAACGCATTGTAGAGGATAAACAGGTGAATGGAGCCACTTCATGAACACTTTGTGTCACATATATTCGAAAATGTACTTTTCACTGAATACTTCTCTTGGTATTGCATGAGCGTACTTTAGAACCAAAGTCGGCGTAATTTTAACACTGAGGGCCATTAAGTTTGAGCCAACGTTCTCTATGCTACCCCTCTATGCGCTGGCAGGATCCGCTCCGTGCCTTTCAACCCGAGTACCTGTGGGAGCCGAATACGATGAATCGGGTGAACGCCTACTTCGAAGAGCTCGAAGAGATTGGCATCGTTCCCGAAGAATCAGACGCGGATGAGCTCCAGGGTGTCCTCTACGACGCAACCGAGGCCCTCGACATCTCCATAGACCGCAACGAGCCGCTTGTGTTCCGACCGGAGTTGTGAGCGATGAACCACGTCACGGCGCCACGGACCGGGCTCGAGCCTCGTTGACCACGAAAGATCTTTGCCAGGGTTTCGGTGGCCTTCTCTCACGGATGCCGGCTGCACCAGCCTTCCTTACATTGCTTTTTCCTTTCGGTGTCGTCGCTTTTTCTAGTGCCTTTGATTTTCAGCGTTCGTGACTTTTTGATGGTTACATTTAGCCCGGCATAGTGCTTTGTCATTCGAAACAACTTGATGTTGCTTGCTTCTTATGTGCCATTCATGTAGCCATAAAGTGCGAGCACTGCATAAGCCTCGCACTACTAACTAGCCCAACATCGGCCATACCTTCGTCGATTTTGATAGTCTACAGTATATCTCAGACCTTTGTATTCCGTGCACCTTTTATGCTTGCGTGTTTTTCTTCGCACATATTTGATACTACCCCATTAACATATACTCGCGTGCTGCTTGGATCTTGATTTTAGTGTTAGTATTGCGTGGGCATGGGAGATACCTCTGAACGTTCTCATTTTGCGTTCTCGGGAATTCCTTTTAAGAAGACTTGTTTGCTTTTATAGGAGGACATGAAACGAAGATTTTGATGCAGAGCCGACAGTCCGACAGGATACATAGTAGCTAGTTGAAAATTGCATGTCGACAAAAACCATTAAAAATTTTAATTGTGTTTTAATTTTAATTTGTGAATTTGGTGCAGGGTATCGTTCTGGCTTCTTCGGTTTTTCAGCCATCGTGGACTCTATAATTTGTCCTCAAACCACTTCCAGAGCGTTTTACATAAGTGAATTGAAAGCAGCTTTCAGTATATAGAGTTTTCTGCGTTCTCTAGTGTAGCGCTATGTTCACAATTTTCTCCTACTTCTTTAGAATCTAACGGACAAAGGACCCATTGCGCACCTGCTGTGTCCAGTTAGTGATCACGTATGCTTAACACAAAAAGAATAAATAATGAAGGAATAAAGCTCAACCTTCTTCGAGCCAACGAGAGTCCAAATTGGGGTTATCGATGGAATATTAACCTACCATAAAAAAAAAAAGAAACATACGTTTCTGAGGATCCCATCAAATATGTTTTTAAATGCAAGATTGCAGATCATGGGCTTATAGTAACTAAACGAGAAGGGTTTCTTGTGACCAGGTATAGCGCCAGCATCCATATTACCTAATTCCAAATTTCATGATTTTCCGCCATATACTGAGTTGATAGTTATGGCATTCGCGCTATACCAGATTTATTATCTCTTGCTCAATTAGTCACTTCTTAACTGTAAGTCTGCCCAGTGAAGCTATGCGAAATAGCAAATTTTTCTGCGCTGTTAATCACCTTGTAATTATAATGACACCAACTTTTGGAGACAGTTGGTGTCAAGGAAAAAGGAAAAGAAGAAGAAAAAAGGAAAGACGAAGAAAAAGATGACGAAGAAAAAAGAAAAGGACGCTAAGAAATCAAACTAAGTGTTGTTGCCTATAGCTTAAAATTTAGCATAGCGAATAGATTCTAAGCTCATTTCCTCATTTTCTTTTCTTTTTATCTTCTTATTTCCGTTTTTTCCGTTTTTATTTATTTATACCATTTCAGTATGTTTTTTCCTTTTTTTTCCACGAGCACCGGTTTCTGCCACTCTTTCTACTATCTCTTTCAGAGACACGATAGCCCATGGCTACCAGCGAAACAGGTAATAGAGGGCTGCTGTGCATGCCGTTGACACGCTGGCTGACACACGGGCGCTGACACGTGATTGCCAGACGGCCTGGTCCGTGGCCTTGTGCACAGCACTCGTTTATTCTCAATTCTGCACCCTCGCCGCTAACACACCCTTGCTCGTTGCCTCACCCACCCGCATTACGCCCTCTCCCTTTTAGAGGAACCCCACCTATATATACTGTGCCGAAGAAATCATATGTCGCCTTGAAGAAGACAAGTCCACTTGTCGAAACGTTGGCTCGCGCTTTTAATTTGTTCTCGTTTTGCTCATCGTCTTGAATTTCCATCTCCCGTCTTCCCCGCGTCTTGTCGAATCGGGAGCAGTTTATCTCTGTTAATGGCTTCAGTTCCCCCAAATCAAACGTTACTTCTGGCGTACCAGAAGGAAGCGTCCTTGGGCCTCTTTGTTTGTAATCTCTATAAATGGTCTGCGTAACAACATATCGTCTCGCATACGAATATATAGGCCGGTGATTGTATAATATACTGTTCATGTAACCAACTTTGATGATCATAAAGTGCTCCAATGAGACAGAGATAGTGAACCAGTCGCGTACTACATGGCTAATCGCACTTAACGTGGCAAAGTGTAAAACAATGTCTTTCACCCGTAAATGTGCTATTTCGCAGTTTCTCTACTACGTTACTATCGGTATTATATCCCCGACTGCGCGATATAGGTATCCTAGCGTGCACGTTACACCTAAGCTATCATAGTCTGAGCACATTAAGCGTCTCTGCACTCTAAGAAGAGAGAGTTCTGGCCACTCTGTTCGAGGGACTATCTGCTTGTCTCATATTTCACCCTCTTTTCGAGATTAGATCGACCCTCTTTGAGACAGAGTAGGATAACTCCTCCTGACAGAGTTTTGTTACTCCACCGCAATGGAGTGCTAATACCCTTCCGCAGAGTGCTAACACTCTACCCACAGGCTTAATAATACTCGCCCAGACCGAGTTCTTGTACTCCTCCAAAGCAAGTACTTCTACTGCTCCAAGCCGAGTGGTTCTACTCTCCCATACAGAGTGCTTGTACTTCTTGAGAACAGAGTGCTAGTACTCTTCGCACTAGTGTAAAAGCACAGTGTAGATCCATGGTGACGTTAGAAGGAATTCGCAATACTTACATGTGCGGAATATTTGATTCCTTCATAAGCAGCTCCTGCATTTATGCTTGGTGAATGGGATGTAATCTGTAGTCGCCGAGTTACTCAAAGGAAACATTTTCTCTCCTAAAAGGTCAAAATCTTTATTGATCAGTCACAAGACAAACTGAATAATAATTTATACTGTCAAACACAAAATCAGATTACAATGATGCCCATGAACTTTACAACACATATTGTAATAAAACATAAGTATATTCTTTCAAGTTTCATCAGTATTACAGTGCAGGAATATCCTTTAATTTTAATTGGATCCGTCTTTTCAGAAATTAAGTATTCAATGGACAGTTAAACACAAAACAATCATGTGCAAACTCACAAAGTATTGACACTATGGTCGAAGAGAAATATGCACCACATTACTGGCCAGCAAGCACATTTCTGGCACAAAACGCGGGCACTTATATGGCAGAGATTACCAGATGAACTGCTAAGCATGGGGCTGGTAATGTTGATAAATTGTGCAAGAAACTTTTTTTGTGCCATATTCTAAGACAGCAGCTCATTTGATAACGTCCTGTACAGCGTATGGATGTTCCTTAGAGAGAGTACAGTGCATTGAGAAATGTGTCGGATATTCTCATGTGAGGCCGCAGGTCTAGCTAGCTTTGCTTATAGTTCACATAGTTATTCAAGTATGGGGGCTGCACCCCATTGTTTCTAAGTGTTTTGTCGTGGTTTTTCAGCAATATTCTGCCCGGTCTCAAAGCGGTACAGAGGCGTATCATATTTCTTAATGGGTTCGTCTCCACACGAAAGTAGTTTCCTGGCGCTGTTCGGATTGATCCGTTAGACTTTCTCACAAACAAATAACATAAAATTTACAATATTATCTAGTGTGTAGCAAACGAGTATAAAACTGCAGGGAGCATAGACATTAAAATCTTGCGCATCAAATCTCTTCTCATATATGGTAGCTTTTCGTTCCCATCACGTAGGAAGGCTATACTTCTAAGGAGCAGCTTGCATAATTACATGATCAATTATTTTGCCTCGTTGAAAATGCAATCTAACTAAAGTATAGCATGGCTTCAGATGTGAACCAAAAATCACAAGTGATGAATGTGATGCATCAAAGGCGACATAAGCATAAGTACAGGCAGGGGAGTGCACGAAAAGGTCTAAGAAGCAAATCAGAATTTGAGAAAGGCACCATCCTGTTTCACATATCCCTTTCATGCACGTGGATTTTGCATGCGACTATGTATATAATTGCACAATGAACCATTTACTTGAAACAAAGCTTCTTTCCTGCTGAAGTGGTTAAGATGCGCTAAAGAAAAATTATCGCACTTCCCATAATCTTCGTCGCAAAAGAAGTAAATCTGTGTCTGGGAAGATTAATACGTCGTCTCACTGTGCATTCTATCTTCAGTCCAGAAATTTACCATGTGCAAATATGCTTTAATTTTATTTTGCCTTATAAAAATTATTTCTACAGAAGGCATGAAACTAAGGGGCTTTTGCTTAACATTATAGGTACACATCCTCCAATTGCTGAACAAGTGTTCTACTCAGGTGCTCGCAGGTTTTTACATTGAATGCATCTCTACCTCAACTAGAATACTTGGTTGGCAAGTAGATTTAATTACCCTAATCAGGGTATCAAATACCTACCAGAAGCTATCATATGCCTATTTTACAGAACGAGAAAGCACAATTTTACATTTTAAAAATAATTTTCACTTCTAAGTGATTCTCCGGCTTTCGCTTCTGGAGGTACGAGCGGTTCTAATGAACTGGTTTGGTGAGAATGCACGTAAACGACGACTTCTTAAACATGGGATTCTCTATCCCCAATGCTTCCTCTTTCTGGAACCTAAAAGGAAGCCATACTTCTAAAATTAGGTGTAAAATATACACAAAAAGGAAGACATGAAAATCTGTCTGCTTCATGTCAGCATTCAAAATACAGAATGACAGTGGTTTGTATCTGCACCCTTGCATTCAAGTGGCGTTAAATGTACGCTACTAAAGCTGTTAAATGTATGTGCGCACCTAAAAGCATGAGCTGTTGCTTTTTATAGTGAACACAGGTGCCGTGCTCATTGCAAGTATGCATCATGTTACTAAGAAAATACGCTGTTTCGTTGTACCACAGTTTTTTTATCACATGAATATATCTGTTGAGAAGCAAGACAAAAACACTCACTTCTCACAAAACTAATCAGCTTTTTTTAAAACACATTTCTAACTTTGCAATGTCACTTGTTGCATGTCATAGCATGTCAATAGCATGTCATATACGCAGAATGTGCACCTAAGTTGGAATTCACTTACCGTGGAGGATTTGTTGTTATATCCAACGAAAGGCGAACGACTGTCTTGTTTTCGCGGCGACCCGAGATGGCTGCCACACGATCACTCTGGGATGGCGTTCGTTGCTTCTCGCTGGACGGATCACCTCTCTGCTGTACCGCGATGTTGAGCGCGCGTGCGGTGGATCAACTCCGAGTGAAATAGTAGTGCGCTCGCTCTGCGTTCCTTTGAACTGTGGCTGCGTGTTCTCTTAGAAGCAAAACGGTGTGTTCTTTGCCCAGCGTGCGTGAGTGATATATCGCCATGTTCGGGGCCAGCCTCGCATACCATTGAAGCAGAAGGTTACGCTACGTTTTGTTCTCTATTGCCGCAAGAGTAGAACGGGCGTTCTAGTCTCTCTCAGAAGGGCAGAGTGAAAAGCACATTTCACTCTCTCCTTGCTGACGGAGTGAATAATGCATTGCACTCCCCGCGACATTTCGCGAGAGTAAAACAACGCTTTCAAGAGTAAATCAGCCGCTTCACTCCTGCGATACCCTCCCTAGCTTTTAGAGTGTGTGACTGCATGCAAATCGTTAGGGTATTGCGCCGGAACTTGCGCAGCATTTCATCTGCCTTGTGTAAACTGACTGACTTAAAGTTCGTACGACCCCAGCTTGAGTACGCGTCTCCCATTTGGTCTCCCACTAGCAACACCTAATTAAAGCGTCGGAAATCATTCACAATAGAGCAAGTCGTTTCATTACTCAAAATCACAGCACCGAGTCTAGGATAACGCAGATAAAAGCCGAACGATCGTTGTTGTCGTGGGCACTTGTCCTTTATTTAATGGAACACCTGTGAGGCCAGCTTGAGTAACTGAGTATGTGCGAATGACTATGATCCACCCTTTATCAAACATATGACGCCAACTTAAGTCACTGGGTGTCTGCCACTGGCTATAAGCGACAATTGAACGAGTCCTTTGTGTCAATGGGGGTCACTGGGTGTGTGCCGGTCTTCAAAGAAAATAAATTTCTCTAAGTTCTCACAGAATCTCACCAGCATCATATATATTCTATCTGCTGTGACTATATAAGGTGAGATTTTTTTTCAATTCTTTTTTTTTACCTCTTACTACATACGACTGGCACCACCTTCCCCCATATGTCGCCTCCTTCTTCAATCATGTTTTTTTTTTTTCTGGAAATATTACCATCGTATTTTCTATCAAACCATTAGTCAAACCTACAACTTTTTGTATTGATCAGCTTTTGTTATCTAGGAAGACTTGTTTTGAAGCACTTGTATCCAGAACAGCATTTGTGCCTGTTTACCTTTCTCTGCCAATTTCATAAGCTACCAGAAAACTTTGTATTTTTTCCCCCGATATATAAGGAATATTTTGACTTGACGCTGACTGCCAACACTACTTGCATTTATGCGCGCACAGGTGCTGCATGAAGGCTCCTTTTCTTTATTTCGTAGTAATCTGCTTTATTCTCGCACCTCTACGTATACCATCGTTACAACTGTGAGCTGTTCTAAACTAGGTTTCGTTAGTTACCACCACGCTTGCGTTTTGATTCTATTTAGTACCACTTGCCTAAGGTGTTCTTTAGTGATCTTTGTTCCCGCCGCTTTTGTTTATTTTATTTTTAAATGATATATTACATGACATACAAGTAAATGTTAAGCTATACAAAGACGACTGCTTCCACTGCTCTGAAATGAAGAGCTCACTTGAGCAAGTCCTTTTGAACGAAGCATTTCAAAGGGTTATCCATTGGTGTAATAAATGGCAAATGTCTGTTAAATTTTAAACAATCCATTTTATGTAGATTTTCTATAAACTTGACTTTCCTAATTTTATATATTCAGCGAGCACAATTTTCCTGTAGGAAGTGGGACATTACAACTACCTTGGACTTTGAATTTCGAATGATCTTGACTGGACGAAACGGAATGTTGTAATTAACTCAGCTAACTAGAGTATTTTCCTCCCGAGACTCGGGCGCATTTCCACTTCTTCGGTTCACCTTTTCGCGCTTAAGGCAATCGTATTATGGATCTATAATCTGGTACCCTTGCACTGAAAAATGGACATTTCAACATAGAAAATTTTAAAAGAGGGCCGTATATTTTGCTCCTAACACTTTTTGCGAACTTTCATCAGAGCAATTTTAGCAAAAGCCAACCTCCTGATATTAACGCAATGAAATTGTGTTGAAGAATTGAAATCCTTCATTCACTTATTAAAGGTCATCATAGAGTACATGCCTCGCAGGTAATTTTCTTCTCTATAGGATGTACTGAAAAGGCTGATACACGCGTTAATCTCCACCACTAATAAAAAATTATTCGTAAGTATTTGTTTAAGTATTCGAACGCAATGCATTTACTGATGAACCGGATTTAAAGCTATCACTGCTTTTGTTTGCCTCAAACCTTCAACAGTGTTTTGCGCCATATGACATGCTCTGTTTCAGATGTTTGGTTCTAGTGAAGTACTGTGTTGCTCTGGAAAAATATGGAGATCTTTTCACTGTCTTATTCCTTTACTGTTGTTTGGCGATTTACAGAGCCTGGAGTAAATTTTCTTTCCTTTCATCCTCTGCTAGCCTCAACACTAGTTAAGGAGGAAAGGTTAGTTTAAGGTCCGAAGTCGGCAACCCTCAATGACTCGACTGCATGGTGGCAACGCGAAGCAAGAGCCGTTGACCGGTAAAGAGACGCTTTTTCGTAATCTTTTTCGTAATCATAAGGACTTAATGGGAAACCGCTAGGTGCGCCATGATGTTCAGTTCTGCTTGGTAGGTTTGTTCATTCGGTTTCATTACCCACCATAAGTATTTCTGGGTGTTGTTTTACTTCTTTGTTCTACTGTTGGTTTTGTTGTTTTATTGGTTTGGCTGTTTTTGCTATGAACATGTTACTCTGCTATGCTATCAACGTGTGCTTCTGCTTTGCTACGATCACCTAACATCGGTATTGCTACATTATCACTGGGCTTAGCCAAAGATAGATGCGAGATCCCTTAAAAGATAAAAGGTGCATGCAACCTTTGGAATTCATTGGTGTTTATTTTATGGTTGGTTGCGATAAGCCGACTGTGCGATGGTCTTGTGGCGGAGTGCCATTATAAATTAGAGCCCCGTTCTGCCAATAAACAGTTGGTAGTCCAACCTCATTTGTGTCTTCTTGTATGTCTCCTTTGTGCGTCTTTTCTGGCTTGTTCTTCTGAAATTTGTATCCGTTCATTGGCCGATACAACAGCTTGTGAAATTGTCCTGCGCTTTGCTGTATTCGCTTAAACTGGGCAACACAACAACAGCAAGACCAACTCAATAACCTCACACGGACTCCTAACAAATGTAATTCAGCCTGCTAAAACTCCGCAACAGTGTTCTAGTACTTGTGAATAATTTTTTTAGCCCACTCCGGGGTAAAACTTCACCGATTCAGGTTAGTGGGACGAAATAAAGAGTTCATACTCTTTTAGAGACCGAAAATGGCACGAAGACTTAGAACGCAGCCACGTTGTCATGAGAGCCACAAGGCGGAGTATTGCTGCCAGAAGCCATTTAAGCCAGCACTTGTTCGTCTCGTGTGTTTTGCTGAGGGCAGTCCAAGTTACTATTTGTGCAGGCGACATCTGCATCTGGGTGCGTGTCGTGACATGTCCACAGGGGCGAGAAATGCAGCCACATTTACATCCAATACCGGTTGATCAAAATTGAGCTGCGCAAATTTCGCAAAAAAAGGTTTATAACATACTTTATGCGGGAATGGTGTGATGTAACAGCTGAGTCACATTGGGGAGGAGTCTTGAGCCGATCCTCACGGTTTTGCATGCGCAATAGATTCGAACTGCTATAACACTTTCCAGGCGGATATTTCGGAATCTGCGCATGCTAGACGAATTTGACCTAATCGTATTGTGTAGCAGTATGACTGCCGCTAAGTTTCTAATACAAAGATACCCGCCTACTGCACCAGTAAAATGTTCAGTAATTAATTTTGATGAAGTATGTGCCTGACGGCGACAGTCTTCAGCTGACTTTGTGCCCCATGGCCTATTCGCTTAGGGGCAGAGGCAGATGTACCTCTCGGCGCTTAATTTTAGCAATGTTAACTTAATTTGGTCACCCGTTATAGTATATACCTACGTCAACAAATGCGGGAGCTTTCTTACGACATATGCTAACAAGCCTGGCAATGAGTCTACACGGTCAAGCAATTTCACATTCATTATGCATAATCATTATTCACCACAAATTCCGCTAGTTGCATGCAAGGTTGACCATAGCACCCCTACAATACTCAAACTTATTGGCGTAAAGTCATGGTACACATGGATGGATGGATGGAAACAACTTTATTCTGAATCCGGCAAATTTGACGACCCGGGCTCAGGTCTCCCATGAGGGGACTTCAAGGCCTTGCCTCGTCGCCGCCTCTCGGGCTTGCTGGACAGCCCACTCTTGTGTCTTGAGGTTGGAGCTGCACAGAGCGGCGGCCCACTTCGACGCAAGAGCCTCCGGAGCTACTGCCATTGTAGCTGATGCAACCCGACACTCCCACAACATGTGTGACAGCGTCGCTCTAGTGTCCTGACATAATTTGCAAAGAGCAGTCGGGTATTGCGCGGGGAAAATGTGCTGCAATCGCACCGGACTGGGGAATGTTTGTGTTTGCAATTGTCGCCAGATGACTGCCTGGCGACGTTTCAGCATGGGGTGAGGTGGGGGCAGCAACCGCCTGCCTAGCTGGTAGTGCTTGGTGATGTCATTGTACCTGACCAGGCGTTCTCGCGTGTTTTGAGCCAGCAGTTCCGAACTCGAAGAGGCGGTCTCCGATTCTGCGCGGCGGGTCAGTTCTCGCGCAGAGCGGTGTGCTACCTCGTTCAAGTTAATGAGGCCCTCATCGGTGGGGGTGGCGACGTGCGCTGGAAACCATATGATGGCGGTGTTATCGAAGTGCTGTCGACCAGCTTTCCTTAGAATCTGGAGAGCTTCGGAGGAAATGCGCCCCCGCGCGTAGTTGCGGACTGCGGATTGTGAGTCGCTAAAAACTACCTCGCAGAGGGGGTCGGTAAGCGCAAGCGCAATCGCTACCTCTTCTGCTGTTTCGGGGTATTCTGTTGCGACACTACACGCGTGCGTAAGCCGGGAGCTAACGTCTACGACTACCGCCGTGAATCGGTGTTCTCGTGTGTATTCTGCGGCGTCTACAAAGCGCGTAGTCCTCTTTCCACCCAAGGAGCGCAGCATTGCCTTGGCACGGGCCTGGCGTCGGCCCCGATTAAATTCGGGGTGCATGTTTCGAGGTATAGGGGCGACAATCAGCGTGTCGCTGAGGTCAGGTGGAATGACCTGTTTCTGACCGTGTTGGACGTGGTAGTTGAAGCCGAGTTTCTGCAGGATGTACCGGCCCGTGGCTGTCAGAGACATGCGTTCGAGTTGAGAGGTTCTTTGCGCATCCACGATTTCCTCAAGCGTGTTGTATACCCCCAGCTGTAGCAGACGAGCAGTGCTTGTGGACTCCGGTAGGCCAAGGGCGATCTTGTAAGTCTTGCGTATAAGGGTGTTGATTTTCTCCCTATCAGTGACATTCCAGTTGTGGAAGGCAGCCACATAAGTGATGTGACTGATTGCGAAAGAGTGTATGAGGCGCATGACACTGTCCTTCTTCATGCCCGTGTGCTTGTTTGTAATGCGTTTGATCAGGCGGGTAGCCGCTGTAACCTTGCCTTCGATTTTGCGAATAGCTTCTATGTTTGACCCGTTGGCTGTTATATGCATGCCTAGGATGCGCGTGCCGGACGTATTGTTGCAGCAGTGGTTGCTTCTTAGTAAAGCCCCGACAGTTCCACTGCCACACCACGAGCTCGTTAGTGGGGCTGGCCATCGTGGTGCTGTACTTGTGCGTTACCTGAAATAGGGCTAGGGTGAATGACTGTAGGGCCCATGGTGGGCATCATTTCCATGCCTGGGCGAAGGCCTATGTGAGTCTCGATTTTGTCTATATGGATTTCAACCCTGTCTGTTCGAGCAGTGAGGTTATTGACCGCAACGCCGATGTTGCGGATCCCGGTTTGAATTTCTGAAAGCAGCTTCCTCATTTCTTCTTGTTCTTTCCGCCAGTCATTGATCGTGACATATGCTTTGCGCCAATCACTTACTGCTGATTCGAAGTTCTCGAGCTGTTGAGCCTCGGAACTGGCCGCCGCGCGTTTCTTTGTGGGCGGCGCCGCACTGTCGTTACCGTTCGTGACGGGAGTCGGGACTAAAGCAGGTTTAGGTATAGATGGCTGCGCCATCGACTGTTTAATCTCTCGAATTTCTTGGTTTAATTGTAGCACGACCGTACGTAATTGTGCGTTTTCGCGCTGCATTTCTTCTAATGCCACATCCCTGGGGTCCCTCTTATTATTGGGTTCTGAGGCAGTAGCTCCCTCAGCCCTGCGTCTCAGCGAGCCCTTAACCGCATCTGCCCAGCTCACCTTGTCAGGTAGGTCCGAATCTTGCTGGTCGGCTTGCTTCGGACGCCGAGAGCTCGAACGGCTACGGCTCGCCTCGCGGGTTTTGCTGCGCGCCCGGCTCCGAGACCTGCTCTGCCGGCGGGATGGAGGCCCCGCAACCGAGCGAGACCGGGCCCGGCCTCGAGAGCGGGAGCGGGAGGCAGGTGGGAAATGTTTGTCGTAGTTCTGTTGCTGTAGCTCGAGGGCGGCCTCCGCCGCTGCCCTCTGTCGGTCTCCGCGTCGTTTCTTAACAAGATAGGGGGTCTTGAATCGAGCCTTGCAGGCCTTGTCCGCAGTGGGATGCGCTCCCCCACAAAGGTGACACCTTGGCGTGCATGTGTGATTGGGGTCTGGGTTCGAGGCTCCGCAGCCTCTACACACACGGTCTTGGGGGTTCGGGCAGACGTCCATGCGATGGCCGACGCGTCCGCACTGGTGGCACACGTCAATCTGCTTTCTGTACAAGGTACACCTGAGCATAGCACCCCCGTAGTACACCCACGTTGGTACTCGGCCACCATCGAAGGCGATGATGACCGACGTGGTCTTGCTGAGTCTTTTGGCCGCTAAGGCATTCGGGTTCCTCTTGTTGACGATATTGAGGTGAATGTCCTTCGCGTCTTCTTCGAGAGGAATGCCTCGGACGACTCCCTTGACTGTATAGTCGGGCGCAGTTTCATATGCCCGTATCTCGAACTGGTGTCCGTCGACCTCAAAGCTGTCGAGTCGGCGGTACCGTTCTGCATTAGGAGAGTGAGGGGTACTCACAACGATGATATTTTGCTGAATATTTGGGCAGACAATGTCTTCCGTGGCGTCTTGTGGAGATACGTTTGCTGCCCTATATAGGGCCGAAGCGAGGCGGACGACCCCGACTTTTGCAACGTTCAAGCCACCCCGTGGCCTGATGACTACTTTGTGGTGATCACGTGGAAGAGTGGGCATCTTCCCTGCCTTCAGAACTTGCTGCTTGTGAGCGCGCGGGCCTCGCTGCGCCTTGTTCGTGTCTCCAACGCCGGTTTGGGAGGCTGATGAAATGTTAGGGTTAGCGCGCTTGCCCCAAGGAGAAAGTCGTTCACGCGGGCCAATGGTGCACCATCCTGCTTCTTCGGAAATCTCGGTGGGTGAGATATCAGTTCCTGCAACTTGTATTTCCATGGCGGCTTGAAGAAATTTGACGCGCAGTCGTAACTGCGGCTCACGTAGCGGCCGGAGCACTAAGCTTAGCAGTAAGCTTAGCTCGGCGGTGCAGTGGCTCGGCAGAAATGATCCAATAAAGCGGTGAAAATGCAGTTCCCACCTTGAAGACGAATATCGGTAGAGTCAGGATAACTTGCGGGAGATGATGGTGCAAAATTACAGAGATATTTTGCATAAACACTGCGAAATCATTTACGAAAGACAGAGCCGGCGTGAAGTGCATCCGCTCCCTTCGGCTTCTTCTTCTTCCTCATGGTACACATATGTATAACCAATACGGCAACTTTATATTTCGCTAGATAGGGCATCACTGTTCTTCACAACACCTGCAAAAAGAGCCCGCGTACATTGAATGCAGTGCTAGATTGGGCTTTAACGACACGGATCGGTCTTGCCAAATGCGTATCTACAGCTGAAACTAGCGCCATAGAGCATGTGAATGAATACTTGAGCATTTTGCTGACTTTAATTACTGTCGCTTTTGTGCGACTGCTAACTTCTCGCTGTGCGTTAACTAAGCAGGACAGCATAGACTGCGCGCGCAGGAGCCACGAAGAGAGAGAGAGAGTAAAACATCTTTTTTAATATTATTTAAACGGCGATAGCAGTGTGGGAGGAACCTTCAGTCCACGGTCCCAAAGACTATTCCGGTGATGTTTCGAGCCCATTGTATAACAGCTCGGAGGAGCTCGGGAGGTCCGTCGCTGAGGGCATCGTCCCACAGCTCTTTGTTGCGTAGGGGGTAAAGGAGAGTTGGCAAGGGAGGAAAGAGGTTTGCAGTGCACTCAATCGTGACGTGGAAGATTGTGGGCGAGCTGCCACAGCCAGGACAATGATCTGCATAACAGTGTGGGTAGAATTTGTTGAGAGAGACAATATTTGGAAAAGTTGTGGTTTGTAACTGGCGTAATGCCACTCCTTCCTCTCGCGAGAAGGACGGCGGTGGTGCGGCATGGGTGCGACGAATGCGTGTATAATGACGGAGTGTCTTTTTAACGGAGCAAGGGATCCCCCACTCTGAACTAGTCGCCTCACCACGCCGAGCCACCCGGAGGGAAATTCCTAGGGCAACCGCATGTGCGCGTTCGTTACCCGGCAGCGAGGTATGACCAGTGGTCCAGAGTAATTGGATTCGAGGAGGTATTGGTGCATTTTGCGGGATCTGTTTGAGAATTTGGTGCGCCGCTCTCGGGATGCCATGTCCTGATAAGAAAGTTATCCTACCCTGTCTCAAAGAGGGTCGATCTAATCTCGAAAAGAGGGTGAAATATGAGACAAGCAGATAGTCCCTCGAACAGAGTGCCCAGCACACTCTCTTTTTAGAGTGCAGAGACGCTTAATGTGCTCAGACCATGATAGGTTAGGTGTAACGTGCACGCCTGTTGCGACTCCGTCAATATATACACTTCCTCAGGAACACGGATGGCGTATCGAATTGCAAGAGCAATACCGAGAATGTCTCCGTAAGCGGCATTTGTTTCGCGCATTGCAGCAGAGTCTCTCAGAGATTCGGTGCCATCCAAAACTACCGAGGTGTAGCCCTCTTGAGTGCGTGATGTGTCCGTGTATAACGTATTTGTTTCTGGGATGTTTGCAAGCACGCGACCAAGGTATCGTACCCGGGCTTTGCTCCGTCCTTTGTCATGCTCGGAGTGCATATGACGTGGCAATGAATGAATACTTAATGCTTGGCGTATCGCTGACGACAAGATCGTTGGACGGGTTTCAGACTCAAGGGGTGCGACAGAGTATCCTAACCGTGTGACAAGATGGCAGCCAGTAGGAGTGAGTAGGAGACGCTGGCGATGGCTGTCCCAACGTGCCTCTAGCAGCTCGCCTAGTGTGTTGTGTCCCTAAGTTAAGGAGACGGCGTGTGGAAGCATAGCTGGGGAGGCCATAGGCCAGCTTCGTCGCTTTGCGAATTATTGCGTGTATGCGAAGTTGTTGCGTTTGGGTCAACTGCTGACATGAGAGGTGGTATGTAAGCCGGCTGATCACGCATGCCTCCACCAAGCGCAGCTGGTCCTCTTCTCGAAGGCCTGAGAGCCTGTTGGAGACTCCCCGGAGCATGGCCAGAATTAGCTCAATCTGTCTGGATAGAAGGGCAACCGTGTAGTTAGACCTCCATCCGCTTGGACGTGTACGCCGAAGATGCGAGCACGATTAACCTGTGGTATGGGTATGCCATCCACTGGCACAGTGATAGGGACAATAGAGGAACGGCTGCAGGGGCGAATGATTATGAGCTCCGACTTTTCCTGAGCACATCTTAAGCCACATTTTCTCGCGTACTCGGAAACTGTGTCGACTGCTTGCTGCAGTCGGCCCTGCATGGCTTCGTCCGAACCCCGTGTCGACCAGATAGTATTGTCGTCCGCACAAATAGCGTGGGCGACATCAGGGATCTGGTCGAGTAGCCGTAGGAGCCCTGCGAGAGCGAGATTTAATAGAGTAGGGGAAAGAACTGAGCCCTGGGGTGTACCACGCCCTACAAGGCGAATTGTACCGGATCGATGTTGTCCCATTCATAGGGTGGCTGTGCGATCTCGAGGGAATGCGCGGATATAGTTGTACATACGAATTCCACAGTGCGAATGTGCAACATTGCGAAGGATGAGGTCATGTTCAACATTATCGAATGCCGCTTTTATGTCTAAGGCGAAGAGTGCTCTCCCTTGGGCGCACGACGGAGGTCCTATGACCTCCTCCCGCAATTATAAATGCACATTTTTGGCAGACAGATGAGCTCGAGATCCGAATTGAGATTTAGAAAAGAATGATTTTTCTTCGAGGAAGGGCTGCAGACGCCGCAAGAGTACATGCTCCATGAGCTTACCAATGCAGGATGTTAGGGAGATGGGTCGTAAGTTTTCAACCTGAACGTGCTTGCCCGGTTTCGGGATCAGTGTGATGTCGGCGTGTCGCCTTGCTTGGGGAAGCATGCCCTTGTGCAAGCAATTATTGAAGATATGGTTGAGATGGTTAATATCCGCGTCACTGAGGTTACGAAGGGTGGCGAATCGGATGTGGTCTGCTCCCGGTGCCGTGTGGTGGCGTAGGTCTTGTGAGACCACAGGCACCTCGTCAGATGTGATGTCTGCATCGAGCAATTTGTTCGCCTCGCCTACGTAAGGATAGTCAGGGTACTGCGCCGGCGGGCTTGTGGGTATGACATGCTTCTGTAGCTCCCTGAAGAGTGTCCAGACATCGTCCTTGTACTCGTACATTAGGATGTGCAGCTGTTGAAACGTTTTCCCTTTGTTGTGGTGGGGTCTGTGAGTGAGCGAAGAATCGACCACGTTTTTGCTGTGCTCAATGTGCCTGAGAGGCGGTCGCAAAATCCTCACCATTTATTCCTCGTAAAGGTCCCTGCATACTCCGGGACTTCCCGTGTAATTTTATCTATACGTTTCCGAAGTTTGCGGTTGAGGAGTTGTTTCCATCGTCGTGTCAATGCTCTGCGGGCGTTCGAAAGATGAAGTGCTGGTCTATGTCTGGTGTCTCGGTTGCTGTGCGCAGAGTGCACGTGGTGGCCTCTAGTTCTTCTGCGAGAGAGTCGAGCCAACGTTCGAACCCCTGGCCTTGAGCTGGGTCCTGGCGACGTTCCCTGAATTTCACCCAATCTGTTATACGCACATTTCGCTCGGGCCTGCGCGCACTTCGTAATGTCAAGGTGGTCGCCACAATGTAGTGGTCACTACCAAGGTGCTCCTCTAAAGGCCCGTGCGCAATGACTGGGCTAGTATTGCGCACGAAGGTAAGGTCAGGGCAGGTGTCACGAGATACGCTGTTGCCTGTCCGAGTGGGTTCCTCTGGGTCGGTAAGCAGTGTGCATCTCATGTTACAGATGGCATTCCGTGAGTGGGTCACTTTAGCCTGCGATTTAACGTAACACCATGCTGTATGCGGAGCGTTAAAGACGCCGGCCACCACACAAACCCATTCAAACCTACAAAATTATGTTAGTAGGTGCTGAAAGCAGTGCGTACGCGAATGGGGGGAGCTGTATACATTGAGAATAAACAGACTTTCGCTCTGTTTACCTTGCGTAATTATTTCCAATATATGGTGAGGAATATCAGTGCTAGTCTTATGCATGCTACATGCAACATGTTTCCAAACTAAGGCTCCCACAAGAGCACAGACACCCGAGAGCGTGCTGTAGCCGGATAAAGAAGGGGTGCAATTGACTTCCTGTAAGAGAATGACACCGGGAGGGTTCGTGGATGTGGCGATATATTGCTGTATGGAACTTCGTTTTTGATGGTATCCCCTACAATTTCACTGCCACACCACTAGCTGTTCCGCGTTACGCGGCGCCATCGTCATCGTGAGACGAAGCAGGCGGTCGTGCATAGGGATGCGGGCGCCAGGTGCCCACATTTGAAGGTTGCGGCCGAGAGCCTTGGTCGGAAAGCGCGCTTTCGTTGTTACCGCTAAGCTCAGGAACTTGCATGCGTGCGAAAGTGCACTTTATACAAGATTTAGCTTGCTCCGTAATCCCTCTTGGAAAGTCCTCCATTTGGCGTTCTATCCTGTCCAGAGCTGCGTGTATACTAGTGCTCATGTCTTCCACCAGCGCGTCCATTTGATTTTGTAGGCTCTCACAGCGCGCCTCGATGTCACGACGTAGGCGGGATATTTCTATTAGAGGATCGGGAGTTGATAACGAATTGGTAATAGGGGAAGGGGTAGGGAGAGATTTACGGGGCGGAGCGAGCTGTGGGGGACCCTCTGCCCGATCTATCTCCGGAGGCGCCTCCATTGCTGTTTTCTTCTCCGAGGTCCGCTGCACCCCTGAAGGGACTAGGGTCACTTTGGCTGTGGCGTTTGTCTGCAGGGCCTTCTTGTAGGGTTGTTGCGAAGATGGGAAAGGAGGGCGCTTGTCCGGGAGTCGCACCGATGCCTCACGGGATCGGGACCGGGACTTGGAGCGGGTCCGCAACTTGCGACGGGACCTGGAAAGGGTCTCCAACCGGACTTGTCTGGTCTCCTTCGTTGGGGCGCGTGACGTTCGGTTCTCCGCCGTATCCGTGGTTGTGGTCGGGTCGCTGGAGGGTTGGAGTTGACGCTGCTCTTTGTCGAGAGCTTTCCGCACCCAAGCTTTGTTCAGTGTCTGCCTAGCACGCCACGGGCAGTTTGGATCCGTTGTAGGGCGGGTCCCAACACAGGATCTGCAGTGTGGGGTGCACGGATGCGACGGGGTGGGGTTGTCAGTCCCGAACACGTCGCGCAAGTGACCACGTGTGGCGTAGGACAGTAATCAGCCCAATGGCCGAGCTTCTGACATATCTTGCAAGCCAGTTGGCGGGGTCGATGGGGGTAGCAGCGGAGTTCTGCACCATAGAAACGCACGTAGCGAGGAACTTTAAGTCCTTCAAATGTGGGCATAACCTGGGCTAAGACTTCTGAGTGTTGCTTCGTGCGGTTCTTGCTTTCAATAATGATGAACCTATATATGGTCCCCCTTTCGTCAATCTAATGCAGGTTCCTGGAGCTTACTCAATGCTTTACATCAAGCAGCTCGTCACTGGCAACAGACAAGTTATTCACTACGCAGCTGTCAAAGTGCATGACATAATATTGTAAAGGTGTCCACGTTGCTGTGGTCACGATGGAGACGACCTAGCATACGCAACCATCCGACCTGCCTACGATCAACATTGCATGTCGAAATACATTGACAGCTGTTCAAATCGTTCATCACATAAACCAGTGTACTGTTTTGCTATATCCTGAATGTTCAGTTTATCTGCTCATTGTTCAGAGAAACATTTGTACTCAATATCGCTTTACCGTAAACAATTGCGTGCCCATAAAATGCGTGTGCCGGAGAGAACGTTTTGTTCTCAAAGTAAGTAAACAAGATAACAACACTGACTTGGCAGGCGATGTCTAATGCTTACACGGTCCCCGACACGAAGAAATAAGAACTTAACCCCCTCATTTCTAATCTTCTCTAGTGCAAGAGCGGTGAGAGAGACGTCATTTCCAAAGCACACTTTGATGAGTGGACAGAGTAACACAAAAGTACTGTAGTGTGGCATCGAGAAACACAAGCGATCTTGTAACGCCTTCTTACAAGTGACCACATAAAGAAAAAAGACGACTTCGATGCCTTTACAAATGGCAGAAACCAAGTTGGGCTGCCACGACTCACAAGACCGACGAGTCGATATGTAGAGATGGGAGCGGGAAGCGGAGCCCGTCCGTCATATGAAAACATTTGTATAATATCCGGCCTTTTAAACCTAGCGAATGACTTTACCAACGTCTGCCTCATCCACCACAGGCCGAAAGCTTTCATTTTTCTCAGTCAGCAGCTAGCCCAATTGCCTGGTGGCAATGTATCTGTTACATTTGGTGTTAATCATAGGAAGTATTCTCGGTGAATTACTTTCGGCGGTACTATAGTCTTCTAGTGACGTAGAGCTCAACCAGCCAATCAGCGTTTGCGTGATGGCATCCCTGAAAGTGCTGAATAGCATCCCTGAAAGTGCTGGTGCCAAAATACGTCTCTAATCAGTAACAAGTGCCTTGGAGAGAGCCAAAAGGCCACACGGTTTGTTCGATGAATTGTTCAAGTTGGCTATATAAGGCGCGCTCTGTGGCACACCTCACTGAAGATAAAATAACTTACAAAACATTCGTTCATCCTACTATGGAGTATGGATCCATTGTTTAGGACCCATATACGCAAGAAAATGTTGAAAAACTATGAGCTGAGAAGAAAAAGCAGCGAGATTTTTTATTTTTATTTTTTTTTATTTACAGATACTGTCGGTCTACATCAGGACCAAGCTAGGGGTGGTAACAATATATCAACATACAGCAAGCAGTGTACGGAACAATAGAATACAGCGATACAGCAATATATGCGCTATTGTCGAAAATATTCGGACAAAAGTTCGGAAAACTGCTCGCGGGTCCTTGCGTTTACAATGTTTGCAGGGAGACAATTCCAGTCACGTGCTGTCGAAAGGAAGAATGAGTATTTGCAGCAATGCTTGTGAAATCGATTTTCCTTAACGTGTCTGCTATGTTTATTTCGCACTGTGCGGGTCTTAGATTCATTTATGTAGCGAGACTTATCAACAAGCAGCAGCTCATTAAGGATTAAATAGAAAAGGCTGTCGTTTTTCCTTCCTCCTGACAGTAAGTAGGGGCAGGTTTGCTCTCGCGTAAAGTGGTGTTACGGCGTCTTGCCGGCGGTATCGGGAATAAATAAACCGCAATGCACGTCTTTGAACTTGCTCCAATTTTGCCAGTGAATCTTTCAAATACGGATCCCACACCTCACATGCATATTCTAATATGGGGCGCACGAGCACTTTATAAGCAGTCAGTTTCGTGGATGGAGATGCTAGCTTGAGGACACGTCGAATTTAACCTAATCTCTGGTTGGCTTTCCCTGCTACGTTTTTAATGTGTGGTGTCCAACTAAGGTCAGAAGTTATTAAAATTCCGAGAGATTTGTCCTCGGTTACGCGATGAAGTGGTTCACCTTGTAGAGTGTATGTGAATGACAGAGGTTCATGTTTGTGTGTGATGGTCATACATACAGTCTTTGCTGGGTTAAGAGACATCTGCCACGTGTGGCACCATTGGTGCACTTTTCCTAAGAAGTTATTTAAAAGTATCTGGTCATTAATAGATTTCACTTCTGTATATATGACACAGTCATCTGCGAATAACCTCGCTGTAACTGTGGCCAATTCTTCGATAAGGTCGTTTATATATACCAGAAACAGCACAGGCCCAAGAACTGAACCTTGAGGCACGCCTCATTTTACCTCACAGACCTCGGACCTATTTTCATCAATACTGACGAACTGTCGGCGATCAGTAAGAAAGTCCTCCACCCATTTGACTACACCTGTATCTCCTAAAATAGCCTTTAGTTTAATTAACAGTTTTCTATGATTAACCTTATCAAATGCCTTTTTGAAGTCGAAAAAGATCAGATCTATTTGTCCCTTGCCATCGATAACTTTGCTGAAATCGTGAACACTTTCTAGTAATTGTGTTACGGTTGACAAGCCCTTGCGAAACCCATGTTGATAGTTGCTAAGAATTTTGTTCTGTGACAAAAACAGCCGAATGCACTTTGAAACAATATGTTCTAACACAATTCCAGACGTTAGTGCAATGGGCCTGTAATTGGCAGTAGACGTGGTTTCGCCGTCTTTAAATACGGGTATAACTACACCAATTTTCCATTCTGCCGGAAGTGTGCCTGACCGTAGTGACTTCGTGAAGATAATGAAGAGGTACTTTGCAGTCCACTCAGCATACCTCTTTAAAAACAGATTTCGTATCTCGTCAGGACCTGCCGATTTCTTTGTATTTGGGTTAAGTAGCAAGTTTAATATTCCTTCAAACGTTACCCAAATTTCCTCTGCAACAGGTAACTGTTGGTGTACCTCAAGTTTTGACTGCTTTCCGTCATCACTGGTGAACACACTAGCAAAAAAGTTATTGAAGGCGTCCGCTATATGACCTTTATCCTCAATAAGTCCCTCTTCTGTGCTTATTTTAGTGACTACCTTCTTAGTTGACGCCAGATGCCTCCAAAACTTTTGGGGGGATTCACGTAGAAAAGTATCCATAGTGACACCATAGTACTTGTCCCTGGATTCCTTCATCATTAACTTTAGCTGTTTACTTAAGTTTGACATATCATCCCGAACAGCGGAATCATGTGTACGCTTATAAAGTGCCCTACGCTTTGCCACTTTTCTTTTCAGTTGTATGATCTCTCTCGTAATCCATGGGCTCTGCATTCGTTTTGTTTTACATTTGAGAGGTACATAGCGGCATATACATTTGGGAACCGTTCGCTTAAAGTTTAATCACCACTCATCGATAAGCGCAGATTCATTTTGACTTAATTTTTCAAACTTTTCAAAAGAGAAGGCTAGTTCATCTATTATTGCAGTATCATTAGCTTAATTAGACTGTCTGTAATATGAAACAAGCCTACGGACCCTTGAAAAGGAACTTATATTTTTAAGGACAATCTTACAATCGAGTGATCCGAGATCCCGGGCAGAATGTTAGCTCTATAGTATCTCGATAGAATGCCATGACTTAAAAAAAAAGAGGTCAAGAACAGGTTTGCTATTACCGCAGACCCTAGTAAAGTCACGTACTACTTGTGTAAGCCCATGTGACAAGCACATATCTATAATTGCCGAGCCTGCGTTGCGGTCTCGCGTACCCGTTTCCATTTCGTCCCATTCAACGTCTGGAACATTGAAATGCCCCGCTATGATAACGTTTTTGTTCTGAACGCGTAAGTCACGCGGTTTCTTATTCAGTGCATCAGTACTAGCGGCAGTACTTCCCGGAGCGCGATATACGCACCCCACAATCAAGTCAGGGCGTGCAAGAATTTTGCAACATATTGCTTCAATGTCGGGTGGTTTGTAAAGGACCGTGTATTTAAGGCTGCATTCCAGAAATATGGCAACGCCCCCACCCCTGCTACTGCTGTCATTTCTGATAACGTTATATCCCGGAGGGCATATTTCACAATCTCGGACACCCTCATGTAGCCACGTTTCTGTTACAAATACTGTATCTGGGTGATGCTCAAGCAAAACGTGCTCCAGGCCTACAGCCTTATTAACAAGGCTACGGGCATTGACGTTCAGTAACCGAAGCTTGCGCGGATGCGTATGTCAGTCATTTAAGGAAGCAGTGTTTCTTGCACCTGTATTAGACGGGCTGTCAGTCACCCGATAGCGTTGGTTTGAGGCTTTATCCCATACGTACATCACTCCGTTTATCTTCATTTTATCATACACAAGTGCGACTTTCTCTTTTCTTTTTCTGTTTTCTAATGCGCTGTTCCAAAGGCATTGTCTTTTCCTTCTTACATCATACGAGAAGTCCTCATTGATGAAAATATTTGTGCCCCGGAGCTTATTGCGATTGCGTAGTACGTCATTTTTTTCTGTGAGGCTTCCCAGGCGCATAATGATGGGTCTTGGTCCGTTTGAAGAAGGTTTTCCAATTCGATGTATACGTTCGACACTTGTAACTGATATATTCAGTTTCCCCTGCATAATTCCCACTACAACCTCCTGCTTCAAAGTTTGTTCCGTCTCATTCTGCGCATCTGGAATGCCTCTGATCACAATGTTATTACTTTTTGCTGTGATTCTCTATTTGGTCAACCTTTTTTATCAGTTTCGCCACAGTGGACCGCAGAGTTAACAGTTCTGTTTCAGTCACTTCTACAATTTTTAGAAGTGTAGGCATCTGGGCCAAAGCCATTTCGGCACTAACAATTTTTGTTTCATTTCCGTTATTTCTGCTTTGATTTCCCTTTGCCTTTCTATCAGCTGTAAGAGCAGTTCCTGCGTTTGAAGGCCAGGGTTTGTTTTCACGTCTCCACTACACGCTAGTAGCAATACAATGACCTCCCAACAGTCGGCAACAAGTACACTGACTGCCTGTGGGCTCGGCAGCACTACAAGACAACGAAAATCATCTCGAATAGAGTCAGAGTAACGTTTGGGACCAACCTGTGCAAACAGCAAGACAGGGTTTAACATTCTTGTCTCTCCGGTGCTGCCAAGCCCACTGACGGCACAGATAGCTTCATGGCTTGAAGAAACCGCCCCCATGGTTGATGTCGATGATTCTAGTGCCTTCGCTGTTCATGCACCTTCGGCGACAAATGCCCGTTCCGTAGTTCCAAAGATTTAGTGAAGCTTGCGCACGTCCAAACACGAAGCAGCTTGTTCCGACGGGGTAAAATCGTTATCGGCTTGTCCTGTAGCCGAACGAAGCAGCAGCAGCACCTGTGCAAACAGCAAGACAGGGTTTAACATTCTTTTCTCTCCGGTGCTGCCAAGGCCACTGACGGCACAGATAGCTTCCTGGCTCGAAGAAACCGCCCCCCATGGTTGATGTCGATGATCCTAGTGCCTTTGCTGTCCATGCACCTTCGGCGACAAATGCCCGTTCCGTAGTTCCAAAGATTTCGTGAAGCTTGCGCACGTCCAAACACGAAGCAGCTTATTCCGACGGAGTAAAATTGTTATCGGCCTGTCCTGTAGCCGAACGAAGCAGCAGCAGCACCTGTGCAAGCAGCAAGACAGGGTTTAACATTCTTGTCTCTCCGGTGCTGCCAAGCCCACTCACACAACTCCTACAGTAGGCATGTATCCGTGAGCTCCTTGTTAATGAAAAATATATTAAATCGCTCGCAATTACTACGGCAACGAGATAGATAATACATCTTTGAATACTTCTAAAATAGATGAATTTATTTCTTCGTCATCACCATCATCATCATAATCATCATCATTATATTAATAATCATGATCAGCCCATTTTATGTCCACTGCAGTACGAAGGCCTCTCCCTGCGATGTCCAATTACCCCTGTCACGCGCCGACCGATTCCAACTAGCGCACGCGAATTTCCTAATTTCATTGCTCCATCTAGTCTTCTGCCGCCCTCGAATGCGTTTCCCTTCTCTGGGTGCCCATTCTGTAGCCCTAATGGTCCAATGGTTATCTAACCTTCGCATTAGCTGACCTGCCCCGCTCCGTCTTTTTCTCCTAATGTCATTTACAATGTCGGCTATACCCGTTTGCTCTCTGATCCAAACCGCTCTCTTTCTGTCTCTTAAAGTAAGGCCTAGCATTGTTCGTTCCATCACTCTTTGCGTGGTCCTTGTTCTCAAGCTTCTTTGTCAGTCTCCATGTCTCTGCCCCATATGTCAGCACTGGTAAAGTGCATTGATTCTACACCTCCTTTTTAATGATAGTGGTAAGCTTCCAAAAAAATGCAGCGGTGGCGTAGAGGTAGAACACCCGCCTCGCGTGCAAGAGGTCCGTGGTTCGAATCCCGGTGCCGCGCAATTTTCCACCGGATTAAAAAAAAAAAAAAATCCGCGTATTGATAAAATTGCATAAACAGGCCTGGAGTGTGGCCTGATGCCGGTGACCAGAACCGGTAACACACTCCCTCACCAGAGCAGGATTGGCCACCCTGGTGCAGTACTTGGCCACAACCTCCTATATGAACACAACAATCAAACCCCGGCCCTCAGTCCCCAGCAGCTGCGAAGCAACTGACCACGGCGGCGGTCAGACCTGCGACGCTGCAGAGGGTGCTAAGAATCCCTGGCTCCGGACAGGCCGCCATTGGAATATGAACCTGGCAACGTTTAACGCAAGAACATTATCTAGTGAGGCGAGTCTAGCAGTGCTATTGGAAGAATTAGAGGGCAGTAAATGGGATATAATAGGGCTCAGTGAAGTTAGGAGGCCAAAAGAAGCATATACAGTGTTAAGGAGCGGGCACGTCCTGTGCTACCGGGGCTTAGCGGAGAGACGAGAACTAGGAGTCGGATTCCTGATTAATAAGAATATAGCTGGTAACATACAGGAATTCTATAGCATTAACGAGAGGGTGGCATGTCTTGTTGTGAAACTTAATAAGAGGTACAAAATGAAGGTTGTACAGGTATACGCCCCTACATCCAGTCATGATGACCAGGAAGTCGAAAGCTTCTACGAAGACGTGGAATCGGCGATGGGTAGAGTGAAAACAAAATACACTATACTGATGGGCGATTTCAATGCCAAGGTAGGCAAGAAGCATGCTGGAGACAAGGCAGTGGGGGAATATGGCATAGGCACTAGGAATAGCAGGGGGGAGGTATTAGTAGAGTTTGCAGAACACAATAATATGAGGATAATGAATACCTTCTTCCGCAAGCGGAATAACCGAAAGTGGACATGGAGGAGCCCGAACGGCGAGACTAGAAATGAAATAGATTTCATACTCTGCGCTAACCCTGGCATCATACAAGATGTGGACGTGCTCGGTAAGGTGCGCTGCAGTGACCACAGGATGGTAAGAACTCGAATTAGCCTAGACCTGAGGAGGGAACGGAGGAAACTGGTACATAAGAAGCCGATCAATGAGTTAGCGCTAAGAGGGAAAATAGAGGAATTCCAGATCAAGCTACAGAACAGGTATTCGGCTTTAAGCCACGAAGAGGATCTTAGTGTTGAAGCAATGAACGACAATCTTGTGGGCATCATTAAGGAGTGTGCAATAGAAGTCGGTGGTAACTCCGTTAGACAGGATACCAGTAAGCTATCGCAGGAGACGAAAGATCTGATCAAGAAACGCCAATGTATGAAAGCCTCTAACCCTACAGCTAGAATAGAACTGGCAGAACTTTCGAAGTTAATCAACAAGCGTAAGACAGCTGACATAAGGAAGTATAACATGGATAGAATTGAACAAGCTCTCAGGAACGGAGGAAGCCTAAAAGCAGTGAAGAAGAAACTAGGAATTGGCAAGAATCAGATGTATGCGCTAAGAGACAAAGCCGGCAATATCATTACTAATATGGATGAGATAGTTCAAGTGGCTGAGGAGTTCTATAGAGATTTATACAGTACGAGTGGCACCCACGATGATAATGGAAGAGAGAATAATCTAGAGGAATTCGATATCCCAGAAGTAACGCCGGAAGAAGTAAAGAAAGCCTTGGGAGCTATGCAAAGGGGGAAGGCAGCTGGGGAGGATCAGGTAACAGCAGATTTGCTGAAGGATGGTGGGCAGATTGTTCTAGAAAAACTGGCCAGCCTCTATACGCAATGCCTCAAGACCTCGAGCGTACCCGAATCTTGGAAGAACGCTAACATAATCCTAATCCATAAGAAAGGCGACGCCAAAGACTTGAAAAATTATAGACCGATCAGCTTACTGTCCGTTGCCTACAAAGTATTTACTAAGGTAATTGCAAATAGAATCCGGAACACCTTAGACTTCCGTCAACCAAAGGACCAGGCAGGATTCCGTAAAGGCTACTCAACAATAGATCATATTCACACTATCAATCAGGTGATAGAGAAATGTGCGGAATATAACCAACCATTATATATAGCTTTCATTGATTACGAGAAAGCGTTTGATTCAGTCGAAACCTCAGCAGTCATGGAGGCATTGCGGAATCAGGGTGTAGACGAGCCGTATGTAAAAATACTGAAAGATATCTATAGCGGCTCCACAGCCACTGTACTCCTCCATAAAGAAAGCAACAAAATCCCAATAAAGAAAGGCGTCAGGCAGGGAGATACGATCTCTCCAATGCTATTCACAGCGTGTTTACAGGAGGTATTCAGAGACCTGGATTGGGAAGAATTGGGGATAAGAGTAAATGGAGAATACCTTAGTAACTTGCGCTTCGCTGATGATATTGCCTTGCTTAGTAACTCAGGGGACCAACTGCAATGCATGCTCACTGATCTGGAGAGGCAGAGCAGAAGGGTGGGACTAAAAATGAATCTGCAGAAAACTAAAGTAATGTTTAACAGTCTCGGAAGGGAACAGCAGTTTACGATAGGTAGCGAGGCACTGGAAGTGGTAAGAGAATACATCTACTTAGGACAGGTAGTGACTGCTGATCCAGATCATGAGAGTGAAATAATCAGAAGAATAAGAATGGGCTGGGGTGCGTTTGGCAGGCATTCTCAGATCATGAACAGCAGGTTGCCATTATCCCTCAAGAGAAAAGTGTATAACAGCTGTGTCTTACCAGTACTCACGTACGGGGCAGAAACATGGAGGCTTACGAAAAGGGTTCTACTTAAATTGAGGACGACGCAACGAGCTATGGAAAGAAAAATGATAGGTGTAACGTTAAGGGATAAGAAAAGAGCAGATTGGGTGAGGGAACAAACGCGCGTTAATGACATCTTAGTTGAAATCAAGAAAAAGAAATGGGCATGGGCAGGACATGTAATGAGGAGGGAAGATAACCGATGGTCATTAAGGGTTACGGACTGGATTCCGAGGGAAGGGAAGCGTAGCAGGGGGCGACAGAAAGTTAGGTGGGCAGATGAGATTAGGAAGTTTGGAGGGTCAACATGGCCACAATTAGTACATGACCGGGGTAGTTGGAGAAGTATGGGAGAGGCCTTTGCCCTGCAGTGGGCGTAATCAGGCTGATGATGATGATGATGATGGTAAGCTTCCAGTCAGGAGCTGACAATGTGCTATGTCAGCTTAATAATAACTTAGGTGTAAATAAAAAAGGATGCATAGAGCCAGTCAGTAGACGGGCCACAGATCCACACGATGTTTAACCAAAAATGAGAGATATTTGCTGCCGAACTGACGCATTCGGGATCCCTTATTTTCGAAAGACGCCCGAGAACGGAATAGGTTTGCAGTTCGCCTAGCTTGGGCACTGCCCAACGCCAGATTCCTTCCCATAGGTGCTTAAAGTGCAATTATAGACGAAGAACGTTTGTATAAGAATTTATTGTTGCACGCGCCATTTAGCTAACTTTTGTTGTGAGTTGCTGTCTCTTTCTTTCATGTTGCTCCGTCTGAAGCTACATTTTTTTTTTCTTTCTTAATTAGTCACGCGATGTCGTGCTCTTAAAAAAATGTTCTTGATGTTTTGCAATGAAGTATGAAATAGCAATTTCGGTTCCCTCCCCGCTTACTGTCTAAAATAGGCTAGATTAACGATACAAATAAATAAATCAGGAGGTCACTGGCATTATGCTGTCAGAAACATGTTTCCTAATGGACCGCAACGAATGGCGATACCAAGGGCGTCGCTTCGTCGACCGGTCCGTCTGGAAACTTGACGCTAGGCCCTGCGCGACTGGTTTCCCGCAGTAGTGCAATGCATTTCGCCGATCTCAGCGCAATAGATAAAAAAGACCAACCGCTTCACCCCGCCTTCTCTGGTCACCACGAAGAAACAAGAAAGTAAGCCAACTAAAGGCCACGAAGCCCAATCGCGAGCGTGCTTTGCCTTTGAGCAGGCGCCATCTGCACAATCAGTGGCGCGGTTGCGATTAACATGTTTGACAAGGTGACACCTGGGTGTGCTTTGTGTCTTCAGCGGCAGCAGCACTACAAGGTCTGAGCTACAGTATCCGCTGAAGTAAGTGTGCTTTTTGCTTGCGCTGTTTTTGCAATACATCGAAATAATTCTGCGAGATAGACGGGTATGATAGGTGGTTGATGCATGGTAGGCACCGCATTGAGAAATGAAGAGCCGATGGAGGCCAGGGCCAGGATAATGTAACAAATCTGTTTCTGTGCCATTGTTTTTCACGCTTCGTTAGTTGTCAAGCCCATGTTCCGCGCAGGTTATCGCCGAGAACGGCCGGCCACGAACGGTGGGGAAAAGAGTGGCGTAGATTGGACCGAAAATAATCACTACGCTACATTGTACGAGTCAGCTACAACATTCGCCGACGGAAGCGCAGCAATGTCATCCTGCACCTTAGTTTATTCTTAATGCTCTTAGGCCACTCTCCACCTCGCGTCGTGATGGTTTTAGTGTGCGCACTTGTAGCCGTGCTTGAAGGCAAACAATGCGCGTTTTTGTGACTTGTTGGTCGTGAGTGTCAACACATTGTGATCGCAACCCAAGCAGTTTCGCCGACGTTGTTTGTTCGAGTAAAAACTTGATGTGCGAAGGTAATGGACAGTTTTGGTGCTGCACCATGACGACAAGTAGGCAGCTCGCAAGCTCTCTGCGGAGCGTGGGAGCGCTTGTCAGAACACGGCTTTCAGTACTTGGGAATGTCCACATAGGTAATCCTGATGCATGATTCCAAAGATAAAAGTAAAAACGCTTGCTGTCTACAATGCGGCCACATTACTCCAAACGCGCTAGCCGAATCTCCAGTGACATTACGGCACCGTAGCCGCCATTTTGCAAAAACGAAGAGTGTCACGCTGTCCTGAACAAACGAACTAGAAGAGCAACATGAGAGATCCCACACGTACCCACGCAACGCCATTGCGTGGACAACGTGCGCAGCTCTTAACCTTTCTATTGTCAAGTTAGAGCGACTGTGCGCTGGTAGGCAGGGCGGGAGGTATGCCCTACAATAGCGACGAGGATTTTACAGCTTTGTTGGCGAACTTTCTCCGTCAACGAAGGTAAAGCAGCACAACTCGGTGGCGGTAATAACAGCTAGCGTGATCAGCGGTCATCGAATCGGATGGGGCTGTTTGCGCCCGGCCGCTTTGATATCGATTCTTCAATATGCACATGTGTAGACGAAGCTAACTCTAGGACGTGCGGTACTAAAGTACGAACGTATGGCAACAGAAACGTAAACGTGATAGCAGTGCCGCGTACAGGAAGCGAAATATAGACTTTGAATCAAACTGGCGTGGCAATATAAAGAAAGGGCTTAATAAATACACGCTAATATAATGGCAAGCTATTCATCATTGCATCCGGTCAGCGTGAAAGGCGTAACTATAATAGGACAGAATAACAGTGCTAGTGGATTGTAGTGCGTCATTGTCATCCAGACCCAAGTGCAGGGTTGAAATGACCAATATAAGTGCTTTATAAGCAGCACTGAATTCGCCTGCCAGCATTAGAAATTGCATTGAACCTCTAGCGATTTAACCCATTTTCTTCAATAGAGCTAACAACTTACTCAAAGTTCATTGCTTTTAGAATCAATTATGTGGCTTCATATCTGATTTTAGCTCTTCAGAATTTTGATTATTTACTAAAAATCGCATTCCTGATCACCGGCAGCAGTGCGCAGAAATGTATATCAGCGATTTTTTTATCGTAGTTGAAATTACTAATTTTGTTTTGCTAACGAAGTTGTAACGTTGACACGCTATACCTGGAAGAGAAAAATGTCTTGTTTCTAAGAGGATGAGCAAAACGTGAACAAGGTGAATGCAGGATCCAACGTTTCGACAAGTGGACTTTTCTTCTTCAAGGCGACGTACGCTTTCCTCGCCACAGTATATATAGGTGGGATTCTACTAAAGGGGAGAGGGTGTGAGGCGGGAGGGGGCGGAAAGGAGGGAAGGTGTGTTAGCGTGTCGAATTGAGAGTAAAGCAACGCTGTGCACAGGGACCCTGAGCACAAGAGTAAAGGAACGCTGTGCACAGGGACCCTGTGCACAGCGTTTCTTTACTCTCAATTCGGCACGCTAACACACCTTCCCTCGTTTCCGCAAACTCCCGCCGCACACCCTCTCCCCTTTAGATGAACCCCACCTATGTATAGACCTTTTCATCGGGCGAGGAGGATAGGGCGCGCGGAGAGCCTTTCCTCCTCTCTGGCTTGGGCGAGCCGGCGCGGCGCTACTTGAAAGTATTGCTGTCGCGTGCTGCGGAACGATTTCGAGATGTTTTAGATGGTACTTTGGGAAATTTACGCCATGTCCGTTCATATAAGGTCGTCAGGGAAGCTTTTCGATGCATCGGTAACTACAGTAGGCGGAAATATCTCTTGGGGGCGCAAAAATGTGACGCGCTTTATCAGCCGCGGTGTACGCACGGTGTATGTATGTGTTGTGAACTATTTTGCTTATATCGGTTCTAATTCAACAAATAAAACTGGTGTCTCTGTATTAGCAGCATGAAATGGTAAATCTGCTCACTATCTGATCACTTGGCGTAGGAAGTAAAACATAAAGCATAAGAGCGCATGCTCGTGCACGGCCAACCTAAGGCAACCACGAAACATCTAAGCGGCAGGCGCTATCAAATATTTGTGATGCACCGGCATCGTTCTCGCGCATTTCAAGTCTAGTAGGCTTCAAATTACCATGTGTCTACGCTAGCCTTCCTGCATGAGGCTGATGGCGCTGCTCAACACAGTGATCTCTGCGTTTGGTGAACCAGCACGATACATATGTAAGCTGTGCGTTTCAGCATTGCCTTTTTGGCCTGTATACAGCCATAATATATGAGAGGGATCGCATAAAAAGAATGCGATGCCTATTTTTGAGGACAAAATTTTCGCAATACGTGTGAGTGCGTCGTAGAGAACGGAACGAACACAATCGAAAAAAAAATTCGGTTATCATCCTCTTTCTCGAAAAAGCAAGAGAAAACGCAGTAACGCCGCAATACGACCTCGCATAGTCACGCCGCACAACGTTTATAAATATATAACCGCTGATAATATATAACCGCTGGACCATGCGGTATATAGAACAAAGATATCTGTAATCCAGCACCTACCACTGCTTACGACGCTTGCGCAGTTCGTAAAGAGTCTCTTTGCTGGACAAGCTTAATTCAGACTGTAAGGTATGCTACTATTGCTTGCCAAAACTATTTTATTCAGGGGCGGCAACCTTATCCATCGAACCAAGTAGTTACGCAATGTAACCTGCAGCGAACAGTTTTAACGATTGTCAAAGTATAACATCACAGCTCCTATCGTAGCAGAACGGTACCCACGCGATCGTTGCGTATGTTTCATCGCTCCTAAACCGCAGCTTAGAAATAGAGGATAATACTGCAATAAGGTCACATTAGTGATCGGAACATTCAGAAATACACAATTGATCTCCGAGGCTGATTGTGGGCTCAAATATGCACGCACACATCGCGCTGCGTGTTCTGTCCACCTCAACGCCAGCAGAAATTCCAGCCATGACGCCTTAAACCACTTCAGCACGTTTCACAGAACCGCTTACCACGTAGAATACGCACGTCATATTAAACAGACCGCACGACCGCGAAAACAAACGCCAGAACCTACCGCCGAGCGCATACCTGCCATGCAAAAGACCGCTTTCACCCAAGCCAGTATGGCGCTGCTCATAGGCGGCGCCACTGCGTTCACAATATGGCGGCGCCGACGAAAAAACGGTCTATACTGAGGCGAGGAAAGCGTACGTCGCCTTGAAGAAGACAAGTCCACTTGTAGAAACGTTGGCTCCTTCATTCACCTTGTTCACGTTTTGCTCATCGTCTTGAATTTCCATCTCCCGCATTCCCCGTCTTTTCCCTTGTTTCTAAGAGGGACGTTCTGAAAGCAAGTTTTGACATTTATTTTGACACGGAAACATTATTGCAAAGAAATGCACCCTGGCATCCTGAACTGTACATCTTGCGTTATTTCCACATAGTCGGCACGGACATTGAGACATTCGTCGTAGCGTGCGATCATTTTGAAGAAACCCATGAGTTAAAACACGGTACCATGCGATGCAAGCCCTGAAACATGATCTCTTTATTATACACGATCTGCAGGCGTTCATGGGGATGAACACGCTAGTCCCACGTGCCCATTCATACCGGATAACAATACGGACTTCCATTTTCAACCACGTTGTTAGCATACCTCTGAATGCCATTGTGATTTGCACTTGAATAACCTCGAGCACGCCGGTATACTGCTACTCTTTCTGTGGCACTCTCCGCATGCGCCATTCCTCCTACGCTGATGCTCCTTCCGTCGTTGAACCAGCAACAGGTGTGGATTCTTATGGCGATTGTTTGTTTCGCCTGGTGTACCAACCGCTCTTCCAAAAAAATGACGAAACTTACCTTTGGAACGTCCCTTGTAATAAACCTAAAAGAAAGCGCAGGTTTAGCGTGAGCAGGTATGATGCCCTGCGTCAGCAACTTCTTCAGCCAGGAATCACAAGGGCGAGCGTCATGGAAATGCTGGCTTCTTGCTCTGTTACTCAAAACCAAGCGAACGAAAGAAGCTACGATGTCTACCAGGAACCCTTTTGCAAAGTTAGGGCGGGTAAGTGATGTGGGAAATTATGCCCATGCTGCAATGTAGGTTCGATCGTTTTTAACTAAGCAATTAAAAACAATTTCAACAAAACAAAGTTTTTAAGCTCAATAAGAACGTCATTTATACTAAGAAACTTATCCCTGCATGATTTTGCTGCCTTGTTGAAAATGTTAATTACAGCTATTGAACTATGACAATTGTTAACCCTAGAAGTTACTCCTTAATTAAACCAAAATTTCAATCTTATAAGGCCTCGTTGAAGAACCTGCAAGACACCAACCGCACCAACGACATCGGAGACTTGATCTCTAACCGAACAGAAACCGTAGGGCTTGGAAGACTGAACAATGGCCATTTCGAAGTCTTCCCAAAGGGTACTCCATAGTGTTCAGTTATGTCTTCATTACTTTTCAAAATTGCAATAATGAAGCTATGTGCAGACGGTGCGATATCACGGGACTGGATTCTGCCGATTAGGAGCACGATATTACTACCTAGGCCAAAGGAGGCTCCATGGGGCAACAACAAGGCGCCTTCTAGGAAGGCCTCAATCGCACGCTGGCGTATCTCAAAGCATGCGGCCTCTCCTGTATGACTAAAGAATCAGAACCATTTGTACTACGCAGAAGGAGAGGTCGGCCTTCAACGAGATCTTCAACTCCCGACGCTAAGTCGAGCTCAATGGTACAATAATTGTATCAGTTGATACTGTGCGCGTACGGAGGGTAATTCTCCAAATAGAAGGGGTGGGCTCGGCCACCCTACGGAAGATTCAAAGTACCATCACTCTACTCGCACATGTGTTCGAACGAATGGCGAGCAAATCACATGGGCTCAAGGAAGGAGACGCCCTAAACTTAATTCACGGATTAGCCACCTGCCGCATGATTGCTTATTTGGGAATCCAGAACGCGAACAAAAGGAGTTGTGCATTCTCATCCGCCAAGCGCATAAACCTAAGCTCGGGCTCCCCGTAAGGTCGCCAACAGAGAATATGCTTCAGGAGGGTGTTCACACCTGGGAGAAGTTAGCACAAGCTCACAGAGTCGGCGAAATCGAGCGACTCAAGCTAACGGAACCCAGTTGTGCCACCCTACGCCGCCTCGGATACACAGACGGCCTATATATATATGTATATATATACATATATATACATATATATATATATATATATATATATATATATATATATATATATATATATATATATATATATATCCATATAGCTTAATAACACTTTCACTTGAAGAAACTTCACGTGACCTTGTAAAATTGTTCACTGAAGTAACGGCCTTATATGAGTATGTACAAGACCTCATACTCGAAGACAGCTGCGCTATATCGACACTGCAGGGAAATTTGCTTAGCCTGTTGACCGCCGTAGCAAATGTGAGTAGGAAGTGTAGGGCCAAACTTCAGTGAGCGGGCCAACAGTACTAAAGCAAACAGGGTGGCTGTAGTTTGAGACATGCACACCATGTCGAATAATTCACGAACCACAGAAAGAAATTTCAGCGAGGACGTATTTTGTTCTCCCGAAAGGTTACAAGAGGTATGGACAGAAGTTAAAAGGACTGACAACAGATTTTTAAGGACCTAATTTTTTTGGCTCAAAGTAAAGCTCACCCTCCATGGTGTTTACACCGGCAGAGGTTAATTCCAAAGCGCCTGGATATTTTTAAGCAGAATTTTTCGATCTGAGCCGTCTCTTAAATGGTAAGAATCCCTCCTCCAGCAATGTTGAGAAGTCAGAGCGATGTCGATAGCCCCCCTCGCAAATTGAGAAAGCCGCCCATCGTTCTGCTTTTGCAAAAGTGAGCGTAACCTTGGTTAAACACCAACATTTTTACCTTATCAACTACTTTTCAATATCAAAAGTCGGTACTATAGGTTCGCGTTGTTGTACAGACCTTTGTTATATTTGCACCACGTTTTTCCCCAAGCACATGCCTACGTAATGGCTGGCTGGCCCCCGTTGTCATTCTGTCGATAGACTAGCCAAACCATTTCACCGAAAATGAAGACAAAGGCAGCGCCAGTTTTCTACTCACTAGAAACGAAGACCTGTCTGCACATTGTAAGTTAGAAAACCTTATAACGGAAAGAAAAGTGTACTGCATTTCAATACTATTAAAAAGACCAAGAAGCATGTACACCAATATAAGGATATGTAATAGACCTCTTGATGACCTCGTGATGCACCTTAATGTTTTTGCCGCGTGGGGCACCGAAGACCATTTTCGCTACTTTTAGTGAAGAATTAAAAAAAAATGTCAGCGTTTAATGAGAGAAACATGGCTCCTTCTAGCCACTACCATAGGCAATCTTTCCATCAGCAGGGTTCTCTCGATTGACGTTATGAGCAGTCGCCTGTTCCTTTAATGTGGACAAGAGAGATAAGCCCGAGCGTGCCATAAATCACCGTGAAAAACACCTAGACTGCATTTGTATATTCTGCACCTGTGTGACGTAAGCGCGTTTACATGGGTCAAACAGGCAGGTGCCTTAACTAAATACTTAAAGAACAACAGCAGTACAACGTCAAAAAAGTGGTGCCAGGCCATCGAGGAATACATTGCAAGAACTGCGGCTGCGTACCTGTCTGCAAAAATATGGCCATCTTAAGTAGGGCCCGAGGCAGAATGACACGAGGGATAATTGAAGCATATCGCACCGAGAAAATGAAAGATGCGTCAGCTTTCCATCTTTGGCCTTATCAGAGAGAGAAAGTTTCTAGATTCATCGCGTTGAAATGACGATGCGCGATGTGATTACAGTGATGACACGTGTGGGTTGGATATTGAATCCTTATATGTTCGTCTCCTTGGTTTTATTATCGATCAGCTGTCACTGTATACATAACACGTATGAACAAAAAAAAAAGTTTATTTGAAAGTTAGTGCTGTGTACCTGTCTTATTCTTGGTCCCTGTCGTATTTCGGTGCTCCCTGTTTATTATGAATCCAAACCAACTAGCCCGTCAATGTGCCCTAGCAAGGTTTTCGCTATTGTCGTCACCGTGATGTTCCGTACAAAGTCCCAAAGCCATATGAATCAGCGATTCGTACACTGTGGGTGCGAGAAAATGCACGTAATAGTGAGCCGAGAAGTATGGAGGGCTGACAGGCATTATCTTCCACCGCATTCGATATTCAGGTTAGTCGGATGTCACGCGATCGAACACGCGCTTGGGAAGGAGAGCGCGCATTTTCTCCTCTAGCGCTGCCTTAGCTGCGAATGACTGTGCGCGGCTGACGCTTACGCGGCTGGCGTGCCGTATCTAGTTGTTGGTAGTCATTGCTGGGTACAAAGCAGCAGAGAGGCTCGGCCTTTCTCTGCCGACGTGGGGGAGCGGCCAGCTACGTGCTCACGCGCGTTCCGAAGGACAAGAATAAAATTTTGCCATACCACACCATTGGTGGGTACAATGATAAAGAGCGAGCAGGGGCGGCTGCTGACTTCATGTGCTCTGTCTTCCTTCCCGGGCCGTCTTTCCGCACGTCTAGAATGGCAGATAGAGAAGTCTGAGTTACGAGACAGGGACAATTAGAGATATCGATGACAGAGACGCTCTTGTAGCGGACATAAAAATAGGCAGATGATGATGATGAATCTAATTTGCAGAGTCGCGGTAAATTGCGCGGCTGTACCAACTCTTCTCCCCTGCGGCTGGCGTTCTTCATATGGCAGCTTTGTGACAGCGACTGCTGGTCATCCAGTGATGTATTTACGGGATTACATGGCCCGTGCGTTACGCTATGCTTGTTATTTTAATAAGTAAGTGAATGTTTACTACAACTGATATGGCCTCTATGACTAACCTACAGAGTCGTGTAAAAGCTAATCTTTTTTGTGGTGATTTTGACGAGACTTACATGGGACCGGGTCATTTGATCTGATTTTTCCAACTACGAGTATGAAATGTGCCGTAAGTCTCCGCGATCGCGTTTTTTCGCCATCTAGTACGCTGCCCTACTTGCATCTGCTTCTCTGAGAAGAAGACATGGCCCGTGCAAGTAGGGCACTACCTGAAGCGCCATTTATGCCAGTTACCCCTAGATGACCCTTTCCTTGTGCGGAGCTCTAGAGAATCAGTGCTGACTTTAGAACAAGGAACTTGGAGCAATGTGCACGCGTTTTCACTGGACGTTGAAGACCTGTGTTATGCGATTCCTCATGACAAAGGGCTCAGTGCCATTAGGAACGAAATCGAAGACTGGTGAATTTAGGTTCAGTTGCGCAACCGGAGTGAACTGTGGCCAGTTTTTAGAACTGTTAAGCTTTTATCTTCATTCCACTGTCGTTAGTTTCGAAAACCAACAGTATGTACCACGCAAGGGTATTTGCATTGGATCATGGCTCGCTCCCATTCTTTCAGACATCTTTCTCAGCGCCTTTGACAAGTGTGTAAATAGCATTCTCAATCAGTCATGTGCTCCTTCCATAATGAGGTACGTCGATGACTACCTGGTGGTTGTTAACGAGGCTCCAGGGTCTAGGCTACATGACACTATTGAATCTATAATCAACACATTTAGAAATGCATCAGGGGCTCTAAACGTCACGTGCCAAAGGCCTTGTGATAACAGCATTCGCTTTCTGGACCTCAATCTCACTCTGATGAACACGCATGTCTGTTTCGAATACCAGCCGAGGATGAACAAGCAGCTAATTTCTTGCGAAACTGCGCACTCCAAGCTACTAAAAAGTGCAGTTGCAATGACTTGTCTAAAACAAGCGCTAAATAAATCTTGCAACGACAAAATAGAAAGCAGTTTCAATAACCAAGTTTCAAGGCTACGCCTAGCCGGTTTCCCTTCACTCTTGATCTCTAGCGTTTTCGATAAGCTTCTTCAAAAGATCAAACAGGCAGGAGAAGGCACTAACACAAGAAAGCCATTTGATAGGAAGAGATTACATGTGATTCCTTATTGGCACAGGGTGTCCCACAACCTCAAGAAGGTGGCGCAAAGGCACAGTGTTAATCTTCTCTTCAGTGCACCGTGTAAGCTGGCCAAGATATGCCCTATGCTGACAAAAGCAAAACCCGAACCATGCTCTAAGAAACATGCAGCGCAGTACACGGCTAGCAAAAGTAATGTCGTATATGAGATACCCCTAAGTTGCCAACAGGTTTATATCGGTCAAACCGGACGGTGTTTTAATGAAAGGGCGCGTGAGCACTATTCGGCCATAAATAACAATGCCATCTGGCAGAACACTGTAAACGTCACAATTGCCGTCCGTATCTTCGCGACACCAGGTTTCTGGCACGATATAGATATAGACTAGGACGGGAGATATTAGAAGCTTTCTACTTTGCAAAGGCCGAGGACACGCGCATTAGCTGCCCTTCAGTGACGCTTACCGAAAAAGACTTACCGTGATGTCACGATGGGCCATTCTAGGCTGTATCTATTTAAAGTCCTGTTTCTTCAAAAAAAAAAAAACATTTAGTTAGAGGTAGCGCTTTGTCCGTCGTACATGTTCTTCTTTTAGTGTGCGTCTTCGTAGCGCTCTTTTCTTCAAGTATGCAAAACCAACTCGGCCACATCAAGCTTCTGCTGCATCAGATTTCCATCGATCAGCAAGACCAAGAAAAGACCTTTTTCGTCACTCCAGATGGCCTCTACCAATTCAAGGTTATGCGTTTCGGTTTATGCAATGCCCCCGACACGTTCGAACGGATGATGGACTCTCTGCTTCAAGATTTCAATTGGTCAACTTGCCTTTGTTACCTCAACGACGTGTTTTCTCCTATATCTGAAACGCACCTTGAGCGCGTCGCAGCTATGCTTGAGGTCTTCCGCAAGGCTGGGCTCCAATTAAACTAATCGAAGTGCCACTTCGGGCGCCCACAGATTATAGTGCTAGGTCATCTCGTCGATGCTTCCGGCGTACAACCCGACCCAGAGAAGGCTCGAGCAGTAAAGGCTTTTCCTGTACCTCAGTATGTCAGAGACGTCCGGAGTTTTGTGGGACGCTGTTCTTATTTCAGACAATTCGTGAAAGATTTCGCAGCAATCGCTCGACCACTCACTGAACTTTAAAGAAAGACGTGCCTTTCTTTTAATTATCTGGTTTTACGCCCCAAAACCACTTTCTGATTATGAGACACGCCTGTGGAGGACTCCGCATATTTCGACCACCTGGGGTTCTTTACCGTGCACCTAAATCTACATACACGAGTGTTGTAGCATTTCGGCCACATCGAAATGCGGCCGCCGTGGCCGGGATTCGATCCCGCGACGTCGTGGTCAGCAGCCGAACACCATAGCCACTGAGCAACCACGGCGGGTACGTGCCTTTCACGTGGTGTCAAACTCAGGCTGCCGCATTTTCACGCCTTATCGCGATTCTCACCAATACCCCGGTATTGGGCCACTTTGACCCATCCGCACCTACAGAGGTCCGAACCAATGCCAGTGGTTATGCAATCGGCGCCGTCGTATCGCAACGCCAACATGTACACGACCGCGTTATAGCCGACGCTAGCCGGCTCCTGATAACTGCGGAGCGCAACTATTCGATTACCGAGCGCGAATGCCTTGCTCTCGTCAGGGCTGTTTCAATGTTCTGCCCATATTAATATGGCAAGCCCTTCTCAGTAACCACAGACCATCATGCGCTCTGCTGGTTTTCGTCGCTCAAGGATCCTACTGGCCGGTTCGGTCGTTGGGCCCGCCGACTACAAAAATATCCCTACGCAGTGATTTACAAGTGGGGACGCCACCACCAGGACGCAGATTACCTCTCTCGCAGCCGATTCGAAGACGCAACCTCTATGTCTGATACTTACACCGGCGCCTCTGTTCTCTCTGTTTTTCCACTGCTCCATGTCGCCGACGAGCAGTGCCTTGACCCGTCCTTACGTTTCATCATTGACCGCCTGAAATCGTCAATTGATGAGAGTTCCGTTCGCTTATTCACACTTCAAGATGGCGTACTCTACCGCCACAACGTTCACTCCGACGTCCCTGCATTACTTCTTTGATCCCTAAGCTCCTTCGATTGGCTGTTCTCCACGAACTTCACGACCTCCCCACTGCCGGTCACCAGGGTGTGTCACGTACCTACGACCGGATCCGCTGAAGCTTCTTTTGGCCAGGGCTAGCTCGCTTCGTTCGAAGATGAGTAGCTGCGTGTGAGAAATGCCAGCGATGCAAGATACCATCGACGCTCCCTGCTGGGTACCTTCAACCACTCGACATTCCCGAGGAACCATTCTTTCGTGTTGGTTTGTATTCACTTGGCCCTTTTTCTCAGTCTACCTCTGGGAACAAGTGGATCCCTGCGGCCACAGAATACGCCACGCGCTGCGCCATCACCCGAGTGCTTCCTACAAGCTGCGCCACAGATGTCACCAATTTTCTTCTACGCGACGGGATTTTATTACATGGAGCTCCGCGACAACTTCTCACAGACCGCGGCCGGACATTCCTATCAAACGTTATCGCGGACATCCTGCAGTCCTGTACCACGAGGCACAAGCTGTCCACGTCATACCATCCGCACATAAATGGCCACAGAGCGTCTCAATCGCACTCTCACAGACATGCTCGCGAAATATATCTCTTCACACCACACTGACTGGTATCTCACTTTACCGTTTGTCACATTTGCTTATAATTCCTCGCGCCATGACACCGCCGGTTATTCCCCATTTTTCCTTCTGTTCAGCCGAGAACCATCACTGCCCCTCGACACAAGTCTCCCTGTTGACGCGGCACCGACCAGTGAATATGCACTTGACGCCGTCACCCGCGGTGCCCACTCAAGGGAAATTGCCCAAGACCGCCTTCTTAAATCCCAAGAGAGACAAAGGCGTTTGTACGACCGGTGATACAGAGACGTGCACTTCCCACCTGGTTCTTTGGTGCTTCTATGGTCTCCATGACGTCATGTTGGCCTGTCAGAAAAACTGCTGTCTCGTTACACAGACCCATACCGAGTGCTTCGTGCCGTGACTCCCGTCACCTACGTGATCGCCCCTGACGCCCCATCTGCTTCCCAGTCCAGTGATATCGTGCACGTTACACGACTGAAGCAGTATCACCGTCCCAGTGATGACATTTAAACGCTCCGGGACGTCGCTTCTGCCGCCGGGGATTACGCTACACTAGTGAGATATTTGTTTATTTAAACGAGGCGCGTGGGCGCTATCACCCGAGAAAAGAGGAGCAAGAACAAACTGGCCTTGCGCTGTGAATCTAACCAGTCAGCGCTGCAACCGCTGTTGTAAATATAACCTGTAAATAGTTGCTCGTCTTACTGACTCGTCCTTTGCGTAACAGTATTGTATTGGAAATTAAGCATTTAACCCATGCACTTGGAACATTACCTACACATTGGCCATATCACGCCTATAATTTTCCCCCGATATAAACAAGATGCCTTGTTTAGCTCACCTTGGACACCGGTTAAACAAACTACGAATATGGTATGATGCACGAAAACACATTGAAAAACGGGGATTTAGTCATTATCTGCAACACTTCCATTTGAAGCCGGAAAGTGGAAGTTTTGCAATGCATTGCGTTTAAAATTCTCTCTATTTTCACTGAATATCAACCGTCTCTTGTGCTGTTGTTTTAGCAGACTTGGAAACATTTACATTAGTGGCAATATGACTGTCTGGAAGACTTCAATGAACAATTTTCTACAAAGGCTTTTATGAACCTACACAGAATAAACATACATCGCTCGTCCCTCAGAGCATTGCTTCGTACTTCGAACAAATATACACACCATTCCCCGGATATTTTACCGAGGATACCAGGAGAAAACAACTAAGTGCCGTGTATAAAGCATAAGAATTGGGAGAAAGCGACTATCAATAGCTGATTTTAGAGCACATAAGCAACCAACAGTGTAAATTTTTGGTACACGACAGAAAAAAAGTGGCGCCCTTTTTTCAAGATAACGAATATGAGAAGTATTTTTCTTCTGCCAGGAAACAAGTAATAGCGTAGCTCTTATTTAGAAAGAGCCCGAAAATGAAATTATCAAAGGCAGCAGTGACAAATTCCTTGAGAAATATTTCAAGTCAGTGCCCTATTGGTATTGAAATGGCGCTGCACGTTCGACCTAGGTCATTTTCACTAGCATATCTAGGATAAGTCATGATTACACGATAAAATCGGACAGTCATACCTGTAAGAGGTTTGATTAGATTGCTGATGTACAGCCTGGGCCCAGCGTTTTCCCCCCATAGCGCGTGCACCACTCGTGTTGTCAACGCGGACGTTCTTTACGCTGTCGTGGAGGAGACATTGTCAACGTCGATCGCCACAAGACCTGCTATCACCCACTCATACTGACAAGCGGCTAGGTCGCCGGATGACTCCCTTTTCGTTCCCGGGGGCAATTGTACAGAAGGATTGGAACGCTATAGTGGGTCGTCCTCTTTAGCTCTTCCTAGTCCATCGTCCTCTTCAGCGCTTTATTTTTGGGTATGCTGCTTGCGCTCGCAGTCCGTGCTCTGCCTATAGACTGAGAGCCACTGCGCTGCTCCTAGCTCGACCAAATAAACACCTTAACAGTGTTAATATGCTGAGACTGCAACACTACGTAACCCCTCTCTAGACAGAGATAAAATATTTCCAGCATTTGATAAACCAACGATTTCATGCCGTAAGGCACGCCAGTCGTGGGCGCAGCTGATCGTAATGCTTTAGCCGGACCTCCCCCTAGCCCGCAGGTTGAATGTACCAAGTTTATTGTGTTTTGGAATGCGGAAACAGCGGTCCCGAGAACCTGGGCCTGATGCAAATCGCGCAAGCTAACATTTGTTAGGGCGCTAACTGCTCAGCGTTATGCGTTCTCCGCAACGCGAGTGTGTATGGTCAATCCCGCGCGTCGCCCGCTAAGAAGGCACAAAAGACAATCCTCCCTGTCGAAGCAGGGGATGCGCAGTAAAGCAAAGCATTACTTATGTGATCCCTCTATTAAAAAAGAAAATTTAGCTTCATCTGTAGTTTTGTTCGACTTTCCAGCATGCAGCCGGAAGTGCCCGTTTTCAAAAGGGGGGGGGGGAAGCAAATGACTTACTTTGTCCCCCACTTTTGGAAGTGAGGGGGAGGGAGGGGGGAGGGCAAGTGCCACCCTTGCCTCCCCGGTAGGTACGCCTATGTCGCAAAGGCTCTCGGCTCCGGATAGACGGCCCCGGAGCTAGGACTACACCGTCTCCCAGTGATCGCCAGCTCGCCTGGCATGCTCGTTCGCTTCCGTCGGCGCTGATGAAATCAAACGTACTACAATTTAAGCGTGAGATAACTGTGTACACGTTGTGGCGACTAACATAGGTGCTTCATTATACGAGCTGCAAGCGATCGTGCCACAAGGGCCACCGGTGTCGGATTCGATAGCCGAGCGAGCTATGCCTATCGTGTCAGCCATCGGTGGCTGTCAACGGAGCCGACACGGCGAACGCGGCCTTGCGGAAACACGTCTACACTGTTCGCATAGACAGACGTGTTTACATTGTCATCGTTTGTTTCGAACGAGAGAGCTGTGCAAATACGTTTGCTTTCACTTTCTGTTCGAAGTTACGCAGCGATCCGAGCTTGCACGCAGGGGCGCCGGTTCTGGGTGGGGCTAAGCGTCGCTCGCTCATTCGTACCATGTGTCCCGAATCGTCGCATGCGGCAAGTCGAACATGACGCGCCGTGCGACCGATCGCACGGAAAATCCTACCATGTGTCTCGCGCTTTAGTGTAGCTACCCCGCGCAGGAAATCTCGGCGGCCATGGCTTCAGTTTTCTTTTTGAACCAGTTGGTATTGCAATACAACTGGTTCAAAAAGAAAGATGGACAGAACAATTTATTGCAGGGCCTCGGGCCAATTTGTACACTTCGCGATTGCGAGTGCATTTTGCTATTCTCTTACTTGTGAAAATTTTATATAGGTTCTTGTTGATTGTGTTTCAAGTTGTAATTTAGTACGACAATTATGGCGAGTGTTAATGAGGGAGTACCTTTATCATGCGTCCAATTCTACTTATATTACTCCACAAGCAAGAGCGCATCGTAAGTTCATCTGTCAGCTTGCAGGACAGGCTAAGAACAGCAAACAGGAAGCTTACTTGAGTTGCATGACTTGTGAGCAATATTCCAGCTGCAAAGTCAACGTTAAAATGTGAAGAAACTTTGATATAGAAGGCTCGAGCGATAGTCGAAATGAATGGAGCGCAGGTAATAAACATTTATGCAGACAAAAACACAAGACGTCCATGTTGCAAATATCTAGCTAATAAAAAAAGCACTACGCAAACAGACAGGCGCTAAATAAACAGTGTGCTTTCTTTAATATTGGAAACAGATTGGTCCCTATTTATTCTAGAAAGGAGGATATGTTAAAGCAACAACATTGTTTTAATGGTCGCGGGCCAGAAGAAAAAAAGCAATCTTCTAACCAATTTAAATCTTGCCACGAGAACAAAGGTTGAAGGCTACTACAAGCTAACTGGATGCTCATATCGGTGCAGCTGACAAAAAAGAAAGAGAGAAAGTTGACCGACGATTACGATACTGGCTAATCAAAAATATGAGCGCATGTTTCCACGTGTTTTCGTTTCGCGTTACATTGACTGGCGCGGACATCTCTCTCATCCGGCATGCTACACACGGAGCGAACTTTGGCGCGACTGCCCCGCTATTCGGGAGATTGCGAGGCAGCGCGTGGAATGAAATAAACGAATGTTGCTCCTAATCGTTGGAATGTTGGTTAAGTTATTTCTGTAAAATGTAACAAAAATAGAAAACGCAATGACAATTTATCACTACACTGGAGCACTTCCAGCCCAGAGCAAGTGTCGTCAGCTTGTGCTGCAACGTGCTCCGTGCAGAAGCAAGCTGGACGGTCAGCGTTGGTCTTGAGGTTTCTTTTGGCCAGGGCCGTGATTCACGCAGAATTCAGAATGGGTACCAAGAGAAGGGAAGCGCAGTAGAGGATCGCAGAGGACTAGGCGGGGCGACTAAATTAGGAAATTTGACGATGCTAGTTGGAATCGATTGGCGCAGGCCAGGGGTAATTGGAGATCGCAGGGAGAGGCCTTCGTCCTGCAGTGGACTTAAATAGGATGCTGATGATGATGATGATGGTAATTCATCCTTGTTAGGTTGTGTAATGCACACCTAGAGATTGGCGACATGCCAAACTGCAGCATCGTCTCCATGTGCAAGACAATAGGCGAGTAGTGCGACCGCATTGAATCAAGCTATCGGCATCCGATCGGCGCCAAGATCTACGCGGTTGCGGCCGTCACATCACCCTGGTTGATTACTACCAGAATATAGTGTTTTAGCGCGTTCGGCATTCCGGTAAACACAGGCGGACTGAGCGGTTTGCCAGAAGGGCGGAGGCGCGGACGTACGCCGCCAGTAGGTTGCAACCAGCTACAGTAGCACCGTACCCAACGAGACCGACAGAAGAAATGGAGCCGTAACCAAGTCTATTTTAATTTGCTGCTGGTGTAAATTTTCGGCAGCAGCGTAATCATGAACACTTTGCCTTTTTAAATGCTTAACACGTTTCGCGCTTGGCTCCAGAAGTATTAGTTCTCTGTTTGGCTATTTAAGCTTTGAGCCATCAGGCGGCTCATCCGTGCAAGTCGCTCAGGCCGCTCACGTTTACGCTAAAACACCCACATCATAGCAATAGTAATATGGAGGGGCCTTAATTTGCGCATCTGCCCGTACTCGCAACACCCAGCTCGCCGGCGCTTACCCGATAATTGGACACGCTCGGAGCTCCGATAGAACGCTCGCAACGCACGCTGCTGGGATAGCTCTCGCTGCAGATCGACGGCCAGGTGGCTGGTGGAGAGGTTGGAGAGATTCGTGAGCTGGCTCGAAGACAGTAAGTAGACGCCATGACGTCACATCATGACAGAACCACTGAACGCGGAGCTTAGCCCCAATAACTCGGCGAACGAGTTGACGAGAAAAAGCTTGGCTAACGAGGAGGGCAACTAGTAATCGTTTGTAGCTCTCTTAATACGAGACGTATCACTTAAATTGCGGTACGAATGTCGTACAGTAGGTGCAGGTTACGCGTCTGCAAGATTGATTTAAACCTTGTCGGGGACATTCTAACGTTCGGTGTCGCTATAAAAAAACTTACATTAGAAAAAAAAAACGAGAAAAGCAACGATGGGAGGCAGTGTTAAGGGCGATGATAAGATGGCCTGCCGGCGCATTTTATTTCTACGTCATTCTGATTACTGGGCTGCTATCATCCATGTGTAGATAGTTACTGAGGATATAGATTTACCATTTTCATTCACTGTTACGCTATGATGTCACTTAATTGGCGCCTAACGACCAAACTCATGAACTACTCATGCGGGTGGTAGTACTGATAGTATGCATCGCTGACCCTGTGTAAACTGAACTTACGATAAGAAAAGAACAAAGGGGTCAGACAGCGTGTTAAGCAGTCGCAGCTTCAGTTCAAAGAAATATGGCTTCTTCAAACGAATATGATAGCTGCCGTGTGGCGCGTTGCCAGGGAGCGTACGAGGGCTCGCCCGATAACTATTCTGTTGACAGATGTGCTGAAAAGCCCTGACCTAGATACGTTAATCATTGCTTTCTCTTCCTAGGAGGAGGCTATCGCAAATATTTGCTGCACCACTGGCCACAGACCTTGAATTTCTGGCTGTGTAAGCAGCAGTATAGGCGCTGTCCAGAATCACGTTTTCTACAGCGCTTGCCTGAGCCCTCAAGTTTATTCAAAGGCCTATACGTTGGTGAAGCTGTGGTGTTGCGGCGTGGCTACAGCCTATTCAACGAGAGACGATGCTGTCGGTTCAAGTGTATCTCCTTGCGACAGCTGCGTGCATGGTAATTTGACATTATTTCTCTCTCGCTTACATCCGAAAACTCAAACTTACGTACGAGATCACCTAGCAGTCAACTCAAATACAGGTTCGTGAAGTGAATGGTTTTATGCGTGCTTGGTTTTGACGTCAGCATATGCCATTGCTAATTAATGCAGTGGCTTATAAAAATTTAATGAATAATACATAATTGATATCTGACGACGTAAAATTTTAACATTGCTATAAATGATACCTAAAGGAAAGTTTTCTAGTTCTTCTTGCTTCGGTTGTTTTTTATATGCACTGAAATCACAGTGCACAATTTTTTTTTTAAATCCATAGTTATCTGCAAGCGTTCGTGTCGGCAGTGGAAAGCGATACTCACTGCTGGTAGGAAACGCAGGTGACAGCCGTCACGTTAAAGTGTAGTTTCGTGAGAGAACATCGTGTCTTGGCGCTGTTGTCTATTAGTTCCCCCAAAATAACAAAACATTCTCGGATGATGCTTGGCCACGCCTTTGCGAATTCCTTCTGTGCTATTTATGGAAATCCTTTGAAATTATTGCAATGAAGACACACTTCTAATGAACACAGAGAGATATTGTTTTCAGCAAGGTCTTTGCTTGTGAGGTCTCATTATGTTCCTGATTCACTCTTTCCATCGTGAGTATCTATGCATGCAGTGTTAAATTGTTCATGTCTTGTGGTGCAAACAGCGTCAGAAATGAAGACTGAGACAAACCCAACAGGAACGCTGCACAGTGCTTTTGTTGTGAATCTCTTAGACCTGCTTTCAGGCACTCTTTCCACTATCGCGATACTGAAAAGAGTGCTAGTGGAAAGAGAGTTATGGTGCTTTAAATAAATTGTCATTTAAGTCTAGGGCATGGGGCTGTGTGCATGAATGAATTGTTTTTTACCGTGTGCGCAAACTTAGGCTTCAACAAAGTAAATTTCGTTGCGAGTCACGGTCGTTTTTCACCTTTTGTATTTTCTTGAACGGGGGCCGCTTCTGGATGCATCCTGTACGGCGGATTTTCCCGCTGGTTGGCTCATTTTGTTTTAATGAGACTGCGCGGCTACCAAATTAAGATAAAGCGTTAAAGGAATACGGATATCTGACGTGATGATCGATGCGGCAAAGCTCAGCATTGAGTCAACATTTCGACAATGTGTTTTAAATCTCGTTGTAGAAGAGGGGCACTGGGTATGGCGTGACGTCCATACGGGAAGGAGCGTTCTAATTGCCCCGGTGCGCTGTATTAGGCTGCGCTAAGAGAGTGTGAGATGCTGTTCTTTAAAAAAAGGCACACTACTCTGCGGATGAGTGTAAATCGACTACATTCCCTGCTCATAGGGCTAGGAAGAGAAACGCTAAGAAGGAATACTTCACTGATAACCCCATTCATCGCTTACCAAATTTTAAAGAACATAACTCTCGTCATATGACTAAATAAAAACGAGCAACTACAAAAGATTTGAAGGTAAATAAATGAACCTGGTAAAAATGCTTTCAAATGTATGAATTTCCAAAACCATGATATGGCTATAGGGTATGGTGTAGTAAGGGACTATGAAAAACGTCTGACCACCTGGGGTCCTTTACCGGGCGCCTAAATCGAAGTACTTGAGGGTTATTTCGCATTGCGCCCTCGTATGAAGGACGCCGTGATCTAACCCTCGATTTGAAGCTCAGCAGCGCAACGCCATAACTACAAAGGCAACGTGAGAGGTTAACGAATATCTTATACATGCCTGACGCAGCTGTAAGCACAGCTTGCGCTATATTTGCACCAGCACACAGAGAGCAATCCGAGAATGTGCCGTTCAAGCTAAGGATAATCTTCCAACTCACTGTGTAAGCAAACACAAGGTTAAATTACAGAAGCATTGATGTTTTTAATATTGGCGTTCATATCGCAAAACACGCCCCAGTAGTGTTTTATTGCTTTACTTCGAACCCTATTTTCTTAAAAAAAGCGTGAAAAATTCACGCAGATCACGAAGCTGTAGATGAATTATGTGCCCAGGGAGACATCTTTTGCCGGAAAAGTCAAATCTGTTATTTCACTAATAAATTTTCGTATTATTAAGCTTCTTACCGAACACTTTTATGTTTTAAGGTTGATGGAAAGCACCTGGAAGTGTCATTCCCCCTATCTACATTCCGAAATGGAAATGTAGACTGAAATATCTACCGTCAAATTATTCGTTCAAATTATCTCCGTACGCATTCGGCCCAGCGAAACGCGGCTCTCTGTTCAATATCGGTGTGACGTAAGTGAGTGTCCAAAAATGAAGCTGTCAGTGGCTTTGGCTTCTCAAACAATATTACTCTAATTGGCATTGTGCGAAACTCTCGATCCGATCCATAGCCACGTGAGCAGCAGGGGCCAAATGGCCCCTGTTTATTCTAACGTATAAGGCAAATGTCATATAACTCCACTCTACTACATCAACCTATGCTTTGTTGTTCCCGATGCGTAATGAGGAGATCCTAAGAGATAATTTTACACCACGTATTTCTTTGCACATTGTCATTTTAAAGCGTAGGCGCATAAAACTAGACTGTTCTAACGCTTCCCATCAAATCTTTAATATAAACATGTGCCACAGAGTTTGTAATTTGAAAGATTATCATGATAACGTTTTAATGAATTGGTTTGTTTGTGTTTTCTTGCAACTGATGCATGCCTGGGCCCGTGATTCTTCTATAGTGACTTAATTCGAGAAACTTTGGAGGCATTAAAAAAGAAAACTAGTTTTGAAGTAAAACAGAAAAAAACGCACTGTACGTAGTTTCGTGCTGTCACTTGATGTGCGTGACGAAAAATATTGAATTTCATTGAAAAACTCGCGCTCACCAAGGCTAATCAAGAAAACTACAATAGGCCGTACTTTTTATAGGGGTGTTGGAAAAAAAAAACATTGCATCCACATTGACAAAACATTATTAGGCCATAACTGTTCGTGAAGGAACATTTCAGCCAATCCTCATACTGGACATATTATTAGTTAAGGCTGCCGGTTAATGGCAGATAGCACTTAGAAACGTGAAGTTTTGTAAATTGGGGCCCAAGGACTTTATGTGCCAAAACCACGTTCTGATTGTTAGGTGCGCATTAGCGGAGGAGTCCGGAATAATTTTATCCATAGAATGTTCTTAACGAGCACTTGGATCTCGGCGCGCGAGAACTTTTTTTATATATATTTCGCTTCCATTGAAATGCGGCTTTGTACCGCAGCCGGGATCGAAGCCGTGTGCTCGAGCTCCGCAGCGCAACGGTCAAGTGAAGCCGTCAAACAAGACAGTTCCCAACTCAAATAATAATCGCTAAAATGACGCTTACTTCCGCAGCTCGAACCCGTACCGACGTCTGCGACCAGCGACCACCGTCGGCCCGTCTACGTGTTCGGACACATGGCGAACAGCCTGCGGGAGTTGGACGATTTCATTGAGCAGGGCGTGAACGCCATCGAGGCCGACGTCACTTTTGCGCCTGATGGGACGGCGACAAAGTTTTACCACGGTCCGGGCTGCGACTACGGCCGCGACTGCGAACAGCAGACCGACGTCCCCGTCTACCTCACCTATCTGAAGGACACAGTGAGCGCAGGTGTGGGCATTATGCTTTACTTTTGTTCCCACAAGGAATGCGGTAATAAACAGTGGCATGTCTTACCGGGTGCCCCAGTTAACTTGAACAAAGACTTTCAAAAAACAAAAACAAGGACTCTTGTGAAATCGTACCAACTGCATATTAGCGGCAGTCGTTTGTACTTACAACCAATATTTGTTTTATTACTAAATATCATTCAAATAATTGTTTTTGTAGATACATTAAATTAACTTTGTCATTATTGCTTGAGCCTCTAGCATGTGAATTACAATGTTTTAGAAAGCTTCAAGTCACCTCTGATTCAAGCATATTTTTCGTGCTAGAATTTGGGTGGTTGCTACTGCAAAGAAAAAACACCAGCCCCTAAAATACTCCAAAGAGGAAATGGATACGCGCTCGCGCGTGGCCAATCAAGCTCTCCCAAAAATCTTTCGTGGATTTTTGGTAAAAACACCTGCATTATTTTATCGCCGGATCGTACAGGGCTTCGCCATGCAGGGTCGCTGGCTTCGCGAAGCAACTGGCGGTGAGATGCTGGCGCAACAATTTTGTGTTTATGCGGCACTCACCGTATCTTTAACCTGGGCACATCATGACACAAGACTACAAAAAAAAATATCGAGCAATGTTACAAAAAGAAGCAATGCACAAAAGAGCACAGTAAAAGGCGAAAGGCAGCTTTTTGAAAAACACAAAAGGGCTGCACAATATAGTATTTCAATAAAAAAATGCAATAAAATGCTGATGAGGCGTCTTCGCCTGGGTTCGTATTCGACTGGGTTACCCGTTTCCCCCTTTTTATCTCTTGAGCTCCCAAAAGACGCAAGAGCAAGTAGTTTTCCCCGCTATTTCTAACTTCGTCGCAAGAGGTTTTATGTGAGGATAGGGTGACATCATTAAAGTGCGTTAGAAAGTCGTTTTTTAACACCGGTTTTGAATAGACACAGCACGTGCTTAAACAGGTCGCCGTCTGAAGCAATACAGTACTTCCCTCTTGTAAACAGTTCTGATGTGTCAGTCTTGACCACTGACCTTGGACTCTCGCGGCATACTGTGCTATTTTCGCCTTGAAGGCGTCCGGTGTGGTCGTGTCGCTGCTTTTCACGTGGCCCATTAGGTAAAGCGACAAGGAGGAGTCCAACGGTGTCATATGCGGCGACCTTGCAGGCCAGGGTACTAGTCCGTGCCGGCCAATCCACTGTCCAGCAAAACCTTGTCGAGTCACGCTCGAGACTGACTACCACTATTCGCGCGAACACCATGGTGTTGCAACCACGCGTGCTGAAGGTGCGCAAGTGGAGCGTTGTAACACGCATCGTGCAAAGCGCCTCCGAGGATATCGTTCACTTGTAGTTGCGTCGTTAGCACGGCGACAAAAAATAATGTGTCCGATGACGTTCCCATCGAAGATGCCAAACCACAAATTAAACGGCCATTAGTATGGGTGTCATGACTGCGCCATGCAATGTTGTGCTCATGTACAACATTGGCCAAGATTCTATTGGCACAAAATTTAACTTGTGCATTTCAACAAAATTAACTTGTGTATTTCTAGAGAAATATATTTTGTCCGACCACCTCACAGCGGTCAGAAATTCCAAAACGATCGATAAGAAATGCATTATTAGAAAAACATAGAGCGCTAGAAACACACAGCACGCAGTATCATCATCAGCAGCAGCAGCAGCCTGGCTACGCCCACTGCAGGGCAAAGGCCACTCCCATACTTCTCCAACTATCCCGCTCATGTGCTAATTGTGGCCATGTTGTCCCTGCAAAATTCTTTATCTCATCCGCCCACCTAACTTTCTGCCGCCCCCTGCTACGCTTCCCTTCCCTTGGAATCCAGTCAGTAACCCATAATGACCATCGGTTATCTTCCCTCCTCATTACATGTCCTGCCCATGCCCATTTCTTTTTCTTGATTTCAACTAAGATATCATTAACTCACGTTTGTTCCCTCACCCAATCTGCTCTTTTCTTATCCCTTAACGTTACACCTACCATTCTTCTTTCTATAGCTCGTTGTGTCGTCCTCAATTTAAGTAGAACCCTTTTCGTAAGCCTCCAGGTTTCTGTCCCGTACGTGAGTACTAGTAAGACACAGCTGTTATACACTTTCCTCTTGAGGGATAATGGCAACCTGCTGTTCATGATCGTAGAATGCCTGCCAAACGCACCCCAACCCATTCTTATTCTTCTGATTATTTCAATCTCATGATGCGGATCTGCAGTCACTACCTGCTCTAAGTAGATGTATTCCCTTACCACTTCCAGTGCCTCGCTACCTATCGTAAACTGCTGTTCTCTTCAGAGACTGTTAAACATTACTTTAGTTTTATGCAGATTAATTTTAAACCCAAGACTACAAAAAAAAATATCGAGCAATGTTACAAAAAGAAGCAATGCACAAAAGAGCACAGTAAAAGGCGAAAGGCAGCTTTTTGAAAAACACAAAAGGGCTGCACAATATAGTATTTCAATAAAAAAATGCAATAAAATGCTGATGAGGCGTCTTCGCCTGGGTTCGTATTCGACTGGGTTACCCGTTTCCCCCTTTTTATCTCTTGAGCTCCGAAAAGACGCAAGAGCAAGAGCAACATTACTTTAGTTTTATGCAGATTAATTTTAAACCCACTTTCTGCTTTGCCTCTCCAAGTCAGTGAGCATGCATTGCAATTGGTCCCCTGAGTTACTAAGCAAGGCAATGTCATCAGCGAATCGCAAGTTACTGAGGTATTCTCCATTAACTCTTATCCCCAATTCTTTCCAATCCAGGTCTCTGAATACCTCCTGTAAACACGCTGTGAATAGCATTGGAGAGATCGTATCTCCCTGCCTGACGCCTTTCTTTATTGGGATTTTCTTGCTTTCTTTATGGAGGACTACGGTGGCTGTGGAGCCGCTATAGATAGCGGCTAGTAAAGATAGCACGCAGTAAAGGAACACACAAACCACAGACGTTCACTCACAATTGATGTTTAGTGCACGTACGAAAAATACACACATAGAAAATAGGCGCATCGCGCATGTCAAGGCGAGGTACAAAACAAGCAAACATCCAATGCACGTTTTAACATCGATCCATAAAATAGAACTCTTTCTCATGTAGTATTAAGCATGGTTTGCTTGCACACAGTGCGGCGTTCTTAGTAATATGATAGGCTTCCGAGATTACTCGTTTTTTTTATTTATTTATTTTATTTATAGATACTGCGATCTGAAATCAGATCATAGCAGGGTGGGTATACATAGAAATATACAAGCATGTAAACACATACAAATCCATCACATATGCAGGCATTTTCAGACATTGGTGAAGAATACATAACATACAAGAAAAAAAAAACATACAAGCAGATAACGCACACGAATTCATAACATTTGCAAGCATTTTTCAAACATTGATAAGGAATTCTGGGTAACAATATGAGAATTAAGATTATTCCAGTCTGTTATTGTCCTAGGAAAAAAAGAATATTTGAAACAGTTATTCCGTGCGTTGATGGGGGTTATCGATAAAGCATGCCTTCGTCTCGTGTTATAAGCTGATGAGTAAGTAAAGAACTTGGAAGTGTTAACCTTATAATGGTCGTTTACAAGTTGAAAGAGGAACTTTAATCGACAGATACGGTTGCGCACAGTCACCGGCAGTAATCCACTGCGCCTTACGAGCTCACCAACAGACGCGCGGCCGTATGAACTAAAGACAAACCTAACTACCTTGTGCTGTACACGTTCCAGTTTTTTAATATTGGTTAAAGTGAATGGGTCCCAAATAATTACGGCATATTCCAACAACGGACGAATGTAGGAATTGTACGCCAGTAAACGAACATCAGACGTAGATGATTTCAGTGAGCGCCTCAAGAAAAACAGTTTACGCAAAGAATTCGCAACAACAGTATCTATGTGCTTCGTCCAGGAATGCTCATTGGTTATCCATAGGCCCAAATATTTGTACTCTCTTACCTCTGATAGAGATACGTTGTCAACATTATATGTAAATTGAAGAGGTTCTTTCTTATGTGTGATTCTCATAAAAAAGATTTTTCAAAATTAATAGACATTTGCCATTGTTCGCACCAAGCAGTGACCTTTGCCAGGTCATTATTTAGACGCACCTGATCATCAACAGAAGATATCTTTTCATACAAAATACAGTCATCTGCGTAAAGTTTCACGTAAACTGAAAGCTCTGCGACTATGTCATTTATAAATAATAGAAATAAAAGTGGTCCCAAAACTGATCCGTGGGGGACTCCGGACGCAACCTCTGTATTGTTAGAAGAAGTATAGTTTAAGGTGACAAATTGGTGTCTGTTAGTAAGATAGGCTCTGATCCATGTAAGTATCTGCTCATTTTTTATATAATACCCTAATTTATGGAATAATTTGTTATGTGATACCTTGTCAAATGCTTTACGAAAATCCATGAACACAATATCTGTTTGCTTCCCTTCATTAATTGCCTGTGCGAGATCGTGAACAGTCTCAACTAACTGAGTACAAGTAGAAAACCTATGCCTGAAACCATGTTGGACATCTGTAAGTACCTTGTGCTCTTCTACGAAACCTAATATATGTTTATGAATTATATGCTCTAAAATTTTGCATGATGTAGATGTAAGAGATACTGGTCGGTAATTGTCGATGTGTGTTTTTCCCCAGATTTATGTAAAGGTTTGATTTCGGCCGTCCTCCAGTCATCCCGTAGGGAACCATCGCGTAAAGATCTGGTGAATACGACATACAGGTACTTAGCACACCATTCCGCATAACGCTTTAAAAACGCGTTTGGTATTTTATCTGGTCCTGGTGACTTTTTAGTATCAACGTTCAATAGCAAATTAAAAACGGCGCTCTCAGAAATGAAAACGTCAGATATAACAGGAAGCGATATAGAAAAGTTGGGAAGGGAACCATTATCTTTGGTAAATACCGACTGGAAGAATTTGTTAAAAGCAGAACAAACGACAGTCTCATCACTTACACATTTGCCGTCTATCATGAACCCACTGGTAGAAGAAGATTTAGGTGTGATTTTGCGCCAGAATCTCTCGGGAGACGTTTTAATAAACGAAGGTAGGATCGTTCCGTAATATTTCGCTTTGTCGCAAATTATTTTCTGTTTTAGTTGTTCTGAAGTGCCTTCTACAATAGATTTTAAGGTTACATTTGTTCTTGCTTTCACTTTTAACCTTTTAAGCCTTCGCTGTAAGCGTAACGTGTCGCGAGTGTTGTTTGGTTAGGGTGCCGGGACAGAATGACCGTGTTTTTGAAAATGGGTTTACACGGACACGATTTACTATGTGAGGCAAGATAAGAGGATGGCGCGCCGCTTAATGAATTTCTGTCCTCTCTGAGGTGTACTTGCTTTTAAATCAATGTACAAATATTTCACTCATAAAAAGGCAGCCTGAAGAAATGCGTGGAGGTGGATTCGAAAGCATCAACTTCAAGTGATAAACAGACACAAATTGCAACACAGGATACATTTTCCTGTATTACACTGAAGTGAAGCCGCTCACTTACAGTAGCACGGAATACAACAGAAGTCGATTGTGCCGAATATTCAAGCACAAATCTCATAGGCCCTTTCTAGAGCGCTCACGTCACCCATGCATATTGATTTTGTTCGTGAAAGATGCTCTCGGTAGTGGTACGGCAATTCTATCAATCATTCTTGCCATACTGATATCCGGCCTTGCAACAAGTTGCAGCTCTTTTGATGTTCGTATGTGTACATATAGTTCTTCCCGAAACTAGGGTGACATTTTTTGGACCTTCAACCCTTGACCCAGAGCGCTTTTAACTATAAGATTTTTCGTTATAATGGGTGAGAAACGCAATATGCCAGCATATAATTGCGATTCTTTATTCATTGTTAGGTCGGAGTTGTAAAGAATCCGGGAAACGAAACAAGAAACAGCAGTTATGAAAAGTAGGAAATACGCTCACCTGCAAAATAATCTGCAAGATTACTAGTTACTTCCAAAAGATTTTCTGTTGATTAAAACTCTACCATCAGATCAAATCTAGCACCGCAGAAAATATGTTCCTTACGCTTCAAACCTCCGTTTAACACCCTTTATTGTAGCTGCGAAGAGAGACACCAACACAAGTCAACACGGTAATGAGGCTCTAAAAAAAAAAGGTTGGCATAAAGTTGTCAATGTGAATCTCTCCGTAGTGTAGCTGCTTGTCACATGTAGGACTATTTTTGTAGAGTAGTTGCACTTCATCAGGGTAGATGTGTAACTGAACTCTTTCTCTACGAGAAGGTAGTCGGACTGGATTACTTCAACTTTGCTATGTATAAAAAAGTCTACTAGCAGCAGCGCATGTTTGCTCTATCGCCGGTAGTTTAAATGCAGTGGTGCGCTCTCAGCTGCAGCACTTGGCTGAGGAATTTTTGCCGCTGCTTGTAAAGGAAGAGTAACTGGAAAGCTGTTTCGCAAATTGGAAATTCAGGGACGCCCTATTTTAATACGATTGTAGTTATACCAACGTATATGGCAATACTCATTCCAGGCTCCCCAGCGCACTGAACATACGTGAAAAGCCTAACAGGCCACCGTCAGCTATGTATCACCTTTAGGGTGATACAACCCGCACGCCCGTATAGCTCTACAGGATGGCGGCGGAAATTTAATTACTGACGAAGCTTAATCCTCTATCACATTGTTCTGCAGTCTCTGTCGACAGGCGCACTTCCGTCCGATTGGAAAATTGGCAAAATCATCATAGTGTTCAAATCTGGGGAGAAAAATAATATTAGTAAGTACCAGCCCATATGTCTAACACGCATTGCATGTAAGCTACTACAACATATTACTGCATCAAACGTCGCACAGCACCTTGAAGAAAACAGCTTTTTTTACCTTCATCAACATGGTTTTAGGAAAGGGCTGTTGTGCGATACGCAACTTTTGGAATTTACTCATGAAGTTTTATCTAACATGAACGATAACCATCAGACAGATTGTGTTTTCATTGACTTCTCAAAGGCATTTGATCGCGTACCACATTGTCGTTTATTTTCCCAACTCTCCGAGTTAAACATCGATTCTTTAACACTTTCATGGATTATAAACTTTTTTCATTTCGCAAACAATTCACTTGCATAAATGAGCGCTCATCATCCCTCTCTGACGTATCGTCTGGTGTTCCTCAGGGCAGTGTCTCGGGCCCCTTACTATTTCTAGTATACATTAACCACTTACCTACAGATATTACCTCTGCCATTCGTTTCTTTGCAGATGACTGTGTTATTTACCGTGAAATTTCCAATAACACTGATCATCTTGCGCTACGGAAGTATTTAGACCGTGTAACAACATGGTGCGCTAAATGGCTAATGACCATAAACACTGACAAGTGTAAATTAGTAACTTTCAGCCGAGAACTATCTAACTCCGCGTTCACCCTACTTGCTTATCAATCACCCCGTCTCAACGGCATCTTCATACAAATACCTCAGCATCCACTTTACTCCTAATTTTCTTGGACGTCACACATAAGTAAAATCGTAGCTAAGGCTGCACGTACTCTCAGATATCTAAAACCTTATCCTCATGGTGTGCCACCTGAGACCCGAAAACTAGATTAGTTGACGTTTCTTCACCCACAACTTGAATTTGAATCATCCATCTGGTCACCCTACCAAGCATTCATAAGACCGTCCCTTGAATCGGTTAAAACCGTGCTGCGCGCTTCATCGCTCGCGGTTATAGCCGACATTACAGGGTGACAAACAAGTTGACGCTATCATTGTCATCTTTAGAATAACGTCGAACTGTTGCACTGCTTTGTTTATTTCATAAAATGATGTTCAGTCCTCATAGAAACACGCTGCCCTCGTCTCAGCCATGCCGTATATCACATCGTCTTCATAATCGCAGCAGCTTTCGGCGCATTTAGCGTCATACTAAATCACTTAACAAGTCTGCTGTCCTGCTTGCCACAAGCCACTGGAATTTCCTTCTTGATGACGTCACGAACACCAGAGACACTAACGCATTTAGAGACAGGATAACCGCCATACTTACCTAATATCTTCGTTTTTATGTCTTAATACCAAAACGAAATGTTTTCTGTTTTATTACATACATGAAACTGCTCTTGTTTAGTTCTGAGCCAAGTTTTGTTACGTTTTTATATAGCCACATTTCTAAAACCTAATGTTTGTATAACTGCTTTCCTTCATTTTAAGAGTATGATGTCTGGTGTTTGTCGCTAACAATTGTATATCGTTTTTCTTCAATCGATGCATTCGCTCCTGAGATATTGCGTTTTTCATGTATTTTGTCCCACTCAGACAATGCTACCATGTAATGGAGCCTGTGAGTTATTTGAATATAAAAAGGGAGTCCTTCAGAGTGTTCACATACATAGTCTCGGCATGGATTCTCTGGAAGCCGGGAGCCTGCATGGCCACGTATGTAGGCATGAGTAAATTTCTTTAAATTGTAGATGAGATCGTACAGGTAGACTGACATAAAGGCAACTCAGGTGATTTTTTAAAAATTTCAACATAATGACATTTTAGATTGTTCAGACTTCTCCGCTGTCACGCGTCTGATCGTAGAATTGTACCGCCAATTCAACATTTGTTTTAAATAACCTAAAATAAGAACAACCAAACCGAAAGCTTAGGGAACAGCTTCATGTGACGTCACGGTTAACACGCCAGCAGGGAAGGCGCGCCAACCGCTGGCGGTTGGCACGCCTTCCCTTGCCGGTCCAGCTAGTCCAGGCATGCCGGTCCAGCCAGCGCCGAGAAGGAAAGCGACAAAGAGCAGATGCTGAGCGGATTCGCGGCGCAATTTCCGTGGCATGAGCTCTTCGGAGCAGTCAGTGACAGCTACAATACCCATGAATAACCTTGAATCGCCGTTTCATTGACCTCCCGCCACGAGAACCAGCGCCAGCGCGACACATTCCACTGCAACATGGAGACACAGGATAGCCCTAACCACTTATATGATATTTGCTGCTTGCAATTTCGGGTGTTTTGCCTCTCCTCACGGAAGCATTTTGCATACTTCCTATACGATGTTATGGCGCAATGCTTTCCTCATATTTATGTCGATTTATAGAGCGCAGTGTCCCCCGGGTAAAAAGGCCGCTGAGTGTCTAAAGCGCTGACCGGTGCACTTATTTACATCGGCATCGTAGAGGGTGACTGCTCGTCGTTGGCTCGAAATATCTTCGAAACCTCGCATCAGTGACATAATATATTGTCAGAACATAGCCAAGCGTAATCATTGGCAAGCTGAATGGGACAAGGAAGATGAAAATAAGCTCCACCTGCTTAAGCCGCAGTTAACCAAATCTTTCCCACTGAATCTTGATAGACACACCGAAGTCACACTGGCACGACTCAGAATAGGACACACTTACGGCACACACAAATACCTCTTGACTGCAACTTACCCACCGACGTGCACCCGCTGCGGTGAGAACTTAACCGTCCTACATGTCCTCATTCAATGTCCTCAACTTCACCGAGAGCGAGTGGCTAATTTTAGGGAACTTTACTCAAATCATATACCCCCCTTTCCTCAATATTTTATCAGAGGATGCACTTATTAACTTTAAAAGAGTGCCTAATTATCTTGCAGAAGTTAACTTTTTAGACATCATCTCATATCATCCTAACCATCAGATTGTGCCTCACAGGTGAGGCAGTCCGATGCACAAAAGTGTGTCTGAGCTCTCTTGCACTTCTTGCTTAAGCAAGAATATTACGGCAAGGGACTCGGGCAATCCTCAATAATTTACCATGTGTGCCTATAACCAATACATTTTACGCTTTATATTTATATCTTCGTAATTAATTTAGGATTCATTCACTAGTATTTATATATTTATCTTACGTGTAGGCCTCTATACAGCCTCTATTTTAGGTCATAGCATTAAACCCACAATTTTACTGAACCAAAACACATGTCCTGGCGCTCTTTGGCCTTAGATGCCCTTGCGTCAATAAACTCCCATCATCATCATCATCAGAACATAGCCAAGCACGCCGATTTTCTGCGTGTAACCTCTTTCGGATCACCCGGAGTCCTGCTCGTACGAAGGACCGGACAACTTCAAAAACAATGAGTGGGATACCCCAGTGCAGATTGTTATGCTGCGGACGTATGATTCTTCGTGCTATTTTCGTGCTCACAATTCATATGTTCCCTAACTTAGTCATATATTAAAAAATTGCGCGTACAATCGTTCAATTAGGGAGCTCGTAGTTTCCTAGTAGAAGCGCCTTTAGCCACTAATTAGCTTCAAGTCAGTCGCTCAGGTCCGGACTAGCAGGACCTCGACGAATAGGACAGACCACCTCGGCTGAGCGCGGTCCACATCGGCTCAAACTACGCGTGCGGCTAGTGAGGGCTGATGCTCGTGCAGCCAACAACATAACGCTACTTGCCACCCATCACTTGCCCATCCACACAGAATGTAACTTCCAACGGCAGAAACTTCTTACGCCAAGCACCAACTTATGTAGATATACATCTACACCTACAATTGCCGGCTACTTGGCGCTGCTGTCTGCCATTCAGTACCGCAATGCTCTGCGTATACCTCTGTTTAGTCGTAACTCAATGTGGCCAGCAGGTGAAGAGCAGACAAGGCAGATGGTTTGTAGGAATCAACAAAATTCACTTGTAAAAATTCTGCACAACTCTCAAATTGGTTTTTAAATATGCATTCTTAGGATACATGACGCACTTTCCGGGGGCCAACTATGTTTGTATCTATGTATGTTTGCAACTAATCGTTTTCCTGCATACTTGAATCACTGAGTAGTTCGTTGTCGGAGTAGCCCTTCGAGCTACTGTGCTGATGGAACCGGGTTCGAACACACCATGGGTCGGACTTGGGTTTCTGAGTATGTACGCTGCTCTCCAACGAACCCATTCAACTTCGGCATTGGTCACTGCAGATGCGGGACTGGGTAGATACCGCTGTTCCAAAAAACTCTGATGCCTACTTGAGCAGTGGGTATCCGTCGCTCAGTCCGTGCTAGCCTTCAATGAAGCTCTTTGACGCCAACTTTGGTAACTTTGTATGTGCCACTTTGGATGCGCCGCTCTACAATGACTAACAAGACCTTTTAAGACCTTATTAGTGATTGATGACTGGAATCGCACCCAGGTCACAAGGGTTCCACAGCAAACGGATACATTAGCAAGCTGCGCCACAGATGCACGGGGTATGTGCCACTTTTAGATGAACGATTAGAAAGAGGGTTAACCGAGGGGCCTGATCTTTAATAATTATGTCATGAGAAGCCAACAAATACACCAAGGAAAACATAAAGGAAAGTACTTGTACTTCCTAATTAAATTAAAGAAATTATATGTTAATGGCACTGAACGTCGATGAAAAAAGAACTTGCCGCAGGTGGGGAACGATCCCACGTTGAATGCGAAGACGTGGGATCGTTCCCCACCTGCGGCTAGTTGCTTTTCATCCACTTTCATTGTCATTAATTTATAATTTCTTTAATTCAATTAGTAAGCACAAGTACTTTGCCCTATGTTTTCCATGGTGTCATTGTTTGTTTGCTTCGCATAGTATACTTTTCAATGAAAGGCTTTCACGCCAACCCTTAAGCGAACTGGGCCATGAAAGCACGGTATGTGCCACTCTTCGACGAATAGCTAGCTTAGTTGGGCCACTGAGTAGTATGTGTAATTGAGTGTGCAGCCACTGGTGAGCCACGCTTCTCGTCTCGGAGGCTACGCGTGAAAATTTCACCATTTCTACTAGATGGCGCAGCATGTCCCGAGAGAAGCGCTCGAGAGGATCTCGGAGGCTACATTACGCTTTTCTCAGCGCTGGACATGCGCCATGAATTTTGAAGCCCACTCGCGTAGGCTTCGCGGTAGCGGTGCCACGTGGCACCGACTGTTCTTAGGGAAACGTGACCGAGAAATCCTGCGGCAGTACACGCCTCTTACATAATTCGTTTCTCCGGTGGCAATACGTTCTGTCGCTACATTGATTCATTGCTAAATGCATTATAGTCGACAATTGTCTAGAGCTCGATTCCGCCGAATTTTTTCGAGAAGAAAGTGTTGAGAAAATACGCAGCAAATTTCATTGACAGCAGATGACATTGAAAAATTGCCGGAGTTACCCTTTCATGCCGTGTAATTCCACTCACTCACTCACACACACACACACATACACTAAGGCACGCACAGACACTAACGCACAAAATAAGAACTGTGCCAGACAGGATGAAGTACCTTGAGAGTCATTTATTGATTGAAGCAAGCTGAATTTTCCGAACTAACGTATAGCGCAAATACCTGTACATAATTTTAATGCGCTCAGGCATCACGTGCATATTTATTTATTAGATCCTTGTGCGAAGCATGCTTTTTATCTCAAGCTGTTCGTTGCTGCTAAAGAAGTGAGTGGTCGTCTCCGTGAAGCTTCTCAGAGCAGTAGCCTTTATGCGGTTGCTCCCTCCTTGTAATCAAGAAAAAAATAAAGCTCAATTGAAATTAAAGCTGATTTGAGTTGAATTGAAGCAGTTTTGACTTACTCCGTTCTTCCGTTTGTTCCACACTGTCGGCGCCGCTACAGCTCGGGTTTCTACCGTGGACCAAATTTTTGCTATTTTTGTCGTCACGTAATTTTTAATTATTTGACTATTGGTATCCAATTGCTGCGATTGCGACCATTTGATGTTGCTCAAAATTTTATTTCGTAGATTTATTTGCTCTGACTCACACTCTCCTGTTTGTGTCTATCTACCTATCTTATACCAGTATTTTTTCCCGCCACATAACCATCAGTTACATTTGACAAAATTACAGTGCGTTACATTACTTCCGTTCTTAGAGTACGAAATGATTGTTTAGAGCTTATATTACCACAAAAATGAAGTGTTTTCAATGCTTCATGGTAGAACAAAGCTGCAAGAGATGTTACTCTGATTGCGGTGACTCCCATGTGTATGTTCTCCTCTACTTCTGTATGCGTATTCGTAGCTACATCTGTTTTGGGGAAAATCGCTACAATAGGCTATTATACTGCATTTTATAGATTCACGGATGTTAACAGTGTCTTTTTCTCACGACAGAAAATGGAAGATACAGGAACAAAATGCTACTCCTCTACGTTGACATCAAAACTGCAAACCTAAATGGAAGTGAAGATATGTACGCAGGGGGTGTTAGCCTGGCGGAGAATCTGATGAGCTACCTTTGGAGTGGAGGTACGGGTGTAAAATTTTTCTTTTGCTGTTCTTTTCCTTACACAGAGGTGTAGTATGACACATAACGTTCTTCATATTGAACATTTTTGGTGTGCGTATACAGTTGCCGGAACTTAATTGGTAGATCACCCAATGCTAATGCTGATGGTTGTTGCGGCTCGAGGTGGCGTTTAGGCCAGGAATCCACCAAGTCCATCTAGGAATACGTGCAGTAGTAGGAATTAAGGAAAAAGGGTTTATTGGCATTATTTAAACTGCCTCCAGATATGGAAGCCCACTCTATGCAGGAGCATAATAGACGTCTCAGTTCACATCAGGACACGCCAGCCACTCCTCTGTGCACGAAAGGTCTCCGCTTTTATTACCGTCATCTTCCCTAGGGGCCTAGACTAGGATATCTTATGCTGTAGTCAGGCCAATCACAATCGCATTGTTCCGCCGCACTCCACCTCCAATGATGCTAAATATCCCCCGTATACTTAGCATATTTAGTATATTCGGCATATTTATTAAATTTAGCAGATTTAACCAGCGCACCGAAATCTAGGAATCCGAGGTCGGCGCTGTTCTTGGGTAGCATTCGACGTTGGCCCTTTTCCTCATTAATTAAGGCTCTCAGGTACAGATAGAGGGGCCTTTTGTGGACCCGTCAGCAGTCGGCGTCAACGCTGCGTTCACTTGTAGATAGGGGTAGAACGATGGGTGGGATTACCTCATGGCAAACGTTTAATGAATACCCGTAGTCGTGTTGAGACATATTAGACACCTCCGCCGAGAAGAGATTTGATCTGAGAGTGACCAGCTGTGAGGTTCCCCGAGGCGTCCATGTTCGGCCGCGACCTCGGAGACTGTTCTAGAAGTGATGGCTGATGTCACACCGCACCTCGAGGACCCATCCCTCGCTAGGGCGTGTCCTTCTTCCAAGGAATACACAGGCACACATATCCACTGGCCGGCGTGCCCGAGCAACACGCCTACCAGACATTATGATCCCCGCATCGCTTTACAACGTTCTACCAGTCTCTCTCTCTCTCTCTTTTTGTCGTTTTTAGCTCTCGCAAAGACAGAAACATGTTAGTGAGATAGGTAACATATTTCTGTCTTTGTGACCTATTTGACTAACTTCGATAGCGATTTGTACAAAACACGTTCCTAAAAAATACTCTGAGCTCATTGCCTGAAATCCCTGGCTCAGAGCATGTGCATTCTTATTCTACCTCCCTTTCCTATACTTGACCTCGAAGTTGTATTCCTACACGATGAGACTCCATCAGAGCAGTCAGCCGTTTCTTTCCTACATTCGCTAGAGCCATTGCAGGAGGATAATGGTCGCTCTTGACCGTCAATTTGGTGCGCTGAATATAGCGTCCAAGCTTTTCAATGGCCTATATTATGCACAAGCACTATTTCTCCCAGGTGCTAAACTCATCTCGTTTGAGGTACAGTACTGGAGGCATTTCACCGCTTCCCTTGTAATGCGCAAGGACGATATCTAGACCACGGTCGCTGGCGTCGCACCAGAGAATGTATTCTCTGCAAAAGTCTGGCGAGGCAAGCACAGGCCGTGAAAACAAGGCTTTTCTCTCAGAACACTCCACATATTCTGAATAAGGCTCCGCTATCTTCCACTCTTGTGCGACGTACGCACTAACGTTTTCTTTCTATTTTCCACAAAGGACCTGCTCTAAAGAAAAGAGATGTTGCGTAAATCACGCGCCTAAAGCTACACGAATATTCAAGCTCATTTGCGAATTCTTTTGCGCACGCTCTAAGCGATAGTCAAAACGCTGCTGTCTTTTGAATACACCTGCAAGACATGCATTAATTTTTTGCTTCTCTATGTCCAAGGATGACACACCTTAATTGAATCGTACAAACAATTTCTAAACTTGTGTGGTTAAACGACGGCTCCTCTAAATCACCCATTTTACTTTGAAAAGAAAATTTCGCAAACCTTCCCAAAAGTGAACTGACGCTTAAGCGTGCCAGTAGCGGCTCCTAAGAAATAACCTAGACTTTGCGTTACAAGGGTATCTCACACACAAAAAAAGAAACTTGTCTGCTTGAGAGAAAGAACGACATATCGAGAAAACAAAGTTTCTAAAATTCACGCCCGCGCAAGCTATCCCTTTCAGAACGTCAGTGAGCTGTTAAAACCAATCACCTGTGTTCACAAAACTTGTGTCGCCGTTAGACATTCTGAATTGCCTACGGCTGCATCACTTCTTTGAGCCGTACGCGAGGCGGTCGCTGTCTGAAAGGTCTTTTCAAACTTGTCAGCCAGGGAATACAAAGGACACTTAGGTCATTCCCCTCGCTACAGACCCCCTGCACCTTTCGTACCCTCAACCTGCCTTTTAGGCATGGCACTACGAATGCACTGCCTGGTATGACCAGGCCGTTTGTGGTGACTTTCCGTTTGCGGTGGCGCCCCATCCGCCCTTCGCGCTAATCTTGCCTCTTCGAGTCTTATTTTCGCGAGCTAAATTTCGGCCCGCCTTCTTTTCTCTTCTACTCTGTTTCCTTTCACGCTCCTTCTTTTCCTGCTCGCGCTTCTCTTCCTCCCTTTCTTTCCTCTCGCGACATAGCTTTTCTCAGGCAACTGTGAGCTCGTCTTCATCGAAACCCACTTTGTCAATCGCAGTACGAATTTCAGGCTTTCTCAAGTTATGGTTAATATCCATACCGAACTCTGCTGCCAAGAGCAACAGCATCTCTTTCTTTACCACTGTAATATTCATGCTTTCCCTAGAGCCGACAACAACTTCCCGTGTATTGACCGCACTCCCGGTGGCGATCAAGTACACCTAATTGCCCGACAGAACCCTGTCCTTACTGTTCGGCAAAACGTAGTCACTCTATTACTCACCCCACCTCAAGCTTGCGAAAGTTGTGTCTCCCGGAGCCATGTTTCCAGGTCCGCCTATCCGAGATCGGGGACTGCTTTCTGTTGCTCTTCTCCCCAGTTTCCTCGAGCCGTCCAAGACACCAGCGTGACTGTTGTGCCTCCCTGAGCAACGAAAAGGAGCTCTGTTGATCCCGGATCCACAGAAGTCACTCATCCGTCAGCACTTTACCTCGAGCTGGCAAAGTTTGTATCTCCCAGAGCGACGTTCACAGGTCCGCCGATCCCACATCGTGAGGACTCCTTTCTTGATTTCAGCGCTGCCTGTTGACGCAACAGACCACAGTCTGTTGCGTCTGTGAGGTAGCGTTTGCGCCAGGAACCCACCAAGCCCATCGACGAGTACATCCGGTAGTAAGAATAAAGGAAAAAAAAGGTTTTTTTGAGAATTGTTACACTGGCTCCACATACGGAAGCCCACTCCGTGCAGGAGCATATTAAACATCTGAGTTCACATTAGAACACGTCAGCCAGTCCTCTCTGCACGAAAGGTCTCCGCTCTTATTACCGTCGTATTCCCTAGGCGTCTAGACTAAGGAATCTGATGACTGCGTCCCGACCAATCGCAACCTCATCGTTCCGTCGTTCTCCAGCTCAGTTGCTGCTAAATATGCCCCTCATATTTAGCAAATTTAACAATCATTCTACACGTAACAGTATTTAGCAAGCGCGTCGCAATCTAGGAATCCCAGGTCGGTGCCGCTCTTTGGTAGTATTCGACGTTGGCCCTTTTCATCAGTAGATCAGGCTGAAAGGTACTAACTAGTAAAGGGTCCTTTTGTGGACCCGTCAGTAGTCGGTGTCAACGCGGCGTCGAGCTCTGGATAGGCACTTCCGGATGGATGGAGCTGCCTCGTGGCAGCTCCACTCTGGGCCGTGTTGAGACGTAACAGGATGTAGGTGCGGCGCCCACCGGCGACAAGGTCACTTACTCTTCGACCATTTTCATTTTTCTTTGCCCTATTGTTTGTTTGTATCAACTAAAGCGGCACATAGGCTCCCTAATGCTTTTATTGGCATGTTGGCATCATATGGCTGCGAGGAGCGAAAATCGTGCCCCTTGTTTCCTGCACTTCTCCTTCTTAACCGAGTTACAGTGTGCGCGAGAACTATCAACCTTATGATGTAGCCATTCGTCTCCCTCTATTTTAAACATTGCTTATCGTTCATCCCAAACGATCCGCCGGTCATGGTGATGAAGTGGGCGAACCGCCACTGGCGCCACTGACCAACTGCACAAAAGAAAACTCAAGTCAAATCGAGGTGTTTTTTCTGGTGAAGTTTCGGCAAAAAGCAATGGCTTATTTTAAGTTTACACAGAAGAAAGAATGCCATTAATAGATGAGCCTCCTATAACTGCGGATAGCTTTGCTGAAGCGTGACTTTTATGAGACGAGATGATGAAACAGCGAAGATGTGCTTCGAGGACTACTGTTACTATGACGTCAATAATGTAATGGTACATTTTCGGTGTCAGTGAGAATATGCCGCGTGTAATATATACGAAACTTCAACACCGCATGACCAAAGCCCAAAAAATGTTTAAGGGTTTTACGAGCCAAAATCACGATATGCTTTTGAGGCACACCATAGTGGCACACTCGGGGTTAATTTTGCCCACCTGGGATTCTTGCACGCGCACCCAAAGCGTCCGACACGAGTGTTTCAGCATTCCGCTCCCATGAAAATGTGGTTGCCGTGGTCGTGAACCACATTTGCTGAGTAGCACAACTCTGTATCCGCTAAGCCACCGCGGCTGGTCAACCAAAGCCACATCCTTATCCGCCGCGCTTCCTTAGTGGCCATGGGGTTTCGCTGTTAAGCACGAGGTCGCGGGACCAAATCGCGGCCACGGCGGCCGCATTTCGATGGGGGCGTAATAGGAAAAACACCCCAGTACTTAAATTTAGGTCCACGCGGAGAAACCCTAGGTGGCCTAAATTATTCCGGAGTACCCCACTATCGCGTGCTTTATAATCAGATCGTGGTTTTGGCACGTAAAGCCCCGTAATTTAAGTTAGCCCTAGCTCTACCGGTATTGAGATAGGAAATGCCTAGATACACGGACACGACGTGACATGCGTGCAGATAAGGGCTTGCGTGCTGGCAAGCACTTATCAGCGCCTATCACACATTGCTTTTGCACTGATCATCATTTTCGAAAAGCGTGCTATACCAAGCTTGCGGTGTATCAACCCGTGCATTTTTCAATGGTGGGGAAAGCATTCTCACAACGACTTCACAGATTTTTTTGTAGTTAGCTGTAAGCCTTGCACAGACAACTGCGTTACGGCTCAGACTGGCACTTAACTCAATATAAGCTTGTAAAATTGTGTTGTATGGAACCACACCATGCAGGAGCTTCATTTTGACAGCAGTTCACAGCTCTCAGCTAGGTTGTTTTGCATCCCTAGTTATTGTCGCATCTACATTAGCATCGTCAGGCTAATAAATTGCGCACGGTAGGGACGTGCATGGGCTTTTCAGGCATAAGTTACAATGTGCAAGGAAGAAATAAAAATACAAACAAACCCTATTCCGTGTTTCCATCTGTTGTACGTGTAGTTACTCCATACGTACTTTAAGTTTTAGAATGCCTTATCGTGGATTAAGTTTGCTTGCTTACGTATGTTTGCAGCTCCAAAACCTTTCGTTCTTTCCTGGGAAAAATTTAGTTATATTAGCGGTTAAGCTCCGTTTATTGACAGTCGCGAAAGTTGAGCTTCCCGTGTTCTCAGTTTTTCCCACACGTTCGGCTTCGAGTTAGTCAGACTGCAACGTGCGCCGTTAAATTGGCTTAATGAAGCAGCAGATATCTTTGAAAATGTGAACAACTAACATGTTCTTGTTTCCTGTGTTTCAGTGCCTCCAAGTCGCATGGTAAACGTACTTCTGTCAATATTTAGTACAGCTGACAAAGAAGTTTTGAAGGGAGCAATGGATAGGTTGTCCATTTCGGAAAATCACTTCGACCTTCTTGAACATGTAGGTAAGTATACCTGTTCATTTTTCCACACTGAGGACTAAGGTTTTCCTTTTTCGCTGTCGCCGAGCAGGGGTATGTTTGTAGTTAGACTTAATGAGACTGTGGCGTACTAAATCAGCGATGACGATGAGCCACAATAAACAGGAGTATATTTTTATTGAAGGCCCTTGCTGACGGTCATTCCTCGGTGGATAAATCTCTCGGCCACCTTGTTCCGGCCGGGCGTGATCTGAGCCATGCGCATGCTTCGCTTCGCAGGCAATGGCCTGTTCTTCGCCAGCCGCCGTTCTCCCCATCTTCCTCGACATCGATTCCGCTGCCGTGCTGGTCGCCGGAACGGTACTTTGAGGAGTTTGGGTCTGGGTGTTGTGTGTTGAAGTACAGTTGATGCCTGGCAAAGACCAACTCGCTCTGGGCTAACCTGTTTATCCGATGACTGTGGGAGTGGGTCCTCAACCAAGGCGGGTTTGAGGCGATTGACAGAGATATTGACATGTGGACCGTTTGTGTTCGTGGTGAAATGCTTGTCGGCATAATGAATGACATGATATGCACCGTCGTAAGGGCTTTGGAGAGGCTTCCGTTTGCAGTCACGGCGGACTAAAACTTAAGAGGACGTCGCCAGCTCTTCGGGAATATGCGATGCGTAGGTACGGTGCTGGCAATGAGTTTCAGGAGCATGAAGTGTTGCGAAAGACGCTCACAGCCTGTTGATGTAGTCGGTGGGGTCAGGGCACGGCGATGAAACGGTAGGGTGGAAGAATTGCACTGAAAGGCGTACTGGTGCTCCAACACATGTTGGTAGCACTGATAACGCAATTCCCCCTGCCCATTATGCATCCGTATTAAATGACGTTTTTACGCGTAAGTTTTCTAAACACGCTTATGTAACACGCCCAACTACACTATCCTACGACTACGCCGCAATGTAACATTTAATAACGGAACCCATCGGCATAGAAAAAATAATCACATCATTGAAACTCTCATCTGCTCCTGGCTGTGACTTAATCAATGCAAAGTTTCTAAAATACACTTGCGCATATTGTTCTATTATTATTACAAATATTTTCCAGCAGTCACTTGACAATGGTTCACTACCTACTGACTGGAAGGTGGGGAAAGTAATTCCACTCTACAAAACACGTACTAACCATTCCCCACTAAACTATCAGCCTGTATCTTTAATCAGTAAACCATGCAAAATTATCGAGCATATTCTGGTTTCTCAAATTGCGAACTTCTTAGAAGAAAGCTCCCTTCTTTCTGAGTTTCAACACGGCTTCCCAAAATATATTCACGTGAAACCCAACTAGTATCATTCTCGCATAAACTGAACCTATTGCTTGACCGCTCTTTAGTTGCAGACCAAATTTTTTAGCCTTCGCAAAAGTGTTCGATAAAGTGTGCCATAGCTTATTAATCTACAAACTGCACCAACTAAACCTTAATACTAAAGTTTTGTACTGGCTTGAGGTTTTTCTCACTAACCGTTCACACTTTGTTTCAGCCAACGAAGTAACCTCTAATCTAAGTCCTGTTTATTCGGGTGTACAACAGGGCTCCATGCTTGGAGCCCTCCTATTTCTCATATGTATTAACGACTTGCCTTCCTGTGCTTCATCTCAAATTTACGTATTTGCTCACGACTATGCAATTTACACCGGAATCCCTTGTGATGAGGATATACCCAGAGTTGAAGCTGACATTAACGCCATTTTTGCATCATGCAACTCATGGTTAATAGAAGTGAATGTTAACAAGAGTAAATTCATGCATGTATCAAGGACTACACCTGAGCACGCCTGTGTACTCCCTTAATAACGCTCCATTAGATTTGGTAAGCCTTAACATCACCTCTGATCTCACTTGGAATACCCAAATCGCTCATATAATGAGTAACGCTAACCGAATGCTAGGCTGATTACGATGCAACTTTTCATAAGCTCCTTCTTACTTAAATTTAATCCTCTATGAAGCTCTTATGCGACCCGAACTTGAGTATGCTGCTTCAATCAGGGATCCAGGTCATATAAACGTAACGCACTCACTGGAAATGGTTCAGAATAACTCTGTTTATTTCATTCTTTCTTACTATGATAGAACCGCGAGTATCAGTGCCATGAAATCTAGCCTTAACTTACCGTCCTTGTCATCACGTCCCAAAATGTTCTGTCTGTGCCTTTTTCATTAGTTATTTCATCACCCGCTGTTACGCAACAAACTTATTTCCCATACTCCGTATGTACCGCCCAGAGAGAAAGAGAGAGAAAATAATGCAGAGAAAGGCAGGGAGGTTAACCAGAGGTAGTTCCGGTTGGTTGCCCTGCGGAGGGGGAAGGGTTAAGGGGGATAAAAAGAGAAACAGAGTGGAAGCGGGAGATGGAAAGAAATGGAGACAAGCACGAACAAAGCGCGTACACTACAGAGCGGTAGGGGGCGGCATTCTTAGAGTCTGTCGTGAAGCCCCGTATACCGCAAGAACCTTAATAGCTTGAGCAAGGCCTTCAACGCCGATGTTCACTCGGAGCATTGGCCTAAAGCTTTTAGTTCTGAAAGTGGGCGATTGTCCAACTGGTCCAGTACTCTGCACATCACTTGTCTCTCCGCACTGTATTGCGGGCAGACACAGATAATGTGTGCGAGCGTCTCGGCGATGTTTCATGTGTCGCACGTGGGGCTGTTGGCCATTCCTATGAGCAAAGCATATGAGTTTGTAAAGGCAACGCCTAGCCACAAACGGTAGAGCATGATCTGTTCACGGCGTGGTAGTCCAGGCGGGAGGTTCATCCGTATGTCCGGAGACAACGAACGCAACCGACACATGGTGAAAACATTTGAGTCCCACAGGGGCAAAGTACACTCACGGGACATCAATCGCAGCTCAGCCGCAGCGTCTGTTCGCGAAAGCGGAATGAAGACTCGTTGACTACTTTCATGTGCAGATCGGGCGGCTTCGTCGGCGTGGTCATTCCCGCTGATGTTGCAATGTCCTGGAAGCCACTGAAAGATTATGTTGTGTCCCTTGCCATGGCTTTGATGATATATGTGCCGAATTTTTGAGGCCAGTTGTTCATTGGGTCCGTGGCGCATTGGGCTTCGTATGCGCTGAAGGGCTGCCCTCGAGTCACTAAAGACTGTCCATTGTTGCGGTGGCTTCTGCTTAATGAAATCAAGTGCAGCACAGAGTGCCGCGAGTTCTGCACCCGTCGATGTGGTCACACATGAAGTTCTTAATTTGATTTCCTCAGATTGTGCCGGGATGATGACTGCAGCAGCAGAGCAGTTGAGTTTTACTGAACCATCTGTGTATACATGTTGCCGAAATCTGTGCACGTTGTGAATGTGCTCGAAAGTTGCTTGTTTGAAATCTTGCAATGGCGCTCCAGCTTTCTTTACGATTCCTGGAATTGTCAGTTGCATTTGCGGCTGGTGCAGACACCACAATGGATCTGACAATCGTGTAGCGGGCGCAAATTCTGATGGCAAGTAGGACTGATGTCTTACAATAGTTTTAGCAAAAGTTGAAAGTGGCCTTTTTGCTGGCAAGCAAGCTAGATGGTGGGAGGGCATCTGAGTCAGGTGGCGGATGTGTGCTCTCAGGACATCTGTATCAATGCAGACTGTCAAAGGAGCGTCTCTGGCTATGGCCACTGTCGCAATCGATGACGTAGTTTTGGGAAGACCGAGACAAGTTCTGAGTGCTTGGGCTTGCATGCTCTGGAGTTTGCGAATATTCGCAGGGCAAGTATTTCCTAGTACAGGTAAGCTGTACCGCAGGAAGCCCAAAAACAGTGGTTTATATAGTTGCAACATTGACGGTACTGATGCGCCCAAGGACTTCCCGCCGAGAAACACAAGAAGGTCCTCAATGGCGGCCAAACGCTTTGTCATGTACGAGATGTGAGCGCTCCAAGACAAGTCTCTATCAATAATGACGCCCAGAAATCGGCGCGCTTGTCTATATCGTATAATTTGGTCATTAATCCGCAAAGCATACGCGGCCATCGGTTTGCGACTAAAAGCGACGAGTGCACATTTCTAAGCGGAAAGCTCCAGGCCTTGTCTTCTTAGATATGTTGACACAGCCGTTGAGGCTTTCTGAAGTCGTGCGCGGACTTGTACACGTGTCACACCTGAAGCCCATGTGCAAATGTCGTCTGCATATAGCTGAATGGTTTGCGGTAACGAATCAGCGAGACCAACGAGCACCAGGTTGGAAAGGGTAGGGTTGAGTACTCCGCCTTGCAGTACACCACGACTGGTATAGCTAGATGGCGTTGGTCCGTCTTCAGTCAAAATAATCCATTCACTGCGGCTTTATTCCTTGATGTTAAAGGTGCGTACGACAATGTAGGTCATCATGCAATTCTGGACGCCTTAGAAGCTGTAGGGATTGGTGGACGCACCTTTGGCTGGATATGCAACTATCTGAATGGAAGGTCTTTCTTTATTTTGACTGAAGACGGACCTACCGCCCAGACTGGATCACATTCATAAGGTCGGCATGCCATTATGCAGATCCAACGCTTCCTTAAAAGTCATTTGTACCATGCACTTTCATTCAGTGGAATCGCCTTCCCGCCGCGACTGCCACCATCGCAGATCAATGATTATTCACGAACGGCATAGGTAGGACTGTATAACTAGGAACCTTTTCCTTCACATTGTTCAGCCTATACTCACAAACGCCATGGCTAACGTTGTATATCTAGGTGCCGTTTGTTATTTGTATATATATATATATATATATATATATATATATATATATATATATATATATATATATATATATATATATATATATATATATATATATATATATTCTGCTTTATTAAAAGTCCTCTTTGTTGAAGTTACCCGTTCTGCTTGTAACCACTCCCCTCTATATCCGTACGGCCCTGAGGGTATGCTAAATAAATAAATAAATAAATATATAAATAACTAAACAAACAAATCAATAAATAAATAAGTAAATAAAGAGTCATCTCGGCAGGCGTACTGCGGAGATCCTGCTTAAGTGTAGCCCGAAGATTCAGCCTAACCAATGATAGTGATGCGGAAAAGTAAGTGGTGTCACGCGGCGTTATGACCTAAGTATTGATGGATTGGTCAGCAGGTTATTCAATATTGCCGATTCAAACTGGCGTCCTGTGTCGGTTGTAATACTAGATGGAACGGCGTATCGCGAAAGCCAGCCCGTGATGAAGGCGTTTGCGATGGTTTCAGCACTGATGTCGGGCAAATGGAAAGCTTGTGGCAATCGGGTAAAGTGATCTATGCGGGTTAGGAGGTAGGTGTCCCTGTTTTATGGCGCCTAAGGCCTGGAATTGTCAATGTGTACTTGGTAGAATCATCCAGATGGTGGCGCAAAGAAGTCGAAAGGTGCTCTTTTGTATCGGTGAACCTTCAATTGTTGGCATATCAGACAACCACAAGAGTCTGGTGCCACAAGACGTTGTGTCACCAGACGTTGCGTGGGCTGGATTCCAGGGTGGAATGGTTTATGAAGGGCATCGAAAACGGTGCACCTGTAATTGAGTGGAAGGACTGGATGTGTGGTGCACGTGAATGCATAGCAAAAAAATAGGGACAGCACAAAGTGGAAAGTGAACTTCACAGAGATGCAAGGCGCCAGGTTTTCCATGAATCACAATAGCTCTGTGTCGACTTGTTGCTGGACAGCAAGTGCGGAGAAGTCGATGCTAACCGTGTTGTCGCTCCTAGTGATGAAAGAGGCGCAGCATGACAGCGCGTCCGGTGCGGCATTGTTCTTTCCATGTACGCGCCTATCGCTGTCGTGAACCCTGCCATGAAGGCGAGATATTAGGTTTCCAGTAGTGAAAACTTTGTAAAATTCGACCGGATGGCGATGATCAATTGTTTGTGCTCTGTCTTGGTGGGAAGCTCTCGAACCTCCGTGAAGTGTCTAAAGTGAGTACAGTACAGGCACGTACATTCCGAAGGTTCTCTTCCGAATGTGCTATAGCGGGTCTCCGTGAATGTGTGCTTCCGAGAAAAGAAGGCAAGGGTCTGCCAGACTATATCCGCGAACTGTTTAAGCACCGCTCCAAAAGCAACATTGGACGCATCAGTCATGAGGCAAAGTGGGGCTCCTGGTCTCGGAGGGACAAGAAGGACTGCCTGCGATAGATTAGTCTTGAAGATATCAAAAGTGGCTTGTGCTTCTGGGGACCAGATGAGTTCAGCCGTTTTGGATTTGTTGCCCCTTAGCACGTCCGTTAGGGGCCGAAGGAAAACGGCGCAGTTAGGGATGAAGTGGTTGTAGAAATTCAGGAGGTCAAGAAACTTGCGCAGTTTGCGGATGGAAGAAGGCTGAGAAAAATATTGTATGGCAGGGCCCTTTAACGGAAAGTGGCGGATGCCATCCTTGTTGAAACGGTGACCGATTGAGTCCAACTCGAGTGCGCCGAATTCGTACTTCGCCCTATTGTCGATAAGGCCGTATTGCGCGAGGCAATGAACGAATTGGCCCAGATGTTGGATGTGGTGTTCTGCATCCCGAGTAAAGACAAATCGTCGATGTCCGCGAAACCGAAAGGCAATCCTCTTGTCACTGTGTCGATATATTCTTGAAAAGGTTTTGCAGCAATGCGAAGACCGAAAGGCATGCGCACGTACTCGAAGAGTCCAAATGGCCTGATGATTGCCGTCTTGGGAATATCCGCTTGTTCTTCCGAAATTTGATGGTAAGCGTTCACTAGGTCGATGTTGGACAATATAATTGTTCCGGGCAGTGGTGCAGAGAACGCCGCAATGTGCGGAAGTGGGTAACCGTTCGGAGCAGTAACATTGTTGAGCATACCCTAATCTCTTCACGGCCACCAGTCTCCAGGTGACGCCTTTGGCACCATATGCAGTGGACACGCGTAAGGGCTTGAAGAAGGGCGCACGATCCCAAGTTCGAGCATGTGTTAGAATTGGCGGTGTGCGATCTTGCAGCGATCAGGTGGTAAACGACGAGGTCGAGCGTGGACAGGCGGGTCGGTGCTAATGAATGTCATGTTTGACTGGCAAAAGGAAGTTGGCCGCTCGATGAAAGAATGGGAATTCCTGAAGAAGCTTTATGTAGACTTACTTCAGCAATGCGCTTTTGACTGCTGGAAGTGGCACTCGCGAGGCTATGCCAAGCAAAGAATGATGTGCCGTAGCATCAACGAGGGGTATGCGGTGCACGTCAACTAAGAGATTGTAGTGGCTCAGGAAATCCGCACCCAGCATGGGGTAGGCAACATCAGCAATTTGAAAAATTTATCGGAATGTCCTGCGGAGGTTGATGTTGAGGGACAGTGCTTGTTTCCCATAGGTGGAAATGGTGGTCTTATTGGAAGCCTGTAGTCTTTACTGAACTTGCCGGAGCTTGAGAATCACAGCTGAGGATGGGATGACGCTGACCTCCGCAGCAGTGTCCACGAGAAAACGCAGGCCTGTGGTTTTGTCTGTCACGAAGAAGATTCGGCTTACTTCGGTACCAGCAGCACTCGCCGCTTCTAGTGGTGCTGCGGGGAGTTTCCCTGAAAACTACAGGGTGCCGTGCCCTTTGGCGCTGCGTTACCGAAGGTATGATGGGTTCACCCTGCCGTTATGAGGATGGCGAGCGGCTGTGCGAGAAAGAGCGTTCCTGCGATGAAGAGCGCTGGCGCGGAGAAGATAGAGCGGCGATCTGATTTGACAGTTTCAAGTCTCCTCGCAGAATTTGTCACTTAGATTTTGCAGGGAGGGCGAGGGTGGCACAGTGGGTGCATCTGAACCTTCCACGAGTGAAACCGCGGGGCTTGATGTGTCCTTGACGGAGTCGGCAAGTTGGGCTAGCTGCGACACGGGCAAATTGTTTGCAGTCGCTAGAACCATACAGACGGAGGTGGGCAAACATTGTAGGAACGACTCACGAAGCAAATCTTGATCGAAGGTGGTTGCCCTGTCTCCGAAAAGCTGTCGGAAACGACGCAGGAGCTGCGAAAGTTTGCGATCTCCGAGTTTTAAGTATGGACAAACTGCCGTAGCCGTCGCCGTTCCGACATTGTCGTGCATTTGGCGGGTTCGTTCGTGTGGATGTCGAAAATGTCTGTTGCTGGGGGTTGAAGGATCTGGTCGCGAAGCTTGGTGGCAATCTCGGGCGGCCGCGAGGATACGAGATTGTTGAATTTTTTAAGTATGCGGCGTGAATCGCTCTATGGTGAACTGGCTGCTTACTTGAGCAATCCAGAGTTGGGGGTCCGCTGGCCAGTAATGGAGTAGCAGCACAGAAAGAGTAAGCACGTCGCCCGTAGTGCTGGGGTTGTTCAATGGCTGCCATCCGTGGCGGTGGTTCCGCACTGACTTTTGGAAACGTTGCAATGGTCGTCAGCCTTGTCCGCTGTCCGGGGTCACCAATATTCTGGTGTGCAAAATCAGTGATTACGATTAGCCACAATAAACAGGAGTTTAGTTTTACTGAGCAGAAGGCCCTAGCTGACGGTCATTTCTTGGCGGATACATCTGCCGGCCACTTCGCGCAGGCCATGCATGATGTGAGCCAAGTGCCCGCTTCCCTTCCTTTCTTCCTTCCGCTTCCATGCCTGTCCCTAGCCAGCCGTCGTTGTCCTCATCTTCCTCGTCGTCGATGCTGCTACAAGATTGCGCAATAGTTGCTGCTTACGTGCAATACCTGCCACAGAGGCTATGTATGACCTTGGACTGCTGAGAACATGGAGACGGGTTCGATTACCTGCCGAGGCGATCGCATTTCAGAGGCCTCGGCATGAAGAAGAAATGCGGTTCTGGTTTCTTTTAGCTCACGTTAAGGTACGTTAGGCTGTTAGAATTTATCCGAAGCTTCGCACTATGGCACCATTCATATGACCATTTGTTGGGTTTTGGAAATTTAAACTCCATTATTTAATTTCGGCGTATGAGCTAGCAAGTAGGCAAACACATTTCTCGTGCACAAGATGAAGCATTGGTTAAAAGGCAAAACGCGATATGTTCCGTTTATCGCTGCCCGTCATGATAATCTGCCAACGAACAATTATAAATTATGACCGCCTAGCGTGATTGCTTGTATGCAGTGCTTCCTTATACTGTATAATAATTAGTTGAACGACGCAGGTGAAAATGCTAGGGTTGTGCGAATAGTAATTTTTGAGAACGAATCGAGTACGAATAAAATAACAAAAGAAGCCAATCGATTCAAATCGAGTATCCAATAGTTTTCTAATAATGAAAAGCCATTGTCACTAACATAAAACTATTGTAAAATCCTAGTTTTGTTAATACTACCAGCCTTTGTCATTACGTTGTACGCTATGAATCGTTGCTTATAAAAAGTACAAATAAAGCATTAGGAGCACATAAGTAGTTCTTCTCATCTACATGACTCTTCTGAGTGCGAATGATCCCTGTATAGCCTGTAAACTATGGCTACTTAAGCGATGTAGAATGGTCCAGTACGCGATTACTCATGTTTTATGTTTATAATATGGACACTGGCTTGATATTCTACCGTAGTCTTGCTCATGTATTATGTCTACTTAGGCGCAGTTGAGGCATTGAAATATTGGAAAAGTATTACAAGAATATTCGGATTTGCAAATGATGATCATTCGATTCGAAGATAGAATCGAATAAGACGCTATTCGATTCGTTATTCGAAAGCTTCGAATACTCACCCACCCCTGAAAAATGCTTAAGTGATGTAGGCTGCTTGTTCAAAAAAAAAAAAAAGACACAATGTTCAGCTCGTGAAAGGGAAATATTGACATCCACCGATCTTGTAGCACGACGCTACATAGGAAACTTATGCGTTTTTCTCAGTACGAAAGCTTCTCAGCTGAAGAAAAATTCCTCCTCGTCCAGCATTCAAACCGGCGACCAGCGCCTCTTCGGTGCGGTCATTCCAACATCTGAGCTAACCAACAAGCTGGTCGACCGCAGCATGAGGGCGAATTATTCGACAACTCGAAGCACTGGGACACAAGGTATGGCAAAACCTGTATGCGGAAGCGCGCAAGCTGGATGAATTGGTTACATTGTCGATAAATTTGCCCTCGTTCTGCGATCCGCTAACCTCGTAGTTAGCTGACGTACTATAGGAATCCGCCCGAAAAGGCAATGGTCACGGATTTCAACTGTGAAACGTTTTTATGAGAAACACATATGTTTCCTTTGTTGCGTCGTGCTACAAAAGCAGCGGATGTCAATATTTTCATTTCGTGTGCTTTCCTAACTTCCGGGCTTCCGCCCAACTGATTTGCCAATGCCCAGCTCAATGTACTTTTCAGAACGCGTGCAATGAAACTCTGCTATTTTACTAGAAAACGCCGAGCCGCTGCGGTTCGTATGTGTGCATGAAAGCATTCTGGGTTTTTTCGTGCCAAAACCATGATTTGATTATGAAGCACACCCCAGTGGTGGATTCCTGATCAAATTTGACCACTTCACCGGCCTACAATACACGGTACACGTGCGCTCTTGCATTTCATCTCCTAACGAAATGCTGCCGCCGCGGCCTAGATTTCATCGCGCAACGTCGTGCTGAACATTAGAGCCGCGAAGCCATTGCGGCGGGATTTGTTGCATTTCAGCGAAGAGTTGAGGAAAAGCTTAAGCTCCATTTTTTTTTTTGTCAAAGTGATAGACGTTCTATGATAAAAATAAATACGGTACACTGAAGGCAGAAAACTGAGGAAAAACGTATGTAATGTGCGAAATACTTGTTCCGTAGTGAATTGTTTGCTTTCTGGGCTTTATTCGCATCTCATACCTCCGCAGCAAAAAGTGCTTTAGTTGTGTCTAAATTTCGTGTGCATGGCTGGTCAAAAGTTTTAGCGAAGGGAAGGAACAGGTGAGAAAAAGCGTAATCAAGAAAACGTGCTAGTGTTTTCGAGGATACCGGAAAGAAGACAGAATGCCGCAATACCGCAATGCTCTTGCAATACTTTGTTTATATTGTCACCTGGTGGTGACGTAGAAGAACACAGTAGCAATACTGTGAAAGGCAAAAACTAGCTTTTATTGGGCGAACCTGTGCCCACAAGACAGGCTGCACTTATAGCACAACGATAGCGGCGAACACGGTCGGCGATCGTCGAAAATCTGATCAGCGGGTCAAGCGCGTCGGCTTTTATACAGCAGTCGTCGAATGTTCCAGACTAATCGTTCGGGCTCGCGTGCCTTCCACAAAGTTCTACGCCATTCGCGTCACGCGATGAAATCAGATAACACAAGGTTCGGCGACAACAGACAGCCGGGTAGAAGCATCGATAACTTTCCAGAAACTTCGGATACATGCAGGCGCGTCCCGCGCTGTGCGATTACATTTGTTAAGCGGCGAAACGTGGTCACCCGATAAAGATAAGTACACCTGTCAATACCCCCCTCTTAAAAAGCATCGACCCGATGCTGGAAACAAACGAGTGTAATAAACAAAAGCACTTGTAGCCCAGAAAAAAATAAGGAAGTTCGTCAGCGTCCGTAAAAGGGTTTAAGGCGTACCACGTGGACCACTTCAGATCGTGCGCGGCGCCGCTGTGAATGCGAAATGCCGTCTGGCACGACCTCATAGTCCAGTGCGCCAATACGTCGGATGACCTTGTAGGGTCCGAAATAGCGTCGCAGTAGTTTCTCACTGAGTCCTCGTCAGTGTATCGGGGTCCATACCCAAACACGGTCGCCGGGCTAGTACTCGACGAAGCGTCGTCGGAGGTTGTAGTGTCGGCTGTCGGTCCTCTGCTGGTTCTTGATCCGCAGGCGGGCGAGCTGTCGGGCTTCTTCGGCGCGCTGGAGGTAGGTAGCGACGCCAAGGTTCTCCTCGTCAGTGACGTGCGGCAGCATGGCGTCGAGCGTCGTCGTCGGTTTCCTGCCGTAGACCAGTTTGAACAGCGTGATCTGTGTTGTTTCTTGCACCGCCGTGTTGTAAGCGAATGTTACGTACGGCAGGACGGCATCCCAGGTCTTGTGTTCGACGTCCAAGTACATCGCTAGCATGTCGGCGAGGGTCTTATTCAGCCGCTCCGTAAGACCGTTCGTGTGCGGGTGGTAGGCCGTTGTCCTCCTGTGCCTTGTCTGACTATATTTCAGAATGGCTTGGGTGAGCTCCGCTGTAAAGGCCGTTCCTCTGTCGGTGATGAGGACTTCTGGGGCGTCATGTCGCTGCAGGATGTTTTCGACATAAAATTTCGCCACTTCGGCTGCGCTACCTTTCGGCAGTGCTTTTGTTTCAGCGAAGCGGGTAAGGTAGTCCGTCGCCACGACGATCCACTTATTTCCGGTTATTCACGTCGGAAAGGGTCCCAGCAAGTCCATCCCGATCTGCTGGAATGATCGACAAGGAGGCTCGATTGGCTGTAGTAATCCGGCTGGCCTTGTCGGCGGTGTCTTGCGTCGCTGAAAGTCTCGGCATGTTCTGACATAACGGGCGACGTCGGCGGTCAGGCGCGGCCAATAATACTTTTCTTGTATCCTCGACAGTGTCTGGGAAAATCCGAGGTGTCCAGCGGTCGGATCGTCATGTAGGGCGTGCAATACTTCTGGACGAAGTCCTGACGGGACAACAAGAAGATAATTGGCGCGGACTAGTGAGAAGTTCTTCACGAGTAGATTGTTTTGAAGCGTGAAGGAAGATAATCCGCGCTTAAATGCCCTCGGGACAACGTCGGTGTGCCCTTCCAAATATTCGACGAGGCCTTTTAGCTCCGGGTCTGCCCGTTGCTGTTCAGCGAAGCCTTCGGCACTTATCATTCCAAGGAAGGCGTCGTCATTCTCGTCGTCTTGCGGCGGCGAGTCAATGGGGGCGCGTGATAAGCAATCGGCATCGGAGTGTTTTCGTCCGCACTTGTAGGTTACAGTGATGTCGTATTCTTGTAGTCTGAGGCTCCACCGCGCCAGTCGTCCTGAAGGATCCTTTATATTCGCTAGCAAACACAACCCGTGATGGTCACTGACGACTTTGAATGGCCTGCCATAAAGATAAGGGCGAAATTTAGCTGTAGCCCAAACGATGGCGAGGCATTCCTTTTCGGTCGTAGAATAGTTGCCTTCCGCTTTTGACAGCGACCGGCTAGCGTGAGCTATCACCTGTTCGACTCCGTTTCTTCTCTGAACTAGAACGGCCCCGAGGCCTAGGCTACTGGCGTCATTATGGATTTCTGTATCGGCGTACTCGTCGAAGTGCGCAAGTACCGGCGGCGACTGCATGGGTCGTTTGAGTTCTTCAAATGCGTCGGCCTGCGGCGTTTCCCACTTGAACTCAAGATCACATTTAGTTAGACGTGTCAACGGCTCGGCGATGCGTGAAAAGTCCTTGACAAAGCGCCTATACTAGGCACACATGCCAAGGAATCTGCGCACTGCCTTCTTGTCGGTTGGCTGCGGGAATTTGGCGATGGCAGCTGTCTTTTGCGGGTCTGGACGGACACCAAATTTGCTGATTACGTGGCCTAGGAACAGAAGCTCATCGTAAGCGAAGCGGCGTTTTTCCGGCTTCAGAGTAAGCCCTGACGACTTGATGGCTTCTAGTACTGTCGCAAGCCGCCTGAGGTGATCGTAAAAATTTCCGGCGAAGACGACGACGTCATCCAAATAAACGAGACAGGTCTGCCACTTCAATCCTGCTAACACCGTGTCCATGACGCGCTGGAACGTTGCAGGCGCCGAGAACAGTCTGAGGCCGTCTTTTCACGATCTCTTTCGTCGACTTCTATTTGCCAATAGCCAGGCTTTAGGTCCATGGACGAGAAGTATTTAGCGTTTCAGAGTCGATCCAATGCGTCGTCAATTCGTGGGAGGGGGTATACGTCCTTCTTCGTGGTCTTGTTCACACGACGATAATCGACGCAGAAACGTAGGGTTGCGTCCTTTTTCTTTACCAGGACCACAGGGGATGCCCACGGGCTTTGCGACGGCTTGATGATGTCGTTGCGCAGCATTTCGTCGACTTCTTCTCTTATAGCTGCACGTTCTCGCGGCGAAACTCGGTAAGGGCTCTGGCGGGGTGGTCGAGCGCACTCCTCGGTGATTATGCGATGCTTGGCGACTGGTGTTTGTGGAATCCTCGATGACGTCGAAAAGCAGCCTTTGTATCGTCGGAGCAGACTCTGAGCTGCTGTTGCTTGATCACGGGGAGACTTGGATTAATGTCGTAGTCTGGTTCGGGAACCATGGTCGTCGGGATAGATGCGGCAGAATCCGAGAGGACAAACGCATTACTGGTTTCCAGAATTTCCTCGATGTACGCGATCGTCGTGCCCTTGTTGATGTGCTTGAACTCCTGGCTTAAGTTTGTCAGCAACACTTGAGTTTTCCCTCCATGCAGTCGAGCGATCCCTCTTGCGACGCAAATTTCACGGTCTAGCAGTAGACGTTGGTCACCCTCGATGACGCCTTCTACGTTGGCAGGCGTTTTGGTGCCTACGGATATGACAATGCTGGAGCGAGGCGGGATGCTGACTTGACTTTCGAGCACACTTATGGCATGGCGACTACTAGAGCTACCCAGCGGTATCGCTCGATCTTCCGACAGCGTTATGGACTTCGACTTCAGGTCAATGATTGCGTCATGTTGGTTCAGGAAGTCCGTGCCGAGAATGACGTCTCGCGAACACTGTTGGAGGATAACGAAGGTGGCAGGGTAAGTCCGGTCATGAACGGTTATTCTTGCCGTGCAGATTCCAGTCGACGTAATGAGGTGTCCTCCAGCGGTACGAATTTGGGGGCCCTCCCATGCAGTCTTAACCTTCTTCAACTGGGCGGCGATGTGTCCACTCATTACGGAGTAATCGGCCCCTGTGTCGACTAAGGCAGTGACTGTGTGGCCGTCGAGAAGGACGTCGAGGTCGGTGGTGTTTTGTCTGGCATTGCAGTTGGATCTTGGCGTCGGATCACGGCTGCGTCGCGTTGAACTGAAGCTGGAACGTCGCGTCGTCAAGCCGTCTTTCGTCGGTGTAGTCTTGGCTTCCTGACTTCGTCGGGACGGCGGCGTGTCATCATTAGGTCGTCGACATGGTTTCTTCGTCGTCTTCGTCGGCGGCGAAAGATCGTCGTCAGTTCGACGAACAGCAACCGCACCTCCATCGGTTGCTGCTTTTAGTTTTCCGGATATGGGCTCGCAGAGCGGCCCCGGGCTGGGCCGGTGTATGGTCGGCGCTGCGGCGACAGGTAGCGGCCTGGTGGTGGCGAACGCGACGGTCGTCGACAGCTCCACTGAGTAGCGGCGAGGTAGTCGGCGATATCGCGAGGTCGTTCGCCAATCTGTGGCCGCGGCGCGTTAACGGCGAAACCTTGCAGTCCCATCTCCCGGTATGGGTATCGGCGGTAGACGTGACCCGCTTCTCAGTGGTAGCAGGGCGGGCGGTGGTCAGGAGCGCGCCAAATGTCCGTCTTCCTCGCTTAGGTGCGCTGGGCGACGGGTGGGCGCGCTGGCGGCGGCAGCGGCGGTGGTCGACGGAATTGCGGCGTTACAGGGCCCTGGCGAGGTCGCGGAGGAGGACCTTGACGGCGTGTGACCGCGGCGTAGGTCATCGCTTCTGGCTGGGGTTGCGGTAATTGAGGTTGCACCTCCGGAACTCCAAGCGACCGCTGAACCTCATCTTTCACGATGTCAGCGATCGAGGCCACTTGAGGCTGCGACGACCGGAAGATCATCTGAAGCTCCTCTCGTACGACTGCCCTGATAGCCTCGCGCAGTTCGTCGGAGGCCAGTGATTGAACCCCGGCGTAGTTTTTAGAGTTCGTGCGGTGATCGATTCGCCGGTCTCGGATCTCGAGTGTCTTCTCAATGCTCGTCAGTCTCGGATCTCGAGTGTCTTCTCAATGCTCGTCACCTCACGACGAAACTCTTCGACGGTCTTCGGTGGGCTTCTTACCATTCCGGCGAAAAGTTCCTCCTTTACACCACGCATCAGTAGGCGAAATTTCTTCTCCTCTGACATTTCCGGGTCGGCGCGGCGGAACAGACGGATCATTTCCTCAGTGAAGATCGCGATCGTCTCATTCGGCAGCTGCGCTCTGGACTCCAGTAAAGCATGGGCTCGCTCTTTTCGCACGACGCTTGTAAATGTTTGCAGGAAGCCGTTTCGGAACAGGTCCCACGTCGTCAAGGTGGCTTCTCGATTCTCGAACCACATCCTGGTGGCGTCCTCCAATGCGAAATAGACATGTCGCAGCTTGTCGTCACTTGCCCAGCTGTTAAACGTAGCGACCCTCTCATACGTTTCCAGCCAGCTTTCCGGTTCCTCAAATGCGGAACCGCGGAACGTCGGTGGTTGGCTGGGCTGCTGCAGCACGATGGGGTACGCTGGGGCTGCCATTGGGGTTGCCTTGGCCACAACCTTCTTGGTCTTCTCAGGTAGAAGTCCGTGCTCCGGGGGCAGCTGTTGAAGACGGCGGCTTGCTCGATGGTCCGGGACTACGTTGGTGTTTTCTTTGCCGTCCGGGCTTGAATTACGGCTTGTCGGGGGCGTCTGGTACATGAACGTAAAGCACCTCCACCAGGTGTCACGTCGTGGTGACGTAGAAGAACACAGTAGCAATACTGTGAACGAGAAAACGAACTTTTATTGGGCGAACCTGTGCCCACAAGACAGGCTACACTTATAGCACAACGATAGCGGCGAACAGGGTCGGCGATCGTCGAAAATCTGATCAGCGGGTCAACCGCATTGGCTTTTATGCAGCAGTCGTCGAATGTTCCAGACTAATCGTTAGGGCTCGCGTGCCTTCCACAAAGTTCTACACCATTCGCATCACGCGATGAAATCAGATAACACAAGGTTCGGCGACAACAGACAGCCGGGTAGAAGCATCGATAACTTTCCAGAAACTTCGGATACATGCAGGCGCGTCCCGCGCTGTGCGATTACATTTGTTAAGCGGCGAAACGTGGTCGCCCGATAAAGATAAGTACACGTGTCAATATCGTGCTCTGACACACAGTGGTAATATAACAATATGCGCATCTATAATCATTGTCATACTTAGGATTCTACGCTGTGCACAGCGTGTGGTCATAGAAATTTATGGCTCCACCTGTTTTATGGTGAAGTTGTTCTTAACCACCCACACATTTACGAAAGAGCTTCTTCATATTATACAACTAAAGTGACGTCAAACTACTGCCGTTTTATAAATTGCTGCTTCCATTATATATGGTAGTAGATTGTCCTCTCGAATGCTGACACTTTGCTTTTTAAAGTGAGCTGTCATTGCGGTCCTACGACCTGCGACGTCAACAGCCGTATGGTTTATTGATACATTACAACTTTTATGTGCGGGTGTAATATTAAGCCTAATTCCGCAACGAACTCTCTTGTCTCGTCTTTAAACGTCACACCATATTTTATTGGTCGCGAACCAAACCAATGGCTAAATTGTCTATTGTATCGACACCACATGCCTACTAAGTTTTAAACGGAGCGTAGTGCTCCCGTGTAGACTCTCAAGAAAACTTATCTTAACGGTCAACGAAAATTTATCTACAGGGATAATCAAAGCACAACTGCGAGTCGGCCTAGTTGGAACAGATTCATTATTTAAAATCTTTTTGTGTGCGAACAGACTGGGACAAAGAAGAGGGGCAACACAAGGACGAGCGCTTCAACACATCAACGCATCAACACGAGATTAAGGAAACACTTATCTAGTCTGAAAGGTCGCCCTGGTACGCATTTGGCTATGAATTGTCAAGAACACGACTGCTCACCGTGTCTTAGTTGCACCGTAATTTTGTATAGGCATAAGAATCAAACCGCGAGAGAAATTGTGGAAGTGGACTGGATTGAAAAACAAAAGGAAAGATGCATCAGCCATCTTTCTGTTTCATTGCTGGATAAAGAAAATTCGCTGTTGTCATCACATCTATAACGTATTTTCATCGTAAGTGCTTGTCCCATGCGCCTTGATGTTTTTATGTTGGCCGGGTGGCTTTGGTCCACGGCATTTTATATCAAGGGTTATATGCGCTATACGCGTGCTCTGTTTGACTAGATCGCGCTGATCTGTGGGTACTTAAGCAGGAAGTTCTTCGAAAATAAAGCCAGTTGTCAGAAAGCGCTCTTCCTTGTGTTGACCCTCTTTTTTCTCCCTGTCTGTTTGTGCACAAACAGTTTTTAAATAAGGGACAATCATCGTCTGTTGCTAGAGCCAGTGAAGAGTTAGCCTGTGGCCACTCACGCGGCTTACACTAGAAGGAACTGGCAGTGTTCAATATCCAGGTGACTGATTGGCAACGCAGCGCCACGTTTTAAACGTGGTATATGCCATAGTGTGCCAATGAGGATTGGTTAACTAAAATACATGATTCGCCCAAAAAAACGTGCAACAGAGGCAGTTACTCTCTATTCGTTTCAGCGGTAAGCAGGTGATTTAGTAAGCCACAAGTAAGCGAAGAATCACTGTGTGTATCTTTTGCATAACTAGCCCACCAGCTATGCATACCTGTCCAGCTTTCATTAAAGACAGCAAATCCCTCTAATTTATGAAGATTGTTCAGGAACGCGTGAAATGCCATCGAAGTGGCTCACTGGCATCAATCGTATTGATTTCTCTTAATAAATCTGATGGGCTGATTAGAGATTAAGTAATCAGATTACTTAATCTGATTACTTTTGCTTACTGTTCCGGTTCACGGTGTCTAGAGTCCCAGAAATGTGCGGTGGGTTTTCATTTACGAACGTAATACTCATCCTATTATGCTAATCCAGGTATTCCGTTTTAGAAACTGCAAAGCTTAACAGTATCAAGAATCGCCTTGTCTTTTTTGTTGTGATTTGCGATAAAATATCAGGATCAATTGAGAATTTTGAGAGCTGACTGACAGCCTAGTAACCGTGCAGTTTCGTTCGTTATTCTAGTTACGCTCCCAATAGGCGTTACGAAGCGAACGCTAACATATGCACCGAAGTCGCGCACTACGGTTAGTAGTTTAAACCGCAAATATAAATAAAAGAAGCAGACTTCAAGGTACTGAGTCATGGTTCTATGCCAGTGGTTACGGCGGCAACCTGAGAGACGGTAAGTCTGGACGTTGAAAGCGCTATTAACGCAGTCACTTTAGGTTTCCGCAACCTTGTGAAAGTGAAATATTGATTAGCGTAGCTCGCACGCCATCTGCCTTTCTCAAAACCTCATCTTCCGACTACATAATAACAGCAGCGTTTAAGCTTACCGAATACGCTTGGAGCTTAGCCTTGTCATATCAAACATTAAAGTACTGGAGAAACGCTAGTAATCAAGTACACACTTAGAGCTAGTGGAAGACCTGGACGGTTAGAAGCATAGCTAAATTATTCATACTTATCTGCATTACACTTTTCGAGATGCCCTTAATATGTACGTCTATAATCATAGCTGAAGCGTTCATACTAACCTGCATCACACATTTCATGAGGCCATGAGTCTGTACGTCAATATGGCCCACACCTCTCGTTCTTCCTGACCTATCAACCATTTAAAATAAAACCAGACTATCTTGAATAATTGCGTATGAAGGGATATCGATTAAATACGTGAATAAGAAATCAAACCTTGCCAATTTTGCTGACAATACGCTAGGACCCTTGAATGGCCTACTAGTTTTAAACAGAAAAGTAACATTCGCTTTCATGCCCCCCTTTTCGTGAGGCACTGCTTGAGTACACATTCAGCACATGACTCACTAAGAAATTTCAGTAACCTCAATAAACATGTTCTATATTGGTGTTGCTTTTACAATGCTAACAGTAGTTACCCGCCGTCGTAATCGAAGAATTGATGGCCATTTGACTTCTACGTAAAGCTAGTTGCTTCCAGGTGAACTACTTGGGTTAGTAAGTGTTCGGCTCAGTTGATCAGTGGTGGCGTTATAAGGACGAGAAATACTATTCAAAGCCAATTTTATGATAATATAAAAAAAGAGGAGAGCTCTGACAGAACGTGGAGACCAGAGACCCGGCACTTGGAACTAAAACAACATTTTCTTATAAGTAACTGCTCTTTGTTGTGGGGCTATAGATTAGAACGCGAATCATAAGGCATTTGGAGTGTATTATGGATAAAATAATGAAGCACTCGTTGCAGGTTTCGACGTTAGCGGCAACAATTTTCTCTCAACTATCGCCTCGACGTTCGAAAAGCTCGGTGTTACGAGACACCGTTGGCAAGGAGACGGCACCAACAACCGATTCATTGATATTTATCCTGCCCTTCGGATGTCCTGGGTGACGGCTCGCCGATCTCTCAACAGCTCGGTGCACGATTATGTGGACAAGGCCTATGTTTGGACAGCTGACCACGCATTCACAATTCGTCGCTTTTTCAGGTGACCTTTTGTAACTTCCGCTTAGGCTAAAGCATTTGACAAGTCTAGTCAAGGTATCGAGCTTTTAGCCTGAGAAGGTCAGAATAAACTGCAGCTGTTATATTAAAGCCACAACTTCGACAAGATTGCATCACTAAGCGGACATAACTTTCATTCTAGTTAGTTACTACCGAGAAATAACGAGCAGATATGAATAAGTGTGTGAACTGTTCGGGCACTTGTTGGATTTCCACAGCTTTAAACGAGCAGTGCTTGAAGCATGGCCATTTAGTTGAGCTTCTCCGACTAAAGCGCAAGTTGTGAAATATCGCGCTTAAATTCCGTCACGTCAACTATCTTTCCCCGCAAAAAAAGAGGTTAACAAAATGTTTAACTCTTGGCATTATCAGCAGCACCCGATGAACTATTATCGGCAGCGGTAGGCTTTGAAAAGTAAAAGTTCTGTTCACCCCTGATCTCCTAAATTTGGGAGATTTTCTATAATGACACCTAAATTTTCTTTTGCGTGGGAATGCTTACGGGAAACGCTAAATCGCGCAGGATGACTGGAAGGTCTCGCTTTAATTTAGTTCAAAGAACAACTTTTATGGTGTTTTGTCTGCGTACAAAAAAAAATTGCATGATCGACACTTGTGAGCACCAGTTCCTTAAAATCACTGGCGTGTTTGTCTTTCCGTTTGGGATAGAGCTGTCACTGTATTAAACGGCCATGAGCAGTCGCCACAAAGCTTTTTGAGTGGATAGAGGAAATGACAAAGGAACTTTCAAACACTAGGTTCACTGCTCTCACCTACATTCTAACCGCAGACCTGCGTTGGATTTGTAACTGTGACAATCTGGTGCAGTAGGTGAGGTCGCGGGTTTGAATCTGAGCCATGACGGGAAAAGCTCGGTGGGCTAAATGCAAACAAATGTGGTGATGTACTTATATTTAGGAGCGATTTAGGAATCCGGTATGGTCAAAATTATTAAGGAGGATTTCATCGTTCGGCACCAAAATAGAAACTGCAGGAAGTCAAACCCAAACAACTATCTTTATGGAAGAAGGTATTCGCTCAACTTATTGATGCACTCCTGAGTTCTGAAAATACTGTTCAGCTTTTCTATTACCATTGAAGACTGTATAATGAAGTGCTTTTTGGACATCTGTATAAGATGTGTTGAAAATTTATGCCACAGGCACCAAAAAGAACCTGATAGTGTACTACAACACAAAAACCGCAAGGTTGGAAAGGTTCTCAAGCATAAGGCGCACAAATTATACGTCATCGCAAATCTCCCAGAACGAACTAAGAACGCAACGTGCAAAGTATCCTTAAGTCAACTTCAGCAGAAATGGCTAATGTGAGGTTTCTGCGCTTCTTGTTTCAGGAAGAACATCGATGGCATTGTGACAAACTCTCCAGGAAACGCCTTGAAAGTTCTAGAGGAAGATGAGTTTTCCATGAAGTATAGGCTTGCCAATAGTCTCGACGATCCATGGAAGCGAATTGTCTAGTCAGCGTAGCAGCATTGGAAAAAAATTGCATTGTGATCGCATTACCAGAGACGGTATGGAGGAATAAACTGAACAAATTATTATTTTCAATCACCATCTTTAGCAAGCCACAAATGTCCTGCGGACACAAACAGATGCCGCTAAACCAAGCAATCGTTGCAAGGAGGAAAGAGGCCGTGAATACGCATGCCGGGGTTTACTCTACACTTCATTGTTATTCTTCCGCTGCTGTGTCTTTCTTGATAGCTATATACAAGCGGTCCCAGCTAACTTTAGCAAGAGTTTAAAAATATGAAAATGCCGCGTAGCTAGACAGAACCAAGCTGCTCTTGTTTACAGTCGCTTGAAGATACTCAAATTGTTTTTTATTCCGCCTAATCAGATAATTATTCTTAATGAATTCATCAACTTATAAGATATTACAATTAGATGAAAATTGTCAATGAGAAAAGTGTAGAGTGGCCTGAAAAACTCTGGATACAGCTTTCTGTTGCTCACTACGTGCTACATAGATAGAAGTGTTTTTCCGACAGTAAAAGAAACCTGCAAATGCAGGCGAAATTGCCGCGCGACTGGCTGCTCGAGGACCTTTGCGTGTATTCGCGAACTTCTTTAACGCTCGGAAAAACACTTTTATGTAGTACGTTTTGAGCAACGGAAAGCTGTATCGGGAGTTTTTCATGTTGCTCTAGAATTTTCTCATTGGCACTTTTCACCTAAATATAATATTTCAGACGTTGATAAATAATTACGAATAATTGTGTAAAGTAGCATTAAAAATAATCTTAGCGTCTCCAAGCTTACGCCATACATTGTATTCAGATGAAGATTGGGCCCTAGCCGAAACCTCAATAAATCGCTTCATACGCGCGTCTACTTCACTATGGAGACTTACTGGAGACTTCACAATTTATCCTGCGTCGTATCTGTCTAGTACAACGTCTAGGCTTACTCGACACCATCATCCGAATTCACTAACACCTTATTTTGCACGGACGCATGTATTGAAGTATTCCTTTTTCCCCCGAACTATAACAGACTGGCATAACTCGTTGTTGCCTGTTTAGAATTGATTCATTCAATGTGCTACTGTTGTGTCTTACCACCCTACTTGATTGAATAATGCATTGTATTATTGTTGTGTTTAACCACCCTGCTTTGACTTGATCTAGGTCTGCAGTATGAAATATATATATATATATATATATATATATATATATATATATATATATATATATATATATATATATTGAAGTAGACGCGCGTATGCAGTGATTTATTGACGTTTCGGCTGGGGTCCGGCCGTTATCACAATACAATGTATGCGTAAGTAGAGTTTATATACAAGTTCGTATCAACCAGATAAAGATATGTTTACATAAAAAACGATGAAACTGCACGAACAGAATGCGGGTCAATCATTCGGAAGAACAGGTGATACATGTCTAAACAGATGGCGTTTGAAAACACATCATTTGAAGATAGGCACAAATATTGAATTTCGACAAATTTGTCAGGTCACAGCAAAACCGCCACCGAATAGGTGACATGTCGCCAATCAAAATTAACAAATGAAGAAACAAAAGAAAAAAAGGAAAAATAGCGTCGTAGTGGTAGCACTTAGCTATGCTTGGGTTGATGCCTCATTTTTCTTTTATTAATTACTGCTCTCCACCTTGCGAGTTTCCGGAGAACTACTTCGTCAAACTCTTGCCTTTGCTGCTGAGTTATTGATAAATTAGACTTCGCCTGCGATATCCTAGCCGCCTGGTTAGCACAGATGGCAGAGCGGCAACCCCGGGAAGGCGGTGGTCCCGGATTCGAGTCCCGGACCAGGACGAATTTTTCTTCAACTGCGAAGCTTTTCTTTCGAGGAACTCGTATGGATTTCCTTTGTACCACTTAACTACATTTGGGTGAATGTCTTATGTTCCCTCCATAATTACACTATCATCATCATCTCAGAATGATTGCCCTGATGCCATCGGAAGCCGTCCTTGCCGAAAACCACGATGTAATAGTATGCCCCTACATGTGTACATCGCAGCAGGTAACTAGTACGGCTTAAAACTTTCATTTAAGAATCAAAGGCGATTTCAACTGCGGTACTAAAAACGTCATATATGCGCTTGAATGGACACTGTGCAAAAAACAGTACATTAGACCAACAGAAGGACCTTTTCAATTGCGCTTTAACAATCACAAATCCCACGCTAATACGTTGCTCAACCTGCCCATCTCAAAACACGTACACTTGACGGCTCATTTGGCAAGATTAAAGTCACATTGCTTGAGTCGGGATTTCGTTCAAATTATGGTAAAGAAGCCCATGAATCTTTTCTTGTCTATAAGTTTGATACCGTCACGTCTGGCTTGAACGCAAGTGTAGGAAAATTGAATTGCCTGTCCACATAGCCGGTCACACCTGTACTCGTTTCACTTTCTTTTTGCAAGTACGGCACTATTTTTACTTTTCGTTTCACTATTTTTCGTTTTTGCTTTTACTTTATTTCATTTGTTGTTTTTGATTGGTGACATAGCACCTATACCGTGGCGGTATTGCTGTCACTTGACAATTCTTTCGGTTTTCATTTGTTGCACGTATATCCAACTGATGTGTTTGAAACGTCATCTGTTTAGACAGGTAGGTACCAGCTGTTTTTCAGAATGATTGACAGGCATTATTTTCGCGCATTTACTTCGCTTTTTATGCAAACATATCTTGATCTCTTTGATATGCGCATGTATATAAACTGTAGTTAGGCCATACATTGTATTTTGATGAAGGCCGGACCCCGGCCAAAGCGTCAATAAATAGCTTCAAAGGCACGTCTACTTCACTGTATATATTTGCCGGGATCGAGAAACGCTCTCTTCTGGTATATTGCAACCATGGTTGCGGAGAAGACCGCGTTGGAGCATGTCTGCTGGAAGCACCCGAAGAGTGCTCCGTCTTTAACCGTTGTAGGTGACAGCCAGGCAAAACATATTTACCACTATTTTGATCGTACGTTGAGCGAAACGCCAGCGATTGGGTCTCAGTGTGGCGCATCCACCAGTGACGAGCCAGGACTATTGGATTTCCTCCCCCAGAACAACACGGCAAATGTTTTTCATGTAGGCACCAAAAAACCATGCTCGAGTATCCGCACGAAGAGCTTTGGACAGCTAATAAGAAGTGAGTAGCCACATCGCCGAGCAACGCCCTGAAGTCACCAGAATCTGTGCCACTCTCATTCTACCAAGAACCATGAACCGCTGATGAGGGCACCCCAGGGCCACATTCGTTGGTTTCTTCAACCAAGAAGCGTCCTATTTCAACGCCCTGCTGTAAAAATCCTGTAGCCGCTCTCGACTGGTACCTTTTCCGAAGGATGGATTGGAATGCCTGCCACTGCACCGCCTGCTGGCCGCTGATGGCTTACGCCCAAACTTCGAATGCGTCTCACTCATGAACTGCCACATTCAGCACGTCTGTTACAAGCCGTTCAGGGCAACGTCCCACTCTTGGTTACACAGTGCATCTGCGATCTGCCTCAGCAAGACACAGAGGAACAGTCCATTGCGGGCCGATCATCGGACCCGGGGGCGTTTTTACAATTGCTAGTACGTACAGCGAACGTGGCGTTTTTCACGGCGCTCGACGTATTTGCGCAGGCGCGAGTAAGAGCGGGTTAGAGAGAAAAATTCTGGAGGCCTTTGCTCCTTGAATATGTGAGTCTGCCTCGGCACAACGGAGGAGGTTTCGTAACGCGTGTTGTATGCGTTTGTCCCCTAGGCATGCCGGCATTGCGGAGTGCGCTCCAGTTTACGCTCCGCCGCTGGCTGCCCGCGCGGTGAGGGAGCGGGCACGGACGCCCAATTTGGTGATCGTGGTGTCTGAAGGGGCAAGGTTCTGACTGGTATTTATATAAGTCGCGGGTCGCTCTTTAAGTCGCGACAATAGATTACATTTTTATAAGCACTGCTCCAGGAGGCACATGCAACCGGCAAACGGAGGCCTCAGGAGAGCACCTGAGGTTATATTAAAGCAGGTGGCGCAGGATTTCCGGGGCACCCATGTGGTATCGGGGGGATCAAAGCCGGAAGTAGGGCGGACCGAGGGTGGGGCCGCGGAGGCCGAAACGTGGTAGGGAGTGGTCGCATAAAAAATTGGCTGTCCGCGACAGCGGACAGCCGATCTTATACTTTCCTGGCACGTGCAGGCCTCTGCGAACCGCAACCCACGGACCAGTCCTACTTCTAGCTTTGATGTCGCCGTTGCTGCTTTGATGTTCTGCAGGCGCCGCCAATAATGTGAAATAATGACACGTTCTTTTAATTAGTAAGAAACACGATGGAATAAACATAAATGCGTCGAGCCGCCAACTTGCGATGCTAAGTTAAGCCCTGCCACGCCCCCCCGCGACCTCTGCCGGCACGCCTATAGGGAAAAGCAGATACAACACGCGCTAAGAAACTCCTCCGTAGTGCCTAGGCAGAGTCGTATATTCAAGGAGCAAAATTCCCCACATTTCCTCTCTCGCACCCGGTCTTATTCGCGCATGCGCGCAAACCAACTTCCGCAAGTTCCACGCCCTGCTGTGCCTACTAGCAATTCGAAATACGCGACCCGGCGCTCATGATGAGCCAAACAACGAATGGTAGTCCCTCTCAAAAGGAATCATCACGCCACAAAGGAAAAATGCAGCGCTGTGGAAAGAAGGCTTCTTCAAAGAATCCACCAAGAAGCGCGGCAGCGAGAGCTTCATCAGCTGAACAGTTCCTTCAGCACAGGACACAACAGGTTCCTCCCTTCGAGGTCCTTGCTGCGAGCTTCGCAGTGCCCACACCCAAGCCGTGAATGACGCACCTGCGAATTAACAAAAAGCTGTGTCTCCTGGTAATAATATCACTTATCTCTATTCAAACGAATTCTTTAGGCTATGGAAGGTTTTAGAAAAAAAAATCCGCAATGATCGAAATGTAGATACGGTAAATACCTACCTAGCTACGTCTGTTGCACCGAAGGCTCTCCGTATCTTTTTAGACCAGCTCTGTCTTACATATCCAAACGCAATAAGACTACATGGGATAACATACTAACAAGCGCTTCACTAGAACTCACGCGAGTTGTGTTGGATCTTTGTCGTTCTTCCAGTAAGAAATTGAAGATCCAAGAAAGTCAAATTGTAGCGAGATTAAACATGTCATCGACCAAATCCGCCGCCATAGAGGCATTTGAGTAAAAAGAAGCATAAGGAAATGCACGCATTGAAAGCCAAGCTCCTGCTCCGTGTTGGTGTTGGGTGCCGTTCTGCATGCCAGGACAGGGTATGTAATTCTGCCCCTTTTAAAACCAAGCCTTTTGAAATGCACTCCATTACTTCTTCGTCAACCTCTTTTAGGAATTGTTTCGATCAAGGCCGGAACAATATTGGCAATATTTCTGACATTTTACTAGCAGCTGATGAGTGCGGAGTGCAGCGTCGTGGTCTGCATTTTTGTCCAGGTACAGGCGGACAGGGTGAATTTGAACTGCTGAAAAATTTGGATAATTTCGCCTGTAACCTACGCCTACGCGAATACTTCCATGACCGGCCCTATTCGAGCTATTCGAAAAACGCGTTACCTTCTGGCAAGCACTGGGTCACTCCTCAACAACGCGATAGCTTCAAACTAATTCATTTCCCTGTCTTTTTTATGTTCACCTCTTCCACCCCAAACAGTCATACCTCAGGATTTCTTTTTATCCTCTAGCTTTGTAGCACCAGCAGATGTGGGAGCCTCTGAGCCTAATATTTATGTCAAGGTACTGCAAACGACCTTCGGTAGGGGTCTCGTACGTGAACTCTAAACCTTCATGCGCTTTCTTGAACCTGCTGATGACAGTTTCTACACTGAATGGATCGGTTTCGTCTTCTTTCATGCACATCAAATAATCGTCAACATATCTGAAACAGGTAGTTATTGTGGTATCTTCAAACAAGGTGGCAAATTTCCTGTCTCCCACACTCAAAACTAGGTCGGAAAGCACGGGAGCTATGCAAGAGCCAATAGCGATGCCATCCTTCTGCTCATACACACTGTCACCATATTCGATAAACGCACCATGTAGATACAGTTTTAACAAGTTCAAAAAACTAGAAATACTGCACTTGCACACCTCCTGAAATTTGGTGTAGCCCAACGTGTCGATGGCTTCTACTGCTTGTGTTAAACAGTTGGTAGTTTGCGCTACGTCCGTCCACGTCCTGTCTATCCTTAATATCGTCTGTGTAAAACTGAGCGCAATATAACCATGAACGTTCACCAACTAGCCCCCTTCATTGCTTTACTAGATGTTATTTCGAGTACATCGGGCTTCTACATCCCTAACCTTCCTCCGCTTCCTCGTACGTTATATTTCGTCGACAACATTGCGAAGGCCAGGCACAGAACTCGCACCCTCACATAGGCCCTGAACAACGGTCTGTCTTCTCCTGTGTTGGCTGGTCTACTCGGAAACGTCGCCCCTGCTGAAAGAACGGCAAGACGCCTCTGCAAGATACTTCGAGCTGAAACGTGGCGACAGATTCGTCTCCTCCGAGACCACATTGCGGCCATATGAGAGGAAACAATGGACTCAGCGGCTTCAACAGCAATGATCAGGTATTTCTACAACTTCGCGGAGTTGTATGCCGAAAGCTTGTGGAAAGGCTCATTCAAGAGCCTCCCTAGAAGAGAGAAGCGTAAGCCTGAAGGAAGCGTTGCTGTCAACCTTTCCGGTAGAAAGATCCCCGATTATGTGCAACAGACCCTAAATAAGGCACCAAGATACGCAATTGAACCTCCAGTAACGGCAGTACAGTTCCTGGCCATGGTACGCTCAGTCGCGGAAAGAACCCCTGAGCCAGAAAAAGTGACTTGCATCCAAGAAGTTTTGACGGGAGTGTCGAAAAAGAGCCTAGTAAAAAAACCCAAGCCTGCAGGAACAAGCAGAGTGACTAGGTACCTCAAAAAAGAAAATCTAAAACTGCTCCTCTCGGACAAAACAGGCGTGTTTGTCGTGATGAACGCTCCTGAATACGAAAAATCTGCCCAAGAAGTGATCCGTAAGAATTTCGCAAAAAGCGACATCACGTACAAAGAAATTGCAAAACTGAAAAATGAAGCAGGCAAAACATGTGAAAGCATGGGCTTGACAAGTTGGCAAAGCACGTGAAAGAAAGCAAAGAACTCATTCTGAAGCCATTTTTCTCGGTAAAAACCCACAAAGAGGGAATCCCTTTTAGGACGATTGTTGAAGACCGCGGAACCTGGCAAAGATGCATCGCGGACCACCTTCAGGCCTCCTTGAACTCCTTACCTTTCGACGACCCGTTCTTGATCCGCAACTCGGACGAACTTATTGCAACACTAAAGAGTAGCCCGCCGACGTCTTGTTTTTCAATAGACGTGAAGGACTTGTTCTACAGTGTCCCGAGGCCAGCGGTGGTACAAGCAGTACAAGAAGCCATCGACACGTTGGGCTACACCAAATTTCAGGACGTGTGCAAGAGCAGTATTTCTAGTTTTGTGAACTTGTTAAAACTGTATCTACATGGTGCGTTTATCGAATATGGTGACAGTGTGTATGAGCAGAAGGATGGCATCGCTATTGGTTCTTGTACAGCTCCCGTGCTTTCCGACCTATTTTTGAGTGTGGGAGACAGGAAACTTGCCACCTTGTTTGAAGAAACTAACATAAATACTTGTTTCAGATATGTTGACGATTATTTGGTGTGCATGAAAGAAGACCAAACCGACCCATTCAGTGTAGAAACTGTCATCAGCATGTTCAAGAAAGCGCATGAAGGTTTAGAGTTCACGTACGAGACCCCTACCGTAGGTCGTTTGCAGTACCTTGACATAAATATTAGGCTCAGAGGCTCCCACATCTGCTGGTGCTACACAACTAGAGGAGAGAAAGAAATTCTGAGGTATGACTCATGCCATTCTAAAATCATAAAAAGAGGCATCGCCAAGGCTTGCATAAGTCAAGCAATTGAAAAGTCATGCCGCCATGCTGTGAGGGAGAGCATCGATTTGCAAGTAAGCCGCTTAAGAAACAGTGGGTACCCGAATAGCATGGTGGTGCAAATCTGTGAAAACTTGTTGCCCGAAATCAGAACCAACAGGAAAAGGCAGAAAACACAGGAAAAAGAAAAATTGAAAAAACACGTGGTGTTGCCTTACATTCATGGCTTGCCACATAGGATAAAAAAGACAGCCCAACGCCATGGTGTTCAAGTTCTGTTCTCCGCCCCACAAAAACTGAAAGGCATGTGCAAGAGGGTGAACGCAGGATCCAAAGAGGGAAACCCTAGTGCTACGGTCTGTCAGACTAAGCACGTGAAAAAGTACGTGGAGTGTGCCACTTCAGTTGTTTATCAAATCCCACTAGATTGCGGGAAAGTATACATCGGGCAAACTGGACGTTGTCTAAACGATAGGTTACGGCAGCACAAATACACGTGCCAGCTTCTGACAGCACCTAGCAACTTGGCTGCACATTGCAAACAATGCAAATGCTCTCCGCTACTAGAAAGCACAACAGTGATTGGCATATCAAAAACAAAAACGGAGCGAGAAATATGGAAAGCGCTTTCGATAGCTAAAGAAAAAGAAATGTGTGTATGCACTCCGTCCATCGCGCTTATCAAAGGTGAGGTCGAGTTTGCCAGGGCGAACGGGTGCAAGTGAACGTTGTATGCCTGACCCGAACTATGATCACATTTCGTCAACTTGTCATATCTTTTATACCCTCCCCCCCGCGCCATATCTCCTTGTATATAAGCGCGTTATTTAACAGTATTAAACAGTTGGTAGTTTGCGCTACGTCCGTCCACGTCCTGTCCTTCCCTAATATCGTCTGTGTAAAACTGAGTGCAATATAACCATGAACCTGCCTACTTCATTGTGGAGAGAGAACAAACAGCGGCTCAAGGTTAGTCTTTCGTGCCGCCTCCACCAGAGGTGCTGGCTGCATTCAGTTTCATTCGGTGTTGGCGCCGAGCAGCGTCTGTGCACATGTGTTGTCTTCTGGTGTCATTGTACATGCGGTAGTTTCTGCTACAAAAGAAGACATGCAACATGATCAAACCTTCTTAAAACAAGTGTCGTCCTTATCTATACCAAGAGATGCAGTAAAATTAAATATATGCAAACCAATGGTGTCGTCCTTTCCCAAATCATGCAAAACTGAGCTATAGCTAGACATACTTGGTTTATCCGCATTCAACTACGGCAATTTTATTGGCTGGCGCAAACAACCTGTCACTTGCAAATGGAGCGAAGTGTGGCGCGACTGCCTCCCTAATCGGGAGATTGCGAAGCACTACGCGGTTGACTTATGGGTGCGATTCACAGGAGCCACCGCAAATAGGCCTGCGCTAATGCAGCGCTCAGTTTTCATGTACATGTATAGTATCGTTGGACGCGCTCGCCGCATGCCATAGGTGAAGAGACGACACGGTGCTCTTGCTCCATCGTCGCCGCAGAGCGGCACTACGCTTTTGTTCCCAATCTTTCGCCATACCCTCCTCTTGCACTTTACGCTTCGTTCTTTCCCTGTAGCCTCTTCCTCCGCTTTCCTCCTCGTGCTCCCTTCACTTTTTATCCACCGCTACACTCCACGTTCGCTCGGTTACGTCTACGAAGACAACCCCGAGACACACCGACCTTCAACGCAGCAACGGGCACTTAAGAGCTGTGCTCTAAAATCCTTAACTGTTCTCCACAGAGCAGCTGATACGATGCACAAGAACCATTCTGTACGAAAACGACCATGCTTCGCAATACGTAATTGTCAAGTGGAGTTGAGGCTGCTTTAGTTTTCGATACGCAATAGTTAAACGAACCCGCACATACTTGGCTATGTGCATTTGAGAACAGGGTGCGCTAGCCTCGGTCCTATCTCTCTGCTTTCAATTGCGGATTTATTTCCAAACTAGGATGTAGTGGCTTCTCGGCCATTGCAGTGTACCAGGTAATGAAGCACCGCACGCTGCTGTGGGCGTCATACCAACCTAGAACCGCCACAGCGATGTGCCTTCACGAAGTTGCAGCCAACCGGTACATCCTTCTGATTGTAGCCACACAGACAGAGCGTAGAGAACACCAACACATGATAGAAGCTCTGGGCGCTGGTTTTGCTGCCACGCAGACCACTTGCACGTAAGGCCCACACCGGTGTTGCATGCATGATAGGAGTGGCAGTCCTCGTTCAACAACTGCGTCCGTTCCTCAGTGGAGGCCGACAGACTCCTGCTAACGCTGTACCCTTTGGTTACCGAATCTGGTGTCTTTCGCATGGTGCAACTGGGCGAGGAAGCATTAGTACAAAACGGAATTTGCTGCCTTTTTTTTTCGTTTCCCCAAGTTAGTTACCACTAGTAGGCCGAGGAACCATTCACACTAAAAAGCTTTATTACTCTTATCGAAAACCACGGCGTGCGAAGGCCGTGGCTTTCTACATGTACTTCGGAAGTCAAATCAGGCAACAGTGAGGTGTAAGAAAAGAAAACGTTTTGCGGATCATGAGTGAAAATTGCTGTTAAGATAGAGGTGTGAGCTGCGGGAAACTCCTGTCAAAGCAAACACGTTAAGAGCCAAAGGAATCAATAAAGCAAGATTTTTTTTCTCTTCAGCAGCTTTACGCAGGCACGAAGAGCAGCAATGGGCAAATGAGGTTAATTCGTTGTAGAACGACGGGAACAGTGATGAAGTCGTAAATAAGAGGCACATGAGGAGTAAGAGGAAAATGCGCGTTTTATTGGCAGGCGCTCAGCTTGTAGCATGTTGCATGCGTAACATTCCCGGTGTCAAGAAGCATGTCCTCTTTAAGATACACATCTTACATTTTCGTCGGCATGCTTGAGCAGTTAGCTTCGCTACTGTGTTCTCCGCTCTCATGTTCTTCCTTCCATCTGGTGAGATCGATATCTGGTAGGTCACTGCACATTACTGTATCATTTCTGCAAAAAGAAAGAGACAGAGAAACCAGATAATGTCATTAGGGCAGGTACACACTTGCTGTGGTTGCTCAGTCGCTATGGTGTTGGGCTGCTGAACACGAGGTCGTGGGATCGACTCCCGGACTCGGCGACCGCATTTCGATGGGGGCGATATGCAAACACATCCGTGTATTTAGATTTAGGTTCACGTTAAAGAACCCCAGGTGGTCGAAATTTGCGGAGTCCTCCACTACGGCGTACCTCATAATGAGAAAGTGGTTTTGGTACGTAAAACCGCATAATTTAAGAAAAAAGGGGCAGGAACGCAGGAAATTCATTTGTGCATGCTGCTGCTTGGAAACTTGCTTGCGAGATGCAGTTTCTTGTGATGTGAGTTTAAAGGGTCTATGAAACTACTTTTCCCTTCTGTAAAAAGCTTTTAGACAGCCAATTTCACAGAACGCATTCGAATGAAATAACTGTGAAATATTACGAATTATTCTCCTATGAAGTCCCGTCATTTCCGATCAGCTCGCGTTCTAGAACATGAGTATGTCTCGTCGCCCATAACATAATGCGAATATTGTGAACTTCCAGTTTGCATAGACCGAATGTTTCACACCGTCTATCATTTGCGTTCTCATTATTGTGGTGATGATGACCTCCAATTCAAGTGTGCGTGTAGCTTTTGCGTTTTGTTTGGCGTGTGCAAGCTGAACTGCACATCATGTCCACATTTGGGAAAAAACAAAGAAACCTTAGTGCAGGAGCCTCCTGCAGGAAAACTTAAGATTTCAGCGCTTGCAAGGACCTCGTGATAGGAGCACGCAAACAACATACACCTTTGTGCAATAAAATGATTGAGAAAGTTAGTGCGACAACATAATTATAATGGCGCTTTATTTTAAAATAATCAATTGCTGGAAAGCACAGGCATTTCTATGATTGCGAATTGGTGGCACATGTACAATAAACAAACGTGTATAAGTAAAAAAAAAATATTTATTCAATGACCTCTTTCTCAGCATGAATCAAATTAGCTACCTTGCGGATCGAAATGTTTGCCTTAGATCACACACTTTGTCGGCGGAAGGCACCAGAAATTTACACCTTTCTTCGAAAATGAGCGGAGGAAAACAGCATCTGGTAGTGTTGCTGCGAAGAATGTTTTACGTCTCGTGACCGAAATTACCTCTCTATGGTTATTCCACGGAGCAACCAAAACTGCTGTGCCAAAATTGGCTTAGTGGAGTGGAAATAACGGCTGATGAATTTCTTGTTTCGTCCCAGCTTGTTTCAAGGCCTCTGTTTGCGCAAATATCGACGGATGTAATTGGCACCGCTATATCGCGTCGTGCGCGTTTGCTCGTGGTGCTTAGAGCGACAGCTCTGAGTATGACATCCTAAGTTCGAATAGTTTAGGGGTGAATCTGACCGTGACGTCGAAACCAGCGCTTTCGAGCAAGTCTTCGAAATTACAATAGAACTTCTTCTTGGGCAAGTTGGCGCTTCACTGTCTTCTTCTGTCTCTTTTCAAGAAATGTATTTTACGCCACAAAGTATACCTAGGAAACCTTCGATATTATTTTACCTTCCTGCCAAGAGACTAAAAGCGGTCGACTACGTCAAGGACGTCACGTCACTCGCGGCTACTTGCTGAGCAGTTGCGTGCAACTTGTAAATGTGTTGGGGGCGAGCTCCACCCCTGGAAAAGCTGGCTCCACCGTCAGCGTGACGTGACATGAGGAATCACGTGGACACAGCGGCCGCGTCGGCTGCTTCGTAAGCGCCTAAGCGAGCTGAAAACGAAAGTTTAAAGTCCCAGCTGCGCTGTGGTTCTGATTAAGCGGTGGGGCTTTACCCCCTTGGGTGTCTGTTTGACAACATTTGAAAGTACTATAATAGGTAGCGCCTGCCTTTGGAGGTGTGCAGCATGGTAAGCTACTGCTGGGTGCCGCAGTGCCAGACGTACGCAATTCGTTGCGTAGCTGTAGGACAAGGAGCTGCTTGAAGCTTGGCTCGCGCAACTTAGAACCGGCAGAGAGCCATCGGCTGCAACTCGGGCGTGCAGCATGCACAGCCGCGAGGAAGATTTCTGCTATGGCGCCGTGACTGCGATGTTCAGTGAGTAGCAGAAAACGCGTACTGAGACGCTCGCCCGCGCCCGCTTCCCGGATAATGTCATGATGGTTTGGTCTATGAACTTGTTGATGCTAGATACTGGCAAGTTCACTGGAACGGAAAGGGAGCGGTAAGACGCAGATAAAAAAAAATCATGGCATATTGTCATGTCTGTGTTTTGAATTAATGCACTGGATTACAAAAAAGAAGCAGCGAAAAATCGCACGCTGAGAAGACCTATAAACATACAGTGCGACGCAACTTGTGAAGTAATATTAAAACGTTCAAGAATTTAGAAGAAAAAGAAAGATGGAATCTTCGCGACGGCTCATCCCAGTCGCCGTAGACATCGAGGTGGCTGTAACGAAATTATTTGTTACCAGTTGCCATAGCGTCCACGCAACAATGGTTGCTTGCGTACTGTCAAATGCTCATGTTCTGCGGCCTAAAGCTCACAGCACGGTGCGAAAACGCGCACGCAGCGAAAGCGAAACAGTGTGCGCGGACAAGTACGCAGACGCGCAGTCGGTCGCTGCGAACGCGTGCGATCACTGCATTGAGGCCCCATTCTGATATACTCCATTTACTTATACAAACAGCCCACTATAAGAATATATTTCACATAGTTTGCTCACAATGTTTGCCTACCTTTCACGCAAAAATCCGGTTCGGGAGACTCCATCGCGGCGACCGCGCGCAGTGGCGTTCATGCACGTATTCGGTAAAGAGACAGCGTCTGTAAACGTTTCTGTGCTTTCAGTTTGCCCATGATAATAATCTTGACAGTCAAAAACTTCCCTCGTTTTGAGAATACTTACATAAATGTCCAGGAGGGCTGCCGCGTGGTGTTCTTATTGAGCACCGTAAGCGAAACCTATGAGGAGCGCGCCTCGGTGATCCCTCATATTACGCCAGCGAGGCGCTTCCGACAGATGGCGCCTCCGTAGGTCCTCGCCCCCAATAGCAGTTTGCGAAGACCGGAGTGTAAGTACTAGCATAGGATCCTGGGAGCCAGTGACAGAAGTCGCCCGCCCTGATGTCAGAAATCTACTGACTACGATTCCAAACACAACTCACCGCGATGGGTGCGTAAGACCCCACTTGCCTTTGACAATATCAGAATGCTAACTTCTAATGTCAGTTATTGTTGTGTACTAATATCGCGTTTCACACTGACCCTGTATTCTCATGAATATCGCTTATGAGCCATGCAAACAGCAGTCGGTGGAACACATGTTCATCGCCCTATAAAAGGGCGCTGCATCATTAAACCACGTTATCTGTTCCACCCTGGCGTCCCGCTGACACACAATAGCTTGGTGACGAGGAAGCGATGGTGATGGTTGTCGGCAGGATCGGCGAGTATCGTCTCGGCACAAACGCGTCAAGGGCATACGGGCTAATCGTAACTCTGGTGAAGCCAGCAAGTCAGAGAGCAGCAACCAAGGACGAAATTAAGACGGTGGTTCGCAAGCACCTGCATCCGAGGTCTTCAGGGCTATACGCAAGGTTTTTGTTCTACAAGAGAAACAAGGCTGCCGAGGAATCGGTTGCGGACTACGTCAGGGCGCTTCGTAAGCTAGCCGAAGACTCCGGTTTTGGCAACGAGCAACTCCCGTTGGACATCATGATGCGCGATCGTTTCGTATGCGGCCTCCAGAACGAAGCAGTTCAACAGCGACTTCTCGCAGAACACGACCTTACGCTCAACTTTGCGTACGACATGGCCGCGACCGCAGAAGCGGCAGCCAAGCAACAGCGAGACATACGCATGCAAGGCCGAGACGAGACAAAGGGCTGTCAAGGCATGATACAAGCAACCCGCACGAAGCAAGACGCCACGGCAGAGGACTCCTGTTGCTACCGTTGGAACGGCAAGCACGCTCCGCATTTATGCAGTTTTATAAAAGCGGCATGCTTCAAATGCAAAAGGGCTGGACATATAGCGAGGGCTAGTCGTTCAAAAGACGAAAGTGGAGCGGCCCGAAAGACGACGCCTGAGCAAAAGAGGAAAGTTGAAAAGAGCAAGGGCGTGTACGAAATGAGTGCATTGTTTTCACTCTGCGAAGTGAATGAGCAAGAATTCAAGTTTATGGTTTGAGTGCAGATACAAGTCCCGATGGCGGTTGATTCTGGAGCCTCTTTTTCAATTGTGAGTGAAGATACATTTCGAGTAAACGAGAGAAATCGTGGTGAAATACCACTCCAAGATTCTGGAACAGCTGACGTAACCTGGTCAAACGAGGTGTTACCGCTGCTGGGTCGAGCAGTCGTCTTGGTAGAATTCAAGGGCCGGGAGGTAAAGCAGTCTTTGCTGGTTGTAAATAATCAAGGCAATGGTCTCATTGGGCGAAACTGGTTTAGGTCATTCGGCGTTTGCTTACGGGGAATCCAGCAAATCAACGCGAAAGATAGGCCCTCACGATTTTCCGAGGTGTTTCGCAGGGACCTTTCTGGCTTCAGTGGACCACGAGTTCCCATCGAACTGAAAGGCGACGCCCAACCAGTGTTTCTCAAAAGCCGAGCAGTTCCACTGGCCGTCAAAGAAGACTTGGGCAAGGAAGTTGATGGCTTGGTGCAGCAAGGGGTATGGGAACCCCTCGCATACTTCAACTGGGCCACACCACTGGTAGTGGTAAGAAAATAAGACGCAACTTTACGCCTGTGCGGTGACTACCGTAGCACCGTAAACAAAGCTCTTAAACGCAGCGAGTACCCTTTGCCCACTACTTCCGAAATGCTCACAGCTCTGGGTTCAAGGCAATCTTTTACAAAGCTGAATCTAGCTCAAGCTTATCAACAGCTTACGCTAGACTTCGAGTCGGCTGAAGTTCTCACAGTTAACACAATAAAGGGACAGTAGAAAGTCCAACGTCAGCCATTTGGGATATCGGTGGCGTCGTGGGTGTTTCAACGAGACACGCTGTTAGCAGGCATTCCCGGTGCGAAAGCCTATCTTGATGATATTTTGATTTCTGGCCGTAACGCAGAAGAGCACACCGAGAAGGGTTGAAATCTGGGCCAGTTGGTACATACTTGAACGAGAAAACCAGTCAAAAACACAAAGGACAAGATGAGATGTTCACACCACAACGACTGGACTATCAACTGAGGTTTATTAGAACCGGTGTAGTCCCAGCAAGGCCAGCAGAGCATGCGCAACCACATCATCGCTAATCACATAGCATGAAAAGACAAGAAACGTTTCTATCGGGAACGACTAAGAAATTCAAATTCTTTTTCATGTAAGCGCACCGAGGTTGTACTAACGCAGTCATCACCTAATAAACTGATGTAGTACGCTTCCAAGATTTCTCGCTCTTCTTTGCCCTTGCCCCTACCAAGAATCGTCACATTGCTAAACAAAGGATAACAACCACACTCATTGCAATGGTGAGGCAAGTTTGCACCGTTATCTGACCCCAGGGAGGAGTGGTGCTCACGCAGGCGGTCATTAATACATCGACCGGTTTGGCCTATGTAAAATCTTTCGCACGTGAGAGGAAACTTATAAACAACCCCTGCAGCACATGCCGTGAAACGGTTTTCATGCTGCGTAGTGCAAACATGGTTCCTTGCCCTGCCTCCAGAAATGCGCGAACACAGACCCGAAAGCTTACAAGTGGCCGAAAACACAACACTTACTCCCTGCATGGCGGCAACGTTCTTGATACTGTGGCTCACTTTATGCACATACGGCATAACTTCAAGTTTCCTACGTTCAGTAGCCCCACCATCTACCAGCTTAGTACGTTCCTTCTTTAGCCTCTGAAGCAGCGAGTTAGCCACCGCTTTCAAAAGAGGCGGAGGGAACCCTGCGGCTTCTAAACGTTGGGATTGTGCGTCAAAGCTACTTTTAATGGCGTGGTGACAGCTTCTTTCAAGTGCATTACGGAAACAATTGATTGCAATCCCTCTTTTTACAATATTTGAATGTGCAGATCCAAATGATAAAAGTGCTTTCTTGCCCCTAGGGGAAAACATCCAGCACAAATGCCCGTCGTCAAAGAATGTTAGTTGCAGTTCTAGGAACCTGATGGAATGATTGCTAGGAAGTTCATGAGTGAAATTAAGAGTGCGTGAAGAAGCTTTAAAAGCAGTCAATACATCATCTACTGCTGCGGGCAGAGTGTCATTTGGTAAAAGCTCTAAAAGTACTAAAAAATCGTCCACATACCTAAAAACTTTGCATACACGCTTGTTTAGAAGGAAGCCTTGAAGTTTCCTGTCAAATTTTGCTAAAAATATCTCGGAAAGCACTGGGGCAACACTAGAGCCAATACATATTCCTTTTTTCTGAAGGAACAAGAAACCTTTGAATTCAACAACAGTGGATGACAGATAAAAGGATAGGAGCTCTAGAAAGGCATCCACCGACATACCACATGCATTCTGGAAGTTTACAGCACTGCATTGATCAATGAGTTCACGCACAGCTAAAAAGAGTTCATCATGGGGAATGCTGTAGAACAGGTCTTCAATGTCAACTGAAAAGGCCATGTTGGCACCAGGGATCCCACTATTAAGGACCTCTACCACCGCTGCCGAACTAGCCACACTGAATGGATCCTGCACTGGGAGGGCCGTCAACTGTCGCTGAAGAAACTGACTTACTAACTTCTGCCATGTACCTGTCTCCGTGATGATGGCTCTCTGAGGGCAACCCACCTTGTGTGTTTTTGCTGAAAAGAACACTTGCAGGCGGTTCCCCTTGCAATTCATGACCCTTCGCGAAACTTTTTCCAAGTTGTTTTCTTTCAGGAGCTTCACCGCTGCCGTCTTCAACCTTGAGGGCTTCCGATTTGTAGACTCGAAGTTCTTCGCTACAGCAGCCATTGCCTTCTCTCCAAAAGACCTTGTCGGAAGGACCACGAAGCCACCATCCTTGTCCGCTTGGAGGAGGATCAGATCATTTTCGATGAAGTGGTCGACAACCCGGTTGAGTACTCGGTTGCTGTTTCCTGACTGCTTGCCATCAACCCTCAGAAGAACGTCAACCCCTTCAGACAGACATCGCTGTTTTTAATCCTTGTGTACTTTATCAGCCAGCCAATGTACGGTGGCAAGCAGTTCATGGCTCCTTAAGCTTGGAGTGAGGCTGTACTTGGGGCCATTTTGAAGCAGATCATCAACAACCTTGGGCACTGTCGCACCTTCCAAGTAAGTAACAGAGCCTCGGTTGACTTTTAGCCTTTCCTTTTTTGGCAGATAAATCCTCAGCTGATTCCAGAACACTTCTGTTGCCTGGCCTGCCAAACGGCGATGATCCCGGAAACAGCGAACTCCTGACAGTTCATCACGTCCCGCGAGGCATAACACTCGCAACCAATCGTGCAGAAGCCTCACCTGCCTCCAGCACTCCGATTTCCAAATCTTGACCATGCGTTTCCAATGGCCTGTCGAAGGCTCCAGCAACCCGAAGAAGACGACAAGCTCCGGTGGAGCGATGTTTACCTTGAGGCAGTGGGAAAGGGCGCGTACTCGACAAGTGATGGAAGCAATTGCGCTAATACAAAGCGTAGCCTGACTGCCGGGAGAACGAACATTTAGAAAGACGCCCAGGGAAGAAGAAATGCTTTGCAGAAGGGTTGAAATCTGGGCCAGTTGGTACATACTTGAACGAGAAAACCAGTCAAAAACACAAAGGACAAGATGAGATGTTCACACCACAACGACTGGACTATCAACTGAGGTTTATTAGAACCGGTGTAGTCCCAGCAAGGCCAGCAGAGCATGCGCAACCACATCATCGCTAATCACATAGCATGAAAAGACAAGAAACGTTTCTATAGGGAACTTTGAAATTTGAATTTCTTAGTCGTTCCCGATAGAAACGTTTCTTTAGAAACGATAGAAACGTCCCTAGGTATGGCATCGCCATTTCTTGTACGAAGCTGAATGCTCAGCTGGTCCACGGGGATCTATTCCCTTGGCTTGGGTCGCCTTCTAGTGGGACTGTACAGCAATAGCTCCGACTTGGAGGGGGAGCACCTTAACCCCGTCGGGTCCAAATAATTCTCAATTACATCTACCGCCTCCTGCAGAACACTTTCGATATTGCCCTCACTACCAACGGAACACCATACGGTCACATCGTCTGCATACATGGTGTGCTTAATCTCCCCAATCTCCAAGAGCTTCTTGGTCAATCCGACCATGGCCAGATTGAACAATGTGGACGAGATGACGGCACCCTGAGGAGTGCCCCTGTCTCCAAGATTTGACGTCTTTAACTACAGCTCCGCAACCCTCAAGGTAGCCTTTCTGCCTGACAGGAATGGCCTGACATAGTCATGAAAGCGCGCGCCGAGGCCAAGATCCGAAATGGACTTAAGAATATAAGAGTGCCGAACGTTGTCAAAAGCCTTCTCCAGGTCCAGCCCTAGGATGGCCTTAACGCCCCTTCCATCTCCATCAATGACCTGATGCTTGATGTGCTTCATTGCGTCTTGAGTCGAAAGCCCGGCCCGAAAGCCAATCATAGTGTGGGGGTAGACCTGTTTCTCCTCAAGGTACCCTGTAAGCCGATTAAGCACCGCATGCTCGGCTACCTTGCCCACACATGAAGTGAGCGAAATAGGTCTCAAGTTATCAATGGTCGGGACTTTGCCAGCCTAGGGAATCAGCACCGTGAGAGCTGTCTTCCACTGCTCCGGAACCACCCCGTCTCTCCACATAGCGTTAACCTCCCCGATAAGGTACTTGACTGACCTATGTTCCAGATTATTTAAAAGCTTGTTAGAAATCCCGCCCGATCTGGGAGCCGACTTGCTGTTAAGGTTATGCAAAACCGTACGTATCTCTTGCACAGAAAAGTACTCATCTAGGGAAAAGTTGTCTTCTCCCCTGTAGGCCTGTTCCGTCAGAAGAGCATCCGGGTCCGCAACAGGAAGGTATTTGCTAGCCAGCTTTTCAACCAGCTCTTCTTCCGAGGCAGACCCCACTGCTTCGTGTACAGCTCTAGCAAGGGCGTACCCCTGACTAACTCTCGTATTGGAGTCGTTGGGCAAATGCTTAAGCAAGCCCCACGACCTCCCATTGCGCACCTGCTCGTCCACCGAGTTGCATACCTCATCCCACTGTTGCCTAGACAAAAGCTTACAGTGCTCCTCAATCAGCTTATTCAGCTCGGAAATCTTTTTACGCAGCCTACGATTAAGCCGCTGCCCCTTCCACCTAGCCAGCATAGACCGCTTGGTTTCAATCAGATGGGCCAGCCTGCTATCAACACTATCCACCTCGAAATCCGTAGTGATCTCCTTCGTAGCCTCCTTTGCATCCTCCCTCACGTGGGTGACCCAATCCTCCAGGGACGGCCGGTACAGGCCTTCGAATTCCTTCCCCCGTTCTCCTCTCTCCTCCTGGATCATGCGAAACTTATCCCAGTCTATAAACGTTAACGGCCTAGGGCGCCTACCCTCAACCTCAAAAACGACTTGGTCAATATAATGATCACTGCCTAGGTCTTCGGCAAGATTGCACCAACTAGGCTTGGCCGCGTTTTTTGCAAAGCAGAGGTCAGGGGTAGTATCCCTACACGTCGACATCCCTATACGTGTCGGAAAGGCAGGTTCAGTGACCAGCGTAAGGTCAAACTCCGCGGCGTTCTGCCAAAGGTCTCTCCCTCTAACTGTGTCATGCTTGTAACCCCACACGTGATACGGAGCATTAAAATCCCCAGCCGCGATCAGCGCATAGTCCCCGGCAAGCTCAAAAGCCTTCTGCAGAAGCAGCTTGAATCTTTGCACCCTGTCCCTCGGGGAACTATACACGTTCAGAATAAACACGCTTTTCTTGGTCACCCGGTTAGGAATCACCTCAATCATGACATATTCCAGGGAACTGAAAGGTATCTTAAGGTCATGGACCACCTGCGTCCATTTGCTATCCAGCAGAATGCAGATCCCCCGAGCTTTGGATGCGCCGAAGACGGTCCGGTAGCCCGTCAGAGAAACTTCTTCCCTCATTGTCTCCTGCAGTAGAATAGCCTGCGGCCTACCCTTACACGCGCAAATATACTGCTGCAGAGGCACCCGTTTACGAGCATACCCCCTACAGTTCCATTGCCACACACAAAAAGCCTCATTTTGTCGCGTCATGTTGAAGCAGTTGCTGCGAGCCATCTTGCTGAACTTGCGACTTCCCTGTCGAAGAACCAGCCGACTGAGATCCCGACTTAAGAAGGGGAGAATCACTCAGACTGGATTTGTTTTCGAACACCTCTATTCTACATTGCAGCTCCTTTAACCTCCCTTCGATCGAGCCGAGCGATTCTGTTAGACGCGTATTCAGCTGCGCCAGACCATCGTTGACCTGCTTAACACTATCTACAACACTCGACAGCATCTACTTCACCTCTGATCTCAGCTTCCTCGACGCGGGCACCGCCTCATGAGTCATCGCCTTCCTCTTTGAGGGGCGCGACCCGCTAGCCTCACCTACATCAGTAAAATTCATGCTCTCTATGGGCTCAGGCACTGCCCTCTCGGCCGGTGCAGGTCCTGCCACACGCTTAAGGGCCGAGATTTCTGCCCTAAGAAACCTCGCCATTTCTCTCAACTCTGCGTTTTCCTGTTCTAGCCTCTTGAATCTCGCCTCATTCTTGCTATGCTCTGGCCTTACCAAACAAGGCATCTCCGTTCGAGCGCTTGTGCGCTCCGCCCTGGCAGTACCACTGGCCGCTCCACTGAGGCCCTTGCCTTGTAGACCCTGCAACACACCACTCTTGCGCACACCCTGTCCCGCAGTCCCATTGGGGCCACGCGCAGTCTCAGTTCCCAACTGTCCGTCCAGTCCGAAGCGCACCTTAGAGGTCGATCTGCTCCCAGACCGGCCACCGGACAGGCTGCGAGATGCTCTACCTGGTCTCCTTGATCTTGATCTTGAACGTCGATGCCCACGATCTTGTCCTTGCCCAGTCTCCAGCGTCTTCCACAACGTCGGGAACTGGCTTTCGTCGTACCTGAAGCCTCCCTTCTCTTCATCCTTCACCTTGATATCCGCCATAGCCCGCTCAAAACGACGGCGCCGGACTACATATGGGGTACGGAACCACTGCTGGCACTCCCTGGCAGCCGTGATATGCTCTCCCCCACACAGTTCACACTCGGGCGTACACCGGTGGGCCTCACCGGGATTGGTTGAACCGCAGCCCCTGCAAACCACTTCTTCCGGCGAGGGGCAGACGTCAGCGCAATGCCCCAGCTTTCCACAAGCATAACAAACATCAACCTGCTTGCGCTAAAGCGTGCACCTAACCACCGCGTTACCATAACGAACGTAGTTGGGCACCTTGTATCCATCGAAGGCGATGACGACCGTACCCGACTCCTTGATGCGTTTTGCCGCCAGGGCCACGGGATTACGCGGGTTAACAATCTTGCGACCTAGGGCTTCGGGTCCCTCGCTGAGAGGAACATTTCTTATCATCCCCTTGCACGTTTCATGTGGCGCCGCACAATATGCCGCAGCTTCATGCATGTGCCCAGCAATGCATAAATCCTTGATCCTCACGTAATTCGCAGCATTTCCTTCTTCCGGAGTGCTAACCGCCACAATATTCTGCTGATAATTGGGGCAGATCGTGTCCCGTTCTCGCTTTACCTCGTCTATGCAAGCAGCAGCCGTGATTGCATCAGCCACCATGGCCGCACCAATTTTAGCTATATTCAGACCTCCCCTAATCCTGACGATAATCTTGATATCATTTTTCGGCAGCGGAGGCATTTTACCGCGAAGGATGATACGCTTTTTGACACTAGCAGGCGAGCTTGGAATCACTTTGCCGTTCTTGGGTTTCGGCCCGCCGTTAGGGCTAACAGCGTTGCCGCTGTATGATGACCTTGGCTTGGTCGTAGAATTCTTATGGGTGTTAATTTTCCAGCCAACATCCTCCGAAACGTCTTCCGGAGCAATATCTTCGCCTTCGACAGCGTATTCCATCATGACAAAAGCGTCAGCCGGCCGGGGAGCCGGCGCGGCCCACGAGCGTGGCGGGATCGGCGATAAGGGTTAACATCTCCGGCGGCGTAGTCTAGACGAGAAAGGCCGTAAAATCAAGTACAGTCCACTCACTGAAAAAGTCTTATATCCCGGTGTAGCATATAACTTCGGGGATCGGTTTAGTACAGATTTAGGCAACAAAGAGAGAAAAATATGGTCAAAACTGCCCATAAAGCGGGAGCCGACGTGGACACGTCTCACTACTTGTAGTGGGGCAAGAGCATACTCAGCGCAGATGGTCCTGATGTTTAACTCGCTCCTGCATGCAGTGCGCTTCAGCCGTGTAACTAAACTAAATAAATCCTTTTCTTTCAGTTTCTACATCCTGATGTAGTAGTCGATGGGCTTGGTGGATTCCATGCGCCGAACGCCACCATAGCCATCAACAACCGGTTGGCAGCGGTGAGATCAAGAGGGCAGTGCTCACGATCTGGGATCGGTGGACCTGTGTACGTGACAATGGGAGTCATGAACTTCGAAGACCGAGGGAAACTACGGAGGAAGAGTGACTTCTGCGGATGCGGGATCAGTAGACTTCGTGGCTCAGGGAGGCACAACCGTCGCAGTAACGGCGTGGAGCCTTGGACGGACTAGAGGCATGTGGAAGGAAGAGATCAAGAAGGCAGACCTCACAATCTAGGATCGTCGGACCTGTGTACGTGGCTTCGGGAGACACGGATTTCGAAGATCAAGTTTGGGTGAGTGCTTGAGCGATTACGTTTTGCCAGACGATAAGGACAAGGCTCTATCGAGCAAATAGGTTTGACTGATCGCCACCGGGAGTGCGGGAAATACAGGGGAAGTTGTAGTCAGCCCTCCAAAAGCATGGATAATACAGCGTTAAAGAAATATGAGCTGTTGGTCTTAGCAGCAGAGCTCGGTATGTAGATTAACCATAAGTTGATGAAGCCCGTAATTCGTACGGCGATTCACGAAGTGGGTTTCCATGAGGATGAGCGAAAAGGAAGAGAAAGAGCGCAAGAGGAAAGAAAGAGCGGAAGAGAAGGAGCGCCGAAGCAAAGAAAGAGCGTAAGAGAAGGAGCGCGAGGAGCAAGAGAAGCAGAGACCGCATGAAATTGTGCTCGTGAAAATAATACCGGTGTCGCACGGCCACTTTCAGTCGCGATAATGCCCAATCCGGATCGAAGTTCTCGACTGCGACTGGCTTTCTCGCGCAGCGTGCGCAAAGGAACCAATCTCGACTAAGAATTTTTATCCATATCGGACTTGATCACGATCAGAAATGCGCCTTGGGACACCTGTATAAAACGAGAGATAGTGAGATTAACGCGCTGGGCAGATACGGCGCCACCACAAACGCAAAGCGTAGAAATGATGAGTTTGCTCCAGGCGTACGAAACAGGCAATGACATCGGTCCTAACCTGATTAATATTGAATTGATTTGTGAGGCGATCATTTCCCCAGGACGTATGGCCGGAGCGGCTGCTTGAGCTGATACCTGGAGAAGTAGCGCAGGTCATTGTCTGACTGAGTGCTGCCGAGGCAGGCAATTACAGTTTAGTGAAAGCCGGGTTCGCTCGCTAAACACAACCTCTCCGCAGAGGAATATTGGGAGGAACCGATTTCCTCGACCAACATTCAGAAGGGAGGCCTGGCCCTGGGTGACGACGTGGAACACAGTGCAAAGAAAGATGATCAAGTAATTAGCTCGAGAGATGTAGTCAAGCCGGGGAGGGAAATCCTCCCGATTACCTCGAAATAAATTCAGAAAGATCAGGTGCTGTGTTACGACGTGGAACACAGTGCAAAGAAAGACGATGAAGTAGCTAGCTCAGGAGGCGTAGTTAAGCGAGAGGACGAAATCCTTCCAATTTCCTCAAGAGAAAATCAGAAAGAACAGCAGGCGCTGTGTTGCGACGCGGAACACGGTGCAGAGAACGAGGTTGAAGTAGCTAGCTCGAGAGGCGTAGTTCAGCCGGAGGAGGAAATCTTACAGATTTTACCTCCCAAAATTAGGTGAGAGTCAGGCGCTGAATTACGTTGAAGTACTCAGCAGAAAGAAAAAAGGATCAAATTGCTAGATCAGGAGGCAGAGTTAACCGAAGGTGGAAATCTTTCTGATTTCCTCGACAGAAATTCAGGAAGTTGGTCAGGCTGAGGAAACACCAACTGGATGAAATAGAAGGTATTCCGAAATGAACACCAACAGTGCTAAGAGAAAGAGGTGTCGCAAATGCAGAAGGGCGGCAGAGAAATCAACGCATGCGAATAAACCTAAAGCCTCTGAAATCTGTGGGTAGCACAATGGAAGACATAGAAAAGCGCGTTTGTCGGTTGGTATGTTAAGATTCCGATTGCGTCCGAGTGTTCAGACGAGGTTGCAAAGAAAGCGACGTTCAGCAGGGGGGAGGACAAAAGCCAGCGGGCAATTACGTTCCCCCTCGTTTAGTTCTTTTTGAAGTGCAGCCTCTCTGACAGGGGAGAACGCGGCGATCAGGCGACACGACATAGTGATACCAAGTAGTGCATTGCTAGGGCAATGCTAGAGAGGCAGGTGGACAATAAGAAAGGTGCCACTCATATGCAGCGGGGTGAACAGCACACGTGCCTTAGTATTCAAGGGTAGACAAGTTTCACAGGAGATATCAGACAGCGCCCCACTCGAGTAAGGCTTAAGGGGACGTTTTTCAAGACGTTAAAGTTTGGGAACTTTGTTTTTTGGTATTTCGTTTTTTTAAGCAGATAGCCTTCATTTTTTATACGTTTGCACCTCAAAGTCTAGGTTAGTTAGAAACCTGTAGTGGGAGGCTTTATTATCAGTTTGCATTTAGACAGGTTCGGGACATTTTTCGTTGAAAGTCAAACACGCTATCTAGAGGAGCTGCTGAAGCGCACATTTTAGAAAGGCTAGAACTGTCCCTTTGATGCGTGTCATGCTCGGACACAAAGAAAAGCGTTGGTGCGTATCTTGCTCGTGTATTCATCAGACAGCAATGTTTTACTACCGGTTAGAGCGTGCATTTTAGAAATTAGAATTAAACTCAAATCTTGGTGAAATTTCAAGTGCGTAAGTTGCGCCACATATTTTGGATCTTTCATTAGTGCGGGTAATTTGTGGACCAGAGAAAGAAAACGGTAGTGCGTGAGCCACACGAAAGTTGAAAGTTAGCGTAGCTTATTCGGAAAATGTGGGTTGCTCGAGAAGGAAGCTTTGTGCGGATGGCCTGTACTTGTCTCGCCAGATTTCTGTAGAGAATGATTTCTCTGGTGTGACGCCAGTAACAGAGGTTCAGATGTTGTCCTTGCCCAAAATAACTAAAGTGGTAAAGCATATCCCATGGGGTACCTCCGTCAAAAACTGACACCGTGAGAAGAGGTGGTTAGCACCTCGGAGAAAGTGTTTTTGCATGGAATGGGCAACCAAAAAGCTAGGATGCGATATTCAAGGCGCTAAATTCACGATCGACAGCGACCAAGGCCCTCTTGCACGCCTGAAGCAAATGTCGGAAAGAAACGGGAGACTGATGAGATGGTCAGAATCAGAATGCAGGCGAGCTCGGCGGGGGCCGCGAGCTCAGTTTTTTTTTAGGAACATGTTTTGCACGTATCCGCTGGGGATGTTATTCAGGTAGGCAACCTATTTCTTCCTTGTCCAGAGCTGACCACGACTAGAAAGGAGGAAGACGGAGAGAGGGTAAAGAGAGAGAAAGCAAGGACAGGAAAGGCAGCGAGGTCAACCAGACGAGCACCCGGTTTGCTACCCTACACCGGGGTCTCGGCTATTCGAAATGATAGGAGTAGGCATTCGTGAACGCCACTCCCAGCCACAAGCGGATACAACATTATAAAGCGGTACAGGGATCATAGAGTCCGGTAGGCGTGTCGCTCGGGCACGCCCACGAGTTTGTGTGTGTGTGTGCCTGTGGATTTGCAGGGAAGCGGACAGAACGATGTGGGAGCGGGGCTCTCGAGCTGCCGCGTAACATCAGCCATCACAACTAGAACGATCCCCGTGGCCACGACCGAACATCGACGCTTCAAGAAACCTGACCCTCAGGCCGAATCTCTTTACCGCGGAGGTGTTTGTTACGTCTCAACGGCATATAGGCGTTAATTTGACGTTTTCCACGTGTCAAACCATCACACCTCCTATTCATACGTGCAGCGTGGGCACCGATGGTTGAAGGGTCCTACGAGGGGCGCTCACCCACCATTACCTGGAAACCTGAGGAGAGGATGAAAGCGAGAGAAACGTGACGACTAACTGAGAGGCGCAGTTGATTAGACGTTTGCGACTAGTCAAATCACCGCCCATCCATCAGCGCTTATTCAGACGTCAACGCAGGGTGGACATCATCTGTTGCAAGGGTCCACGAAAGGCTCTTAGCCCACTATTACCTGGAAACCTGAGCAGAGAATGAAAGGAACCATGACAGCTAACTGAGAGGCGCAGTTAATTAGACGATTGCCACGAGTCAAGTCACCCCCCATTCCTCGGCGCTTAACCTGACGTCAAAGCAGCGTGAACACCGACTGCTGCAGGGTTCCACGAAAGGCCCTCACCCCGCCCTATACCTGGCAGCCTGAGAAAAGAAAAGGGGGGGATAACGACGACTAAAGGGGGGTCGCCGGTTGCTTGCTTGCCACACATTCCAAAACAGCCTCTTCGGAGGCGGAGTTATTGCGCGTTATTGCGAGCAGGGGCGTGGTATCGCAATGAAGTCGACGAGAGGGATTTGCTGCTGGATAGTCTTGAGATGCCATATTCGATTCGCCTAGGGAAGACGATGGTATTAAAAGCAGAGACCTTTCAAGAGTGAGGACAGAGGATGTTGACGTGAACTTGGACGGTCAACTTGCTCCTGCTTGGGGTGTGCTCCATAACTGGAGACGTGTAACTAAGCTAAATAAACCCTTTTTCTTCATTTTCCACAACCTGACTGAGTAGTCGATGGGCTTGGTGGACTACATGTCCTGAACACTACCATAGCCGCAACACCGCGGAAACTCGGTGTCCAAATGCTGGACTGAAGAATTACGGCAGCAGCAGCAGCGAGCGAATTGACTTTCGTGCATCTCTCGCTTCAATGTGAACTAAACGTCGAAGGCACAGCGCATACGAAGCTACAGACACTGCGCGCACTATGCAAACATCGGAGATCGCTTTGAAAAATTGGAGGACCCTTAAGCTTCGCCTGCAAGAGTGGAACGCGACAGCGTTCCCGTCGACCCGCCAAGGGGTGTACGACAATGCGCTACGGCGCAGCGATCACTTACGAGGCGCCCCGCATCAGACTTTGCACCCACCAATCACGCGGTGAGCGTCGAGAAACGCAGCGTTCGGCGCGGCAACGAAACGTGCGCCTGAGCAAGCGCAACGAACCAAAGAACTCGGTGCCTCGGAGTGGGAAACGATCTACGCCAGCCAAATGTCGTGATCGGCAGGGGCAGAGAGATAGATAGATAGTGATCTAAAGAAAGGAAGGAAGCTTGATTCTGCAACCCGTGAGGGAGCACGGCGAAGCGTCGTCAGGGGAGAGGGAGTCGGGGCCGCGACGCGCCTCGCCCTGGTCCCCGCACAGCCCCAATGCGCGCGTGGCGCGCCACCTGTCGGGGCAGCGCCGTACATTGAGAGCCGGGGGTCTTCTGTGTTTGCGGCAAGATGGCTCTGCGTGTGCGGAAAGCGCAGAAGAAATGTAGCGGAAACGCATTTCGCTACGCGTTTAACTGCGACTTCTGTAATTTACATGCTCATACTTACCGATATACACAGCATTATAGCTTTCTACAGCACCTTTGTAAGGCAACACCGCATTCACTAGAGGCTTTTTTGTCCAACTTTGAACAATCGACCTCATGGCTGAGTGGTAGCGTCTCCGCCTCACACTCTGGAGACTCTGGTTCGATTCCCACGCAGCCCATCTTGCAAGTTGTTTTATTTATAAATTGCCTGCCGGGATTTTCCGCTCACGGCCAACGCCTCCGACGCCGACACCGACGACACCGGATTTTCTGCGACACGAGCTCCTCAACGCTGTCGCGTTAATATTGACACCTGTACTTATCTTTATCGGGCGACCACGTTTCGCCACCTAACAAATGTAATCGCACAGCGCGGGACGCGCCTGCATGTATCCGAAGTTTCTGGCAAGTTATCGATGCTTCTACCCGGCTGTCTGTTGTCGCCGAACCTTGTGTTATCTGATTTCATCGCGTGACGCGAATGGTGTAGAACATTGTGGAAGGCACGCGGGTCCGAACGATTAGTCTGGAAAATTCGACGACTGCTGTATAAAAGCCGACGCGCTTGCCTCGCTGATCAGATTTCCGACGATCGCCGACTGTGTTCGCCGCTTTCGTTGTGCTATGTGTAGCCTGTTTTGTGGGCACAGGTTCGCCCAATAAAATCTAGTTTTGCCTTTCACAGTATTGCTACTGTGTTCTTAACGTCACCACCACGTGACATCTGGTGGAGGTGCTTGTGCGTTCATGTACCGAACGCCCCCGCAAAGCCGCGATCCAAGCCCGAAGCCCGAGGACAAAACCAACATCGCCCAAGACCAGCGTGCTAGCCGCAGACTGCAAGGACTGCCCCCAGAACACGGACTTCTACCTGAGACGACAAAGAAGATCGTGGTCAAGACAACCCCAATGGCTGCCCCAGCGTCCCCCGTTATCCTACAACAACCTCGGGACCCACCAACCTTCCATGGAACAGCGACTGAAGACCCGGAATCATGGCTGGAAACCTACGAACGAATCGCAACATTCAACAACTGGGACTCCGACGAGAAGCTGCGGCATGTCTACTTCGCCTTAGAAGACACCGCCAGAACTTGGTTTGAGAACAGGGAATCGACCTTGACAACGTGGGACCTGTTCCGTACCGGCTTCCTACGCACCTTTACAAGCGTCGTGCGCAAGGAAAGGGCTGAAGCTATGCTGGACGCCCGAGTGCAGCTACCAAACGAGAACGTTGCCATCTTTACGGGAGAAATGAGCCGTTTGTTCCGCCACGCCGACCCGGATATGGCCGAGGAGAAGAAAGTCCGCCTACTAATGCGTGGTGTAAAGGAGGAACTTTTCGCCGGGATGGTAAGAAGCCCACCAAAGACCGTCGAAGAGTTTCTTCGTGAGGCGACGAACATTGAGAAGACACTCGAGATCCGGAACCGGCAATTCGATCGCCGCACGAACTATACAAACTACGCCGGGATTCAATCACTGGCCACCGACGACCTACGCGAGACTATCCGAGCTGTCGTGCGGGAGGAGCTACAAAAGCTGTTCCCATCATCACTGCCTCAAGTGTCTTCGATTGCCGACGCCGTGCGTGAGGAGCTCCAACAACAACTTGGAGTAGCCCCTGAACCGCCGCAGCCTGAGCCGCAAGCGATGACCTACGCCGCCGTCGCGCGCCGTCAAGGTCCCCCTCCGCGACCGCGCCAGGGCCCTGTCACGCCGCAGTTCCGTCGTCCGCCGCCGCCGCAGCCAGCACGACCACCCGTCGTCCAGCGCACCTACGCGAGGAAGACGGACATTTGGCTCGCTCCTGACCACCGCCCGCTCTGCTACCACTGCGGAGAAGCGGGTCACGTCTACCGACGATGTCCATACCGGGAGATGGGACTGCGAGGTTTCGTGGTGAACGCTCCGCGCCCGCAGCAAGGTGAACGCCCCCGGGATATCGCCGACTACCTCGCCGCTACTCAGTGGAGCTCTCGACGACCGTCGCGTTCGCCATCACCAGGCCGCTACCTGTCGCCGCAGCGCCGACCATACACTGGCCCAGCCCGGGGCCGGTCAGCGAGCCCATATACGGAAAACTAAAGGCAGCAACCGATGGAGGTGCGGTTGCTGTTCGTCGAACTGACGAAGATCCTCCGCCGCCGACGAAGACGCCGAAGAAACCATCTCGACGACATAATAACGACACGCCGCCTTCCCGAGGAAGTCAGGAAGCCAAGACTACACCGACGAAAGACGACTTGACGATCCGACGTACCAGCTTCAGTTCAACACGACGCAGCCGTGATCCGACGCCAAGACTCAACTGCAACGCAAGACAAAGAACCACCGACGTCGACGTGCTTCTAGACGGCCACGCACTCACCGCCTTAGTCGACACAGGCGCCGATTACTCAGTCATGAGTGGACACATCGCCGTCCAGTTAAAGAAGGTTAAGACTGTATGGGAAGGCCCTCAAATTCGGACCGCTGGAGGACACCTGATTACGCCGACAGGAATGTGCACGGCAACAATTACCATTCACGACCCGACTTACCCTGTCACCTTCATTATCCTCCAACAGTGTTCACGAGACGTCATTCTCGGCATGGACTTCCTCAACCAACACGGCGCAGTCATCGACCTGAAGTCGAAGTCCATAACGTTGTCGGAAGATCATGCGATACCGCCGGAGAGCCCTCGTAGTCACCACGCCTTGAGTGTGCTCGAACATCAAGTGAGCATCCCGCCTCGCTCCAGCATATTTATTTCGGTCGGCACCGAAACACCCGCTGACGTAGAAGGCGTCATCGAAGGTGACCAACGTCTACTGCTAGACCGTGAAATTTGCGTCGCAAGAGGGATCGCTCGACTGCACGGAGGAAACACGAAAGTGTTGCTGACAAACTTCAGCCAGGAGTTCAAGCACATCAACAAGGGCACGACGATCGCATACATCGAGGAAATTCTGGAAAACAGCAATGCGTTTGTCCTCTCGGATTCCGCCGCATCTACCTCGACGACCTTAGTTCCCGAGCCAGACTTCGACATAAATCCAAGTCTCCCCGCGATTAAGCAACAACAGCTCATAAGTCTACTTCGACGATACAAAGAGTGCTTTTCGACGTCATCAAGGATTCGACGAACCCCAGTCGCAAAGCATCGCATAATAACCGAAGAGGGCGCTCGACCTCTCCGCCAGAGCCCATACCGACTTTCGACGCGAGAACGCGAAGCTATAAGGCAGCAAGTCGACGAAATGCTGCGCGACGACATCATCCAGGCGTCCAAAAGCCCGTGGGCATCTCCTGTAGTCTTGGTGAAAAAAAAGGACGGAACCCTGCGTTTCTGCGTCGATTATCGTCGTCTGAACAAGATTACGAAGAAGGACGTATACCCCCTCCCACGGATAGACGACGCACTGGATCGGCTCTGCAACGCTAAATACTTCTCGTCAATGGACCTCAAGCCTGGCTATTGGCAAATAGAAGTCGACGAAAGAGATCGCGAAAAGACGGCCTCAGACTGTGCTCGGCGCCTGCAACGTTCCAGCGCGTGATGGACACGGTTTTAGCAGGATTGAAGTGGCAGACCTGTCTCGTTTACTTGGATGACGTCGTCGTCTTCGCCGGAAATTTCGACGATCACCTGAGGCGGCTTGCGACAGTACTAGAGGCCATCAAGTCATCAGGGCTCACTCTGAAGCCGGAAAAGTGCCGATTCGCTTACGATGAGCTTTTGTTTCTAGGCCACGTCATCAGCAAATCAGGAGTACGCCCCGACCCACAGAAGACAGCTGCCATCGCAAAGTTCCCGCAGCCAACCGACAAGAAGGCAGTGCGCAGATTCCTTGGCATGTGTGCCTACTATAGGCGCTTTGTCAAGGACTTTTCACGCATCGCGGAGCCGCTAACACATCTAACCAAATGTGATGTCGAGTTCAAGTGGGAAACGCCGCAGGCCAAGGCATTTCAAGAACTCAAACGACGCATGCAGTCGCCGCCGGTACTTGCACACTTCGACGAGGACGCCGATACCGAAATCCACACTGACGCCAGTAGCCTAGGCCTCGGTGCCGTCCTAGTTCAGAGGAAAGAAGGACTTGAACGGGTGATATCGTATGCTAGCCGGTCGCTGTCAAAAGCGGAAAGCAATTATTCTACGACTGAAAAGGAATGCCTCGCCATCATTTGGGCTACAGCTAAATTCCGCCCTTACCTCTATGGCAGGCCATTCAAAGTCGTCAGCGACCACCACGCGTTGTGTTGGCTAGCTAACTTAAAGGACCTTTCAGGACGCCTGGCGCGGTGGAGCCTCAGACTACAAGAATATGACGTCACGGTAATATACAAGTCCGGAAGAAAACACTCCGACGCCGACTGCTTATCACGCGCCCCCATCGATCCCCCGCCGCAAGACGACGAGGACGACGACCAGTGGCGTAGCTAGGTCGTCTGGTACCCGGGGCCCATAGGTCTTCTGTCACCCCCCCCCCCCCCCTATGTAGTCGAGGAAGGCGAGGATATCGACAATTTCCGGGTTTCAGCCCCAGTACAGCCGCCTTGGATACCGCGCACGTTCCCCGGGTCCCCCTCTCCTTCGGGTTCTTTTCCAGAGATCGCGAATGCAGCAAATATACACGCTGTTTTTCTTGCGCCAAATAACATAGGGTGCTGCACTGATAACGTGTGATAAGCCCATGTGCACATCTTCTACCAGACTGTAAGGCTTGGCAGCCAATACAAATGCGGCATCGTGGGAAACATGACTCACGTCACAAGAAACAAAAAGTATCTTTATAATAAAGCTTTAATTACCAATTTTAGCGGCAATATTGCATTTGCAAAATTGGAGCCCGACATTCATATCTTGCCCTACAACAACTTCACAAAAATCGTCGTAGGTACTATGGCACGCAGTATTCTGTCTGTGGGCAGCCCTGAACGAAAGCGAAAATTAAATTGTTTGTCAGTGACGCTGATCTCCCCACCCTATTATAAAATGCTACCTGCCTCCCCGCTGCGCGGGCGCCAATGCTACGACAATTACGAGTTCTCTTCATTCTGATCAATAAAGCCTTGTTTTCATTTGCTGCTATACGTACAAACGTGATTATCCGAGCTGCGGTGCCACCGCAAGATTGGGAACAGAATAGAGCACGCTTCGCGTCGATTCTTGGCGTCACCATAAAAAAAGAAAGAAAAGGCCGCGATGCAGCCCGTACCAGCGAAAGCTTGCACTACTGTTGGTCTGCACTCGCAATGGAGAGGATTAAGGGATCAACCTCAGTGGTCCACCATTTCGTATTTCTTTCGCTGCTGCCATATACTGGGTGCCGACCGCAGTGCCAAAGTACTGTAGGTTGTAGCAACCAAAACGATTTTGTTTAAGAAGTTTTTGTTGAGTTAATATTATGACTTTGAGTCCTCAATTCTCGAATTGAAGTGCTTCCTCTATAAGTACTAATTACGGGATCATTAAGGATATGGTTATTACTTATCTGCCATATTTTTCGCGCTACCGAGTTCCTAGTAATCACAAAAAGACATAACTTCATAGAATCTCGATCAGGAAATATCCTTACAATATTCACCTTTTCTTTTATAAAATTCTGTGCAGCTGATACAGACACTGTTCTTGTGACATGAAGTCACACAACAACAACAGTTTTCTGAAACTTTCGAGGGTAAGAAGGAAAGCGTGAAACATAACGGCAGATTTCGCAGCGGCTTCTCGGAGCGAGCGGGAGAGGGGAAGTAAAAATGGCTGTGGCTTAGCCAAGGTTAAGCCCAGGATGCGAAGCATACTAGCCTTTATTTTAGTTCTTGAACCACTGTTTAGCCTGGTGAACTGCTGTTGCTTGGCTATATTTGGTTCGGCTAGACGAAGAAACAACTCATGCGTTACTCTGCTTCGCCTTCAAGAGTGGAACGCGACAGCGTTCCCGTCGACCCGCCAAGGGGTGTAAGACAATGGGCTACGGCGCAGCGACTACGCGCGCCGCATTGGACGCGGTGAGCGTCGAGCAACGCAGCGTTCGGCGCGGCAACGAAATGTGCGCCTGAGCAAGCGACGCACGCCTGAGCCTTAGAAACAGCTCGTTTCTAAGGCAACACCGCATTCACTAGAGGCGCTTTTGTACCGCTTCGAAGCATCGTACTCGTGGCTCAGTGGTAGCGTCTCCGTCTCACACTCCGGAGACCCTGGTACGATTCCCACCCAGCCCATCTTGCAAGAGTTGAGCCAAAGCCACCTAGAAAAAGCGCAGCTGCTTACATACCGCCGCGACGCCGCGAGCGACGGCGCGAGTTGTAGCCCCGTTTCTCCTCTGTCGTGACGTCACGGTGTCACGTGGTATTGAAGGCGACACCGCCGCGCCTTAGGAGCTGGGTTGAGCTCTAGTAATATGCTTCGCATAAAAGCGAGCCGGACATCGCGGCGGGCCCGCGACTACAGCCTGTCGAGTCATACGCCGCCAAACTCGTCGGCCGAACCGAGTCTGAAGGCGATCCAGAGAATCCTATTCGCGACTTTTGACGGCCCCACTTATGCAACGTCGCTCTCAACAAACGCTTCGCCGTAAACGCGAGTGCCGGGCCCGCTGGTTGAACGCCCGCTCGCTGCTGTCTTTGTTCGTCTTCGCTGCGCGTTCTGAACGGAAGAGGGACCCAAGAGCCCAAACGCCTTACAACGCCTCACTGTATGTTTAGCGACTCCTGCTCCCAACATGAACGCACAGCACGAGTGCACTCCACATGAAACGTTCCGCTAAGGCGAGTAGTTTAGTGACCATTTCGCGATTTAAATTTTTTAGCCCGCACATTCGTGCAATTATATCGTGGGATGTTGATAGAGCTGCAGTCGACAATTCTGCGGCGCAACGCATCGGGTGCATGAGCTCGGGCTACTGATACCGGAGCATTCTTTGCAATTTGCGCCCAGTCAAGCTGGCGGAAAGAGGGGTGTCTTCAGGCGTATATGACACCCCCCCCCCCAACTGGCCCCTTGCACCCGGGGCCCACGGCCCCCCGGCCCCCCCTGTTGCTACGCCACTGACGACGACGCCTTCCTTGGGATAATAAGCGCGGAAGACTTCACTAAACAGCAACGAGCAGACCCGGAGCTAAAAGGCCTCGTCGAGTATTTGGAAGGGAACACCGACGTTGTCCCTAGGGCATTTAAGCGCGGGTTGTCTTCGTTCACGCTACAAAACAACCTGCTCGTGAAGAAGAACTTCTCACCAGTCCGCGCCAGCTACCTTCTTGTTGTACCCTCAGCGCTGCGTCCAGAAATACTGCATGCCCTACACGACGATCCAACCGCTGGGCACCTGGGGTTCTCCCGGACGCTGTCGAGAATACAGGAAAGGTATTACTGGCCGCGTCTGACCGCCGACGTCGCCCGTTACGTCAAGACATGCCGAGACTGTCAACGACGCAAGACACCACCGACAAGGCCAGCAGGATTACTACAGCCGATCGAACCTCCTCGCCGACCATTCCAGCAGATTGGGATGGATTTGTTGGGGCCGTTTCCGATGTCAACATCCGGGAATAAGTGGATCGCCGTGGCGACGGACTATCTCACCCGCTTTGCTGAAACTAAAGCTCTACCAAAAGGCAGCGCAGCTGAAGTGACGAAATTTTTCGTCGAAAACATCCTGCTGCGACATGGTGCTCCAGAAGTCCTCATCACCGACAGAGGAACGGCTTTTACAGCAGAGCTCACCCAAGCCATTCTGCAGTACAGCCAGACAAGTCACAGGAGGACAACTGCCTACCATCCGCAGACGAATGGTCTCACGGAGCGCCTGAGCAAGAGCCTCGCCGACATGCTACCAATGTACGTCGACGTCGAGCACAAGACGTGGGACGCGGTCCTGCCGTATGTCACCTTCGCTTACAACACGGCAGTGCAAGAAACAACACAGATCACGCCGTTTAAGCTGGTTTACGGCAGGAACCCGACAACGACGCTCGACGCCATGCTGCCCCACGTCACTGACGAAGAGAATGTTGACGTCGCTAGCTATCTGCAGCGCGCCGAAGAAGCGCGACAGCTCGCCCGCCTACGGATCAGGAACCAACAGAGGACCGACAGCCGACACTACAACCTCCGACGACGCTTCGTCGAGTACCAGCCCGGCGACCGTGTTTGGGTTTGGACACCGATACGCCGACGAGGTCTGAGTGAGAAACTATTGCGCCGCTATTTCGGACCCTACAAGGTCATTCGACGTATTGGCGCACTGGACTATGAGGTCGTGCCAGACGGAATTTCGCATTCACAGCGGCGCCGCGCACGATCTGAAGTGGTCCACGTGGTGCGTCTGAAACCCTTTTACGGACGCTGACGAACTTCCTTATTTTATTGTTTTCTTTGCTACGGGTGTTTTTCTTTATTACTTTCGTTTGTATGCAGCATCGGGTCGATGCTTTTTAAGAGGGGGGTATTGACACCTGTACTTATCTTTATCGGGCGACCACGTTTCGCCACCTAACAAATGTAATCGCACAGCGCGGGACGCGCCTGCATGTATCCGAAGTTTCTGGCAAGTTATTGATGCTTCTACCCGGCTGTCTGTTGTCGCCGAACCTTGTGTTATCTGATTTCATCGCGTGACGCGAATGGTGTAGAACATTGTGGAAGGCACGCGGGTCCGAACGATTAGTCTGGAACATTCGACGACTGCTGTATAAAAGCCGACGCGCTTGCCTCGCTGATCAGATTTCCGACGATCGCCGACTGTGTTCGCCGCTTTCGTTGTGCTATAAGTGTAGCCTGTTTTGTGGGCACAGGTTCGCCCAATAAAATCTAGTTTTGCCTTTCACAGTATTGCTACTGTGTTCTTAACGTCACCACCACGTGACAATATGAGGCCAGCGCGGGCGCGCACGTTGGCCACATGGCAGGTCGCCTTCAAGATATGCCACCCGCATGGCCGCGCCGCATGGCCGCGCAGCAGCCGCCGGAGAAGAATGCCAGCTTTCGTCACCTCACGGAGTAGGAGTCACGGGTGGGACTGAAGAGGGGCGGTTTCTCCCCACCCTCCTCGCTCGCGCACGCGAGATTCAATCGTGTTCGCCGGCTCACCCTCGCATGCTTGCACTCGCACATACAGGAAACGACGCGCGGCGAAGATTTCATCACACTTGGACTTTATATGGAATCGCACGGCGCCGCCATAGATGTGCCTGGAGTGTCCATATAATTTATATCGCTGTATTAATAATTAACACAGCTGAAACAAGATGGTGAGAAAATGTCCAAAACTGTTTCGTTTCGCTCGACTGACCTAAGTGCAGACAGCAAAATACATGCACATTACACAGGAAATAGGAGAAGAGCAAACTTGGCTCCCGTTTTCTCTCCTCCATGTTGCGTGTCTGTCTTTAAAACAACTTGCGCATTAGTCAAGTATACTGATTCTTCACTAAATAATGATGCGAGCACGAATAAAACAAAGCCACCATGACCATACAATTAATTCGTTGTGCGTAATCCATACGATTGACATATCATACTTTACAAAATTGTCCTACAAGATGGTTCATTCTTTTACAAACACTGCTGGGGCGAATAGAATAAGAGAGCCACTACCATTTCTTTAGTGGGCTCTTCCGTAGTGTAGAATCGCCTGCATGTGTCGTGGTCAAAGAAAATGTGCGTTTCAAGGACTTTCACTTTGCTGAATACCCGATAGACCCGTGTAAGGACAGCACCCATGTAATGGCCGCATCCCGAACATGGCAGTGACAAAATTTGGGAAGAAAAGTTTCAATGAAGAAGGAGTCGCGCCCGGTACCCCGATGCCGTGCGCACGCATCAGGCAATTTTCGTTCACGGCGTAGTGACTGCTGCCAAAACATGATGGTGAGAGCTGCGCGTTGACCACTGATGCAATAGTACATCCGGGGTGCGCACAAGCCAAAGCTATTCCGGCACCATTTCGAAGAAAAAGTTCGGTTGATTGCCAGGGCCGCACTTCACCAAAATTGTGAAAAAAAGTGCGGCTCTTACAAGAGCTTAGGCTGTAGTCCAGAAATATAGAAGCAACAAAGGCGTTCACAAAAACAGCAGATCATCGTATGGTAGTTTGTAAAAGAAGTCCAGCAGAAAGAGGCTCCTGGCTAGAAGTACAAATGCGAGTTGCTGAGGCTGCAAACATACGCATGGTGTTCACTTTTTAGTTGCACGGAATTCTAAAGATACGCTTGTGGCTGATAACATAATTCTACTCATTGAGCTGGGTAATTGAGAGAGGCTGACATTACGACATTGAGAGAGGCCGACATTACAGATCGAAACACATATTCAACTATTTCGCAATTCATTCACTTCTTAATTAGGTGCTTTAGGACACATACTGCAATTTACGAATTGTAGCTGTAACGTTGCAAGACAAATCGGCTTGAAACGGATTTCTAAAATCACACCAGTTGGGAGTTATGCACCTTCAAGCTGGCCGTGAAAATGCTCTATAGTTTTACGTACTTTTGGAAAAGAAGTTCTTTTATCGATTGAAGCAGACAAGTAACTTGTACGCCCATGTATTTCGCCCAACTCTTTGGGAAATAATACATGGCAACTGATGCCAGCCTGGAGGTTCAATCAGCTCAACTCTATCGAGCGAGGCTAGCTTAGCAGGACTCTTTCAGGAGCTATCAGAGATTGTTTGGGACATCATCGGCCTTAGTGAGATTTGAACTGGTGAGGCTCATACTTTGCTGAATAACGGCGTTTTCCTCTGCTATAAAGGTCTCCCAGATGCGAAGCAATACGGGGTAGGATTCCTAATCCATCAGAATATAGCGGGCAACATTGACGAATTCTACAGCACTAATGATAGGGCCGGAATAGTCGTAATCAAACTTCATAACAGGTATAGATTAAAGCTAGTACAAGCCTACGCTCCAACATCCAGTCTCGATGACGATGAAGTAGATCAGTTTTATGAAGACGTTGAATTAGCAATAAGAAAAGTGAAAGCTAAGTATAGTGTAGTAATGGGCAACTTCAAGGCAAAAGTTGGGAAAAAGCAGGCTGGTAGAACAAGCAATTGGAAACTATGGCGTCGATTCTAGGAACGTTAGAGGAGAGATGCTGGTAGAACTTGCAGAAAGGAATAGGCTTCGAATAATGAACACCTTTTTCAGGAAGCGTATAGCAACAGAGAGTAGATCTGGAAATGCCCTAATGGCGAAACAAGAAACGAAATTGATTTCATACTTTCTGCCGGCCCCAGCATAGTGCAGGATGTGCAAGTGATATGCAGGGTAAAGTGCAGTGATCATAGGTTAGTGAGGGCTAGTATTCACCTCAATTTGAAGAGAAAAAGAGCAAAATTGGTCAAGAAGAAACAGGTCAGCCTAGAGGCAGTAATGGTTAGAGCAGTCACATTCACGCTGGTACTTGCAAACAAATGCAAACACAGAGGTGATGATGATGACATAGAGGTAATGAATGAAACAATAACTAGGCTGGCGTCAGAGACAGCAACTGAAGTGGGAGGCAAGGCACAAAGGCCATCAGTAGGCAAGCTCTCCCAAGTAACAAAGGACATAATAAAGGAACGTCAAAGAATGAAAGTGTCGAACTCAAGAGACAAGATAGAATTTGCGGAACAGTCAAAACTGATCAACAAGTCGAAAATAAGTGATATTCGAAACTATATTGTGATAAACACTGCAGAAACCGTAAAAAGCGGACACAGCCTGAAATGATTGAGAAGGAAACTTTGCATATCAGAAACCAAGATGCACGCACTGAAAGATAAGTAGGAAAATATCATCAGCAATCTCGGTGGTATAGTAAACGCAGCGGAAGAATTCTATACTGACCTGCACAGTACCCACAGCAGTCAGAATACCTCCATGATAAACAGTAATGTAAAGGATACAGAAACTCCTCCTATAACTAGCGAATAAGCAAGTAGGGTCCTACAAGACATGAAACTAGGAAGAGTGGCAGGAGAACATGGGATAACAATCCAAGATGGAGGAGACATAATGCTTGGAAAACTGGCGGCTTTTATACCAGGTGTCCATGGACAGCCAGAATCCCAGAAAACTGGAAGAATGCAAGCATTATACTAATCCACAAATAGTGAGACGTTAAAGAATTGAAAAATTACAGCCTCATTAACCTACTCCCTGTATTATATAAAATATTATCCAAATAATCCCCAATTGAATAAGGGCAACACTGGACTTCAGTCAGCCAAGGGAACAGGCTGGCTTCAGGAAGGGATACTCCACAATGAATCACAACCATGTCATCATTCAGGTAATTGAGAAATCCGCATAGTACAATAAGCCTCTCTATACGGCTTTCATAGATTACGAAAAGGCATTTGATTCAGCCGGGCAAGGAAGCAAGAGTTCAGAATCGCGGGTCAGCCTCTAGACGTTGTGAAGAACTACGTTTAGCTAGGTCAACTAATCACAGGGAACCCTGATCATCAGAAGGAACTTCATAGAAGAGTAAAAATGGGTTGGAGCGCATACGGCAGACAGTGTCAGCTCCAGATTGGAAGCTTACCATTATCATTGAAATGGAAGGTGTACCATCAGTGCATTTTATCGGTGCTAACATATGGGGCAGAGACTTGGATATTGACAAGGAAGCTTCATCCTCATCATTATCATCATCATCAACCTGGTTACGCCCACTGCAGGGCAAAGACCTCTCCCATACTTCTCCAACAACCCCGGTCATGTACTAATTGTGGCCATGTCGTCCCTGCAAACTTCTTAATTTCATCCGCCCACCTTTCTGCCGCCCCCTGCTATGCTTCCCTTCCCTTGGAATCCAGTCCGTAGCCCTTAATGGCCATCGGTTATCTTCCCTCCTCATTACATGTCCTACCGATGCCCATTTCTTTTGCTTGATTTCAACTAAGGCGTCATTAACTCACGTTTGTTCCCTAACCCAATCTGCTCTTTTCTTATCCCTTAACGTTACGCCCATCATTCTTCTTTCCACAGCTCGTTGCGTCGTTCTCAATTTAAGCATAACCCTTTTCGTAAGCCTCCAGGTTTCTGCCCCGTACGTGAGTACTGGTAAGACACAGCTATTATACACTTCTTTCTTGAGGAATAACGGCAACTTTCCGTTCATGATCTGAGAATGCCTGCCAAACGCACCCCAGCCCATTCTTATTCTTTTGATTATTTCCGTGTCATGATCCGGATTCGCCGTCACTACCTGCCGTAAGTAGATGTATTCCCTTACCAGTTCCAGTGCCTCGCTACCTATTGTAAATTGTTGTTCTCTTCCGGGACTGTTAAACATTACTTTAGTTTTCTGCAGATTAATTTTTAGACCCACTCTTCTGCTTTGCCTCTCCAGGTAAGTGAGTATGCATTGCAATTGGTCCCCTGAGTTACTAAGCAAGGCAATATCATCAGCCAATCGCAAGTTACTAAGGTATTCTCCATTAACTTCTACCCCCAATTCTTCCATATCCAGGTCTCTGAATACCTCCTGTAAACACGCTGTGAATAGCATTGGAGAGATCGTCTCTCCCTGCCTGTCGCCTTTCTTAAGTGGGATTTTGTTGCTTTCTTTATGGAGGACTACGGTGGCTGTGGAGCCGCTATAGATATCTTTCAGTATTTTTACATATGGCTCGTCTACACCCTGACTCCGTAATGCCTCCATGACGGCTGACGTTTCGACAAAATCAAACGCTTTCTCGTAATCAATGAGAGCTATATAAAGGGGTTGGTTGTATTCCGCACATTTCTCTATCACCTGATTGACAGTGTGAATATGGTCTATTGATGAGTAGCCTTTACGGAATCCTGCCTGCTCCTTTGCTTGACAGAAGTCTAAGGTGTTCCTGATTCTATTTGCAATTACCTTAGTAAATACTTTGTAGCCAACGGACAGTAAACTGATCGGTCTATAATTTTTCAAATCTTTGGCGTCCCCTTTCTTATGGATTAGGATTATGTTAGCGTTTTTCCAAGATTCCGGTACGCTCGAAGTCATGAGGCATTGCGTATACAGGGTGGCCAGTTTCTCTAGAACAATCTGCCCACCATCCTTCAACAAATCTGCTGCTACCTGATCCTCCCCAGCTGCCTTCCCCCTTTGCATAGCTCCCAAGGCTTTCTGTACTTCCTCCGGCGTTACCTGTGGGATTTCGAATTCCTCTAGACTATTCTCTCTTCCATTATCGTCGTGGGTGCCATTGTTACTGTATAAATCTCTGTAGAACACCTCAGCCACTTGAACTATCTCATCCATATTAGTAATGATGTTGCCGGCTTTGTGTCTTAACGCATACATCTGATTCTTGCCAATTCCTAGTTTCTTCTTCACTGCTTTTAGGCTTCCTCCGATCCTGAGAGCATGTGCAATTCTATCCATATTATGTTTCCTTATGTCAGCTGTCTTACGCTTGTTTATTAACTTCGAAAATTCTGCCAGTTCTATTCTAGCTGTAGGGTTAGACGCTTTCACACATTTGCGTTTCTTGATCAGATCTTTCGTCTCCTGCGATAGCTTACTGGTATCCTCTCCAACGAAGTTACCACCGACTTCTATGGCACACTCCTTAATGATGCCCACAAGATTGTCGTTCATTGCTTCAACACTAAGGGCCTCTTCCTGAGTTAAACCCGAATACCTGTTCTGTAGCTTCATCTGGAATTCCTCTATTTTGCCTCTTACCGCTAACTCATTGATCGGCTTCTTATGTACCAATTTCTTCCGTTCCCTCCTCAGGTCTAGGCTAATTCGAGTTTTACCATCCTATGGTCACTGCAGCGCACCTTGCCGATCACGTGCACATCTTGTATGATGCCAGGGTTAGCGCAGAGTACGAGGTCTATTTCATTTCTAGTCTCGCCGTTCGGGCTCCTCCACGTCCACTTTCGGTTATACCGCTTCCGGAAGAAGGTATTCATTATCCGCATATTATTCTGTTCCTCAAACTCTACTAATAACTCTCCGCCGCTATTCCTAGTGCCTAAGCCATATTCCCCCACAGAGAAAGAGAGAGAGAGGGCTCTTTATTAGAAAAACAGAGAATTTTGCCGGCGCGTATATAACCTGCCCCGCATCACTCCGATACCAACCTTACAGGAACATGCCCAGCTCAATACAATTGCAGAGCTAATTTTGCAACGTGAAAAAGCAAGTGAAATAAATAAAGCAACTTATTCCGGCTGTCGCTGCGCTGCATGCTCATTTTCACCGCGGCTCTCGGATTGACAATCAGCCCTATCCAATGCCTCCCTGGGAATTCACCAGCATCACAACTAATAAGCCAACGAAGTTACGACGCAGCGATACAACAGGTATTATTGACGAACACAATATCGTCGATGCATCATGCGCTAACACCTGCAAAGTCTATACGGATGCTGCCATTCTCCCAGGCGGCGGAAGGACATCATTCCTGAGTACTACGCATAATTTCATCAGTGGTCACCAGCGCTATTTATCTACGGAAGCCAGCACTCTAGTAATGGAACTTCAAGCCATCTACGACGCTGTGCAAGATGCGACATCTAAGCTGCCTACCATCAAGCAACTAGATATCTTCACTGATTCTTTAGCGGCTATTCAGGAACTCAAGAAGGTTGATAAGGCGATGGAAATCTGCGAGACAATACACACTATGAATAGTAAGACAGCTACTTGCGTCAAAGTACACTGGATTCAAGGCCATTCAGCGAACCCTCACAACCCTCAACCCCTTAACTCGCTCCGTGCCCGCAAAAACTTTCTCTTGCAGGACACACGCACTCTTATCCCACCGTGTGCCTGCTACCTCCCCCTTCACCTTACTAGGGCGGAGGAAGTTGTGTTTAGGAGGCTTCGGGCCGGGGTGGCCCTTACACCGGCTGATATCTCAAGGTGGAACTGGTCGCATTTACCACTGGGTGCTACGTGTCCATACTGCTCCGTTCCTGTGATGGAAGCAGATGCATACCACCTAATATGGACATGTACTGGTTTAAAATCGGAACGCTCGCGTCTCCTTCTGCAAGCCGGCCTCCGCTACAGTGTGACGACCAGCTATGACCGCTGGATACGTGACAACAGATTCCACAAAGCACTGCTTCGATTCATACACAACACAGGCCTCACAGCACACATATAATACACATATACGCATCAAGAATTATGCCTTAAGGGCAAGTCTTTATCACAATAAAAGAAGTATATAACCGCTCTCATGCTACTCTGTATAGGGATGGGGAATGGGATTAAAAGATTCCAGAAAAGAGTGGGAGCAAAAGAGGATAAAAGTAAATATGAAACGTCCGAGTGGACCTGATACTGATATTTACAGGTGACATGGCGGGTAAATTTAGGCTTTTGTATAGGAAGTGCGCAATTTTTAAAGCTTTCCTATTAGACCAATTTCTGTCAGGTATTTGAACAATAAATCCGAAACCCGTCACTGTTTTGAAGGGCCGGGCATTGGACCTAAGATGCTCGGTAACGTTAACGGTTCGTGACAAATCATGTCCATTTGGTGCTCAAAAATTGCCTCTCATCGCGGTACGCGGGGCATTCTAGTAATATGTGCTCAATTGTCTCTAAGTTGCGACAGTTATCACAGTATGGGTTAGCGGTAAGCCCTATGCGGTACAGATAATTGTTCGTGTACGCCACGTTCAGTCGAAGATGATGGTACAATGTCTCTAAGTGTGGAGAAAGTGGTCGTGGAATTTTCGGTCTCATTTCTGGGTCAATGTAACGCAGGAAGTTATCTTGGTGAAGCGGCAGATTCAAGATGCGGTCTTTTTCTTGATAGGCATATTTTTTGCCATGTTTGAAGCGTCGGCTTTTGTAAAAAATGTTCCTTTGAACTTGCGGTACTGGAGTCCATTTCTGGCAGCTTCGTCCGCTCTTTCATTTCCCGAAATGCCGGCATGGCCAGGTATCCACTGGAACTTTATGCAATGCCCAGCAATCTTAGCCCTGTGGTGAATATAAGCAATGTCAAATGCTGCTGGTTGATTATTGCACTGCCTTGTCTCCAGCCTGCTTCTTGCCTACTATGGCATTGAAGTCGCCCATCAGTATAGTGTATTTTGTTTTCACTCTACCCATCGCCGATTCCACGTCTTCATAGAAGCTTTCGACTTCCTGGTCATCATGATTGGATGTAGGGGCGTAGACAAGGAAGCTTGAGAACATTTTAAGGACCGCGCAAAGAGCGATGGAACGAAGAATGTTAGGGATCACGTGAAGAGAAAAAAAAGAGAGCGGCTTGGGTCAGAGAGCAAACGGGTGTAGCTGATATTCTAATGGACATTAAGAGAAAAAGAGAGCTTGGCAGGTCATGTAATCCGCAGGTTTGATAACCGTTGGACCATTAGGGTTACAGAATGCGTACCAAGAGAAGGGAAGCGAAGTCGAGGACGGCAGAAGACTAGACGGAGAGATTAATTTAGAAAATTTGGGGGCGCTAGTTGGAATCGGTTGGCGCTTGACAGCGGTAATTGGAGATCGCAGGGAGGGGCCTTCGTCCTGCAGTGGACATAAAATAGGTTGATGCTGGTGGATACGTCTTGCAAACTTTACGGCTGCAATTCGTAAATCCCAAAATGTGCAGGCAGTTATCAATTAGGAAGGTAAAAACTTTCGTTAAATATTTGCATATGTGTTTTGATTTCTCGTGCTACAAATGTCCGCCTCGTTGAATAATCCAGCTCATGAAGTCATGAATTAAGCTCTCAGCCACAGGCGATTTAAGAAAATTCTGGAAGACCTCAAATTGACCACCCTGTATATAATAAAAAAAGAATACCTCAGAACATGAAAAGGCAGCTCCTCTGCCCAATGCTGGGTGGGAACCGACACTTACATCATGGAAATTTTTGAAACTACGGCAAGAGCACTGGTGATTGCGTAGCTCTACGAACGACACGTGCGCATCAGAGGAAAATGCAGCTAACAGCATCGCAGCTTGAGTTTTGCTTACTCAGTTGTGGGGCGCAAGAAGGCATTTCGATTAGTTGCGACGGCGTCCATTCCTGAGACATTTTCGCAGAGAATCTTCGTCAGTGTGGTTTTCCGAATGGTAGCCAATTGATCTGAAGAAAGAGTAAAAATACCATAAACACCAAGTAGCTTGAGCCTTACGTGGATGTAAATATTGCAAATCAGTGGGAATGTCTGCTGGTAATAAAATATATTTTTTCCAGTTGGATGATTTCTGTGAAGCAACCATTGAGTAGGGAACAAAGGAATTGGGAACAGAGGAATTGACTTGTGCACCATAAACGGCATGGCGTCTGACGAAAATTCTTGCCGCTCATATGCAAAAAGCTGTTTCTATCTAGTGACTGCAGCAAGCCCATTTTTTTGTTTATGCCGTTAATATTATAAAAATTGTTAAAAATTGCCGAGTTCATGATTATATTAGTAATAAATTACGATGTCTACATTCTGTAAGCTGCTTCCATTGAGGTACATTAAGTGGACGAAACTTATGTATTGTACTTGGCTTTTATACATACTAATATTTTCTGAATAGCAATTTCACAACAGTTATGTACATTCGCATGAACTCTACGGAAGCTGCAGTCAGATATCAAATTTGTCCCCTTTAGATGCTCTAGAAGATTCGGTTTGCAGGACTGCAGTATCTGTTTTCGATGCGCCGTTATAGATTTGTGAACTTTGTGTTTCGATTTTTTTACCTATCGATTTTAAAGAAGGTGTGAGGTCCTAGATGAATATTATGCTTCTCCATATACGAGTATTTATTTTTCTCAAATAGAAAAAGAAATATTCATACTGACCGAGGTTTCAGGTAAAAGAGCTGAGAGGATATTTTTTGCCCTTACATTTCTGATGTCGCTGTATGGGGCACTCGGGTGCAGTCAATCCTGCGAGCTACCATGCAAAAATAAAATTAAAAATAACTACATGTTGTTAATGTTGCGATGTTCTTGTTGGCGCTGACACCGTCGATGCTTTGGACATTGTTTTTCACGAACCGTCAAATTCTGGACGGGTTCTATATTGCCACTATGAACCATGCTCGAGCCTCATCCTCGTCATTGTCCCGTACCCAGCGGTTGTGCTGGCGACACCGCTTTCGCGAACGAAAAATTACATACAAACACGACACCATGTAGTAAAGAACAATTTTCATGGGGTGCACATATTGTCCACCTCGTCCGCTATTCTATTGCTTGTCCTGGCTTTCGAAATACCTGTACAGACGCAACCGCTGTTACAGTCAGTCTGCCACCCAATACCGGGCCGTAATTACTTGGCGCTGTTGTTGCGATGTAGCGCCGTAGTTATCGCGCCCGACTTCCAAGTGCACACTGTTGCCGGGGCATGGCTTTTAATACCAGTTGTGACGCTTCTCTCTATGGCGACGGTGAAGCCGGGTTCACGAGCTGGCCTGACGACGACCAAAACAAGTCAATGATGTCAGGGGTCGCCTTCAGTGTAACGGAATGAACAGCTGAACGAGGCGAATCCAGTTTGCAGAACACATCTACTGCCCAAATGAAACTCATTACATATACATACAATGGTTTGCAAAACCGTTTGTACCATGGTGCTAGGTGCGAGACGACCTCAGAGAGAAACACATTAGCGTGTAGGTGCTGGAAGAATTGACATCAGACACGTGATAGTGTGTTTCCATGTTGAAGGCATCTGGTAAAAGAAATTTCTTACGGCATACAAAACCTCATAAGCAGCACATTTCTCACTTCAAGCGCGTAATTTACAACTTCGCTACAAAATTTAAAAGAGGGGACGGACTTAATAGGGGCTGTCGTGCACTCTTAAAAGCGTTTGTACTTTTTTGGGCTATCTTGTTCCGCAACAAATAATCATCATGTATCTTGTCCGCGTTTTATTTTTTAATGTTGTGCACCAGGTCTTCCAGGTCACGAGCAGAATGTGTGGTTTGAGCATGACACAGTGAGAATGGAAACTCAGGCAAGGCAGATGACGTTTGTTTTGTAAGACAACATAAGCGATAAGGGTGCAAAACGTTTTAACAGTGCAGTCTTCTAGAAATTTTAAACGGTCTTCATGCAAGCTTCTGCTGACGTTTGAGGCGTCAGCAATGATTGCAACGACACTTAAAAGTCGAATAGAGAAAATCTTGCTGGCAGCAAATGTGTTTATAATGTATGCAGACTAAAATTTCCCCATTTCTTTTAGGTGTTTGTCAATGTCTGCGTACATTATTCGGAAATAATCATAGAAATTAGCATTTCGCAGCTAAAGGCTTTTCGTTCGTCCATCATATTGTTTCATACCATACGACTACATGCCTGAGGTTAAATACCCTATATTACTTCCCAAATGGACGATGCGTTGCCCGTATGCTCGAATTAGATAGACAAAAGGAACTGTTGCTACTGTTGCGTAAAAGCCAATACTTATTTCAACTATTGCACGACTTCTTAGAAGACCAACCTTAGAATGTCATTCCACGAGTACTCTTTTATCACTGCTCTCCATATTTTTAGAATCTCATTTCAACGACTGATTGCGTTTCGAAGATACTTCAAAGTTATTACCTTCATTAAAGGAACCTGATTGGTTGGCATGCTCGTAGTAAAACCTGTCGGCGTATTTCAGTAGGCGAAACTGCCTGGCCACACCGCAGGCGAAGGTGGCACCAAGCTCTGCTCCATCGAGGCGTGTCTCCGATAGAGCTCCCGAAACAAGATCGATGTCTCGAACATCCCTGCACGGCACATGAAAGTCAAGCAGACGATTCAAGCTTGGCGGCAAAAATACGCTCTTTTCTGCAAATTGAGGAGTGCAACATGTGTTACAGTGCAAATATATCCTTTGTCAAAGTTACATAGCAATGCCACTGAAGCGGAGGTTGTGTGCTGAAGAACCAAGAAGAACCAGGTAGGAGAGTTTGTTATGAGTGGTTTTAGCGTATCAAAGAAAGTACATTCGGTTATGTTTTATCAGGGACGCAGCCGCAGTGGGGTATGTGAAACATCTTCTGCATGCTGCAGAGGGCGTATGTGCACTAGGGTACAGAAATAATGTAACCAAATATATGCTTCATCGATTCACACATTCGAAAGTTTACACCCCTATCTTAACTTACAGTTATAGCGAGGGTTTTAGGGTGTAATTTTGAATATGTGCTCGCTCTCTTTTTATAGTTGATCCAACTTTTTCCATACTGTGTCCGGCACTAATTTAAAGAAACGATCGTACTGATGGTGGTACCCGACACTACCCTGCGCCACTCGAGATCACCGCCGTCTCACATAGTGGGGTATACTGCGTTTTTCTCAGTCTCCTGCGAACATATGGAGACGAACATTTCCTACACAGAGAAAAGGGATTGGATAAGCCTCTACCTTGCTGCCTGAGTTCCTTCACGCGATTTCTGGATGCTGCGTGTCGAAAAATCTGTGAAAGCTGAGCAACCGAGACATTTCTGCACGAAACTGCAGACTTGTAGGCCTTATAACTCCTGATGAGCGCAAGTTTGACGAAATATGCGTACTGTGAGATAGTGACCTCTCTCACTCGTGGCCATCTCTGCTCTGATGAACAAACGTACTACCGCGCTATGCATGTCTAACAGCCGCGCGCGAGACTTAATTTAGATACGATTTAATCATTCACGGCGAGACAATAACACAACCACCCCTGAGTTAAAGCAAGCGGCATACGCACGCAGTAAAAAGATCACATGCTCACATGGAAACGGCGCCGCGGTAGCTCAATTAGTCGAGCATCGCACGCGAAGTGCGAAGGTTGTGGGTTCGGTCCTCACATGCGGCAAGTTCTTTTTTCATCCACTTTCATTTCTATTAATTTATCGTTTCTTTATTTCATTTATTAAGCCAAGTAATTTCCCCTATGTTGTCCGCGGTGTAAGTGTTTGTTGGCTTCTTATGATACGACCAATAAAGAAATCAGGCCCCTCGGTTAATCCCCTTCCTTCTCGTTTATATTTTACTCATGAAACATATAATAGGGATCCTGTCGCCCAAGCTTGCAACTCCCTGTTGTTAGTGGGCCCACAGTGGTCAAATGTGCTGACCGCGAAATGTCTTGCTGCGTCTTGCTGCCCTAGTCTCTTCACGCCTTTGCGGGACGCTGCGTGTGGAACACGCTGGCACCATAAGTGAGCGAGCGTGAAATTTCTGCTGCACACTTTTTTACATCTTCATAAGCCCGCTTTGAGTTTGATGGTTTATGCCAACTGTAGCTCAGTGAGATCTCTCAAACGCGAACAGTCTCTTTCTGTTCCTCAGAAATAGTGCTGACCTTTGCCTTCCTGAGCGCACATGAGAGGCTAAATTCAGCTCCAACTGTTTTATGACTGGCGCAACAATAGCGCCATCTGTGCACCACACATATGCATCAACAAGCAATGCCTTCTTTCCTTTACGCAACGATACCAAGTAAGGCGCGCAGGAAGTACCGTTGCAAAGTTATGAACGATATTATTATGTTTTCTTTAGATGCGGCTTCAGCAATCCACCCCCTCAGACCAATTTCATGGAGGTCTGACGTCAAAATAAGGGTGAAAGAAGGAAAAAGTGTCCGCCTAAATTGCACCCTGCGAAAGTTAAAGTACAGCGTGCAGTTAAACTGTCACCACCCGAACCGACTTTGTACAGGCAAGCACTGCCACCACAAGCGACGTATGTCACGGGCGCACGCACGCGTGCGGAAGTGCAGCACACATCCTCATCCTTAAAGGTCGTCCACCAAGCACAAATGACTTATTCAACTAAGTTAATGTTTAAAAGTAAGTTGCGTAAGAAAATACCTAAATTACGATTTACGCACAAGCTGCACACATGATAGCTTCGGAATATAGTACGAATATAACTCTGTTGGCGGATGCTGAAAGCCCTTTTCCTAGTTGTCGTTTGAGGTCCTTCCCCATTATTAAAGGCACTCCACCTGGTGCAAGTTAATTATTAAAATATTACAATTTTTCAGAGTAAAATGACAAAAATACCTGTAAGGTACGACATACACACACGCTATAGACATGATATCATGGGATTGTAATTCGAATATACAAGAAAACATAATTCTGCTAGGCGGAAACTCAAACACGAACTTCTTTTCCAGCTGCAGTTTTTTTTTTTTGCACGCCACGAGAAATCCCGACCAAGTAGAGGCTAATAACTTGGCTGTAAAACACTTGGAGCGTACTGACCAAGCGCTAACGCGAGCTGGAATTTTTTGCAACCCGCTTCATCTCCAGCTATATTTGGTAAGAATAGACGATGCCGGGATACCACAACAGTGGGCGAATTGCCCACTCCAATCAAAAGGCAAGTTTTAAGCTGTTCTATTACGTTGTCAACTCTAGAAATACTTTTAGGCGAATATCGAATACATAGAGCCGTGAAATCACGGCTGCAATATAAATTTATGTGCAAGGATTGTGTCCTGTGAGGAACGTATATACTGTCAAATTCTTAGGGAATAATAAAGAACTGTTCGTCTCCCTGGGGTTAGTCGCTCTTCATTGTAGGGAATGCACCGTTCTACTGAAACTTACCGTTCACTTGCTGATTGACTTTTGAGACACACTGGTAGGTTCTCGATTGGTAAGACGAAAGTATGGAGTCGTAACCTATAGTTCAGTGGAGACTAGTCTTGATAGGAACAATATTAGAAAGAAAACCTGCAGCGCACAAAGCACGGCAAGTGCGCAAACCGGAAGCGGCACTGAAGCGCTTTCACTGATATAGGAAGACTTCGAAACTTAGGCGCTCCACATTTTAACCTTGCAACCCACGAACTACATTATCTGAATAAATGTCTGACCTGAGCCCAGCAGTATCCAGGGAGCTGCTCACAAGATCTTCTACAATGCATTACCTACGTTGGCAAGTCAGTGATCCTCAAACGGTATGTTAAACGACACCCAATGGATCCCGCGATGAAAGGAATGCTTGTTTGTCGCATGCAAGCATCATTAAAAAAGTGGACATGGAAACAACTGCGATGAGACATGATAATCTTTAATGGAAAAAGCAATGCATGCGACTTCCATTGGAACTCTGTTATCTGCAGTACTATGTAGCAAGTGTTTGGACTGCAGTTTATGGTGGTCTTTGTTTTTCGTCACTCTTTAATTTGTCTGACTTGCTGTGAACTTTCTGTTCGCACTCACTCCCTCCCACCCCCTCTTCTAGGTTGTTGTTTTATTTATTTCCTTGTCATCTCAAATTGCGTTCTTTGCTTCCTCTTTCGCTCCAGTCCCCACATCATTCATTCAGATTTTTCTATCTGCGCCATACAAAAGAGTAAGGAGGCGTTCTGACACCTCCAGTACCATTTGCCAGCCAGCTCCCCTCGTTTTGAAACGTGAGTATACTTATGAAGAAAAAAAGAAGACAGGCGCGAAAAATGCATTTAAGGAAATATGGCCACCACTACACGTACTCGAAGTGTCATGTATACAATGATTCACCATTGAATTGCACCAAAATAGTGACCAAGAGGCTCGGATAGTGAAGACTGTTATAGTTTTTTTTTACATGCGGTAATGAACGTCTCTAAGTGATCAACCATAAAGACTACTACTAACCACTTTCATAAAAATGGTTCGTCGGGACAATATACTCGATATTTCGAAATATCCTGCAGTCAGCAGCGGAATTTACAGGGTAGAGGACGCGTGAAACTTTTGCACAGCCACAAAATTTTCGTAGCTTGACCGTGTAGAAGGGAAATGATTATTTTTGTAGCTTCCCAAAGGCGTACCCGAAGCTGTAAAATTTCTGACCCACAGCGTCACCGAACTGCGTACTGCGTAAACCACATAACGCTGTTTCTCACAGTGGCCTCTCTCCTGCACTCACTCGTAGACTTGCTCGTAAAGCTGGGCCGTCTCCGCGGGCATCACCTGGCTGAGGTCATCGAAATTGGTGATGGTGATGTTCTGGCACTCCCGAACCCAGTCAACGTAAGGTCGAACGCCGTGGTCTCGGGCTCTCTGAATGTCGATGGCAAACAGGTCATCGCCGTATGGAAGCCAGGCCTTCCGGAAGAGATAATGCGTGACGCCATGGTCACCAAACCTGCAATGTGTGGAAACAGTAAAAGTAATATAAGCAATATTGAATCAAGAAAAATCGGGAAGTGAATTACAGGCGTTCATCAACAAGTCTAAATGCAGAAAGCTGTGCCAGTTGCAGCTGTGCGGCATTGTAAGCGCGACTACTTTTACGGGTTATCGAAATTGTCTTCTGAGGGCCACTAAACTGCCACGAGAAAAACCTAGCATAGGGAACCACCACTGCATAATCATTGTGTGTTTTGTTCTTCTCATCGTAAATATTACCGCGCTAACTTTCATACCTTACTTCATATGTGAGACTATTGTGGCACGACAGCCCCAAGCCCAAATTATTGATAGAACTACGGAATACCAGTGGGAAGCGCTTATTCCAGTGTGGATAATACCTTTTGATTGTCCTGCCTTACTTTATGTTTATGCTTGAGCCGTAACAATAAGGATTTATTATAGTAAAAACATAAATGAGTTACGCCAGGACGGATCTCAGCATTACTGCCGGTGGCAAGGCGATTAGCATTGAAACAATGCGGTGGTCCACCACAGTACTGAACCGACATTCAAAATCTTAGTCATTTTGAGACTTCCAGTATTCTGGCCTTATACGGCCCTACTGTCTCCCGCATTGATTTACTTTGCTATGGTACCCGCTTGCCAAAGCCGCTCATGAGTGTTACGGCATGTGGACAACGGTATGATGTCGATAGGATGACGAAGAAGGTGTGATGTCGATAGAACGACAAAGGTGTATGACGACGATGGCATCACGACAATGACGTGACGATTATGCAATAATGACGATCCTTTACCGACGCCAGGATGATGATTGTATGAGGACATTGGGATAACATCGAGTGCATGACTACGGTACCGCAGCCACAATGATATGCGGGCAACGGGATGATGCTGCTGGGATGACGACGATTGCACGACCACGAAGGCATTACGACGACGGTGTGATAAAGGCTTCGTGATAGCAACTATCTTGCGACCGTGTAATGACGATGATGGCATGACAACGACGATATTTTCACGGTTTATTGAGGACAGCATGATTACGATCGAATAAGGAATGGTGCTTATGGACCGACGAAGGCGGTATGACAACGACGGCATGGTGGCAATTAAACAAATTTAGTGAAGTGAAGGCGATAGTAAAATGACAGCGTGACGATGACATCATGTTAGTAGTGCCATGACGACGATTTTGTGACAAAGATGGCCGAACGGCTATCGTATGGCGAGTCTCTAATTGAGAAGTTGGAGTGACAACGACCGGACGACCATGATGGTATCGCGACGATGTTACGGCTACAAATACATGGAGACTGTATGATGATCGTGGCATTCCCATTTTGTGAGGACAATGGGATGATGACTATGCGACTGTATGACGACGTCTATATAAAACTAATGGCATGCGGCTGCTGGAATGAAAAGAGTAGGATGACGAAGCTGGAGTGACGACTACGGAAGGACCATGACGACTGTACGACAACGACGGTGGGACAACAATAACGTGATGGGGGCAGGTTAACAAAGCAGGAAGCACGACGATCGAACAAGCCCAATAGCGTCACGACTATGGTAACGTACCAAGTGGCAACTAGCCATTACGTAACTTGGGCGCTGGGTCGGTGCAGAAGGCATGACGACGACGGAAAGACGATAATCAGATGACGAAACGAGAATAGAAACAACGAAACGATCACGATGGCATCACGGCCACAAGCACATACCTTTTGGCCAAAGCTGGTAGAAAGCATGAGCCATTGGTTTGGCGTAATAGGCCAGATTTATAAACAAGAAGGCAGAATCCTACGCCATATCCTTGGCCAGACAGAACTGGAATACGCTCTGCGATGGTATTCAGGGGAAGCTTGGTGTGTCAAAGACTTGGAAGCTCCTGCGTGTCCTAATCGATCCCAGCAGCAGCAAGTCGGCCACTAAAGACAGGCTCACGAAGCTTGTACACACCATCCCGGGTGCGGACACAGAGTTGATGGAAAATCTCAAGACCAGGTATCTGTGCACAGACCCAGTCGTGGAACAACCGGAGTATTCTGGGCTGCCGAATGCGAAGATGGACATCCCACTCACGAAAGAAGAGATCAAAGCAGAAATAGCGGCCATGAGAAAAAATGCAGCTCCAGGTCCAGACCAAATAACAGCAAAGCTCTTATTTAACCTCAGCGATGACACCATCACCTCGCTGGTGGAATGCTTCAACGAGCGGCATTGGGCTACAGGAACGCTACCAATATCCTGGAAGACGGCCGAGGTTCGGTTCATTCCGAAGCTGAACAAACCCCTTAAGCTGGATAATCTAAGACCGATATCGCTGACCTCGTGTTTGGGCAAGCTCATAGAGAGGGTCATCAACACGAGACTCAGTAGATACTTAGAAGTGAACAACCTCCTACCCAACACTCAATTCGGCTTTCGCCCTCACCTGTCGACCCCGGACGCCCTCTTGTACCTGCACAAGGATCTCCTTTAGACACCTCCCAAGTCACAGACAAGGGCCATCCTGGCTTTGAAAGGAGCGTTTGATAACGTTCTGCATAAATTCTGCTCAATTTGGCTATGAAAGATCTCCCAGGCCTTCTCTCCGAAATCCCGGGTATCAAACACACATTGTATGCGGATGATATCACTGTCTGGTGCAACTCGGGGAGTGACGCCGAGATCGAGGAGCGTCTTCAAGCAGCAGCGGACACGGTGGACCAGTACGCCAGGGAAAGAGGCCTCCAGTGTGCGCCGGAAAAGTCCGAGTTGCTCATCCTGAAGAACCCGAGGACACCCCTGGCGCAGATTATCACGGTGTATGTAGATAACCACTCAGTACCGAAACCCACGGAGATCAAGATCCTAGGGCTGTATATCCCGCAGGGGCGACAGAACACCACCACTATGAAGAAGCTTACAACATCCACCGAGCAAACCTCCGGATGATGCATCGTATCAGAAATAAGCACTATGGCATGAAGGAAAGGGACGCCATCCGCTTAGTGCAGGCTTTCGTGATTTCTCGGATAATGTACGGGACGGCATTCCTTAACCTCTCCAAGTCGGAAATTGAAAAGTTGGAGACACTGACCCGGAAGGCCTACAAGACGGCACTGGGGCTACCAAACTCCACGACAACGGCAAAGGTCATGGCTCGAGGAGTACATAATACTCTCAAAGAGATGTGGGAAGCACAATGCCTCTCACAACTGAACAGGCTCACACTCACAAAACCAGGTAGAGATCTGCTCGAAAAGATCCATATTAATCTGCCCTATACGATAGACCAAAGGGAAGAGGTACCACATGATGTGAGGAGACGCATCAACGTGTACCCCATTCCGCGGAACATGCATCCCGCATATAACATCGAAAGGAGAAAAGCAAGATGGGAAGCCCTGCAGAAGAAATGGGACAAGCAACCTAACACCCTCTATGTGGACGCCGCAGGGCCAAAGAATGGAGTGATGACTATTGTGGTCTCAACGCCTTCAGGATCGATGGTGAATTTTGCCTCGATGAAAACATCCAACCACACTCACGCAGAGGAAGCAGCTATTGCATTAGCTATAGCATCTAACCCTAACGCCTATGTGCTCACTGACTCCCAGAACGCCTGTCGCAACATCAATAATGGATTAATCCACAGATCAGGGTTGTCATTGCTGACTAAGCATCCACCCAGCCAAGCCTCAGTCATCTGGTTTCCCGGTCACCTGAAACTACCAGGAGGAAACGAAGCCGCTCACAGGCATGTCCGAGCTCTTCTATACCGGGCGTCTCCCCCTGATGACTGTGAAGGGTGCTGCGACCTAACTGCTCTAGCAGTGTATGCTGACAATCTCGCACCGTACAGACCAGGAAGGAGTACCCAACTCCACATAAATCCCTCACTAAGTGGGCAGAGAACACTTTTAGGAGACTACAAACTAATACATACCGAACGCCAGCTAAGTTACACCAGTGGTACCCTACACTATACTCCCCGCAATGCCCACACTGTGGAGAGGTAGCTAACCTCTACCACATGGTGTGGGCTTGCCAATTTAATCCCATAGTTGACCCCATTCCCAATCCCTCAAAAGAGCAGTGGGAGGCTATTCTGCTCAGCGATGATCCTGACCGTCAGCACTGGCTGGTGGGGAGGGCCAGCGCAGCAGCAGTAACCAGTGGGCTACCGGACTAGGCGGCCCACCCACGAGTTCTACGAATATCCTGCAAATAAAGATGTTTTCAATCAATCAATCAATAAGCGCACAGGCTCGAAACACCCGAAGGCAAAACATCTTAATGTCATGAGCAACTATTTCGACTAGGGCAAGCAGCGACAAAGTTAAAGGGTGGAAAGTCGTATCATCATTAATCAGATGAACAGTCATACAGATGAAGAATAATTTTTCGTTACAAGTTTCATTGACACGAAAGTGCACTGTTTAAAAAGAATTAGTCCTGTGATGTTGCAGCCGACGAGTCCAAAACACTGAATTCTCTTTTTACCTGTTTGTGGTAGAAGTTCACTAGAAAAATTGGGTTAGCTGTATGTTTCCCAAGCTATTATAAGAAACTACTAATATAGGTAAAAAGAAAAAGACATCAAAGTTTGGCGGCAGATACAAGTTCATCAGCGCGCTTTAGGGATGCCCCTTTAGAATACCGACATCGTAGCTGGCAATGGAACCCACGGCCTCGTTATCAGAGTTAAATATCTCGACGCCCTGAGCCAGGGGCGTAGCCAGAAATTTCATTCAGGGGTGGCTCACGTTGACGCTCGGCCATCCTCGGTCTGAAATTTGCAAGGGATCAAATACATGAATAATAACTGAAGTGTCATCGTCAAATATGCTGCAAACGAATTTGAATGCTACGCACTGTGAGCACAAGGAAAATGTGTATTTTTAAATGAAAGAATATACTGGTATGGGGGGGTCCCGAAAATTTTACCTGAAATAGCTGATATCAATGCTTCCACCTTTTCTGACTATTTTATAAGTAAAGAAAAAATCACACGAACTTTAGAACTATATCAGTTCGAAACAGTTCGATACAGATCAGGGCGATTTGCCCTGATCTGTATCTTTTTTTTTCATGTATTCTATATTAACTGCTGTTTTCAATGATATATGTACTTCTCCCCCCCATTGTAATGCCAACCTGGCGCTGTGGGTGCTGTGATAAATAAATAAATAAATAAAGCTGCAAAGGAGTGCATGCTATTCATATGAAAAATGTGAAGGCCGTGAAATGAACAAGTTGACACAAATATTTTCATGAATCTTTGTCATTTGAAAACCTTCTTTACATTTTTGTACAAATCCAACGACCAGGAAAAAAATCTCAATGAGGCTTTTCTTTGTTACAATGTATTGCGCAGTAGCAGGTGTCACCGGTCATGTATTGTAAGTAATTGCACCGAAATTTTAGTCGCAACATAAAATACATACAGAAGGCAGGAGTTCTGCAAAATGTACGAGGGCGAGCCAAATAAAAGCTAGCCAATGTGAATATGACAAACGGTGTACTTTATTTAAAGGTAGTCTCCAGGGCCATTTCGACATTTGTCCCAGTGACTAACGAGTAGCGTGATTCCCGTCTCCTAGAAACCCTTCGGTTGCTGCTTGAGAAATCTCTGACTCTTTCACGTCATCGTCCGACACGAATCTGGTTTCCTTGAGCTGTTTTTTCAATTGCCCGAAAATCTGAAAGTCGCAAGGCGACAGGTTTGGGCTGTATGTCGGATGTTGCAGCGTTTCCCACTTGAATTTTGCAAGTTTTGGGTTAACCTTATCAGCGACGTGGCACCAGTCATTGTCGTGGAGCAAGATTACCCCATTCGTCAAATTTCCACGTCGTTTGTTCTTGTTTTCGACATGCAGCCTATCCGGCGTTTATCAATACCGGAAACGATTGATAGCGTCTCCAGGTTTAGGAAATTCGATCACTAATGGCCCTGACGTTCGAAAAAAAAAAGTCAACAAATTTTCGGCGGAAATGGCGTCCTTTGGTTTCTTTGGAGTGGTAAATTCGAATCTTTCCACTGTAATATTTGCCATCGTGTTTCAAGATCGTAGTAGCGGCAGCATGATTCTACGCCGGTCAGAATTGCAGACAAGAAGGAGCCAACCTCATTGTGATACTAGATCAGATGAGCCAAAATTAAGGCAGCGCCGAATCTCACCGTCTTCTGGTCGTCGTTCAAAATCTTGAGCATTCATTGTGCACACAAGAGCTGATAACCGAGATGTTCATGAATTACGGTGTGAACCGAACCGTGACAGATGTCCACACGCTCTGCCAGTTCATCGATGCCTATCCTCCGTTCTTGTGCGATCAGCTACCCTACCTTTGCAATTGTGTTGGGGGTGATTGCACGGTGGCTTTGGCCCGGTCTTGGATCCCTTTTGGAACTTTCATGTCCTTCTTTGAACCGTTTGCTCCAATGCTTCACAGTGGCCAATGAAATGCAATGTTCAACGTACACGTCAGCCATACGGCGACTAATATCTTTTTGGCAAACACATACAGTTGTCAAAAACCTCACGGCGCCATGCTGTTCAACTTTTGGAGCGTCCATTACGTCACACAACCATGCTCAACGCAGTGTACGAGAGCAATAGAGAACATTTATCCTCACACCTGTGTGTAACTTCTGTAAATGAGAGATCCCTGTGTGCTACGCGCATGCCTCACCGAACCCTAATTGCGCGGGATGGTTTGATGCACTTTCATTTGACTCGCCTTCGTAGGTTAGAAATGCGACGATACAATGAAATATACAAATGCGAAGACACAGCGTGATAAAGGGCAATAAAGTGTCAGTGAAAACAAGGTTCACAGCACGTATACAGAAAACCTCTCAACAAGATATTGAAATATATGCAAAAGTCTCCAATAAATCTAAGTATCTAAGAAAAAGTCACTGTGTATAATGCCTCAAACAAGGCAAATAAACAAGTGGCGCAATCGCAGATCACAGAATACTAAGTCTCGTCCCCTCCTCCCTCTACTCCCTCTGACGTATCGCGCGCGACGGAAGGTGGCGCGCATCCTCGCCTCTTTTCTCCCTTGCGCGCACAAAACTGAGCCACCACTGTCGGCTTACACCGGTCCCACCCCCCCTCCCCTAGGCTTTCACTCGCACATACAGCATGCGGCGCACGGTAATGATGTTATTGCCTTTGAACTTCATACGGACCATGAGGGTGACGGTGATGGCAGGAATCCGCCTGACTGTCCATATAATTGCTATCGCAGTTCCACAATAAGAGTATCCGGCAACTGAAGCGTCCCGCGGCTCATCATTTTCCGCAAAAAAAGACATAGCAAAATCGAGCTTTCACCATGCGAAAATTCGCTGCACCGAAAAATGTCTTCTCTTTTTTCTTTTTCTTGTTTCTATGTTTTTTAGGGGACGCGTGGGCACAGAAATGAAAGAACCCGAAGGAAAGCATGTTGGCCAAAATCGAATGCCCACTTTGGCCATGGATTCTGTCTATCGCAGGAATATAGAAGAAAATTTGAGACGCTTGGCCCACAGAAAACCATACGCATACTGCTCGGTATCCTACACCGTCGAGACAAGACCTTCCGGAGAGGTTGCGCTCAAGCGAGCGCATTGCAATCCGTCGAGTCCCCAGAGTCATGGCGGCGGGCGACCATTGTTTCTTTTTCTCATCTGCTAGTCGGGAAGCGTCCAAAACTCTGCCAGCACAAAATCCACTCGGCCAGAGAAAAACGAACGCGCACCAAAGCGGCCGCGCTGTTGTCGGCGCAACACGAGAAAAACGCATGCGCTCTGACTGGCCCCGGCAGCCAGCGGGTAGCGAGAACAAGACAATTGAAAAGAGGCTCAACGTATCCTCGCGAATGAAAGTCTAACTAAAAAAAAAAAAATAAGAGCGTCGTTACCTTTGCTGGCTTTACTGTCTTTACATAGGTGCTTTGGCGCAGGTGAAAAAAAATTTTGGTATTCTTTTCTGGGACAAGACGGCACAAATGAACCACCACAACGCTTCGTCTCATCGGACCTCGCTGCGTGCTTTGTCAACTTGTCTGATAGTGTAATGATTCGGCTTGTCTAGTTGCATGGCCCGATCTACGACTTTAAAAATTCAATGCACGTTTGGCGTCAAATGTTTATAACAAAATCAAAGCCGGGAAGTTCCGGAATTGAAATCTAATGTGCAACTTTGGAAATGTCAATGCCCATTTCACATCAAAAGTTTATGGGAACTTTATACCGATTAAGTTTCCGAATTGAAATTCATGCACTCCGTAGATTACGCGGTCTCCGCGAGAGGCCGCAACAAGCGTGCTCGCCATCAAAACGCCCTTGAAAGTTTGCGCTCGGATGCGGCTCCTCGGGGGCGTTATGCGACTCCAGGTGCATGGGCATTGCCACAAAATCCAGCCCGAGATTGCAATGTTCACGTTGAAATATCTATGTCTTCTTGAGTATGGGAAAGACATTCTAGACAAAATTCAGAAAGATTGCCGGCGCAGGGGATTGTTTTGGTCGTTGGTGCAGGACAGCACGAGAAAAAATTTGTTTCTTTTTGTTTTGTTTTTTTTTGGGGGGGGAGGGCTGAAGCCTCATAAACCCCGCCGCCCTGGCTACGCCCCTACCCTGAGGCACATACCGGTTGAATGGTTCCATTGGCTGCTCAACTGATCCCCGGAGAACGTCGTCTACAGGATGGTAGCTGTCATTCAGTGGCACGAAGTAGGCGTCTTTCAGTTTGAGAATAGTTAGGTTTTGTCCTTTCTGGTCAATCCTGCGAAAACAAGAGATTGGATACGCAAAATTGCCCCAGGCATTCGCTCTTTAGTTTTCACATACCCGCCTCTATTTCATATTTCCAGTCGAAATTTATGACATACTACGTTATCACCCACTTATAGTTAAGTCCGCCTGTAAATTGGGTAATGAATAAATTAGAGCAGCGTCTTTGATGGACTGTTCTCGTGAGACTGGAGTGTAGCTACGGGGTATATATACTTTTCAAGCTGATTTTTATTGTGTGCTGCTATGACACGTACATGTAAAGTCTCTATTTAAATTTAGATAACTGGCTTAGTTGGCAAAACCTGCATGCCATATACATGGAATGAGTAACCATCTCGTCGTGCTTCCTATGGTAAAAACATCATTTCATTTCAGAGATGAAGATGGAACTGTGTGTAGTCTAGCATGCGCAATATGGCAACGCGAACATTGTCATGTTGCTGCTGCATCCTAGATTTTCCCGCAATCTCGGCATTCTCCAAATACACTTCAACATTGCTTTCCGTCATCAGCGGCAACATACAGGCCCAGATCAATTTGGTGAGAAATTTATCGAAAGGGGATAAGAATATGAGTAAACCACTTCCAAGAAGTTCCACATGCACTCGATTTCATATCCAAGATAAATAATTGGAGTAATCGCTTGCGAGTTATTTTAAAAAAAAGAATGTTGAAGGCAATGTGCAATATAAAGTACAGAAGGTCTTCGGAGGCTATTGCGATTACCTGGTACCACACGCTGCTCAGTATATATGAAATTTTTTGCCGACCGTTCCGGCTAAAACGATTGAAATTTACGTTAAAGCATCGGCGAGAATTTAATCATGAAGGTAATGCTAATGAGCCACATTCCCTTTGTGCTGATAGACTACCACGCATGCTTTTATTTTTTACATTTGGTTGTAATGATTCGTTAAATCCAGATTTAGGATGGTTTTATTGTATTAGAGCAAGTAAAACCCGCTATATTTGAAACGTTGTGAATTGTGTCGCAAATTTGCTACAAAGACTTGCCTAATCATATTCTACGTGCGAGTTGAGTAGTACAACACATTTCTCAATACTTGAAGAAAAGAGCGCTACGAAGACGCGGACTAAAAGAGGAACATGTACGACAGACAAGGCGCTACTTCCAACTAAATATTTTTTGTGATGAAACAGTATTTTAAATAGATACAACCTAGAATGGCCCATCGTGACATCAGGACCTCCCGATCTCATTAGAAAAGCTGTCTCATTTTCGGTAAGCGTCACTGAAGGGCAGCTAATGCACGTGCCTTCGGCCTTTGCAATGTAGAAAGCTTCTAGTATCTCCCGTTCTAATCTATCTGTAGACCGTGCCAGAAACCTGGTGTCGCGAAGATACGGACGGCAATTGTGACGTTTACGGATTTCTGCCAGATGGCCCCCGCATTGTTATTTACGGCCCAATTGTGCTCACGCGCCCTTTCATTAAAACACCGTCCTGTTTGACCGATATAAACCTGTTGGCAACTTAGGGGTATCTCATATACGACATTACTTTTGCAAGCCGTGTACTGCGCTGCAAGTTTCTTAGAGCATGGTTCGGGTTCTGCTTTTGCCAGCATAGGGCATATCTTGGCCAACTTACACGGTACAAGCAGCACTGCGCCTTTGCGTCACCTTCTTGAGGTTGTGGGACACCCTATGCCAATAAGGAATCCCATGTAATCTCTTCCTTCTTCGGACCGTGCGTTCTAAAACCACCCCTAACTCACCCTTGAAGAAGATATCTGGCTTCCTACGGCAAAATGACCTCGTCGCGGTACAGGCGGACAAGGAGGATGCCTTCGTCATCCTTTCCAAGGGCGCCTATGGAGAGAGGGCCATCAGCGTGATTGAGAAGAATTTCAAGGCCATGGATTTCAACCACAAAAAGCAAAAAGCCAAAGCCATCAAGCTGCTTGAAAACTTCAACCTGGATGCTCTTCGGAAGGCGACGAACAGGGCTGAGGTAGGCGTCTTGGAAATATTTTTCGCCTTCAAGACCCACAAGCCTGACTACCCCTTTAGGGCCATTGTCTCTGAGAAGAAGACATGGCAGATGCAAGTAGGGCACTACCTGAAGCGCCATTTATGCCAGTTACCCCTAGATGACCCTTTCCTTGTGCGGAGCTCTAGAGAATTAGTGCTGACTTTAGAACGAGGAACTTGGAGCAATGTGTACGTGTTTTCACTGGACGTTGAAGACCTGTATTATGCGATTCCTCATGACGGAGTGCACAGCGCCATTATGGAAAAAGATCAAGTCTTTGGTGAAGTTAGGTTCAGTTGTGCAACCGGAGTGAATAGTGGCCAGTTTTTACAACTGTTGAGCTTTTATCTTCATTCCACTGTCGTTAGTTTCAAAAACCAACAGTATGTACAACGCAAGGGTATTTGCATTGGATCATGGCTCGCTCCCATTCTTTCAGACATCTTTCTCAGCGCCTTTGACAAGTGTGTAAATAGCATTCTGAATCAGTCGTGTGCTCCTTCCATAATGAGGTACGTCGATGATTACCTGGTGGTTGTTAACGAGGCTCCAGGGTCTAGGCTAGATGACAGGAGTTGCAATGACTTGTCCAAAAGAAGCTCTAAATAAATCTTGCAACCGCAAAGTAGAAAGCAGTTTCAACAACAAAGTTTCAAGGCTACGCCTAGCCTGTTTCCCTTCACTCTTGATCTCTAGCGTCTGCGATAAGCTTCTTCAAAAGATCAAACAGGCAAGAGAGGGCACTAACACAAGCCATTTGATAGGAAGAGATTACATGTCATTCCTTATTGGTACACGGTGTCCGACAACCTCAAGAAGGTGGCGCAAAGGCAGTGTTAACCTTCTCTTCAGTGCACCGTGTAAGTTGGCCAAGATATGCCCTATGATCACAAAAGCAAATCCCGAACCCTGCTCTAAGAAACATGCAGCGCAGTGCCCGGCTTGCAAAAGTAATGTCGTATATAAGATACCCCTAAGTTGCCAACAGGTTTATATCGGTCAAACCGGACGTTGTTTTAATGAAAGGGCGCGTGAGCACAATTGGGCCGTAAATAACAATGCGGGGGGCCATCTGGCAGAACACTGTAAACGTCACAATTGCCGTCCGTATCTTCGCGACACCAGGTTTCTGGCACGGTCTAGAGATATACTAAAACGGGAGATATTAGAAGCTTTCTACATTGAAAAGGCTGAGGGCACGTGCATTAGCTGCCCTTCAGTGACACTTACCGAAAAAGAGACAACTTTTCTAATAAGATAGAGAGGTCGTGATGTCACGATGGGCCATTCTAGGTTGTATCTGTTTAAAATCCTGTTTCTTCAAAAAGAAAATAACAGTTGTAAGTAGCGCTTTGTCCGTCTTACATGTTCCTCTTTTAGTCTGCGTCTTCGTAGTACTGTTTTCTTCAAATATGCAAAACCAATTCGCCCACATCAAGCTTCTGCTGCTTCAGATTTCTCAATACTTACGCGAGAATGTTACCGCTCGGGGAGGCAAGTGGTGCATGTTTAAACCGTGGGCGCATTTGTGCCCTTTCATTTGATTTGACGATATCCGACAACGTGCTAACTGCTATTGCAGCTATTTAAGTGCTTCTTTGCTACCTAGGCATAAGTGAACTCCATAGGAAGTCGCAATTTTCCATTCACTCGTGCTAGTGTTCCTTCAAACGCATGGTGACTACCTTGTGAAAAGATACGCTTGGCATTCAATTTTTGCTGCTGGATATCCTTAAGGTAAACGTCAGCTAACTTCATTATCACCCAGAGAAAATTTTATTCGTAATCCTAATTACCCTTCCTGCTCTACCTCTTCATCTCTCGCTCTCTATTTGGAGTGCGACAAACGGGACCAGCAGACGTATAGTTAACTTGGTTGAAAGCACCGGCAGCCGGCACTATATAAAACGTTCCTCTGGTAAAGTGCAACCCCGTCTGATCGCCTAAAGTTCTTCCAGATAAAACAGGCCTTCCATCAGCGGATCCTACAGGCTGAGAAGAATCATCCGAATAAAAAGGTGGCTTTCAATTTATGAGCATATCAATCACAACACAAATATTGAAAACTATTAACGACGCGTCACACTAGATGCAAACATTATTAAGTGAAGTCAAATTAATACATTGGTGTTCCACCATATTTATCGCAGTGCTTTTGATTGAGCAAAACTTCGTAAGTGAGAATATGCATGTACGACTGTAAAATCGTACAATTGTACATTAGAAATGCAAGTGAGATCTCATTGGCGTAAATTCCACTAGCCAGTGCATTCAGATGTACCCAAAACTTCGTATCAAGAAGTATTTATGTCGCCTCCGAAAATAAATTAAAATGAAAGTTTGCCACTTAGGAATTTTTTGGGAAGAGAACTCCGTGGCATTACATATGCGTACTTTCGCCTGCGAAATACTTCGTAAAGCTCACTTAATGAATGAAGAACTCTTATTCATCAAACGCTCAAAGCGTATCCTCCGAGCCCATTGTTGTCACGCAATGGCATTTTGAATGAATGATGTCCGTTGCTTTTCCTTTTGCCGACAATTTAATGCGATCAGAAAAACGTCAGTCCTGAGCGACGAATTTCCTTCCAACTAAATGGTTTACTTTCCTGGAAAGCACGCTGAAAATCTTCGTGAGCGAGAACTAAAGCTGAATTTGTTTGCGATACGTCTTAATCGGCTGAAAGTAATTTCTCCAATCATAATTGTGTACGGGAAATGCCCTGCTGCATGGTTAAGGTTCTTAATTTGGAAACTAATAATAATTAATGCCATTCAAGCAAACACGAGGCTCTTTCTGCGTTCTGTACTTGTGATCGTCCATAGTTAGATTATAGCTGGATTAGAGTGTGCACTTGGCTCTACAGTTTCACTTTATGTAAATCCACAGTGGGTATTGATGCAGAAACTAGCTGTAAGAACCTGCCAGGCAAAGAGAATGTAACAAAAGTCATAGAGTGCTTAAGGAACACACCCACATATGACGCATACCTCCAGTATCCACCAGGCACGTTGGTATGTGCGTAGCGAAAGTGGGCCGACGAGAATTCGTTGCTCAGTGTAGCATCGAGCGTGTCGTCGTAAGACGTGTGGCCCCTGTTACGAACGCTCAGGTCGTACTCCTCCATCGCCTTTTGACCCAGTTGCCACGGCAGCCACTCCGAGAAGAGGATGTGTTGGTAACGCCCCTCCAGGATCCTCCTGTAACGGGAACGCAAAAAATAATAATTTGGTACGTATATTTATACTGCTCTCCGGAATTTCTTGCATTTGTTAATCCATTCTTTGCTTTGCAGGTGATTTACACGATTCTTTAAGCAGCAGATTTTTTTTATTCGCAACAGCTACTGGCGTTGTTGATCATAAGCAGGCGTGTGTGTCCTTGTATTCCTGCTCTCCATTTGCCGGCATGCGCAGGGACGTACTTGGCTGTATTAGCTACCCGTATATAAAAGTAAAAAAAAGAAAGGGAGCCTTGGTCCACTGTTATTGCACGTACACAATATGAAGTATCATGCTGCTAATGTTCTTAAGGCCAATCGAGGTTCTTCGCACACTTTATCTTGATCAAGCACTTTTTCAGACAATTGTACACAGGTTTGTACAACTCCGGACTGACCTGACGCTCGTATGGTTTTCTTTTCTGGACCGGGCAAGCAAGGCATCATGTTAACACACATGGTACATGAGTTGTACCATACAGAAGCTATCGAGGTGTGTGTTTTCACTTCTCGAGCTTGTAAATGGTTTTGGCAGAAGAAAAAACGCCTGAGCTAGGTTCTTGAAGCATGGTTTACACTCTCAATGTCGACGGCGCATTTCAGAAACAGCTGCAGTACTGCTTTACTTTGCTCTCTCTGTCTCACAGTTGCGTTTTTGCTATTAATGAAATGAAAATGGCAATATTTGGTACATTCAGTGCTTCAAACAACAGAGTTAGGTGCATTACAATCCTTAATTTTTCTTAGTATACAACACGCTTCTCTGAATTTCCCTGTCTCACTGAAGGTATATAAGTGCTTAATGGTACAAGTACTCGACTAAGTCAGATTGAAAGCCACGTTTCACAACTTCGAGCAAATACCGGCGAAATAGATACACTTGAAAATACAAGTAAGGCGTCCATAGTACTCCACGTTTTCAGGCCACCATGTTTATCGAACTGCAAGATAGAAGTAAGCACTCAAATTTTAGTCTTTGATATTTCTGCAGAAAACATAGAATAAGAAGCAGATGTCAAGCGTAATGTGATAGCAGGAATATTTACATGAAGGTTTTCAGTTAAATAACTATCTGTCGCTGCGCTCACAGCCTTGGCATATTCTGTTGTAAGATGTCCGTCATAGGTTTTTTCCGGGACTTCAGTGAAAGGATTTAATGGACAACTTAATGGACATATCTGTTCAAAATAACCACCCTAAAGAAATGTGGCATAGCAAGCCTTACTTTTCGAAAGCACAATATCTTGGAACTCTTTTAAAAAGAAGGCATCCCTAATTCATGACAACCGGTGCACAGATATTGGTACGTTTATTTAGAACAACGAGACAAAAGAACACAATAATCTAGAGCTATCGTTCTAAGCGCTGGGCAGATTGACTACCCAATTATGCAATAATCCATCTAGGAAATGTAAAAGCTTGAAACATTGTGAAGAAGGTGTAAGAGCTTCAAAGAATTACATTGTTATTAAGCCCTCGTTTTGTTGCAATCTCAGAGAGGAGGCACGACAAGGGTATATGTGATGAAGACGTAGTACCCTCTGTCTTTAATTTATTCCGAAGGCACAGACCCAGTATGGCTGGCCGAGCAGTCATTGAAGTTAAACCGAACGTTGACGCAACCGTTCTAAAATAGACAACACTGAAATATTGTGCTTGAAGGTTAAAGTATGTGGTCAAGGTGTCGTTGTGCTTGCTGCTTACGGAACACCAGACTCTGACTTCAGATTCCCACTAAATTATATTAATATACGGCACCGTGCCATAAGGGAAAACTACGAGGGCGAATCAGAAAGTCTTTGCCCCTACTTTTTTGAGCAATTTAAGGTTTTAATTACGAAGTCAACATGTCTATTCACAGCCTATTCATATCTCTTCTTCGACCAACCCGGCCTTATATGCCGGCAGTTCCGCGGCGCGGCGCTGCCGTCAGTTCTTGAAGGTGGTGGTTGTGCTTGACACGTCAACGATATAGAAGCAACAAAGTGTGACTCGTTTTCTATGGAGCATGGGATGAACGCCATCCGAAATCCACAGGGAAACCTCGCACCTAGTGGTTTCTACATTCTAGGTCAGCTGGAAAGGTTCATGGAAAGACAGCGATTACAACGATGAAGCCAAGACTGCAGTCCGACTGTAGTTCCACATTCAACCGGACGAATGCTACCACATGGGCATCTCAAATTTAGTACTGCGATGGGCCAAATTTCTGAACCGGTGTGAGGACTATGGGAAAAAACAGTGTAAGGCACGTGCAAGAGTAGGATATTTACCTTATTTTGGCTAATACAAATAGGGGCAAAGATCTCTGATCCGCCCTCATAATTGTGGATGGTGATTTTAACTCACCAGGCATCGACCGGTGTGGCCTCAAATCTCAGTTTCCTTATTGTAAAAGCGCTACTATGTTTTTTTCACAAGGTGTTTCAAAATTATCTTCTTCAGAGCGTTAATAAACGAAGACACTTTGGACCTAATTTGAGTTCGTTCTTAGGCCTGGTAATTCTGTCTCACTCCTTGCCTTGGTTTTGATTGGATCAAGACATATCATGACATTCTGGTCTATATCTTTTTTTCTTGACGTTGATGCTCAAGATTCTATGCCTGCGCGTAGAACTATCAAAGCTTTCACGCGTGGGGATGACGATGGTGCATTCGGTTACCTTGAGGCACGTTTTACTAATTTTATAACACGAACGTGAAAGTGGCGCTGTTTTGGGATGAATTCAAGCGGATAAATTCAGTGGCGCAGCTCGTTATATCACGACAAACATATTGTGCTTATTGTTCCTTACCTTCTATTTAACTGCTACGCCTGCTATTTTTATGTTGAATGCATGGCATCATTAAAAGTTGTCATGGAAATACTGCTAAAGCTTAAGGTTAAATCGTCTCTCCGACCCAGTGACCCACAAAAGTCTATTCCGCTTTTATGCAAGTAACTATAGCGATGTTCCTTGTAATTTTTGAACCATCGCATAGTTCAGCTACTGCTCCAAGGATTTGAAAATGACAAATGTAGTGCCCGTTTCTAAGGAGGGAGACCGTCATTGAGCCAATATTATGCCCAATTACGAAATTTTTTCCGTGTGCGATGCTTGAGCATATTGTGGCCTCGTTCATTAAAAGTCGCGAGACAGTCTATTTCATTACCTGTAAATCATGGTTTTGTAAAACGTATTAGCGATTGATACACACTTATCACTCATATCTCATTTTTCCCCATTGGTTTTTGATAAGGCAGGTCAAACCGACGGTATATTAATATATTTCTTTGAAGCATTTTATTTGGTTTCCCATGTGAAAATGATGCATGACTTTGTCAGTATTAGGCTGCGAAGCTTTCCTGTATCTTCGATATCCGCTTATTCGCTTGGTTGCCATATGTTGTCGTTTACAGGCATGCATCATTTCTTCCTTTTCCGCCTTCTGTTGTCCAGGGCAGCGTCCTGAGACTGCTCCTTTTCATAAATTTTGTAACGAGATTGTCAACGTAATTGGATAGCTAGCTAAACTTTCCGCGGGCTTTCTTATGCTTTTTTACTGAAGGAGTAACAGCTAACGGCCAGTAAGCAATAGAAATGTGCTCTTCCGCGGTAAATATTCCTTGTGGATATTAATTGCACGGTAATTCATTAACTAATAGTAGAGACGGTGCATACGGAAGACAACGAAATTATTGCAACCCAGGCCGGTTGGTCTCAGTGGCTGCTGTTCTTTTACAATTTCTTTAGCGGTCGTGGAGCCAACGTAGTTCATAAAGTGTAGTTCATACCCAAACAGATCTAGCGTCAAAACATAAGCCTGAGTGATCAAAATATACCATACAAATCTTTACTGGAAAAAAAGCAGAAAATGCCCCTAGTAACAACGCCACAAGGCTGATAAAATCCAGCTATTGATAAATACAGCTCTTGCAGCAATACAGTCACGGACCTCATCTATAAAGGGAAAGGTGATAAGGATAGAATGAGCTCGTACGGGCCAGCTACTGTAACGTCGATTATGCATAGAATGGCCATGCAGGCCATAAAATTAGAACTGTCAATGTGGGTGAACAAATGATGTTCTTGGGCGATTACGTAATGGGTTAAGACTAGGGAGACGCTTAAAGGATAATATGTTAGCAGTAAGGCAGTGGATAGAAACTTCAGGAGCTCAGAATACCTATTTATGGATAACATTCCTGTCTGCGACAATGTAGACAGGGATTTGTTATGCGATATTCTTAAGTACGAAGGCGTAGACGATTTCGTGGAGCTGTCCAGGGCTATATACGGAGACAAACGAGTATTGAGTACCATTCGTATGGGAAGGCCGCAAATGAAACGAAGTGTTGGCAGTTCAACACGGAGTGAAGCAAGGATGCCCTCTGTCTACATTCTTATTCACGCTTTATGTTAAGGGCTTAGGAAGACGACTGGAAAACAGTGAATTAGTCTGATTTATCGTACATGCTTAAAGGACAAATGGGGCGACACAAGGCACTGGACTGATGTATGCGGACAACATAGTGCTACTGGCGCACAAAGCAGGAGATTTGCAGACACTTGCAAACATGCATGGCAACGCAGCGACCAATCGACCAATCTAGGTCTTAAGTTTGGTACAAAGAAATCGGGAAATACGTTCTTCAAGGAATCGACGAGAAATAACGTGGTGTCGATTCAACAGCACTAATTCCCATAGTCAAGCAATATCAATGCTAGGTGCATACATAAACGAAGGAGACTTACTGAAACACGCACCAAGGTAAACTGAAAACAAAGCGGAAGCGGAAAGCAGCAATAAGGAAACATAGAAACTTTGGGGCCACACTAAGTATGACGTGGTGCGTCGACTCTGGAAAGGAGTAATGGTGCGGGAGCCAACGTTCGCAAAGGCTATATTATGCCTAAAATCGGATATCTCATCGGGGCAGGAAGTCAACCAAAGATCGGCAGGTCAGTTGGCATTGGATGCTCGTGGAAAAATCTCACATGAGTCACTGCAGGGTTTATTTATTTATTTTTTTTATTTGTGATACCCTCAAGGTACATAATTGTACATTGCAGAGGGGAGGGGCGAGAATACATTCGAAGAGTAAAAAATGCAGGATTAGTTCAAGGAATTTCCAACGAACAAAAGCAATATGAAAAAAGTAGTAATACATTCATAACAAATATCAGAGGCGTACATAACATGATAATACACAAAGAATACACTTTAGCAAGCAGACAATGTTCACGAATAAGCACATAATCATGCCATTTGCTACCATACATAATTTTATGTTGATTAGTGCATTCTTAAAACGAGTGGGGTCACTGATGCTTACTAATGATGTTGGTAGATTATTCCAGTCGACTGAAGTCCTAGGAGGGAATGATTGTGAGCACGCGACGGTGTTATGACGGGGTACGTTAACTTTATGTAAGTGGTCACGACGAGCCGAATAATAAGGCGCAGGTTGGATCCAAAGAGGGTGAAGAGATGCGTTGTGGTAGTAGATTTTATGAAAAAGGGAAATGCGTGATTCTTTTCTGCGAAGAGATAATAATGGAATTTGAAGGGTTCTCTTCATTAATGTAACACTAGCAGTGCGATGGTAGTTAGCTAAGATGAAACGAACCGAGCGATTTTGCACCGATTCAATTTCGTTAATTAATGTGATCTGATGAGGATCCCAAACGGATGAGGCATATTCTAATTGGGGGCGGACGTATGTCGTGTACAAAAGCCGTTTTAATGAAACTGGCGCAAGCGAAAAATTTCTCTTCAAATATCCTAAGGAGCGGTTAGTTTTAGATATTACATACTGTACATGCTGCTTCCAAGAAAGATCGCTAGTTATATGAATGCCAAGATAACGGTAGCATGTAACGGATTGAAGGGGGCAGTCATTAAGGGCGTAGGTAGGGCAAGTTGTGTTAGAACGAGAAATCGGCATAGATTTGCATTTATTAATGTTGAGTTCCATGCACCAAGTGAGGCACCAGTTAGATATGTTATTTAGATCGGATTGAAGGGTAGGTATATCAGATGCATTAGTCACTTTTCGATATATAACGCAGTCGTCTGCGAATAAACAAATTTGTGAGGAAATGTTATCAGGTAAATCGTTAATATATATTAAAAATAAAAGAGGACCACGAACAGACCCTTGTGGACATGGCTAGTGCCTCATTTGAAGTCAGAGAAATTAGTTTCTGAGAAAGGCTCGGGAAGACGGATCCAATAAAATGGGTGGCTGAAGTGCACAAGTATCTGTACCGGCAAAGCGTGGACACAGAATGGAGAAAGAGGTCAGGATTTTGGAAACCAAGTACATAGTATTTGAAAGTGTAAATAGACAACCGGGAGTCCTCAGAAAGAAATTGAGAGAACCTGAAGAAGTAAATTGGATATGAAGAATAGAAACAAGAAGGACCACGCCGATTTACAGGAATATGAAGAATTAAATTGTAAGTGAAAATGTGCACGATACCGTGAAAGGAAGTGCCTTGCTATTTGAGGCTCGAGCTGGTTGCCCAGGAACAAGAACATACCGGTGCAAATATTCGCCACTAGAGGAGGAATGCGTATGCTGCCGCAAAAATCCGTAGTACATTCTAATGGAATTCAAACAGATCCAACCAGTGGGACCAGTAGGTAACGTGCACATTCTAGACGCGCTTGGATTTTAAGTAGACGGAAACATAAACCGGTTAGCAGTCGAGAGAAGCAAGAGACGTTTAGCATATCTGTGGCGAAAAAAGGAGAGAATAGAGTGATACGACCGAATGCCTCAGAGAGACAGATAGCGGTACAATGCAGATAGAGAAGTTCTGAGAAAGACGAAAAAGAACAAAGTTATGTAAACAAAATAGCTACTAAGAAAAGCTTGTATAGAACACCTGAGTAGGTCAAACAGGCTAGGTGGCTACTTGTCACCACCTCGCTTCAAAGGGGATGATAATAAATGATCATCAAGCGGGAAAGAGGAGCCCGGTTGCGGCATGACGCGTTTTTCAGCGTTGGAACAAACCGGCGCGACATGCATTTCGAAGGCCACGCGCAGGCTTCGCAGCGGCGCCACTAGATGACACCGGGTGTTGTTAAAGGAGGGCGAGAGAAGAATCCTGCTGCATTACAAGGCCCATACTTGACGCATTTCCACCATCGCGATACGTTGTATCGCTACAGTGATTCAATGCTAACGTATTACCGTCGACAGTCATTCTGTGATGGCTTGTGCGGCAATGTTTTTATGACTATTTCACGACGAAGGCCTTTCCCTGCGATCTCCGATTACCCCGTCTTGCGTTAGCTTATTCAAAATTGCGCTTTAATATTTCTTAATTTCATTACCCCACCTAATTTACTGCCCTCCTCGACTGCGTATCCATTTTCTTGACACCCATTGTGTAACTTCAGCTATTGGTCGGTTACCTGCACTACGCATTACATGTCCTGCACAATTTCCATATGCACACACAAACGTGTACACGTTGGAACGGCCTTAAAATATTTCTGTTCTCGACGTTCACAACACGCTAGACGAGTTAATCGAAGCCCAACATCGATCCCAACTAGAGCTGCTTACCCTAACGGAAACGGGCCGCAGCATCCTAAACAAGCTTAATATCACCTACCACCGTCAACATGGAGACAAATACCCAATACCACGCGACATTCAGCAATGGATACACGCCGACCCTATACCGAAAAACATGCACCCAGACTACAACAAAGAACGCAGGAAGGCCCTCATCAAAGCTTATGCCAACACCGCGGGCGTCACCGTCGTCGACGCAGCTGAGTACCAAGATGGACGGCGCTTTGCGGCGGTTACCACGGCAGGCGGCTTGCTCCGACATGCTGCCAGCATCGTTACCAAAAATGCCGATACGGCCGAGGAAGTGGCCATCGCCCTGGCTACTCTTGACCCAGCCTGTCACACCATACAGAGCGATTCTCGCGCAGCAATCAACAACTACATCAAAGGTCGTATTTCTCAGCAATCACTCCGTATCTTACGACAAGCCCCGCATTCGCCTGAAAATCAAATCACCCTCGTCTGGATCCCAGCACACACCGGCGTTGTCCACCCGCACCTCACCAACCTCAACGAGGTTACACACTCCGTAGCACGAGGACTAGTCAACCATGCCGGAGACGGTGCAGGTGCACCCGCAGGACGCGACCGCCTTACAAGATACAACGACCTTGTGAAATCATTTTACCTCGCAAGAAGAACCATCCCCACCCCCACCGCAAGTTAAACAGGGCACAGGCAACCACCCTTCGCCTGTTACAGACGAATACATACCCCTCCCTCACACGCTATCACACTATATACCCCGACATCTACCCGAGCTAGACGTGCAAGGTCTGTAAAACTGAATCAGCAACACTCCCCCACATGCTATGGGAGTGCAAACGTCAATACCCAGACCTTAATCCCGTCACCCTCTCGTCGACATGGCACGCCGCCCTGCGCAGCTCCCATCTCGACGACCAACTCTGGGCGACCCAGCAGGCCAACGAAGCTGCGAAGAGGCAAGACCTCGACGTCCCATCGTGGGAGGCCTAGGCCAAGCCGACTGAACTGCTGGTGCTCATTAAAGTTCACTCTCTCTCTCTCTCTCTCTCTCCATGTCCAGCTCCGCAAATCATCTGCGCTGACTTCAATGCTCGTCCTTCACTTTGGGGAGACAAAATTGTCGATTATCCAGTATCTGCTCATCAATTTGTTCTGAATTTACCCTAGTACAAATGGTCTTTCTTCCAACGCGTGTAGCAGACACTACGTCGTCATTACTTGATCTCGTGCTGACATCATCAGCTGATATTATATCACCGATAACGCACTTACCTGGCCTTAGTCACCATGATACATTACATTTTACAATCACGATATCAATACCGCTGAAACGTAAACGATTTAAACAAATAGACGATTATATAAAGGCTAACTCCTCTGCAATAAACAACGAACTTGATACGTTTGTACTCGGCCATCTCGATTGCTCTGCCGAGACAAATTGGCGCCTCTTTAAAGAAAAAAGCATCTGATCTAATAAATAGTTATATTCCAGTTCGACGTATATATTCAAATAGTAACACACCATGGTATAACAGACATCTGAACAGACTAAGTAACAAAAGGAAACGCCTATTTAGCATCGCTCAACGGTCACTAACTCCTGAACACTGGTTCTCATACAATTACACGGCCGCCACATTATTATCTAAGTTAAGGTCTGCGAAGCTTTCATAAAACAACGTTACTCTTGCCAAGCTACTGAACACTATCAGTAAGACATTCTGTAGTTCTATGAAAGGAGATAGCACTAGAAATATGACTTTACTTTCACCAACTGGTAATGCAATCGCCGACCACGCATGCGTTGATGGGCTAAATGAAACGTTCATACAGGCCTATTTGCCGTCTTCGCATCGTACTCCTCCTCCCGAAATACGACCTAAAGATACCCCCAGATGGGTCCCAATATCGTACATTTATTAGCAACGGTGTTAAGTCAATCATAACTAAATTAGAAACAAAATTGGCATGAGGTGTTGATAGAATTAACATTAAACTTTGACACAGTACTAGTGAGTATTGCTCTATAATTTGCGGATGGATTTTTTTCTCAGTGATTTAGATCAGCCCAATGACTATACATTCTAAAACTGGTAACATCATTCTACTTCATAAATGTGAATTCTAAATGTGGTGATATGCATGACCCTTCTAATAACAGGCCCATTAGTTCGACTTAAGTGCCCTGGAAGATAATGAAGCATATAATTTATTCTCATGTCATCAATATCTTGAATGTAACAATTACTTTACATCTAGCCAACATGGTTTTCGTAATACATTCTCCTGTGATACCCACCTTCGTTGCTTTACTAACGACCTGCATTCCAACTTGGACGCAGGATTTTTGACGGACTGTACATTTATTGATTTCGCTAAAGCATTTGACAAAGTACACCACCCATTACTGCTATCTAAACTCAGCACACTAAACAACGATACTAATGTACTTAATTGGATAAAAGCATTTCTAACAGCGCATGCAATTTGTAAACGCCGATTAAGTTAATTGAACTGTAATACCCGTCAAATGTGGCATTGCACAAGTGTCTGAATTTGGGCCTCAATTATTTATGATCTACGTTAACGATATACCTGATAACATTTTGTCTAAAAATTGTCTTTGTGCAGATGGTTGCCTAACATATCGCAAAATTACTAATGACGCTAATATTTTCTTTCTGCAGGATGATTTATACACACTCCATAACGGGGATATATAATGACACAAACTTAACATAAAGAAATGCAAATCGATGCGAATATCTCGTACTAATGAAGCTTGTGCTCCCTATTTGCTTGAAAATATTGCTTCAGCGAGCGTAAGAAACTACAAATATCTTGGCGTCCATACAACCTTTAACTTAGCCTGGAAGTACCGTATCGATTTTATAACGAGGAAGGCTAATCGCACACTTGGATATATTCGCCGAAACTTATCGCTCGCGCCCTTATCCCTCAAACAATTGTTATGCACGACATATGTTAGCCCACAGTTGGAATATTCATCATCAGTATGGGACCCACATCATGCCATCTCAAGTAACTGCCTTGAAAGCGTGCACAATCACTCTTTTCGGCTTGTACTAATTACTACCGTACGGCAAGCGTAGCACAAATGAAGACTACACTGAATCAACCTTCACTGTTAACCTCCAGGAAAGACTCTTGCCTATACTTATTTCATACGATTTGCTACCAGAACGCAGCGCTTCGGTGGGCATGGATTAATTCAGCACCATTCACCTCCTTACGTCTAGATCATTCCCATCAGGTACATGTGTCTCGTTCTAACACACTAACACATTCTCAATGATTTTTACCAAGAACATGCAAATAAAGGAACGGTCTTCCAGCATTTATTCTTAGTATCAGTAATCCTGTTGAATTCAGAGAGGAGGAGGAATAAACTTTTATTTTGGAAACAGTGTTCCGGAGTAAGCCCCGGTTCTACTCTCGGTGGGAGGTCTCCTTATTCCAGGAACCCTCTGGCCTTCGCTGCCTCCTTGGCCCTGGCGACGAGGCGTCGTTGTTGTTCCAGGTCCTCGGAGACGAGCTTGGCCTCCCACGTTTCTATGAGGTCTTCGCTTTGTCTGGCGTTGTAACAGTCTCTCGGTGAAGGCAATGCGTCTTTGTCTAGATGCCATGGGCATTCGATGATCAGGTGCGCTAAGGTGTCCGGTACGCCGCACATTGGACAGTGGTATCCTTGTAGCGTTGGGTACAGTCTATGCATGATGATTCCGTGGATGTAAGTATTACTTTGCAGTCTTCTGAGTATAGTGCTTTCTTCTTTGTTGAGCTTTGGGTGAGGTGGTGGGTACACCCTGCGTTCCAGCCTGTGATGTTGAAGGATCCCTGAGTACGTGATGGGTACGGTCTCTGCCTCCGCTGACTCAGACCGGGCGTCTCGAGAGTAGGAAGGGTTGGCCCGGCAGGTGTGGCCTCGGGCCGCGGCATGTGCCGCTTCGTTCCCCTCCAGCCCCTCGTGCCCAGGAAACCATGTCACGCAGGTGTAGGGGATCGGCGTACTGCGGTGCTTCAAGATCTTCAGTGCTTCTGTCGATACGCGACCCTTAGCGTAGTTCCTGACGGCTGCTTGAGAATCGGAGAAGATGACAGCTGCGTCCATGCACGTGGTAGTTGCTAGGGCGATCGCCGTCTCTTCTGCAGTCTCGGGGTTTTGAGCACGGACTGTGGCAGACGCTAGCTCTCTGCCCTGAGAATCTACGACGCTCAGGGCGTAAGCGTTTCTTTGCGGGTATTTGGCTGCGTCGGTGTATCTGGCGTCCGGATCTTGCCTGTGTCTTCGCCGTAGAGCATCCACTCGGGATTGTCTTCTTTCCTTGTGGTATGTGGGGTGCATGTTGCGTGGAATTGGGGCTATGGACAGGGATTCGCGGAGGTTTGAAGGAATTCTTTCTTTTCGGTCTGTGGTGGCTATAAAGGTTTCACCGTAGCTCAGCCGTTGCAGCACTGATCTTCCGGTGGGCGTGAGCTTCAGTCGTTCTAGTTGACTGGCTTTGTGAGCTTCAGCTAGTTCTTGCCAGGTGTTGTGTACGCCCATCTTGAGCAGTCTTGTAGTCGAAGCCGTAAATGGTAGGCCCAGGGCGATTTTGATGGCTTTCCGTATTTGAATGTTAATTTTTTCTACCTCTGGGTCATTCCATGCCAAACGTCCCGACCCCAAAAGTGACCATCGCTGAAATTCCTGAAAAAATTTGGGCTAGATGACTTTTGTGTTAATAAGGTTTCGCCAAAGTATTTTCGTCGAAAAAAAATTTGTGATCACGTGATCGCTCTTTCAAATTTCCGGGAAGAAGCAAAAGTTGGTTGGAGCTAATTTTTTTTTATTCAAGCCTGAAAGTAGGTACAATAATAAACTTTATTTTAGAACATTGTACTGGCATCCTTCTTTCATATTACATTATAACTGAATAAATTTTAGAATTTTCCGAATTTATTTGGCTCAGTAAAAAAGCAAAAAAAGTTGCGTTTTCAGACATTTCTTGCATAAACTGCGTTGACTTTTCAACAGCAATAATTTTTCTGACTTTTTGCCTTTTGCTATATTGTATGTTAAAAATGATTCCCAATTATTAAGAAATATATTTTTTGAGAAAAATACCTCCGAAGTTGGAAAAAAATGACTTTTTGGCGAGATTCAGGCCACATTTAAGCATTAAGGCCCTCCAGATAAAAATATGTCAGATAGGTCAATATACGCACCGGCCTCTTAGCTTGTGATATGGAAAGTTTCATTCGAGTAAATTTTGTTTGAAGCGAGAAATTATTTTTTGATGTCAGCAACCCATGTCATTAGTAGGCACTGCACACGTGCCACCGCTCTCCTTGTCGTCTCCGTATCGTCGTCTGCTTTCTCCTCCTTGTCTGCCGCCCAGCAGACGGCGGCTAGTATATATAACTACTGCAGATTAAAATTTTTGACGTTCTTTTGGTTTTTGCTCTTTCGGTGCTTAAGAAAACGCAAGGAAAACGGCTTTACATCCTTCTGGGGATGTTTGTTTACCCTTACCTCTGTATTCATGTGTTTCTCCGATGAAAATAGTGTGATCAGCTAACAGACGCACAAGGCGGCAGACGAGGCTTCCTGTGAGCGAATTTTAAGGGAATGCGTACAAACGTTGTCGCAACGAAGGAACATAGGAAAGAATATGGCACATAACTCGGTCCAACACCTTCAGAATGGATGCGAAATCCAAGCTTCAGTATCATGCCTTCCAGCATCAATTTCTTGCAATGCTAAAGGTAAGAAAATGTTTCGAGCATTGACTTGCGATTTGAAATCTTTGCGCAGTTCACCTAGAGCGCCTGAACTGAATCAGATTTTTCCACGAGAATGACAATTCAAGGCATCATCTAAAACGATGCTTGCTATATCAATTGCGCGATATTTTCGTGAACAGACTGGGGTTATCTAATCAGCCCATTTACAGTGCGGCATGTTTTGAGGTATGTCAGAAAAGCCAAAATCTTAGACAATGAGACCAACAGAATGCAGTGCAGCTAAAACGAGCTTATTTCTGGAGGCTTACTGGTACGCTTGGCACTATTTTTCAGGAAGCGAACTTCCGCCATGCTCTTTCGGCCCAAAGAACTGCCACAAGACAACTTACTGCAGTGAGCAGCGGCTGACAACTGTAGTTAGTTTGACTGACATAGATCAGCGTCTTCTTGCGCTGCGCTCAAAAAGAAGCCTGGGTGACGATGCGACCATTTGTATGCACCACAAACAACTTTACCTTCATCGATACACTTCTAAAGTCGCTTCGAAGTTGTGCTCAGACCCATTCTTTAGACATACGAAGCATTGCCGGGGGTCGACCGTCATCACACTGGCCGTTGTTGATGCCCACCCTTCTCTAGTCCTGTTTCCAGGAAATCGAATCTGTGAAGCTTGCAAGCGGAACTTGTATAGTACTCAAAGAATGGCAAATTTGGTGTTGCCAGAAGAACAACTCGATGTTCTGGTCGGAGGTAGTGAAAGTGAACCTGAATCAAGTGGTACAGGAACAGAAAAGGAGGCCTTAGAAAGAGGTGTTGGCAGCAGCGTAAAAAGGAAACTGCAGCGCGGAAGACAGACGCACGCTAAAAAGAAAGTGGAAACAATGAGAGAAAACGCGAAGGGAATAACGGCTACGTCCCCGGAAATGTGCCAACCATCGACCCTTGACAAACGCGAGGGCGCTGAACTCCTCCTGAATGATTATGTCTGCTTGATGCAAGACTTGAGAAACAAGTTTTCCCAAGAACATAGCCGAGAAAAAAAAATACAGTACCTCACTTTAGCCCCCCAATCTTGGTCTCGTGAAAGAATGATGGAGTTCTTTGGTGCATCGGAAAGACAAGTTCGCGAGGCAATGAAAGTCAAGTCTAACAGTGGGATTCTAGGCAGGCCGCAAACAAGACGTGGTCGTCCAGTTAGTGAGGAAGTGAAGTCATCGGTCAGAGCTTTCTACGAGGATGACTCTGTGTCTTATTGCCTACCAGGAAAAAAGGACACTCTGAAAGGCCATCAAAAGCGACTATTGTTGATGAACCTGAAGGAAATGCATGAAGAATGGAAGAAGACTTACAATTTAAAGTGTGGCTTTTCAACGTTCGCCGCTTTGCGTCCTCCCCAATGTGTTTTGGCTGGTGGAAGCGGCACACACACAGTGTGTGTCTGCATGAGCCATCAGAACTTTAAACTAATGCTTCATTCTAGTGGGCTCAAGGAGACAACTGAAGAGCTGCTGGCTACACTTGTATGTCGACTTGATAACCAAGATTGCATTTTCGGCAAATGCGCATCCTGCCCTGGCATAAAGCACGCTGAGAATCTGCTTCGACAAAGTCTTGCCCATGTCGCAGAGAGCGGAGACAACATCCTTGTCCGGCAATGGATAAGTGGAGTCCGCTGTAGACTCGAAACCATGGTTTTGACATCAGAAGAGTTTTCCGAAAAGTTCACAGACATGTTGAATCAACTTAAGATCCACCATTTTATCAGTAAGCAGCAAGCTCACTACTTTCGAGAACTGAAGTTTAATCTAAGCCAACACGAGGTCGTCATGGTGTTGGATTTCGCGGAAAATTACAGTTTTATACTTCAGGACGCACCACAGTCGTACCACTGGGTTAACACCCAAGCTACAATACATCCCGTAGTTGTCTATTTTCGGAAGGCGCAAAGCGACCCTGGAGAGGTTTCTGCGTGGTGTTTCGCTGTTATTTCTGACTGCCTGGAGCATGATACAGTCGCAGTACACACATTTCAGAGTGCAGTGCTCGAGGTAGTAAAACAATATCTGCCTGAAGTAAAAAAAATTCATTATTTCTCTGATGGAGCTTCATCACAATATAAGAACAAAAAGAACTTTTTGAATCTTTGCTACCATGAACAGGACTTTAATCTATCGGCAGAATGGAATTTCTTCGCCACTTCACACGGCAAAAGTGCATGCGATGGTGTCGGCGGCACACTCAAACGTCTGGCAGCAAGAGCAAGCTTGCAGCGGCCATATCACAGCCAGATTCAATCTCCAGAGGATCTGTTTGACTGGGCCAAAAGTAATATCAAGGGAATTACAGTAATGTGGGTACCTAATTGCAAAATGCAAGGAAAAAGAACAGAGCTTGGTTTGAGATTCAGCACAGCAACCGGTGTTAAAGGAACGCGATTATTCCACCACTTCAAACCAGTGACGGTTTCAACTCTTCGGGTTGGTATCACCTCATACTCAAATACCGAAGAAGTTGAAGTAAAGAAGCGGACATGAATACTATGGAGTCTTTCATTTGCCTGTAAAGGTTCATGTGTGAAGAGTTGAACATGAGTGAACGAAAAAACGGAAGGCAACCGACAAGTTTAATCAGGCTCTAATCTCCAGCTGTGAGCGTCTGTGGCCCGGTCAACAGCCGTCTTTATTCTGGTGCGGAACAGCAGAAAAGAAGCGGCCGTGTTGCCTCACGCTCTGCAGGAGGCAAAGTTAGCCATTAACTGTTATTGCAAGACACCCACATCGATGCCGTGTTCGCCAACCTGACAGCCCCGAGCCACAAAAATGACAAGAGGTGAACTGACAAAAGCAGGCCATTTACGATGTGTTTAGACTGACGTCAAGCGACATAGCCGACACAGTCAACGTTTTTTCGGCGAAGACCCGGAGTGCATATGTGAGCCCAAAAACTCTCTGGTGGCTCATACGCATCGTGCAGTGAGACTGAGCTCAGCAGTGCCTACTAATGACATGGATTGCAGACTTAAAAATTTTTTTTTCGCTTCAAACAAAATTTACTCGAATGAAACTTTCTATATCACAAGCTAAGAGGCCGGTGCGTATAGTGACCTATCTGACATATTTTTATCTGGAGGGCCTTCATGCTTAAATGTGGCCTGAATCTCGCCAAAAAGTCATTTTTTTCCAACTTCGGAGGTATTTTTCTCAAAAAATATATTTCTTAATAATTGGGAATTATTTTTAACATACAATATAGCAAAAGGCAAAAAGTCAGAAAAATTATTCCAGCTGAAAATTCAACGCAGTTTATGCAAGAAATGTCTGAAAACGCAACTTTTTTTGCTTTTTTACTGAGCCAACTAAATTCGGAAAATTCTAAAATTTATTCAATTATAATGTAATATGAAAGAAGGATGCCAGTACAATGTTCTAAAATAAAGTTTATTATTGTACCTACTTTCAAGCTTGAATAAAAAAAAATTACCTCCAACCAGCTTTTGCTTCTTCCCGAAAATTTCAAAGAGCGATCACGTGATCACAAATTTTTTTTCGACGAAAATGCTTTGGCGAAACCTTATTCACACAAAAGTCATCTAGCCCAAATTTTTTCAGGAACTTCAGCGATGGTCACTTTTGGGGTCGGGACGTTTGGCATGGAATGACCCCTCTACATTCTTCAGCGCGAGGTAGGGCGTGCCGTATGTTATTCGACTAGTGAGGAGTGCTTGCATCACGCGTAGAGTGTCTTGTTCTTTAAGTCCGCTTCTATGGCTTGCAACTCTCCTGACGAGATGCGTGAGCTGTGATAGCGTTCGCTGTAGTCGCGGGAGGGTGGCCGCCCCGGACCCGTCTTTGTGTATGTGTAGCCCTAGAACTCGTAGGGTTTCCACTTTTGGAATGGGCGTTCCATTGAGGGTGACGTTAGGATCGGGTTCATCGTACCCGGGTGGTCTGCCTCTCGTTCTTGACTTGAGGACGAGGTGTTCGGACTTCTCGGGAGCACAGCGGAGGCCGCATTTGTGCAAGTAGCTCTCGATGGTATCTACTGCTTCCTGTAGGCGTGTTTCTTGTGTTCCAGTGTTTGAAGCCCTTGTCCATAACGTGATATCGTCTGCATAGAAAGCGTGTCTTACGTCTGGTATCACGTCGAGGAGGCTGGGTAGTTTGATCATTGCGACGTTGAACAGCAACGGCGACATGACCGAACCCTGCGGGGTGCCTTTGCTCGGTAGTCGGAAGCTGTCGCTGCGCAGGTTGTATATTCCAACTGTGGCCGTGCGGCCCGTGAGGAAATTCCTGACATAGTCGTATGTCCGACAACCGCAGCCCAGGTCTTCGAGGTTGCAGAGGATAGCTTCGTGACTGAAGTTGTCAAAAGCTCCCTTTACGTCGATGGCTAAAATCGATGATTTGCTTCTGGTACTCAGGTGGTCAATGAGTTCTTCCTTGAGTAGAAGGAAGACATCTTGCGTTGACAGGTTCTGCCTGAAACCGAACATAGTGTTTGGAAAATATCCGTTGTCTTCGAGGTACGAGGTTAGCCGGTTGTGAATCATGTGCTCGAAAAGTTTCCCTACGCACGAGGTAAGGGAAATTGGGCGCAAATTCTCGATGCTGAGCTGTTTATTTGGTTTGGGGATCATGCTAATCTCCGAGTGCTTCCAGGCAGCCGGTAGCTCTCCTTTCTCCCAGCATGCATTGAAGTACTGGAGCAGGGCTGCGGTAGCCTGCTGCGGAAGGTTCCGAAGATGCTTGTTCACGATCCGATCTTTGCCCGGGCTGGTGTTTCTGATGAGCGTCGATAGTGCTGCAGAAAGTTCAGCATGCGTGAAGGGTTGGTCAAGGTCGGGGTTTGGTTTCCCACCGTAAGCTTTGTCATGTGCCGTCGTATTAACGGGTGGGTCACTGCACAGCTTCTTCTGAATTTCTCGGAGGAGGTTCTCTTCCGATCCGGCGTGGTTGTGCACGAGCCTACAGAGGTTCTGTCGCTGCTGCGTCTTCGTAGGGCCGTTGTCGAGAAGGGCGCGCAGGAGATGCCACGTCCTCTTTGTGCTCAGGGTTCCCTGGAGTTTGTCGCAAAATGCGTGCCAGTTCTGTCTTCCTAATCTCTCCGCGTATGCCTGTGCTTGCTCGGTGAGGAGGGCAATTCGCTTCTTTAATTTCTTGTTTAACTTCTGTCTCTTCCACCTCTTGAGGAGAGCTCTTCTGGCTTCCCAGAGGTGGAGGAGGTGCGTGTCGACGGCTGGCACTACTTCATTCAGCTGTATTGTTTTCGTGTGGCGTTCTGCTGTGTCGAGGACTTTCTTCAGCCAGTCATCTATGTTCTCGATGGTGGTCTCGACATTTAGCACATCTCTGAATGACTTCCACTTCGTTACCCGGGCCGTTCCAAGCCTAGCGGGCTTGCGAGTGTGAGCCACGGTTAGTTGGAGGATGTGGTGATCGCTGCCCAGGGTTTCTGGGAGTCGACTCCATTCTGCCGAGGGCATGTTTAGCGTGAAAGTGAGATCCGGGTTTGTGTCTCTGGAGACACTATTACCTATCCTCGTTGTTTGGAGTGGGTCATTCCATATGGTGAGTCTGTGAATTCAGAGATGCTTTAGTTAACTACATCTAAATCATGAAACTTGTGGTTAATGTATTATGTGACTTTTTATTGTATAAATACGATATCTGCCACCTAACTAGGTTTGCATTGATTTATCATTCCTGACTTGTGTATTGAAAAGTGCGTAATCAGATTTCTATTGGGAAGTACCATAATTTTTATTGTTTATTATGATGTGTAAATTAGTGCCCTAGCATACTTTTTCATTGTTACTTATACTGTGCCTTTCCTGTATAAGCTCATTTCTAACTTCCTTTATGCAGCCTCTCCCTTCTATAATGTATACTTACTCTGAGGGTATTGTAAATAAATGAATAAATAAATAAATAAATAAATAAAAAATCAGAAAGAACTTGTCGATACTCTAGATGAACAGTAGACATGTCTGGCTACGGATGGAAAGCCTACGTTCCACACACACCCAGATTCGTTTAGGGCCATTGATATTGTGATATATTGAAATGACATTACGGCCTCATTGACGATGGCTACCGACCGCACGGGTACAACCTTACGGTCCATATAAACTTTGTTGGCTTGAATATTAGTAATCGAAGTGATTCCCCTATCAACGGCTGGGATACGTACACGAAAACCTCGATGAATTTTTCGGTGACCTTCTTGTGAACAAGATACAAAGCAAGAAAGGTGCTAAAGCACTGGGTAAATCGCAAGATCATTCTCCTGCTCTGGATTTGAAGTTGATGAATCTTTTGCTGTCTGACTAAGAGCAGAGCGCTAGATGGTCAAAAAGGGAGACTCTTCTCTCAAGATGACCTTTAATGGGATGGACTTTGTTATTCGTAGGCACGCAAACAAACTGAGCAGAGCTCAACTGGCACTATTTTGCTCTAGCCTATCTGTATTCAAGCCTTTGGCACGAGTCCAAGGCGTTATTAACAACTTTGATAGAAACCGACGACTACACAGACCATGTGACTCCCTGGCCCCAAAACAGGGCAAGACGCTGCAGGCGCTAGCGGAAAACTTTCCTCATCCTTACTCTCTTGGCCGGACAATCAGCACCACGTCCATGTGCATGCTCCGTCTTCGTCACTAGTGGATGCGGCATTTACAAGAGATGGCGAAAGCGCTGAGCAGCTTACAGTGAAGATGTGATGTAGCCCTGATCGAATCTGCAATCAAATGCTCATAGATTTTCCAACTGAACGAAGGCAGGAGCTGCAAAAATATTTCATTGCCATGTGGAACTCGGCAAATGTTCCACAGGTAGTCCGCGTATTATGGGTAGCACCTGTGTTCAAACAGAAAAGCACTGCGGAACTTCAATCGTCTTGCCCCGTTTCGCTGACTCCTTGCTTTCGAAAGGTTGTAAAGAAACGGGTGTGCTCAAATTTAGCATGGTATGCTGTTCGCAAACGAAAACTGTTATCGAACATGACTGGTTTTTGGCGGTGGCTGTGTGTGCAAGATAGCATTACAATCTGTTTCGCCACATTAAACTTAACAGGGGTAATGACCTGTCGAACCTTACAGTCTGTGGGGATATTTACGAGGCACACATTTCTACAATTCAGACAGCAAATCCCAAACAGTTGCCAGTTATAGAGGTAAGACCTTGCGTTTCATCCAAGCTTTCCTTTGCAATCGTGTCAGTCAAGTCTTATTAGGGAATATGCTAAGGGAAGAGAGAGTCATTTCCTGTTGAGTGACACAGGGGAGCGTTCTGTCCCCTGTATTTCTTTATTTTATCTTAATACCCACATCGCTATTGACTAGCATTATTGGGGGGGGGGGGGGAGGCGTTAATATGAAAAGGTAGAGTAAATACCACTGCGTGATGGTGGCAAAAACATCAGGGTAAGAAAAACAATAAAAATCCTATACACAAAAGTGTCACAAACATAAAGAAAATGACTCATGTGATGTCATGGACACTAGCCCTTCAGGTAATTTGTTCCAGCTGGAAATTGTTTAGGGAAAACAGACATTTTAAGGACGCCAATCCGGCACCTGTTTTCTTTAACTTTGAACGAATAGCCTCTTTGTACGGACACATAATCAGGGCTATATATATATATATATATATATATATATATATATATATATATATATATATATATATATATATATATATATATATATATATATATATATAGGGCGCGTGGTCAATTCCAGTTCCTGCATGTAATATATTGTGAAACAATTTTAACAGCAGAACTTCGCTACGTTTTACAAGTGCGTCTCGGCGCAAAGTGTTTTTCGCACTCCGCACGCTGAAATACCTTTCATAGTTATTAAAAACAAAACGAACAGCTACGTTTTTAATTCCTTCTAAATTTTGAATGTCAAGCACAGATTTCGGGTTCCAGACTGTGCAAGCATACTGAACTACGCCTATATTATTTGATATATTCAACAGTTCTTTGTTCTTTATAAGTGCTTGACGTTAGGAAGCAGCAAGCCCAAAACGCGGCTGGCGTTGGCAGTAACGAAATCGACATGGTGGTGCCAAGACGTTACACTAGTCAAAATACAGCAAGATATTGAATTTCCTATACTAACAGCAGTTTGGTACTGTTATTCTTTTGCGTGAAATCATGAGGAGTCTTTTTTTATTCAAACACCCCATATATACAGGCTTTTATAATTTAATGCATTGTCCCAAGCTCGCACATTATTCGGCTACTGTACACAAGTCCTGCTGAAATGCGCCGCCGTCACCTCGACTGTTGATAATTTTATACATTAAACAATCATCCCCGAACAGAGGCATGCATGAACAGATACCTGTATTGCCGATGGCTGATTAGTCAATATTAAATCCAAAACATTATTGCTAGCATTGGCTGCAGCACTACTTGGGATAAACAGAACGAATTGGAGAGAGCATTTCGTTGCCTAATGCAACAGTTGCTCGACACGAACTCTCTCTTAGCACCAGTTTATTTCAAGAATGTTGGAATCTTCTTCAATAAGTAAACATTATGTTTGAAGAGTTTCAATCATGCCAGTTAGGTCACTCAAAACATGAAACCGGCTTCCAGGTGACCTGTTAAATGAACATACGGGTAGTGATTTAACCAATTAGAAGTTGAATTTGAGGCCATACAATGCCACTTATCCCTACATCACTTTCGATCCTATGAGAGCTAACCAAGAGGTCTACAAGAATAAAGACACCTCCCCCAATACCGTCGTGATCATTTCGATAGCTGACGTGCTTGCTGGGAAAAACTTCGCTATCCATGATACTACCATCCAGCCGCGCTTCCCTTCTAGTCACAACCGACAGTTTTGTCATGGCGATTAGACCGCGCAGTCCCTCTGCTTTATTAACATTTCTGCAATTTAGAACCAGAAATACCAAAACAGAGCGTTTCGGTTTTATCTGTCAAGTATCTTGAACAAGCTGGCCCCGTGATTCGTTAGCTATGTATTTGTCGCTATTCAAGTGAAGTACGTTGTATTACAGATGAGCTTTACTATTGGTGCCCTTGTAAGTTTCACCATAATCACACAATATTTTCCTTTTTTTTCGTGCTGGCTAAGAGAATTTCCCTGAAATGCTAGTGGAACTTCCTCTTAACTTTCTCGTATTTTACAGAATACCGTCTTTGTCTTTGAATGAACTAAAATTAAGAATTATTGATTGAGTTCTTTCTGAACTGAACCATGGGAGACGATGGGCCCTTTAGATTCCAGTGTCTTTTCCCAGACTAGACTTGCGCAATTGTAGGATATTTTTTTCAGAAGTCGTATGTGGCTCGTGTGCTTCCAAGTCGTCAATGCCATAGAAGAGCAGATTGCACCGCCTAGATAAATTTTCAAAATTATTCACTTTGTTCATCAGAGTTTGCCACCCTGACCACTGCTTTCGACTACTCACTCTGCACTTCTCAGCAATGGTCCGCATTTCCTCGAGACTTGCAATCTTTGATTCCAAATTACCTACGGGTGTTTACATTTAGATCGAACATAGCCGTTTTGTTTTCATCCTGATATTGCTTTATTGTTGGAAGTTATTTTGTTCCCTCCTTTCTGGCCTTTAAAAAGCTGCTGCAGGGCGGCTTTGTTAATACCTGGGCTAATTTCTACGTTTGCGCAGGCAATAAGAAGTAAAAGGTAAAACGCATCTCGCTGCAGAAAAGAAAACCGGTACTTTCCGCTCAACATGGGCCTGTGAGCTGCAAAATGAGAAGCAACACACGCATACAGTAAAGGAGGTTGAACCGGCAAATTGTACACGAAACACGCATCGTTGAAATGCGTGTAGCTAATCTGCGCGAAAAGCAGTAACCGAGTGAGCGGTAACACCATTTAGGTATCGCCGGTTCCGCGCCTCAAAGACGAAATGATGATTTCCGTCCTTTGTAGAATGTAGTGGCATGGGCTGTAAATTCATGGTCGTTTGACTGGCTCTGCACATTGTCCAAAAGCAGTTGCAAGGCACGCTCCCTCGATAAATTGCAGACATAACAGTCGCGCCAAAAAAAAAAAACACACACACACACAAAAGAAACACTGACAGACTGTGTGTGCTTCTTGGCGCTGTTGTTATGCCTGCGATAAGTCACTAACTCCCCCAAGAACTCGTTTTACTGAAGGATATCCCACGATGAAGTTGTCCGTAGTTGAAACAGCTCAATGTTTGAAAAACAAAACAGCGTCCAGAGTTGACAAATCATGAAACGCAAATAATTCCTTGCCGTGAAAGCAGGGACTTCTATTACCAGCGATGAACACCTAGACGAAAAGCAGTAAATTCGTGAGCGGCAACTCCATTTCGCTATAGCCTGTTCCACGCCCTCTTCAACGTCACCTTAGGCGGCTTGTCACAAGTATTAGGCTGCCGAACTTCAGTCAAAATGTCGATATCTATTCATGACATATGTGCCTGCGTGTCAAAGTTTCAGAACAAAGGTCCAGCACAGATAAGCCAGGGGGCTATTTCATCACTTGCGGTCTGCCTTTCAAACGCTGGCCTCCCTTCTTCAGCAGCAAAGCCATCTTTGACACTTTATTTCTGGGAAAAGTCTGCGACCAACACGACTATAGCCTAATATGGCAAGTATTCCTATGCGAAAAGATACGAGATCGTTTACGACAGCAAAATTATGCGTGGGCGAGCAGTGGACTACCTTGCTGCGTCTAAATGCATCGCAGGCGTATATTGGGACAATAATCCCACTTTTTGTCAAAGCTGCACTCGGTTTCTGTAGTAAGCAGAGGTTTATACAAACTGCCGCTGACGGCACTATTAGAAAGACAATTACATCGCCTGGACATTAACCACAGGACATGCCTTCGTTTATATCCAGGCGTTCCTATATAAGCATCAAGCAGAAAAATAATGAATGAAGCGGAGTCTCTATCTCTTCGAGTTCAAGCCTGTCACGCCATACTGCAACAATTCCTTTGGTTGAGTTAGTCTACCAGGGGAATAACCTTGCTTCGAATAAACTGTACTCGACCTCAATCCCATTTCTAGTGTAATACACTTCACGTCTCTAGCTTTCAACAACTTAAGCAAAGTCAGTGAGTTGACCCGCCCTGTATGCTTGAAATGGTTAGTGTGCTGTTCCTCCGCTACTTCCGAAACAATCATCAGTCCCTACTGAGCCGGATCTGTCGCAGGTGCTGGAACATTGAAAACTAACATACTAGAGTCACTTGCCAGTTTCTACAGATGGGTTGGTCAGCATATGAATCGAAAGTTGCGCTGCTGCATTTGTGATTCCAATAAAGTTCCAACTTGGACCGGTTGGTACACAAATGAGTTACACCGCAAAGAATGGTATGTGCAAGCTGAGATAGACGAAGCGCTGATTCGCTTGATCCGGATCCTCGCATAGAACTGGGCTGGACAAGTAGAGAGCATAGTTTAATCTAAGGTGGCAGTGGGAGCCGCTATAAGTACCGCACTGAGAAAACTGTAGAGATGGGGCCCTATAACGCAAAACTATTCCAATATGTTTTTATTCCAGTCTCCTGAAGTCAAATTTGCGTAATCGCCGATGCAAGCATCATGCGGTCACCTGCAGGGTTGTCTCAACAGACCAATCAAACGCTCTCCTCGTTCATAGGAGGTCATTTTTGTTTGCTTGAAAAACGAATAATATTGCCTACACTGAGCGGCTTGTCTTATCTAATTGGCTCACAAGAGGCGAGGAGTACGCTTAAGTGGAGAGGAATTCGATGGGGCCACTGAAAATCGATACCCGGATGAAGAGGGTGGGGCCGGCGTCTGTGATTGGTCCGCTTTCGCTTACTTAGCTTTCGGTGGTTCGTCGACAATCGCGGCGGCATGCAACGGCAGCTTAAGAATGACGCTAAAACGCATTCTCAGCAAAGAAGAGTTGGCAGAACAAGGTCGTAAGCGTGCCGAAAGTGCTCGAAAACATTGCGGGGCCACGCAATAAGCTTTATTATACGCAAATAAACCCATGCTCTTCGGCCGGTGCGAGTATCCAGTGCCTGACCGATCGGCGGCAGCAATCTTTTATTCCTTTCGGAGCTGGGCAGCCTGCGGCTATTCAGAAGAAAATTCAGTTTTGTTCGGCATATTAATGCACCTTTAACGCGTACACGTCCCTTTGACGCAGTGAGTTTTTGCGGTTTTGTGACATCGCGTAACAGGCAGGTGAAGTGGGTGCAGCCCGAAAACTTTTGACTAATAGCCGAGGGCTAATGGCGAAAAGGCGTCGAATCAGAAATAACCATCTTTCTTTTGTTCGGTTAAATCATGCATAATCAATGTGTACAAGTCATATCGGATGGGGAGCTATAACGGTTTTCGGGACGTCTCTTGACCGACAGGTGAAGTGGGGGTGGTCCAAAAAAGTTTTTGACCAATAGCGGAGGGCTGATTGCAGAATTGGAATAGAAAAGTTGGGAATAGTTTTACGTTATAGCGCCCATGCACTGCGGAAAGTGTACTCGTTCTCCGTGACTGAAAGTGCGCACTTTATCTGTCGCGAGATATGTAGTCCAACAAATTCAGACAACACTCTCGACACTTTTTAAAAGACCTCAAAAACAAGCATATACAGGGAAATTTCAATATACCTTTTAACTTCTAGGAATTCCAACAGATGGAACATTTTAATCTATTGCACATGCAGCGTTATGAAGCCCCCCAAAAGTGAGCGTATAAAGAATTTTCCAACTAATAAAGAACCCAGTCACCATTTTTCTTTAAATTGTGGATGACGTCTCATAAGCCCTGCCAAATGAAGGGATTAACGCGTTCGGTAGCTACGCTGCTAAAGAGTTCTAGAATAGGGGCGCCATACCTTTGGGGCCCCAAAGAAATAGTGTCGAAGCCAATGCACATGCACAAGACACGAACTGCGTTTGGGTTTTGCATTGGGCACCGTATTTCACTGATTTAGCGGGAGCCCAAAAATTCCCCCAGAAGATTTGCGTGAACAAACATGGCAGCAGCCATCGAAGCAACGGTTCTAACCCTAGCATCAAACTGGGCACGATTCGCGGTAGTGCGTGAAGTTCGCAAGCTAGGAGAAGTGACTGCGGTTATCGCTTTCTCTCAACTAGCGTGTGGTATGAAGATTTATTCACTAAACGCCGCTGATTTCGATTGTGGATTTCATGGCTCGTAGGCCTAACACGGCTTAGCTTGACAGGTGAAGGCACATAAAGTTGCTTCCTCAAAACTAAGCGCCATTAATTGTTTTCTGCTAATAGAATCACCTCTAAACTGTAATTAAACGCTAAAATACGAAAGTAAGCATTACTATTCTTATCAAACAATGGTGTATTTTATTTAATTATTTATAGTAGCTTCTCTTTGACGCCTTAGTGGCGCTGTCAGCGCAAGATGTACTCAGCAAACACAAAGCGCTATTATAAAGCTCTTCACTCCGGAGTGCCCCAACGCTAACAGTCGCAAAGCTCTTTGGGGCCGCAAACTATTGGGGCACCTATTCTAACACTCTCTACTGTTTAGAATCAGAAGATCTACGGTGTAGACGGCAGTTTGGACATTTAGGACTGGCAGAACGTCTTACCCCCTCAGCAGGAACAATAGAGACATTTCCGAAGTGAATGAGGGTAGCTGTAGGGGCTTGTTAGTACGGCATATCTTATTTTGTTGTAGCGCAAGCTGAACAAGGACAACAGAAAGCCACATCTGACACACACAGTCCTGTTGGCCTTCTTCAGCTTGCGCTACAACAAAATAAGTTATGCCGACGTGGTTCATTTCGTATGGTCTTCTTGAGGATACAGTGCGTTGAGCTAAAAAAGTTAGCGCCACTATCCCACATGAACGCGGGTTTAGATGAAGAGTAGGGGTGTTATGCACTTGTTGTGCATTGCGTATGGAATGTTTTAAGAAAAATTCGATTGTGTGAAAGTGTGGCGGAATTTTTAAGGCTTATATTTAATTTTGTATGCTTTATATCCGTTTTTCGAATTGTATAAAACGTAAACTGCCATTAGTAAAGATGGAGGTACTGTAAGAAAACGCAGTCATTTTATGTCAAGAAATTTTGTAATGTACTCTTTACACTATTCATTTTCCCTTCGCCTTCAATTTCTGGAATATCCTGGGCACGCCAAGCCCGCGCCTTTTGCGGGCCTTGTGGAGCTTGCGCCCGGCGCTTGGCGACGACTTCGAGGTTGGTCAAGTTTAGCTCGGTTTACCACTACTTGCGTCGCTGCTGCGTCCTTCTTGCTCGGCGTGCCATCACGAGACAAACCGGGGAAGTCCATACCGCACAGAGAACCCGTAGCGACGGCCAGAGGAGGTGAACAAAGCGCGCCTCCGCCTACCCTCCTCCTCCGCGAAGCTTCGCCCCTGTTTTACCTTTATCGCTTCGCTCAACGCAACCTAGACCTTCCTTTATGTGGCGGTGCTTTGCCGGGCGCTCAGCCCACTCCTCCGTACTTTCCCTGGCGCACGATTCCCCTCTCCACCTCCAAGCGCCTTCGTTCTCCGGCGCTCGTTTCCATCGCGGCGCCATCATAATCTCCCCTATTTCCCAGACGGGTCATGCACGCTTGCGCGTAAAAAAACAAAGCACACAGGAGCGTGGAGATAGCGTGGGCCTGGCGGTCTGAAGCTCGACCAGCATAGAGGAGCCCAGGCTGAGATTCGAGGCAATCCACGGAACGAGTAACAAATAACCTTTAATTACATCCTTACGGAACGGGCAGCTCTGCAAGCTTCCTGACCGAGAGCTACAGAAACGGCCGCTTGTGGTCAAGTGTGCTGCAATCTGAAGTCTATTGGCGACAGCGTCCTTTATTTGGTCGGCAATGCCCTGGCGCAGCAGAAGGAGAGAGCGAATATGGCCACGCTTTCGGCCGCCGCTCAGTACATGGAAGCCAATTCAACGTTTCTGCAAACGGCACAGGCCCAGCAGAGGGAAAGGCGCTGACACACCCATGCACACACAGGCACCGCCGGCGTTTCCCTCACCAAAGAGAAGAAAGAGGCACACCTCAAGCTTAGCCGTCCCGCTCGATGAAGGGAGACAGCACTGGCGAACCTACGCCGCTATCAGGATGGAGGCCAGAATACACACACAAAGGCTAACGTGTTTTCGCCGTTGCGGCCTCCTAGGTGTCTATCAACGCTTGCGGCCGGGACGCGCAATTCACGCGTCGGGACCCTCGATATGGCTTCGGCAGAGTGACACAAATAGTTCAGCACGCAGGACAGCCGCAAAAGACTGCCCCAGGGGACAGCATTCACTGTCCACAGGGATTGCACTGGTGGTCGTAGCCGCAGACGGTTGTCCCATAGCTTGTGTCTGCTAGACATATCGCAATTGGTTTCCAGCAGAACGTTGTGACACGGACAGGAAGAGACGACGACACACGCTGGACTATCAACGGAATGTTCATTATTGATTTCTTACACTTTTTACAGCGCAGCACAGCCAATGCTTCTTTTTTTTGTCATGCCGATTATGCAACTCCTTAGGTTGAAATGTCTTCTTTGGGCAAGCAGTCAGTTCCTTTTTCTGCTAGTAGTATTCATGGTGTACTGATGCAGGATTTACAGCTTCTGCTAATTGCCATGACGTCTAAAACATCATGCGTAAGCTTTTCTTTACTTTTCCTTAAAACTTTCATCTCGTGAAATTGAACGTGCAATGGTGCTGGCGATAATGAAAAGCGAGATGCCCAGTGGAGATTCCTTCCAAAGATGCTGCATGCTGTTAAGAACGGCCCGCTGAGATGCAAGTTTTTCCAGCCAGTTGCGACAGCAGCGGCAACCTTTTCTCGGAACCCCACCGTTACGCTCTAGCCTCGTCGCCATTGTGACTAAACGCGCTCGGCGGACCAACTATTGTTACTGAGCCGCCACCGCCAACCGGGTCGGCCGCGAGCGAGGAAGTGCCCGCGGGAACGTCTACTGATGCCTCTTCCGACGCGCCGTTCGAGACGCAAGACAATGGGCTACCTGGCCGCGCTGCGGGGGTCAGCTCCGAGTTCTACGAAGTCCGGCTGACCTCGGTTGGGGACCGTGAACCTCGCGCAAGAAAGTGTGCGTGTGTAAACCGTCCAGCAGAGAGACGACTTGTTTACGATGACTGGATGGCCGTTTCCGTCACCTGGATATCGGGGGAGGACCAAGTGTTTATAAACCGCTGTTGTGCGGATGCTCAGGACATTTTCTCAAGCAGTCATGTTAGACTGATACGCTTTCTCGAGCAGTCATGCTAGACTGATGTACTTTCTCTCGCAGTCATGCTAGACTGATGAACTGCATGTAGATACTGTAAATAAACCCATATTCCTCGTTCTCGTTGAGAAGCAGTCCTTCCCTTCATCAACGTCCTCAGCGTGGATAAGTTGGACGACGGCATGGGCCAGCTACCTTCTAATTCATGCCGGACAACAATCTCGACAACGGGTTACGAGCGATGGGATTGAGCCCCCATGCCTAACAGCTGGCTGACAGCGGTGAGATGGACTTTGCGACGTGGTGCTGTGTCTGCGGTGAGTGCTTGGTTCTTGCTTTGACTCTCTAGGCTTCATTTTCTGGTTGTTCTGTTTAGAGCAGTAGGGAAGCTAGATTGTTGAGTGGCAGCTAGGTTGTGTTTTCCTAGCTAGATTTAGCGAGCAGGGTCAAGGCAGTAACGCAGCAATCATGGAGTTAAGGAGACTGCTGAGAGACGAATTGTTGATTGTTGGTGAGGAACTGGGCCTAGATGTACGCAAGGAAATGCTATAAGCGGAATTATTGGAGCTAATTTGCGAACAGACTAGTGAGGAAGAAATTGAAGTGGGATTGGAATTTCTGAAAGAAGAGAGAAATGGGAAAGACAGAGAGAAGAACGGGACACAGAGAGAGAGGAACGCGATAAAGATCGCGAGTTAAAAAAAATGCAACTTGAACTCGAAAGCAAACGTTTGGAGTTGTCTCAAGGAAGTGAAGGGGCTCTGGGACGATCACATGAGGCAGAATCATACCGCATGAGCAGGCTATTAACGCCATTTGAGGTCGCGACCGACATAGGCTTGTTCCTAAGCAATTTCGAAAGGACTTGCGAGAAGATGAACTTCGGCCCGAGTACATGGCCACAGCGGTCGCTGTCTATGTTGCCATGTGAAGCGGCGGAAGTAATTGCCAGACTCAGTGCACAGGATGCACATTATTATGCGAAAGTTAAGGCTAGTCTCCTGAAGAAATACCGCCTTTCAGCCGAAGCTTTTCGGCAAAAAGGTTTAGGAGGAGAGGCATGAAAGATAGCGAGGGGTATTCGGAATTTGCATACGGCTTAAAGGCCAACCTAGTCGAGTGGCTGAAAACCGCGGAAGCGTACGACAGTAGAGACACGATCATTGAATGCATGTGTCTAAAGCAATTTTACAAAAGCGTCCCCCAAGCTGTGAAACTGTGGGTGCAAGACAGAGGGAATGTAAACACTGTGGAAAGGGCGGCTGAATTAGGCGAACAGTACGCGCAACGCGTAGAAAGTTGAACGCCGAGGACGGAAATTGGGACGGTCGAAATGGACCGCGGAAACCATTTGCGATCAAAAAGGGTTCGCAGACTAGACGATCGGAGCCTGTAGACGTGGAGTAAAAGCCCGAAGAAAAGAGCGAGGAGAAACTTAACGGGGAAACTGCACAAAAAGAACAGAAAAGAAAATTCGAATCTTTTAGGCCGATCTGCTGCTATAAATGCCACAAACTGGGACATATAGCGGTAAAGTGCGGGAAGCCTAGCGTAGTTTTCACCTTCGTGGAGGAAAAAGACAAGAATATTGAAGTTTTAAGCCCATATCTTCACGACCTGCAAATTAATGGTAAACCATGCCGGGTGCTGCGAGACAGTGCCACCACGATGGACATTGTCCACCCGTCTTACTTGACGGTAAGTGACTTTACTGGAGAAGTAGCATGAATCAAGCCCATGGCCAAAGTGAAAATCAGTGGACCATTCGGGGAGCTAGTGACTGAGGCTGCAGTTTCCACATTTTTGTCGCTGCAGTACCCTTACATTTTTTCGAATCGTTCGAATAAGTTACTGCCTGAAAAAGGGCTTAAACTGGGAGAGGGCGTAGTACAGGCACTGACGCGATGCCAAGCTCGTAAAATCACGTCGCCTTCGGCTGAAAATGCGCAAGCTGCTCCAGCGGAAGCAGCAAAAGAGATAACTTCAATACCCGAATCCGAGCTAGGCCCGAGGGAGAAATACACAGTTGAGGAAAGCCTGCCAGCTGACCAGCTCAATGAGAGCGTATCGCCAGGGTGTCAAAGTTCACCGCTGCAGGAAGAGCCCGCTGATGCACTCGCAAGCGAGACAGGGTCATTGTTATCACCTGCTTCAAAGACCTTTCATCAGCTCTTACGTGTGGACAGAGAGTCACTGGCAGCCGAGCAAAAGAGTGATGACAGATTACGTAAATTACACCACATCGCAAAAGCATCTAAGAAGGCACTGCTAGGCGTAACGTGACGATACATGAGAGAGGAGGATTGTTGTATCGGCACTACAGAGATCGAAAGGGTAGGATTTTAGATCAGTTAGTCGTACCTACTAAGTACAGGGAGGACCTATTGAGTCTCTGTCATGGAAATGGGTGGGCCGGCAACCTAGGCATCAACAAATCAAAGGAAAGATTGCTTATGGAATACTATTGGCCTGGCTGTTTAAAAGACGCAGAAAACTTTGTAAGATTAAGATTATGCGACGCCTGCCAGCGCTCGGGTAAACCAGGATAGACATGGAAAGCTCCACTAAAGGTAGAGCCCTTAATAAGCGAACCTTTCAGACGACTTGTGATAGACGCGGTAGGCCCCCTACCAAAAACGAAATCGGGTTACAGGTACTTATTTATCATGCTGTGTCTGGCTACAAAGTTTCCAGAAGCAATCCCTTTGAAAGAGCTCAGCTCGACCGAAGTAGTAGACGCGTTTTTGACAGTGTTTGCACGAGTTGAGTTTCCAGCTGAAATTCAGGCGGTTCAAGGGTCAGTATTCACCAGCGCACTGACTTCCACATTCTTGCAAAAGTGCTGGGTGAACTTAATACACAGTTCCGTCTATCACCCTCAGTCAAACAGTGTAGAGAGGTGGCATTCAGTGCTTAAGCGAGTTTTGCGTGCACTCTGTTACGAGCACAAGGAGGACTGGGAGAACTGTCTGCCGGCAAATTTGTTTGCTTTGCGAACGGTTCCACATGAGGCTACAGCGTTCTCGCCAGCAGAACTAATGTATAGGAGGACACTCCGTTCTCCACTGAGAATGTTAAGAGAGATGTGGGAAGAAAGAGGAGAGAGTCCAACAGTGGTTGAATACGTGCTAAATTTGCTGGAACGACTAAGCGCCACCCAAGAACTAGTCGAAAAGAACATGGGAGTAGCTCAAAAGAACGCGAAATTCTATTACGACAAGTATGCGAGGCTTCGTACGTTTAACGCCGGAGACCAGGTAATGATCCTCAAACCTTCAAGAAAGAACAAGCTTGAAGTTCACTGGCACGGGCCCGTTAAAGTGTTGCACAAGCTTTCAGATACTATGCTCTGAAAATGCCCGGTCGCAGGAAGGACGTGAGGATATATCACTGCAATTTGATGAAGCCGTATATAGAGCGGAGCGGAGTCGTTAACTATACCATCCAAGAGCAGGATGGCACTAGTACGACGTTTAAGGAGTATAGGGCGACCCCCAACTCGGAAATTGGCCAAGAAGAAGTAGTAAAACATTTGGTAAGCTCGCACGCTCTAAGACCCGAGCAGCTAGAGGAGCTAAAAGGGGTGTTAGGGGAATATATCGACAGGTTCAGCGATCGGCCAGGTAGAACCGAAATAGTAACGCATGAAATAGAGCTGACATCAACCGAACCCGTAAGATCAAAGCCTTACAGGGTGTCTCCAAGACAGAGAGAAATTATGGAGGCAGAGATTCAGCGCATGCTAGAGTTGGGAGTTATTGAGCCCACTGAGAGTGACTACACGTCACCGCTAATACTGGTAGAAACCCCTAACAAGGACTCTCATCCGTGTGTTACTACAGGAAGTTAAATGCCATCACTAGGGATTAGCTGTATCCGATACCCAACATTGAGGAACGAATTGAAAAAGTTAGCGGAGCTAAATAGATCTATACTATAGATCTATAGATCTCGTGCGGGGGTACTGGCAAGTTCCCCTTTCAGAAAGTGCCAGCCGCCATGCCGCGTTCATCTCACCTGTAGGCACTTTTCGCCCTCTCGCACTCAGCTTCGGGCTGAAGAACGCGCCGTTTAGCTTCTCTAAGTTAATGGATATTGTCCTAAAAGACTTGCTGGAGTTCGCCTTGCCATATCTTGATGATGTAGCAATTTTTTTCGGACAGCTGGGAACAACACGTATTGCACCTCAAACAGGTGTCCTCACGGTTGAGGGAAGCCGGCTTAACGATGAAAGCGGAAAAGTGTAGATTTGGTTGCTCACAGGTTACTTATCTAAGCCATGTTGTCGGCCAGGGCACGAGACATCCGACCGAGCTGAAAATAGCTACGATTGGAGAATTTTCTCAGCCGCACACGAAAACAGACCTTGTGGGGTACTATCAACGGTTCATTCCGAATTACTCGCAAATGGCAAGTCCATGAACGGACGCCCTCCGAAAGGGAGCACCGAATAGCGTACACTGGGATAAAGACAAAGAGAACGCTTTCCAAAGTTGGAAAATGCTATTGGTTTTTCGTCCTGTGCTTCGCGTGCCAGACTACAAAAGGGAATTCATAGTTCAATGCGACGCAAGCGAGAGAGGTATGGGCGTGGTACTTAGTCAGGTCGGCGACGATAACGAGGAGCATCCTATCCTCTACGGCAGCCGTAAACTAAATGTAAGAGAGGAAGCCTACAGCGCTTCAGAGAAGGAATGCGCTTGTTTAGTTTGGGCCGCCCAGAAGTTGTCGTGTTACTTGTACGGAGGGAAGTTCATCTTCGAGACCGACCACTGTCCTCTGATGTGGCTCAATCAAATGTCACACACCAATGCCCGCTTGCTCCGGCGGAGCCTCACTCTCCAAGAGTACAACTTCTCCGTTAGATACAAAAAGGGGAAGCTGCATAGCAATGCGGATGGTTTGAGCAGGCTAATTTGAATTCTGCATTTGAGGGTCCCGCCTAAATTTTAGGGTTACTAGTGTTAATTTTCTTAAGCCAAGAAGATCGCCTCTCATTTAGCAGGATTCCCTCCATGATTGCTGAATTTGTCAGCATGAAAGTGCTTCAAAAATTGGCATAGCGAAATGCAGCATTTTTTGTTTGTGCACTTATGTTTTCTTTGAAGCCTAGCGAGTCTAAAGTGAGAGCCAAGGTACGTCATCTCGGCGCAGAGCCATGTTGTGGGGTTCGTTTTGCAGTTGCCTGTCATTGTTGGACGCTTTGGGGCGGTGACATCATTACACAAGTGGTTGCTGCGAGCCAAGGCATCACCCCCTGGCCACCAGCCGTTTGCTTCCTGCCCAGCGGTTGCCAGCGCTGGACAGTCGAGATTTTCCAGGCCATGGAGGCGCTGTTAAGAATGGCCCGCTGAGATGCAAGTTTTGCCAGCTATTTCCGACAGCAGCGGCAACCTTTTCTCGGAACGCCACCGTTACGCTCTAGCCTCGTCGCCATTGTGACTAAACGCGCTCGGCGGACCAACTATTGTTACTGAGCCGCCACCGCCAACCAGGTCGGCCGCGAGCGGGGGAGTGCCCGCGGGAACGTCTACTGATGCCTCTTCCCACGCGCCGTTCGAGACGCATGACAATGGGCTACCGGCCGCGCTGCGGGGGTCAGCTCCGAGTTCTACGAAGTCCCGCTGACCTCGGTTGGGGACCGTGAACCTCGCACAAAGAAGTGTGTGTGTGAGTCTGTGTGTGTAAACCGTCCCGCTGAGAGGCGACTTGTTTACAATGACTGGACGGCCGTTTCCGTCACCTGGGTATCGGGGGAGGACCGAGTCTTTATAAACCGCTGTTGTGCGGATGTTCAGGACACTTTCTCAAGCAGTCATGTTAGACTGATACGCTTTCTCAAGCAGTCATGTTAGACTGATGTACTTTCTCCCGCAGTCATGTTAGACTGATGAACTGCATGTAGATGCTGTAAATACACCCATATTCATCGTTCTCGTTGAGAAGCAGTCCATCCCTTCATTAACGTCCTCAACTTGGATAAGTTGGACGACGGAATGGGCCAGCTACCTTCTAATTCATGGCGGGCTCCAATCTTGACAACTGGTTACGAGCGATGGGATTGAGCCCTCAATCCTAAAAATGCTCTCTTCTCCTGTCATTGATACTCCTGCATGTTTGTCCTATATATCATCAGCCACATGATAAGGGCATATCATATATCACCCCTGTTTTGCAGTTAGTGTGCTTCTTCCTCTTGTTTATTGTGCATTGTTTATTTCGCTGGCCATTATTGACTCGTGCGCACATTGAATACGCCTTATTTGGTGCAGAGCATAGAACCATGACGCCTTCCTTGCCGGTTATCTTCTTTAGCTTGTGGTTATGCCTTCATTGTACGTAAGGAACAACGGCAACCTTCTTCCTTCTCTGTAGAATGTTTGCTTCCTCTTCAAGTTTGCTGTTGAAGAGTCTCGTGTTCGTTAGTGACAATTCGGCGGCCGCTGTAAGTAGGCCATTGGATAGCCAGCGTTGTTGAACCTGGTAACCTGTGCATAAGGCTTTCTTCCATTACGTGATGCACGACTTCCTTAGGGTGGCCTGTAGTACTGTTGTCACGATGGCTCGTTTTGCATTCTTCGAATTGCCGGAAATATATGGCAGGAAACTGTTGCATGAGCGCGTTTCGTACTCCAGCATGTGTGCTGCTTTTCGAAGGGGATGACTAAATCAAGAAACCTAATTCTTTTTCTTTCTGACATTTTAAAGGTGAAGTTTAAAGCCAGACATGCCTCATGCAAAGTGGTCAGTACGCCTCCCCTCATTTGTTCAGCCCTAGCTTGTCCGCTGTACTTAAAAAGACGAGAGAATCATACCCGTAGGGAAAAATTGTTAGAACGTGGTTGTCTTTTAAGGCATCCTGAATTATTCTGCCCGCTGCGGCGAGGAAAAGGTCACACAATTACGGTGCGACTCGTGAGCCGATGAAAGCTCCATTTCTCTGAATGGAGTGCTGTTCTTCAACACAAATGACAGTTCCATTGAGAGAGGAGGATAGAAGTTCGAGGAAGGCATCCATGGAAATGCCAGCATAATTCCGAACTCGTACAATGCATTTTGCTTCTATTGCTGATCGTAGCACCGCCAGCATGAAGACATCCCGAAAGCTCGACATCATCAGCCTCCGAGGCGAGAACAGTCTCGATGAACTCTAGTCATTTGAGTCTGTCGGACATATGCAGGCACGACTCCTTCGCAAGCTCCAACAACTCCGCTTTACGCAACTACTTTGAATTCATGGCTGAGTTCAGGGGCGCTTTCTCAACTGGACACACCACTGCCTTGACGCTCACACACAGTAGGCGACAACGACAGCTTTTAGCGGCTTTGTTACAAACACTCAACATATCCTGATAGAACTCAGAATAAAATATCGTCAGACTCACCAAACCTCGCAGCCAAGAATCTGGCGTAGACCATCCCGACGCACTGTTGCATATCACGCAGACAACGAGCAGATCACACCGCTGGCACCAGTTGTTAAAGACCGTGCACCCAGGACTATGGATGTAGCATGGACCTGGTGGTCTGGAGCTTGACGAGCATGGAGAGGCCCAAGCATAGACGTGAGACGCTCGATGTAACGAGTGACAAATAAGTTTTATTTACCTCGCTATAGAGTGGTCACGTGTACGAACTTCCTGATAGAGAGCGACACAGACTGAAGTTTGTGCTGAAGTCTGCTTAAGACTGAATCACACAACACCTGTTATAGCTGCAATCTTCATCCTCCTTGGCCGCCTTTTGTATATAGCGTGCTCCAGTGCGTGTGTCTCGCACCTCGTGCTGTGAAGTCAGAAAAAGAGAATGAGGAAAAGAGCTTGGGTCTGATCTTCGGTCCGAAGATCTGTCCGAACCTTTCAAGGCCTTTCGCCCGCTGACTCTTACGTTCTTGTAGTGGACCTCACCTCGGACCCTATAACTTGGAGAGCCGGATGCTATTTTACGGCGAGCAAGACGTCATGGACGAGTCCTCGAACGAGAGAACGATGACCAGAGCACAGGACCTCGCCACGTGCACATTCACCCACCACCCTTTTGGCCACAAAGTGCTGCAGCCTGGCTTACTCAGGCGGATGCCATCTTCGACCTTTGGTGCATCGCCTGGCAGAGCGCGAGAGTCTTCCAAGCTGACTTGGCACTTCCAAGAGAGGCGGTGAGGAGTTTCAAGATGTTGTGCACACACCCCCGACACCACCTCCTTAAATGTCAAGGCTCCAAGACGATATGACAAAAGAAGTCGCCAATTCACTCCTTTCGTCCACCTGACGCCCGGTGGGATCAAATCCACATTAACATCGTTGGCCCGCTACCACCTTCACGAGATGCTCTCTACGTGCTCTCTTGTGTAGACCGGTATACCGTCTGGCCTGAAGCCTTTCCTCTCATCCACATAACGGCACTTACGGTAGCTTCCGTGTTTGCCAGTGGCTGGACCTCGCGCTTCGGACGCCCCAACGTTGTTACGACCGATCACGGCCGACAGTTCGAATGTGATCTCTTCCCGGAACTCACAAGCGTGCTTGGCGTCCGCCGTATCCATACTACCTCGTATCGTCAAATAGACTTATTTTGAACGCCATCACCTTCAATTTGAAGACGCCCTGATGTCGCGCGAGGCTCGCCCTTCTTAGACCGAAAACATTTGTCTGGTCCTGCTAGGTGTGCGCTCCTCTTTTAAGGAAGACCTCAGCTGCATAGCCGCGGAGTTGGTCTATGGCATATCTTTGCGGGTGCTCGGTGAATTGTTTGCTCCAGCCATTGTTGCCAACCCCGACCAGGATGGTCATATTCAGCAGATTCGCTTGCTGTTTACACGCTTGCGTCCTTACCCTAGCAGGGTTGCACCATCAACTAATATTTTTGTCAGCAAAGCCATGCCTAAAGCAAGCCATGTTTTAGTGCGGCGTAAAGGCATCCAACCATCTCATGGGCCGCGCTAGGACGGCCATTTCAAGATATTCAAGTGGAAGAAAAAACTGTACCTATCGACGTCAACGGATGTGAACAAGTCGCCAAGTCATTGCGATAGACAGAGTCAAACTAGCCTACTCATTGACCGCGTCATCATTATGCGCTTTCAGCGAATATACAACCACTGAAACGACGGATCTACCCGAGCACCCGGTATCAAAGGCAGTTTCTTCGGAAGGGCTTCCCTGTTGATCTTCTTCAAAAGGCGGGTAGGGGAGAGAGGGCGAGCCCTCAAGCAGCCATCGTCATCCTCCTCGACGACCTTTGATATGTAGTGCGCTCCAGCGCGCGTATGACGTGCCTCGTACTGCGAGCTGTGAGGTCAGAAGGAGATTTTTTAAAAAAAAAGAGCGTCTTCGGCTCCTGCAAACGATCCGAGTAGTTCTGAGGCCTTCCGCTCGCTGACTCATACACTGTTGTAGTGGACCTAACCTCTCTTCCTATACCTCTAATAAAAAGGGAAACTGTACTTTTCACAGTGCAACAGAAGTTAAAGTAGCGGTGGCGTTGTGACCTAACGTATACGACCGACAGATGGTGCTGTACAAATCAAAACTAATATAATCTTCCTTACTTAGCAGTATAGCCACTAAGGTAGCAGCCGGTCGGGCTTCCTAATTACTGGTTTTCGGCGTTTTGTTAGCGCTGTCGGGGCTGTATACGTGGGTACGGTATTCAACCATGCCTACAGGGGCCCTATAACGTGCATCTATTCCAATATGTCTTTATTCCAATATTGTGACGTCAAATTTGTGTAACCGCCGACGCAAGCATCTAGAGGTGACCCGCATCGTTGCCTGACGGAACAGCCCAATCAAACGCTCTCTTAGTTTCTAGGTCACATTTCTTTGCTTTAAAAAGAAATACCATTGCCTACATTGAGCAGTTTTGCGTGTGTAATTGGCAACCATGAGCCAAAAAACAAGCTGAAGTGGAGAGGGTTTCAATGGGGCCGAGCAAGCGCGCTGAAAATGGATAACCGGATTAAGAGGGTAGTGCTGGCATCTGCGGTTGGTCTGCTTTCCTTTACATAGCTTGCGGTGGCTGGTCGGAAATCGAGGCGGCGTGCCATGGAAGGTTAAGAATGCCGCTAAAACGAATCCTCAGCAAAGAAGGGTTGGCAGAGAGAGGCCGCTAACGTGCCGAAGGAGCTCGAAAACGTTTCATTGTACGGAAATAAACTCATGCTCTCCGGCAGGTGCGAGTAGCCAGTATCTGAGTGATCGGCGGCAGCCATCTTTTATTCCTTTCGGGTCGGGGCAGCCTGCGGCTATTCAGAAAAAAATTCACTTTCTTTCAGCACATTAATGCCTCTTTAACGCGTACACGTCACTTTGACGCGCTCAGTTTTCGCGGTTTTGTGAAGTCGTGTGACAGGCAGGGGAAGTGGGTGCAGCCCGACCACTTTTGTCCAATAGCAGAGGGCTAATGGCGAAAAGGTGTCGAATCAGAAATAACTATTTTTCTTTAGTTCGTTCCAGTCATTTATAACCAGTATGTACACATCTTATAGGATGGTAACTATCGCGGTTTTCTTGACGTCGCGTGTCACACAGGTGAAGTAGAGGGTAAGGGGGTGCAAAAAAGTTTTTGACCCATCGCGGTGGGTTGATTGCAGAATTCGAATAGAAAAGTTTGGAATACCTTTACCTTATAGCGCCCCAGTTATTTTTAGTATGTCGCCGGGTGACCTAGCGACCACAACTGGCAAAAAAGCACTTCAAACAAGTAAGCTAAGCAAGTAAGCTAAGTAAGCCAAGCAGCGAGGGAGGCTCCAGAGGGCACGGCACCTGGTCTAGGGACAACATGCATAAGCGGACGTTACTGCTGTTGCAGGTTTGTTATGTGCCTAATGCTACAACTTTTAGAAGCGACAACCGCTTTTTGTTAGCCCTGCCGCGCCCTCGCAGTTACCTGAATTTTTTGGTTGACTCTTGGTCTATGATGATGACACTGTTGGTTCCAGATGTTGAAGAAAATCCTCGGCCCAAAACCACAGAAATGTTGCAAATAATCATTGATAATCAGGCTTCATCAGATGCTAAAATAGATGCATTAAGAACTGAAATGACCGAAATGAATGAAAAATGCGTAAAAATGACCACTGCCCTTAACGTGATTGCAGAATTGAACAAGCGAGTACAAACCCTAAAATCCCTTGTTCGTCATCAGGCGGCGAAGTTAGTAGAATATGAAAATAGAAGCCAATCCAATAATCTCTTGGTTTTTGGTATCGACGAGGACAAGGGTGAATCAGACAGCGACCTGAAACAAGCTGTTATTGAGAATGTCTTTAAAGGAACCCTGGGAGTGCAAGTGAACACGATCGACAAAATTCATCGCATTGGCAAGAAAAAAGATGGTAGTAATCAGCCGGTAATCATGCATTTTTATGATTCCGCGAGAAAAACAGTCTGTGATGCAGAACTGCGGCAAGCTGAAAGGCAGCTCGATAAGCATAAGTCAAGACTACGCTAAAGAAACAGTAGAAGTACGGAAAAAACTATGGCAAAGCAATGAAAAGGAACGAGCAAACGGCAAAAAGGTAAAACTGGTACATGACAAGCTTAAGATCAACAATCAAAGCTACGTCTGGGATCGTGAAAGGAATAAACGGTGTCTATGCCGTACTGAGCAAGATAAGGTTCTTCAATTCAAAAAGAGGGGAAATACTGCTGGCCAGACATTGCTTCAGTTGCAAACTTTAGACAAGGCTTTTGACACGGATAGGGATTCTTCTCGGTCATAGCTCAAAATTGTACTTGTAAACGCCCGCAGCATAGCAAATAAAGTAACTGGTATAGAGTATCTACTAATTTCTCAGAATCCTGATGTATTGATGTTGACTGAGACATGGCTACATAGTGCAGTTAGTGACAGTGGTATTTTTCCTCCTGACTACAAGGTATTTAGATGCGACAGGGATTCCAGAGGTGGTGGCGTGGCTGTTGTTGTGAAAAGTGCTATAAACACAGTCGCTCTTGATTGCAGTCTCCCTGAAATGGTTTGGTGCAAGATACGCTGTACAGACATGTGGTATATATTAAGGACTGTTTGCAGACCACCAGCCACACCGGCAGAATTTTTGGATGGCTTGAATGAATTTCTTAGCTCCCATGTAAATGAAAACACAAGGCTAATAATGGCTGGTGACATTAATTTGCCGCATATTAACTGGGAAAGTCTATCAACGGGTAATGTAGAAATAAGGAGCGCCAATAAAATGATCCAGATCATGTTTTCACATAACCTTAAGCAAATAGTTAAAGACTTCACAAGAGTTACACCAAAGTCCCAGTCATTGTTGGACGTGGTTTTCATATCCAGTAAAATACCTGACTATACTGCATCAGTTGAGAATGGTTTGTCAGATCATAGGATAGCTTGCTTGAATGTACCGCTGCACATAAGAATCTGTAAGCAAGCATATGTCGTGATGCGTGGTAAGGATTATGGCCGTGCGAATGACACGTCTATTCTAGATGTTTTGGAAGAAAAGTTTATAGAATTTGAAATAGCATCCAACCACGAAAGTGTAGAAGAACTATGGGACCGACTTAAAGGCATAATCAAATACTGCGTAGATCATTTTGTCCCGACACGTATAAAGAAATCAAAGCAAAGAAATCCATGGATTACTAGGAACATCATACATCTTAAGCGTAAGATAAAAAGATTAAGGGAGAAAGAAAGCAGGGCTACAGAACTTTCAATAACCAAACAAATGCTGGAGTCTGCATAGGTGGAGTCTAAGAAAACATTCTTCAATAAAACGCTTACAAAGTTCCTCAAATGCTCGCCACAAACGTTTTGGCGATATTTCACAGACAGAAAGATTGAAATAGAACAGATTGCGGATGGCGACGTAGTCGTGACAGAAAAAAAAAAGATATTGCAAACGTACTTAATCAGTTCTTCCAATCATTTTTCACAAAGGAGAGATGTGATAGTGACGATGATCCTTTAGTCTGCGCAATACAATACCAAATGGAAGACCTACGTATTACAAGGGAGGGCGTGTTCCAACATTTGCTTAAGTTGGACGCAAAAAAATCATGTGGCCCGGATGAAATACCGACGGCATTTCTTCAACGGTACGCTGAATAGATATCGTATTATTTGCAGCTTTTATTCGAAAAATCTTTGCGGGATCATTCAGTACCTCAAGACTGGCGCGATGCCACCGTCATTCCGATATTTCAAGGTGGCAATAGGCTATGTACAAACAACTATAGACCAGTCTCGCTCACTTCTGTATGCTGCAAAGCCCTAGAGCATGCAATAGCTAGACATATTCTGTATTTTTTAGAAAAAAAAACGATTTATTATGTCCAGTTCAGCACGGTTTCTGATCTGGCCTTTTGACAGTGACACAGTTAATCGAAACTGTACATGACCTTTGTAAAGCTACAGATGAATACCAATAGATAGATGTTGTATGTATAGACTTTACGAAGGCATTTGATAAAGTTGCACATCTTAAACTGCATTCAAAATTGAGAAGCCTAGGAATTAGTGAAAATATAGTATTGTGGATTCAGGCATATTTACCAACCGTTATCAAAGGGTCAGAATCGGGAAAACTGAATCGGGGAAGTGTGAAGTTGTGTCTGGAGTGCCGCAGGGGTCTGTTTTAGGTCCGCTATTGTTTTTATTCTATATTAAAGATATTCCTTCTAATGTTGATCCGCCTGTAAAAATTAAACTATTTGCCGATGGTTGTTTCATTTACACGCGTGTAACCTGCGCGGAAGATCAGAATAAACTAAACAGATGCCTGCAATCATTAAACTCGTGGTGCCAAAGTTGGGGCATCGTAATTAATTTTAAAAAATGCACATACACTCACGTAAGTAAAAAACAGAACTTTATCAGATTTCAATATAATATAGAAGAAAATGTCTTGGTCGAGGTACAGAGTTTCCGATATTTAGGGGTGACAGTGACGCATAATCTAGACTGGCGTATTCACAATGAGAATATCTGTTTGAATGCTTACCAAAAGCTCTGCTTTCTAAGGAGAAAGCTTCCGGATGTGACTAAGGAAATTAAATTGGTCGCCTACAAAATGTTTATACGACCAGTTCTGGAATATGCGAATGCTGTGTGGAGCCCTCGCCAAAAATGCTTAAAAAGAAGGTGGAAAGGATTCAGCCGATTTCAGCGCGCTTTATATGCTCCAAGTATCGCCGTGCTGACTCGGTTACAGGGATGAAACAGCAGTGTAAATTACAAACGCAGGAAATGAGAAGAATAAAACATTGACTAAAGCTTTTTTTTTCAGATAATGCAAAGGGCATTAAAAATAAATAAAGAACATTATGTGAAAGCGCCTCTAAAACGGGGTTGACGAAAAAAAAACCACAGCAGGGTACTACAACCTATTAACACACGTTCGGATGTATGTCGGTATTCCTTTTTTCCTGATGTAATTGAACTATGGAACAAACTGCCAAGTGATGCTGTGGAGAGTGCGAACGTGCAACAATTTGAGCTGGGTGTCGATATGTTTTTGAGAAATGGTGTACAAATTTTGAATTCTGATTCATGATTGCTCATTGAAGTGCTTATGAAATGTATATGTTCTTCTTCCTTCCCTGTAACGACCCTCATTGGAGGGTTAACAGTATGACCAAATAAATAATAAATAAATAAATAAAGCTTACATTGCTTATTGCCAGCGGTGAATGAAGCTGTAGATGCCTACAATTTTCGTACATATCAGGCGGACTTAATGCTTTCAGTCACTCTGTTTGCAAACATACAGAAACACAGATAGCCGTCTATTCATTCGAATGGGATGCTGAAATTGAGCATACGTTAACGTTGTGTTCGGCGTGCCGCTTGGAGCAGAAAGAACGATGCACGAGACAAAGATATTTATGCTGGGTACCCTCGTACAGTAGTGTTTCACTCTATGCGTAATAGTCTGCGTTCGACTATCTCAGGTCGATTGAAAAAAGAAACTAAAAAGTGCTCGGCAAAGAAATAGTGTCCGAGACATACGCTTGGGCTGCAATGTCCCATTCTTTTCCGAATACATTAACGGGAGGAAGTTGCTGTAGAAAAAAAGCCAGAAACGTTTTGCTAAATTTTCACAGCAGACTTATTGTCTGATCTTCATATGTCTGCTCACATACAGTGTTCAGGTGCAGCAGGGAAGTTTTTCACGCAAGTAGTGTACTTATAGGAAAGCAAGGAACTTCACGGAGACAACAGTGCTTACAATGACTTCTGCAAAGATAGTGCGAATAAACGAAGACACTAAATAAACATATAAGTATGTCTAATTATTTCTCGCAATCGTTGGAAAACGTAATTTAAGGTTATATGTTGAAAAAAAATCTCAATTTTTGTATTCAATCGAGAAAAAAGGTTGCAAGGAGATAAACACTTCACTTGAGTAACAAAGGGAAGCAAGTGAAGCTTCAGCCTGGAGCCAAAGTTTCACCAGGAAAACATATTTGTGAGGACCGAGACGAAGACAAGTTGCCACACTGCAGGTTCTCTTGCTCGCCTACGGTTGACTGACTCAATGGTAAGCAGAACTTACTAGTCTACGAGTTACCATTCAAAAGATTTTGGGGAACGCACTGTGCTCAGGTTTTTCATCTGCTGTTGGAAGACCAAGAATAATGATGAATAATGTGCAGCAGGCGAGTTGTGTGAGCTTGTCTTCTCTAGCATCGCTTATCTTTTCTTACTGTTCTGGGCTTGCCTAGTTGTTGATTCCATGCTAAATGTTCGTGAACCATGTAAGAATTACAGCCAGAGATTCAGTCACCATGAAGTGTCACTTTCTCAAAATTGAATTGAGCACTTTTGATCGTTTCAAATTCTTTGAATTTGTATGTAACAAATCGTTGTGAGGGAGCATTTGATACTCGGTGGTGTGCCCGCCTAGCTTATTTGCTCAGAGCAGATGAGAGAGTTTGTGCATTACCAAGTACAAGCTTATTACTTGTTTCCGTTCACGTTATCATGATTGTAATGACTAGAAAAGAAACGATTTGGGACACATCGTGTTACTCATGTGGTTGCCATAAAACGGCCTTGAAAGATATTGAGCTTCTGCGACAAATTTTAGCCTTCCCACTCGGTATGATACAATACTGTGTACTCGTGCCTTCCTGATAGGGTCACACTTGCCGATTTCATAAACTTGCAAACACTTCTTGGTGAGACACATAGTTCAACAGAACCTTTTATCATTATATATGGTGATCGTTGAGCTACTTATGGCTTGGCGTAGGCAGCTGGCAGACTTATAATGTCTAATTTGTCCGTCTTACTGAAAATAAAATGATGAAGCCTTACAAACATATAAACAAAAAATGGTAGAGCGAACGTTAGTCCAATAAATGAACAAATCACGGTTCTAGGTGAACTATTCAAAGACATACTTTGGGAGGATGCTGGGCCTTGATGTTACTCCCTGCGCTGATATATTCACTGTTGAGTTGCACGTCCAGAAACAAGCGAGTGAAACAAGGAGAAAAAATATGAGTATCGTCATGGAGGCTGGAGCCGAAAGAAAAAAAACAGTTTCAATTGCTGAGGCGGAAGTGCCGATGAGTTTGTTATTAATTTCTGACTAAGAACAGTGCCCAAAATTATTCTCCATGACAGAAAAGCACAAACACACACGGCACTTTTCTTTCCGTGTAAATTTCTTTCAAATGTGTCTCAGTGTGGGCAGCGCTTAGTCAAGGCTCGATTACGTAGGAATTGTTCTGCTGGGTGTGCGGAAGAGATAGTCATCTTTTTATGTAGGAAATGCATTCTGACTGACTCAGTGAAAGTGCATTTGCCACGGATGTGCAGTGAACTTATTGCCATGTATCATTTACGTAGAAACAGCCGAAACTATTTATTATTTATGCTGTGCTCCAGGTTGAGAATTATAGAAACTTGGCAAATTACCAAATGGCCTCGTTTGAATTGCAGTTAAAGAGCAATAAATATATAATTATTATTATTTGTCGCTTTTAGGAAATGACTACAGGAACATGTTTTATCCGCCTCGCAAACATCAAAATTCTCATTTGAAAATGCGTAGCACTGTTCTTTTACTCCCCGGTCCACACGTCCAAAGCCTGCGAGGTTAATCCGCTTTCCTGAGTAGTCTCCAAGCAGACTCTGCTCAGTCCCAGCATTGAATTTTTGTGCTTGGTAGCACATATTTTTTTCAAGCAAGCGGGCAACACCCTCAGCGAGGAGAAAGATAGAGTCAGTGCTCTGCACGCTTGCGGCCAGCGCTCGGTACATGGAAGCCAGCTCAACGGTTTCTGTGACCACCACGGGCCCACCAGAGCGAAAGGCACTGACGCGCACACATGCACACAGAGAGACTGCCAGCTTCCCCCTCGCCGAGGAGGAAAAGAAAGAGGGAATGCACACACGAAGCTTCAATGAACGTATTCTGGGGTTTTAGGTGCCAAAATAAGGATTTCTTTATGAAGCGGGCCCTAACGGGGGACCCCGGATAAGTTTTTGACCACCAGGGCATCTTCAACGTGCCCCCAAGTCGAGGGACACGGGCGTTTTCGCATTTTCTCAACAGCCCAGTTCGTGGAAGAGAGACAGCACTGGCGAGCCTACGCAGACATGAGGGCGTCGCACGCACGCTAAGGAAGGAGGCGAGAATGCGCTCACAAAGGCTAACGTTACTTCGCCGCTGCGGCCTCCCAGGCGTTTTTCTATGGTTGCAAGTGGCGCAGCGCTTTTGAAACGTCCGGGCCCTCGCTGGCTTTGGCGGCGCGACACAAATTGTTCACCACGCATTCCAGTCGTAACAGGAGCGAGACATTCTACTTGACGCAGTTAGGTGTCCCAGATGATTGCGCAGAATGTCTGGTGTTTCCAGTAGGTCACCTGAGAATTCGAAATGAAGGACTACGCCTTCATGCATTTCTTAGGGACACTGAAGTGTCAGACGTGGTGACAAACTGTAAACCAAGAAAGAGGCCCTACAGGGGAAGAAACTGCCGGCCTCAGCTGCCAGGCTAAAACCGCCTGTCCGCCAGCACCACGACATTGTCTGCCCGCTTTGTTTTCGCCATAATGTGACGCCAAAAATAACTGCAAATTATTGCATTATTCTATCTTATTCCGATATAAATTATATATAAACAATGAAGGTATATTTTGGCCGCCGCTGTCGCTTTTGGCATCGGCTTTGCCGTGGGGCTCTGCCTATATTTATGTGCTCACACATGCCCTATATGCAAGAATTACCTGCCGGCGTTGCTGAAACAGTCGTACGTTCGTGACAAAATATTTGCTCAGAAGTTTCAGAATGACAGCCCGCAAAACAATGTCATAAAACATGATATTCGCACTGCCTGGCTTTCACCTGGTATCCTCTCAGTATAATAAATAAAATAGTGCAATACAATATCGGTGATGGAACTTCAACATAATGTAATTTTCTGGTGCGGCGTTTTACGGGAAACGTACTGGTGCCTGTCGGATGTCATTACACGGCATATACGGTGTGTCAACGCTTTTGATGTTGCGAGAAATTCGGCGCACCCATGTATGTTGCGTCCTCGTTATGCGGATTCGCGTATATCTAGAACAGCGTCTGAAAAGTTCACGCTCAACGCTAAACTTTGCAATTGCACTCAGTGCTTCGCCCATAGGGCGCCAGTGCAAATGTTTTAAAATGTTTTACGTGTTTAAAACTTCTTAAATTTGTGTTTCATTTTATTGGTCATGTGACTATTGCAGGCCTTTTCTTACTTTCAGTGAACTCCCTTCCAATGAATACGAGTGACGTATGGATGCCGTAAAGAAGAAAAATAACGCATGGCTAATCAAAGCATCGCAGTAAAAGCATTTGAAAATTTTTTGCGCAATTTTTTTATTTTCTTTTGTATAAGAAATCACCTCCAAAGCATGTACACTTCTGATTAATTTCTTCACTGACCTGAAAGAAATAAAAGAACTGACCTAAAAGGTGGTAGGAGTACTCACATCAAGATTTTTGCATTCGAGTGCTTTCGGCTATAATTCACAATAACTGTTCTCTTATCCACGCGCATGTGACGTGGCACACGAAACAATGTATCACCGGGCTCCGACTTATTCCAGTTTTTCCGGGCTCTTGCTACTAATTGCAACCTCATTGCGAAAAATTGCACTTCTTACTTGGTGACCTGGAAAAGCCTCTCATCGTTCCAATGAGGGTTGATGCATGTCAGCTGACGGGCAATGCGGTTGTGCTCCCTGATCCACAGTGTTTGCATCGATAGTATGCCAGCCTGTTGGTTGGCCCGGACGTCTCCTGTTGAGGTACGGGGTTACTCATTCACTTCACAGGAGTTACAAGAGCATAGTAACTTGTGCAGTTGCATAAATCCAGATATGAACAAAGGAGGAAACGTAGGAAATGGAACCCGGAACGCGCGTGTATCGCACAGGAAACCGACGTGTTTACTCGCACACCATATGCTTCAAAGTTAGGCATAGCAGGAACGGGAACACTGATGAGAGGAATATCACAGAATGAATAAATGAATGCTGTTTATTGGCCCAAGGGCCAGGTATGGCCAAAGAGCGCCAGGTCCGTGGTGATGCGTTCGCAATGTAGTTATGAGTTATGTGAGGTTGGATGTGACGTGGCTGTAAATGGGCCTTAAAAATGGTCGCTCTAGAGTGTGTAAAATCTATCTGTAATAAGATTATGTCGGTGACAAATGATGTTTTTTATCAGCATTAAAATCCATCGTGAATGAATGATGCCAAATAGAAAATATGTGAAATGGTAAAATTGCCTGGAGCACTACTGCCTCGCCAGAGCCCTTGCAACACAAGGGCCTAGAGGCATGTGCTATACGAAACAGCTGTCACAGCGGCATCCTCTGAAGAGAGGAGACGCTACGAATATCACAGAAGAGGTTAACAGAAAATGAAAGGATAAACCCTTCAACATAGATTCTATTATATAATATCGTCGCCATGTACCGTATTAATATAATATTGTGCTAAACAAATTGGTAAATTGGCTAAACAATGGCGTGGTGCCATCCGATGAGCATTGCGCTACAATTCAGGCATGGGTGCAGTATCCTAGAAGGAAACGCTGTGATAACACGCACACCGAGCCGCGAGTTAACAAAATAACAAGAAAGGAAGCTAAACACATACCGGCAATAAATATGTGCGTAAGTGGTAAAAAAACACAAACCTACGTAAAAAACGCAACGCCGTAGCGTGATCACGTGTCATAATACGGATATCGTTCTTGAATATGAAGCACTACGGTGAAATTGTTTTTTTAGGAACTAGTGACACTGATGAATCAATTATGAAATTCCAAATAGGAAATGAATGTCTACTATATTTATTTATTTATTTATTTATTTATTTCTTTACGTTCAAAGCCCGACGGCGTTACAGAAGGGAGTGGAACGAAATACAGAGCATGAGCAGATAACAGGCTTTAATAATAAAAAAATTAGAAACTACGGATTAACAAAAATATTCTTGAGTAGTAGTTCTATAAGCAGACGTATCGGTGATGTTAACAATTCAGGCCGGCAGATGATTCCATTCATTGGTAGTTTAGGAATAAACGAATAAAAAATAAGTTCGTGTGACAGCGTGGAACGCTCAATTTACGGTGATGGTCAGTACGAGATGATATGTAGCAGGTTTGGACAAACGTTCACTTTTAACGCGATAGCGTTAAGGAGCTCGTGTCGCAGAAAAGCCGGTGTCGTCGGCGTCGTTGGCCTTGAACGATAAATCCCGGGACGCACTTCATGAATAAAAACAACTTGCAAGATGGGCTGGGTGGGAATCGAACCAGGATCTCCGGAGTGTGAGATGGAGACGTTACCACTCAGCCACGAGTTTTTTTTTCTTTATTGCCTCGCTTTTCACAGAGTTTACGAGATCAGAAGAACAGATCAACAAGATAATAGTGCCGAGAACCGTCAGCTGTTTGCTGACTACAAGCCATCAGTATTTCGGCATCTGCAACATTTCTAATCTTGGAACCCACTCTGGTACATACGACTGCACCTTCTGCACTTCGACAAAATGGGAGACCGATTCGCAAAAATATTCGCGAACCGGTCTAGCGTCAATATCCGCATTGTGTACAGCCGTCCGAGTTCGCCATATACTGTGCAGGCCCAGGAGCATAACCAGATCGAAAGGCACACCATCGTCGTTTTCGACCGTGAGATAATGGATTCCGTGCGGACTTAATGGCAACTCTTTTTTCAAGGTTCTCTGTAAGATGTCCCAGAAGAACACTCCACCCCAGCAATCTAAAAACACATGCTCAATTGTCTCTGGTTTTTTGCATAACAAACAATGAGTACCCCACGGAACAAATAAACCCTTTTCTTCTAACCATGTTTTAACAGGTAAGGTTCCTGTGTGCAGTTTAAAAAAAAGGTTTTAACCCCTGGCGCAACTAGCATTTTTTTAACGCGTTTCAATACATCTTTTCCTTTGCCTGCACAGCATAATTGACGATACAATGGCACAGGAAATAACAAATCTACAAGGTCCTTGTACAGTTTTTTGCGCGACACATCTGTCAAATATTGCGAAGAAAAACGCACCGATAAGAAGCGGAAAGATGACACCACTTCTTTTAGATATCCACGTACTGGTCCTTGCTGACAAACCGAAGACACAACAAACTCTGGTAGCACTTTACCCAGCCTCAGTTGAATCATAGTTCTGAGAAAGGAATGATCTACATCTCTGAGAAAAACAAATCGACTGACGAGCTGTCTAACATACAGATGCACTAGACCAAGCCCACCATCACTCCCTCTTTTAAACAGATTTGTTCGGCTCGTTTTTTCCCATAGAGAGCTCCAGATAAAGACCGCGAACACTCTGTGCATTTTTTGTACATTTAACCTGCTGCAATGCAAAACTTGCATTACATACCATAGCTTGCTTACAAGAAATAGGTTGCACGTCGTGGCCCGTGCGAAAATCGACTTATCCCATCCTTTCCACTTTTGTGCATTTTCACGTAACACCTCTGTTTGTTTTTTCCAATAAGGCTCATTGTCATAGTAGTACTGTAGGGGTACTCCTAGGTATTTTGTCGGTGTTTCTTGCCATTTAATGTTCAAAAACATCCTTGGTGCGACGTCCCATTCCCCATGCCAGAACCCAACGCACTTGTCCCAGTTTACTGCACTACCACTTGCTTGACAGAAACTTTTAACAGCATTGACGGTATGCATTATACTTTCATGATCAACACAGAAAAGTGCAATGTCATCAGCGTAAGCAAGAAGGCTTACCTCGGCTTGATGTAACTGAAATCCACGTATCGCGTTGTTCCTAATTACGCTTAGACAAAAGGGCTCAATATATATGCAAAAAAGAAGCGGTGATAATGGGCACCCTTGTCTGACCGAGCGCTGTACTGTTATGTATTCACCTACTGATTTGTTTATTATCAATCTCGTCGTACATCCGGCGTAAGCCATCCGCACACCCTCGCTGATCACATTGCCTACATTCACATATTCAAGCATACATAGAAGCAGATCGTGCGGCACGCGGTCGAATGCCTTCTCAAGGTCAACTTGCAGCATAGCAACACTTAGTTGCATTGCGTCACAGCAGTCAAGGATTGATCGTGCTATGTGTATATTTGTCATAATTGTCCTTCCTTTTATTCCGCACGTTTGATGTGGACCGACTAAATCTTTCATTGCGGTCTGCAGCCTGTTAGCCAATACTTTCATTAATATTTTATAGTCTATATTTGTCAGGCTAATCGGCCTATACGATGTGACGTTACGTAATTTGATTGGGTCTTCAGTTTTTGGTATTAGGAACGTGTGTGCTGAAAAAAGGACGGCGGTAGATGTTTGCTCGCGTAAGCCTCGTTGTATACTTCAGTCAAAACAGGCGCGATAACACCCTTAAACGCCTTGTACAATGCAGCGCTTAAGCCATCCGGTCCCGGTGATTTGCCATTATTTAAATGGTCAATCGCATTCTTAACTTCCTCTACTGTTATGGGCAATTCTAATACTTCCTTAGTTTCATCATCTAATGTTGGCATCAATGACATGAAGTCTTTTTTAAATCTATCAGTGTCAACTTGGCTACGAGAAAACAAAACTTTGTAATATTCCAAAAAACAGGTTGCTATTGTTTCTTTGCTGGTAGACAGTACCCCATTATGTTCTATTTCTGTTATTGCATTTTGGGAAGCATATTTCTTTTCGACTCCCAAGGCACGTTTTGTCGGCATTTCTCCTGTGCACCATTTTTCAGCTCTGGCTCGAATCAATGCTCCATTGTATCGCTCTTGGTCTATCAGCTCAAGTTTCTGCTTCATGCTTTTTATGTCTTCTAAGAAATAACTGGGTTGTATACTTTCAGCTTCCAATAATTGCTTCAGATTCAATCTAAGACGGGACTCGAGTTCTTTTTTCGCGTGACTTAAAACACTGGCCCTTTCAAGTGCTTTCAATTTAATTGTTTGCTTACAAACTTCCCATTTATGTCCCCAACTATCTAAGTTTTGAGTTGTTGTTTTATCTATAGCCTTGCGAAACTGCTCACAAAACTCGTCGTCTTTCAGCAAGTTTGCATTAAATTTCCAAAGATCCCAGAAAAATTCTTTGCTATTTGTTTTTTCCTTTCCAACACGGAAAGAAACCAAACAATGATCACTAAATGCAACAGGTGTGACTCGATAATCTCGACACGATTGAATTAGTTCAGCCGACACGTACACTCTATCAAGTCTAGCATGGCTCGCACCCTGAAAGTGGGTAAAGAGGACCGCTTTTCCACCGCAAAGACATTCACCCACGTCTTCTAGATTAAATTCCGCAATCCAGTCTTTCAATACAGCAGTACTTGCATCATTGTGTTTCCCACTGGTTTTGTCACGTTCCGTACAGACACAATTGAAATCTCCCGCCAGGATTAGTCTACGCTCGCATTTCAAGTACGTCTCCATTTCTTCAAAAAAAAGCTTTCGCTCTTGAGCCTGAATTGGTGCATAAAGACAAATTACTCGCCAATTTTCTGTTGACAGGGAAAAGTCAGATACTATGAAACGGCCAGACTCACAGGTAGTCACCGACTGCACTACAGCACCAAGACTCTGCCGAATTAACAAAATGCACCCCGAAGACCTCCCCACCGCATGGGCAACACACACGTTATAGCGTCTCTTGAAAGGACGCACCATACGCTCTGTCTGATCCTCTCTCTCTACTTTGGTCTCCTGAATGGCTACAATATCAAAATCGTGCTCCGTTACGAGGCGGTAAAGTTGGTTTTGCCGCCTCTTGGCACTAAGCCCTCGGACGTTAAGTGTTGCAATATTTATCGACCTCTCTAAGGACTCCATATTGGCGAGTGACACCAGACCGAGCCTACGGCGCTCCCCTCACAGACCTTGCCTTGTAGCAACACACAGTCCAGTCGACGCTCAGGGCGTCGACTTGCCGCCGCCGCGTGTAAGCGACGCTGACCGCTGATGGGTGGTGGCCACCCGAGGCTTTTTGGTTCCAGGCTCGGTCCCACGCCTCTCCGTTGCTCGTAGCCGGGTGTCTTGAGAAGCCGTGCTTGCTTTGCCGAGACGGCGCTTCGTAGGTGTTGCCTCGGCATCCACCGCAGCCTCATCCGTCGAATCACTGTCTTCGAGCGTCGCAACGACCTCGCTTACTGCGGTCTTGAGTTCAGCTGTTTTCTCACCACTCCCGGACGCACTTAGTGGCAGCTGCTTTCCTAAAGAGTGGGTTTCAGAAGGGCGCTCTGCCGAACCTTCTTCGTACTTTCCTGTCGAAGCGTCTTCCAGAGTGGCGTCTGCTGCCCGAGCGTCTGCAGCCTTGTTCTCTTGCGAACCTGCTGAGCTGGTGGACGCCGCCACTGCGGCCGCGTCGCTGATAGACGCCACCATCCCAGCCACGCTCTCCGCTTCCTCTTCGTCCATGAGCATCTCGCTCCGGTCTGCTTCACCGCCTACGCTTGCAACTCTGGCGTACGAGCGAGTACAATTAGCCTGCTCATGCCCGAACGCTCGGCAGGCAGCACACCTGGGCACTCGGCATTCACGTCGTATGTGTCCAGTGTTGTGACAACGAAGGCATAACGGGGCACGTCCAGGCACCACCACTAGCGCAGTGCCGCTACCAAGACGCATCTGATGTGGGATGCGGTCTGGTGTGACACCATCGCGCAGCAGAAGACGCACCAGACGAGTCGTTGACTCGGCGCCCTCAAAGTCCTCGGCCTTCCACCGATCACTGATGACTTCCTTTATCTCGCCATACTCTCGGAAGGCTCGTCGAATGGTCTAAGAGGTGACGTCGAACGCGACCCAATGTAGCTTAATCCTGAGTTCTTGCCTCGCTGGATCAATGACGAGGCATGGCCGGTTCTTCACCAGTAGTGGTCCGGCGTCTAGCAGCGTCTGCTTTGCCTCATCTGTCTTCATGTTCAGCAGCCACACGTGCGACATTTGGTAGGCGCCAATTCCACCTACTTTCTGAATTACTCCAGCATCCTTCAAGAGCTTCCGGAAGTCGTCCATTCTATAAGGCCGTCCAGTGACGTTGCAGTGCAATACAACTGCGCGCCTTTGTCCTTCACCTGTTGGTAACGGAGGCAAGATGACACGGTAATCCTTGGGCAACGCAGAACACGGGGTACCACGGCCAACGTCGGCCGCTTTCGCAGCTCTCGAGGAGCCCTCCATTCTGCGTCCGTACTGCACGGCGTCCAGAAGCAGAATGACTCAGCCACGAGTTCGATGCTCCAAAGTTGTACAAAAGCGCCTCTAGTGAATGCGGTGTTGCCTTAGAAACGTGCCGTAGAAAGTTATACTGTGGTGTATATCGATATTTATGAGCATGTAACTTACAGAAGTCGCAGTTACACGAGCAGCGAAGTACGTTTCCGCTACATTTCTTCTGCGCTTTGCGCACACGCAGAGCCACCTTGCGGCAGACACAGAAGACCCCCTCCTCGCAATGTGCGGCGCTGCCCCGACACGTGGCGTGCCACTCGGCCGCTTCTCCCCTTCGGGCCGTGAGGGGACCGGTGCGAGGATGCCCCACTATCCTTGCGTTTAACAAGTTTTCTTGCTCTCTTCCCTTCCAACTTCACTTGTCACTCGCACAATCACGTTTTGGCGACGTGGCTCCTCTTTCCGCTCACAGCGCGATTCCTAGGTGCAGCGTCCAATGCAGGACGCCTCTGACCTGATCGCTGCGCCGTAGCGCGTCTGGTGGGAAAGCGTCTCCTGCGATGTGTGCCGAGCTGCTTCCGAGGAGTCATGCGTCTGCGTGGTGCTCCCAAGCGAGATATAGGTCGATCCAATCGAGGCGTCAGCCCGGCTTTCCGTGGTGATCACGACGTTTGGCACGCGTAGATAAGTTCTCCCTCCGAGACACCGAGTTCTTTGGTTCGTTCCGCTTGCTCAGGCGCACGTTTCGTTGCCGCGCCGAACGCTGCGATGCTCGGCGCTCACCGCGGGATTGGTGGGTGCAAAGTCCGATGCAGGGTGCCTCATAAGTGATCGCTGCGCCGTAGGCAATGTCTTACAGCCCTTGGCGGGTCGACGGGAACGCTATCGGGTTTCACTCTTGAAGGGGAAGCTTTTTTTTAATTTGGATTGTATAAATAAATTTTGTGCAGCAGTGATAACCCTGCAACTTCCTACCGGATGAGAGGAGAGGGAGGTTTAAAGTAGCCTTCATAGATGTTGCGCTTGATGTCCAAGAAAAGGTAGTAAGAATGAAACGTGCGCTACGATATTGTATAGATTCTGTTGCATTTGTTAAGTAATCTAAGCTAGGGTCCCAGACAAAAGAGGCCTATTCAAGCTTAGGACGTATTACTGTTTTGTACAGAAGTAGCTTTAAGTTAGCGGGTGCCATAGAGAAATTGCGACGGAGGTAACCAAGCGTGCAGTTTGCAGTGTTTGTGTTGTGGTTTGTATGTGTTTGCCAGGAAAAATGAGATGTTATGTGTATGCCAAAGTATTTATAGAAAGTGACTTCGAGTACAGAGTTCAGCAAGTGACAGTTGGATAGGTTAGACGAAGCAGTATTGCGGGAAATCCTCATTAGGTTGCACTTTTGGCTTTTAAGACGCATTTTCCAAGTGTCTCACCAGTTAGTTACCTTGTCTATATCAGATTGTAGCTTTAAGATGTCAGAATTTTATTATATTGCTCTGTAAACGACACAATCGTCTTCAAATAACTTTATGGAGGACGCTACACAGTTAGGCAAATAATTAATATAAATAAAAAAAGCAATGGTCCGACAACAGAACCTTGCGGCACGCCGCAACTGACAGGACAAACCAATGAGTCAAAATTGTTAGCTGAGAGAAATTGTATTCTATGGGATAAAAAGTTTTCACTCTATGAGATATAATTACGGTCAATGTTGAGGGTATTGAATTTTAGACAATGTAATTGGTGAGAGGCGAGATCAAATGCTTTAGAAAAGTCTAAGAAGATTGTGTCAATGTGAAACCCATTATCCAATGCCGCAAAAATTTCATGTGCAAATGAAATAAGTTGATTATCACAGGAAAACGATTGACGGAATCCATGCTGACGAAATAAAAAAAATGAATTTGTTTCTAGGAAATTGAGAAGATTAGAGTATATTATATGCTATAGAATTTTGCATAGCACACTTGTTAGAGATATTGTCCTGTAATTTAAAGGTGAATGCACGTCGCCAGATTTCTATAATGGAACCACCTTGCCGACTTTCAAATTTGCTTATAAGCATGGTATCCTACCCCGCAACATTGTGAACGTTCCCGCTGTGAAATAAAATGTTCAAGGTTTGCCCAAAAATTATTAGACTTCATCGTTCATAAAATTATTCAGATGGCATAAACAATTATGCCAACTTAGACATGACACGCGAGTGCATATGCTTAGTCGGATTTACTACGTTTGGATGATGCGATGAATGGCTGCACATGACTGCAATGACGCCAGTATGCGGCTTTGTGGAGTAGCATCCTGCTGTAGTTTTTTCCATGCCAGCCGAGGAACGCTTAAAGTGGGGAGTCACTAGATAGGGAAAATATAGGGAAAATCTCAGGGAAAAATATAGCAGTACGATGAAACAGGCGCCGATGTTGCTCGCTGAATTTCGTCACGAGGAGCGCACAACGTCCACCTCGGAGCATGACGAGACTGCGGGCCGCGCATACACCATGAATGAGCATTCGAGAGAAATTGCCCTTTGAAACTACTTCGCCATGACGCAGATCGTCGTACACCATGGCTACCAGGATACGTGCGCGTGGCGGTAACGTTACACTGTCAGCGTAAACCTGAAGCGCTCTGCAACAGCAACTGTAGATTCTATTTCCTGCCTTTGTACTTCCCGGATGTTTGTAATGGCTCTATACTCTCGCAGAAAGTAGATGCCCAAGATCAGGTCGAAATAGAAATCGCGTAAGCCCCTAAATTTGTACTATCACCGTGCACATACCCAACGGTGCTACAATAAACCGGCCAGCAATAGAAATTTGCGTCCCAGATCAAGGGGCGATAACATTTCAAGGTTCCGTCACTTGTTTCCCGTAAAAGATTGAGTAGGCGGCACCCGTGTTTAATAACGCACTAACAGGGTGCCCATCGAGCCCAACAGCTACGTCTAACGGCAGTCGGTGACTGAGTTCAGCTGCTGTTGTCGTTTAGGTTTGTTGAATAGCCCGCACTCGCATCAATGGGAGGTGTTTGTAAGTGTGATTCTCAGTGGCCTCACCGTGAAAGTCGGTGTTCCCGGCGAGGGCTTGAAGACCATCCCTGCGCTGTCATTGGATGGCGTCGAGGAGCTGAGTAAGATCGCTTGTAAGACGACGAACGCAACTGCCATTGCAGGAGCAGTGGCACGCTCTCCTAGTTCAAGTATTCCTTAATCACCCTAGGTTTTTCGCCATATCTGGGCCTTGGTGAATCCGCTGCAAAACCTCGCAGTCGGAGGTAGCGGTAGGGATACGGTCGGTTTACATGACCGGCTTCGCCAAAGTGATAGCAGAGAGGCCGTCAGTCCGGGGCACGCCAGATGTCAGATTTCCAGTAGAGCAGGCGCCGATCCTCTCTACGTTGGTCTGTTGCACTGACGGGTGTGGGACGCAATACGTGGCGTCAGACGTGGTGGTGACAAAAGGCGTCGCAGGGGGACAGAGCCTCGCCTTAAAACTTTCGAATACAATGCAAGGTGCAGTTGTGTTGCCAAAGGCGGCAAAGTGCTACTTGGAACGGGACCTTTGAGCGCTTTCTAAACTTCGTTTCTCACGAGAGCAGAAATGCAACCGCAGCCTGGGCCGAAGCGAGCAGCAGTGCCATCGAAGATCATCACGCACCACAGAGTGGATACCTTCCCGAAGAAAGTCAGTGTTTTCAAAGGCTCCCGGGTCCGTCGGTGAAGCAGCTTTCACTTGCCTCTGATACAAAGCTGAGCGCAGCTGTAGCATGTTCTCCGTCGCGGTGGCGTCGGTAAAAAATTCAGCCACGGTCTCCGGAAAGCTTCGAACAAGGCCAGAAAATAGCTATTCTTTAACTCGATGCATCAAATGGCATAGGTTCTTTTTTTTTGGCATGGTTGCGTCCACCCGATGGCATAAGCGCGTCACATTCTCGACGTATGAAGTCCCGCTCTCATTCGGCAGATGGGTGCGGGAGTGGAGCGCCCGTTCGGCTCGTTCGCGGCACTAAGCCTTGGTGTAGGTTTCTAGCAAGGAATGGCGGATCTCGACCCCCGACTTGGTGAGCCCTTCTCGGTTCTTGTGCCCATTGTGAGCACCATTCTCCAAGCTGAAGTGCAGGCTTCTGAACTTCGTCGCGTCGCTCCACTCGTTCATCTCGCGCTTAAAGTGAGCCAACGAGTCTTCTACCTCTTCGAAGATGTCTCGGTGGAACAGTTTCGGCACTGGTAGTTTTTAAAGCAGTTACGGCGTTGCCGTTGTGAGAGAGAGAGAGAGAGAAACTTTACTGGTCCATTATGAAATGGAACGCGTTAAGCGTCTGATGGGGTGGCTCCCTCTTCGCGGGCTCCATATGCTTCCAGGGCCGCCTGGCCCCTGTGGATCAGTCTGAGCTGGTCTTCCAGGGCGGGGCTGGACAGCATGATCTCCCATCGCTCGTAAAGGGTGGGGATAGCAGGGGGGTTAGTTATGGGTATAGGTGGGGGGTGGTGTATGGAAAAATTGCACTCTCCTATGACGTGCTGAAGGGTTCCTAATGCATTGCAGTGAGGACATGTGTTCTTATATCTCTCTGGGTATATCTTGTTCTGGAGGCAGGGGTGGGGAAAGGATCCTGCCTGGATTTGCCTGTATATTGTTTGTTCGGCTCTGGTCAAGGAGTGGTGGGGGTGCGGGAATGTCTTCCTGCCGTCCCTGTAATATTTGACTATATCTCTATAATTTGTGATGGGTTGCCATCCCCTTGCCTCCTCCTCGTTGGCCCGGGAGTTTAGCGCTCGGGCCTGTTGATGAGCATATTCATTGCCCTCAACTGAGGAGTGAGCCGGGACCCAAACTAATTCGATCGCTTGTTTAGGAGGCGTAGCTTTACCAAGAATTTTTAGTGCCGCAAGGGACACCCAGCCAGATCTGTAGTTCTTGTATGCAGCTTGTGAGTCCGTGACGATCTTGGTGACGTTTGGTTGTAGGAGTGCGAGAGCTATCGCTGCTTCTTCTGCTTCCTCCGAAGACGGAGTGTAGATTGATGCGCAGGTGACCAGCTTTTCTAGCCCGGTGACCACGACTGTTGCCCTCGTGGAGCGTTTCGATAGAGAGGCGTCTGTATATAAAACAGTGTCGTCTTCCTCCAGGGTCCTGGAGATGGCTCTTGCCCGGGCGTCGCGTCGTCCGACATGCCTTGTGGGGTTCATGTTGCGTGGTAGCGGTTTGCATTGCAACTTCTCACTGAACTTTTCGGGTAATTGGTCGTGGCGGGTGTAGTGCGATTCTTGCCATCCTAGCTTGCGGAGGACGCTTCTGCCCGCCTTGGTCTGGCTAAGGCGTACCCTTTGATTGGATAGGTGGGCTTCTACGAGCTCGGCTACTGTGTTGTGGACTCCCATTTGAAGTAATTTTGTCGTGGATGAATTTATGGGAATACCCAGGGCCTGCTTCGTGGCTTTCCTGATTATTGCGTCAAGTTGTAAGACGTCCTTCTTGAGGAGCTGCAGGTACGGCGCTGCGTAGACGATTCGTGAGATAACAAAGGCCTCAACGAGGCGCAAGGTGTCCGATTCCTTCAGACCCCTCTGCCTGTTGGCCACTCGTCTGATCATGTTCAAGATTTGGTCTGACGTGAGCTTCATTTTTCTAATCATGGCTGTTGCCTTGCCGTCTGCCTGGATCAGGAGACCCAGGATCCTGAGTTGAGGTACCGGGAGGATCCGGTTCCCTTCCAAAGTGATTTCTATGTTTTCTGCTTGTGTCCTTGATGCACGTGGTCTGACTATTGTCAGCTCCGATTTTTGAGGCGAACAGCAAAGGCCACATGTCTTCACATAGCTGTTGATCGTGTCAGCCGCTTTTTGGAGCGTGTTTTCCATCCAGCCATCCGACCCTGCCCTCGCAGTCCAGAGGGTGATGTCGTCGGCATATAATGCGTGGCCCAGACCATCTATTGATTCGAGAAGCTTGGGCAACGGCAGGAGAGCCATGTTAAATAGGAGGGGGGAAAGGACCGAACCTTGCGGCGTTCCTCGATCCCCCAGGGAGATCGGTTGGGATGTCTCCTCTCCTATTTTGATCCTTGCCGTTCGGTCACGAAGAAAGTCTCGGATGTAGTTGTAAGTTTTCACTCCACAACCCGTGTTGCGCAGGTTGCGGAGGATACTTTCATGTGTGACGTTATCAAAGGCACCTGTGAGGTCTAGCGCTAGTATCGCTCGTGGCGATTGCTTCGTTGCTCGCTTAATTACCAGTTCGTTGAGTTGTACGAGAACATCCTGGGTGCCCAGGTGCTGCCTAAAGCCATACATTGTGCCGTACCTTGCATAACAGTCGATGGAGACTTCGACGTTCCTTCAGAAAAAAAAGTAATTCCATACCAGTCCATGGGGGCGCCGACATTGTTTCGGAAGTATGTTCACGCTCCGGAGACAATCCTCGCATTCGGCTGCTTGCCTGGTGGACAAATGTATCCAGTACAATAGGGCTGGTACTCAGGTTACAAGGAGGGGCTTGTGGCATCGGATGAACCATACCCCACACAAGTGTCATCACGAATTGACACCTGAAGAAGTGCGCAGCATAGGCAAGACAGACAGCTGGACGGTACACTCTAAAGCATGCGTCATAAGTCTCCACTTCCTCTTTTTCAGCGCCCGAATCTTATAGTGCGCACATCAAATCGTAACTGCTTTCTTAGCGCGTGCTCGTCACTCCTATTGGCGACGTATAATGAGACAACCGCGTACAAATTGTACGGGAACGCAGAAAATGTAATGAAGTGGTGAAAATTCCCTAATTGCTAAAGGAAGGATATTCTTAGAGGAGATTATGCTTCCAAAATGGCATTTATTAAATTGGGCAGAGCCAGCACACATGCGAAGCGAAGCTTTGTGAAAAGTTTCCACTTAATTTTGTTGTTGTTCGACCTGACGTCTGTGCACATGCTTGTGAAAAAGCGCACGAGTTATACATGTGAAGTTCACACGGATTACCACATGTGCCATTGTGATTACCACAATACGTCAGTGCACCATGACACCTTCGTGTTTCGCGGCGTAATATTTAACTGCCTGTTCAGCAAAACGCACCTTCTTGGCCTTCTACTTCCCCGGTCGTTAGAATGCGTTTCGGTCCTTTGACGAGCACCCAGCTTTTATTCCTCACCGACAGTCGGCAAGTTCTCCGTGATCGCAGTGCCTACTAGCCTAGAAAACGACTATAGAAGCCATACCCTGAGTAAGAGGCAAAGTAAGGAAGGTACCTTATATAATATTTAAGTCTTCATAACCATTGTGTTACAATAACAGGTTCATACTGGGTGATTTGAAAAGAATGGGCGCATAGATTACCTGTAGCACATATCCACTGACCAACGTTTTCTAGCAGGCTAAAGAGCAGCCAACCGCAACTTGTTAACTCTTGCATATACAAAAGAGAGAGAATTATAGTGGCTACAGGTGGAAAGATCGGCCTAAGTGAAGTGCCTCTGGCCTGCTACTTCACGCTTGGCAAGGAAACAGCCAGCACATATCAACTGGCCCAAGTTCTCTTCATATATATCCTCAAGTATATCCGGTGAGAAAGCGATGACGAAGGGCAAAAAAGTGAATGGCCAAACTAGAAAATTGTTTTAGACCACTGGATGAAGAACGTAGCACTGTGGCTAGGGCTAAGGTTAGCATGAACACAAGGCGGCAGCTGAGCCGCTGACGTCATTTTTATCGTGACGCAACGTATCCGTCACTCTACCCGCGGAAGTAAAAGCACCAATTCAGTTTGTTCTTAGGTTAAGAGCGAGTAGCCTAACAGAGTACGGACTCAGACCGATACATGAACAATTTAAATCGTCGCTCCAGCAGATGACGTGGAAGCCAGGAACAATACCACAATTGTAACCTCCTTGACATGGCGCAAGATGTTGTGTGAGCCGTTGTAGCCGGAGAGGTGCTTTTCACGCAGGCATGCGCGAGGCGAAGGTATCCACAGCAAGAAAACGGATAGGGGCATCTGTGGCCGTATTTGTTATTTATCACATCTTAAAGGATTTCTTTTTCGGTGGAATATTTGAGCACGCTAATTGCGTTTTACTGGAAACTTTACACGCAAATGTTTCCTTGTTGCTGCTTACAATTTTCTAATTTATCTCATCTCATTAGCTCCCTTGCGAACTAAGTTAGACGATTGGTTTATTTACACAATTGAGTGTAATAAAAAATATTGCTCATCTCTTCCAAACTACACTCGGAACAACACTTATTTCGTTCGCGCATCACTGTTTATTTTTTAAGAGCTTGGCAGAGTACTTCTGACGCTAAAAGGGCGGGCAAGAAGGTGAAACTTGTTTACGACAAAGTTGAGGTCAACGGCGAATGGTTCGACTCGGAAAGTGAACAGAGAAAGATGGTCCTCTCAGGCAGACCCGAAAATGCAGCGGCACCAAACCAATGAATCGATAAAAATGACACAAGCAGTCTTTTGTGCTCGAACTTGAACGCTCGCAGCATAGTGGGCAAGTGCTCCGAGCTTGAAAGCATAATCCTTGCGTACAGGCCGCATATTGTAATTATTACAGAATCATGGCTGCAACCTGATGTCAGTGACAAGGAAAGGGCACCTAACGGCTACAAAATCTTCCGTAAAGATAGAATTTCGAGAGGGGGCGGGGTCGCCTTAATTTTCCAAGAATATTTGTGAATGGAAAGGTTGGCCGACATTCCTGGAATTGAATGTTTCCTCGCAAAGGTGCATACAGTTAACAAAACTTTCATTATCGGGGGATTTTACCGCACTCGTAACACCGACAGCAGTTTCAGCGACCAACTTAATGAATTCCTGTGCTGATGCAGAGCTTCAGCCTGCAATATAGTACTGGACGGTGATTTTAATTTTCATCAGTGGTATGGGACGGTGAATTTCCCCCGCCAGGTGCACAAATCGCTGAACCATTTGTTGATATTATAATGTATCACGACCTAACGCAACTAGTAAAGCAACCTACACACATACATAATGACTCAGAATCTATCTTGGATCTTTCTTTAGTTAGCAGAAGTATGCTTCTTCAGGTTACGAGACTTAGCGTCGTCAACGGCATATCAGATCACAAAATGGTGTGTCTTACGATGTGTCTGGGCCATGTCGCTAGGGTTGAGCATGAAAAGCGCTCAGTGCTTGTTTTCTCACGAGCTGCTGATGTACACGTATTAGATGCTCTGGACTTATCTTTTTCCAACTTTGTTTCCCTCTCCCAGTCTGCTTTATGCTCCAGTAGAGAATCTTTGGCAATACTTTAAAAATCTTGTGTTGCAATGCGTGAATAACTTTGTACCAACTAAAGTAATCACTCTGCGCAAAACCCACCCATGGATAACAAAAGAAATTGTACGCTTGGAACGAAAGGCGACGAAGAGAAGAAAACAACGTCGGAAGCACCCCTCTGAAAGTAACATGCGCAAACATTCAGCGCTGCGCACTCATTCAAGCCAAAGCGTTGAAAAAGCAAAAGACTACTGCTACAATGTCACTATGAAGCAATTTCTCCTTTCGTCCCCTGCAAAACTCTGGCGGCATCTTTCTTCAAAATCAAAGACCGTGCCCACCCTCTGCCTTAATGGTAAAACAGTGTCGGAGAAATTACGAGTTGCAGAATCCTTCAACAACTCTTTCTGTTCCGTGTTTACATTTGATAACGGTGAAAAGCACATATTTTCGACATTGCAATGCGTTCTACCTGTTAGTGATATTATAATAACGGGAGAAGGTGTTCTAAAGCTTTTACTTAACATTGATACAAAAACATCTTCTGGTGTCGATGCGATTCTGGTGTCGATGCGAGTTGTCTCATGACTGGAAGTTTGGAAAGATTGTTCCAGTGCCAAAAGGAGGAGACTCATCGTTGCTTTCTTCCTATCGACCCATTTCTATACTTTGCACATGTTCCAAACTTCTTGAGCACACTATCTTTAAACATCCAACAATTTTTCTTGATCTTCATGGTTTTCTCTACCCCAGACAGCATGGATTTCGTAAAGGGCTTTCCACCACTACTCAGCGTTTAGAAACAATTCATGATTTCGCAGCTATTCTGGATGATCAAGAGCAAATTGATTATGTTTTTTTAGATTTCTAGAAAGCATTTGACCGGGTATATCACATCAAACTCATGATAGAATTGAAACCTATACTCAAAAATGAGTCCCTTCTTTCTTGGATTCAAGGATACCTTACTTCGAGACGGCAAACTGTAAACATAGACTGAAGACGTTCGAGTTCAAGACCTGTAGTATCCGGAATCCCACAGGGATCAGTGCTTGGGCCCTTATTTTTCTTAATTTTCATCAATGATATTGCACAGGAATTACCAGTTAAAATAGAATTGTTTGCTGACGATTGCGTTTCATATAACGAAATCCATAGTCCCCCTGTCCAGTCGCTGTTAAATACCTCGCTGTCTACAGTGCAATCATGGTGCAGCACATGGCAAATGAAAATCAATGCGAAAAAAAACTGTAGCGATGACCGTGACGCGGAAACGACACCCTTTAAACAATCAGTATTCCATCGATGGACAAATTTTAGACCGCGTGACAAGCTATAAATATTTGGTTGCAGTTATCAGCTCGGATTTATAGTGGAATGAGCACGTGTCATACATAGAAAAGAAAGCCATGCAGAAGCTTGGTTACTTGAGGCGTTGCTTAAGAAATTAACCCCATGAGATAAAGCTACTACCTTACCAAACTTTCGTCCGCCCGATTCTTGAGCATGGGTCCGTCATCTGGGATCCACATAGCGATATTAACATAAAAAAAGTGAAAAAAATTCAGAGAAAGGCGATAAGATTTGTATTCAATTCTTTCAGCCGGTATGCATCACCAAGTGCTATGCTCGAAACAGTGGAACTAGTTACCCTGTAAAAACGATGATATAAAGAACGAATAAAGTACATGTATCTGCTCTATCATGCAAAATTAGGCATCGACAAGGAAACGTATAGCGAGCCTCTTGCTCGTCGATCAACTCGTCCTAGCTGCGATAAGCAGCTTAACGATTACTACTGCAAAACAGAAGACTTTAGAAATTCATATTTTCCCCGAACCATTAGGGAATGGAATGCACTTCCTGCTGTGGTGGTTGCCTGCGACACCATTAAATCATTCTTAAAGCTGCCTAAAGAAATTGAATAAATGATCGGGGTACACCCCTGCCCTCCTTTGCTTTTTTTTTCTTTTCTTTTCGCCCTGTCTTTCCGCATAATTGAACGCACGTGCTTTCTGATGCTTCTGCCACTGCTACACATTTTTACTCACTGCTACATTATGTTTGTCTGATAGGATGTATGTTCTGAAATCGTTTGCCACGCGTTGTGTACACATATTCTTCTAGTTTAGTTTTTCTGTCTTTTAAGTGTTCTTTAACTTGGCGCTAAGAGCAGTTTACATTTTCTTCTTCTGGAATAGTTTCACATTGTTAGCGCTAAATGCTACGTTTTCGCAAATGACACGCTGCTCATATTTTCAGATTCAGTGATATTTCATTTTGCTCACACTTCACACCTTGTACTCAATGTATTGTTCGTCATGTATGTAAACACTCCCGCTTAAGGCCTCTAACCAGAGGCTGGTAGTAATCTTGAAATAAATAAATAAATAAATCTATTAATTGGAACGCCTACTATAAATGGCGAGTGCAACTGTACCGAGCGTTCATATTCTGCCGGTCTGTCCTCACCGTCAAATTGACTCCTGCGTTGGTTTTTTTCTGGTCACTAGTTCGGCGAATTATCTGTTATATTGTCAAGTCAGAGTATTGGCAATGTTCAATTTCTCACCATCGCCACGACATGGCACAAGTCAATTTGGCGGAGCAACCATGAAACTCTGTATTCCTGCTTGGCTCAAACTATTGGAGGGTTCTTTGACGAAGCGTACTGGTCACACTGAGTCATAACACTACACCAGAAAGCCTACTTACCTGCCCTCGAACAAAAGGCGTTCTGTTCCGGGAGACTGCAGTTGTCGGCGTAAGGCAGAAGGTTGTCTGCCATGTATTGGGTGCCGCCAATTTCCTGACTCAGCATGAGACCTGCGTCACTCGTAAAACGGAGTAGGACATAGAGCGTGTGTGTATTTAGTTTGCAACCGATGAATCAGCTCCGTACCCTAATAAGCCTTAATTATGCACTTAACCCATAGTGTCACCGCACTGTAGGCTTGAGTAGGCGCCTTTCAGCACGCCCTTTCACAGCCATAATAGTCGCTGCCAAGTTCGACGTCTTGTATGCATTTTATGAAACCGTAAGCAAACGAAGATTAAAAACTACGCCAATTTTTATTCCTTCGATACACACAGTCACCGTTTAATTACCTATTGCTTCGGCCGCAGCATGCATACAGCGCCGGATGATGCAGTATACATTACAGAAATTGAAACACTCAATTTTGATGTTGGAAACCTGGTGAGGCTGTTAAGAAATACGAGGAACATAACGTATTGTGCGCTGTCCATTGAGCACAATATGCAACATGTGAATAACGAAACAATTGGAGCTTTATTTAAAAGCAATGTACAGTAGTTATCTCAAAAAACAATTTGGAACGAAGAGAGCTCTATTCTGCAATAAGGATATTTGGGAATGAGTGCTTTGAGCGCGTGAAGGAACCTATTGCTACATAGGGCTATATCGAAGGGTCGCCTATGTGTTTGACGTTTTACTAAACAGGGTTGTGAGAAGCGATTGGAGTGGATAAATTAGACGCGTTTATTGTATACATGATAGAAACATGTGTCTCGCTATCCTTACCCTCCCGCACATAAACAGCGTCTGAAGACGATATTTTCAAAGCCGCACCGCCGCTTACTCAGCCGTGAAATTACCAACGGCCAGCTGCTAGATTCATGTTAGCCTACTAATGAATCTTGCTCGTGCAGGTCCTACATACTGTAGTGAGAATATGGTAAGAATGGTTTAAAGTTTCAAATATATTCCTAGCTTGCTGAATATTACCACACATTCTTCTTTTCACTGCGGTGATCAACTTGTGCTGTGAGTGTCATCATTACAGTGAAGAAAACTAGCAATGTGTAATGAAATTACACATTGTTATGTGTAACATTATGTTTATATTAACGTTATATTTAAAAAAAAACATAGCATAAATAACTGCATTTAAAAGAAACTGCATAAGCGCACAAACCCCCACGGTTGTTGAAAGACTCATGCTGAGCGATTTTTGTGAGAGTGAGTATCGTATCCCCAAGCAGAAATTGCTTGCAAGGAACAATTTAGGAAGGTTGGACTGTTCACTTTTTGGCCTGCAAACGACAACAGGCAATTATTCTGAAATTATAGCAGCTCTTTTTATAACTCGACAGGTCCTTACTATATCCTCATAGCACGACAGGAACTTCGTAGTTCGAAGTATGTACACTATTGGCACAACGGATTGCACGAGCAGACTAGAAGGTTGCCCTAGCTATTACCGGGAGTTGCGCTGTATATCACAACGTGCCATAATTCATCTAATCCATATAATGGATTGTTTCCCACGGCAGGACCTCCTTACATTTCTTAAATTGAAGGCTCCTGGATGCGAGGGTACGCACTCACATCCAGGAGTTATGTTACGCACTCAGTGTGTGCGTTGCTTTCAAAGTATATGCCCGTAAGCTCCTTTACAAATTATCGAATACTGAGAGATTTAAAAACATGTGTAAGGATATTCTAATGTGAACTTGTCCATGTTGCTTTGCACTCTTGAAAAAGTGGACGGAGAGATGGGTTTCCTCGTTAGGCATACAAATGCTTACGCATTTAAATGTTTGCCCCCGTCGAGGCTTATCTTGTTCCGCAACGATGGTGGTCATCTGCCTTATTTCCGTTTCTTTACTTTAATGCTGTGCGCCTGGTAATTACAGGTCACGAACGGCAAGCACGTTGTCAGTCTGACATTGCTTTCTCGACATTAAAGATGCCAAATATTGTTGTGGGTCAAGATAAACCCCACAGGCTTCAAACTTCTAAATGCACAATCATTTCTAGGCCTTCCTAACGAAGGAACCCATCTGTCCCTACACCTTGTGAGACAAATTCCTATGAAGGAATTCATGTATAAAACAAAGTCAGTTCAAAAGGAAAAACTTTGGTTATGGTGATTTTCGAACCAACGGCTCCACGCTCAGAAGCCGACTTCTTATCTATGGGGCTAAACACCGACGCTTGCAGCAAGTGAGTATACCTGTAATGTATAAATGTGCTGCACTGCTGGTAGAAAACAAATTCCAAAGGAAAATAGTTTCTGTAAAGGTTTTGTTGAAATATTTGGATAAAATCGAGCTCTAGGAACACAAGCATTGTAGCATAGTAGACATCAGCGAAATTCAGATTTGTGATTATCAGAGGGCACTTCAGAGTGGGACCTTCGTGAACACGACGATGAATCCGTTGCTCCTTTTTGTACAAGTAAAGCTGCGCACTTCCTTCATACCAGTGCGCGATGCATCGGATATCACGATAGCGATAGCCGATACTGAAGACCATGTGTGCACCTACGGAACATGGATTTTCATGACAAAGCCAGACCAGCAAGACCTGAGATCAGCGTCGCCATTGGGATATATAAGCCACGCCGACGGGGGCTACTTCAGAGGGAACGGCGGGATCATCGGGAACACAACGATGAATCCGTTGCTGCCTTTTGTACAGGACACGCTGTGGACTGCGTCCATGCCAGTGTGCAATGTATCGGATATCACGACCACAACAGCCGACGCTCAAGACCAGGTGTTCACCTACGGAAGATGGGCTTTCATGCCGAAGCCAGACCAGCAAGACGTGACAGCAGCGCCACCATTAGGATATATAATCCACGCCGACGGAGGCCGCTTCAGAGGGCACGGCGGGATCTTCGTGAAGACAACAATGAATCCGTTGCTCCTTTTTGTGCAGGAGACCCTGTGGACTGCGTCCATACCAGTGCGCACTACAACGGATATCCCGACAACCATAGCCAACACTCAAGACTACGCGTTCACCTATGGAAGGCAGCCCTTGATGAAGAAGCAAGAGCAGCAAGACGGGACATCAGCGCAGTCATTGGGATATATAAGCCACGCCGACGGGGCCAACTCCATGAGGCATAGCGGGATCTTTGTGAACACACGGATGAATCCGTTTCTGCCTTTTGTACAGGAGACGCTGTGGACTGCGTCCACACCAGTGTACACTGTATCGGATATCACAACAACGATAGTCGGCACTCAAGACTAAATGTTCACCTATGGAAGACGGGCCTTGATAAAGAAGCCAGAGCAGCAAGACGGGACATCAGCGCCGCCATTGGGATATATAAGCCACGCCGACGGAGGCCCCTCCGGAGGGCACGGCGGAATCTTCGGGAACACAGCGATGAGTCCGGTGCTTCTTTTTGTACAGGAGACGCTGTGGACTGATTTCATACCAGTGCCCAATGCATCGGATATCACGACAACAATAGCCGACACTCAAGACCAGGTGTTCAGCTACAGAAGACGGGCTTTCATGCCGAAGCCAGACCAGCAAGACGTGACAGCAGCGCTGCCATTAGGATATATAATCTACGCTGATGGGGCCAACTCCAGAGGGCACGGGGAGATTTTCGTGGACACAACGATGAATTCTTTGCTGCCTTTTGTACAGGAGACGCTGTGGACTGCGTCCATACCAGTGCACAATGCATCGGATATCACAACGATAGCCGACACTCAAGACCACTTGTTCACCTACCGAAGACAGGCGTTCATGCCGAAGCCAGACCAGAAGGACGTGACAGCAGCGCCGCCATTAGGATATATAAGCCACGCCGACGGGGCCAACTCCAGAGGGCATGGCGGAACCTTTGTGAATACAGTGATAAATCCGGTGCTGCTTTCTGTACAGGAGATGCTGTGGACTGCGTCCATGCCCGTGCCAATACATCGGATATTACGACAACAATAGCCGACACTAAAGACCACGTGTTCGCCAATGGAAGACGGGATTTCATGACAAAAACAGACCAGCACGACGTGAAATCAGTGCCGTAATTGGGACATATAGGGCGCGCCGACGGGGCCAACTCCAGAGGGCACGGCGCGACTTTCGTGAACAAAACGACGAATCCGTTATTCCTTTTTGTACAGGTTGGTGTACAACACTCATCTAGCTGCTTACGTAGAGATAATAGGTTCATTATAGTCCTGCTGCGTGCGGCTGTATGCTTGTCATTGAGAGATGAAGCGTCGAACGTATTCTGTTACTGCTGGCTGGGGATGTGAACCCTGGACCTTTTGATACTGAGAAAATGTTAAGAAATATGCAAGAAGCTTGCAGGCCTCGATAAACAGTGTTTCTGCTTTACGATAATCCCTTGAAGAAACAGTTGAAGAAAGATAGGTTCGATAAACTAAACAACGTGCTCACTGTCATGGCAAACATGCAGAACTTGCTGAGTTAAGGTCAGAGGTCAGCTCTCTGAAAAACATTGTAAGCGATCAACAGGAGGTAAATGACATGGAAGACCGACGTCGAAGCAGGAACCTTATAATTTGTGCCTTGAGGAACGAACAAATCAGAGCCCTGGTGACTCTAGAAGACAGGTTCTTGATAACGTGTTTTGTGCACAATTAGGCGTCACAACCAACAGAGTCGAAAGAATGCACAGAAAAGGGAGAATTGCCGATAAATCTAGGCCTGTCCTGATTAATTTATTTGATTACAGTGGAAAAGTGCATGTATTGAAGAACTGTTTTAAGCTCAAGAAAACACGTGCCTCGATCTGTCACGATTATTCAAAGGCTACGCTGACTAAGCGATCTCATCTTTGGCGGAATCGTAAGCAATTTAAAGATGAGGCGTGAAAGGTTTCACTGGACTATGACCGGCCATGTGTACACGACAACATATACGTATGGTCGATGTAAACGCACAGGTTGTCGCGCTTCATGAATTCAGACCTAAACGGACATCCAACTGGCTCGAAACAAAACAACTCCGAATTGCCTTACTTCATGCAAGAAGTCTCGCGAATAAGTTCAATCAACTTGGTGACATTCTTTTCCTTTACAACCCTCGTATACTTGCCGTAACCGACACATGGGTTACACCTAACAGTAACGATGGCGAAATTATTCCAGCTTCCCGCAAAATAATAAGGCGTGTGAGGGACGAGGACGGGGCGTGGCAATAATAACAAAAAATGAAGCTTAATGTTTCACGCTTGAGGGCATTCGAGACCATGAATGAACGTATCTGGTGTAAGCTCAACTACAGAAATCTTTCTAGTTTGTTTGGCGTGGTTTACTGGCAACCAAAAAGCAGTGTGTCACACCTGGATATGATGGCCGCTTAACTAGAGCGCATGCTCAAACCAAATCCCAAATCGCTGGCGAATTCAACTTGCCTGCCATAGGCTGGAATGCACTCGCTATCTCGGGGCCCGATGATATTGACAATGCACGCCTACTTCTTAATTCTTAATTTTTTCATGGCATGAAACAACTAGTTTCTATTCCTACTCGCGCCACTATAGCTACCGAATCGATTCTTAACCTTGTATATGAGAAAAATTTCCCTGAGAATCACTCAGTTAGTATTGCTGATGGTATCTCGGACGACAAGATTGTTCAAGTTACTGTAGAAATTAGTGACAAAAAATGCCTCCCTCGGTAACAACTTTTCGTGACTAATGCTGCAGATGGTAAACCTGTCCTGGACGCAATGCATGTCTCGCTTTCTGATTTTGAGCATGCTGGCGATGTTTATCATATTTGGAACGAGTTCAAGAAACTAGTGTTATCATGCATTGAGAGGTTTGTTCCTTTGCGTAGAAACACTGCAAAGCATCACAACACATTAATTAGTCGGGATATAATCTATCTTAAGCGGCGTATTAAACGACAACATATTAAATTATAGTATTAAGCGAAAAGAGAAGGGTAAAACTACGTCAGCATTAACCGGCTTTAAAGAACAGCTGGTTACTAAATTGGAGCTTGCTTACAGAATGCCCCCATAAGGCCTGTAAGGTATTTTAAATGAATAAATAAATAGATGCAGTTCTTCTTGACATGTCAAAAGCTTTTGATCGTGTGCAACACACTTTGCTCATTGACAGATTAAGGTATGCCGGGCTTCCTGAGATATTGATATTGTGGTTCCAGGCTTATCTGAAAAATCTCACACAGTTTGTAGTGTGCGCAGGTGTCAGGTCTTCTGACCTACCGGTCTTGTCTGGGTTACCACCAAGTTCCGTACTTGGTCCTTTGTTCTTTTTAATTTATATAACGGTATTGCTTCTAACATGTATCACTCTGTTACAGTAAAATTATTGGCTGGCGATTGTGTGATGTACAGCGTTGTTAATAGCACCTCTTCTCAAACGCTACCGAAGAAGATTCTCTGTAAACTTGCGGACTGGTTCGAATGAAACAGCATGCAAATCAATTTTGATAACGCAATTGCTGTGAGAATAACCGCAAAGAAAAAGACACTGTTTTGCATGTGTGACATTGCTCATGAGAATATTCACTCAGTACGATGTCATATATCTAGGACTAACTATTGCAACCAACTTAAAATGGGATAAGCACTTGAAGAACGTTTGCACAACAGCATTTAAAATACTTTGCTTTCTGCGCAGAAAATTAAAAGACTCGCCGTCAAATGTTAACTGGAGGCATACCGCACTATAGTTGACCAGTTCTTGAGTACGCTTCCGCAGTGCGGGGCCCACACTACGTTAAAGATATTGCACAGGTAGAAGGAATTCAGCTCCTCGCTGCTAGCTTTATTGTATCTATCCTCCTCATCTGTTACTGATATGCTGCTGTGACTGAATCTGGAGCCCCTCCTTGTCCGCCGAAAGATTGCGAGACTAAATATGCTTTGTTTGATCTATCGAATAGAATTCGTCTGCCACGCGAAACATCTTCCCTGTGCACAGCATTGGTCAACTAGAATTGACCCCTCGTATGTTATCCACCCGTACCTTGCGAGGACGAAAATGTTTCAAATCTTTTTTTTTTTTTTCACTCACCGTTGACGAGTGGAATTCTCTGCGAGTATCTGTTGTTGATTGTACAAATGTAAACGCCTTTCTGAATTACTTGTCATTGGACTTCATGTAAAAAAAAAACAGAAAACCTCTCCTGTTTGGGCAGCAGTGCTGATTGCAGTATTTTGAAAATAACGAAATAAGTAAGAACCGATAAGGATTGATAACGGTCGGACCTAACCCTATAAGCGTGATAACGATTCATAAGGGTTGATAAGTGCTTATACTGGTCAGATTAAGTTTCATAACAACGATAAAGCCACCGGGCTCCACGGAGATCAGCAAGTGGCCCAATGCTTGCGCATACTTAGACATCTTTAAGAGGAGTTTCTGTGTCACTTCTTTAAGAGTGCGCGGCGTTTCAAGTGGAGGGAACTTTTGTTAGATGGCTCAGTGGAGTGGCTCCTGCTGTGGGATGGAGCAGCCAATACGTGGTACGGTCTGAAATAGCGGCGACTATGCTTCGATGCGGTGAACAGGTGTATATGCAGAACGGGGCCATTCAGCGAAAGGCCTGGAAAGCGTGTAGTAGGATTCTGACGTATTTTAAATTTTGTGACAGTTTCACGCCTCAGCAAACCTCAAATCATATTTTCTTTACACAATGTGAAAGTGCGAACACGACCGAGATAATGCTGACAATAATCACGTCACTACGCTGACAATAACGACGCCTGCGTTTATCCGTAAGGCCATACAATTTTATTATTTGAAATGTCGAAAACAGCGACAAAGAGGCCCGCGCCTCCTCGTCTCTTGCCACTTCCATCTTTGTGCGTACGTACCACTTCGGAATTTTCGCAGGGCGGTCGTGACTTGACTGTTGTAACCGTACACTTGAGACAGGTCAGCATACGATGTTTGCTGGTTCGGCTGGTCCACGGGGCCTGCACGTACAAATAATAAGCTGTCAAATGCACCAATGACCGCCTGTCTATTGAATGGTGCAGGTGGATCAATTTGTGCGTTCAGCAGTCCCGTTTTCGGTTCAACTCCGCAATGCAGACGAAGTCCTGTTGTCCACCTTACTATCCACGGGTAAGTGGCAGGTAGTTACGAAAAGAAACCAGTCAGGTTCCTCAGGAAGCAAGATTCGCCGTCGAAGAAAAACCTGCCCTCCGGGTATCCAGCCAGCAGTATTGCCTACAGTCGTTCTACTAAGTACACTAAACGGCGATTAGCAGATGACAAGGCGAAAGTGGGGAATAGGCAACTCAAAGGGAAGGTAAGGATAGCATTCTTTAGGGGCGTGTGAACATTTGAAGTTTTGAATACAAATCGAATTTTCTTTCGTTTTCGCATTAAAATCGGTTCGAGAACTTATTATTCAAAGTTGTCAAATATTCATTGTTCTGGCAGAATTTTTTGTAGTCTACAGTAGAAAGCGGTGATTGCCGTGATTTGCTTCTGGCGTAGGGGAGCGGCGGTTACAGCGCAGAGGCAGTAATTGTTGAGCGAGCGCATAGTAAGGCTCGTTTCTTCTCAATTATTTACATAATTCATTGCGTATGCCTTGCCTTTAGGGAGTTTATGAGTTGGTGTTCTCGATTTTTGCCTAGGACCTGTATTATTTCACAATCTCAACATCGTTGCATCTTTTTCAAAGATCCTGTCGGGATGGCAACATTACACTTTGCTTCGTTGACATGCTCTTCCAGCATTTGTCTACTGTCATTCTGGTAGTACTCCAGAAACGAGCACCCTTCAATCATTCCATATTCGTACGCTCTCAGCACACCGTACATTCTGTTCTGAACTGCAGTACACGTATCGAAAGGTGCAAATGAGCCGTCATATTTAACACCTACTATATATATATATATCTGTCATAAAACGTTTAAACGTTGTTTTCCTCTAACGTTTGTAATCAACGCCATTCTGAAATTTCTTTATTTGAATAGATTAATTTTATTTACCATTCCTGCTAGACAGCGTTTGCAAGCGTGCATGCACTAAGCAGCATCAAAGGAAAGCGCAAGGTGCCAGATGAGGAAGTTGTCTCGTACAAATAGCATGTTTGTTTTGTTTTTTTCTGCATTCTTCCTGTTTTAACCGTATTGAATATGGACCTGCGAATACAATGAAAAATAAAGTATAAAACCATTCTCGTTCTAAATTATTTCCTCAGTACCATTGACCTAAGACCTTTCTAGTAATTATTTGTCAGTTCCTATCGACTACGTGGCGAAATTCATCAGAGGTTTGTTTTGGAATAAAACACGCTGGCTTACGCATACTTCTTCGCGACATTTTGAACTGACGTCTAGTAACAGATGAAGTGCTGCAAGAATGCACTGAACCATCATTAACTGCATACTTGAAACGCGCGTTTCGAAAAATTTTCAGAAAAGCAACGAATTGCAGACATCCGTGTCTACGCGAACGCTTTAAATAAATTTTCACGGAAAGATAGTGTCGGTGAATATGACCTGTGGTAAGGCCTCACGCTCGGCGTAGGAATTTGTCATGTTTGTAGGAGAACCAGAGCGGCTCAGTTGTGAACTTTTGCAGTCATCTTCAAATGTGGGAAAAGAGCTATAGCAGAGCAATATTGTGAATAGGCAGAAGACAGACAGGTGTGATTGTTCTACCCCGAAAGCACCCAGTAACGAAAACGATGAGTACCGAGAAGGGTGTCGCCCTTTTCGCACTTTGAGTCTCTAAACTGTGAATGATTCTATTTATAGCGAAAAAACTGTACGACAAATTGACCCTCTTTGAATAAACATTGTACTTAAAAATTTATAGTCTTGTATCACTTCTAATTTACTGTATAACGCCATTGTAGTGTCATGCAATTGGTTCCTCATCATTTTTGGAAGTATTCAAGGTTTAAAACAAAGTTTTTCCCCAATTTTATCACGTAAATAATGTGTACTTCCGAGGCGTATACCACAGTCGACCACTGATCGGAATACTTAGTTTCTTACATAAAATTAGAGTGGCAAATTTCCGGGCGGTACGTTTCTTTCTTTTTTTTCTTTGAGAATTACCTTTCAAGTTGTTACTAATTTTCTGCAAGACACAAATATTTGCTACAAAGAAGCTGTTAAAGTATGTTCTGCAACAGTTCTCGCGCTGTGGTGAATGCCGGTTTGCAACGGCGGGGACGATATCAAACGCATATAGGATGCACGTATGTTGGTGGCCGGAATTTCCTTTCAACTGCAATGATCAAATAGTAGCAAAATACAGGTTACCTTGCGTATATCTCACTTGAATAGAAAACAACTGGTATGAATGCTTTGCGTAAAGAACAATCCACAATTCTTCTTTCTCACGTCGTGTTACACCTGCTCACCCACGGAACAAAACAGAAGGATAGAAAGAAAAGATCAAACGATATGAAGCTTTTATAATTGTAAAATGTCGTGTGTGAATGCATATTGTTGAAATGTATTGGCAAAAAAAAAAACAATTTGAGAAGGGTCTGCTTCATATGTACGTGATGGTATATTGCTGTATATGCATGATTGCGTGTTTTCTTTAACTTTGATGATATGCCGGACACAATTACGAATTTTTAAGTTACAAACACGTTATACAACTTCATTAATTTCCCTTTAATTCAGCCAGCGATGACTGCGCTCAAACGCTGCTATGTTCGAGCGAGGAAATTATCCAGCACACTGAGCCCTAGTGCTTCCAATGGGTGTGAGAACTGCCTTATACAGCATGGCTATTTTTAGGAAAGACCTTACATTAGAAAACACCTGACAAGATTTTTACAGTTCATAATCAGGGCAGCATGTATGTACTCCCGAGCTTCTGACGAAGACTTATCAGTACATATCTTGAAATTGGCTTGATTGTTGTACAGGGTATGTTATTCGCCTAGTACGAGTCTCCTTGTTGTCCTGTTTAGGATTCTCGATATTCTTAGCCCTAGAATGCTTAGTTAAATAACTTAATGAGATGCCAGATAACTGACTTTAATATGAAAGGAACCTGGAACGCGCTTGTCACTAATGTTATTTCATCGGCTAACAAAACAGTGGCATTTCTAACACGTCAGCTACGCTTTGCTTCATTGCATGTAAAACTGTTAACCTATAGATTGTTGGTAAGAACGAAACTCGAATATGCATCTGCCATCTGGGATCCGCATTAAGCATATCTCGCCAATGCCCTCGAGACAGTTCAAAATCGCGCCACCAAGTATATTCATTCCACATGCTCTTACAATGTCAGCATATTATACTTGAAAAAATAACGTTTCTTATCGCTTCTATACTTTCGTCGCCACATTATCACTCTCTCCCTCTTCCGCATGTTCTACTATTCGACGCTTAGCCATCCACCATACATTGTTCCCCAAACCTGCCGGTCACGACGCATTGGCCATCCCCAGCAGGTGGCAGAACCACATTCACGCACAAATACATTTTCAGCCTCATTTTTCTACCGAGCATCTAAAGACTTGAATGGCCTTCCTCATCAAATCGCTTCTGTCACCTGCTCTTCACAATTCGTTCAAGATGTAACAACTTTCATTTACAGAATTTAATTCCTTATAGCACTTGTTCGTATACGTTGTATCCCCACTCCTTATGTATAATACCCCGACTACGGGGTCTTTCAGGAAATAAAATGAAATGAAATGAAAAATACCTAAAAGTTCCTGTCAGTTGCTGAACACAAAGCCCTTGCCGCAATTATCAGTGGTTCTTCCCGAATTAGCGGGACCTTATTGTTTATTTTTCATTGCTTTTATTGATCTGTTCATATGCTCTTACATCACAGATAATATGAGCGCCAGCTTTATGATACCATCCTTATTGATAATATTTGCAATTAATAAAAAGAAAGACGCTGCTTTCCTTTTATCATCATTTCACACTCGCAACATGTTCTGATCCCGATGGCTGACCGAAAAAATCCAGAACATCTGGCTGACTCAGCGCAAACTCTTACTAAAGGCGCAACATAAAAATATATGCGTAGTAGAAAAAAGAATCATTTTATAAATCAATGAAATTTCTTTGCGAACGCTGATTGTTATTTGAACAGAACGCGCTCTGCAATTCCATTGATTCTTAACTAAATTTAGAAACGCACCTGCCTAGTTGTCTGTTTTGCCGGGTCTTCTTTTTGTGCTCAGGTTTGGGCCATGAACATACACCAACCAGCACAGCAGTGTGTTTTAAACATGCAGTTCATTAACCTGCTTTCTGGATGGCCCAAGGCACATGGTTTTAAAGTATTCATGAGTTGTGTCGCGTAATGGAGTAATAAATTGTGGCTCGTATATTGCCTAAATTTTGTGCAAGATTTCTTGAAACAAGTCGGGCTCATGCCCGATTTGTTTGGGCATGAACCCGATTTGTTTGGCCTCATGTTGGGCTTATGCCCAACATGAGCCAAATGGGCTCATGCCAAATGGGCTCAGCCAAACAAATGGGCCCATGCTGTTATTAAATAGCAACTCATTTTTAAAAACATGCTTTACTGAAGTAAGAAGTATCTTCAAGAATTCCAGAGTTTGGCTATTCTTTCAACATTATAATTTTAGCAGGAACACAGAGAACCTTACATGACGATAGTTGAAAATTTCAACGTTTTCCAGTAAACTATAAAGCACGCCGTCCTCTAGCAAACGTTTAGCGAGACGTCACCTGATCTATAGAGAAGCTTATAAAGACGTGCAGCTCCCAAACACCCGGGCAGAGACTCCACATAGCTTTGCTACTCCATCTTGGATGTTTAAAAATCGCACAGTTTGTGTTCTACGGTTTAACAGTTCATGCGACCTCCATAAAGAACACACCCGTCATGTGCATGATTTTCTGCCCACCATTTCCGCACTTGTTGCACGGGTACGTCCGCATCATGCCGATCTTCGTGACGTTGAACTGCGTGTAGAAATCGTCGTTCTCGGGCACCTCGATGGGCATGCAGTCCGGTCCTTGAAGGCAGGAAGGGTTGGGGCCTGGTCCTATGGTTGTTCATAGTAGGAAAGAGAAAAAAAAAAAGAGCACGCAATTGCATAAATTGTGTGAAGGCGTGATAGCAATAGGTTCGCGTGGCCATTTAAATATTTTCTTGTTTAATATCCTCGAATGCATTTACCTGTAAACAAAATTATTTTGAATAACAACCTTGTAAGCAATATCGCGCATGGGAAGCACCCAAGAATGAAATATATATTGCGCTTCTCATGCGTACGCTGATTCCGCGAGGCAAATCCATGATGCATAGACGTAGCAAATACTTCCATTTCACTGAAGGAATGGTGCACACTAGAGTTAGCAAAGTATTCCAGTGACACACGAATCTGACAGTGACACTGGCGCCATCTAGTAGCCACCATCGCTGTACTAAGCTTTTCACGCGTGTTCGCGTCGCGTCCGCTCGCATGTTTCGCCGTGCTTGTTCGCTCGGTTACGTGGTGAACGCCCACGCTCGCCGCAGAAACGGACGCCTAAGAGCTGCGCTCTAAATAATACCGCAGACTAGGCCGTGCGGTTCTCATCACCACTTAGTTCGTTTTAGCCCCCTAGCACACTTGGTCGCTTTCTAAACATTCGTTACGCTTAGCTGGGACTGCCTGTATATTATCTCAATGTAATGAAGGTGAAGAACCACAGTCGCGCAAGTCAAGAAACTAACTGTTTATTGGGCAGACCTGAGCCCAACAAAACAAGTAATACTCAGTGCAATGTTAGCGTCAAGCACACTCGCTTCGTGGAATGTTTGATATCCGGGTCTAGCGCGTCGGGTTTCATAAATGACTCGGTGAATGTTCGAGCGTAATAGCTGGTTTCCGCGTGCCTCCTGGAATGTGCTACACAATTCATGGCTTGCACAAAGCGATCACACAAGGTTTGGTGACAGCAGCCAACGGATAAAACCAGCGAAGACATCCGCGAAACTTGCGACATAAAGGCGCGTTTAGCGCTGAGCAATAACGTTTCTACGCAGATTGGCTCGTAAAAAGCAGTGACCAAAAATATAAAATTATCCGCCTGTCAACGTCCCCCTCTTAAAAAAGTGGGTATAAGACGAGGGTTAAAAAACAAAACAAAAGAATATGTAGTAAAAAAAATTGAGTAACATAACTATCTTTACGTGATTTGAATGCGAAAGCGTTAGGGTTTTTCGAAGTTCTCACCTTGAATTAAAACTGCACCTTAATCAACCATGCTCTATTTTGTACGAACCGTTTTCCACTTTACTCTACCTTAATCCACCTGAATTAACATTGATTCACGTTAATACACGTTGCTGGAATTTGTACCAACTTTAATCCCCGTTCATCCATCTTTATATACTAATGGGAGTAAGCCAGGTCGGTTTCTTGGGTGTCTGCCACGCCGTCCGGCCGGCGCTGTGGCCATTCACCGTGGGATGACGTAGTGCGAGGCGCAGCAGGTCCATCGATGGGAAACCTCACGTCACTACTTCGTCACGTGAGTTTTCTTCCCATGCGATGTTAACACCGGAAATTCGCGGGATTTTTCACTTCGTGGGTATATAAGGCTTTCGCCTTTAAAATACCAGAGAACTAAGGTTCCAAAGTTCGTCAGTGCGCCTGGAATGACCTGAGACATACAGCGTGGATGACTTCAGGTCGCGCGTGGCGTCGCTGTGTCTGTTCAGTGCCGTCTGGCAAGACCTCGTAGTCAAGTGTGCCATTACGTTGAAGGATATTGTATTGTCCGAAATGAGATCACAGTACCTATTGACATAGTCCACGTTGGCGCATTATTGTCCGAAACCAAACACGTCGGCATGATGGTGCTCCATGCAGCATCGAAGAATATTGTAGCGCCGCTATCGGTTCTTTGCTGGTTCTTCACTTGCACGCGGGCGAAATGTCCGCATTCTTCAGCGTGGTGAAGGTAAGCGGTGACGTGGAGGTTGTTATCGTGAGAGGCGTGCGGCAGCATGGCGTCCAGCGTCGCTGCTGTGTTCCCGAGTCACCTCGGTTGTCTCTTCTACTGCCGTCTTTTTAGCGAAGGTCACATACGGAAGCCTGGCATGACACGCCTTGTGTTCAATATGGACGCACAATCGTAAAATATACGCGGCCCACGTCTCCGGGTGCAGGGGCGGCTGAGGGGCCACACCACGGTGCTACTATTGCTACTATCTCCATCGGGCTCCTGCTGCGAGGGTGCATCGAATGCCGACAAACTTCGGCCTCACTCTTGTGCGACCAAGTCACACGCTTGATAAACTTCAAGTGCGGCGCTCAGCTGTTTCACTGCTGATGGTCAGTGCACAGGGGGGCGCTTCCATTTTGCTTCATCTGCCGTGCCGCCGTAGTTCTTGGCACGGCGGTGAAGGGAGCTTCCGGCCACGGCTGGCAGGTTCGGACGGCTTCTGCAATGTGAGCCTAGTAACGCTTTCGCCTTATTCGAGAATGGAACACTAGAGAGGACGGGCGTAGACACCAACAAAGTGGTGGCTCTTTGCTTGCTGCTCCTATGCGCCAGGGCCTTGTCATGGCGTCTTTCTTTAAGAGCCTGCATGCACGTGCGCCGTCTGCTCAAGCGCCATGCACGGAAGCGCGACACATACGGGCGCGAGGCGGATGTAAACATGAAGCGTGAATCCGAATCGGACACTGCCAGGCAGACGCACCGTGCACTTACACGAACGGCCGAACGCGCGCCTGCCGGAGCCGGTGCATGTATATGCAACAGGTGCGAGCAGGCGCGAGGAGGAAGGCAAGCGCGCACTGACGAACCCTCTTTCTAACTGACCGTGAGCTGCGAAACAGCCGAACGCCGCATTTGAAATTCATCAAGCGTGTAAGTTGGCCGCGCGAGGGTGAAGTTTGCCATTCATTCGTTGCACCCTCTCAGCATGCGCCGACGGAGATAGCGCCGTGTTCTGGCCCCGCAACCGCTCCTGCGCCAGGAGCTGTGAGCCGCGTATTTTGACCGCGATTGTAGATTGCTATCATGTAGGCTAGCGTCTTCTTCAGGCATTCCATTGGGCCACTCGTCAGTGGGAGGTCGTACTCTTGGTGACTCAACGGGCCGTATCATGGGAAGGCTTGAGCAAGTTCAGCGGTATAAGCTGTTGCTCCGTCGGTAATGATGAATTCTGGCGCACCGTGCCGAAACAGGGTCTTCTCAACGAAAAGTGTCGCTACTTCAGTCGCACTGCCTTTGTACAGGGCGGTGCTTTTGACGTAGTGCGTAAGTCCGTGACCCCGAAGATCCACTTGTATCCGGATTTTGACGTCGGTAAGCACCCCAACAAGTCTATCGCGATCTGCTAAAATGGTGGACAAAGACGCTGGACCGGCTGCAGCAATCCTGCTGGCCTTGCCGGTGGTGACTTGACTCTCGCGAGCGTACGGCAAAATTCGAGATGCCCTTGTATTGTGCCACCGTGAAGGGCGTAAAGAACCTCTGGCCGCACTGCTCAAGATCCAACCAATAGTTGGCGCGGACTGGCTATACTTCAAGCAGTCCATGTTGTGCGCCTTAAGCCGTTCTGCCAGCGCTAACAAACCTTGGGACATAGTTTTCTTTTCTTCGTCATTTTTTTTTGTTTAGCAAGTGCGCTTTTGTTTTTCGTTCTCGTGTTATGTCTAGCATAGGGACGACGCTTTTAAAATGGGGCCTTTGACATGCATACTTTTTCTTTGGTGACCGCTTTTCACCGGTTATCAAACATTAAACGTTATCGCTCGGTGCAAGACACGCCTGCATGTGTCAGAAGTTTCTCGAATGCTATCGATAGTTCTATCCATTGTCTGTCGTCACCGAACCTTTTCTAATCTGACAGTATGCGCGACACGAATTGTGCAGCACTTCGTGGAAGGTAAGCATGCAGGAGCGATTTCGCTGGAACATTGGACGAGTCACATGTTTCAAAGGCGACGCGCTCGTCCCGGAGATATTACGACGATTGCCCACTACGCTCGCCGGTATCGTTGCGCTTCGAGTCTAGCCTATTTTTCTCGGCACATATTTTTCTCGGCACATAGTGTTTTTTTTTTAATTATGGGGTTTTACGTGCCAAAACCACTTTCTGATTATGAGGCACGCCGTAGTGGAGGACTGCGGAAATTTTGACCACCTGGGGTTCTTTAGCGTGCACCTAAATCTAAGCACACGGGTGTTTTCGCATTTCGCCCCCATCGAAATGCGGCCGCAGTGGCCGGGATTCGATCCCGCGACCTCGTGCTCAGCAGCCCAACACCATAGCCACTGAGCAACCACGGCGGGTACATAGTGTGTTTCGTGATTCACAGTTTTGCTATACTCGCGGACAACTTTCTGTGGCTATGAAGCGAAAGCTACTGAGAAAAAGCGTGTACAAGTAGCAGTATTTCTGAAGAGTCTCAAGTTTTATTACACGCTAGTTTAGGCTGCGGAAGCGAAAACATAAACACCTTATTAGCAACAGTTAAATAAGACGGAAGAAATCAATGAGCGCTAAAGTTCGCTTATTAACGTGCCAGCGTTGAGAAGCCCGTGTAGCAGAAAATCCGGCGTGGGTGCTCGGCGTCGGACGTCGTTTTGGCAAAACTATTTTCAAACCACCCATACCAAGGATCTCTGTAACGCAAGAAATTGATGGAACTAATTGAATTTCACAAGCTAAAATACCTTGAAAAATTGTAAACTACGACTTACAAACAAACTAAAGACATGATTGCTCTCGGATTGTAATTTGACTATACGGGAAAACGTAACCCTGTTGCACGAAAAGTAAAAAAAAATATATCCCTTTTCTACCGTTTCTACCAATCACAGACCAGCCGCGGCGTCTGCGGACACTCGAGCCGTTTCGCGGCCGAGCTATGGAGGTTCGCCGATTCCGCTAGGTGACAGAGCACATCAGGAAAAATGCGACTGTGGCTGCGGCTAGCGGCTTGACAGGCGGCACGATTACTGGGCACGACTCAACATGTGCGAAGCCTAGTCAGGCTTTTTCGGTAAAATGCACCTGAGCATCATTGTTGGGTTCTTCTGCCAGCGTCTGCTTCGTTGCCGTTTCATGTTAAGGCCACAGCAAGTTCTTTTGTGCGTTGTTAACGACTTATTCTCTTCGCATTTCGTTGTGTCACTGTTAAACGCATGAACGCGTGACGGCGGCCTTGCAGCCATGAACAGCTGCTGCCCATTTGCTACGCTGACTTTCATTTCGTATTCTTTTTTTTTTATGCGCAGCAGTGAGCGGTGATGCTAGCGATAATAGCGATGCGGCAGCGTCCGAGCTGCGAGGAACGTTCGATACAATGACGAAGTTAGAAAATAAAATGAAATGGTTAGTTAGGAAATGCGGCCTATGAACACATGCCGTTCGGGGCAGAGAGCTTTATGTTACGCGCAGCGACTGCTGAAAAAGTATGGTACTCTACTTTTGCAAAAGAAATGTAGCTATTTCTAAAGCGGTACACGTGCAATATTTTCAGTATTGCAATAATGCACTCTCTCTCAACCTCTGTAGCAGGTTATGTGCGCTCGAGCGTTGTTAGCTGTTCTGCATTGGGCTGAAGATAAGTGCTCTCATGTTTTAATTGTGTGTGGAGTCGTTAAGGTAGAAAGTTCCTCGTTTATTAGCATTTATAACAGTACTTCCTTAACGAAAAAACTACGCATTACATGATGGAAAGCAGATTCTCCATTATGAAGCTTTGCAGGCTCCAGTGTTGCTTATACGAATGAACGTATCGCCTACATACAATAGCTTTGAAGCATCCAGTATTGAGTACCTTCTGTCTACGAATACGAACGAACTCCACCAACACGATTACGAACTCCACAAAGCTAAAACAGTTTTCACGACGCATGAGCATCAACAAGTTCTTTTCCGATAGACCAGATGTAGGAAAACAAGATAGAGACTCTTAGACCACCCAGCACGTGGACACCGGAAACCGAACAGTGCCCAGACCTGGATTTATACATAAAGCTGACATCAAAGGAAATTCTAGAGTCAACGCGGCATTGCCGGAAGCGCAAAAATTGGACCCCCGCTCAACACCAAATCCTTAAAGAACTTGTGAAAAGGAATGATATTGTAATAAAACCAGCAGACAAAGGCAAAGACAAACCAGCGGACAAGTATCGTAATCTGGCCTATAAAAAAGTACAAGAATGAGTCCTCTAAACTGAGCAACCACACCCATTACATAAAACTCGGCTCAAACATAACTTCAGATTACAGCAATATTGTGATAAACACAATAACGGAGCTCCTGTGCAGGGAGCTAATCACGCAATCTGAATATCGCTTCATGATTCCCAAGAACAAGAAAGCAGGCCGCTTTTATCGTCTTCCTAAAATACATAAAAATTCCGGTTGAAGAAATATTTACAGGAGAAATCCCAGATCGGCCTATTGTGTCTAATAACAACACACCCACTGAGTCACTATCTAAATTCTTAAATCACCACCTGTCAAACATCCCCACCACCCTCCCATCTTTGTTCAAGACACGCCGTACTTCCTTCGAATTATCGACGGCATCAACGCCAACCAAATCCTTTCCGACAGCGCTATTCTAGTCACTCTGGATATTTCTGCCCTTTACACCAACTTTACCATGAGTGAAGGAACTGAAGCCGTTTCAAGATCCCTCGCAATCAATCCCCAAGCGCACGCTCCTGAAGTTTACTTATCGCTCCTTAGGTTAGTTCTCACACTCAACTTTTTCGAATTCCATTCTATTCACTACCTGCAAACTTTCGGCACTAGCATGGCTACGCCATTCGCTCCCACGTATGCGAATATTTTGGTGGGATCGCATGAAGCACAGCTGTTGAAATCCTACCCTTTAAAACTCCACACCTATCTTCGTTACATTGATGACATAATTATAATATGGGAACACGGCACAAGCGCCTTAACCGACTTAGCCATTTCAATCGCTTTCACCCGCGTATTAAATTTACTGCTCACCACTCTCCTACTCAGATCAACTTCCTGGACACTACAGTCTACATAGAAAACTGAAAAATGAGAACGACACTTTACCGGAAGCCTACGGATAGCCAGCAATATTTAGACTACAACAGTCATCACCCGCGACATTGCAAGCAAGGAACTTTTGTCGGACAAGCGAAACCAATAAGAAGAATCTGCAGCGAAGACCGCGATTATATCCACCACCTAAATGACCTTAAAACAACGCTAGCAGAAAGGAACTATCCCCAAGTTGCTCTCGATAGAGCTCATGATGCCGCGTCAAGATTGGAGAGACAGTCGGAATTGGCGAAGAAACAGCCCACACTAGAATCTGACAGACCACCGGCCTTTATAACAAAATATTCTAATGCACTCCCAAACATAAACAACATCTAAGAAAATACCACCCAATATTATCAAGTAACGAGCGTCTGCGAAAAGCGTTCGCGGATGTACCCAAGGTTACCTATCGCCGAACCAAGAACTTTAAAGACATGTTAGTGCACGCAAAAGTCAGGCAACATCATTCTCCCGTAATAAAAGCATGTTGTCGCCCTAGGTGAAACACCTGCAGGCACCTTCAAAGTGACTTTAAATTAAAAGCACCGCCAATAGTTATACGCATGAAGTCGAATCTAGCTTCACTTGTACAAGTTCGGATGTGATTGAATGTTCCTTCTGTAAGAAACAATATATCGGTGAAGCAGGACAATCAGTAAACGTCCGATTAAACGTACATCACGCGGACACAGCTAAAAAGCTTCTCAAGGCCGTCGCCGAGCATTTCAACCAACCAGGTCATAACTTTGATGAACTTAAATTCTACATCTTACAGTTAAATTTCCGTTCGGAACGAGAAATAAAATACAGAGAATCATACGTTATCCATAAGTTCAAGGCAGTGCAAGCAATAGGCATAAACGTTTCAAAGTGAGCTTTAGAATCTATTTGCTATGCTAAATTTCAAACTATTGTCACGTGGTCGTGACGTTGAATAACACAGTAGCAGTACTGTGAACGACAAAACTAACTTTTATTGGGCGAACCTGTGCCCACAAAACAGGCTGCACTTATAGCACAACGACAGCGGCGAACACGGTCGGCGATCGTCGGAAAACTAATTAGCGGGTCAAGCGCGTCGGCTTTTATAGATCAGTCGTGGAATGTTCCAGATTAACTGATGGGACCCGCGTGTCTTCCACAAAGTTCTACACCATTCGTGTCACGCGATGAAATCTGATAACACAAGGTTCGGCGACAACAGACACGCGGATAGAAGCGTCGATAACTTTCCAGAAATGTCGGATACATGCAGGCGCGTCCCTCGCTGTGCGATTACAGTTGTTAAGCGGCGAAACGTGGTTGCCCGATAAAGATAAGTACACGTGTCATTACCCCCCTCTTAAAAAGCATCGACCCGATGCTGCTAACGAAAGTAACAAAGAAAAGCACTCGTAGCAAAGAAAACAACAAACTAAGGAAGTTCATCAGCGTCCGTAAAATGGTTTAAGGCGCACCACGTGGACCACTTCAGATCGTGCGCGGCGCCGCTGTGAGTGCGAAATGCCGTCTGGCACGACCTCATAGTCTAGTGCGCCAATACGTCGGATGACCTTGTAGGGTCCGAAATAGCGTCGCAGCAGCTTCTCACTGAGTCCTCGCCGGCGTATCGGGGTCCATACCCAAACACGGTCGCCGGGCTGGTACTCGACGAAGCGTCGTCGGAGGTTGTACTGTCGGCTGTCGGTCCTCTGCTGGTTCTTGATCCGTAGGCGGGCGAGCTGTCGGGCTTCTTCGGCGCGCTGGAGATAGGTAGCGACGTCAAGATTCTCCTCGTCAGTGACGTGCGGCAGCATGGCGTCGAGCGTCGTCGTCGGGTTCCTGCCGTAAACCAACTTGAATGGCGTGATCTGTGTTGTTTCTTGCACCGCCGTTTTGTAGGCGAAGGTGACATACGGCAGGACCGCGTCCCACGTCTTGTGCTCGACGTCGACGTACATCGCTAGCATGTCGGCGAGGGTCTTATTCAGCCGCTCCGTAAGACCATTCGTCTGCGGATGGTAGGCCGTTGTCCTCCTGTGCCTTGTCTGAATGTAGTTCAGAATGGCTTGAGTGAGCTCCGCTGTAAAGGCCGTTCCTCTGTCGGTGATGAGGACTTCTGGAGCACCATGTCGCAACAGGATGTTCTCGACGAAAAATTTAGCCACTTCGGCTGCGCTGCCTTTCGGTAGAGCTTTAGTTTCAGCGAAGCGGGTGAGATAGTCCGTCGCCACGACAATCCACCTATTTCCGGAAGCTGATGTCGGAAACGGTCCCAACAAGTCCATCCCGATCTGCTGAAAAGGTCGGTAAGGAGGCTGGATCGGCTGTAGTAATCCCGCTGGTCTTGTCGGTGGTGTCTTGCGTCGCTGACAGTCGCGGCATGTCTTGACGTAACGGGCGACATCGGTGGTTAGGCGCGGCCAGTAATACCTTTCTTGTATCCTCGATAGCGTCCGGGAGAAACCGAGGTGCCCAGCGGTCGGATCGTCATGTAGGGCGTGCAGTACTTCTGGACGTAGCGCCGACGGAACAACAAGAAGGTGGTTGGCGCGGACTGGTGAGAAGTTCTTCTTCACGAGTAGGTTGTTTTGAAGCGTGAACGAAGATAATCCACGCTTAAATGCCCTTGGGACAACGTCGGTGTGCCCTTCCAAATACTCGATTAGGGCTTTTAGCTCCGAGTCTCCTCGTTGCTGTTCGGCGAAGTCTTCCGCGCTTATTATTCCAAGGAAGGCGTCGTCATCCTCGTCATCATGCGGTGCGGGTCAATGGGGGCGCGGGATAGGCAATCGGCATCTGAGTGTTTTCGTCGGGACTTGTAGGTTACAGTGATGTCGTATTCTTGTAGCCTGAGGCTCCACCGTGCCAGCCGTCCTGAGGGGTCTTTTGGGTTAGCTAGCCAACACAACGCGTGATGATCGCTGACCACCTTGAATGGCCTGCCATATAGGTAAGGGCGAAATTTCGCTGTGGCCCAAACGATGGCGAGGCATTCCTTTTCGGTTGTAGAATAATTGCCTTCTGCTTTTGACAATGATCGGCTAGCGTAAGCTATCACGTGTTCATGTCCATCTTTTCTCTGGACTAGGACGGCACCGAGGCCTAGGCTACTGGCGTCAGTGTGTATTTCGGTATCGGCGTGCTCGTCGAAGTGCGCAAGTACGGGCGGCGACTGCATGCGTCGTTTGAGTTCTTGAAATGCGTCGCCCTGTGGCGTTTCCCACTTGAACTCGACGTCACATTTAGTTAGCTGTGTCAGCGGCTTAGCGATGCGTGAAAAGTTCTTGACAAATCGCCTGTAGTAGGCACACATGCCAAGAAATCTACGCACTGCCTTCTTGTCGGTGGGCTGCGGGAACTTTGCAATGGCAGCTGTTTTCTGCGGGTCGGGGCGTACTCCGGATTTGCTGATGACGTGGCCTAGGAATAGAAGCTCATCGTAAGCGAAGCGGCACTTTTCTTGCTTCAGAGTGAGCCCTGATGACTTGATGGCCTCTAGTACTGTGGCAAGCCGCCTAAGGTGATCGTCAAAATTTTCGGCGAATACAACGACGTCATCCAAGTAAACGAGACAGGTCTGCCACTTCAATCCTGCTAAAACCGTGTCCATCACGCGCTGGAACGTTGCAGGCGCCGAGCACAGTCCAAATGGCATAACCTTGAACTCGTAGAGGCCGTCTGGGGTGATGAAGGCGGTCTTTTCACGATCTCTTTCGTCGACTTCTATTTGCCAATAGCCAGACTTGAGGTCCATCGAGGAGAAGTATTTAGCGTTGCAGAGCCGATCCAATGCGTCGTCTATCCGTGGCAGAGGGTATACGTCCTTCTTCGTGATCTTGTTCAGACGACGATAATCGACGCAGAAACGAAGGGTTCCGTCGTTTTTCTTCACCAGCACAACAGGAGATGCCCACGGGCTTTTCGACGGCTGGATGATGTCGTCGCGCAGCATTTCGTCGACTTGTTCTCTTATAGCTTCACGTTCTCGCTCCGAAACTCGGTAAGGGCTCTGGCGAAGTGGTCGAGCGTACTCCTCGGTGATTATGCGATGCTTGGCGACTGGTGTTTGTCGAATTCTCGATGACGTCGAAAAGCAGCCTTTGTATCGCCGGAGCAGACTTCTGAGCTGCTGTTGCTTAATCACGGGGAGACTTGGATTAATGTCATAGTCTGGTTCGGCAACCATGGTTGTCGGGGTAGATGCGGCGGAATCCGAGAGGACAAATGCATTGCTGTTTTCCAGAATTTCCTCGATGTATGCGATCGTCGTGCCCTTGTTGATGTGCTTGTACTCCTGGCTGAAGTTTGTCAGCAACACTTTCGTGTTTCCTCCGTGCAGTCGAGCGATCCCTCTTGCGACGCAAATTTCACGGTCTAGCAGTAGACGTTGGTCGCCTTCGATGACACCTTCTAAGTCAGCGGGTGTTTCGGTGCCGACCGAAATAACAATGCTGGAGCGAGGCGGGATGCTCACCTGATCTTCGAGCACACTCAAGGCGTGGTGACTACGAGGGTTCTCCGACGGTATCGCATGGTCTTCCGACAGAGTTATTGACTTCGACTTCAGGTCGATGACTGCGCCGTGTTGGTTGAGGAAGTCCATGCCGAGAATGACGTCTCGTGAACACTGTTGGAGGATAACGAAGGTGACAGGGTAAGTCAGGTCGTGAATGGTAATTCTTGCCGTGCACATTCCAGTCGGCGTTATGAGGTGTCCTCCGGCGGTACGAATTTGAGGGCCTTCCCACGTAGTCTTAACTTTCTTCAACTGGGCGGCGATGTGTCCACTCATGACGGAGTAATCAGCCCCTGTGTCGACTAAGGCGGTGACTGCGTGGCCGTCGAGAAGCACGTCGAGGTCGGTGGCTCTTTGTCTTGCATTACAGTTCGGTCTTGGCGTCGGATCACGCAGCGTCGCGCTGACTTGTGGCTGTTATGTGACGTCGTCAGGTCGTCTTTCGTCGTCGCATTCTTTCCTTCCAGACTTCGTCGGGACGGCGGCGTGTCGTTATGTCGTCGAGGTAGTTTCTTCGGCGTCTTCGTCGGCGGCGGAGGATCTTCGACAGTTCGACGGACAGCAACCGCGCCTCCATCGCTTGCTGCTTTTAGTTTTCCGGATATGGGCTCGCTGACCGGCCCCGAGCTGGGCCAGTGTATGGTCGGCGCTGCGGCGACAGGTAGCGGCCTGGTGATGGTGAACGCGACGGTCGTCGAGAACTCCACTGAGTAGCCGCGAGGTAGTCAGCGATGTCGCGAGGGCGTTCACCTTGCTGCGGGCGCGGAGCGTTGACGGCGAAACCTCGCAGTCCCATTTCCCGGTATGGACATCGTCGGTAGACGTGACCCGCTTCCCCGCAGTGGTAGCAGAGCGGGCGGTGGTCAGGAGCGCGCCAAACGTCGGTCTTCCTCGGGTAGCTCCGCTGGGCGACGGGTGGGCGCGCTGTCGGCGGCGGCGGCGCTGGTCGACGGAATTGCGGCGTTACAGGGCCCTGGCGCGGTCGCTGAGGAGGGCCTTGACGGCGTACGACGGCGGCGTAGGTCATCGCTTCGGGTTGAGGTTGCGGTAATTGAGGTTGCACCTCCGGAACTCCAAGCGACCGCTGAACCTCATCTTTGACGATGTCAGCGATCGAGGCCACTTGAGGCTGCGACGACGGGAAGATCTTCTGAAGCTCCTCTCGTACGACTGCCCTGATAGCCTCGCGCAGGTCTTCGGAGGCCAGTGATTGAACTCCGGCATAGTTTGTAGCGTTGGTGCGGCGGTCGAATTGCCGGTTTCGCATCTCGAGTGTCTTCTCGATGCTAGTGGCCTCGCGAAGAAACTCGTCGACAGTCTTCGGTGGGTTTCGTACCATACCGGCGAAAAGTTCCTCCTTAACACCACGCATTAGTAGCCGGACTTTCTTTTCCTCGGACATTTCCGGGTCGGCGTGGCGGAATAGGCGGCTCATTTCTTCTGTAAAAATCGCGGTGGTCTCGTTGGGCAGCTGCACTCGGGTTTCCAGTAGTGCTTGGGCTCGTTCTCGGCGTACGACGCTTGTGAATGTCTGCAGGAAGCCACTTCGGAAAAGGTCCCAGGTCGTTAACGTGGCTTCTCTGTTCTCGAACCACGTCCTGGCAGCGTCTTCCAATGCGAAGAAGACATGTCGCAGTTTGTCGTCGCTGTTCCAGCTGTTAAATGCAGCGACCCTCTCGTACGTCTCGAGCCAGGTTTCCGGGTCCTCGAATGTTGAACCGCGGAACGTGGGGGGCTCCCTGGGCTGCTGCAGCACGACGGGGGATGCTGGGGCTGCCATTGGGGAGGACTTGGTGGCAATCTTCCTGCACGTCTCAGGTAGGAGTCCGTGCTCTGGGGGTAGTCCTTGCAGCCGGCGGCTAGCTCGCTGGTCTTGGGCGACGTTGGTTTTGTCCTCGGGCTTCGGGCTTGGATCGCGGCTTTGCGGGGGCGTTCGGTACATGAACGCACAAGCACCTCCACCAGATGTCACGTGGTCGTGACGTTGAATAACACAGTAGCAGTACTGTGAACGACAAAACTAACTTTTAGTGGGCGAACCTGTGCCCACAAAACAGGCTGCACTTATAGCACAACGATAGCGGCGAACACGGTCGGCGATCGTCGGAAAACTAATTAGCGGGTCAAGCGCGTCGGCTTTTATAGATCAGTCGTGGAATGTTCCAGATTAACTGATGGGACCCGCGTGTCTTCCACAAAGTTCTACACCATTCGTGTCACGCGATGAAATCTGATAACACAAGGTTCGGCGACAACAGACACGCGGATAGAAGCGTCGATAACTTTCCAGAAATGTCGGATACATGCAGGCGCGTCCCTCGCTGTGCGATTACAGTTGTTAAGCGGCGAAACGTGGTTGCCCGATAATGATAAGTACACGTGTCACTATAGACAACAACACTTAGTTTGGTTTCTTGGCGTATCCTTTTTTTTTCCTTTGCTTTCCTCCTTTTTTTTTTCAGCCGGCGTGTCAGACGCCGTTGACACCCCCGCTAACACGCGTGCGTTGACACGTGGTTGACAGACGGGGGGAGGAAGGGGGTGGCCCTGGCCTTGGCCTTGTGCACAGCATTCCTTTATTCTCAATTCGACAAGCTAACACACCTTCCCTCGATGCCGCACCCACACGCCTTATACCCTCTCCCCTTTAGAAGAACCCCACCTATATATACGGTGCCAAGGAAAGCCTACGTCGCCTTGAAGAAGACAAGTCTACTTGTCGAAACGTTGGCTCTTGCTTTCACCTCGTTCTCGTTTTGCTCATCGTCTTGAATTTCCATCTCCCGCATTCCCCTTGTTTTCCCTTACCTTCTGTCTGTTATTCTACGTATTGCAGGAATCTCCACCATTTCCTCAAAATACACTATGCAGCCAAAGGACATCATGCATACTCAAGGGCGAAATTCCAAGTATGAGAAGACGATTGCAAGGCTTCGAAGACAGCAGGTGACGACCCCCAACACAAAGTGCTTAATTACAGCTCTTTAATGACGGGCTCACTGGCTTACACATTCGAGATGAGGATGTTGGTGCGTGCTCAATTATTTTTGCAGCTATTTTATTTTGGCACGCTACCATTCACATAATTTGGCTGCCCTAATTCACCCTCCTCCGCAGAAATACAAACAAGAACGTCAGATTTTTTTTCCTTTTGCAACAATCCCATTTTGAGCAAATTAATTGCTGTCGTGCATGTGCAGTTTTTTTTTTTCATTATCTGGATAGTTGCAACACGTATTCTATGTGTTTTGCTTGTGCGAATTTATTGCCATCACGCCATTAATTTCCGACTATTCTCCGTTACATCGCTGTCACACGACCACTTTCGATCGCGATGAAGTCCGATCCACATTGAAATTCTCGACTGCTATGGCTCTATCGCGCAGCTTGCGCAAAAGAACCAATCGCGACCGAGAAATTCAAATCGGATTGGGCTTGATCGCGTTTTAAAGTGCGCCGTGTGACACCCGCATTTCTTGCATTTCGCTGTTTCTTCCCGTTTTCATGTATCTGCCACTTACAATCTTGATGCAATAAATTGTTGTCTGCTATTTTCGTGTTCTTGACTATGTAGCAAGTTGATTTATATTTGAGCAACACGGCACATTTATTTACGACACACCTTTTGTCGTTATTACCAGGCGTCCAATATCATAAGCGATAAAGTTCTACCTCCTCAACAGTTGGCATGATTGTTGCGCTAAGTTACAGCTTGAAACAGCAAATATGAATATAAATCAAACCAACATGGGTGAAACACCTTTGCGCGCTCGTCGTCACAACATATAAACAGCGGCACCAGCGCCTGTATGAAATCACGCGATTTAAGCAGCGGTATGGGTCACACACAAAAAAAGTACAAGAAACGAAACTGAAATTAAGGCCTCCGAGATTCGGCGGCGTGCGCGACCATCTTGGAGGCTGGTGCGTTTCGCCGATTCCGCTAGGTGTGCTGGGAGCCAAAGTCGGCCGCAGGCGCCTATGGGAGTGTACAGCCTTTACGTTTACTATGTTACTACGTTTACTATGTTACTCTATGTTTCTACCACAAAGTCCGCCTTCGTCCATAGCGTTTGCGGCCAGCGTTTCCCGGTATACTTTACGGTTACATAGTTGCTGGGAAGCGTGAGAAGCAGTCAGATAACTTTGAATGCTAGTGGCGTTCCACACTTAAAGGCTAAGCTTAAGCGTGCTCCAAAATTTTCTTGCGGCTTTTCCCTTCCATGTCTGGGCAAACACGAAACCGTCCCACGCGAAAACAGCGTCGATTCAGCGTCTGTTCCGAACAATCATAAGCACTGTCAAACGCTGCCGGACTACTTGGCGCGGTAACGATTATGCAGCAGCCAGTGCCGTAGCTTTCCCTTCATAGACGCAGAAAGTTGTCCGCGAGTATACTGTGTTCCTCGGCGTCACTACAACGTGACAATATAACAGGGATGTCGAACTCTTGCAGTCTGAGGCTCCACCGTGGTAGATGGCGTGAAGGGTCCTTTATGTTTGCCAGTCAAGCACTCCTTCCTTATGAGCATCAAGGCATTACGCTGCACTTTAAAAATAAGCTGTCAATTTAAAGAAAATTTAGATATTTTCTGCACCACAAAAGAAATTTTCTGTGAAGGCTCTCTGACGGAAACCTGTTAAAGGAAAAGCAAACTTTTGGTTGTTCTTGATCTGTAGTCTGTAAATCGAGTCAAAACTAAAATATAACCGTCTCAAATTAGTCTAAATGCATAAAACACAATAAAATAAAATTTAAGTATTTTTCTATTCATACACGCCATTTTTCGCATATACTACGCAGAGCGCGCTGTTTGTGGTACTGCTTTGATGCCCTGTGTCATAATCAAGATGGCGGCTATTCAAGTAAACGCACGCCAGCACTGCTCCGTTCCTGTTTTCGAAAACTGTAAGAGGTGAGTGGTTTTCTTTGCAAGTACATTGCAAACAGTGCGCAACGTACTCTTTTACCCTATAGAGTTCAGGTTGCTGATAAAAACGAAAAACTGAATAACTTCATAAGTATTCTATTTGAAACACATGCACAAATTCCGCAATTGAGGCAAAAAAGTAATCAAGCCGTTGCATCACTTCTCCACTGATCAGCTTCAATTCCTCAATTTAAACATGTGCCCTACAGTGAATAGTAAGATAAGTTTAGAAGAATTATAAAAGAGGAAGTTTCGAAAGAATGTGCATATTCGTTTTTTATATGAAGTTCTAACTGGCTGCATGGTTTAACAAAATGTTTCAACCATAGCTGCACAAACGGTATGTTAATATTGTCATGAATAGGTGACACGCATAATAACAGGCAACAAAACGGCCAAGCTGGTGCGAGGGTGCTAGCTACACTTGTAGCTGAACCAGTGGGGCCCAACCTGTTGTTCCTTTAAAACGTAGCAGTAGTCATTCTGGACGTGTCTCCTTTCTATGCTTAACTGTACTTAAAGAAAACCACAGAAGCTTCATATAAGCTGAGGTTCACACATCGTCTAGCTTATTTCATATCTGCAATAATAAGAAGCTTGTCAGTACAACATTCTGTATAGACTTTCTCATTATTTAAAGAAACAGTTGTGTGCGCTGCGTAGGTTTCGTGTGTATTGTGTGTTTGTGAGGGTTAGGGGGCGGGCGTGCACATTTTATCCCACGGTGAGTGCTGTTTGTTTCAGAATGTGTATGGTGCCACTGGCTGGCCATCTACTGATATTCTGCAGTTACCTGAAACGAAATGGTCATCTGGCTGGAATAAACATTATTTGGAAGTGACCTCCCACACCGTACTCACATAGGCGCACGCTGCCAGGGCGTTCTTGATCACTCTCCAAATCTCGGCCGTGGCGGCCGCATTTTGATTAGGGTTAAATGCAAAACCACCTCTGTTCCCGGCCTTAGGTTGAAGACCCATTGGTGATAAGAATTATTCTGGAGACCCCTATTACGACGTGCCCCATAATAAAATTGTGGTTTTCACAAGTAACATCCCAGACTTTAATCATAGAAAAAAAAAGGTTAGACTGAAATAAGATTAAAGAATTTTCCGGTGAGAACAGTTTTGTAACTCTGCTACGATGGTTAAACCAATATCTGACTTTACAGTTCTTTTTGCATTAAACATTATTCGATTGTACCTGTATTTTGAAAATGCGCACATCTCTTCAATGTCCACTTCACAATATTTGGGGACACTATGACATAATGTACACCTACCGCAATGCCTCATACACACGGCGCGCCCATGTGGATTCTACTGCGTGTCACAAATTTGTGTATGAATACGTGCCATGACTAATTCAAAACAAACTTACCGACAGGATCGGGGAGTTCTGTAACTTGGCCACCGGTGCCTGTTATACACAAAGCTGTGCGTATTTATTTACTTTCCTTGCCTTGCTTTCAAAGGTCTCCACGTACGCGTGCGATTCATGGCAAGCGGAAGCTTATCTATAGCCTAGGAAATTGAATTTTAAGCTGTTATTAACACCTGGAGGAATAGCGATGCTCCTTGTCTTCTGAACCTAGTGCGCATAAGCAGTTATATTATTATTGCAGGTCCAGTGATGTTCTGTTGTAAAATAAAACAAAAGTTAATTTTCTTCTAGAATGTCCTAAATTACACGTTATATCTTACAGCGACAGAGAGAAAGTGTTGACCGCATTTAACAGCAGCGCAAGAAAACGTAGTGAAGTAAAAACGGAGACACACACGAGGGCTACAGGTGACCTTTGTCGTCTTGCGCTGCAGTTGAACATTTTCACCTTTGAGCACACAGCGTCATTTTCGTTTCGAGACCAGCTGCATACTGTTATTATATTTGTTATTTTAAAATGATTATGTTACGCGAGGTAGAAAAATCAAACATGAGAGGAGCTCAAATGTAAATGCAGTCCAGAAGTGGTAAACAGTGGTCGAACAAGGAATGTCGGTTGCCATCAACGTTTCGACTAAGAAAATTCTCTTCTTGAGTGAGGGCGGCAACTGCCCTCACGAAGAGAAATGCTCTTTCAAAGCGTTGGCTTCAGCGACAGTCCTGGTTCGCCCAATATTCACCACGATATAAAATAGTCATTACACGTCACACTTCTGTACGGTGGAACAAAAAAAAAGTGATGTAACAGAAAAATATTAACAGAAAACAGAACTTTTTCTGGGCCTCATAATGGATAATTGTTTCGCACATACATTTTCGCTGAAATAAAACAGAAAGTATTGTTACGCGCGAAGGAGACCGTTTTTAACCCTTACAGATGAAGGGGACCGTTTACTTTAGGTCGCGAAGGTGAGCGCAAGAGCGGCCAGCCGGTTAATCAACTCAGCGTCGTTCTCTTCCTCCTTCCTCTACTCGGGACCGCAAGTACGTTCACCGGTATTCGTTTTCTTCATGCGTAACATTCCCCTCATCACAGACGAAGCCCGCCGGGCGAGTCAATCCATTTGCCTTGACGTGAAGAATTTCAAGCGGGCGACATGGACCACTTGTTTCTTGGCAGCTCTTCTACCACTCGCCGTGAGGCGAGCTATGTTATACGTGACTTCCGTGAGTCTGTTAATAATAACAAACGGTCCATTGTAGGTGGCCAAAAGCTTTTGGCATAACGCGCTTCCATACTGGAGTCCACAGCCAGACTAAATTACCAGGGCGATAGGTTACCGGACGGTGGTGAATGTCGTAGCGTTCTTTTGATCTGTCCTGCGATGCCAAAGTGCGCAAACGAGCAATACGACGAGCTTCTTCGGCAAGGCAGAGAGTCTCGGCGACAGTGGGATTTTCATGACTACAGAAAGGGAAAACAGTGTCGATTGTGTACCGGGGTGGCCGTGCGTACAGCAGGAAGAAAGGGCTATAGCAGGTAGTCTCGTGCTTGGCGGTGTTGAACACGTACGTGATAAAAGGCATTACGTCATCCCAGTTCTTGTGGTCGGATGAAACATACATACATAGCATGTTAACAATTGTTCGGTTGGTGCGCTCCGTAAGCCCATTCGTTTGTGGATGGTATGGTGTCGAGGAGTTAGGCAAGTGGGATTCACACAAACGAAGCAGCTCCTCTACGACGTCCGCTGTGAATTGTCGTCCACGGTCGCTGATGATCACGCGAGGCGGACCATGTCGCAGGATCACATATTGCAGCAGGAATGTGGAAACGTCAGTGGCAGTTGCGGAGGGCACGGCCGCCGTCTCGCAGTAGCGGGTGAGGTAGTCGACGCAAACAACTATCCAACGGTTTCCCTTGGCTGATTTTTGAAATGGGCCTACGAAGTCAATGCCAACTTGTTGGAAAAGCGTGCTTGGAGGCGGGATCGCCTGCAGGAGACCAGCTGGAGCAGTAGATGGCCGTTTGTGGAGCTGACACTGCATGCAGCTGGCCACATACATCTCAACAGACTGTCGCATCCCAGGCCAATAAAAGCGCTCCTGAATCCGGTAGAGCGTCCTCGCCGAACCTAAATGGCCAGACGTAGGGTCATCGTGTATAGCACTCAGAATCGCTGTGCGAAGGCTCTCCGGTACCACTAGGAGGAAACGTGCGCCAGTGCTGGAAAAGTTCTTCTTATACAGGAGTCCATCACGTACACAGAAATGGTTTGCTGTTGTGGAGGTGGTCGCAGCCGTGAAGAGCGGTGTTAATTTATCGTCTTTTCGCTGTTCGGCTTTGAAGCAGTCGAAGTCTGGAAAACGCGGTGACACAGAAGCCACGAGGTGATCGAACTCGTCGGTGTCACAGTCCGTAGTGCTAAGTGGCATACGCGAGAGGCAGTCCGCATCAGCGTGTCGTCGACCGCTCTTATAAGATACGGTGAAGCTGTATTCTTGCAGTCGGAGCGCCCAGCGCGCAAGGCCGCCACAAGGGTCACGAAGATTCACAAGCCAACACAATGAGTGGTGGTCGGTGACCACTGTAAAGGGGCGTCCATACAGGTAAGAACGAAACCGCTGAACCGCAAATATTACCGCGACGCATTCTTGTTCCGTGACAGTGTAATTCTGCTCGGGCCTACGTAATGAGCGGCTTGTATATGTGATCACGTGGTCGCGGTCACCGTAGCGTTGAACTAGGACGGCACCAATACCTATGCCACTGGTACCCATATGGAGTTCCGTCGGAGTTGAAGGACTGAAGTGTTGAAGAACCGGTCGTGACGTCTGCAGAAACTTCAACTGACGAAAAGAAGAGTCGCACTCCGGAGTCCAGTCAAAGGGGGTGTCCTTTCGTAGCAGGCATGTCAGCGGATACGCGACGTCGACGAATTTAGGAATAAATCGGCGGAAATAGGGACAAAGCCCCAGAAAACTACGGAGCTCCTTGACAGAGCGCGGTGCACTAAACGCTTCAACGGCTGCTGTTTTCTGGGGATCAGGGCGGATGCCATCCTTGTCGACGAGGTGCCCAAGCACAAGGGTTTGGCGGTCTCCGAAGTGGCATTGCTTAGAGTTTAAAACTAGACCAGCGTTTCTGATGCAGTTCAGGACAATATCCAGACGCGAGTTGTGTTCGCTGAAGGTGCGGCCAAAGATGACGACGTCATCGAGGTAGCACATGCAGATGTTCCACTTCAAGCCCGCAGAACAGTGTCCATAAATCTCTCGGATGTTGCCGGAGCGTTGCACAATCCAAACGGCATCACATTAAATTCGAAGAGCCCGTCAGGGGTTACAAAGGCAGTCTTCTCCTTGTCATCAGGATGCATCGGAATTTTCCTATAGCCAGATCGTAAATCTACTGAGGAAACGTAAGAGGCGGAATGAAGGCAGTCTATTGCGTCATCAATACGTGGGAGTGGGTTACAGCATTCAAACGGCGATAGTCGACGCAAAATCTCCAAGATCCGTCATTTTTTTAACAAGAATCACTGGAGCTGCCCGCGGACTCGCTGACTCTTGTACGACTCCCTTTTCATTATTTCGTGCACTTCTTCGTTGATAATCTGGCGCTCTGATGGTGAAACGCGATATGGCTTTTGCCTACTCGGATTTGCTGAACCCGTGTTGATGGTATGGCGCGTTCGAGACGCAGGGATTGCAGGTATTTTGTCCTTCTGCGCAAAGTCAAATACCCAAACGTGCTTCGAAAGCACACCCACTAACGTTCGGCGTTCACTCGTGCTGAGCGATTTATTTACCATCGACAAAAGGGCCGTTTCCGAAGTGTGGTCATCAGGTTCTTCCGGCACATCTGTAAGTTCAGCCACTGATAAGGACGCGTGTTCCCTGGCGAAGGCTAATTTCATGCCATCTGGTAGTATAGCAGGCTCCTTAAAACAGTTTGCTGTCCATAAGCCAGTGCGTCCGCCTTTGATCGACACCACACAATGTGGCACCAACACATTCTTCTTCACACAGTTAAAGTGCATCCGTTCTACGGTAGCTTCGAAGCTGTCGGAATCGGCGCCGCAACAGACAACGGGAACGCAAACGGTAGATGATGCAGGTATGACCGTATCACCACAAACACACAGTGTAGTTTCGCGATCTACAGGGTTCTCCAGGAGTCCTGATGGAATCGTACCACTTATGAATACCTTCCCTGTGCGGTAGTCGACAGTAGCGCCACACTCCCGCAAGAAGTCCATGCCGAGAATAACATCATGGGTCGACCGAGGAATAATTACAAACTCTGTCGTAATAACATGGCCTCCCAAAAACACGTCAGCACTACACAGCCCAAGAGGGCGCAACGGCTCGCCACTCACTCCACAGAACTTTGAATCTTCGTCCCATTTAAACAAAACCTTTCGCCCTAACGCGTGTTTAAAAGAGACACTCATAACCGAAATTGTTGCGCCTGTGTCCACCAGAGCCATCACAGGGACATTATCTACAAGAACGCGCACTTTGTTTTTCAGCATCAACACAGGAGGTCTTTCTGTCCGTAGCATGTCTCTAGCGACCTCACCTCCATCGGCCGCGCTAGCTAGTTTTCCGGTGACGAAGGGGGCGTGGTGCGACGCCGCGGTGAGGGAGAACGGGGAGCACGACGTTGCGGTGGGAGTGTCAAACTCCTGTCAGATGCCGGGGAGCGATTCCGGGAGCTGCTCAGCCAATACTCGTCGCCAGATGATACGTGTGCTGTCCACGGGGCACCGTGTGGTCGTTCGGAGGGCCGAGAAAACTCTGAGGGCTGGCCATACCACGTGGTCATAAGCTGGTTGCAAAACCGCGATATATGACCCGGGACGCCGCAGGAATAACAAACCGGGAAAAGTAGAAACCTTGGTTGTTCGTCGATGAAGCGGATATTATCATTTTCCCGCGTGTAGTGGGTTGGTTCGTGGCGTGTGCCACGACGATACATCGGGCGTCGAGGAGGCGTGCGTCGAGCGCGTTGGTCAGAGCGCGGACTCGGAGGGCGTGTTGTCATCCTCGACTGTGGGGCTGCGCTGTAGTCTACGGCCGCTGTGGTAACCATCGGTTGCCAAGGGTCCGTATGTGGCGTCGTCATAGCCTCACGTGACGTATACACGCCATGGTGGACAGCAGTTGAATACAGCAACTCCTCGCGGCGGGAAAGTTCCTCGCAGACAATCTGTCGGATGGTGGAAGGAAGGTCGAGGCAAGGAATTGTGCCCACACTGGCAACCGTCGTAACGTTTGCCAACCGACCAAATTTTGGCCGACGCATCTTGAGCGTTTCAAAAGTTCTGCAGTGCCAAATAACATCAGACACAGAACTGAGGCTCTCCTTTCCAATTAAAAAATTGTACACATCCGTAGCCGCTCCTATGAGCAAATGTCCAACTTTATCTATGAACGCTATGAACGCTATGAACGTCAAGTGAAATATGTGTCGATGAATTACTAACTTTAAAATGAACAGCCATATACGAGTAATATATTTAAGGCGATGTAATTACAGCTGCACCAGAAATTGGGTTGCAATCTGCAAGGCCGCGCACACCTGCGGTCGCTCTACTTTTTTTTGTGTGTGTGGATAAACCTACTTCTTTCTGTTGATTGCATTTAATTGTGTGTGACCTCGACAAACAAGTTTCGTTACCGGATGGCACTCGCCTTCACACTGTAAAAAGTGTGTGGGCAAAATGTTCCATTTGCTCCCTTCCTCTCCCCCATCATTTTCGAAAGCGGGCACTTTCGGCTGCAGGCTGGAAAATCCAATGAAAATACAGCTGAAGCTAAATGTTCTTTTATAATAGAGTCGGCATGTAATTCATACTTTTCTTTACTACTTACTACATAACCCGCCGCGGTCGCTTAGTGGCTATGGTGTTGGGATGCTGATCAGGCGGTCGCGGGTTCGAATCCCGGTGACGGTGGCCGCATTTCGATGGGGGTGACATGCGGAAGCACCCGTGTGTTTAGACCTACGTGCACTTTAAAGAACCCCGGTTGGTCCGGTGTTCCCCGCTACGGTGTGCCTCATAAGCAGATCGTGGTTTTCGCACGCGAAACCCCCCAATTCCTCTTTACTCCCCTGCTAGGGTTGCGAAAATCGTCCCTTCTTCCGCCTCCTCGCGACGTGCTGACGCGGATGACATGCGGGATTTGCGGTGCAGGCTCGCGTTGCGGAAAAGGCCTGGCTCTAGGCCGTTCCCGCCCTAAAAAAATTCCTTCATGCGCTACTTCCACCATGCCCAGTTTGTTGCAAACCGCGTAACCGAAAACACAATCATCTTATAATATTGTCACGTGGAAGTGAAGAAAGCAGCCCAACTAAAAAAGACGAAACTAGCGCTTTATTGGGCGAACTTGTGCCCTCAAAAACAGGCTACACTCAAAGAATGGCGACAGCGGCGAACACAGTCGGCGATCGTCGAAAATCTGATCAGCGAGTCAAGCGCGTCGGCTTTTATACATCAGACGTCGAATGTTCCAGACTAATTGTTGGGACCCGCGTGCCTTCCACAAAGTTCTACACCATTCGCGTCACGCGATCAAATCAGGTAACACAAGGTTCGGCGACAACAGACAGCCCGGATAGAAGCAACGATAACTTTCCAGAAACTTCAGATACATGTAGGCTCGTCCCACGCTCTGCGATAACATTTGTTCGGCGGCGAAACGTGGTCGCCCGATAAAGATAAGTACACGTGTCAATATTTAGCGCAAGCTATAGCTCGGCTGCTCATATCTAAATACATGTAAAAGGAGAATTGGGGTTTCTCGGCAACCACTGCACCAAATTTGACGCGGTTTGTTGCATTTGAAAGAAAAACTGAAATTCTAGTGACTGTTGGTTTCTAGTATTTGAGACTGGTCGTCAATTTTTTATTAAAAGTGGCAAAAATTCGAAAATATTTTGAGAACTAAACTATCAAGTTTACAACTCTGTAACTCAGCAACCAAAAAATTATAATACAATTCTATGAATTGCATATAATAGTACATCTCAAGCGGACAAAATATATATGTTACTCATGAATATCGAAAAATTTAGTAATGTGGAAATACGGCTTTTGCAGAACCTTTGTAAGCAACGTAACACATTCACGTAAGATATAAAATGACTTCCCTATTTTGTCCGCTTTGAATGATCTAATGGATGCCGTTTACAGAACCGCAATATCTGTTCTTGATGTGGAGCTATGAATTCGTAAACTTCGTGCTTCCATTTTTTCAAACTGTTGAATATTTGAAAACCTTTTTACAAAATTTAAGCACTAAATTGAAATTCCGCTTCTAACAGTCACTAGAATTTAACTTTCTCTCAAGTGCAACAAATTTAATCAAAATTGGTACAGGGCTTATCTCAGACAAACGTTTTTGCGTTTTACATGTATTTGAATAGGCTGCGTTGGAGTTGGGGCCGAGCTGAAGCTTCCTCTTAACATGCGGGCGAAAGGAGGGCTCCGGATTAAGTATTGTAATCAACTGCGCCCAATGATTTGTGTGCCCTACGGTATGAGATCGTTGGATTATGAAATGCTGTAACTACTGCATGTAACTATTTCAACTATTGCCTGGAGATGGCATACATTGTGTTGCAGTCTCAGTCTTTGAGCTCTATCAAAAGTGAAATCAAACCTCTCGCAGGTCTAACTGTCGAATTCCATTGTGTAATCACGACTTATCGTACATATGTTCTAGAATACTACTTTGGTTGAACGTGCAGAACAATGTCAATACCAAGGGCTCTATAACGTAAAACTGTTCGAATCAGTTTTATTCCAACCTCATGACGTCAAATTTGCGTAGCCACCGACGCAAGCATCGGTCCGTAACTCGCAACGTTTATTTATTTATTAGTACATCTACATTTCGCCCATTCGGGCATTACCGTAGGGCGTAATTGCATCATGAAAACACAAGAAGTACGTATCACATATAGGAATAGACATTAGAGAGAGGGAAAAAGAAGGGGCGCAAAGTAGGACAGTCCGCAAAATTAACATGTGAAAGAAAACGCGAAAACTATACAATTAAATCAAAGGTGAAGACACGTAAAATATCCTGCTTCCTCACGTAGACGTGCCCCTCGTTTGTGATACGTTGAATGGACGTCGTCGTCCGTACGTGCCACGCCCAGCACGCTGACGTTTCGCGAGAAGGGCAATCGGCGAAATCAGGCTTCCGCTTGATTGAGCGGGCTCGGCTAAAAATATAATTTGTTGATACCAGGCACCAGCATCTGTCAGGTTTTTCTTCGCCCACATTCGTAAGCCGTCCCACTTGATTATCTGAACACAGCCTGATGTCAGTACGAATGTTATGAAATTTGATCCGATCACTACAAAAAACAGCACTGCCACGACAAAAACTGCTGTGCGGGGCTGCGCAAGGTCAATTGATGAAGTTCCGATCAATACAAACCCGTGCCGCTCTTTCGCACCTTATCCATCCGCGTTGAACAATTATCAACAGTGATCAGTCGTACTTCGGCAGTGGTTCCGTATGGGCATGTCTACATCGGCGGCATCTTGGAAGCAATCTGTGATAGGGACAGAGATAACCGAGTGCTGATAGCTTCCTGTGCCTGTATTCTTGCCACTTAGTCTGCGTTGAAGAGAGACGCGAGGGCCCCTATCCTGAAAGCCATCTGCGAAGGGGGCTCAGTTCAGCGAGTGCTGATAGCTTCGTGAGCGTTGTGTACTCCTCGCTTAGTTCACGTTGAAGCAAGAGGCAGTACGAAGGTGAATTCGCCTGCTGCTGGGAACCCTATCTTGAAAGCGATCGTCTTACGGGATGGACGGGTGGGTAATTTTCTTCGTTGGTTAAGCACAAATATGCTCAAGCAAATAAAATAACTGACACACGTATCTCAAGGCTCTTTCACTTATTGTAATAGTAATTAGAAATATATATGACTACGGTCCAAATCATAACAAGCTCATAGACAATGAATGACACGATAGACAGCAGAGCATGAGTTAGTGATAGTGGTTAACTGAAGTAAAGAAATTATAGATAGATGATGTAAAAGAAGGTGAAAAACCAAACGCACTATAGATAGATAGATAGATAGATAGATAGATAGATAGATAGATAGATAGATAGATAGATAGATAGATAGATAGATAGATAGATAGATAGATAGATAGATGGATGGATAGATAGATAGGATCAGATGGTTCGCGGTTTTCCCGCCACTCGAGAAATATTTGGTACGCCACTGCCTCGAGAGTACTATTGCCTTAATTAACGATAAACTTTTGCTGCATACTTAAGCACCGAGGACTATTCTTTATTAATTATTAAATATTTTTCTTGCAAATGTGTTTCGTTATATTTGCTTTACTGTTGCTACTCTGCAATTTCAGGGACCTTTGTCAGGGACTCATTGCCTATTTTCGATCCATCATCTTGAGATTTTGTATATTTCCAAGGAATAAATTCAATTCAAATAATTTTGGTCCGTATACTTTAGCATGTGTGATCGATAATGAAGTCCATGTCTGGGAAATATAAAAATAACTTACAGACGGGTTTCCAATCTCTTCACCTTAAAGCCATAGTATTTCGCTCACCATACAGTACGTCCTAGCTCTAATGGATCGTATATTTAAAACAGAAGGGCTCTTCTATGCGAAGATAATCAAGTACATATTGTTCACACTCGAGTACGGCAGCCGGTAGCCGGTAGTAAGCTTTCTCTTGATGAGAATCAATGTTTTATAATTGCAACTAGCTATTTGTTTTTTACTGCTCTGAAAGGCGTGCTGCCAATAAATAATATTTAGAAAATTGAAAGAAACCTCAAACTGGCATGTTTTCAGCCAGCTACACTTTGCAGGTTTATCTTTTTCCGGGTGATAAAGAAAGCCTGCGAAAATGTCTATAAAAAGAGCCTTGCCAGGAAATGTCTGTTTTTTTAAGGAAACATATTTTACAGTTATCGCGGACGGGGTGTGCCAGATAGAGTGCCAGCTCTGCCACAGACGCATGTGAAGCTTGTTTGAGGGGCGCTGCCTTTTGATTCGGGTGGATGGTTAGTCACATGATATTTTTCATTTTTCGCAGGCTTTCTTTATCACCCGGACAAAGATAAACCTGCAAAAGGTAGCTGGCTCAAAACATACCAGTTTGAGGTTCCTTTCAATTTTCTACATATTTTTTATTGGCAGCACGCCTTTCAGAGCAGTAATAAACAAATAGCTAGTTGCAATTCTAAAACATTGATTCTCATGAAGAGAAAGCTTACTACCGGCTACCGGCTGCCGTACTCGAGTGTGAACAATATGTACTGGATTATCTTCGCATAGAAGAGCCCTTCTGTTTTAAATATACGATGCATTAGAGCTAGGACGTACTGTATTGTTAGCAAAATACTATGGCTTTAAGGTGAAGAGATTGGAAACGCGTCTGTAAGTTATCTTTATATTTCCCAGGCATGGACTTGATTATCAATCACACATGCTGACTAAAATTATTTGAATTGAATTTATTACTTGGAAATATACTAAATCTCAAGATGATGGATCGAAATTAGGCAATGAGTCCCTGACAAAGGTCCCTGAAATTGCAGAGTAGCAACAGTAAAGCAAATATAACGAAACACATTCGCAAGAAAAATTTTTATTAATTCAAAAAAGAATACTCCTTGGTGCTTAAGTATGCAGCCACAATTTATCGTTAAGGCAATAGTGCTCTCGAGGCAGTGGCGTACCAAATATTTCACGAGTGGCGGGAAAACCGCGAACCATCCGATTCTATCTATCTATCTATCTATCTATCTATCTATCTATCTATCTATCTATCTATCTATCTATCTATCTATCTATCTATCTATCTATCTATCTATCTATCTATCTATCTATCTATCTATCTATCTATCGTGCGTTTGGTTTTTCCCCTTCCTTTACTTCATCTATTTATAATTTCTTTACTTCAGTTAACCGTTATGAATAACTTATGCTCCGCTATCTATCGTGTCATTGTCTATCCACTGGTTATGATTTGGACCGTAGTCAAATATATTTCTAATTACTATTACAATAAGTGAAAGAGCCTTGAGATACGTGTGTCAGTTATTTTATTTGCTTGAGCATATTTGTGCTTACCCAACGAAGAAAATTACCCACCCGTCCATCCCGTAAGACGATCGCTTTCAATATAGGGTTCGCAGCAGCAGGCGAATTCACCTTCGTACTGCCTCTTGCTTCAACGCGAACTAAGCGGGGAGTACACAACGCTCACGAAGCTATCAGCACTCGCCGCACTGTGCCCCCTTCGCAGATTGCTTCCAAGATGCCGCCGATGTAGCCATGCCCATACGGAACCACTGCCGAAGTACGACTGATCACTGTTGATAATTGTTCAACGCGGATGGATAAGGTGCGAAAGAGCGGCACGGGTTTGTATTGATCGGAACTTCATCAATTGACCTTGCGCAGCCCCGCACAGCAGTTTTTGTCGCGGCAGTGCTGTTTTTTGTAGTGATCGAATCAAATTTCATAACATTCGTACTGACATCAGGCTGTGTTGAGATAATCAAGTGGCACTGCTTACGAATGGGGGCGAAGAAAAACCTGACAGATGCTGGTGCCTGGTATCAACAAATTATATTTTTAGCCGAGCCCGCTCAATCAAGCGGAAGCCTGATTTCGCCGATTGCCCTTCTCGCGAAACGTCAGCGTGCTGGGCGTGGCACGTACGGACGACGACGTCCATTCAACGTATCACAAACGAGGGGCACGTCTACGTGAGGAAGCAGGATATTTTACGTGTCTTCACCTTTGATTTAATTGTATAGTTTTCGCGTTTTCTTTCACATGTTAATTCTGCGGACTGTCCTACTTTGCGCCCCTTCTTTTTCCCTCTCTCTAATGTCCATTCCTATATGTGATACGTACTTCTTGTGTTTTCATGATCCAATTACCCCCTACGGTAATGCCCGTATGGGCGAAATGTAGATGTACTAATAAATAAATAAACGTTGCGAGTTACGGACCGATGCTTGCGTCGGTGGCTACGCAAATTTGACGTCATGAGGTTGGAATAAAAACTGATTCGAACAGTTTTACGTTATAGAGCCCTTGGTATTGACATTGTTCTGCACGTTCAACCAAAGTAGTATTCTAGAACATATGTACGATAAGTCGTGATTACACAATGGAATTCGACAGTTAGACCTGCGAGAGGTTTGATTTCACTTTTGATAGAGCTCAAAGACTGAGACTGATACACAATGTATGCCATCTCCAGGCAATAGTTGAAATAGTTACATGCAGTAGTTACAGCATTTCATAATCCAACGATCTCATACCGTAGGGCACACAAATCGTTGGGCGCAGTTGATTACAATACTTAATCCGGAGCCCTCCTTTCGCCCGCATGTTAAGAGGAAGCTTCAGCTCGGCCCCAACTCCGACGCAGCCTATTCAAATACATGTAAAACGCAAAAACGTTTGTCTGAGATAAGCCCTGTACCAATTTTGATTAAATTTGTTGCACTTGAGAGAAAGTTAAATTCTAGTGACTGTTAGAAGCGGAATTTCAATTTAGTGCTTAAATTTTGTAAAAAGGTTTTCAAATATTCCACAGTTTGAAAAATAGAAGCACGAAGTTTACGAATTCATAGCTCCACATCAAGAACAGATATTGCGGTTCTGTAAACGGCATCCATTAGATCATTCAAACCGGACAAAATAGGGAAGTCATTTTATATCTTACGTGAATGTGTTACGTTGCTTAAAAAGGTTCTGCAAAAGCCGTATTTCCACATTACTAAATTTTTCGATATTCATGCGTAACAAATATATATTGTCCGCTTTAGATGTACTATTATATGCAATTCACAGAATTGTATTATAATTTTTTTGTTGCTGAGTTACAGAGTTGTAAACTTGATAGTTTAGTTTTCAAAATATTTTCGAATTTTTGCCACTTTTAATAAAAATTTGACGACCAGTCTCAAATACTAGAAACCAGCAGTCACTAGATTTTAAGTTTTTCTTTCAAATGCAACAAACCGCGTCAAAAATGGTGCAGTGGTTGCCCAGAAACCCCAATTCTCCTTTTACATGTATTTAGATATGAGCAGCCGAGCTAAAGCTTGCGCTGAATATTGACACGTGTACTTATCTTTATCGGGCGACCACGTTTCGCCGCCTAACAAACGTTATCGCAGAGCGTGGGACGAGCCTACATGTATCTGAAGTTCCTGGAAAGTTATCGTTGCTTCTATCCGGGCTGTCTGTTGTCGCCGAACCTTGTGTTATCTGATTTCATCGCGTGACGCGAAGGGTGTAGAACTTTGTGGAAGGCACGCGGGTTCCAACAATTAGTCTGGAACATTCGACGTCTGATGTATAAAAGCCGACGCGCTTGACTCGCTGATCAGATTTTCGACGCTCGCCGACTGTGTTCGCCGCTGTCGCCATTCTTTGAGTGTAGCCTGTTTTTGAGGGCACAAGTTCGCCCAATAAAACGCTAGTTTCGTCTTTTTCAGTTGGGCTGCTTTCTTCACTACCACGTGACAATATTATAAGATGATTGTGTTTTTCAATGTGGTTAGGCGGTTTGCAACAAACTGGGCATGGTGGAAGTAGCGCATGAAGAAATTTTTTTTAGGGCGGGAACGGCCTAGAACCAGGCCTTTTCCGCAACGCGAGCGTGCACCGCAAATCCCGCATGTCATCCGCGTCAGCACGTCGCGAGGAGGCGGAAGAAGGGACGATTTTCGCAACCCTAGCAGGGGAGTAAAGAGGAATTGGGGGGTTTCGCGTGCGAAAACCACGATCTGCTTATGAGGCACGCCGTAGCGGGGAACACCGGACCAACCGGGGTTCTTTAAAGTGCACGTAGGTCTAAACACACGGGTGCTTCCGCATGTCACCCCCATCGAAATGCGGCCACCGTCACCGGGATTCGAACCCGCGACCGCCTGATCAGCATCCCAACACCATAGCCACTAAGCGACCGCGGCGGGTTATGTAGTAAGTAGTAAAGAAAAGCATGAATTACATGTCGACTCTATTATAAAAGAACATTTACCTTCAGCTGTATTTTCATTGGATTTTCCAGCCTGCAGCCGAAAGTGCCCGCTTTCGAAAATGATGGGGGAGAGGAAGGGAGCAAATGGAACATTTTGCCCACACACTTTTTACAGTGGGAAGGCGAGTGCCCCCCGGTAACTACACTTGTTTGTAGAGGTCACACACAACTAAATGCAATCAACAGAAAGAAGTAGGTTTATCCACACACACAAAAAAAAGTAGAGCTACCGCAGGTGTGCGCGGCCTTGCAGATTGCAACCCAATTTCTGGTGCAGCTGTTGTTTTCTGGCTGTTGCAATATGAGCTACAGTTTCCTGTAATTACATCGCCTTAAAAAAATTACTCGTATATGGCTGTTCATTTTAAAGTTAGTAATTCGTCGACACATATTTCACTTGACGTTCATAGCGTTCCACCCATTTTCACTAAATCTGATCTTGGTGACAGTTGCAGCTCTACCAGGGCAATTCGATAAATCCTGTCCCTCCGATCAGACGCACTCCCAACGCTCCAGAGCACTTGCGTACGCATTTAATTGCCAAAGTCCCAATCACTCACGGACTCTGAGCATTCCTACACATATCACCCATTATCTGGTTCTTGCTGGCAGCAATCGCAAATATGTTGCCTAGTTTACTTCCACTATTTGACGCACTAAAGTACGTATGAAAAGCGAAGGTTCAATAATTATTTGTAACGCTTGATAATGATCACGACCAATCAAACCATCGCGACACATTCCACTTCAGATGAGCTCATTCCTTCCGAGCATGTATTTTCTGAACCGCCGAGTTGTCTTTAAAATTCAGGAATTGTAGCTGATAACGGTAACTGGCTCTTTCAATCATTGGCTAAGAATACTTTTTTTAAACGCTATATCTGGTCAACTGGCATTTAACACAGCACAAACACTTGCCGTAGCGTTCCCTTGAGGGTTGCAAGATTGGACCTCGTTTTTCCAAGTCATGCCTAGGTAGCGGTCTGATTTATACGCCGCTGGAGAAACGCGCTAATAAGGTTGCTAAGCTCTTGCATACGTAGTCTATTACACAAGGCCTATTTGAACCACCTATTTTGAACGTTGGCTTCACATTTACCATACCTAGCCCTTAACGGTTTACAAATATGAACAAGGGGCCATGTTTAGAGTTCACGAAGGGCACCAGATAAACACACGATGGGCTTCGTATACCACAAGAATATAGACAAAGCTAGGGTTCAGTTATAATTTGGAACACTTCCATTTAAGCAGGAATGTGAAAGTTTCACAATGCAATTGACTTTCGTACCTCGTTCAGTTATTTTAGGAGTCTGGTAAACATTTGGATAAATCTAGTATGCCACCCTGGAGCGCTTGAATACCTCACTTTCAACGACTACTGCAATGGACCGACACACATTAAACATTTATCGCTGATAATACTGGACGCGCTTCCTGCTTCAACGAAATGTAGGCACCACGCCTGGCATATAGTTTACCGTGGACATCGAAAAAACTAAGCAAACGCCTTTTTTAACGCAGAAACAGGCTGAGGAAGCGAGTATCTGGTAATGATATTCGAAGCCACCTGTGTTACCCTAACAGTCCTGAATTTCGGTGTGAACCATCCAGAAATGGCCCCTATTTCGTGAACATATTAAATCCCTGCTGGTTTTGCCTCTGCTAGGTAACATGTACTAGTGTAACTCTTGTGCAGAGACAGGCTGAAAATGAAATGGACAGACAATGTCTAAAATGACACATCGCCGATAAAAACAATTAGGTCCGTAGTGTTGCAATGGCATCCCAATGGCTCTACGCATTCGACAAGGTCGTTTTCATCAGCATATCTAGGATAGCTCGTAATTACAAAGCGAAATTCTACAGTAAGAGCTGTAATAGGCCTTACTCGTTTTTTTTTTATTTTGTGGTACAAGAAACTGAAACGAACGCTATATTGAAACGCTGAAAGAAAACGCTGAAAGAAACGCTATGTCGATAATCGCTGGACAGAGACTCAGTAGTTGCGATATTTGATAATCCAACAATTTCATGTCATAAAAATGTACACAAATCACACAATCGTTAAGCGCAGCGGACCGTAATTCTTTATTTGGACTCCAGCCCTCCGTCATAAGTTAAATATAGCAAGGTGATTTTGCGTTTCCAAATATAATGAGGGGGGTTCCAAAAAAGAAAAAAAAAGAAAAGACTGGGCATCATCGAAGAAGCGCAACTCAAATTTGTTATGACGGGAACTGAGCGGCGTAGCCTTCTGCGCTAATTGAGCGTGTATGGTGCACAAAATTCATGGTCTGCTACAGCTCGCCCTGGCAAGCCATGACATACAACGTTTTATGCCCAAGCAGGGGATATGTAATTGAAAAAAAAAAGCATTACTTACATGGGCAATGTATTTAGAAAAAATATATCACGTTAGGTCTTGCTTTGTTGGATGTGGCGGCGTACAGCCGGGAGTGCCTGCTTCAAGAATGGTGGAGGGGCATAATTTCCCCCTGCACTTTTGGCGAGAAATGGGGAAAGTGTCTTCACAAGCTCTCCGGTAAATACGCGCCGTTGCGGCAGAAACCAGTGGCCGAGCATGCATTGCCCTCGGTGTTAAATTCCTTGGCAGTAGACTGTCACACTACGGAAGCAGTGCGTGGCAGGTAATATTGAGTATAAAATGACATTAATGTGAACGCACTACGAAATGAGCGCAATTTTATACGAGCAGCTTGCTCTTCAGTTGAAAGCTGTGCATTTTCTTGGTGACGTATTTTAGGTGAGAAAAGTACGGTTCTGCAGCAGAACTGATAGTTGGTCGAGTTGGTACGAATTCATGGTGAAATATGTTGCGCGCACAATTGACAAGAATACAGTGAAGGGGGACACGCGACCGCTCGTGTGTCCCCCTTCACTGTGTCCTTGCAAATTGTGCGCGCAAAATATTTCACTATGAGTACGGTTCTGTTTGAAGGCGTAAATGTATGTAAGCTCGTCTTGTATTCGAGAAAGCCAATGAGAAACGTCGGACCATATATCGCTTTGGACAGTCTATGATATATGCCAATTAAGGGCGGAAAAATTCACGCTCTGCTAAAAAAATATAGTGCTGAGAAAACTATGAACAGTTTAGTGGCAAGGTGTGCAGCTTTTGTGCAGATGCTCTGAATAAGACTGATTTCGTTTGTGTTCAGAAAGGTGAATTGAAAGTCGCTGCAGTTTACTTAGGATGATAGAAGGAGACTCGGAAAAGTATTCCTTAAATTTCTTACCGAAATCGGTCTCCAGTTGTCGCAGAAGGGCGGGCCCAGCCAGCGATATGTCGTGCGCGACCAATTGGCCAAACATTACACCTATATTTGTCAGATGCCGGTCATGGGCGCGCTTTTGCGGGTGGATCGTCATGGACACCAGGCGGGCACTGGGAAGAGGATTGCCGCTAACCGAGAGCCGCACGGAGTACACGCCTGCAATGACGTTTATTGAGTGTCCGCAGAGTCCCAGGCACGTAAATGGAGGTAGCGGTACCCAGCCGAAAATTCTGTATTGGCGAATATTTTTATGGGAATTTTTAGTATTAATTCTGCGCCAAGTTGTTAGCCCCCCAAAACCGGCTTTGAGCAGACATTTCTAGCACTTGGCTTCCATGGCATGTAATGTGACTAGAGCTGGGAACAAAATAAAATAATTCCCTGCACCAATAATGATACTGCAGAACCGTTCCACTTTCAGAACTCTTGCCTAAGGTTTTCCATTTGCACATAAGGAAATGGTGCTGAGGACAAGAGTCGAATTCTCACACGCTTTTTCTTAAGAGATTGTTTTAGGGAGATACTTTTATATCGCTCAAAAAGTTATCAGGTACATAAACATGGGCGTTTGAACAGCATGCAATGATAACATGCTCCGGTATCATCCATCCAACAACTGAGCTAGTGCACTCAGGGCAGCATGGACAGAGGTATCTCACAAAACACATGGATTCACAAGTTTGTAATTGCTTCCCTATCGTACATGAATAACTTCAATGACATCTGACAAGTCCACATTCACCCGCAGTGTCAGAGCCATTTGTTAATTTGTTGGCGCAAACTCAATTTTAAGATAGTGGATAGGCATAACCAACATTACAAAATTGATCTCTCGACACCGCTTCATATAGGTCCCCGCCTACCCTTGTGTTGTGCTAAGTTTTTTGTTGCTTCAGTGTTGTTGCTCTGCCAAACATCACCCACTAAACAACATGATTATGTGGTCTAAAGAATTTATCGTTGATTACAGGCAACTGCACACCTTACCTCAGGTAGACTTGAAGCCGTGGCACTGTACGCTCTTAATTACGCTAAGCTGGTATATATATATATATATATATATATATATATATATATATATATATATATATATATATATATATATATATATATATATATATATGCAGCGCTGTGCTGAACGGACGCTAAAATCTCCATCCACAGCAATAGCCTGAAATCCTAGCGCAAAGTGCGTAATACTAAATTACTACGCCGGCTGATGGCGGTAGTCGGTGGTCCACCTAAACGACGAGAACAAAATGCGGACCAGTACGCAAGCTGGACGCTTACGACTGCTCGTTGTCGCCGAGTTTTCGCAGCTGTCTGCATTTTGTGCTCCTTATTTCTGAAAGTGTTTCATTACGATCGGCTATCCGCCATCAGAGAATTGAAATGCGAAAGCAAGTACGTGATTGATGCATTGCCGTTTCATTTTATTACGATAACAATTATACGAACGCTCGAGTCACGTCTTGCCATCGCCGTGAACGTGTCGTCCCACTCGCATGTCAGAGGGTCTCCAGACACACGGAGTTCGTTGGGCTTCAAAAACGACAAACCAAACTAGACACACCGTCAGGGCTACACTCGATCGTTTCCATATCGGCGGCAGAACGGCGTTCTGCCTTCCGCTGGTGGCTTCAGTGTTGGCACACTAGCGTTCTTGTTGAGCTAATGTATCTGGTCTGACCGCAAAGGGGAGTTAACGTGAAGCTGAAATTTTCTGACATCTCACTGAGCCCTGACTAAGCACTGACTAACGCCGATGCTCTTACGTCGGTCACATCTCGAGCAACATCAAGCCTCCAACGCTATCCCCATCAGGTGAACGTTGTGAGACGCCTGATAGCTGTCAGGGCGCCGATCGTTCTACCCAGCGGCAGCTACTTTGCGCGCTGCGTCACGCCAATGTGTCGCACATGTGCATATAGCTAGAACATCGTCAGAGGAGCTCACGTTCAACGCTAACACTTGCTATCGCCGTCAATGGTCCCCCGTTATGGTGAAAACACCAATTTTGGCGTAAGGCAGCCGCTACGCAGGATAACGTTTAATAAACAGCCTACCCTAAATGTCAAATACACGGGCTTCGTCGAGCCGCGTCGCTAAAGTGCACCGTGTCGACATTACTAGACGCTGCGATTTTATTCAGTCGTGGTTCGTACGAATAAACTTAGGGTGTGAAATTTGTTTCCGGAATTCTTCTCTTCTATCGGGAATTATCCTAGCGGTGCAAAAATATCTCCCTTTCAAACTTTAACTGCAGTCACATGAGCTTTGGAGGTATGCAGGAGGGCAGGTAAATTATGAAATTGGACGTGTGTGCCTAAACGCACTTAAGATAACAGCATTTGAACACCATCCAACTACCTGACTGACATCATAACACGCATATAAATGGAGCTTAATATGTAGAAATATTGCCACATGAAGATTTACAGGAGTAAAGTATGTTTCGCTAGCTCTCAGCATGCGGCCTCTACTAACGCTGCTGCATATTGTAAAATGATCAATATGGTTCAGATACACATCTAAAGAACTTGTAAGTTTTGAATTCATCATGCTATTGATTTTGTTGGTTGAGCGCTTACTATTGAGCGACATGGTAAAACAATATACTTAGGGAAAATAAATTCAGTTACAGTGCAGGTAATTAGGGAAATACAAAACTTAGCAGCGGTAAAAATGATGCTTATGTCAAGCGGCAACACATATTAGGCCTACCCTAATGTGGAACATTGCGTCTGCGTTGGCCTTTGGGGGCGGGGGTGGCCCATAGGTCATCCTAGAAAAGCTCGAGTGATGGAATAACTCACCGTCGCCGTACGCCGGCGGTAGCTCACGTCTCATGCATGAGCCTGCGCTGCCCCAGTGGGCGTGGGCCAGGTTGTTGCACGTGCCATCAGGCTCCCGAAAGGGCTTGTCAGGATCGCAATCCACATTTGTTGCACATTTGACCGAAGCTTTGAGCGCTTTGAGAGGCACATCCCCCTGAAACTTGGACCTTTTTTTTTGTGTGTGTGCACGGCCGTGCAGGGAGGCACAGCGGAAATGAAAGGAAAAATGAAAATCGGAGTATATTGGCCGGAAGGGAATGCACTGGCGCTTCACAACAAACGATGTGTAATAGAAAAAGTGCAGAATAAATATGTGTCAGTGAAATGCATTGTAGAAGGTAGACTAAACAATCTGCTGCAGTGCGACATTTACTAACACTCTATTTTGCGGTAATACGGTATCTCCGAATTTTCCTTTGCAGAACAGGCCAATTTTTCTGTGCTTTTGTAGTCCATAATGGTTGCGTTGTGCAACTAACGATTTTGGCTGCGCTGATCCGTGTTATGGTTTTAGAGAAGGTCAGACAGCTTTACAAGTTTCAGTGCTGCTTGAAAATGCCTATCTACATTCTTGCATGTGGCATTATTTTTGCAACTAGTCGCGTGTCATGACGTGTTGAAGCTCTTGCGTCCCGTATCCCACTTAAAAGCGACACATTCTGGTTCCCGATTTTAACCTAAACACTTTGACCATTGATGTGTGCCATTGAGGTTTGGATGAACGTACGGAGTATCAGCCTGGCGTTCACTGCCACGCTGTTATTGTGACAAAGATGCATTTTTTGTTCTCCTGTAGTCTTCCAGTCTGCCTATTTCCATTATTCTTGCTTATATCTACCACAATTTCTTTGTTAAGGCGAAAGCCTTAAGTGGTTCATACCCCCGATGACATTAAAAAAAAAAAACAAAAAAAAAACCGTGCTGTCCAGTGACATAGTACAAAAAATATAATCATCAGCAAAGGCTCATACCCGGCTAAGCAAGCAAAAACTGCAATGGGTCATCCCTCACGTAATGCACACACTAAAAGCACTCACCAAAAGCACTCACCAAAGTGAAGCGTAGAGTGCGTACATTCATTAAAATCACGCATACGACGTACAGAAATGCGACGACTAGTCGGGCGGTACAAAACATAACCACGTAACCTTGCCAATGGCGCATATCCCCGTAAGCAAGAAAAAATGCCATGGCTCATACACCGTAAGGCTGAGGCTATAAGCTCTCGGCAAATTGAAACGGACAGTGCATACATCAATGGAAATCACCCATACAACTCACAAAATAGCATATGTATGAATGCACTGCTGAGATGATGCAACGTAAAGTCGAAGAGAAACGTCGTTGGTGCGAGTGTGACCCCACTATAGGAGCGCGCGAAGCCGCAGCTAAGCGCCGGAAACGAGCCGAAGAAGCCGAACTGCGAAAGCAGCAACGCAACTGGGCGAGATGACGCATTACCAGGTGTGCCGCAGTCTTTCGCCTTCACTTGTTATAGGAGTGAAACACACCGCCGAACTGTTCTCTCGCCTTTACTTCACTCACTACTCTTATTCTGTCTACCCTTCCTTTCTGGAGCAGGCAGGCGTTGTGCCCCGCTTGCTTACAGCTGTCACCTATTTTTCGTTGCTCCCTGTGGACTCCTCAAGAAACGTAGAAAATTACCTATCAAGAAAGGGGTAAGGCAAGAAGGCTAGATATCTTTATTGCACGCTTGCAAGTATTCAAGCTGTTAGACGAGAATGTTGTTAGAGTGGATTAGGAGTGAAGACCAACGACGAATATTTCAACAACCTTCGGTTTGCAAGTAACATTGTCCTGTTCTGCAACCCTGGATGATGAATTTGAACAAATAATATAAGAGCTTAAAGGAGCAAGTGGAGGAGCAAGGTACAATATTAATATGCATAAGAGGCGGATATTGTTGATTACTCAGGCAAGGAAACAAGAATTCGACATCGCCAACCAGCGTCCCGAATCCGTAGAGGGGTGAGGTTATCTAGGTCATCTTCAAGTTAAGTGGACTTGTCATCTTCAAGTTTTTAAGTGGACTTCAACTTTTAAGAAGACAAGTCCACTTGTCGAAACGCTAGCTCCTGCTTTCACCTTGTTCTCGTTTTGCTCATCGTGTTTAATTTCCATCTCCTGCCTTCCCCGTGTTTTCCCTTTATCTAGGTCAGTTACTCACAAGGGACCCTGATTATGAGAAGGAAATATAGAGAAAACTAAAATTGGGTTGGAGTGCATACGACAGGTATAACCAGATTCTTACTGGAGGCGCATCAGTTTCGTTGAAAATAAAAGTGTATAATCATTGGGCCTTACCGGGGCTAAAACGCGTGGCAGAAACATGGCGGTTAACAAAGAAGCTCGAGAACAATTTAAGGACCGTGCATAGAGCGATGGAACGAAACATGTTACGTGGAACGTCAAGAAACATGATTCTCATGGAGATGGAAGGGGAAAACGTCGGTGTACCTTTCTTTCGATGCGTCTATGTCATAGGTATTCGTATTCACTCAGGAGCCCACCATTACGTTATCTCTGTGAGCGTGTGATATGATGTGCAAGTTAAGACCCATAATTTCTGTTCATTTATTCATAAGGCGAAAAACCAATGGCGAAAATTGCGTAAAAGAAATAACGGAAAAGCGAACAAGAACAGCAAACCAAGTTTCGAGAATTTGGCTTCTATATACGGGTTTTCGGCCCGCCTCCTTAATTCGTGCGACCACGTGGCACGAGAAGCGTGCACAAGGAGGTTTAACTTGCCGCTGTTAAAGGCCAAAAATGTCGACCCTCAGAGGACATGAAACCTAGGTAGCAGCGCTCTCCTCTTGCGACGAAGTGCATGACAGTGTACCTAAACGCGGGCTATTTTTCAAGCTCAATACGTTTAAATTACAGCGGTCCTATCAGGAACGAAGTCCAGGTGCCTAGGTAAATTTTATATTCAGGCAGGATCGTGATAAGTTGACACTGGGATGTTGCTTGAAAATGTCGCGTTATGTTGCTACTTGTACGCGTGGTACCTGCGGTATTTAGTAAATTTGGGTAATGTCAGTACTTAGCTCTTGAGTTTGTTCACAACACTTGTACTACGTACCTTGAATAATCAGGTCTATTAGAGTATAGTGACACGTGTACTTATATTTAACGGGCGACCACGTTTCGCCGCCTAACAAATGTTATCGCACAGCGCGGGACGCGTCTGCATGTATCCGAAGTTTCTGGAAAGTTATCGATGCTTCTATCAGCTGTCTGTTGTCGCCGAACCTTGTGTTATCTGATTTCATCGCGTGACTCGAATGTTGTAGAACTTTGTGGAAGGCATGCGGGTCCCAACGATTAGTCTGGAGCGTTCGATGACTGCTGTATAAAAGCCGACGCGCTTGACCCGCTGATCAGATTTTCGACGATCGCCGAGCGTGTTCGCCGCTATCGTTGTGCTATAAGTGTAGCCTGTTTTGTGGGCACAGGTTTGCCCAATAAAAGTTAGTTTTGTCGTTCACAGTATTGCTACTGTGTTATTAAACGTCACCACCACGTGACATCTGGTGGAGGTGCTTTACGTCCATGTACAGGACGCCCCCGACAAGCCGTAATTCAAGCCCGGACCGCAAAGACAACACCAGCGCCGTCCCGGAACATCGAGCAAGCCGCCGTCTTCAACAATTGCCCCCGGAGCACGGACTTCTACCTGCGACCAAGACGATTGTGTCCAAGGCAACTCCAATGGCAGCCCCAGCGTCCCCCATCGTGCTGCAGCAGCCCAGGGAACCACCGACGTTGCGCGGTTCCACATTTGAGGACCCGGAAAGCTGGCTGGAAACGTATGAGAGGGTCGCTACGTTTAACAGCTGGGCAAGCGACGACAAGCTGCGACATGTTTATTTCGCATTGGAGGACGCCGCCAGGACGTGGTTGGAGAATCGAGAAGCCACCCTGACGACGTGAGACCTGTTCCGAAGTGGCTTTCTGCAAACATTTACAAGCGACGTGCGAAAAGAGCGAGCCCAAGCTCTACTGGAGACCAGAGCACAGCTGCCGAATGAGACGATCGCGATCTTCACTGAGGAAATGAACCGTCTGTTCCGCCACGCCGACCCGGAAATGTCCGAGGAGAAGAAAGTCCGCCTGCTGATGCGTGGTGTAAAGGAGGAACTTTTCGGCGCAATGATACGGAGCCCACCGATGACCGTAGAAGAGTTCCTTCGAGAGGCCACCAGCATTGAGAAAACACTCGAAATGCGGAACCGGCAATTCAACCGCCGCACGAGCTCGACAAACTACGCCGGAGTTCAGTCACTGGCCACCGACGACCTGCGCGAGAGCATCAGGGCAGTCGTACGAGAGGAGCTTCAAAGGATCCTCCCTTCATCGCAACCTCAAGTGGCCACAGTCGCGGAAATTGTCAAAGAAGAAGTTCAGTGGTCGCTTGGAATTCCCGAGTTACAACCACAATCATCGCAGCCCCAGCCAGAAGCGATGACCTACGCCGCCGTCGCCCGCCGTCAAGGTCCCCCTCCACGACCGCGCCAGGGCCCTGCAACGCCACAATTCCGTCGACCACCGCCGCCGCCGCCAGCACGCCCACCCGTCGCCCAGCGCAGCTACCCGAGGAAGACAGACATTTGGCGAGCCCCCGACCACCGCCCGCTCTGCTATCACTGCGGAGAAGCCGGCCATGTGTATCGCCGATGCCCATACCGCGACTTGGGACTGAGAGGGTTCGCCGTCAACGCGCCGCGTCCACAGCTTGGAGAGCGCCCACGTGACATCGCCGACTACCTCGCCGCTACTCAATGGAGCTCTCAACGACCGTCCCGTTCACCGTCACCAGGCCGCTACCTGTCGCCGCAGCGCCGACCATACGCCGGCCCAGCCCGGGGCCGCTCTGCGAGCCCATATCCGGAAAACTAAAAGCAGCAACCGATGGAGGTGCGGTTGCTCTTCGTCGAACTGACAAAGATCCTCCGCCACCGACGAAGACGACGAAGAAACCATCTCGACGACCTAATGACGACACGCCGCCGTCCCGAAGAAGTCGGAAAGCCAAGACTACACCGATGACAGACGACTTGACGACGCGACGTTCCAGCTTCAGTTCAACACGATGCAGCCGTGATCCGACGCCAAGACCCAACTGCAACGCCAGACAAAGAACCACCGACCTCGACGTGCTTCTCGACGGCCACGCAGTCACCGCCTTAGTAGACACAGGAGCCGATTACTCCGTAATGAGTGGACACATCGCCGCGCAGATGAAAAAGGTTAAGACTGCATGGGAGGGTCCCCAAATTCGGACCGCTGGAGGACACGTCATTACGCCGACTGGAATCTGCACGGCAAGAATAACCGTTCATGACCGGACTTACCCTGCCACCTTCGTTATCCTCCAACAGTGTTCGCGAGATATCATTATCGGCATGGACTTCCTGAACCAACACGGCGCAATCATTGACCTGAAGTCGAAGTCCATAACGCTGTCGGAAGATCGAGCGATACCGCTGGAGAGCTCTAGTAGTCACCATGCCTTAAGTGTGCTCGAAAGTCAAGTCAGCATCCCGCCTCGCTCCAGCATTGTCATATCCGTAGGCACCAAAACGCCTGCGGACGTAGAAGGCGTCATCGAGGGTGACCAACGTCTACTGCTAGACCGTGAAATTTGCGTCGCAAGAGGGATCGCTCGACTGCATGGAGGGAAAACTGAAGTGTTGCTGACAAATTTCAGCCAGGAGTTCAAGCACATCAACAAGGGCACGACGATCGCGTACATCGAGGGAATTCTGGAAACCAGTAATGCGTTTGGCCTCTCGGATTCCGCCGCATCTACCCCGACGACCATGGTTCGCGAACCAGACTACGACATTAATCCATGTCTCCCCGTGATTAAGCAACAGCAGCTCAGAAGTCTGCTCCAACGATACAAAGGCTGCTTTTCGACGTCATTGAGGATTCGACAAACACCAGTCGCCAAGCATCGCATAATCACCGAGGAGTACGCTCGACCACTCCGCCAGAGCCCTTACCGAGTTTCGCCGCGAGAGCGTGAAGCTATAAGACACCAAGTCGACGAAATGCTGCGCGACGACATCATCCAGCCGTCGAAAAGCCCGTGGGCATCCCCTGTTGTCTTGGTGAAGAAAAAGGACGGCACCTTACGTTTCAGCGTCGATTATCGTCGACTGAACAAAATCACAAAGAAGGATGTATACCCCCTACCACGGATAGACGACGCATTAGATCGGCTCTGCAACGCAAAATACTTCTCGTCGATGGATCTCAAGTCTGGCTGCTGGCAAATAAAAGTCGACGAGAGAGATCGCGAAAAGACCGCCTTCATCACGCCAGACCGCCTCTACGAGTTCAAGGTCATGCCATTCGGACTCTGCTCGGCGCCTGCAACATTCCAGCGCGTCATGGACACGGTGTTAGCAGGATTGAAGTGGCAGACCTGTCTTGTTTACTTGGATGACGTCGTCGTCTTCGCCGAAAATTTCGACGATCACCTTAGCGGCTTGCGACAGTACTAGAGGCCATCAAGTCATCAGGGCTCACTCTGAAGCCAGAAAAGTGCCTCTTCGCTTACGATGAGCTTCTGTTCCTAGGCCACGTCATCAGCAAGTCTGAAGTCCGCCCCGACCCGCAGAAGACAGCTGCCATTGCAAAGTTCCCGCAGCCCATCGACAAGAAGGCAATGCGTAGATTTCTTGGCATGTGTGCCTACTACAGGCGATTTGTCAAGGACTTTTCACGTATCGCTGAGCCGCTGACACAGCTAACTAAATGTGACGTCGAGTTCAAGTGGGAAACGCCGCAGGCCGACGCATTTCGAGAACTCAAACGACGCATGCAGTCGCCGCCCGTACTTGCGCACTTCGACGAGCACGCCGATACCGAAATCCACACTGACGCCAGTAGCCTAGGCCTCGGTGCCGTGCTAGTCCAGAGAAAAGATGGTCATGAACACGTGATAGCTTACGCTAGCCGGTCGTTGTGAAAAGCGGAAGGCAATTATTCTACAACCGAAAAGGAATGCCTCGCCATCGTTTGGGCTACAGCGAAATTTCGCCCGTACCTATATGGCAGACCATTCAAAGTCGTCAGCGAACATCACGCCTTGTGTTGGCTAGCGAATTTAAAGGATTCTTCAGGACGGCTGGCGCGGTGGAGCCTAAGACTACAAGAATATGATATCACTGTAACATATAAGTCCGGACGAAAACACTCTGATGCCGATTGCCTATCACGCGCCCCCATTGACTCGCCGCCGCAATATGACGAAGATGACGACGCCTTCCTCGGCATTTTAAGCGCAGAAGACTTCGCTGAACAGCAGCGAGCAGACCCGGAGTTGAAAAACCTCATCGAGTATTTGGAAGGACACACCGACGTTGTCTCTAGGGCATTTAAGCGAGGATTATCTTCGTTCTCGCTTCAAAACAACCTACTCGTAAAGAAGAACTTCTCACCAGCGCGCGCCAACTACCTTCTTGTTGTCCCGTCAGGACTGCGTCCAGAAGTATTGCACGCCCTACACGACGATCCAACCGCTGGGCACCTTGGATTCTCCCGGACGCTGCGAGGGTACAGGAAAGGTATTATTGGCCGCGCCTGACCGCCGACGTCGCCCGTTATGTCAGAACATGCCGAGACTGTCAGTGACGCAAGACACCATCGACAAGACCAGCCGGATTACTACAGCCGATCGAGCCTCCTTGCCGACCATTCCAGCAGATCGGGATGGACTTGTTGGGACCCTTTCCGACGTCAACAACCTGAAATAAGTGGATCGTCGTGGCGACGGACTACCTCACCCGCTTCGCTGAAACTAAAGCACTGCCGAAAGGTAGCGCCGCCAAAGTAGCGAAATTCTTTGTCGAAAACATCCTGCTGCGACATGGCGCCCCAGAAGTCCTCATCACCGACAGAGGAACGGCCTTTACAGCGGAGCTCACCCAGGCCATTCTGCAATACAGTCAGACAAGGCACAGGAGGACAACTGCCTACCACCCACAGACGAATGGTCTTACGGAGCGGCTGAATAAGACCCTCGCCGACATGCTAGCAATGTACGTCGACGTCGAACACAAGACCTGGGATGCCGTCCTGCCGTACGTAACATTCGCTTACAACACGGCGGTGCAAGAAACAACACAGATCACGCCGTTCAAGCTGGTCTACGGCAGGAATCCGACGACGACGCTCGACGCCATGCTGCCGCACGTCACTGACGAGGAGAACCTTGGCGTCGCTACCTACCTCCAGCGCGCCGAAGAAGCCCGACAGCTCGCCCGTCTGCGGATCAAGAACCAGCAGAGGACCGACAGCCGACACTACAACCTCCGACGACGCTTCGTCGAGTACCAGCCCGGCGACAGTGTTTGGGTGTGGACCCCGATACGCCGACGAGGACTCAGTGAAAAACTACTGCGGCGATATTTCGGACCCTACAAGGTCATCCGACGTATTGGCGCACTGGACTATGAGGTCGTGCCAGACGGCATTTCGCATTCACAGCGACGCCGCGCACGATCTGAAGTGGTCCACGTGGTGCGTCTTAAACCCTTTTGCGGACGCTGACGAACTTCGTTATTTTGTTGTTTTATTTGCGAGGAGTGCTTTTTCTTTTAGTACTTTCGTTTGTTTGCAGCATCGGGTCGATGCTTTTTAAGAGGGGGGTATTGACACGTGTACTTATATTTAACGGGCGACCACGTTTCGCCGCCTAACAAATGTTATCGCACAGCGCGGGACGCGTCTGCATGTATCCGAAGTTTCTGGAAAGTTATGGATGCTTCTATCCGCTGTCTGTTGTCGCCGAAGCTTGTGTTATCTGATTTCATCGCGTGACTCGAATGTTGTAGAACTTTGTGGAAGGCATGCGGGTCCCAACGATTAGTCTGGAGCGTTCGATGACTGCTGTATAAAAGCCGACGCGCTTGACCCGCTGATCAGATTTTCGACGATCGCCGAGCGTGTTCGCCGCTATCGTTGTGCTATAAGTGTAGCCTGTTTTCTGGGCACAGGTTCGCCCAATAAAAGTTAGTTTTGTCGTTCACAGTATTGCTACTGTGTTATTCAACGTCACCACCACGTGACAATAGTGTATTCTGATGTCTTTTTACGCTTCTCATAGTTATAATCTGACGTGCCTGCGGAACACAGCTTCGAATTCATTCCTCAGCAACCTTAAAAACTTGGTCATTGCACTTGATATAAAAACTGCAATGTCATTATTCTCTTAACGTCGAGACAGCACTATAAACGAGAAATGCTAGCTGCATAATACTTGTAAGAGTCGACGAAAAGGGTCGAAAGAATGCGGGGCACTCACTAGCACGATCTTTATCGATAGTTGCTGTGAATAAACGCTGTTGACTGATATCATGCCCCCTCACGTTCGACTTGGGGAAGAGGAAGTCATAGTTCTCCGAACTGGAACTGAACCGGAACAAGATTGAACCCGAACTGAACTAGTATTTTTTTTCCATTTGACACCCTTATTTAAACACAGTGGAACTTGATGTGTAGGTACACCATCCTGTATGATGAAAGTGTGAGACTTGCAAAGCTCTTGCCCAATATGCGAGACGGAGAAGTGCACGAGTAACAACGCCGCACCACACCACACGTGGCCGGGAATGCAGATGGATACCAGGTGCTTTAAGTGTACGCCAAAGGATTCCTGAAGCGCTAGCACCTCCCTAACAGCGACTGCGCGCTGTTGTGAAAAGCAAGCCCCACAACCACAATACAATTCAAAGAAAGCTAGAAATTCACTCTATTAACTCGATGGCATTCTTAGGGTACGTCACACACTTTTCGGAATGTATGTATGTATCTGCGTACGTACGCACGTATGTATGTATTTATGCGCTTCTATCTATCTATCTATCTATCTATCTATCTATCTATCTATCTGCTTGTATCGAACCATTTTCCTGCCTACCTGGGTCACTTGGTAGCGCATGGATGAATGCGTGGTGCATCGCGCTGCTATGCGGAGGGGACAGTTATACCCACAATGCCGCATCATAAATACCTCGGCATACGTATAAACGAAAGAAAGGCTTACGCAAGCACCCAATAAAATAATATGAAAATAAAGGGAAAGCGGAATGCAGCGATAATTAAAGAGAGAGCACTTTGGAGCCACAATATATATGAGGTGGTAAGTGGAATCAAGAAAGGAGTAATGATGCAAGCGCTAAAGATCGAAAATGCCATTCTGTGGTTAAAATCAAACATCTTGACGTGGATGCAAGTTATCCAAGCATATGTAGGTCTACTGTCTTTTGGAACACATGCTAAAACCACAAATGTGGCAGTGCAGAATCACATGGTTTGGGCCTCTTTTGAAGTCAGAGAAGCGCAGGGCAAAATTAGTTTTGAAGACTCGGGAACATGTGTATCGTGCGGTGCCGCAGGCAAGACATGACCAGAGGCTCCAAGCAAGGGGAGCGGAAAGCATCCCCGTTTATTCAACAGCCGTGTATATATACACTAAGTGGGAGAGTGTGTGTACCCTGACCACCATGTGTCACAAGCGATACCGTTATCTGTCAGGTCCCACGTGCCATGGATGCGAAGCCAGCGCTGCGCCAGATACGATACATCCCCTTTTCTTTCAAAGGAGGAAAAAAAGAAACAGGAAAGAACATTAGTAGAAACGAACATTGAGAACGCGATTTAGGGAACTTGCACAAAGGTTCGATTATAAGTAAGCCTCTGTGGGGGCCTTCGCTCTCGGGTTGACCTTCTGAACGCAGGTTCTTGGTTCTGCTGCAAGCATGCAGGAGCGTTGGATGTGGCGGGAATGTGGACAGTTGTAGCCGGTGACTCGGCGGCACTGTTGCTGCTGTATGGTGAAGGTCTACCGTCAGCCCCTTCCTCGGAGTCACAAAGGCCTCTTTGTCGAAAAGGTTCTCTTGTAGGCAGCAGATGTCGCCGATTGCGCCGCAGGAACGTGCCGTCTTCAGTGATTATGTTATACGACCGGGGATATGTCGCAGCTTGAACGACTTGACCTTTGGTGGCCCACTCCCCTTCTTTGATGCGTACCGTGTCTCGGGGGTTGAGTGGTGGTAGTCGTTGGCTGCAACGGTCGGTCTGACGATGCTTCTGTACGCTGCGACCTGGGCAGGGCCGGACGTCAGGCAACGTTGTCCGTAGTCGTCTTCCTTGAAGTACTTCGCCAGGTGATGGTCCGGATTCCATTGGAGTAGATCGGTAGGCAAGATGACCAAGCCAAAAATTGTGATTCATTTGAGTGCTTTTCTTTAATATCCTCTTAACTACTTGCACGCCTTTTTCCGCCAGACCGTTGGACTGGGGGTACCGAGGGCTGGAAGTGGTGTGGTTGAAGTCGTACCTTCGGGCAAATGCAGCAAAAGCGTGGCTAGAAAATTGTGGGCCATTATCCGAACAAACTTCAACTGGTATGCCGTATCTAGCAAAAATTGCACTTGTTGCTTCAACGACCGTCATCGCGGTAGTATCCTATAGCAGCTCTACTTCAGGAAAGTTTGATAATGCGTCGTAGACGCACAGGTATGACCGTCCACCATGCTCAAAAATATCGATGCCGACACGATGCCACGGTTTATCAGGTACTGGGTGTAACTTTAACGGCCCTTGGGGCTGTCTGTACGCATACGTTTTGCATGCAGAACACGCCTGTGCGAAAGTTGCTATGTCACGGTTTATTCCTGGCCAGAAAACGAGATGCCTGGGCCATTATTTGCATTTATTGATGCCCAGATGACCTCGATGAATGCGTTCCAAAGTTTCTTTCCTCATCGTAGCCGGAATTACAACTTTGCATCCCTTTAAGAGGACTCCGTTCACGTGAGAAAGCTCTCCTTCAAAAGATTTCCAATGGCCTTGGAGTGCTTTTGCTGCCGCCAAGTCCACAAGAACTTGCTTTAATTTTTCATCCCGACTACTTTCCGTAGCCAATCTCCCAGGTATTATCGGTGACAAGTGAAGAAAGAACACTTACTGCGTGCACTTCAGTGTCGTCGTTGATGACGTCGTTTTCCGTGATGGGTCCGGTTGTTGCACGTGACAGCATATCAGCGAGAAGCAGTTGCTTCCCTAGTGTGAACTGAAGTTTTACGTCATAACGAAGAAGGCGCAGGAAAAAGCGCTGCAACCTCGGGGGCATGTCGCCAATGGCCTTTGCGAGATGGCGATCAAGGGTTGGTGATCAGTTTCTAGAATAAACGGCCAACCGTAGACAAAATGGTTAAACTTCTCGCATCCATATGCCACCGCCAGGGCCTCCTTTTCAATTTGCGAGTGACGTTGTTCGCACTCTAAGTGCCCGCGAGGCATACGCGACTGGCTTCCATGTATCCTGGTGGCACTGCAATAGCGCTGCGCCGATTCCGTTTTGCGATGCATGACATGACACCTTTGTTGCTTTTGTTCGATCGAACACGGCTAGTAAAGGCGCTCTATTTAAACTTTCGCAAAGCTGCCTTCACTCTTCAGCGTGATTAGGCGTCCAGCCAAACGCAGTATTCTGCTTTATGAGATTTCTGAGGAGCGTCGTCCTTTTGGCCAGTGACGGCATAAACTTGCTGAAATAATTCGCGGTTCCTAGCATCCTCTGTACTGCGAGCTTGTCGGTCGGCGGTGGAATTTGAATAATTGATTTTGTCAGTGACGGGCTTGGTTTGATGCCTTCCTGGTCAATGACGTCACCAAGAAACTCGATTTTACCGACACCAATGGAATACTTGTTCGGATTAAATGTCAGACCGCCGCGTTCTGCTGCTTGCAGTACCGACTGCAGGCGCCTGTCATGCTCCTGCCTCGACGACCCCCACACCAGTACATCATCAACGTATACTCTGACCCCAGGAAGGCCTTCAACAATTTCATTTAGCGTTTTCTGAAATACCTCAGGTGGCGATGCTATACCAAACGGTAAGCGCAGAAATCTGTAGCGCCCGAATGGCGTTGCAAAGGTGCAAATTCGTGAGGTTGCGTTGTCCAACGGAATTTGGTCAAAACCAGAGTTCGCGTCAAGACGGGTGAAAACTGTAGCGCCCGCTAACTTTGCCTCTATGTCTTCTCTTCGCGGCATTGTGTAATGTTCTCTCTTGATGCATTGGTTAATCCTCCTGGGGTCGATACATACTCGAATTTTCCCGTCCTTCTTTCTAACAATGACCAATGGGCTTACCCAGTCTGTGGGCTAGGTGACTTTGGTTATGATGCCTGCGCACTCCATGCGTCCCAGTTCTTCTCGCAAGGGTTCCTGTAGAGCCAGCGGCACTCGTCGGGCTGCTTGGACGATTGGCGTGGTGTCACATAGAACCATTCGATAGACCCTTTCAACGCACCCGGTTCCTGTGAACAAATGGCGAAAGTTCCTTGCGACTTCCTCGGAACTGTTTCAAGATACTGCGTGTATGCGTGACACAAGTCCAAGATTTCCGCTAGCCTGTAAGCCCAGGATGGCCTGATGCCCCTTGGACACCACGAAGAAGTCGAGGACGGCGCAACGATCACCTAGTGCTAATTCTGTACGAATGACGCCATCATGCTTGATAACCCCTCCGCCATACGAACGTAACACCGCGCTGCTTGGTTTCAGGGGCGGTTTCGGGCGCATTTTACGGTAGCATCCGAAAGGTAGTAGACTTGCTTGCGCTCCTGTGTCGACCTTGAATTCAAGCGGTACGTTATTGATTTGGCCGACAACTGTCCAGTCGTGTTGGTTTGCTGCGCAGCTTGACACGTCCAGAATGTCAAAGTTATCTTCACCGCCCTGAAGTTCGCCAATATAGGCCAATCGTCTGCAGCAGATAGCAAAACGGTTGGGGCGTTGACATTTGCGACATGTTTTCCCGAATGCAGGGCACCTTCGTGGTGGGTGCATACGTGCGCACTTGGGACACTTGTAATGCCTGGGCTTTGTTTACTTAGGTGTTCCTTACGCATCGCGTCAATGTGGCTTTCGTCCCGTGCCCAAACTCCTTGTTGCGCTGCCGCCGCTTCAGCTGCTTTAGCAACCTGCTCAGCCTTCAGTAAATTCAGCGTAGTGTCCCGCAGCAACCTTTCTCTAAGTTTCTCGTCGTTAGTTCCATAAACAATTTGGTCCCTAATCATTGCGTCCATTTGGGAGCCAAAGTTGCATGCTCGTGCCTGGTTCTTTAAGTCTCGCAAAAAAGGTTCGAAAAGCTCACCAGGGGCCTGGACTCGCGTACGGAAAACGTAGCGCTCATGGACTTCGTTCTGCTGAGCCGCACAATATGCATCGAACTTCGCAATGACAGTGGCGTAGTCATTCCTGCTCTCGTCTTCGCCAAAGCTGAACGTGTTGAAGATCTCGATGGCTTCCTCGCCTGCAACGCTCAGCAGAAGTGCTCTCATGCATGATTCCGTTGGAGGCTTGCCGGTTGGCTGTTCTGACGCGGCGAGAAAAAATTCGAACCTTTGCTTGAATGCTTGCCAGTTCTTGGCAATTTCACCAGCCGAGCTCAGCGTGCCTGGTGGCTTCAGGAGGCTGGTCTTGTAGTATAATCGTCGGTTCACCAAGACTGGACGTCGGCGTTCATCCCACTTCTGACACCATGTATCGTGCGGTGCCGCAGGCAAGACATGACCAGAGGCTCCAAGCAAGGGGAGCGGAAAGCATCCCCGTTTATTCAACAGCCGTGTATATATACACTAAGTGGGAGAGGGTGCGTACCCTCACCACCATGTGTCATGGGCGATACCGTTATCTGTCACGTCACACGTGCCATAGATGCGAAGCCAGCGCTGCGCCAGATACGATACAACATGGATCAAAATAAATGGGCGACTAAAGTGCGCAAGCATTTGTAGCTGAAAAGCATGGTCAAAGAACGGAGTAAAAGGGGCAAGAAAGGTGCAGCCAAGTAGGCAGCAGTGGCGGCGGAGCCGAGATATTTACTTACGTTGATTGTCCTACACACAGGTTTTGCCTGCCTCGAGCCGCAAAGACGTCGACTGCCACTTGGGGACTTCACGGCTGCGTCTGCGTGGGATTGTTCCCGTTTTGCCACATCATACCGTCTTCGGTTGGGTGGCATACGCGCTTACAGCTGACGTAGCTTTCCGAGTGGAATCAGCGCCCCCTGACCTTCAACTGGCACTGCCCCTGGCTATAAAGGACCTGCATCGTCTACCTGACCGGCACTTTGGCAGCAGTGGCGGCGGAGCCGACATATTTACTTACGTTGATTGTCCTACACACAGGTTTGTGCGCAATCTTTTATGTTTCCTTTTCTTACTTACTCCGTCACTGCTGCCAAACGTGAAGTGTAAATGTCCGGTACTAGGGTGATGCCTGAACTAACCAGGTTCCTAAAAGACATTCGGCAAGAAATGCGTGACATGCGAAGCGCCATTGAAAAAGAACTGCGAAAGGAATTCAAAGATATGAAAAATTCTATTGATTTCTTCAGCACCCAGTTTGACGCAATGACGACACGGTGTGCTGCAATTGAAAAAGAAAATGCTTCCTTAAAAAAGGAAAACGCTGCTTTGACAGCCAAATGTCAGGAACGTGTAGGGCAAGTGTCTGGCCTTGAGGAGAGGGTGACAACCCAGGAACAATACTCTAGAAACAGAAACGTTGAAATTAAAGGTGTGCCATTCACTGAAAATGAAAATCTTTTTGCAGTAGTAGCGAAGCTCGGCAGCCTGGTCAATGAGCCTATCTGTGACGCAGACGTCGATGTTTGTCACCATGTGCCGCGGAAAGACGGTGGCTGTCCGAATATTGTCGTTCAGTTTCGTTCGCGTTCAAAGCGTCATAGGCTCATTGAAAAGGCGCGAAAGAGGCGTATATCCCCCACTGAATTCGGTCAATCTGGTCATGCTTCTATTTTCGTAAATGAGCACCTGTGCCCAACACTAAAGAAGCTTCTTGGGCAAGTTGTTGCGCGGAAGAAAGACAAACAGTGGAAGTACGCGTGGACTCGGGATGGTAGAATTTTCGCGCGGAAAACTGACACGTCACGGGCACTACGCATATCTGCAGTTCAAGACCTTGATAAAATGGAGTAAGCACTTGCTAGTGTGCATCGGACGTCGTCCTTACTGCAGCACTTAAACATGGCTGAAGGACTGTTCACACCAACTGATGTTGGTAAAATATTTTCTAAGAGAAGTAAGTGCACGTCCTTTTTACATTCAAACACGCAATCTGCACGCAATAAGGACGATAATCTCAACGCATTGCTGTCTTCTCTTGGTTTTTTATTTGACATTGTCATGCTGTGCGAAACATGGTATCGCAACGAAGAAGTGTTGCAAATATCAGACTATGTCTCTCATTATCTGAATCGCTGCAATAAAAAAGGCGGCGGTGTCCTGTTGCTTACAAGGACTAACTTGCATTGCGAATTGTTGAAAGACTTTACTCAAATTACTGCTGACTTTGAAATTTTGACTGTTCTTCATGGTCGCAGCATTTTTTCTGTGGTATATCGCCCACCGGGAGGCAATGTGGTTAATTTTCTTAAATACATCGACAACCTGCTAACCTGGGTTAACGATAACGACTACAGTTTAGTTTTGGGTGGTGATATTAATATTAACATGTTACACGATAGCCCACTTCGCAGAGACACATTGCGGGTACTTTAATCAAATGCTTGCATTAATACAATTACTGCTCCTACTCGTGTTCAAGGTGACAGCCAAAGTTTACTCGATGTTTTCATTACGAATTTTGACACAGAAAACATTGAATCGCGCGTAATCACTGCTCACGTCAGTGACCACTTGCCTATCTTTCTACTTGTTAATTCACCTGTGTTGCCCTCGCGTCTTTCTAAAGATCAACACTTCACATTTCAGGATATTAACCCATTCACACTTGAGAAATTTCGCAACGAAATATTGCGCATAAACTGGCAAGACGTGTATAACGAAAAAGACTGTGACAAAGCGTACGAGTTGTTTTTATCATTTTTTCAGAGCGCTTACAGAAAGTCGTTTAAACGCAAAACAAAAAAAGCCAGAAAAGCAAGGAAACCTTGGATTACTGACAGTACGTTGAAGTTGATCAAAAAGATGCTCTTTTCAAGCAATTCCTAGGCACAAGGGATGCAACAGATTTAGCAGGGTTCAAAAAATTCCGGAATAAAGTTAATGGTACTCTAATGGTACTCTAAATTATTTAATCAGGAAACGATAATGCGAACCGATATCACCTGGAAAAACTAAACAGTTTACTTCGTGTAAACAATCAGCCAGAGAATGCAGAAGAGTTAGAAATAAATAATCAGCCGACATCAGGCACGGCATTGGCTGACGCTTTTAACAATCACTTTGTATCGCTGGTGAATAGTACCTACGATCCTCGTTGCACAGAGTACGTAAAACCAAAAGTCGTCGAAAGTGCATTCCTAAGCCCCACTAACACTCATGAAATCTACAGCACGTTTCTCAGCCTTCGAAATAGCAAAAGTTGCGATATCGATGATTTGCAGATTCGCCCAGCTAAGCATTTTCTAGACCTAATCTGTCCTGTCTTAGAGCACGTGTACAATCTTTCATTGGCGAATGGTATATTTCCTCGGCGCATGCAAATAGCGAAGGTAACAGCACTTTTCAAATCTGGCGACAGAAACGACCTCTCAAATTATAGGCCCATATCGATCCTGCCTATTTTTTCTAAATGTCTTGAGAAATTGATTAATACCAGAGTAACCTCTTTTTGTAAAAAGCACAATGTAATTACAGATTACCAGTATGGGTTTAGAAAAGGTTGTTCAACAGAAATAGCTTTACTGATGCAAAAAGAGATAATTTTACGAGGCTTTGAAGACAATTTACTTACTCTCGGTGTCTTTATTGATTTTTCGAAGGCTTTTGACACGTTTAATCACGACACTCTACTAACAAAACTTGACATTTATGGCTTTAGGGGAACTTTCCTGAACTTAATTAGAAGTTATTTGCAGTACAGGTATCAGACCGTTGTCGTAGGTAACAACTGTTCAAAAAATTTGCCTATATTCGCTGGAGTTCCTCAAGGAAGCATACTAGGACCACTATTGTTTAAGCTGTATATAAATGACATAACTAATATCAATACCAACGCCCAATTTGTTATCTATGCCGACGACACTAGTTTGTTCATAACTTCTAAGGACGTGAAAGAATTACTATGTGTTGCTCATGATACACTAGCCCAAATAAACAAGTGAAGCTTATTCAACTCATTAACTATTAATACTACCAAAACAAAAGGCGTGGTTTTCCAGCCAAAAAGAGAGGCACAGTATTGACGGACATCTAAAAATAGGCATATCTTTCATAGACATAGTACCATCGGTTAAAAGCTTAGGTGTCATATTCCAAGAGAATATGCTGTGGAATGACCATGTCAATATTATTGCTAACAAACTTGCACGTGTTGTTGGAATACTAATAAGATTACGCTTCCTTTTACCATTAAGAGTGAAGCTCCTACTTTATAATTCTCTTTTCTTATCTCATGTTAACTATTGTCACCTCGTATGGGGCAACACGACTAGCAGTACCATCAACATTTTATATTTATTGCAAAAGAAAGCCATCCGTGCAATTTCAAGCTCTTCATTCGGTGCGCATACTGATCCTCTTTTTTGTCAATTAGATACAGCGCCGATAAAATCGGTCTCCAATACAATTTTGCTGAGACGCTTTTTTACAGAAAGAAAACGTAGCACTCATTTTCTTGTGCACTTGTCAAGGCTAACACTAAATACAAGCAGTTTCAGTACACGTCACAGAGAAACTTGGCATATTCGGCACTCAAGAACTAACTATGGGAATCAAATGCTGCGCCATGAGCTACCATCTCTACTTAACTCTTTTCATTAATCACCCTACTTATTATCATTTCAATTGGGTGGCCAAACTTGCCACTCATATTGGCATTCACGTGAATGCTTAGTGTTTTTCTTTGTGTTTTGTTCTGATGTATACGTGTTCTAAGCTGTATTTGCACAGTGACCTCTTTAGTTTTGTATTTCTGTGAATGTTACCCGTAAATGAAAAGGGATTCATAATGTCTGCATTTTGTTGTTTCCCTGTTCGTGTTTTTCGTAACTTGTATGACAATACTATATCTGCATTCATGTCAATTTTTTCGCCGCAGTGCGAAGTAACTTTGTATAAATAGTCCCATTTATCCACATATTGTTTATATTTTTCATTGTTCATCTTGTACTTGTGCACACATTGCTACGTGATGCCAAAGAAACCAATAAGGGACACAGACCTAGTCAAGCCGATTTTATGGCTTTTTGTCTGTGCCCCTGCTATCTGTACGTTGTATAGATACAAATAAAGTTCAAAGTTCAAGTTCAGGGTAATCGAACGTGCAAATAGACAATCAGGAGTCATCAGAAAGAAAGTGAGAGAAATATAGAGAGCGAATTGGGCCCAAGAAAGAGGGAAACAAAAATGCCATAGAGATTTGCGAGAACGGGAATAAAGAAATTAGAAGGGAAAATGTGTACAATACCACAAATGGCAGTGCCTTACTATATGAGGTTCGAGCTCGTTGCCTAAGGGCTAAAACATATCGGAGCCAAAATGCGTATGCTGTAGTGACAATCTGGAAACCACTCGACTCATCCAAAAGGAATGCGAAGGGGTTACCCGGTGAGACCCGTAGGTAACGCACACTTTCCACACACAGTCAACCGGCGAGATAGGCAAGGTATGCAGTACTGGGGGAAAAAAAGCAGGAAAGAGATTAATATGACCAGATGCGCTACATGTATAGGTAGCGGTACAAGGTAGCTAGAAAAGTTTTGAGGATGAAAAAACTTATAAGTAAATATAAACAAAATTGACAGACTGAGAAAAAAAATTGGAGGCTTATCAAGGTTAAGCCCAGTGGATGCTTCGCATCCACTGGACTTAACCTTAGCGTATCCTTAGCGTTTGGAGGCATCTTGACCGCATACACGCGCGGCGCAAAGACGCTGGCGCGGTTGCGGGCACAGAGGCTGACGCGACGGCGGGCGCGCGCCGCTTCATCCCTGGCGTGACGTCACATATCACGTGATGCAGCGATCGTGGCGCCACCGCCGCGTCGCGCGCGACGGCGCGAACCGAAGCGTGGAGGCCTCCGCCGGGCGACGTCCGACGGCGCGATATGAGGCCCCATCTGCAGCCGGTGTGACGTCATCACGTGACGTCACATCATGTGATCTCACTTCAGGGTCAATGGTGGCCACCGCCGGGAGGCGACCGACGGCGCGATATGAGGCCCCATCTGCAGCCGGTGTGACGTCATCACGTGACGTCATGTCACGTGACCTACTTGAAGGTCACTTGAAGGTCAATGGTGGCCACCGCCGGGAGGCGACCGACGGCGCCATATGAGGCCCCATCTGCAGCCTGCGTGACGTCATCACATGACGTCATGTCACGTGACCCCACTTCAGGGTCAATGGTGGCCACCGCCGGGCGTCGCGCGAAGGCCCGATACCTACGTTAATATGCTTCGCATAAAATGCATAGCGTACCTCATGTCAAGCACGCTAAGTTACTTTTTGTCGCCGCCCCGCTTCAAAAGTGATGCCAAATCATCATCATCATGGAAGCGCGAAGGTCGAGTCCCGCTGCAGTACATGCCTCGTACATAACTCATTTTGGCGGAGGCAATATATTGTGACGTTATAATGCTTCAATGATAAACACATTACCGTCGACGTTTCTCGCGTGATGAGTGTAGTTAACTTTTTTAAGGCACTCATAGAGCATGGACAGGGGCAGTGGATAATGACACTTATATGAAATACAACGCATTCATTTATTCGGACAGCCGCATGAGTTTCCGTTATATGAAGGAATGTCGAACACCCTCAACCTTCTCCTACCACCGCCTATCAAGAATACGTGCCGGCGCACCTTTGGGGCGACTAGTCGACTCATGGAAAGACGAATGTATAAATTCCACGTCACGCTGGAAACCACGGCGACGAGTGAAGCGCGGCTTGTACTATGCTTCTTAGTTGCAACTGGTCAGGTTAACATGTGGTCGGACTGAGTTCACGAAGGATGCCGCTGCCTTATACCAGCCCTTGTCCAGGAATGGCCTTAACGCTCTGCATTCCCCCAAAAATAGACTTGTGCTGGGAGTTACTTAGCATGGATCACAATCCCCTTCAGCTGGAGATGGCGGACATTTATTACGAGTCGTTGATTTGGTGTCACTACTAGCACAAAGTGACGATGTCCGTCATGGCGCATCTTCAAATCTGTCTCATGCGAACGCTCTTACCTGGAACTATTGCAACAAGCCGCCAATGGGAATCGTCACTGCCTCAAGAAGTTCCGCCGGTAGACCTCTTCGCTGGAACTCCTGATCCTAGCGTACCTCTTCCAGGAAGCAAATTATTGTATACAAGAACCGAAAATAATGTGGAACCCGCCGTGGTAGCTTCAGGCTAAATGCGTTATCGTCCTTAGCACGTGGTTGTACTTCTGTTCGCGGCAGTGGCGGCTGCATTCTGATGGCGCCGAAGTGCAAAATCTCTCGTGTATTGAGATTTTGTGGGTGCTAACGAAACACAGGTGAGAAGGTGTTGAAGAGCACACTACAAATTATTCCTCATAAGCCATTTGAATGTTGCCGTATGTTAATCCCATTTTGTTTTTCTATGAAAGATGCGCCATGATGTTGGGAATGCGACACCTTCAAGTTGGGGATCTGGCGACAGCAATGTAAGAGCCCACAATAAACCTGGACTATCTCTAATCAACGTAAGGGATGATACGAGCTCAGAAATAATTGCAAGCACTCGTCACCTAATGCAAGAATGCGCAGGAGGGATTACAGCCTGGACCAGCACCGGCACACGACGGCAACGAGCTCTGAGAAGTGAATCTGGCCAAGTGTTAACGTTAAAGAGACACTCATGATGCTTCGCGTGTGGTGCTCATACAGAAAGCAATAACAAGTTCTTTCTTCCTTCGACTTGCGAACTTCCGCAAAATGAAATCAAGCCACGATGGTACTATGTCCTTCTTAAAACCTCTGTATGCATTCAGTTCTTTGGAAGGGCCGCAGAATCACGCGTAGGAAGAGTGACAAATTTTCAAGATTATTGCTAGTGTGCTGAAAGCTGTATGAAATACTGCTTTCTCAGAGTTGCAGGTTAAAATTTGTAGGCTCGGTGACAGCGATGCCATAAAATATTGCGGCATTTCGCCATCGCATTACTCTCACTCAGCGGAATACCAGAGAGAATAAAGTTGTCATTAACTACGCCATAGTTGAGAGCGTGGCGGAAAAAGAGTCATAGTCTGCTCGCAATACTGTCACTTCATAAACTATATCACCTATGATAGCAATAAAAACTGCTAATTTACCATATAGCCGATTAGGGTAATTGAACAGCAGAAATTGTGATGTATTTCAAAGAGGAGAGCCAAAATTGCTATGAAGTTGCAAAGAACCTCGAAATATAAAAGACCCTCTAGAAGAAGAAGCTCGCCTTATTTAGCTCGGCTAACCCAGCAAATGTCATTGACATACTTATGCTGACTGTCCGGATTTCCACCCTCGTCAAGTTACATTTAAAGTTTACGTTTTGTTCTCTCGCACTGCGAGCGTTAGAAAAAATAAAGAAGGAAGTTGCAAGTTATCTTAAATGGCAGCGAATGCAACACCGCTCATTACGTCAATCTATCCACGGAGAGCTGAAGTTCATGCAGAAAAACACATTAGCTCGGTTTGTACGCTCATCATTCGAAAGAATATGGTCCTCCAGAGCATTCCGAACACCTAATGCGTTCGCTGTGATGAAACTCAAATGTAAGGGGTACTTGTGATCACGCCTGTTTTGTGACCATTGCTAAAGACATTAGGCTCTCTTACAATAATGTGTGATTGATAGCCTAATTCTTCATGAAAATCCTGAACAAAATTCTTAACCTTTGGTTCAGGTACCTTATAGCAGAAAAGCAGTGCGATGCATTGCAGTATGATTAGCCGGGATCTCGCATAACTATTTGACTCGACATCGTCGAGCATCCTAGTACATCAACTAATGAAGTAATGGGCATGTGTATATTTAGACAACCACAAGCAGCTCCAGGTATTTTAATTCTTACCTGACGCCTGAATTTTCCGACAAATCCCGGAGCGCGTGACCTCCCTGGAGGGCATCACGAAGCTTGGAAGCGTAAGGGCACCGTGACAATTGGACCCCTGCACAGCAAGTCGGTTTATACTCCCGATGATGTTCATAGGTTAATAATCATGTTGCCCGTTAATATGACTCATTTGGTTTCTTTCGAAAGGGAAGCAAGCGTCCCGCGAAGGGCGATACAGAATGATGAAAGGGTTCTAATTGGCAGGTAAATGCCGCAAAATACATTATCCTCATTGAAAATAAAACAAGAGTGATTCAGCTTAGTCCATACCAGTTCGCATTTTCGTAGGTTATAGCTAAGATCCGATATTCGCTTGTAACTTACCCCGGGCAGAAAAGAAAAAATGCTGCACCGTCATGGCTAGATATACATTGCCTGTCGTGCTTACATACGGAAATATGAGAACAAGGCGAGTTATTGTTAACGCTCTCCAAGTAACTTGCTTCAGAAAATCAAACATATGAAAAAGAAAATACACCTATAATAAGAGCAATTAAAAATTGGCAAAACGCTTGAGGGACAAATCGCTTACGCGCGTCAATATGTAGAGCAATTTGCCATCCTATTACAAAAAAAGAACACGAATTGTTTTCTATGACAGAAATATGTGTCATTTGAAAACAAGTCATTGAATATACCCGAAACAGAACGTTAAATCAAATACTCTTAAATATGATCCATCTCAAAGGCATGCGTTACGGAGGATGCTTAGAACTTTCTTATAATGGGAAGGCGACAGCCTAGTTGGACCTTTTGTTGATCTGGTGTTGAACTTTCTGTTGAACTTTCTACATTTTAAATTCTACATTCAGGGAATGCTTGCGTCGCTTTAGGGCCGCATAGTGCTCTCGTAGGGACGCTGCCACAGCTTCACACATAGCCGCTTCTTGCCGACGGCGGTTACGACGAGCCGCATTTCGAGCTGCTCTAGTCTCTTCCGCCGTGGCGTACTTACTCGGTCTTCCCCGTCCAAAACTATGCTCCATCTCACAAGCTGCTTGCAGCAGTTTCCGAAGGTACGAGGGGCACACAGGCAATATTCTTGCGCATCGGTATATAGTTCCAGGCGTAACTGGCTGATTACTGGCTACGCTAGAGAGTTTTATTTTCGCTCGCTATATGATACAATTCAGACATACGCAAAATGAGAACAAGGTGAAAGATGAAGTCAACGTTCGGGCAAGTCAACTTGTCTTATTCAAGGCGCCTTGAAAAAGGCAAGTCGACTTGTCCGAACGTTGGCTTCCGCTTTTACCTTGTTCTCGTTTTGCTCGTTGCCTTCAATTTTCGTCTATCACCTTCTCCGTGTTTTACTTGGTACAGAGATACGTTACATGTTAGGAACTTTGCGCATGCACGTCGTGTACCGAGAATTATAGCGGCAGTTACCGCTAGTAACCTAATAGCCACCATAACCGTGGCAACATGGAAGCCCCCATACAGCGCTGACCACCCGCTTCGATCCAAATTGGCGCTTTTTGCTTGCTCTCCGCCATTTGAGCGAGACACAAGCGGCAAAATCCGTCATAGCGAAGTGTCATGTCAAGCTGAGGTCAAATGATTTGATACTTTTTGCCGTAATTATTGAGATGGGCTTTCTTTTGGCGTTGCTAGGACTACAGGCACGGCACCAAGCAGTAAAACTGGTTTGATTGCAAGTTAGCAGATCTCGCCACAGCTTAAACATTGGTGATGCGTTGATTATGCGGAAAGCTATAGAAGCCTATTGCTCATTGCATCTTAAATTTACTATCCCGCTCTAGCATGGCAGGTGATGACGGTAACAAGCAAATGCCAAGTAGACGCCAAGCAGACGTTGTGGCGCAGGTGAACATTTGTAACGGCAATCACCCGTAGTCCATGCTAAGGAGCCTGCAGGTAACTGCTTGGACAGCGTACAGGTAAAGCGAAGCGCTGCTGTCGCATGCATGTAAACGTAGCTTATGGTTACGGCGTCAAAACATTTTTTCATAAATCCACCAGCCATGGCGCATGTAATAGGTTGGCAAGCAAACGCTGAGCAGACGACGCGGCGCAGCCAAGCACACCTCTAGAGGCATTCAGCCTGCCTATTGGCTAATAATTCGTGTAGCTTCCACAGTGCAGCAACCAGCTTGTGAGATGAAATGTAGGGCCCGATTGCGTCGTCATCGATAGCGGTGTGGAATGAAGCCCACGAGGTGACGTATACAAGGCGCGCGAGCGCGCTTCGAGCTTGCTCCCGCCGTTTCCAGAACGTTCTACGGGTGCGGCCACTGACATTTCCTTTTTCCTCCGCAGCTGTTTCTGGGAACACTCTTCTAACAGTGCCCAAACCACTTTTTGACGAAGTCGAGTAATGCATTTGGAGTGAAAACATACTATTTCAGAAATACTTTGCCGCAAAAAGTACTTCGATTTGTTCAGCAGAAGCTGAATTATTGGCAATCAAAAGTCGTCTATGATCCCCTTCGTGGTGTTCTCGCTCTTTGATGCCTTGCACTGCGAATGCTACGGTGGAGCACGGCGTTTGCCTAAGGCGCCGCCTACTCAACGTCTTCGTGGCATGCAGTTCAACGATGATTTTGGATTACCACGTGGACGCCATTGTTTGGCCCCTACGACGTGCTAAACGCGTTTAACCTTGAGCTTAAAGACAGGACACGGCGCTCTGAATTTAGCCATGCTTCCATATCAACGCGCCCATTCTTCACTTTTGATGAACGCGCTTGTCATCAGTGAGCAGACTCGCCGCGGCAACCCGCGGCGGCCGCGGTATCTCCGCTACGTAAGAAACCGCCGCCACCTTCTGCTGTATCACGTATGCCCAGCGCTTGCTTTGCGCACGACAGGGCTAGATTATGCGTCCGCGCTCGAGAGCTCAACTCTGACCGTGCTACGTCGTGCAGACCGGCTTTGTCCTGCACCAGCTTGACCGACGGATAACAGCCACATCAACCTTGCGCATTTTTAAGCGCTGTCAATGCCTCAATACGAAGCGATGTCTGCCAAGGCGTCTAGCCAGGAGCGGCCAGGAGTCAGCGCGCGCTCGCAAGTGTACTTGTGGTCCTGACATTAATTGTCAGGCTGTTTGAGGCCAGTAGAGTGTTGAAAGCTAATCGAACGTGGCGAGTCCCAGCAGCTACGACGCTGACAAGCACTGCGGCCAAAGTTTCATTCCTACGCCTGTGAACACGGCACCGCGCTAACAGACGATAGTCGGTTTCATCCCGAAGTGCGTATTTATTATCAAAATTCTAAAGCACATTTTCGATTACTTCAGCCTGTGTAAAACGGTGCCAATAAATATACACCGGAACAGCAGGAAGATGCGCACTGGTCTAAACGCCCTTCTAGACTGATGTCAGCTATTGGCCAATAGCAGACGCGTATGGAAAATATAGCAGCTCGAAAAGGATGAGCAGAACGATTTTGTTGAAAGAGAGTGTTTGAGAAAAAAGAGGATGCGCGTTTCGCGCTCCACGCGCCACTCACGACTGCCATATATGGCTGACGTGTTCAGGAATGCTATCCGGGGACTGCGTTTCTTCACCAAGCCCGAGGTGTGATTTAGGACCCCTTTACATTAAACGCAGCAGTACGTTTGTAGAGCTCGAGTGGCAAGATCGGCACATCAACAGCCTTATAAAAATCTGAGATGTTACGTGTCATAACCACGACATGATTATGGGGCGCGCTGTAGTGGGGATGTCAGATTAGTTCTGTACATCTATGGTTCTTGAGGGTGATCTTTTGACCAGGTGCCGACATGAGCAAGGTATAAGAACATCGAAGCGCAGGATAAAATAAGAAACGAAACTTGCTACTTGATATACAATATATTTCGTCTGCGGGCGTGGGACAAAATAGTAGCTACCCCCTCACGTTAATCAGTTTTTCGCGATAAGTGCGTGCAGGCGGCCAGAGGGCGCCCGCCTGCGTATTTTAGACAATGTGTGTTTTTTTTTTTCCAGTGACAAGATAGTTTATCTTTGCATTCTTTTTGTTTTATTGAGCATTCCCATGCAGGCTACAGAAAGAGTGTACAACACGACTGTGATTTTTAGTATGTTTTCCATGACTAGTGCGCCATTTCACCTGAACTTCCTGGAGCTGCTTGCATTTCAGAAACTTACGGTGATATCGGCAGCATTTAACTCTGCTTTGAGAGTTTTCAAGGCTTCCAGCGAAATGTTTACACAAGTCACATTTCTCTGAGGTCATCCTAAACCAAACAATGCTCAGCATAAAACGTCGCTTTACGTTTGGTCACTACATGCTCCATAAGAACATCATATTTTTCTTCAGCACGCGATCCAGCTGTTGCATGCATTCTTCCAGCTTCTTCTTCGAAGGCATCTAAGTATAGAGAGCTTGCATAATGCCATCAACCCTTTCCTGCAGTCACGCGACGCTAGCTTTCGTTTCCCATTGCAAGGAATAGACATGAGCGGGCTCAAGGTAGCCGGTTACCAGCTTCCCTAGTGTATGTCTTTACGTTTTATGGAGCTTGTCTGCAATTAATGGCTGAAGTTCTACATTCTGACCTTGAGCTGCGGGCCGTTATATAGGCACTGCATTTACGCGTACAGCACCGTCCTTAGCTGCGCTAAATTCAATACGGCGTTTACTCCAGCAACTTCTCCTCTCAACACGGCCTCTTCCTGGAGCAGTTTATAAGTATTACACGTTAATTGCAACATTAAAATGTAGCAACTTTGATTTACCATTCACACAGCGTATTTGAAGGAATGTACACAATGTTTTTCACACTGATAAGCTACAGGGAATCGTCATTATGAGCAGTTAACTCGCCTAAAACCTTGTAGGCGACACGAGTCACGTTTCTTAAGCCTAAGATGTGTGCGTGCGATGGTGCCCGCGACAAGTTGACCCGATCATGTGGCCGAATGCTCTTGCTTTTCCGAGACCACTTGCGCCATGCTAGACCGCGATCACGCGGGATTTCTACACCAGTACACACGATATCACGGCATGCCACACTTCTTGATTTGCTTCCCTATTTGCGTGTAGTTTGCTCTGATGGAATCCGGAAGGACGTAAAACTGGGCAGATGCATCTCCTACAGTAGGGGCCTCTCCCCATCGCCACTGTCAATCAGTCAATCAGTCAATCAATCAGTCAGTCAATCAATCAATCAATCAATCAATCAATCAATCAATCAATCAATCAATCAATCAATCAATTTTATGTACCAGAAACAAAAGGAACTGGAGGGACACCTGGGCAAAAAGCTGTCGCAGCAGCTTGTGAGGCGCAGGGTCCCTTAGATGGCAGTAACACTCACATGATATATACACTGAAGGCTTGGTACACAACAAACATTACACATCGCATGTATGCATAAAAATGACATTTTACACTTGAATTCAATACACTAAAGTGTCACTATAAAGAAAGAAAGTAGTCACGCAATCCATTTTTATTTGCCGTAGCTGTGTGCTTATATTTGTTTAGTACAGTCGGTATATTATGTGTTAAGGACTGTAGGCTGTAATTGTTTCGAAACCATGCTACCTTCTACGCCTCGGTGTTACGTGTAGTATGTTTCGTGTGAGTGCAGAGTTCTAGCTGAGCAAGGGATGTAAAATAATTCTTAACATATTCGGATGAGAAGTAAATCGTTTCTAGTAATCTATGTTCGTATAATTTATCTACGTGGTTTAGTCTATATTTGAGAAATATATTATCTGTTGGTGAAAGTCGATTAAAGTTCTCTATATGCCGAACGATTTTTTTTTGAAGTTTTACCAGCTTTTGCAAGTTAGATTTAGATGTTGTAGCCCAGGCAAGGTAAGAGTAATTTATATACGATAAGAAGAGACCATAATATATTTGAAGTTTTGCTCTCGTAGGTAGAAATGTGCGGCAACGTGCCATAGCACCGGTAACCGCAGACAGTTTGCCGCACAAATGTTTGATATGGGCATCCCAACGTAAATTAGAAGAAAAATTTACTCCAAGAATTTTAAATTCTTCAACAAGCTCAATGCGTTGGCTCTGAAAATAAATAGCATGATTAATGTTAAGCGGTTTATTTTTTGCGCGAAATATGAAAACTTTCGTTTTCTTTGAATTTACTTTAAGCTTATTTGTCTGCGGCCAGTCGGACAAACTTGCCATAATTTTATTACATTGTTGCACAAGTTCATTCGCATCAGGACCTGAGACACACAATGTGCAATCATCCACGTACATAATGAACTGAACCTCACTGTTTATGGTTACAATATCATTTATAAAAACGTTAAACAAAAGTGGCCCAAGAATACTTCCTTGAGGCACACCACATACAATACTTAAAAGGGAAGAGTTATGTTTATTAATAGAAACGTACTGACATCAATGTTTCAGATATGATTTGAGTAATTCTAGTGGTTTCCCACGAATTGCATACAAACAAAGCTTCCGAATAAGGATCTCGTGATTGAGGCTGTCAAAAGCTTTACTAAAGACTACAAAAATGCCGGCTGTCTTGTAGTTATTTTCAAAGGTCTGCAAAACGTATTCCTTCAGCCTAAGAAGGGCCATTTCTGGGGACCTGTTTTTCCGAAATCCATATTGTGAATCAGTAAGCACACTCTTTTTATTGAAAAATTTGGTCATTCGAGCAAAAATAAGCTTTTCATTCCTTTTGAAAAAATTGGGAGCACCGATATCGGTCGATAGTTAGACGCAGTATTTCGATCACCACCTTTATAAATAACCGAAACTTCCGCGTGTTTCATTGCATCTGGAAAAACTGCAGTCTCTAAAACTAAGTTGTAAATGTGCGCAAGCGGAAGTACAATAAATTGCAAAACATGTTTTATAGGTTTAATCTGCAAATTATTTACATCGAAAGCTTTATTTTATTTCAGCCCCATGTACAAACAGCATACTTCATATTCATCAGCAGGAACAAAGAGTGCGCTTTCGCGAACAGCATCGCTATGACAAGCCACCCCTATGCTATGGTATCCGGAAGGACGTAAAACTGGGCAGATGCATCACCTACAGTAGGGGCCTCTCCCCGTCGCCACTGTCACTATGTAGCAGTCAACGATGCCTTCATGGGGCAAACGCGGGAACGAGATGTTTCATCTATCGGTTGTGGAAAACGAAACTTGCACTCGCAGAACCGTGTTTTTCGGCGAATGCCTAATGCGCATGTCAGAGCACATCAAACTCAACAGGACTTGTAGCAGAGTGCGTGCGACCCACACACTTCCTACGTACGCGCGTCTTGTGGCTCGCCCGCACGTCAATCTTTCACTATGGTAAAGCCTAGTGCGCGCAAATGTCGGTAATATGCAAAAGATATATCTGCAATCATTTTTAAACGAATTGTTAGATTACATGCACGCACCTATTGACAGTGGTTATATAATGGTATGCATTCGAATTGTGCGCCATCATTTTCAGATTAAATATATTCAATGAAAAATGTTTTGCACAGATGGAGTAGCCCTCGCAATTTTAACAGCCCTTTTGTTTTGAGTTGATGTTGTCCCACTCGATTTACTTTTCCTTGCCTCTTTCAGCGGCTCAGTGAATGTGGTATTAACTTTTTTGTGTATTTACAATAACTTACAGGTCCATTGAATGGCACTGGGCAAGGGGTAAGTAATTATACCTTAATCAGAGGTGGTCATTGACTGCTGCTGTCTTACCTTCGTGTCCACTTGAATCGATGGTTCGCTGAAGCCGCTGCTTGCTTAAGCCACCAGTGTAGCGCCCCCAACTCAGCGGTGCAAAGGCGATCAAGAACACCGCAGTAACGTGGCGAAGTCTGCAGGTGTGGGAAAATATTGCAGCGTCACAATATTCTATTCTTTACTGTGGAGACTGACGACGCAGATAAAAAAAAACGATCCACCAGATCGAACAAGTCGGAATCCATATATAGCAAAGTTTTGTCTAAAAGCAAAAAGAGTTGAAACACGAGTTTACGCTTATTTATGTCCGTACAAAGTGACACGAAAGTCCTTATTCGTGCATTGCAGCGAGGCTAATGAAATGCCGCCGCCACTGACGCGGATGTGCGAAGGCGAGCTTTCTGATTCTTTTTCTTTTTTTCCCTTGCATTGCCGGCGCCACTGCCGTGGGCTCGCACCCGCGGATGCGAGAACGTCGTCTGGTGGCGGTGCAAGGAAGCCAGCCGCGCTCGCGGCGCCCGTCCTCCTCTCCGATTGGTTTTCCTACTACGTTAGAGAACCGCCAGGCCGCAGCGCCCACGGTCACGAAATCCGGCGTGATTCACAAGGCCAAGCTTCACTTTTAAAAGAATGCTGTCCCTGTAAGAGGGGCCTTCGACGCATCCGCCAGGTGGTCACGTTTTCGCTTGAGTGCTAGAACGTTTCACTCACAAATGAAGTGAGTTTATGCTAGAAACTTCATGCTGCTCGCGAGCAGCAGCACATTTAGGCAAACGTTGTTGCCTATCAGTGGTTTCATAATAATATGGCACACTCTTTGCTCAAAAGCAGATTTCACGTACGCTTAGACATAAGTCATTTGGTGGATCCCCGCTCCGACTAAAACGCGCGTAGAATCTACGGGGCCTGTGATATTAAAAGAGACGAAATAAAATTGGTCGCGGATAATCCACTCATGCTTGGCTCTTTTTATAGATAACATATTTACTTACTAAAACATGTTGCTGATAGTCTGCTTTGAGTTTGTGGTTTTACCTTTCACAAGTCCACTGCTGCAGATGGCTCTTGAGGGTTAACTTGCATGTGCGCATACGTGTACCATGGCCGTTATATCACGTGTTAACGCGATATATCGATAGCGCATTGTTGAAGTTGCTATGTCTTGTTTACTATATTATTCAAACCACGTTCACTCTATGTGCGTTAAAAGAACTTCAAACAATAGTTGCGCAAAGAAACGGCAACACAACACAGACACGTGGTAGTTGTTAGTTCAGCACTGGTTCGGTGTACTTCTCTGTCTTGAGAAGTACACACAACTAAAAACTACAGCTTAGCTTGTCTTGTGTTGCCGTTCCTTTGCGCTACCTTTATAATGAAGATCAACCAGCTGGCCCAGTTTTACACTTTATTGCAATATGAGCTCCTCCTCACCTCAACAAGCTTGGCGCTCGTCGTGCGCTGACAGAAAGTGATACGGATATTATAATTTTAATAGTCATGTATGAGTGTCATGTATGTGTACGAGACATGTATAAGTATGAATGTATGAGTTTCAGGTTTTTTAGAACTTGTAAGAAACTTTAGTTTTAGGCATTTACACGAAATATTTTAGTAGCTGAATAGAGGTGGTGCGAAAACACAGCTTGCGCAGAAGTTTGGCATGATTTCGCGGGACTGAGTTCGGGAGTTTCCCAAACGCCAGTCTTCGCTAAGTGAGATACCTCACTTTCGCTGGAAATGACTCAAGGCTGCAAGGTGCCACTCTGTCGTTTCTTTCTTTGTTTCTCTGGTGGTTCTTGGTATAGTTCTCCGTTGCTTTCCACATTATCTTTATAGACCCCTACGTACAGCTTCTACGTAGGGCCATGGTTGCTTAGTCACTATGGTGTTGGGCTGCTAAGCACGAGGTCGCGGGATCGAATCCCTGCCACGGCGACAGTGTTTAGATGGGGGCGAAATGTGAAAACACCCGTGTACTTAGACTTAGGTGCACGCTAAAGCAACCCAGGTGGTTCAAGTTTCTGGAGTCCCCCTCTGCGGCGTGCCTCATAATCAGAAAGTGGTTTTGGCACTTAAAACACCTTAATTTATTTAATTTTGTACTACAAGAAAACCGTGGAATTACGCTTGCTGTAATGAGTTAGCGTTAAGAGTTAGCGGTAAGAGGGAAAATAGAGGAATTCCAGATCAAGCTACAGAACAGGTATTCGGCTTTAACTCAGGAAGAGGACCTTAGTGTTGAAGCAATGAACGACAATCTTGTGGGCATCATTAAGGAGTGTGCAATAGAAGTCGGTGGTAACTCCGTTAGACAGGATACCAGTAAGCTATCGCAGGAGACGAAAGATCTGATCCAGAAACGCCAATGTATGAAAGCCTCTAACCCTACAGCTATAATAGAACTGGCAGAACTTTCGAAGTTAATTAACAAGCGTAAGACAGCTGACATAAGGAAGTATAATATGGGTAGAATTGAACATGCTCTCAGGAACGGAGGAAGCCTAAAAGCAGTGAAGAAGAAACTAGGAATTGGCAAGAATCTGATGTATGCGTTAAGAGACAAAGCCAGCAATATCATTACTAATATGGATGAGATAGTTCAAGTGGCTGAGGAGTTCTATACAGATTTATACAGTACCAGTGGCACCCACGACGATAATGGAAGAGATAATAGTCTAGAGGAATTCGAAATCCCACAGGTAACACCGGAAGAAGTAAAGAAAGCCTTGGGAGCTATGCAAAGGGGGAAGGCAGCTGGGGAGGATCAGGTAACAGCAGATTTGTTGAAGGATGGTGGGCAGATTGTTCTAGAGAAACTGGCCACCCTGTATACGCAATGCCTCATGACTTAGAGCGTACCTGAATCTTGGAAAAACACTAACGTAATCCTAATCCATAAGGAAGGGGACGCCAAAGACTTGAAAAATTATAGACCGATCAGTTTACTGTCTGTTGCCTACAAAGTATTTACTAAGGTAATTGCAAATAGAATCAGGAACACCTTAGACTCCCGTCAACCAAAGGACCAGGCAGGATTCCGTAAAGGCTACTCAACAATAGACCATATTCACACTATCAATCAGGTGATAGAAAAATGTGCGGAATATAACCAACCTTTATAGCTTTCTTTGATTACGAGAAAGCGTTTGATTCAGTCGAAACCTCAGCAGTCATGGAGGCATTGCGGAATCAGCGTGTAGACGAGCCGTATGTAAAAATACTGAAAGATATCTAAAGCGGCTCTACAGCCACCGCAGTCCTCCATAAAGAGAGCAACAAAATCCCAATAAAGAAAGGCGTCAGGCAGGGAGATACGATCTCTCCGATGCAATTCACAGCGTTTTTACAGGAGGTACTCAGAGATCTAGATTGGGAAGAATTGGGGATAAGAGTTAATGGAGAATACCTTGGTAACTTGCGATTCGCTGATGATATTGCCTTGCTTAGTAACTCAGGGGACCAACTGCAATGCATGCTCACTGACCTGGAGAGGCAAAGCCGAAGAGTGGGTCTAAAAATTAATCTGCAGAAAACTAAAGTAATGTTTAACAGTCTCGAAAGGGAACAGCAGTTTACAATAGTTAGTGAGGCACTGGAAGTGGTAAGGGAATACATCTACTTAGGACAGGTAGTGACTGCGGATCCGGATCATGAGACTGAAATAATCAGAAGAATAAGAATGGGCTGGGGTGCGTTTGGCAGGCATTCTCAGATCATGAACAGCAGGTTGCCATTATCCCTCAAGAGAAAAGTTTATAGCAGCTGTGTCTTACCAGTACTGACGTACGGGGCAGAAACCTGGAGGCTTACGAAAAGGGTTCTACTTAAATTGAGGACGACGCAACGAGCTATGGAACGAAAAATGATAGGTGTAACGTTAAGGGATAAGAAAAGAGCAGATTGGGTGAGGGAACAAACGCGAGTTAATGATATCTTAGTCGAAATCAAGAAAAAGAAATGGGCATTGGCAGGACACGTAAGGAGGCTGGAAGATAACCGATGGTCATTAAGAGTTACGGAATGGATTCCAAGGGAAGAAAAGCGTAGCAGAGGGCGGCAGAAAGTTAGGTGGGCAGATGAGATTAAGAAGTTTGCAGGGACAACATGGCCACAATTAGTACATGACCGGGGTAGTTGGAGAAGTATGGGAGAGGCCTTTGCCCTGCCGTGGGCAAAACCAGGCTGATGATGAATGAGTTTGTGCTTATGGCCTTTCGCTTCTGAGGCGACAGGTTCAACAGTCGACCACGTCGGTTGCCCTTCAATGGCGACGAAATGCAATAACGCTCACGCACTTAGATCTAGTCTCACGTTAAATATTTATTAACAGGTATTCTAGAGCCACCTAGTACGGCGCGACTCAAAGCTGACTGTGCAGTTTAGAAACGTTAAACACCGCAATATAAGAAGCACGAGCTTTTGATGCCTTTTGGTTGAACTATTACGGTAGGCTGCAGCTAGTAAGTTAGGAAGAGTAGAAAAATTCTACACAGAACATAATTATTCGTATACACTTTTTTGTAATAATCGTGTTCAACGATAGGAGGTGTAGCATCGTCGGAGATGTAGTTTTGAACGCGTTAATGCTTGCACTATTTCATGCAGTATCGGCTGGAGCAAACATTCAGATGTGTCTGTAGATAAGCCTCTTGCCTACGATAACACAGCACTCATTGTGGAGGTGGGGCGCCCAAGGTGCAAAAGCGAAAGGCACAACTATTTTTTTATTCCTCTCCCCTATCCTGCCTTCTAGATCTTACTGCTGGTATCGCCTATATTGTTTCAGGTTGGTGCTATTCACACATAAGCTGGAGAGCGTGGCGTGAACATATCATTACAAGGTTGTGACGTCACCTAGTTCTTAAGCTGCTGGATTTTCCTCTGTAGCAGCATCATAGAAATGCTGAGCCCATTATTTCTTCTGAATTTCAGTTGAGTGAAATGATTGTCCGCTTGATGGGCACGTACAATCTAACGGAGTTTTCACTCAACCGGAACCACCCCTTGATAGTATGCCTGTCGCGGCCGTTTTTTTAGGTGCCAAATGATTGCAGTTTTCTGCGTGGCAAGGTGTGAACTACTTGTTTCATACGTCCTTTTCAGTCCATCAATGCATCATGTGTTGGCTTACGTTGGTGGAGTTCTCGTATAGAGTTACACTGAATGGAATAAATACCACGAAAGAAAAAAAGTGAGAATGGCCAAGAGATGCAACTGGCCATATGTAGGACCACAGTTTGAATACATGTGGGGCACAGCACATCTGGTTTTTCTCCATTCTTTATATACATATAGGAAAAGATACTAACATTCCTTCTAATGACACCTGTGCCACTGGTAGACAAAGGAGCGACAAAAAAGAAAGAGGGGATGGCAAATTTCGCTGTAGATAGGAAAACAGTGCCATACAACAAAACGACCATAGTGTGAAGGGTGTAAGTCTAATATTACACTATTTTATATCACTCCATTAGTTCGCTAAAATAGCCTTCTTTATAGCCGTAAGAGGGTGGCATTGACCAAAAGAAAACACCCTTAAGGACGTTTTCTGGTGTCTAGACCACCGTTTTCGAACAAGGAATAAAGCAAATTCAATTGGTTTATTGCTATGTTCATGTTGAGATGGGCTGGTCGGCGGTGCTATGTGGGGTGATGCGCTAAAGAGAGTGAGTAGCTGCCTGTTAAGACTCACGTAGGAGGTGCAGCCGTAAATCTTGAAATAGTGGAACGCCCTTGCGTGACATTCGAATTCCCTATGCTTACTCTAAATATTGTGCCCATATTTACGAGGCCACGTCCTAGTGCTTCCTTCATGAATATAGGAAATCATTTGGTTTATTGGTTCAAGATGTCGTTGTTCTCGAAGCACCGTGAGCATGCGTGCTATCTCGTATTACTTTAGATTTCATTGAGATTACTCTCCATTATCTGAATAAGCGAGAACGCGCTCCTGTGCTGGTCTTGTTCGTAAATATCGGTCACGCTCCCCTTCGCAGCGATGACACAATGTTCGCTATCCGCACGACCAAGTTTATGCAACTTCATCGTTCCCGCAGTAAGAGCTCACTTTAGTACAAGTGCCATTATAGAAATATTACAGTCCACAATTATAATGTAATCTCCAACGCCTTCATTAGAATACCAATTTTATATACAACAGTTTTGATGTTTGCAAACAAAGAAGCGTGAATAGAAAGACAGACTAGGTTTATCTCACGAAAGTGCGTAGTAGACGTTGTATCTATATTTGTTGTGGAATAAACCGCGGTAGAAGACGCACTGCACTTGGCTTAGTTCCTGTTTACTATGCTACGTTTTCTCTTTCATTCATACATTCCATGACTAGGTCGGCATGCTTTAGAGATACATATGAGGGAACGCTGTGTACATGTTTTGTGCGTTGATTTATTTCTTGTTTGTTTTTTGCCTAAAGAAAAGGCTCATTCTATCGCACTATATCGTAGACAACAATTGAGCCATATACTGCCCTGCCCACCGTAAAAAGAAAGTCGCCGGGTAAAGGCTGTTTCACATGCTGCGACTGGAACGACGAAAATCGGTGCAGTCGCACGCGTCGCAATGCGATTTTTAGAGGGACCATTTCACATGATTGCAATTTGAACAATGCGACTGGTGTGACGCCCAGGGTTTGCTTGCTGCGAGATTTCCTAGCACAAGCCGCGTATTTTTTTGTAATATAATGAAGAAAACATGTACATTATAATATTATTGACCTGTCTTTATTAGGAGCATATAAGAGGCGTCTTTTGTAATTTAAGAACGCTTGGAAGTTTACATTTCTTTTGGAGTGCACAACGGCGGTTTCTGATGTTCGCTGCGATGTGACAGGCGCGCGCGTAAACAACAGCTGTTCGCAGCTGGTTCGCTGGTTGTTCAGCGCTGTGTCTTGTCTCGTGTCTTCTATGTCGGTGTCATTCTGTCTTCGCTCCAACAATCTAAAAGATGACCTATCAACAAGTTTGTATAGCCACACTCATTGCATATGCAGTATTTGCAGTATTTGGAAATCATCGTGTCAGCCCAACGAGATCCTCGCTCTCCGTGCCCAGCGTCAGCGTTTGGAGAAATGATGCGTGTATAATGCTCGTGATGGCGCATATGCAGTTCCTTCTCTTAACCATAATCTGGCACCAATAGCAGCAACAGGCACCCAACCGAAAGTCCACGTCTTCCCCTGAACGAAGCCGCGAATGATCTGTGTGTGATTACTCAAGGTGGAATGGAAATTGTGTTGTGATATTCAATCTTAGCTCTATCTTGTTTCGTCCCTCGCGGCGCGTATGCTGTGAATATACATAGGAGTTCTCTCTGAATACTACTAAAGGCGCCAAAGCCGACACATCAAATTTTTTGTGCAGCTACCGTCACTTGTGTAGAAGCCTGTACGTGGCATCATACCATCCTGAAAGGCATGCCTGTTGTTTACTTTGTTGTCCTGTGTATCGTGCTGTTAGTGAACTGTGAACCTCTAACAAGAAGACCATATCAATACGTGCTGTGCAGGAACGTAGCCCACGGCGCGTGCACTTGCCGTATGGTTTTTCACCTTTCTGCTAAGCCTCGCTTAAATGTGTGTGCATGTGTGTTTGCACATAGATTTGGATGTGAAATTGGGGCCTTGGTTGGGGACAGCCTCGTGAATTCATTAACTGCAGCACTACAGGAAGACAATAGACTAGAACAAACTGAACCCAAAGAGTGCTTCGATCCTGTCCGTTGTCTCATTTTTGCGCGGTAATTAATATTCAATACACGCCAACTCGTTCATTTTTCACTTTTTATGTTGGTCTCATGAGCCCACTTGTGTCCTGGAAAATCTGCGTTGCTTTGTATCGTGTAATTTTATTTCTTGGCCATGTGCTTGGAAGTTGCATGTCAGTCTCCCGATCTTCCTGACAATCTTGTGTGATGTGCAGACTCTGACAGTTTCTGGTGAATCCATGCAGGCGTGCAGCATGTTGTAGTCTGCCAATTTGCACTGCAAGGCCTACTTTCATTACTTTCAATTCAGGTTTTCTGTTTGTGTGGTACTTAATTTCATCTAGTTTCATACTACTGTTACACTGTTATTGCCACATCAGTGTACTATATGTGCCTGATATTTGTTTTTTCATGATTAGCGACTTCTGTGTGCTTAGCAGTCGCATATAGTCACCTGGCCTAATTGTTTACTGCCACATTGCACGGTATGGGCCTGTTGTGTTTCAAGTTCAAGTGCTCTAGATGTTGTGTTACTGAAAGGAGTCTTAGTATGCTAGATGGCATAGTATCTTCAAACTAGGTTCCGAGCTTTCGAGGGAAAGAATTTGGGCCGCGGGCTGCAACTCTACTCGGTCCAGGTGCTTGTTCGTTTGCTCTTTCACGTAGAGGTCTTCAAGCATAGTAATGTTGGAAAGATCAGTATTCCGACGCCTGCGCCCGACGCCTGTATTCGATGAGTTGTGTTTTTTGTGGGCTGTTGGTAATTCATACCGTACAATAAGTTAAACACAATTACAGCATCTGCTATTTTCCACAGTATCCGCTCGTCCACCTCCCATGATTTTGACACTATTCTTTTCACAAGGTGTAGAATTTGTATCCAGGCATGGCATAATTGTTTCGCCCACGTCCTTGCTCTCGAATCTTGGTCTTACACTAACTGGAGATTAGGGAATGTTGACTTGTGAATAGATTTGTCCAGCTACGTGAAGCTCAACGTGCAATCTGGGCTAGTTCTTGATTCTGGTCTTATTTGCGACGACAGTGTAAGCTGACTCTTCAGAAAATGAGAGGCCAGACTGGCTAAAAAAGTCTGCAATGTTGTCCAGAGTATGTTGCATCATTTTTTATTCCTGCATGATATAGCTGTCCCATAGACTGTAGTACTTCACATACTGTAGTACTTTTTGTTGTATGCCTGTGTTGTTGCTGTGGGTGCGCGAAATGTACCTCCAACTATCACCTGTAATTTTATGTTTTTCAAAATGTTGCGGTTTAACTTACGTGATATACTACCAGTGTTATTGCTCATTGTTCCTCCTTTTAGGGTAGCATGAGGTACTATATTAAAAGCCTCTTCGCTCGCTTGATTCTTTCGTATCTGGTATTACACAATGCCTGCTAATAAAGTTTCTGCTGCTTATGGCCAACTCATATTGGCCAGGCGAGACAACTCTTGAAAAATGTTTTCTCTGTGCTGTGTGGATGATGTAGCATTAATCTAATTTAATTATCGGGTTTTACGTGCCAAAACGACTTTCTGATTATGAGGGACGCCGTAGTGAATGGCTCCGGAAATTTCGACCACCAGGGTTTTTTTAACGTGCACCCAAATCTAAGTACACGAGCGTTTTCGCATTTCGCCCCCATCGAAATACGGCCGCCGTGGCCGGGATTCAATCCCGCGACCTCGTGCAGGAGGATGTAGTATGAGCATTCATGTCTTTTGACATTTATACATCTGTAGAAGCAGCTACCTGATAGATTGCTTACTATGTCTATTTATTACTTACTATGCCTATACTTATTTGTGCAGTGCAGTTGAACAATACATATTGATGCAATGAATGTTTACACATTCAAAGCATCAGGAAGGATTCATATTTTACAATTGTGCCCTTTGCTTTCGATTCTTGTTAATATTGATTCTTAGATATTACATATGCATGCCTGGAAATATACATATGCATGCCTGGAAAAGACAGGACATGTTTTGAGGGAGCTTCTGAACCCTGCTTCACAGTCTGGTCATCGTGGTTTAAATCGTGGATCCGGGAGTTCAACAATGTGTGACACATTGAATGAATGAATGAATGAATGAATGAATGAATGAATCCTGCTGTTTTACCTGCAAAATACCACGATTTGATCGAGGCACGCCGTCGTGGCAGATCCGGGATTAATTTTGACCACCAGGGGATATCTAACGTGCCACCGATGCGTGGAACACGGGCGTTTTTACATTTCGCCCCCATAGAGATGTGGCCTCCGCAGCCGATATTCGTTCCCGCAACCTCGTGCTTTGCAGCGCAACTCCACAGCCGCTAAGCCACCGCTGCAAATGCGTGCAGCATAATGCTACTGCAATGCTATCGCATTTACAGGTAATAGCCACTACATTTTTTATATATAACCAACCTCATCAAATTTGGTGGAGTGTGGATGCTGAGCAGAACGATGCCTTCTCTTTATTTATTTTAATAGCAGCTTCTTGGTTAAGATTTTGCTTAGATTTGCTATCGGAGACTTTAAATTCCTAAATATCAATTGGGATAGCTATCCACCTTCGTCACATAGTAGAACTGAAAATGATTTCCAGGAAGTATGCTTTATTTTCAACTTAACCCAAAGAGTTTTAGAACCAACACGCCTATTGAAGGACTCGGCCAGCATTTTAGATCTCATATTAACTAATAATCCGTCTATCCTACCTTCAACATCTTATGTTCAGGAAATGAGCGACCGTAAAGTAATTCACACTGTCTTTAACTTTATCCTTCCGAAGCGAAAGTCGTGGAATAAAATATTACGCTTAAACGACAAAGGCAACTACGAAGCCATTAAGAACAAAATTGTGTCCTCCTACCCCACCTTCAGTGCTGATTCCACAACCGTACACTCAAGCAAATTGGTCAATCTTCCATCAAAAAATCGCTGACCGTGTTAATAACCACATTGTATTTATTCCAGTACGGACTAACAGCAATAAACCTTGGTTCCCCAAAAAATTATCAACTCTAGAAAGCAAGAAAAACGATTTTTTCGTTCGGCGAAGAAAAGCGATGGACCTGTGTCCTGGGACCAATATTGTGATTCAGTAACCCCCTGAAATTCTGCTAACTTCCAAACCCCAAGCCACCGATGCTATCACTGTCGCCGACCATAACGACACAGTGACACAGTGATCCCCAAACGAGAGCGTGCCGATGCATTTAACCACGCGTTTTCATCCATATTCACCACTGAACCTGATGCTCCGTTACCTATACCCCCTTCAGCTGTGCGATCTGTCGAGTCACCCATCGAATTCACTCAACATGGCATAACGGTAATAATTCAAAAGCTAAAACTCCCATCTTCATCAGGGGCGGATGGCATCAACTCTAAACTTAAAAAATACAACACGCATCTGCGGAGCCTAATTCAGATTAACCTTCTCACAGTCTTTAACCTCCTGTAGCATCCCCGTTGCCTGAAATAAAGGAGAGGTCGTTCCAATCTACAAATCAGGTAATAAAAACTTATCTCTTAACTACAGACCGATTTCTCTAACCACCATACCCTGCACGATAATGGAGCACGTCATTTTCACCCCAATTATGCACTTCCTTGACACTAACAACTTCCTTCACCCATCCCAACATGGCTTCCGTAAGGGTCTGTCGTGCGAAACGCCACTTGGTATGTTCATCCATGACTTGCGCGTTAATCTCAATGCTAACACCCATATCGATGCCATTTTTCTGGATTATGCAAAAGCATTTGACAAGCTACCTCACCAACACCTAATTGGGTTATTGAATTTCTCACTAACCGATGACAGTCAGTGCATGTCAGTAATTACACTTCCGCATCCTTCCCTGCAACATCTGGCGTCCCACAAGGTGGTGTTATAGGCCCCATACTTTTTCTTATTTATGTTAACAACCTTCTTCTTCATGTTCCTCTCTAATCCGTATGTTCGCTCACGATTGCGTAATCTGCCACATAATTACTGAAGACTCCGACCACAGTATTTTAGAAAATGACCTTAACAAAGTGCAAGACTGGTGCAACGACTGGTTAATGACCCTTAACCCCAATAAATGTAATGCAATGTGCTTCACTCGCAGTCATCAGCTCTTATACTCACCGTATAATATTACTAATACTACCTTAGAAAAAGTGGACACATTTAAGTACCTCGGCGTCAGCCTGTGATACGACTTGACTGGTCTGCTCATGTAACGCGCATTATTACCTCCGCTAAACAAGCATTGGGATTCCTAAAACGCCATCTGTGTCATGCACCGCATCACGTTAAACTACTAGCATTAAAGACGCTCATAAGTCCGAAACTTGAATACTCATCCCCCATCTGGTCACCACTTCAAACTTGACCTATTAATGCACTCAAAAGAATTCAGAATTGTGCGGCAAGATTGATTCATTCTTCGTATTCTTATAACACCAGCGTATCACTACTAAACAGGCACGTACGCAGGCGTTTTTTTCGGGGGGGGGGGCCAACCCAAGGTAACTTATACGCTAATGAAGGGGGGGGGGGGGTACTTTACTAGTACAAATGTGAATAACGTCTACCATTCGCCATAAAAACTCGTAAACCCAACAAAAGAGAAATGAAATAAGGTGTATTTTACAGGTACGCGCTGGGTTATACACCTCTCATTTACTTGGCAAACAAGGAACTAGGTCAAATGGACTTGCGCAGGAAAGAAGCGCAGGAAGAACACTGCCAAGGAAAAGTAAAGAAGCCAAAGTGTAAAATAAAGAATACTTCAGTAGAATACAACTTAAAAAAAAAACAGCAGTTGGCAACCAAGCCACACAAACCGCGCGCGGTTGTGTTACTTCGCCAGCCAATCACAGAAGCCAACAAAATCGTCGTCATGTGGCCTTTTCACAATGTAGTCGTACTTAATACTTCCGGAGCGTCTGCTGTTCTTGAAGAGTCTTTTCATCGGCGGAAGCAATGACGTGTGCAACAGACATAGACAAAGTGTATGGAGTCTGAGCATTTCACTCTTCAAAAGTGTGCGGTGCCGTTCATTTCACTGCTGAACCCGTTTTACTCATGAAACTTCACTGCCAACTAACGCTAAACTTGACAATAAATAGTGGCAGCAAAGCAAGCATGTTATTTCAGTTCAATAAAGAATTAGGGTTTGGCCATTGCTCTGTAATAGACAAGGCGAAATGTATAAAATTACGCGCTAATAATTTTATTTTTGTGGTTACCGCCTTATTTGGGTAACAGAAAAAGTTTGAAGTACGAATTATTTGCAGTCTCCCGGAGGAACAGTGGCTGGCGGTTATGAGGGCGCGGGTGGGGATTCACTGCAGACTTAATTTGTATCCGACTATAGTAGCGTTTTTTGAATTAGCTCTGGAAGAACTATAGAGAAATATATATTTCAGGAACCGTCACGGTTCTTTTGGATCCTACGTTTATGCTCTACCAAGTTAAGTGCCGCAAATGACTCGTATTGTTATTTGGGAAGTTACGTAACGATGCGTGTCTGTCAGTCCAGTACAGCCTCGTAGGGCGCAGAACGCTGCAATTCTAGACGTACTACGTTCACCGCGGAAGCTTAGCAAGACACTTACATTAGCACAGCAGAGAAGTGGCTACGTCAGGCAGCTCGACTGATAACTTTAGAAGCGTCATTCAAAACACACGGAATTGTTCTGCACTTCCGGCGGCGATTTTTCTACTTCCTCTTTAAATAAAAAGATGTTGATCTATAAATATTTTCATAAACAACGCTTAACTTTGTTAACTTTCGCTTTTTCTTCCTGTTTGGCTGTTGCCTCGGTTGCCGACAATGGATTCCTTAGTAGATCGCTTAATTTCTCAACGCCTTGCGACTCTCGTTTCCAATTGGCAATATTGCACGAAAAGTGCTCTACAATTAGACAAAAACCAGACGAGGTAACGGATGACATTCATGTTGCTTATGGATTTAACGGTTATTGCAGGGTTTCATGATGGACGCTGTTTCGCATTATCTTATTTTTCACCTTATCTAACCCATATCGCGGGTATATGGTTCCGAGAATCTGTCAGCGTCGCGGCGAACCGTAACTAGAAAAAATAATGAAGCAAATAGAAAAATTAAACGCAATTTGCGTTTTCTCTGGCCGCAACTCGTTCCACGTGCATACAGGCCAGCTGACCACGGACCGAATCTCTTTCTTGGTCCCTGGATCATTCCAAACGAAGAAGGTTGCACTAACGAAGCAAGAGCGAAGCGCGTGAGCGTCGAAAAGATGGCGAAAATTGAATGCATCTGCACTTAATCGCGCGGGCACCGAATTGATGAGGAAAGATGCCTTCACATCCCAAAATATGCCGATAACTACAGCCATCCAACAGGAGTGAAAAAGGCAACAAAATGTTGACCGCCGAATAGCTGTCAAGTTTCAACATTGATTTGGCGGCGTCCACCTTAAACACGCTATCATCCCGGCGTCGAATTGATTCGTTAATCCTCTTTCATAAGATTTATTACGGCTCGCTTCATCATTCACCATATGTGCTGGCCCCACCCCCTCGCCATTCCCTGCGTACGGGTCATTCCTTCCAACTAACCCGTCCACGCAGCCGTACTACAACCTTCTCTGCATCCTTCTTTTGCAGATCATCAACCGACTGGAACGGCCTGCCCCATCACATAGCCGAAATCACTTGCTCATCAACGTTTAGTGATAAGCCTGATACTAATATTTTTCATTGAACTCATGTGGCCACTAATTAGAATAAACAACATTTGTAAACCCCACCCCTTATGTAATAACCCCAGTCAGGGGTCTTTATGGAAATAAAAGTGAATTATCTTTGCGTTGAAGAGAAAGCAGGATAACGATAAAAGTGAGCACAAGAATCTAAATTTACGTGGCTCGTGGAGAGGTTAGCTGGAAAAAGAATTTATAAGAAATTTGATGTTGGCTTCTGCGCAAGAAGCAGCGCCATTGTGTTTACCTGTAAGCATTCAGAGGTTTCCTTTCTGCCCATGCTGCTTAACGTAACCCTGTTTTAAACGCCGTTTGTATAAAACAGCAGCCCGTATCTTCTACACATAACCTTTGACCCCAAACTTGAAGATCACTTCGCAAAATATTTTAATAGCCAGGATCTTCTGAGCCAGACCGACAGGCATAAGTGGCTTCGTGCATTGGGGTGCCGATTCTGTCAGAACAACGGGTATTACGCTAATTCTAAAATATGGTTCACTTATTAAACTCCCTCGTACCACACGGCGCAGCCTATGTCACAGTAATTTGCTGTTTTACTGGTAACTGCGACAGACCTTTTAACTTTACGCAGTATACGTGCTATAAGGGTACGGATTGCACAAAGAAAAAAAACGGCTATGGCTGCGCTTGTTGCAGTTACTAGAAATGAGTTGGCTCACCTATAGTCCATGTTGCATTTGCAGTGTCGTGCAGAGGGACGTAGCAAAAGTCTCTGTAGCAAAGGCCGAGCTTCACTGTGCGGCTGCGAATAGGCGAATACTCGGCGGGCCAGAAGGTGCCTGAAAAACGCGCCTCTAACCGAAACAGAAGAAAAAGTAAGTCTTACACTGCCATTAGCGAGATCCAGAGCACAGAAAACTTGGTCGGACAAATATGCTAGAGTATTTCGGACTGGAGAGAAATTTCATGATTTACCGTAAAGATGAGTACTGAAGTTGCGCCGCCTGTATAAAGTCAGCGGAATGGCGTCACCCTCAGCAAAATATGACAAACCTTGGCAAAGACGTGCGCTAGAAATGTTTTATGGCGGCTCGTTTGTCGAGAGAAACTTACCCGCGATAATTTAGCTAACTGAATTCTCTGTATTTAACCAAAGGAAAACGTAAACCGGCATAAAAAAATAAACGCGCACTACAGTGCTCCGACGCGTTTGAATCCACCAGACGCACGTTCAGCAAAACTGATACGTCAGTCTAAGCACCCACGCGAGCCGAATCGCGCTGTGAGTGTTGGAATCAAATACAGTGCGTTGTTGGCCTAGACACAGCGTGCAGCTGCTGTAGCGACGGGTGCACACAGCTGTGCGATGTACTCTCGTGAACCTTATGAAAAGAAATAGTGGGGTATTAGGTGAACTCGGAATGTACCAATAGCGATACGTCAGGACCAAAATTTAAAGAAGGAAAAGAGAGTAGGATACGCTTGACCAGTTTCCTGTTTCGATTCATAACATTCTTGTGATTGCTTCTCCGGCCGGGCTGGTGCCCTCAAACTCGCATCGCTGCATGCATTTCATGCGCGTATTCGCGAAATGACAGTCAACGCCACCTTTTATTTGTGCCATGAATTGGGAGTTCGGCGGTTAGCCCGCCAAGTGAAGGTTGCCTTTAGTACTGCGCTTAAATTAGCCCCACGAAGTTTGAGTGGTGCCCTTTCGCGTGTGAAGTATGATTGGAGACTTCGCTGCCACAGTTGCCACTTGAAAGTCCCTTCACGCATTCGGTCGGCCGGCACTGCTCGAGCTCTGAAATGTGCTGTGTCTGAAGGTTTGTAATGACGTTTGTACGAAATATTACCGGACAATAACCTGACACTATTGCCGGCTGACACCCGGTATAACATCATTATCTCGAACTAGTGAGATGCACATAGCAAAAAGTAAATTTACTGTCGTGGCATGAGATTTACGTTTCATTGTGGATTCTTGTACACACCGAGTAAAGCTGTTCGCTGCAATGCAGTGAGCTAATAAGATTTTGAACGCGAAGTAAAGAGCTCTTTAGCCCATTTTATGTGCAAAGTATTATAATAAAGAAGTGTCACTTTCGCTTAAAAGGCAAAGCATCGATTGCGAAAATCAGTGGGCACCTATACGAAGTAAGGATAGCAGTTTTATCGGCCGTATAAACTTACAAACATTCGCTTACTAACTAAATAGCAAGCATGGTGTCACGCGCACACAAGCAAATCTAAACACATCTCACTCGATTATCGCGGAATCTTGCTGTCAAAATGCTGAAGTGAGGAAGCACGGCAGCAGCAGTGAGCGAATTCACCTTCGTACTCTCTCTTGAGTCAACGCGCAATTAAAGGTGAGACCACAGCGCACTCGAAGCTGTCAGCCCCCATGTCGCACTTAGACTCTGTCCCCATTGCAGATCGTTTTCAAGTTCGGGCGCGCGCGACCATACGCTACAGCCGCTGGAGTAAAACGCCCACCCTCCTCGCTTCTCTATCCCCGGTTCCTTGCGCGCGACGAAAGACGGCACCCTTCCTCCCCACTTTCCTCTCTTGGGCGCGAGATATGGCTGCCATCGTCGGCTCATGCTTGCAAGCTTCCACGCGCACATACAGCATGCGGTGCGCGGCGACGATGTTATTGCCCTTCGACTTTATAGGGTACATCACGGGGACGGCATAGATGCACCTGGAGTGTCTATGTAATTCCTATCAATAATTGTCACCAAGCATGATATCAGCGTGCATTGAGGAGAGAAAAGTTGAACGCCCCTGAAATCATTCGGCGCATTGAAGCTGGGAGAATTATATAAAGAGCAAGTAGTAAGTAGTTAGTCAGTGCACAGCCGGACAAAACAAAACACACTTAAGATCACCGCAACGGTATTGCGAATAGGTTTTAGTGTAAACAAGACCTAACCATCAGGAAAACGCCTTCATGAGAGTTTCTATGATCCACACATCTTTTTATTTAAGTACCCTAAAGGCCCATACGGGCACTACCTAGGGGTGTTACAATAAATGAACTAAGGTTACAGTACGCGCGTTCTAACAGATAATGCGTTTTAAAATTAAAAAAAAAATGCGCATAAGAAACGTAAAAGGAGTGCAACGACACATCCTAAGCCTCAAGTCATATGCCGAATAAAGATAGGTGTTACGAATAATTACCGTTAATTAGCATGTGTATTACAAATGGAAAATACTTGCTGAAATAAGTACAAATTCCAGCAGATATTGCTGGTCACGATAAAAGTACAGACACATTTTAAGCAGTACAGGGGACTTAGTGATCACCTAAAACAAAACCACGTACGCTAGGAATATAGAAATATGGTATTAATGTAGTAAAACAAAAAAGGAGCACTAGAACACACTGATGTGTTGAATAAATGAGCAAGAGAATGTTTTGTGCGCACGTTAAAATTGTGTTTAAGTCTTGCTAGGAATTCACCATGACATGGTGTTGATACCATGTCAATTGGTAGCCTATTCCAGTAATATATCGTGAGAAAGAGGGGCTAGTAACTAAAGAAGTTAGCGCGTGCAAGAACGGGCGGCATTTTCCACGGGAAGATACGATGGGTGGGCCTGATATGCCATGCGCTGAAAGGCTACATAAAGTGATAAAGCTTGTAAAAATGGGAAAGAAGTCGTGTCAGTCTTCAATTTTCCAGTGAGGGTGCATTTCGGTATTTTAAAGTTAGTGGTGGTAGATGTTGGAGATTAATATTATGTAATGAAGTAGGCTGCTTTGATTTGGACTGACTTTGAGCTTTTTGATGAGGTGCGACTGATGCGGGCTTAAAATAACAGACAATAACAGCATTCTTGAGCGAAGCAGTGTCGTGTAGGCTAATAATTTAGGAGGCTTCTTTGCCGAGTATATGTTACGCGTAATGTATACTGTAAAGCCACACATGATTACTTCAGTGTTATGAATTCCATCACATAGTCATGAATCGCTACCAATAATACTTGCTGCTCTGTCAGAACAAACCCAATTAGCAAAATCGGCAACGTTATTTTTATCACTTCGGCAATTTACTGTGAGAATATTCAAGCAAGTGGGGGCAATCGACAGGGGAGACGCCCTTAGTTATGGCGTCACCAATTAGCCCAGAGCACAACTTCTAGAACTGTGCGGGCCAGAACCATGATATGACCAAGAGTATTCTGGGACTCCTGATTAATCTTGATGAGCTGAGTATTTTAACATGCCCCTAAATTTAAACGAAAAGGAAATGGCTATCTTCTAGGCTTTTTGATACTTCTTGGGTAGCATTATAGACGCACCGCCTACTTTCGATATGGGCTGCAGAACTCCGTGTGCATGAAAGAATCCGAGGTGCTAAAAATTAATCAGCAGTCCTCCATAACAACGTTCTCCATAATCATATCGTGTTTTCGCGTGTAAAAGTCCATAATTTATTTTTAAGGCTTGCCCACGCTGCGATCACATTCGAAAAGTTTCTAGTGGTAAATATGAGCAGTGGGACTAAGATCCTCACTAAGTGCAAAACTCTTGCTACTGAATTTCGCCCCGGAAGATAAAACTTTTTCCATTATCTATAAAAGTGTTGAATTTGATTATTACATCCCGACTGCTACCTTATCAGTGTTTTCCCAGCCTATGGACACGTCGGATGTCTCTTGGACTGACAGATAGGTACACTTCTTCCTGGAAAAGGGCCGGAGCCGTTTCGTCCGTCTACCTCCAATTTCATTTAGCCTATCAATTATGCCAATATTAACCAAATTTTTTGTCGTGATCTTCTGTTGACATTGTCGAAGGACCGTTTAGCTGCAGCTACTTCTAGTGTCAGAGTATCATGATGTTCGCCTAATTGTTTTACTGAAACCATGTCATTTGCAAGGGTACTTGGGCGTTATATTAATGCTCGCACTGACGAATTCATTTCGGCTTGCTGTTGATGAAGTGACCACATTTCCTCTACAAAGGGCACCTGGTGAAATGTTTTTTTGAGCTCCAGTATCAACACCAGTGATACTAGAAATGTGGGCGTGTGCATTTTTAGATTAGTTCGAAGAACCAGCAGTAGAGCTATAGATAGAACCAGCATTCTTTCCAAAATGGGGACCTGGTTTAGCCTCTACATCACTGCACTGTTCAGTTGAAGCAAGCTACACAAGCAATACCAAGCAGGAGAAATCACATCTAAACACTGTATACAAAATTGCGCATGCGATTGGGGCGCGTCGCTGCAATAGCACAATATTCTAAGCCACCGCAACAGCAAGCCAGCACTAGGTAACTAACCTGGGTAAGAAACTGGGATAAGCCCATGGCTGATGCTATATCTCGTGCCGCCCATCGCTCAATAAAATACTGCTCACAGTACATAGCTGCTCCTTAGCTGCGCGAACTAATGCGTATGGCCAGTTGTCCAATGTTGCCCCTTGATAACCGGTGCATCCGTCAAACACAGGCGCGCTGACCAAATGGATGGTGAATCGCAAAATGTGTCCTCAAAGAAGCACATTTCCTCCAGGAAATGGACAGGCCCAGTACAGACGGGGTTAAAAAAATTTTAATCTACTTCACAGACGTCCATCTGGTCATAAATCTACGTTGGTCTAGCCAGCGGTCTCAGCCAATAGATAGCGCAGATCTGGTCAAGTAACCCGCAGCGAAAGCGATGTAATGCGCCTTTGCAAGCTGAAGCGAATTCTTGCAGTAGATCTCAGAAAAGTTTTTGACAACAATATTCAAAACGCCATCTCTGTTGAACTCTCCTGTACACAATTTGGCTCGCGCGTGTATATTGTATGCGGGATTTCCTGCGTGCTCGCACATAAATACTACTTGTTGCTTTCAAAGTCAAGCGCGTTTATAATGAAGCGCTCTGAAGATGCAAAATCCTGTGTTATACAGGTTACTTTGCTGTAATGTTAGGGTGTGGTAAAGCTCGCCATGGAGCAGGCTAAGCACGCTCAACAAAAGGAAACCTTCCTTTCTCACTCATTTGAGAGAGACTCTGTGCAATAGTCGCTTACATTTCTCTGTATGCTTTGTTCGACAGAATGTGTGACTGTATCAGTTCACAATATGTTTCGCGGCGAAGCACAGAAGTTACGCAAGGTAATGCTGCTGATTAATAAATGCCGTTATCGCTTCTCTTGCCATCAAAATTTTTGTTTGCTGACAGGATCTTCATTGACATTCGCCGGCCTTTCCACTTTTCGTGACTTTGAAGATGTCATTGGTCATCAGTTACGATAACAGCATCACGTTTTGATCTACTGTTAGGTATTTGTAAACCGTCGCACTCGTCGATTCGTTTCAACAAGTAGCGCACCGGTTGAGCTATTCTTGTAGCAGTACAGTAAAACTATACTTCTGATATCCGCTGCTTGATCAAGTTCGTCGGGCCGTTATTGCTTGCACCGAGTGCACCTTGGTGACGTCGGTGGAGGGCCTTAGTGACACCGCTACATGGAATTCGTTGTAAACCAACAAATCAGCCGTCAGGAACGCCTAAATTCATTCCTTCTAGATGCAAATGTATTGTACAAGCGTTTGTTGCACAGGCGCTCACACTGCATATAAAAGATGGGAATAAGACTTAAGCTTGATCTTATTACCATGTTAAAAGCATGCATCTCACCACATGCAAATAGCCAGCAGCCTAACTAGTCGCCAAAAGCTTCGTTATTTCGAAAAATATGCATGGCACTGTTTGTCACGAATATACCAGTCGTCAGGACCGGCGGGGTAAAGTTCCTCAGTGCGGTCGGCCGATTAACCATCGCGCAATGAGTGCTCCTATCGTGATACAGATGACATATGTATTCCACGTCCCATGTTTACGTACAAACCAGCACTCTTGTTCTTTCTTTCCAAGGACAGCGACAAGCTGGTTCATCAAGCTTCAATACCACGATTTTCATTTATTGTATAGAATCCCACTCGTCTTTGTAACGGCCCACGTGGCATTCATAGCATTGAAATAAATAAATAAAGCAAATTCAGGTAATTCATCCTTATGCAGTCTTTAGGATTGCTATCGTGATCGTTACGCAAAAAAAAACGCCAATGGCAGACGGAGCTTAAGCGGTTAATAACTACGAGTGTACGACAGTGCACTCGTATTGATTAACTTTGACAAACTTTCAAAATAAAAAAAAATACGACCACGTGCGAACGAGCTAATGGCGCACACGTTTCGTCGTTACAGAGCTGAGACGTGAAGTTGGCCTTAACACCATGCTAGCATGCATCCGTTCACGTTCATCAGAAGTCGACCACATGTTTTGTTATTACAACAACGTGCACGACACTGTTAGGAAGAAAGAATACCAGCCTCAAATACACGCGCGGTTGCATTCAGCAGCGCGAGCGGCAGTCATGGGCAGCAAATTCTCATATCGCGATACAACCGCCAAATGTTCTGTTATTGTGAACGCACGCAGTTTTACGATTAATTTGGCAATCGCAGTTATACAAACAAAACGCCAACAGCCCACGTACTAGAGTTTAAATGAACGGTTTTCTCTAGGAACGCGTGAAAGAAACAGACAACTGCGAAAATGTTTCACTGTTACGTACTAAAGAATAGGACCACGTGCGACCTAGCAATTAAATTGGCAGAAACGTTTCGTTTGTCCCAGACAGCCGAAAAATACACTTCCCTTGACGTCATCGCCATGTTATCATTCGATCACGTATAAGTAAGCAGAAGTCTAACAAGTCGCCCAAAAGTTTCATTATTCCAAGAAACGTGCATAGCACTATTTGGCAAGAGCTATATTGCAGCCCTACAGACAGTGTATTCAAATTCAGCAGCGCGGCCGGCCCTAATATGCATCAAGTGACCGGACCACCATAGAAATGGCGTACTAAATTTCAGCTGTTCCAACGATGCGTTGTTGTACAATTGCTCTGGCAATCGCAGTTACGCAAACAAAAAGCAAACGAAGCTCACGCAAGGCTATTCCGGACAGTACGCGTAGGGAATAGCTATTATTAATAATAATTTTTCATTATTCGCCACTATTCAGGAAAGACACAACAATAACTCTCGCGGACTCATCCTTCGGGCTACATTTAGTTAGCGGTTCTAAAGTTTCGCATTAAGAAGTTCTTTTTGGAGGATCTTGGCGCTGCGCAGAAACAAGAGTCTCTATAAGTAGCCGATTTGGCAAGAAATCGCCAAACCTGGAAATCCTGGTCATGAGCACATGACACAACCATCACGTTAAGAGAAAAGGCACAGACTGCACCATCCGTCGGGTATTCGGAGCCTACATAGAAGGGCGAAGAGATCCAATAAAACGGCGGCATTAGGTAATGTGGCCTACTACGCGCAAATCTGCGCAAAGCCTGCATGCAACAGACAGTGGCGATATGACTGGGTAAAGGCAGCCACTCTGCTCTGTTCTACGGCAGTTGTTGCTGCCGTTGCAGTGGTTGCAGTACATGGCTTTCTCGACATGTATGGAGAGCGTAGGAGTGCAGGACACGATTGATTCCGGCACGATAGGACATGATGACCTTGTGGTAGGTGGTAATTTGTGGTTATGGAGAGCTATTCCGGAGCGCTTCCTACCGCTTTGTGACGTTTCCTCCCGATAAGCTTGTGCAGTTTCGGTCGTTCATTGCAACTCCTCCATTTATCGTCTGCATTAGAAGTTTGATCCTGAGTGCAACGGCTTCATGTTGCTGGCTGACATGTCTTTTCAGAAAAGCGTGCGCTGATGGCAGCCGTGGAAGATACTTAACATTCCGCGATATGATCACGTAGTGCGTGGTGGATTGTGTGTGTTGGTCGCATATATGTCCGCTATGGGACATCCCGTTCAAACCATCCTTCGCACATCCAGAGGATTAATGTTTTATGATCTGGTTAGATCCGTGAAGCTCAATTGCGCGGATGTCCGAAGGATGTTTTAAATAGGACAACCCAAAATTATTGTCCTCCTGTTATCCACTGGAAACCCTAAGCGGGGCTTGGACGTTCGGATCTAATCGCGATGTCCAGATGGTATCCGTGGTCCAATAAGTAACACACGAAATACGTACAGATTTTTCCTTTCCCCGATGTGGCCGTGCGAGATACTGTGACTGCAGCTGCCGTGACAGACACCACTGTTACTCTTGTACATATCGAAAACTTCTCAGTCACCTCCGCGGATTGTGCTGAAGTTGTAGCAGTTATCACAGCTTCAAAGCACAAACCAAGCAACTGGTCACGATGCATTGACCTCACGAATTCCAAGCCCAAACCTGGTAACTTACCCCCCCCCCCCCCAACCCCCTGAATGTTGAAAGAGGTAACACCAGCAGCTGCGCATACCGATTGAAGTTGTCAAAATATATAGGCACCAGGGGAATGGGGGCGACCGAAGAGTGCCTCGAATCCCCCGTGAAGCACTTCACCTGGTTGTCTCGGATGCTCGTCATAGGCAAGTACGCCTTGAACCAGATCTTTGAACTCCTGCCATCTAGTACAACCGCAGATGCATGTTCCCCTCACTGCACTCACTTGCTTACCGCAAAGCAATGCACAATGATTAGTGGAACGCCAAAAGCAAGCTCTACGCACCCACTTCGACAACACTACGCCTACCAGCACAACGCCATCCTTCCACTTTGATGCGTCATATATGGGAGATCTGGATCCGGATTCGCAGTCACTACCTGCCCTAAGTAGATGTATTCCCTGGCACTGGAAGTGGTAAGTGAATACATCTACTTAGGGCAGGTAGTGACCGCGGATCCGGATCATGAGACTGAAGTATTCAGAAGAATAAGAATGGGCTGGGGTGCGTTTGGCAGGCATTCTCAGATCATGAACAGCTAGTTGCCATTATCACTCAATAGAAAAGTGTATAACAGCTGTGTCTTACCAGTACTCACCTACGGGGCAGAAACCTGGAGGCTTACGTAAAGGGTTCTACTTGAATTGAGGACGACGCAACGAGCTATGGAAAGAAGAATGATGGGTGTAACGTTAAGGAAGAAGAAAAGAGCAGATTGGGTGAGGGAACAAACGTGAGTTAATGACATCTTAGTTGAAATCAAGAAAAAGAAATGGGCATGGGCACGACACGTTATGAGGAGGGAAGATAACCGATGGTCATTAAGGGTTACGGACTGGATTACAAGGGAGAGGAAGCGTAGCAGGGGACGGCAGAAAGCTAGGTGGGCGGATTAGAATAAAAAGTTTGCAGGGATGACATGGCCACAATTAGCACATGACCGGGGTAGTTGGAAAAGCATGGGAGAGACCTTTGCCCTGCAGTGGGCGCAACCAGGCTAATGAAAATGATGATATTGGAGATATCCTGCCACGCCATACCCGTCGTGATGGCATAGAGGCTTTGGCACTCCACTGAAAGCCCGAGGCCATGGGTTGAAGTGCCAGCCGCGGAGGCCGTATTTTGACCGGGGTGAAGGTGAAGTGCAAACACGCTCGTGTACCATACGTTGGGTCATAGGTGCCTACTGCGGGAGAGGGGAGGGCGGGGCTGCGGGGCCCCTCCAAAGTTTTCCAGATGGGGTGGGGGGGGGGGGGGGCGAGCCCCCCTGGCGATGCCAAAGGCTACGTCCCCCGCACACACACAAAATGTCATTACCAGAGTTTTGTCACCAAGATCATTTCAGATTTTTTTGTGACTTGCCTCTACCTTTTCACCTTAACTTTTATTGAGGCTAATAGCTTACTCCATCATTGTTGGCGCGAGCGTGTAAGGCTTTCAATTTATAATTTCAATTTATTTCTTCAAATCCTGAAAGTAAGATGGCAAGCGCATTAGAAGCATCAGTGACGGCTGCTTCATGCGTACTTGTTGACTTTACCATGGTTTTAAATTACCACTTTAAACATCCTGCACAAGCGAAATATGTTAAATATATACACAGGACTAAGTTTATTATATTTTTGAAAGAGGAGGAGGTAGCCACTTAACAATTATTTCTAAAGGTATGGATACCGTATGCCTAGAGAATGAATATGCTGCTGTATGTTCACCTCGCTTCAAATTGCCTTGCATGCATCTTTGACCCTGAAATAAGCCTGCGGATTTCAGGGACCCCATCGGCAGTCTTTTATGAACGACGTGTGAAATGCACGGGAAGGATATGTGTTTCAGTATATTGCTTCTCTTTGCAGTAAGCAATGCATACGACTCTTGCCAGCCTCCTCCTCGCTTTTCCTTTCCGGTGAATTGTATATATGTGTTCAAAACCAATAATAATAATAACGACTCACAAAAAGAAAAAAGAAAGAGAAAGTCCTAATAAGGTACAACATTTATTAGGGATAGAAATATCGTCGCTTGCATGCAGAGGTCATAAATATATACAGGGAGTCCCAATTACCTATGATGGACTAAGATTTAAACAAAGAGCAATTGCGTTCCTCGAAGAAAACCTAGTGCATACTGTTTCCAGCACAGTGGAGTAGGCGGCAGAAAATGTTTCATTACTGAGAGTTGTCTAGGTATAATTGTGAATAATTATCAAACTATAAACGTGCTATTCTAATTATCAAAGTGACAATGAGGCATTTGCAGGCACAGCCTAGGGACATCCAACTACGGTATTTTCAGCGATGTACTAATTGCGTACTAATTTTTTCCGACTGATAAATAAACATCGCAAAATATGAAAAATACCGCGCGACGGCCACGTGATACCACGTGATACTTTTGTGTTACCTAAAGTTCTACAAAGCTGGACATGCATGCTGGAAAATACATCCGGGCGGGCCTCCACATCTCGCTCGGGAGAAAAGCCTATGTTTGTTTTTTTACTCGCATGTAACAGTGATTACAAATTAAAATACTGTGCAGCAACATCGTGCTATGGTTGTTTGCAGACTACGTGTCATTAGTTTTTCGGCATTTGTAACAGAAGTTGCACTCCGTGAACAAACTCCGGTACGTACGCCTGGATTTTCTGCGCTACGACAAAAGGGGACAAACATTCGGAACATTATTTGCATATGCCAACATCTGTGTTGTGCACCGCCGTACCTGCTTCCATTATGCTATATGGGTGCTGCAGCATCACAAGATGAAAAGCACGCCCTACTCTCTTTCAATCTGGATGTAACAGATTACATGCGAAGTTAGTGCTAAAGGTTTTTGAAATGAAAAACGTGCGCAATTGTATCGTGCTTTTTGCATAATAAACAATGTGTATCGCATCAAACAAACAAGTTCTTGTCCTCTAACTACGTTTCAAGCGATAAAGCTCAAGTGCGGAGCATATAAACAAATTTTAAGCCCCCTCCACCCCATCGCCCCGCGCTACAAGTACTTTCTCAAAGCTTTTACAAACACATTTTCGCGGCCCTGCAAAGCATACTTCGCGGCTTTATGGTACGGAAAATAACACATCAACGAAGTCTTTGTGCTGTTTAGATATCTGAATAAAGTAACAAAGAGAAAGAAGCACATCACAACGAACCGATCATACAAATGTTTCTCTCGTGCGTCACGTGACATGGCACGAGCTAGGGCAAAGGTTGGCGCGCCAGTTTCCATTCTGACTCGAACAATTAGCTGCGTGTTTCCCTTGCGTTATAAGCGCGAACTTACCAATCTCTCTTATTCTTGGTCCTTGGCAGCTAACACTTCAACACGCTGTGTTAAACTGCAGCCGTCTTTTGGGTCAGCCTGCATTCTCTAGGTATTTCTTTGCAATCGATAACGCAGTAATGACGGTGTGCGACATTGTAGCACCTTCCGGATCAGCCCAGATCGTAACGGAACAAGTTGAAACGTTTCTTCCTTGGAAAAAAAGCTCTCGTCATACCGTCACCGTCATACTATCATCATCGCCATTGCCTTGCTTCTGTCGTCACACACATTCACAAGTCAAGCACACAACATCTCATATCCTGCACTTTGGTCCAACTGGTCACTGTTCGAGTCAAAACAAGAATTGTGGGAGAGCCATTTCCTTGTTGATAATGCTACGCACAGCATCGATTCCCACACTGCATGGGATCGGCATAATATTTAAATTTCCTCGAGCATATGTGACGCTATACAGTACGACTGAGTGGTGCAGTTCTGCTTATGGATCCTCAAGACTAGTGTGCGTATTGTCACGACCCTTAAGAGGTCATCTTGGGAATTCAAAAAACCGCACAGCAGTTGGCGCCTAAAAAGTGCGTCCATCGAAGGCTGGCTTGCGACGACGCCTGCCCGTCCTGCGGGCAGACCTCCACTCTAGCTCACATGCTCTGGGAGAGCGGGTAGACATACCCCAAGTTCATCAAGGAGGAGTGGGTCTCGCTTCTGCGTAGCCCCGCTCTAAAAAAGCAAATCCTGGCTGTCCGCCGTGCCCGCGACCGGGCCGGTGGGCTAGACCTGCCGGTCCCGACGTGAGACTAGCCTGCTGCGCGACGAGTTTGCATCCTCGCCGGACCTACAATAAAGTTTCTTCACTCCCTCCCTCACTCACTCACCCACTCACTCACTCAGACACACGTGGTAGCCTTTGTTCTTTTCGGCTCGACCCACTCTGACCTTCGACCCACTACCTACATGTGGCATTATCCCCTCTTCCGAACAACATCATCGTGTCGATGCTGTAAAATAGGTGCACGAATTAAAGAAAAATAAGACAAAGTAGACAGAGCGAAAGTACAACAAAAATGAAACGTCCCGCTGGCACAGTCAATGAAAGAAGCGGCAAGCTCACGAAGAAAAATGAAAAGCATAAACAAAAAAGGGTGAATGATAAAAAAATTGCCAACACGCATTGTACAGTTTCATGCGCACAAGATGAACTATGTCCGAGCTGGGCTGTCTTTGTGTCCTGGTCCGTGTCTGCTATGTTATGTCCGGGACCACTTCGTAGTTAACGTCACTGACGCGGCGGAGTACTAGATACGGCCAAAATACCAGCTCAGCAATTTTTCACAAAGGCCACGGCGGCGAACAGGGGTCTACGTCCACACTTGGTCCCCTCAGTTACTGGACGTATTGGGGCGGCGGCGAGTATGCGGAAAAGCCGCGAAGTCCAAGGCCCCGGTAAGGGAACTGGCGGTAGAGGCGGTCAGCTTCACCGCATTGGAAGCACAGAGGCAGGCGATAGGGTGTGCGCCGAATATCCAACTTCCGAGGAGACCTGCGCCTATCGACGATGTAGTGGACCAGTTGTTCTGAACAATGGGTAACTGGAGCGGCATGGGCAAAATGCAGCGGCGTGTACTTTGCTTCGCTGTACGATATCGGCTGCACCGACTGCAGTGACACTGTAGGAGGAATACGAACGAACAGCGGCGGAGAGAAAGCAGGGTGCGTTAATGCCCCAACCACTGCCACGCGTCGGAAAGCTTCGGCACGCGCCAAAGCGTCAAAAGCGTCGGTCGGGAACACGGCGAAGCGTGACGACACGCAGCGATTATGTCTACTGCCGATGCTAGAAGTTTGCCGACACGAGGCGACGCTGCGCCGGCGTGCACCAATGAGAGGCTGCGACGCGTCGCAAGCGTCAACCAATCCGAGGCTGCGAATCCTCCGGCTGCTATGCCTATGATGGCCGACCGTGCGAAGGCGCCGGCACCAACGATCGTCCGAGTTGTTTGGACGCACGACGCGCGCGACAGTGTTCGTGAAAGGCAGTGTTGTAATAGTAGGCCGGCAACGACACCACCGACCGACCGACCGACGACCGTGGGTTGTGGCAGCGCGACGTGGATCCGAAGCGACTTCGAACGACCCCGACTAATCCAATCTGCCCACTGGGTTTCGCCGGGGCTCGGTAGGATCGTCTGCTAAAACAGCCAACCGAATCACAAATGCCGCAACGTCTGTGCTTGTTGTGTGTGTATTTTGTCGTGCTCAAAACGATTGAAGACATGTTTACGAGCTCCGAAATCTGGACAATCAGCACTCACCTATCGCCGATGTTGTTTACGTTACGCGTACGCCTAGCGCGCCCATCGAGTTCGTAACTGGCGAGTGAAGGAACCCAGCTGCGAAACTCTGTCGAAGAAAATTCATTTTCAGGTCCGTTTGGTGCTGCAGTGATTTAAAATATGGCACTCCTGACGTCGTGTGACGTGTGATGCGGTGAATGAACCGTGTGGAACTTGGGGTGGTCAACCGCGGCGTGTTTCATGTGGTGTCAGGTGACTCAAGTTTAACGGGCAAGTTCTACGCTGTTTCCAGTGGCAAAGATAACTTCCGAAAGCGAAAGACACTAGTAGCTGAACTATGGGAAGTACTTACATTATCAGCCGTGCCGCCCGTTTCAGCTGACACTGCGCTCTTCTATTCGGCATGTGAATTCAGTTCAGTACAAGTTCACTGTGCTCCTTCACTCACTTCTTTCAAGTGCATCTGTCTTTCGGGCTAGTTGGAGATAAATGGCTCGTGTAGCAATCAAGAACACTGACGCACTGAAGTATACGTGACAACGCAGTCATGTTTGATTCAGTGTGTCCTTGTACTTGAGCACTGCAAAAAGAAATATGTTTGCAAAGTGTGCCCCGTGTGCAGTGCATAGCAGGACCTGCATCATGCAAGACCTATGCATGTAGCAGCGTATACCATGATTGCTTCGATGCCTGCTTCAGAAGCAGCAAGTACTGAGTCAGTGAAAGTGTAATTGATTTTCTATCTCGCGTTTTGTTTATGGAAAGTGTAGCTGGTGTGAGTGCATTGTGTGAGGGCTGTCGGTATGCTTAAACTGCTGGAATCCCTTCAGCTTCTACTAAAATGTTTCTTGCTGCGATACTATAAATTGTAGTCAAGACAAACATCTACTCAAAACTAAGTTACTAATGCATCTGCGCAGAATGTGTTTGATTAAAAAGTTAACACTTCCACAACAACAGTATGCCGAAGCACAGCATATGTGCTTGCAATAAATACATTCCGTAAAGGTGAACGACTGGGCCTACAATAACAAACTTTGTACTAGCACTGCGAAAAGTGCTGCCATGCGTATCAGCCACAACAAAACTGCTGCACGTCCAACCTACTTCCACGGAGGTACCTCTATAAAGACGGTTCGGGCCCTTCCCACTTTGGGTGTAACATTTGGCTCTTCTCTCAACTTTTACGCATATGTCACCAGCACTGTATCTAAGCATCGGCCCATTCTTGGATTTGTGTCCCGTCTCTCCCTTCCCTGATGACGTAAGGTTTTCCGAGCACTCTACGCTTCTATCATTCTGTCACGACTTGAGTACTGCTCATCAGTATAGTTCCCGTACTAAACTCGCGACGCTAACAAACTTAAGCTTCTTCAGCGCCGGACAACACGCACCCTCTACTCTCGTCTTTTCGGTTGTCGCAAGCTCATGCCAGCCTACGAGGATTGCCTCAAACCCCACAAGTAGCACACCCTGCAATACCAGCGCAGTATTGCACTAGTCTATACTGCATGGTGCTTGACGGCTCTTTGAACAACACTAATCTTTCTTCAGTTCGTCTGAACAAGTGGTCAGCACAGCCCGAGCCCTCATCGTGCCTCTATGGCCCGACACCACAACTCCATGATTACATCTGGCATACAGAGCTTTCTCTTCACCCCCCTTGGCCATTTGGATCCTCCTTCCTTGGAGAGGGGAAGACGACGAAGTGTCTTCTTGGCAGAACACTTGTTTCTGTGCTCTGTGAATTTTTGGTAAAATCTCCGGCTTTCGAGGTGCCTCGCCTCCCCGTCTTGCAGCCATGGACGCGGAGCATGCTAGAGGCCCGCCTGGCCAGACGTCATCACAGCCGTCAACCGCAAGGAAGCGAGTTGGCTCCCCCAGTGACACCGAAGACACCGAGCTGTACTCCATGTCGGACGACTCATCCGACGACGGCTTCATACCCGTCCGGAGTAAGAGGGCGAGAAGAAAAATCGTCAACACAGCGCCGTCAACTCCTGCGAGCACATCGACTATGAAGTCAAGGCCTGCTCGCTGGCCACACGTCATCATCTATATGCCGGAAGAGCCATCAAGCAACCTACGATTGCTGAACAGGCAAGCCCTATCCATTTTTCTGGAACGTGCGGTGCCGGATCAAATTAAAGATATAAGAATAAATCCACGCAAGAATATACTCGCCATAGATGTGTACAACGCGACTGCGCTTGGAAAACTTCAAGCGATCACGGAGCTAGGCGGAATCAAAATGCGCCCCTTTATCCCGATCGACGACACATCCATAGCCGGTGTGATTTACGACATCGACATAGCCATTCCTAATGATGACTTACCTAGCCTCATCAAGCCGGCATACGAAGGCACGATCATTACGCAAGTGCGCCGCCTTGGGAATACGCGCTGCGTAAAAGTAATATTCAAGGGGGATTGTATCCCATCCCACGTTAAAGTCGGACATTTTCGACATCCGGTTCGACCATTCATCCAGAAGCCGCTTCAATGCCATCAGTGTTTCAGGCTAGGACACGTCAAGGGCGTGTGTCCCAACTCGCTACTGTGTCCCCGTTGCGCTGAACCTCATGCAGAACAGACCTGCGGTGCCACGGTCCTGAAGTGTGCCAACTGTAGCGGCCCTCACGCGGCCTCGTCGAAAGACTGTCCCCGCATCAAGAGGGAACGCGCGGTTCTCAAGCAAATGGCCAGAGACAATTCGGCCCACAGGGAGGCAGCCAAAGTAGTCCGGCGTCGGCGTCGACGTCGGCACCATCGTACGTCTTCGAAGAAGACGCATGCGCGAAGTGACAGTACCCACTCCTCTGCGGTGCCAGTTAGCCGCGCCGCGAAAGGGCCCACAACTTCCACGGAGGAAGCAGAAAAGACTCTATCTTTAGAGGAATGGCCTACGCTACCGAGCCGCTCCCTTGCGAAAGAACCTCAGAAGGTCGGGGCCCCACCTGATCCTTCTCCGGCCATGGATGATTCACCCAAAACAGACCGTCAAGTCATCTCGGTGCTACGTTCTCTCATGGAGGCCATTCGAGCGCTTTTAGTGGACATGAGGACACCATCTGCTCGAAGCGCACTTAAAGTGTTGGACGCCTTAAGCCCAGTGCTTGCATCCCTCAACTAGAAAGATGGCTACTCATACCCCATCCTTCCGGAAAGAAGTCAAAGCAGCGTCCGTCATCCAGTGGAACGCCAGAGGGCTAAAATCACGAATTTCAGATTTTCGTCAGTTTGTCTACACCAATGGGTTTCCACTCATCGTCATCTGTGAGCCCAACTTGTCGAAACCAATAAGACTGTCAGGATACGAGTTTATCATGTCATCAACAAACGGTGCATGCAGCAAAATCGTCGTTTTTGTTCGTCGTGAACTCACCTATGTTTTGCAACCAATTGCGCCCCACGACGACAATCAATATATATGCATCACAGTTAAAAAGAACAAACTCTTGTTTACTCTCATAGGCGTGTATATATCGCCTTCCAGCAATTTCGATACCAAAAGATTTGAGGATATCTTGAGTGTTTGTCCCGCCCCATGGGTCATCATAGGAGATTTCAATGCGCACCATCCAGCATGGGGAAGTACAAGGACAAATGCAAGAGGACGAAGATTGGCAAGTATCGCCCACAACTATGGCCTTACTCTCCTGAACGATGGTAGCCCCACCTTTCTTCGAGGCGTGACATACGGCAGCTGCCTCGACCTTGCTTTCGTCTCCAACTCTCTCGCCAGATGTGTGAAGTGGTTTCCAGACATTGAGACACATGGGAGTGACCACATTCCCACCTATCTGAACATCAAAGGCTTGTCGTCTACATCAGGCTCACGGAATACCATTCGGACGATTCAATGGGCCAACTTCAAATCTGAGATGGAAGATGCCTGCCGCGAGGGCCTACCCTCTGGGTTAGAGCAAACGATTAAAATGACGATGCAAAACGCCACTCGCATGATGACGATCTCTTCCACGCGAAATGACTTCGACATAGAATTAGAGCGACTTCGAGCGCTTCGTCGCCGGGCGGAACGTCGATATCGACGTACAAAATCAATCCATGACCTTAGGGCAGCCAGGAGGATGCAAAAGAAGATTCAGCGTCGTATGGATAGATTAGCGTCGGAACGGTGGGCAACGTTTTGCCAGACACTCGACCCTCGCAAGCCACTGTCTCACATTTGGAAAACGGTGCAAGGTCTGCGTTGCCTTCCGGAACGGCGTTTTCCATTCAAGGCGCTAGCGCTTTTCCAAGGGCGGCAAGACATCGATGTCGCAGAAGACTTTTGTGCGCGGATCGCAGACCAAGCGACTCGTCCAGATCCTCCAGCCCGAGCTGACGTCCCCCATTCCCGTGATTGCCGCATGGACCTTCCTTTTACAATGGAGGAGCTTGAAGCGGCACTAGCTCTCTGCAGGCGCTCATCATCTCCGGGTCCAGATGGTATATCATACCGGGCCTTGTGCTATCTCGGAGAGTCCGCACGGATAGAATTGTTGAGCCTTTACAACTCCTCATGGCAGGAGGGAAATGTTCCTGACGAATGGAAAGTAAGCCGCCTGGTGCCACTCTTAAAGCAGGGCAAATCCCCATTAGAACTCACCTCTTACCGCCCAATAGCACTGGCCAGCTGTGTAGGAAAGATAATGGAACGGATGATCCTTGGCCGCCTGGAATGGTACCTTGAATTTTACAAGATTTATCCGCTTTCCATGGCTGGTTTCCGACGTGACCGCTCTTCCATCGACAGTGTAGTTGATCTCGTTTCATATGTCCAGCACGAAAGGTCCCGTAAGCGTTTATCTGCAGCTTTATTCTTAGATGTGAAAGGGGCATATGATAACGTATTACATGAGGCCATTCTCGACGCTCTTGCGACGGTTGGCCTAGGTGGTCGAGTTTTCTTGTGGATTGCAAGTTACCTGTCTGCAAGATCATTCTATGTGTTAACTGACGATGGCCCAACTACGCGACGCTATACCAGCAGGGGCGTTCCTCAAGGCGGTGCTCTCAGCCCGACGCTATTCAACCTCGCTCTTGTTGGACTTGCTGAATGCTTGCCAACTACCATCAAGATTTCAACATACGCTGACGACATCTGTGTCTGGACTTCGGCAGTCACACGTCCTCAGATACGTGCGCGACTTCAAAGAGCGGCCACTTTGACAGCGAACTACTTGTGTAAACAGGGTCTCAGCATTTCACCTGAAAAATGCGCACTAGTCGCATTTACTCGGAAACCGATGACGCCTTATGTCATCTCAATCAATGGGCGGACCATTTCCTATGTCCGAAACCACAGATTCCTTGGCGTCATTATTGACCGAGACCTCTGTTGGAGCCCACACGTGGCCTACATGAAACGGCGCCTGACAGCTACTTCCCAGCTGTTCAAATACTTGACAGGGAAGACGTGGGGGATGTCAGTAGACGCAATGCTTAAACTCTACAGAGCTCTCTTTCTCGGTTTTTTAAGATACAGTCTACCTGTACTGAACAACACCTGCAAGACAAATATTCGTGTTCTGCAGGCAGTACAAGCTCAAGCACTCAGAGTCTGCCTTGGTTTGCCCAGATGTACGTCAACAGAGGCGACTCTTGCGATTGCTCGGGACCATCCAATGCGAACTCACATTACGGTGGAAGCCCTGAGAACGCACATCAGACATTTTGCACGTGCCCCCTATCACCACCTTGCAGCACTACCTTCAGACAGGCACCAATCATCATTCTCTAAAACTATCAACAAGTACAACGACAAACTTCCCTCGGGCTTCACCGCTGCATCTAAACCATCGATACCCCCTTGGTGTCTTATCAGCCCCACAGTACATCTCAGTGTACCAGGAATCAGAAAAAAGTCTGAACTGTCGTCGCCTGTCCTCAAACAACTGTCTCTGCTTCTTCTGCACGAGAGGTACGCGGACAGTGAACACATTTATACTGATGGTTCCACAAACACCCAGTGTTCGTCCGGTGCTGTGGTTGTCCCAGCAAAAGCTATTACCATCAGCTTCAGGACTGACCACCCGACAACGTCGACATCTGCTGAACTAGCTGCTCTTCGCGCTGCACTCCGTTTCGTCAGTCGGGAGCCACCTCGACAATGGTCCATCTTCAGCGACTCAAAGGCAGCCCTACAATCTGTACTATCAGCTCTGCGTCGCGGGCCATTCGAACAGCTCGTATTCGATATTAGATGCCTACTCCATACATCACAGGAGAAAGGACACCACGTGACGTTTCAGTGGCTGCCAAGTCACTGCGGCGTCACTGGAAACGAAGACGCCGATAATGCCGCTCGGGCAGCTCTTGAAGACGCACAAGAAGAGGCCATACCGCTTTCACGATCCGACGCAGCTAGCAGACTTCGAGTGCTTGCACAGGAGATGACGCTCTCTTCATGGTGCACACCAAACAGCCAGACCAACCAGAGCAACCGTCAATACCACCTGCCCTCTTTGATGCATCTCTATATGCCAACTGGACTCCGCCGAAGCGAGGCGACTCTGCTTTATCGCTTATGGTTAGGGGTGGCTTTCACGAAATCTTACTCATTCCGCATTGGAATGGCCGACAACGCTCTCTGCAATGCCTGTCTTTGCGAGGAGACGCTGCAACACATTCTGTGCGACTGTCCTGAATATAATGTTCAGCGACAGTCCCTGGCATCCGTTCTCGCGCACCTTGACACTAGACCATTGTCCCTCGACACGATTTTCACATGCCGCCGACAGAAGACATCGCAGGTGAAGGCGACGAAGGGACTACTTCAGTTTTTGAAAGAGACGGGGTTGGACAAGCGGCTCTGACAGTGTTATCACGTACAATGCCAGATTGATGGACTCTACCGGACGATGTTTGTGTGCTGTGATATGTGCTCTCTCTCTCTCTCTCCCCCTTCCCCATCTTTCATCGCCCCCATCCCTCTCCCATGTGTAGGGTAGCAAGCCGGTTACGCTAAACTGGTTAACCTCCCTGCCTTTCCTTCTCTACTTTTTCCTTCCTTCCTTCCTTCCTTGGAAGCAGACTGAATTGGCACTTCTGTGTGTTGTGCATCCGTCGAATATGTGCGTGTGTGCTTTGCTGTGTTATTAAGCAAGTGTGTGTGTGCGTGTGTGTGCACGTGGAGGAGAAGGAGGTGTCGTCTGCATCCTGTGAATTCCTGCTCTAGATGGCTGGTTATGAGACGCTCTAACATACAGGCATCAGCCTTTCTTTTTTGTCTAGAGTGCCAAGTTACCACTAAGATTATTATTATTACTATTATTATTATTATTATTAGAATCATCACTACGCCCACATTGATTGTGTTGAAGCCAGCGTGACACATAATTCAAAATATTTCTGCAGCTTTGTGCGCTCTCAGTCTTCTAAAAAGAGTGCCAAAGATGTACGTCTTCTTCATGGAAATGGTGGTGTTGTCTCGAACACTGCTGATGCCCTTGCAGAACATTTCTGTTTGCTATATGGTGTGAAATATGCTTCAAGTAACCTTCCTTATCAGTCTGGCACAGTGTGTACGCTATCAGTCAATGAAAACCTTGTTTTCAAGTGTATGAAGTGCTTTAAACCTTCTCTTTCTTGTGGTGTTGATGGTATTTCTTCCGCAGAGCTTAACCCTTTGAGACGCTGTCTACACAATTGTGCACAGCAGGAGAGTGCATCAATAGCAAAAGCACTGATGAAAGTAATGGTATTTAAAATGTGCTTCATACATCTTGAAACATTTATTATTGGAACTGTGCTGCAATTTCGAATAATGTGCAGAATGTTTTAGCAAAATGAGTGGGAAGGTAGACGGCTGGGTGTTTTTACTCTGTGTCAGTATGTTGTATGTAGCGGGTTCCCTTCTTTCATTGTTTTTTACAATATCATGCACCAGGCATAATTTTCAAGTGGCTGGATAAGTGCTTTTCAAGTTTTTGAAAACACGAAATAGTACATAATCTCATATTTTGTGTTCCTGTTGTGAATTTTCGCATGGAGTTGAAATTTTGTAAACCGGACAAAATTCGCTAAACAATTGAAAATTCTTAATACTTTCGGCAGCTATACACTTTCTACGATTCTGAAAATGCAAGAGATTGGGTGAAACAACTTTTCAATCAACGGGATAAAGTGGCATCTAAAAGGGTTAAGACGTATGAAAGCATACTTGTTCCCTGTTTTCACAAACATCTTCAATAGTTCCTTAAAGTTTAGTACCTTTTCTAGCACTCGGAAGGTAGCATGGACATTGCCCATGCACAAATCAGGTGTTAGATGTGCAGTTACTAACTGCCGACCTATATCTATTCTCTGCAGTGCGTCAAAAGTGTTTGAATCGATATTGGGTTCCTTGTTTTCTGTTAGTGCTAAGAACATTTTAATAAATGAACAGCATGACTTTGTGTGCCGACAACTTAAAGCTATTTGAGACTGTGAACACTGTTCACCACTGCATCGACTTCCAAAAAGACATTTTTTCACTCTCAAACTGCTGCAGAAACAATAAGTACTCCTAAATGCTCCCAATACTATGACATTAAGGTATATGCAGAAAGCGCACCATGTGAAATTTTGATACACCCTACGTGATGCTCCACCCCTCAGGGAAGATGAAATGAAATATCTTGGTGTGTACTTCAATAAAATGCTAAGCTTCTCTTCACATAGATAACTAAACAACATGCCCTTCACGCTCTTGGAATTGCATGCCGTATATTGCATGATTTTCACTCGCCTATTGTGTTTCTGAAATTCTGCTGTGTGCCGCCAACTACTAGAGTATGCCTCTGTAGGAGGGGGTGCAACGAGCAAATCTAATTCTGACCTCATTGAACGCATCCAGAATAAATTGATATCTTAAAGCACCACTTTTGCCATTCTGGCGACCACAGTTGAGCCTTCTCAAGTATACTTCAACTCGCACTTCTAGATTCAAGACTTCATCGCACCTTTTGTTCCTGTATAAGGTGGTCCATGACATTATGCATTCCCTAAACCTTCTTGATCATATGCATTTGTTCGTGCCGCAACAGTATACCAGGTAGCATTCCACATTGGTTGCCTGGCCTTGTTGCAAGATTATGCTGTATAAGACTCGACTCCAAAACGTACTTCAGGGTTCGTTTCCTGTGTTTTGTGTATCTGTAAATAATCACGTAGGATTAACTCCCGTTTACTTTTCCCTTTTTCCTTATTTGTTTGTCTATCTTGCATTTTTTTGTCTACCACATTCATGTTTTCTGTACATTTTGTCTCGCATAGTGCTCGTTAAGTGCACCAGTACAAAGGCTCTCTAGCTGTTCCTGGGCACTGCTATAAACATTTGAATGATTATTATTATCGTAGTATAAAATCGTGCTTTTTAAGTATGTACTAGTGTACGATTTCAGTGCAGTAGCTCTTGTGCAATTAGAAAAAGGCCATAAATTAAAAAAAGTGCAATAATAACATGCTATGTGCCCGATTATATGCATTGTGCTATTAATTTCGTCAGAGTAATAATAATGGTTAGCTACTGTATCCAGGGTTGTGCAATAAAATATGCCACAGCAATTATTGCGTGCCTCGCAGAACAAATTGAATATATCTTTTTCAGTCAAAACATCATAGCAGGCTCAAAACAATAAAAAAAAATTTTTTTGTGGTGACGAAGTGTATAAATTGTGAAAATAACCTGCTTATATATTTCTTATACTATGCAAATGAGCTGCTCCCACACACTCGAATAAGCGCTCCAATAGTACGACTTGGGCAAAGGCAACGAAATACCCCTATTAAAACCCTCCAATTCTCAAGCTTGTATTATCTGACGGTATGTCACTTCATTAATGTAAAGAAAGACAAACTTCACATGGGGAAATCACTTACAATAGAACATGGCCCTTACACTGTGAAAGTGTTTTGTAGCAATACACTCAATGTGAAGGGCTCCGGATGCAGTGTTGATGCATCAAAACAACCCAGGATAATAGAGGTGATTTAACAGAATAGATTTAACAGAATCAAGAATCGGGGGGAGACAAGCTACGAATTACATAAATTTTAGCTATTCTAGATTTCTTTTGTGAGTGCTATAGGTGTTTCAATTCTTTTTTGCTGATTTTCTCAGAACCCACTTTTTCACGTTCCTTTCATGCACCAACAAGCATAATTATATTGACACGGATGCTTTATCTGTATCTGGTTACCGTAGTTGACCGGCTAAAAAATGTTAAACGTTATCACCCGGTGCAAGATGCGCCTGGACGTATCGGAAGTTTCGCGAATGTTATCGATGGTTCTGTCTGTTGTCGACGAACCCTGTTAATCTGTTTGCATACGCGAAACGAATTGTATAGTAGTTTCTGGAAGGCGCGCGGGCACCAGCGAATGGGCTGTAACTTTCGACGACTGTTGCATGCAAACCGACGCGCTTGACCTTCAGACGAGATTTTCGATTATTGCCGACAATGCTCGCCGTTATTGTTGCGATTGAGTCTGCACTATTTATTTACCGTCACTACTACGTGACAATATCTCCAACACAGATTTTTTCAGTGATACTTTGCACGCCTGATTCTTACATAGTTTGCTGTGCAATGAGCTACCAAACAATGAAATGGTACAACAGTGTTTGATATGATATGGCATCGTCGCGCAGGTGTTTGCCATAGAGTTACTATACTAACTGTAGAGGACAAGCTACCCATAGGGCCCATGCATTGAAATCGGGAACCGCAAGAGCGCCGCCATGTTGCTACGCGCTGAGGTTGCCAGCTCCTGAGACGCTTGCTAGACTTGGTGACAGTAGTCCGTTTTAATCCGGCAACCGTGGTGAAGTGGTGTGCGTGCAGCCATGTGTTTGGGCTTTATTAGTTGGTTCTTTATTCTATGTTGCGGAATGGTGTGGGTGTGGTCCATGTTGGCCGTGCAGGTGGCAGTTATGCAACCGAAGGATGATCCTGTTGAAGTTTCCGGCGGTGTGCGGTTTTCAGCGGTCACGCCTGTTGCAGTAGTGTCACTCGACGAGGTTACGAGCTCCAAGCTGTGGTCAAATTCCTCGTTGGCGTTCCGTAATTCTTTTCGCACTGGCGCGGTATGTTGCAAAAGCCGCTTTCGCGATCTATCGACGCGATGATAGATCGGGTTTTTTTATTATTATAAGTAATAATCCAGCTGTAGGGCACACGTAACCGACAAACGGAAGTCTCAGGAGAGCACCTGAGATTATAATAAAGCAGGCACCGCAGGAACTCCAGGGCACCCAAGGGACAGTGGGGGGATCAAAGGTAGAAGCAGAACGGTACGTAGGTTGGGGCCGCCGAGGCAGCTGTGTGCCAGGGAGTGTTCGCACGGACAACTCCCCTGGCACGCGCAGTGGTGCCTCGCAAGGTCGAGATACTTTAAAAACATCTGCGCCCATGATATTTCTTTTACCATGGTGCAGTGAGCACAATTAACCAGATTAATATGGGGGGCATCCGGTGCAGTCGGGAATGCGAGTCATGGCATATGTAGCTCGCGTCATCGGGGGTATGTAGTAATATCAGAGTTTCTTGTATGAACTTTCTGCATAATACGTTTTGTTACCGTACCTTAATGGAATGGGTTTAGAGGACGGTGTTGGTACGTTTTTTCGTACCGCTCTAATCTTATACCCCCCCCCCACTACAAACACACACATACCCGCTTTTTTTCTATATGTATACATACAATTCCTTGCCATGACGGATTGACCAGTTCAATATGTCAACTTGTCAGCAACTGTCATAGGAATCACTGTAATAAACACAATTACACAATCGGATTGTTTACTTTCAGTTTTTATTGTAACACTGAGGACTACATAGTACCTTATTTTGTATATGTGAGAGAAGTATGTGCATATCGCAAGCTTAAGCTAACGTGCGATACACCGGCAAAGCAGCTGGTACAACATGAACTGCATTGAGGGCCACGCAACACATACATAATTAAAGGTGCTAAATATAGGGGGAAGCTACAAAATACGCTATGTATCACTGCAAAGTGTAACATATATTGTATGTGTACAATAAATGTTAAAAAACGACAATGCATCAATGTCCCATTAGCTTTCAAGTTTATTATCAAGTTCAAGCTTACTGAAGTTTATTATGAGCATGTGTACAACAGGAATCTACTGACACACCCGCAGTGAAGATGGCTGTTCGAGGTGTGCTGGCTGCCTCAGTGTAAGAAAAAGAAAGAAATTAGGTGAATGTCGACACCAGTGCCACTGCTTCTTGCCTCTGACCTGCACGTGCCTCGGCGGCATCTTTGTGCACGAGTGAGCTGGCATGGCGAGACGGAGGAGTCATCCGAGAGAAAGAGTATCGTTTACACGGAGAAGTGGCTGTTCACATTCCCTGTCGCTTTCCCTCAAATGTTCCCTTGGCGACTAGAGTGACACACCCGCAGTGAAGGTGGCTGTTCGAGGTGTGCTGGCTGCCTCAGTGTAAGAAAAAGAAAGAAATTAGGTGAATATCGACACCAGTGCCACTGCTTCTTGCCTCTGACCTGCACGTGCCTCGGCGGCATCTTTGTGCACAAGTGAGCTGGCGTGGCGAGACGGAGGAGTCATCCGAGAGAAAGAGTATCGTTTACATGGAGAAGTGGCTGTTCACATTGCCTGTCGCTTTCCCTCAAATGTTCCCTTGGCGACTAGGGTGACACACCCGCAGTCAAGGTGGCTGTTCGAGGTGTGCTGGCTGCCTAAACGAAAGAAAAAGAAAGAAATTAGATGAATGTCGATACCAGTGCTATTACTTCTTGCCTTTTACCTGCATTTGCCTCCACGGCCTCTTGGCTTGCGGAGTCTGTATGAGGGAGCTGGTGTGGCTAGGCGTAGGCATCGTCTAAGCAAAAAGAAAAGGCCATTCAAATGGGGAATTATGGAAATAAATGCAGTTATTATATTTGCTTCTTGGACTCTTCTTGCCTAAAAGTTTTCAAACATAGTGTCCAGAACACACCAGCACTTTGACTGCTTCTGCTTTTTACCTGCAGGTGTTGCTGCGAGATCCTTAGTATGGCTGCGTGCAGCATTCTAACACTTCGTGGAGGCATTTGAAGTGGTAGCCAAAAATATGAAGAATCATCCTTGCCTGCATGAATTATTTCAAGTTCTAAATGCAGTGGTAACTATCACTATTAGTGCGCCCCCCCCCACCCATCTATGCGGCAAGTGCCATAGCTCGAAACTGAATTTTTCCTTTAGTGTTTCACAAGGCGTCTGATATGTCCATATTAGATGTGATGCGCTTCTTTTTATTAATCCCAGTGTGGAGAGAGCATCACTATTTTTTTTTATTTTTGCGTGCCTTGTTTTTTGGTTTATTTCGGAATTTATCAAGCAGCAGTCTCATGATGCTAAAGTGACTTATGTAATGACAATCATCAGCTTGTGTTTTGCAGAAAAACAACGCATTTCCTGACCCATTGTTTGACATCCCCTCACTCGCATAATTTTTCACAGTATTCTACCTATATTGACTTGCTTGACTTGCGCTAAAGAGTCTTGCATATTGAAATAGCATTCTTTCCTTAAAATCATTCGACACTTCTCATAATTTCTGTACCGTGGGCTTCTGAAACTATGCATTCACCATTTTTGCTTGTTGTTTCGGACTAGAAATGCCTTCTTTATTTTAGAGCTTAAATTTTACCTTTGGAACACACGAAAGGGCTTGCCATTGCATATCTGCATAACAGGGAAACATGCTTCCTTAAACATTTGCAAAATCCAACTGAAGATTGATGAATGCAGCTTGCAGTGTGATTTGACTGAATGAGCCATAAAGTAACTCATCTCACTTGATAAATTAAAGCACATATTAGTGTGATGTACAAGACACGTTACACTAACGTGGTGGGTTCTCTAGCTTATAGAGCAAAATAATCGGTGCGCGAGAAAAAATTTTTTGCATACCCCTTGTATACACTGATTTAAGGAAAATGAGCTGGAGCTGTCCACATGATCTACTTATTTTACCTGCGAGTATGGTCAACAAAAATGTGTCCCAGCTGCTTAGTGGTATTGTGCCAGTATTGCATATGTGCCTGTTGTCTAAAATAATTTAATTTTGAAAATGCACGTAGGGATCTGATATGCATATCTGCAGTTTATGGATACATGTAAAAGACTCAGCATGAAGTGCAAGTGAACGGTCCCACAGGCCCTGAGTCGATCATGCAAATAGATTCGCTGCACAAATTTGTGACCAGAACAGATATGCCACATGAAATGGCATGCAAGGAAGTCTTGAAAATGTTACACAGTTAATAAAACGCCTACGCTATCAATATGTGGGTTCATAAACTCGATTCCCTCTTCATTGCTTCGTGGAAGAGAAATACTCGGCATCGGGCTGTTTTTCTACTGTGGCGCGTTTGTAGAAGCATGATTGTTCAAAGTGTAATATTACACACATTCTATGACTTGCTTTTAGATTCGCCTGTACAATTCCGGTGCGCTGGTCCGCCTGTCCAGCTATTTCCTACTGAAGGGAAACCTGCAAATAAAAACACCGCTCCGCATGTAGAAAAATGCTCTACTGTGACGCTTCTCAAACGGTTGTGATGCATCACAAGAGCTGTCTGCTCGCGTGATGTTCTGAACAAGAAGATACATTTGTTTACTTACATGTGAAGGTATATATGCCAGAGCACTTCGGGGTTTCGGTGGCACATAAGGCACGAATGTGCCATAGCGTCCGATGTCGACGCGCGATCGCATGTCAAACCTAAACTGTACGAAACTACGACGCATCCGAAAAACAGATTCGAAACCGCAATTCGCGTCATCCTTTATTGCATGAATGCGTACATCGTGATTTACATAAGTCACGGACTTAGCGATCGCTTTCTGTAAACTTAATATTAACGCACCACCTTCATAAAGCCATCAAGTATGCGTTTTTAAATGACAAAGCATAAGGTGACCTGTACTTCTTTTCAGCTCTTTCAATAATAACTGCGCTGGCCACATTGACCAGTTGCAACAGGGCGGCGCCCTAGAGGTTCCCACTTTTCCGGCCCAGCTTTTGCTTTGGAGTGTTTGCAAAGCGATCTTTTGCAGGCAGACAACTCGCGAGCGCTGATGTCGATATTTTGTGCACTATTTTTACTTTAAAAATAAAAACAAACTGTTACGGCAGGCGTATATTCATTATTCAAACGTGTTTTTTATATCTAAAAGCGCATACAGATCACTAACTTATTGTTTCAAGCTTAGTTTACAGCAGGCTGTTTTAGGCCGGGCTTTGACGGATGAAGATGAAATAGCTAGCAACAGTGCGCCGCAGCCGAGGAGCGAGCTTCGGCGCGCGTCGGAGCTTCGCTCCAGTGGTTGCGTGCCCTCTTCCTCCTACCAACGCGACGCGAAGCGTTCGCTTGTCGGCGCGCGCCGAAGCTTGCCGACGCGTGCCAGTGGTTGGGGCATAAGGCTTCCTCGTACGTCGCACGGCAGTATTCAGTAGGTCCTGCCGCAGCGCTAACAGGAGGCAAGGTATCAGGGAGGGCCTGGTACAGCTCATACTTCATAACACTTGCAATAGAGCTTACCGTAGGGTGCGGTGGTGGTGTGACGGTGGCCTTTTGCAACTCTTCAAGCCCTACACAGTGGATGAGCTCCCTGATACAGTCACTGTTGCTTCCGATGGCCGTGAAAATTTCAGCAGCGGACATGCTGCACAGGTTCGACCGATGCAGAAGCATCTTTTCCATGGTCACGGCCTCGGACAAGGACTCGACGGCCGTCTTCCGAGGGCTCCGCACGAGACCAGCAGGGAGCTGCTCCTTCACCCCGCGCATCAGGTTACTAGCTTCTCCTCCCTCATTCCTGGATCAGCTCGTCGGGAGAGGCACGTCATGTGTTCCATGTATGTGTCCACAGTTTCGTTTGGCAACTTGACGCGGGCCTGAATCGCTCGTTCCGCTTGTTCGTGACAATCAGCACTCGTGTAGGTCTCCAGAAGCCTACGACAAAATTAGCACCACGACGTCAGTTTCACTTAACGGTCCCGAAACCATGTACGCGTGACGTCCTCCAGGTAGAACTAGGCGTATCTCAGTTTTACCGCATCGTCCCAGTGGTTCAAGGCGGCCACGTGCTCGAAGTCCACCATCCAGTCTTTGACGTCTTCGAACACTTCGCCATGGAACGTCGTGGGGACCCGTGGGCTTTCAAGTCATTACGGTTCAACATCGTGCTCTCCGTATCGGTTCGGGCGGGTTGAGAGGAAGTGGTGGTTTTACAGGTTGAAGTAGTGGGAACTGTAGTGTCGACGACTGGCGGGCTAGTCTCCAGATTCTGTGGTTGGCCCGATGCACGGGAGGGTCGACTAGCACTGGATACGTAGTGCGGATCCTTGGAGGGGAATGCAACATCCGTGAGGGCTACCCAGCAGCTTCACCAGTTTGTCCCGAGCATTCAGAAGTACCCTTGGGGGCTTAATAAACCACAGAGCAGCTCGCTTATAAAAAGCGTGTCCGTCGGGGGCTGGCTCGCGAGCAGGAAGAGACGCGTCGTCTTCCTTGTACTTTTGCACTCAACCTACTCTTGCCCTCAACTCACTGCCTACTAGTTGCAGTATATTACTCTTCTACTCTCTCGAACATGAGATTTCTGTTGGCTACCCTGCGCTTGCCATAACCACGTGAGCACAATTACACTACCGCGGACACTGAGATCTTGCCTCTCAAATAAATTGTGTGTGCTGAGATCGTAGTGTCTATAGCTGTCATTACAACAACTACTACTACTGCTAATAATAAAAATAATGTCTTTATTTGTGCCCCACAAAAATACACGAGACGGGAGACCTGCAGTAAAAGCTGTCATGAATTACAGCTTGACAGAGCAGTAGGCCTTCCATACATGTGGCAGTTACATAACGACAAAAAAGGCATACAATACATGGTCAAGCTTGAAATTAAACTTCCTGAACGTACAATGTAATGTACACAAATTGTGATGAAATAAGGCAAGATGAAAATAAAATTTCAAGTTCACTCATGTAATAAAACAACACAATCAACGACGGATGTCTCACGAAAAAAACACAACATAAATGCAGTTTCACTTATCCGCAAGAAATAACAGTAATGCATATACAATAATGGTAAAGAGAAGCAAAAGAGATAAAGCACACATTGTGAATTGAAAGAAGTGAAGACGGAACTATTGGCTTACCAAGTACACTGTTAGGGATAACGGGGTAGAGAAAAACTTGGTTTGCAGAAACGAAATATTAAGAAAGTTAAAGGCCTAGAATTTTTTTAAGTGCTCTCGAAGTTCTTTGAGTGTTATATCTTCAAGTTCAACGGGTTCATTATTTAATCTATTAAGTAACCTGGGTAATTTGTTCTGTAGTGTCTGTAGACTATACGTTGTTTTATAAGTTCTCACTTTCCAGGGCATAGTGTTACGTGTCAGTCGGGCAGAAGTGTTCCCTTATAGGTTAGCTAAACGTTGTAAAAAGGAGCGATTATTTATTTTTCGTTTTGAAATGCTTTGCCTAAGATGTAGCCGAACAATTTGGCAACTGGGACTACGTTGTACTTGTCAAAAAGATGCTGCGTGTGAGAGTAATAGGGCAAGCCTTCAAGAATTCTAAAGAACTTTTTCTGCAACCTAGGAAGCCTGTTTAAGTTTCCCTGCGTTTTGTCAGACCATATTAGATGGCAGTAGGTTATTCTGCTAGAAAACGATGACTTAAAGATTAACATCATAATTTTCGGTGGAAGTATATGGCGAATTCTCTATATTAACCCTATTACTTGCGCAAGTTTAATTGCCAGGCTATCCCCATGCGCATTCCATGACATGTGTTCATGAATGTTTTAATACTGGAAGTAACCTCAATAAATATTGCATTTAGTGAGAAAAGTTTTCTGATTGATATATGTTTGTTTGTAGGTCAAAATATTACAGCTTTTCTTTTATTCTCATTAATCAGGAGGCTATTTTTACGTGTCGATTCATCTAATTTCGCTAAAGTGATATTAGCTTCGTCGACAAGGTCATCAATACCTTTACCATCTATCAATATGCTGCTGTCGTCAGCGAACAATAATTTAACACGTGTACTCCGCGCGTTAAATCTATCGACTCGCAATAAAGTTTTGGTGACAATGTCACCTTTATGCGCTATTGTTAATTTTTTTCCGCCGTCGACAACCGTGTAGAAAGAAAGAAGCGTTTAGATTCGCTGTAGTCGAACTAGTTTAACACATTCTCTCAGAGAAGTATCTTTGGCCCCTCGCAGGAATGTTTGATATCTATGATAGATGTAAAGGTCGGTCCAGTGCTATCGGAAACACATGAGCGCCGAGCAGGTCCATCTTCCTTGCTCTCGCGAATGTACTGTCTCTGAGATCCCTTAAGCTTCGTAGCTCTGATGCAATTGCGCACACCTGCGCAGCGTGTGCACAATGCTCTCGCAGGCACTTGCAGCTAGGCCACCAGTAAAGAGAGAACCGTACATTGCAGCGTCCCATTTACCAGTGGGCAGCACTGTACATTATATATTACACTGGCTATCTTGTTAGGATAACCTCATGCGACATGATTAAGTTATATCGAATTTACAACAATAGGTGGGTGTAAGTGATTATATCGCAAACAAGTTCTGCCAAATCCGGAAAGGATGAGAGAGTGTCATGAATCGGAAAATTGTCATCGATGAAAATGTAGCACGAAGCTAAAAAGGCGATCTATATAATTTTCTCGGAAAGATGGCTTAGCACATGAGGAATCATTCGTCCTGGCCCGCCATTTGAACCCTGCACCAACGTCAATCCGGGGGTGGTCGCTTAACCATCTGAGCTAACCGGTAGGCTGCGAATGCACAGAAAGTAAGAGTGCGCGCGCGTTTTCCTCTCGTGCAAACGCCAACGAGCTCCTTAAGATAGCTAGCACGTGAGTAACGTGACATCACAGCACGAGATAGAGCACCTGCACGAGAGGACGTTTGCATTCCACCACACGCAATTACCAGTGTCCTTCCCTTGCGTCACGCTCTTGTAAGTTTCTCTTGATCTTGCTTTGTGCTGGCTTCGTAACGCAGCAGATTCTATTGAAGATGCTATTTTTCAAGCGATATTTCTTCTGAAGGCATGCCGATACATGTGCTGGGAAATGCAAACAGAACGAGAAGGTTTAAGGACTAGTCAAGTCGCTCTTTTGTAACTTTTTTCCTTATATCCTCCATAAACATGTATATTTATGGAAATAAATTCATTCATTCATTCAACATCAACGTAGAACCACCCGAAATGTCATCATTTCGCACTGGCCATGTCTCACTCTTGCGGACCGTGTTTCGGTTCGGTAAGTAATCCTTGCTTTCACGACCACAAAGTTAATATGTTCTGACATGAGTTGGTAAAAAGTGCAGTGTGCAGTGGTCTCTCTTTTATGCTGAGACGACTCAAATACTGGCAACCCAAAAATTACTGCTCCTTCCCGTCCGTGAAGATGGTTGAACAGCGAAGCTGTGTTAGTTACACCGAGTGTTAGACCATGCAAGTAAAACTTTGCAAGCAGTCTGAATTGTAAATCTTTTGTTTCCCCATTCTTTCACCTCTTTCTCTTTTGCCTGCTTCGCGTGGTAAGCATGCCTTAAGACTGCTTCTTTTTGCGGTTTTCCCAGTGTATTTCCTCCTTTGCGCGCGCGGGAGGTTGCTGTCTGCTGTTTTGCCGTGCTCGGTGTGCCACCCCCGCCCCTGGCAGCGCACTTCGGGATTGGTCTCTGGGCGCTGCCTTAGAAACTCGCGGTAGTCAGCTCGCGGTAGGCAGCTCCTTTCTCAGGAGTACGTACTAATCGTGGTCTTCCCATGGTTGTAGGTAGGGGGGATGGAATGTGCGGAACCACTAATTCAAACCCCCATATATTGGGCGCAAGGTTGCTTCCGTTCGATGTCTCGAGTTTGCTCGGTCGCGTGGTTAGCGGAATCCGCACGGCATTGCAGCTTGCGATTCTTACAAATTAAATTGCTTGAAAATTAAATCTGTCTGTCATGTAAGGTAATGAATGGCTCATACCCACTTAGGCAATGGCTCATCCCCCGTAAACGCCGTCGCCCCATTACGAGTGAGTGAGTACAAACTTTATTCGGGTCGTGAGGAGAAAGAATTGAATCAATCTGGCGGCTCCACCCTGGTAGGGGCTGGTAGACAGAGTCCTTCAGCGACGGCCCGGGCCCTCTGGACAGCCTTGAGCTGAGCGATGAGCTCTGTGGTTCTGAGCGCTCAGTCCCAGGAGGACTGGGCAGGAAAGTTCTTGCCCGAGTTGGCAGGGCACAGCCAGAGCACGTGTTCGAAGTTGTATTCATGGCCGCAGCGTGGGCATTCAGTAGAAAGGTCTGGATTGATCCTGCTTAGTGTCTTTCGTGTGATGTATGTTCTAGTCTGCAACTGTCTGTGAGTGATGGCCTGTGCTTTTTGTAACTTTGGGTGAGGAGAAGGAGAAATTCCTCGTGCTAACCTATGATTGGAAGTGATTTCGGGGTATGGCCCGAGCGCGTCTTTGTTGTCTAGGTCCCTCCAGGCTCGGTCGAAGCGAAGGGGCAGACCGCTGACGCGGAATGCGTGTTCTCGCGGCAGTGGGTGTGCCCGCTCGTTCTGATTGCAGTCAGGACGTCGAGAAATGTTGCCCATGTGGGCCGGGAACCATGTGATGTGTGGGGACATGAGGTAGTAATCTGTCGTTTCTTGGAAGATTTTGTTGACAACCGTAGGTGCTTTCCAAGAGACGTGGGCCAACGAGAAGGGTCTAATGGCTGTTGCTGAGTCCGAGTAAATGATGGAGGCTCCTTTGCAGCTTCAATGGGCCCCTACGACGGCCATTTCTTCTGCATCATGAGTGAAGTTGGTAACTTCCGTGGCTTCGTTGACGAGCGAGCCATGGGCGTCCACCGCGGATATCACGTAGGCGCCTCGATTCCACTATCTGGCCGTGGCAACGAGTAGTTTTTCAGTTTCGTTACGTTTGATGTTGTCGAGGATTACCTTGGCTTTCGCTTTTCTCCACCCTTTGTTGTGCGTCGGCTGTATGTTTCTGGGGATTCGATCAAGTGTTGTTGCCCTCTTGGCGTTTTTGCATAGCTGCGACTTCTCTATTGGCATGAAGAGGGGCTGTATGCCTGCTTCTAGTGAGATCTCGGTGCCCGCCCTTGTGAGTTAGAGCCCATTAATTTGGGTGCTTCGCTGTGCCTCAAAGGGTTCAGTTGCCGTGTTGTGTAGCCCTTGTTGGAGGAGTCGTTCCGTGCTAGTGATTCTACGGAGGCTTATGACCTTTTTTAATCCTGTTTTGATTAGTGTGTCGATTTGTTTCAGCTCCGTCTTCTTCCAGTTGAGGAAGGGGGCGGCGTAGGTTACGTGGCTTGTGCTGGCGACCCGGGATATGACCCTGGTGAAGTTGAGGGTGCTGTTTTCCGTGCGTTTTAGTGCCTCCGCGTTGTCATTGCTGTAAACCCCAATGACTATGCCCAGGACCTTGATTGTGTTACACCTGGGGATCTTTCCTACGTAAAAGAGGAGCTCTGATTTGCTGGGGGAGAGCTTCAGTCCCGTGTTTGTAAGGAAAGCTTCCGTGGTGTCCAGCGCTTGCTGTAGGTTCTGCTCCAGAAGGCCATGCGGGCCGCTTGCAGATCAAATGGTGACGTTGTACGCGTAAATTGCATGCCCTAGTCCCGAGAGTCTCGAGAACTTGTTGGAGAGATCGTGCTTTGAGATGTTGAAAAGAAGCAGCGAAAACACTGATCCTTGCGGGGTGTAGATGTTGCCTAGCCTGTGCTTTCTCCTTCTGATTTGTACGACGTTTATGCCAATTTAAAATTATATTTCCTACTTAAATCCCGAACAACGTGCTGGATTCTATCACTATCAAGCATCATCGTTTCATTTCTATCAACGTCTCAAAACAGATTCTGGCCAGTTGTCTATCCCTTCTACTCTCTCGGCACGCGCCCTCGTTGGTATGAACTTCAAATAATGGCTTGACTGCCTTCACGCCATGCAGATCACTTGGAAGCCCCACAATGTTTTCTCTTGTGCAAGCAGGTGAATACCGTAGATTTCCCAATGAGTTTTACAGCGGAGCTGGTTATGAGGACGCTGCGTCGTCGTTGTCATACTTTGCTTAAAAGTATCATCATCAGCAATGGCTCGAGCGTGGTCGCCTTCTTGCACAGATGGCTTATTGGCGCCTCCTGCCCTCCTGCCACTGCTCCCAGATTCATCGTCGTCATCGTTATCTTCCACAACTGGCTACGTTGCCATTCGTCATTCCAGCATAGAGTTCCACTTCTCTCCTGTCATCCCGATGTCTTGTGGGGTCTTTGTTGTTATTCGCGCACTGACCGCCTGACCGGCTCTTCTAAAGCTACAGTAACATGCCGCCAAGGACACCCGTGAATGCTCCCTAACATCTCGCTTTCCCAACACCCTCCCTTGCCCAGTTTTTTTTTCTTGTCCTTTTTTTCCCTTGCGGTGTAGTTCTTTCTCCTTTTCTTTCTTTTCTTTTCTCCCTGCATTCCCACTCCCCCGCTCTTTTCCCCTCGTCTTAGGAATCACGCTTACAGACGTCAGGCGACAGCGCACATTGTATTTTAAGTCTCTCCCTTTACAACTAGCCGCCACCGACGACTACCGCACGTGACGTCACTTTACTAAGCCGTTTAAACTAACATGCCGAGGATGACGAGGCCGCCTTTGACGAAGATAAGACAACCTATCGAAACGTTGACGAGCCTTTCTGAGTCACCTTATCCCTGTTTATAACCTTTATACCACAGTGTGCTATTTCATCTGCCGGCCCTTTCTTGATCTTAGATGTAGGCATCTGTACCACGATCTGATCACTCGCTGCACGTAATGGTTAATTGGCCGACCGCACTACTGAACTTTACCACGCTTGCTTTTACGGCTGGCATATTCGTGACAAACAGCGTCATGCTCATTTTTCGAAATAACGAAACTTTGGGCGACCAGTTAGGCTGCTGCCTATTCGCATGTGGCCAGATGCATGCTATTATGAGGGTAACAAGGTCAAGCTTAGGTCTCAGCTTCATGTCAGGATCGAAACATTTACAAAACTTAGGCTATAGTTTATTTTATTTAGCAATACTGTAGGCCTTGACAGGCCCATACAGGGTTAGATTACAGAGGTATTCACAGTTTCGATCACTATATACAGGACATTTGCACATCAATGTTCCCCAACACATCATTCTGGCCAAGTTTCAAAAAACTACATACAACTTCCGCGTTGTGGCACAGGATGAAAAGAAAGATTCTAATTTGGTTACAAAGCTGGACACACAGTCGCTGTCAACAACATCCCGTGGCAAAGAATTCCATAACTCGACGGACGACGAAAAAAAAAGAACCTAAATGTATTGCAACGGGTGGCGTATGGTCTGATGTGCTTAACGTGATTTATTCGTTTAGTGTGGCGATGTGGTGGGTGCAGGTACTGATCTTTGTTGATATTCACAGACCCGTGATAGAGCATGAAAAGAAACTTCATGGCGGCAACGCGACGCCGACTGGAAAGTTTGGGAATGCCGGCTTGTTTTCTAAGTGCACTGACGCTTTCGTACCGAGAATACTTTGAGTATATAAATCGTAATGCTCCATTTTGCACCCTTTCCAGTCTATCTGCTAAGTACTGTTGATGAGGGTTCCATACAATGCTATCATATCCTAAGATGAGTCTAGCTAAGGTTTTGTAGGTGTTCAACTTTACTTCAGCAGGTGTCATGGCTAATTTCCTTCGTAAAAATCCTAGAGTATTAAACGCTTTTGCACAAGCATTATTAATATGCACAGCCCATTTCCAATTACGCGTAAGTGTTACTCCTAGATATTTAACGGTGTCTGTTTGTTTGAGCTCAGACCCATTTAAGGTGTAGTGAAACTTCAGTTGCGATTTTTTATGACTGACACTCATACATTTATTTTCATGCCCCATTCCTCGCACCACAGAGCAATGTTATTTAATGACATGTTTAGTTTCAGTTGATCATCTGGTCCCCACACAACTGTGTAAATCACGCAATCGTCAGCGAAAAGACGGATTTTCATCCCATCATCGACACAACAGCTGATATCATTAATATATATGAGGAATAATAGTGGTCCAAGCACGGATGCCTGTGGAACACCGGAAACCACTTCAAGGTTCTCTGATTCACTATTATTTATCATGACATATTGGTGCGGTATGATAGGTAAGCTTCTATCCATGCTATTACTGTCGAATTAATGCCGATGAGCTTTAACTTGTCAATTAATTGGCAGTGTACGACACGGTCATAAGCCTTAAAAAAATCAATAAATTTACTGTCAACTTCTCTGCTATTTATCACTTTCGTGAAGTCATGTGTTATTTCTAATAACTGAGTTACTGTCGACAGTCCTTTCCGGAAGCCATGTTGCATCGAATTTAATAAGTTATTTGCTTCCAAATAACCAATAATCGATTCAGTAAAAATGTGCTCCATAAGCTTGCAGCAAGCACTTGTAAGAGATATGTGTCTGTAGATGTCAACCAGCATTTTATTTCCTTCTTTATGAATAGGGATTATCTTTGCGCGAAGCCAGTCAGTTGGAAGCGTGGCAGTTTTTAGTGACTCGACAAAAAGTGCGTGTAGGAAAGGAGATATTTGTTGCGCATAACGTTTTAAAAATACATTTGAGATATTGTCTGGACCGGGCAACTTTTTCGATTCAACCTTTAAAAGCAGTTTAGCACGCCATCGTCAGTTATTGCTATGTCAGGTATCAAAGAATTAAAAGTTGTTTCGGGCATTCTTACCGCAGTTGTTCTCGTGAAAACAGATTGGAAATATTCGTTGAAAGAATTTGCTAGTTTGTGTTCATCCTCAACGACTACTCCCACAACTTCCAATTTCTTGGTGTGGTTTATTTTGCTCTGCCAAATAGCGCCAGTACTTTTGGGGTGCAGTTTTCAAAAAGTTTGCTAATGTTTAGGAAAAAATTTACTCCTCGCTGTCTTAATTTCCAACTTCAGTTGACACGATAATGCGAGCCCCTCTCGGGTATTGCTTTTTTTATTTATCTTTTTACGCATTATTCTTTTCAGGTGAATGACTGAACGTGTTACCGACGGCGTTTTGCGTTTAATCCTTTTATACCTTGTTGGGATGAAGTTTGATTCTTAATGCTCAATCGCCTTTTTTAGTTTTAACCACACGCTGTTTACGGATCGTGATGGTCCGTTTGAAAAATTGTCTAAAGCTATATCAAGGTAGTCAATTACACTCTCATCTTCTGCCCTATTATAATTTTTAACTGCTATCTTTGTGGGACTGGTAGTGCGATTAATATTTGTGTTCAAGTCGCGAAACGCGATCTTGTGATCAGAGACGCCTTCTTCTACGGTAACTGTTGGACATACTGTGCCTGACAGGAAGGCGAGATCAAGTACCGTACTAGAATTTCCTCCCACCCTAGTAGGTTCCTTAAACATTTGTGTCAAAGAGAGACTAAACATTATGTCCAGGAGCCGTGCACAGCTATGCACTTCCTTGCCGCCAATAGCCAATGCATCCCAACCAATTTCCGAAAGATGGAAATCACCAGATATCAGCAATTTAGTCCGACCATTAACTTTGTGATGTAGGAAGTCGTGCATTTTCATTAGATAATCCTCTGTCTCTCCTGGGCGTCTGTAAAGGCACCTATTATTATTGAAGAGTCATTAACTCTTACATTGCACCAAGTACTTTCATGGTTAGCTATGCCGGCATCTTGCTGGAATGATAAACTTTGTTTAATGACAATTGCCACCCCACCCCCACGGTCGTCACGATCTGAACGTAGCAATGCGTAGGAGGGAGGGACTGTTTCCGAATCGTGTATATTAGAATGTAGCCATGTTTCCGTGATTATACGACCACGTTGGGGGAGTAAAGTAGCAATCTAATTTTACAGTTTTATTGACTATACTTCTGGCATTGACGCTTAGAATCAGAATCACAAGTGGTGCGGGGGTGCTATTGTATCAGTCCTGCTGATTGCTATTACTGATGTTAGTTTTTTGCCGATGATTCAGTAGAACTCGCTTATTTTCTGTCACGTCCCACAGGTACAGATCATCATTAACTTTAAATTTGTTGAACACCAGGTTAACCTTATCTCCTTTCTTGCGATCGCTTTTGGGTGAGTCCCACAAATTTCTACGTGTTTCTCGAACAGCCGCTTAAAATTCCTTCGACATCGATATGCCGCTGCCTTTCATTTTGAAGCAGTTGCGCAGAACTGTCATCTTTTCGGTAAAATCTGTCTGTAACGATCGAAACGTTTATGCTCATTAGCCTATTGTTCCTTCGTAGTTGTACCTTTGGTAATGGAGTGCCGGCCCCGGCGCCCGCACTTCGATGGGGACTAAATGCGAGAACGCCTCTGTACTTAGATTTATTAATTGCACGTTAAGAACCCTAGTTGGTCCACATTATTCTGGAGTCCCCGCTTTGAAGTTTATCATAATATGATCGTGTTTTTCGCAAGTTAAATCTAGTACTTTATATTTTCATTATTGGCGAAGGTTACCCTTTTTTGACTGTTAATTAAATTTCTGTCTGGTGATTTACCGTATCCCTTAAGCTTCGTCTACTGTTTAAGTTTTCTTTCCGTAACCGTGATTGTAAGACCAAGCGTAAAATCGCGGAAAGGCCAACTGGCAGAACTTTTGTAGGCATTTGTACTTCATTGGCAGCAGCTCTCACACAGGGCGCTAAACAACCGTGCCGCTTCAGTTTCCTTTCCTCTCGCACTTTATAGTATTTCGACCAGCAAGTATGTGTAGACACATGTGCGGAACGCGCTGGACAATATTACGACACTTTCGTCCCCATATTGTCATTGTATTTCGACGTTCGCCAGATTTTTTTCATTATTGCGATAGAAATCGTAGTAACACTCCCAACGAAATTCCTATGATGCAAACGTGCGCAGCGGTGGGTTGTGGTTTCTTGAGCGGCTGTTCCCGTGCAGCTGTATAGTGCTTAAAGTCGCGTAAATTTGTCTCTGGAAATGAACTGTAGCATGGAGCAGCAAGAAGCGATCGCTTGTCGCGGCTGCCTCGCTTCATCACGCCAGCGTTCCTACAGCATGTGTACTGTCAGTAAAATGTGTTCATGTTTGGCTTTGCGTATGCCACCAAGTTTGTTAATTTAACAAGGAAGCGAATGTTTACTGTAATTTACACTGGTGATAACACGTACAGCTGCTTCATTATAGGTGTCTGGAAATCTGCTGTCGCAGTCACTGCTTCGCCTTTCGGTCCAAACTGCGACATTCTTTACTGTTATCAGCTCACTTGACATAGCTGTGCTGACGTAGGTAACAGGAGAATTTCTTTTATCTTTGTACAGAGTTGAAATCATTAAAACTTCTTTTCTGATCACTGTTAGCTCAGAACGTTTCTACAAATCCACAAGGAAGTAAAGTTGCTGTCAGAACAAGCAGAATGCTGTTAAAAGTAAAGGTTGTTAACATGCACATGGAGGATGGTAATTTTAGTACACGTTTCTAACGCGTTTTTTAGGATGCTCTACATTCATGCTGTGTTCCTGCAATCAGCCTAGTGTCAACTCGGGTATACGTCATTCTTCGTTGATGATCAGCACAGAAACAAGCGCGCGGAAATCTGCTAACTTCTTTAGTACCTCTATCTATCTATCTATCTACCTCTATCTTAATAGTGAAGTTTCCTCTCTGCGACCACCGGAACCGATCCTGCAGGATGAATAGTAAATTGTGTAGCGTAACCGTGATGTGTTCAGTGTCTGCAACCATGGATAAAAGGCTGCACCCAGCGTGTGGTAACTTCCTTATGGTCCGATGTACCTTTGAACTGTGGCTTAATTTTTGTCTCTGTGACTGTTCAAGCAAGTCCACAGAAATACCCCATGAAATTTTCTAGTACATGGGAACTGCAATGTAATTGTCTACGACCGCTGAGCCAGCCTACAGTGAGCAGCCTTAGTAAAATGTTTAGTCGCCAAGCTATCTGTGATCTTTTCAGATGTATCTGTATCTGCTGCCATGAAAGAACAGCCACGCTCTGCCTCTCGTAACTTCCATTGAGGCTGTCTGATACCCGTGATTTTTTAGGATAAAATGATTTTTTAGGTTAAAAAAATTAAATTATGGGATGTTAAGAGCGAAAACCACTTTCTGATTATCAGTCACGCCGTAGTGGAGGACTCCTGAAATTTTGACCATCTGAGGATTTTTAACGTGCACCTAAATCTAAATACACGAGTGCTTTCGCATTTCGCCCTCGTCGAAATGCGGCCACAGGGGCCGGGATTTGATCCCGCGACCTCGTGCTCAGCTGCCGTACACCATAGCCACTGAGCAACCACGGCGGGTGTCATAACAAGGTGTTGGAGCGTAGGCTTGCACTACCTTTAATCTATACCTCTTATTAAGTTTGATTATAACTACTGCTACCCTCTCATTAATGGTGTAGACGTCGTTAACGTTGCCCGCTATGCTAGTATGCATTAGTAATCCTACCCCAGATTGATCATTGTCTGCGAAACCTCTATAGCAGAAGACATGACCGTTAATCAGCGCTGTGTAAGCCTCACCAGTTCTTCAAACCTCGCTAAGACCAATGATATCCCACACAATGCCTGATATTTCCACAAAGAGTCCTACTAAGCTAGCCTCACTCGAGAGAGTTCGGGTGTGAAGGGTTTCCAGGGTCTGTTTCCATTGGCGGCCCGTCCGGGTCAGGGGAAATAGCTGCTACAGTGTACACAGGTGAACGCCTCTATGAGTATACTGAGCAACTTCGTAAATGATTGAAAGTCCGCGTGCTTGATTATAATTCATACGTGTAACTTTGTATGTGTCCCCCTCCCATTTGTACGCTTTTCCTGTTGGAGTTTGATTCGACCATTTACTGTATGACGATAAATAGTCTCATCTAGTCTCCCATTTTCCCTTTCATGGGGCTGAATGCTGCGAAAGGGAACATAATGGTTTACAGAATGAGACATAAATGTGTGACATATGAAGAGCGTATTTAAAAAGAACAAAAGCTTGGAACAGTATTGAATATTTTTTTTTCTACCATGAATTACCTTATTAATCAAGGCACTTAGGGATGTAACGCTCTCAAGCTTTACAAAGAAGTCATCATTACTTTCATCGCCGCCGAAACACAAAGAACAAAAGAAATAGCAATGTTGAGTATGTTATGTCTATGCTTTTTGTTATTATTGACATTATGTAGGCACAAGAACTAGCACCCGCAAAATATCGTAAGTGGGGCTGACTGTTCCTATCTTGTTCTCCTGCCTTCGTTCGATCAGTACAGTTTTTCAGTATCCTGTTTACCTGCCACCAAGCGGGAAACACTACAATAGAAATGGCTGGTTTGGCCTTGAACTCTCTCGGTTCTACCGCCATCAAAGAGTGCGTTTACCTGTGTATATAAGTTGGCAGCTAAATGGAGACAAATATCGCCATCAATCTTTCGGGTGGCGTGTAATAGATTGCATAGCCTGTCAGAAAGGCAGCATCCTGTTCAGGTTTGATCAAGTGTGTCTCTATACACTATTTCCTGCTGCGGAATGTAAAGGCTCGCAGATGCTTCTCCGCAGGGGCTTTTTATGTATATATCACAGCTGGTGGCAAGCCATCACGTTTGTGACCTTTGCTGCTGCATGCGCCTCATCCGGTGTGATGTAGGTGTATCTGAGTACTACATAAAAAGAAATGCAATACGAACAATACAAACGCCATCCAAACTCAGTGCAATATTCTAGGCAATATATTATTTGCCTTATAAAATTCTCTAAAGGCCGTTTAATGTGCAGTCCTGATAAACTGACCGAACTTCTCGCTGCTGCGGGATTCCTTGTTGCATCGTAAAGCCATTCCTGCACGTTGCACTTTCGTTTTAGCGCATGTAGCTCAATCAAAAATCAATAGTTCCCATGGTAAAGCTTAGCGCCAGATTGACTCTTGCCCCGACGACGTTTAAATGCAATTGTACGCATTTTGCAAGTATTCTGTAGCGTAAAACTTCCACCATAATTATCTTGACAATAGCTGCGAAATCCAAAAGGTAGCTTCTTGCCTTCGTCTGTTACCACGCTGGAAAAACTCATACAAAAAACAAGCGGAACGATGCGTGTTGTAATTTTTTTTTGTTTTATGCTGGGAAATATGCAAATATTTCAACTCGTCCAGCATTATGGTCTTGATCTATTATCACTCGACCCAGAGGAATGATATGTGGAGGCTAGTGGGACTGTTTCTTTATAGCGTAGCGCTCCGAAAAGAAGTGAAATTACGCGTACGCTCTCCCTTTTGAACTTTATTGGCCTGAGCAGCTCAAACGCTTTTTGTTCCTAGTGTAGAAGAAGTGTACTTTTTTCCCGAACGCCGATTCCCATTTTCCCCAACAGATCAACTCAAATGAGTGTGCCACTGTACTCACGTTTGGCGATGAACAAGGCGGTAATCCGGACATGTTGGTCTGTGAGGCTGAGATCCTAATCAGCGCTAAAGAGACAAGAAAGGATATAGGAACGAGGGTTAACGACCATTGTTCTTCTGTATATTCTTGCTTTTTTATGGCTACATAGAGTCTCAGCACAGTTCGGGGGAAACATGGCAAAAATTACCACTATTTTACAAGCATATTTCTCAATGATGTGGCATGCGTTAAAAAACATTTCGGTTGAGAGCGGTGCCACGAATTGCGGCAGTGTTTTCGCACAAGAGAGAGAGATGGAGAAAATGATAAGTGAATGGCAAGGAGGTTATCCAGGACTGAGCTACACTTGGGGAGGGGAAAATGGAGGGAAATATTAAGACAAGAAGAGAAGGTCCAGTGCGGATATAGGCGGCGTGGTAATAGCTTTCTGCTTTATAACACAGACGGTCACTCATTCCGCATAACAGACGGTCCCTCAATCAGATAGCTTTCAAAAATCGGAGGAGCGCTTTAACGCCCTTTTGTAGCTGCGATAATGTTTTTGTGTTGGTTTTCGTCCTAATCGCTTTTCATCGTTTGAAAGGAAAGAAGCTACAGCAATTTTATTCTCACACACAAATTTAGTTACTCATTCAAATTTATAGTGATAGGTCAAGTATGAAAGGCAACACCCAATGATACGAAGTAAACATTGGGGTAATGAGTTGTGGCTAAAGTACAAATGTAGAAAATAAGGAGGAAAAAGAAATGGAAGAAAAGGTAACTTGTTGTTGGTGGAAGAGAGGCCCACAACTTTCGCATTACGCGTGCATTGCACTACTAATTCTAACAAGTGTGCAACGGGGCGGCCATTAACTCGTCCGCAATCTTCGGTATTCATGTATGCCATATCGAAACTGCGGAGTGTAAGGCAGCGCCCCTCAGTGTCAGGACGGCCGGATGTGGAGAGTTCGTTTCTGTCCAATGGCGTGAGATAACACGGCAACGTAGAAGAGCAGGCTCATGGCTAATAAGTTCTCACATCTTACCCATAATGGTATCGAGACATTACAACTTTAACCACAGCTTATTACCACTGTGCTTTCTTTGTGTTCCTTGCTTGCTGGCTTTAGTGGTCATAATAGTTAGAAAACTAGCTCCTCTGTTCCCTCTCTCCTCGTTCACACATAGCGGGCGTGTGAATAATAGTTCTATATAGATATTCAGAAGCCCGGTTGCATTGCATGAATGCAACCAGAATGCATTGCAAGTGAAGTAACGTAGTTCTCATGCTAGCGTTATCAGTTGTTGTACAGGATGTTCATACTCATTGCCTAGTGATTGTTAATGTAGTCTCCTTTTGCAGCAAATAAGTTCTTATTGTTCTATTAATGGCGTAACACACAATAAGCAGCAGGCTGCTCGGTGAGGCTGCTCCCACATGAAAATCTGGAATTCATCAAGGCCAATAGCAGCATTTAATTGCCAGGCACCTACTCCCAGGTGCACGTACCATGGACCGTTCCGGCGACTCAAATGATGTCTTATGTATTCTGTCATGGTTGTGCGTCATGCTAAGACTAAAAAGGCTCAATTCAGCACACATAAACAAGCGCCAGAGAAAGCAGACTAACGCAGTAGCTCGACGTACACGTACAGCGTTGCAAGCTTGATAGCGAAGACTCGGGTTCGTCCATCACCGGCGTGTAGCTGTGTTCCCATCAACTTTTGTTTTCATTCTCCTTATTATTTCTGCATATCGCTCGCAAAAATCAATTAGGCTAATATTGTCTTGTGACTTCATGCGGTTTAATGTACCTGAAATCAAGCACCTTTCTTGCCTTGATTCTACTGGCTCATCGCAGTCAGCATGCACAAGATAATTTTCTGTGACTATATTCTCTTCGCTGCCAAAGTCAATGTAAACATGGAAATGAGTGTCTCTAAAGCTTTATATCAGTCTACTCAAATGGGCTCACAAAGACTTGCTGGCAGAAACACTTTGAAAAAGAAAAGCGTGTCCACAATTCTGAACACAAGTTGTGAACACATTTTATGAGCTGCTTGCACTCACTTTCCTTTATTTTACTGCCGCCTCAGCCGACGTATGGTAGCCTCGTTTTGCAGCAGGGTAAAACATGATGCAGGATGACAAACTTAGTTGATTTGGAGGCCCCACAACTTTTCGCTGAGCGTTACTTGGCTTTAGAAAAAGAGCACACAATTGCGGACACTGGTGGCGAACAGGAAAATATATAAAAACGCTCGCTGCCATCATTTTTTTTTTCCCAGCCACATCAGGCAAGCCACAGCTTCCCCGTATAAAAGATATATAAAAGAATGTCCAGACTGCGAAATTCGCGCAAGTTTAATGTTTCACAGCCTTTCGCTCAGGAGTACATGACTTTAGAAAAGTGCCCGCTAATGTGGACATTGGTAGCAAAGAGGATATCTTCCCAATTAAAAATATGAGGAAGACCAAAAAATTCGACAGGAACAATTCAACTGTCTATCCCGCGCCCCTATTGATCCGCCACTGCAAGCCAACGAGGATGACGACGCCTTCCTAGAAATAATAAGCGCGGAAGACTTCGCTGAACTACAATCAGTAGAAGCTGAGCTAAAAAGCCTCGTCAATTATTTGGAAGAGGACTCCGACTTTCTCCCTAGGGCAATTAAGCGAGGATTACTACAGCCGATCGAGCCTCCTTACCGACCATTTAAGCGGATCAGGATGGATTTGCTGCGACCCTTTCCGACGTCAACACCTGCAAGCAAGTGGATTGTCGTGGCGACGGACTATCTCACCCGCTTCCCTAAAACGAAAGCGCTGCCGAAAGGTAGTGCAGCCGAAGTGGGGAAATTTTGCGTCGAGAACATCCTGCTGCGACATGGTGCCCCAGAAGTCCTCATCACCGACATAGGAACGGCCTTTACAGTGCAGCCCTCCCAAGTCATTCTGCAATACAACCAGGCAATCCACAGGAGGACAACTGCCCACCACCCGCAGACGAATGTTCTTAAGGAGCGCCTGCATAAGACCCTCGCCGACAGGGTGGCACTTTACGCCGACGTCGAACACAACACCTGAAATGCCATCCTGCCGTACGTAACCTACGCTTACAACACGGCGCTGCAAGAAAAAACGCAGACAACACCGTTCAAGCTGGTTTACAGTAGAAACCCGACGAAGACCCTCGACGCCGACAAAGAGAATCTTGACGTCGCCACCTATATCGAGCGCGTTGAAGAAGCCCGACAGCTCGCCCACCCGCGGATCAAGTACGAGCATAGGACCGACAGCCGACAGTAAAACCTTCGACGACGCTACGTCGCTTACCAGGCCGGGACCGTGTTTGGGTTTGCACCCCAATACGCCGACGAGGACTTAGCGAGAAGCTATTACGCCGTTACCTCGTACCCTACAAGATCATCCGACGCATTAGCTCACTCCACTATGAAGTCGTGCCAGACGGCATTTCGCTTCACAGCGGTGCCGCTCACGACCTGAAGTGGTGCATGCTGTGCGACTTAAGCCGTTCTACCAACGCTTACGAACTTTGGTACTCCGCAGTGCCGAAATTCGGAATTTCATTTTTTTTTAACTGCGTTAGTTTGGACAATGTTGCTTTGTTGTTTTGTTATTTTTGTTTATTAAGTGTCTATTTTATTTATTCATGTTACCCCTAAAGGTCCTCACGGGAAGAGGATTACATGGGGGGGGGGGGAGGGGGGCGATGCGATAATTAATAACGCTGTACATATTAGAAAAAGCAATAACAATACATGGAGCAATAATACACAACAGCAATGAAAACTTAAAGCGTAATACCAAAGGAGTGGATGAACAAAACAACAATGAACAAAGTAAAAAACATTTCCATTACAGTGATGTAAATCTTGGATTTTTTTTTGTCAGTTTTTGTGGCGATGTGCGTTGGCAAATTGTTCTACAGAATGATCGTGCAAGGAATGAATGAGTCGCCATGCGAGGATGAATTACACTTTTCGCGCTTAACTTTGAAGGAATGATCACGTCGTTGAAAGATAGCATGGGGTGACTCAAACAAATCGTCGTGAAGAGATGGATGATGATAGAGCTTATGGAAAAGTGTTGAACGAGCAAGTTTACGGCGATACGATAGGTCTTCCAGTTGGGCACGCTTTTTTAGTTCTGAGACGCTTGTATAGGATGAGTAGTCTGAAAAGATAAAACGAACAGCACGGCTCTGCAAGGATTCTATGTTAGAGATCAAGTAGGCCTGATAGGGGCCCCAAATCGACGCAGCATATTAAATGTTAGGGCGTATTATAATATAAGAATTAACTTTTTTTTACGTGGATAGGAGAATGTTCGATGTTACGTTTAAGAAGCCCAAGTAGCGGTTAGCAGACGCAAGGGTGAGGTTGATATTGTGACGCTATGTTACGTCAGACTGAAGGTACTTATAAATTGTTAGTTCTGCAGTACTTCTATTAAGGATGCAAGTGGTTCGAATAATAGATGTAAGGTGAGGAAAAGACATACGTTTTGTTTCAGAAATGTTAAGAGTCATTAACCAGGATGAGCAGCATGTGCTTACTGCATTGAGGTCAGTGTCATTGCGAAATTTACCGTAACCTTGCCAACCATCAGAAACGAGACGAACTCTGGACGCTACACAGTCAGAAAAATCATGAATATTGGTTAGAAACAGTAGAGGACATAGTACGCTTCCTTGGGGTACACCAGATGTCACATGAGCAGAATATGAGTTAGAATTTTCAACAGAAATGAACTCAGTTCTTGACGATAGGAAGTCTTTAATTCAGGCGAGAATATTAGGTGCGACGTTGAGCTTTGCTAATTTCAGTAGAAGTCAGTGCTTATGGACCCGATCAAAAGCCTTTGAAATATCCAAAAATACTGCGTCGACCTGAAAGTCCGCGTTAAGTGATAAATGTAAGTCGTTAAAGCGAGTGAGTTGAGTGTCACATGAAAAATCCTTGCGGAAGCCGTGCTGATATTAGAAAATAATTGGCTGGCTTGGCTATGAATGACATGCTCAAGAAGTTGGAAAATGGTGCTGGTTTGTGAGATGGGTCGATAGTGAAGAGGGGAAGAACGCTCATCTGACTTGAACATTAGTATTACCTTTGCTACGCGCCAGTGATTCGGAATATACCTGTTAGGTAATGAATATGAAAACAGACAGGACAAGACCGAAGAAATGCTTTGCAATGAACTTTTAAGTATCTTATAGTTAAAGCCAAGGTGGTCCGAACTACTGGTAATTTAAAGGTAGTTTACCAAGGCTAAGATAGCAGCTTCAAATAATTAATTCAGGCATGCGAATGTCATGAAATATATTTAATTCAGGCGATGAACTAATATCTTTGTTGGTAAAAAGTAATGAGCGCGTTTCATTGAAAATCTGAGCACATTCAGATTCATCTATTACGAAGCCGTCAATGTCGGTAAGCAAAATGTTGGGATGAAAGCTAGGGTTTATGAGGCGCCAGAATTTACGAGGGTTGTTGTTTAACAGAAATACTAAGTCATGATTGAAAAAAAGACTTCGAGTGGATTCCCAGGAGCGACTGCTGCTCTTTATCACATTTATTGTATTTTGCCCCCGCGCTCAAACGAGCATTTTTTACTGCCTGTCGATAAAATCACTCTTTCTTACTGTTCATGCGCCGCTACTTCTGATTAAACCGCGGTACACTGCTGTTACATATAGTGGACATGGCAAACACAAATTCATTGATCAGGCTAATAAAAATATTTTTAAACAAACCCCAATTTTTCTCAACTGTTCGCAAGGAATACTGATTCAAGAACTCAGCAGAGAAACATTCCAATTCAGAGTTAATTTTATCATAGTTAGCTCTGTTGTAACATCTGGTTTGTTTATTAGTAGTTCCCTTTTCCTTAAAGGAACCTGCAATGCGTCCTGTTATTACGTCACGATTGGAAATGCGCGCTAAGTGAATTATGTTTGAAGAAATGTCAGGTATATTTGTGAGTATTTGGTTTCTAATGCTGGCGGTGCTCGATGTACGACGCGTGAGATCAGTAATAGGTTGCAATAGTGAGAAATTAAGACATGATCGATGAAATATATGAGCTTCGCTTTCACTAGCTGTGACGGAATATGTTAACCAGTTTATACTAGGGAAATTGAAATCACTGAATAAGAGTAGAGTATAGTTTCGGAAACGTGTACATATATTTTTATTTATTTCAAGTACCTTACAGGACCGTAGGGCATTCTGGAAAGGGGTGGGGGCGAAAAATCCCAACAGTGCATACACAACCAGAACTCGAGGAAATTCGGCGGAAAAGCAAACATTCAGATTAGGAGGGCGGTAGATAGTACCAATAAATATATCAATAGAACAGTACTTTAAAGAAACCCATACACAACCGAGAAATGAACTAATCATTACCGGCACGGTCAGCAAATCATCTTTTATTGCCAAGAGTATACCACCTCCTCTACAGTTTGATCTATCAATTCGAAAAAATATTGAAACGGGTTTTGCTGACAAAAATTGTGTTATCTGGTATAACATCCGTGAGCCATGTTTCAGTTAGTGCTATTAACAATATGGAGCATGAGTAGATTAGCGAAGATATTTCGACACTCTTTGGCACGAAACTTCTTATGTTAGTATAAAGCAAAAAAACAATGTTTTATAAGTGTTATACATTGATATTTGAGAAGGATGGGAAACTGGGGTCTGATCTGAGATAAAAACAGGAGCACGTCATTCGCCTGTGGTTCGCTGAGATACACAAATTATGCGCCAAGCCTCACTGTCCCACACATGGGCACCATTAATAATGTGAAGCTTATAAAAGACGAGGCGAATGCACTCTCCGTCTTTCCTTGCGGATTAGGCGTACTGCCACAGGTGATGGCTCTCCACTCGGGCGGCCTCAGAATAATCACGAGCGATGCTGAGTCCTGTGTTCCTGAGCCTGGAGCCGTTCACTATCACAGTTTTACCTTCTTTAAAATTGTAAAAGATAGCAATATTTGGCCTCGTCTTACTCGTCGCTCTTACGATTGAGGTCTCCACTACACCAAGTTTATTAGAGCCAAAGTCGCGCACGAGCTGCTAAGAAGTCGCCCAAGTTTCTTGGACTGTATCGGGGATGGTAAAAAAACAAAAACAAAGACATTGGACCGTCTACACTTTGTCCTGCCTTTTTTGTTAAAGTATGGGTTAGCTGAGACTGTGCAGGTAGCGCCAATTCGATTTTTGATTGAATTGAATTGAATTCAACAACACGCTTGGTTAGCGAATCGAAGTCATGTTTAAGGCTTATATGAATGTTAAGGCCCTTATTTAATGATTCCAATACTGTAGTGTTCCTACTTTCCATATGTTGGACCACAAAAGTCAAAATGTCTAACTTGTCCTCCTGTTCCTCGGTCATGGGACCGGGATTTTACTCAGCGTCGCCGCCAAGAAGTAGGAGGTGCTAAAGGTACACTAAAGGAGCGCGAGCACTTTTAAGATATTTGGAACAATATTATGGCCACGACACAGTACAAAGCCAAGTATCATCGTCACGGTAACAATATGTTTCCACAGACTAACCTGGATGAACATCAACGGTGAGCGTGAGATCGTAACTGCGATGCCATGAGCGAGTGCCACAACGAAATGGATGCGTTTATGAGGTGCTGGGTCAGCTGATGCCGTTCCATTTTCTGAGACTGAGTGCGCTGAAGTGTCCAGAACCAGCGGTGGCAAATGAGGTGCACTTGATGACGCTTCGCTCTTATGCAAGAAAGGTGAGGCGTGCAGACAAGACACAAGAGAAGTGGACAACACGAATGCCGTCCACTTCTCTTCTCTTGTGTCCTGTCTGCAAGCCTCACCTTTTTTGCATAATGAATCCTTACAAACTAGCTTAGCTTTCTGTCGTTCTAAGCTTCGCTCTTCGCGGGCGATCCGGCCGTATAACTCATCGTGGCTTCAGGAAACCAAGAGGCTTATGGCATGACTAGCCGCAGTGGTGTCGGCGTAACAGGCGACACTGGCCCAAGAAAAGCGGCAGCACCTGGAAGAACACCAACGGTGAGCGTGACACCGTAACCGCGGTGCCATTTCACTTTCCTGTTATGTTTGTAGAATCGGGACGATGCGTTTTGAGAGGGGGGAATTGACACTTGGACTTGTTTATCTTTTACGGGATAGCGCTTTTCACCATCTAAGGAATGCTATCGCTCAGGGTGGGACGCTGCCACATGTAGCGGAAGTTTCTAGAATGTTATCGATGATTCTGTTGTTACCGAAGCTTGTGTAATCTGATTGCATGTGCGGCGCAAATTGTGTAGAACTTTCGGGAAGACACGCGGGCACCACTGATTACTCTGGAACCTTCGATGATACGTGCGCAAACGCCAACGCGCTCGACCGGCAGATCATATTTTCGAACTGTGTTCGCGACTGTCGCCGTTCTTTGAGAGTAGCCTGCTTTTCATGGCCAGAAGTTCGCCTAATAAAACGCTAGTTTCGTCATTCACAGGTTTGCCGCTGCACTATTCATGCAGCGGCAAATACCGTCTACAATTACAATACCGTCTATAGTTCTCGGAACGTCATGAACGCATTCATGTTAGAAACTCATGACCTACGCTCCTCGTAATTGGCTGTGCGGTCACCTACCTAATGACGCACGAACTAGTCCACACGCTTCGCCAACCAGATGGCAGCGACGTGGGGTGTGCAATGACAGAGACACTAGGCACACATTTAGCCAGCCAGAACCGTGGAGTCGCCGCGGCGTAGGGTAAGCATGCTCATGCCACGCCCCGTAAGCCTTGCGTCGATTCCACTCAGGACAAAATGTACCAAATGTCCATTAAAAGCAAATAACTATTTTGTTTACAGAAACCTCCCTGAGATATTTAATGTCAACCTCACCATTTTCTGACGTGTTTTTACTTTTTGCACCGTATGCCATATTTGATGCAATTTTTGGTATCACTGGCTGCGGCGTATTTGGGTCAGTGGGGCATATCATGCTTTCACGTTAATAAAAACAGATGCCCTTCAGTATAGCACATTGATATTAATTCACATTTAACTTCTCTTTTGAACAATACGTGCAGTGGAGGCAAGCGGTTAGGAGAAGCTTTCATCCCTGAAGAACAGTTCATTTTTTTACGATGAGCAAAAGAAGAACAAGGTGAAAACGGGAGACAAGGTTTCGACAGGTGGACTTTTCAATTTCACTTGTCGTCTACAAGTCCACAAGCCTTTTTCAAGTCTTTTCTAGGCAATTCCACTTGTCGACACGTTGGCTCCCGCTTTCACCTTGTTATCATTTTGGTCATCGTTTGAATTTCCATCTCCCACCTTCCCCCTACTTTTCCTAGTTTATTTTTCAGTAATATCAATACTGTAATCAGTCATACGCAATTTTAGTCATAGCCTCATTTTTAAATGAAAAACTGCACCAGCCAGTGGGTAAAATTATCGTCTTATAAAAGGCGCTTCCGGCGATGTAAGACTTTTATGTAACTCAAGATGCATGTTAACGATTTACCAGTTCTCAACGAGCCCGACTGGTTGCCATGCTCGTTGTAGAACTTGCCTGCATACGTTAGCACGTGAAACTGACCCGCCATGGTGCATGAAAAGGTGGCGCAGGAATGTGCGTCTTGGACTAGCGTTTGGAAAGTGCTACAGGAAAAATTTTAATCCATAGTTATTTTTTGGCGGGTTTGCCGTACAGAGTGCCCAGCGGGCGAGCGGAGACGACGCTGAGAATGTGCCGTACGATGGGGCGGCTAGCGCGTTTTTGAGGCCTAAACATGGTGGATCCGCCCATTTATTCTGCCCCCAACCGTCCGTGTGTCGATGCATGTCTATTGGTCTGGGCCGTAGACGGACGAGTATTTGCAACTTTGCCATCTGCACGCCTGCTTGTCTCACATTCGCTGGCACAAAAAGGACGGCGTCGGGCCTCTTCATAGCAAACATCTGAGCGGGGAGACGACGCCTAAGCTACAGCGACGTCAGAAACAACCTATTTTTTTCGTTGCTGTGGTTTTTACTAGCGTTATCTAGCACCCACGCGTCATCGAATACAGTAAGCCTGTGTACCCTTGCAGGCCTTATGAGTGCGTGCGATGACCGACAGAAACAGACAGAGTGCAGGAAGTGTGTGTTAATTGTGTTTGCGAGAGCGTCGGAAGAAATATTGGAAGTCATCGCCTTCGCGATTTCTCTTCCGCACTTTGCGTGTACGTTGCAAACGAGAAGTCCATCACATACACGTGCATTCTGAAACGGACACATGTTCAGGGCGTGGCGAAATGAAAAGTGTTTGATAAGTGCACCCGACGTACGCGAGTGGTATTTTGGTGGCGCAACCCACCGCCCCGTTCCAAAGGGAACGCTAATAACATCCATCCATTCATCGTATGTGTCCTGTGTATGAGGTGCATTGCCACCAAGTGGTGAACGCCACTCCTTTGCAACTTTCAGAAGTAATGATATGATCAGCATCGATAAGTTTTTATTGCCTCCTTATCGCTGTCATTTCGCGTGTGCGCAGTTTTGCCAGCTGCGATGCGCTGTGGTGTTCTTGCTGTTACCATGTCTGTTCACAACATACAAATCGTGAGCTGCAGGGTGTCCCAGTTAAATTCAGGCAGAGTTTTAAAATATGCGAATGCTCCGTAGCTGGACAGAACCAATGCATTGTTGTTTCCCGTCACCGGGAGGTATTCAAAAATTTTTTTTCGTTTCGCCTAATTAGGGGGAATTCCTAAATTAATTAAACAACGATTCCTAAATAAATAATCAACTTCTCAATTATTATATATCATGAGAAGTGTCGATGAGAAAATTGTATAGTGACGTGAAAAACTACTGATACAGCTTCCTGTTGCTCAATACGTGCTACATAGAAGTGTTTTTTCGAACGTGAAAGAAGCCCCAAATGAATGCAAAATTACCGCGCTACTGGCCGCTGGAGGTGTGCGTTTGTTCGGAAATTAATTGTGCATAAGTGTTGCCGATGAAATTGTTTTATGTAGTACCCTCATAGATAAGCCCTATCACACCGACCTTTTCTTTTTCGTAATGTGTCGTTTGTTTCAAAAGTTGTTATTGCACTTTTGAGGATACGTATATCGGTTAGAAATGTTTAGGCAACATAATAATAGTTACGTGAAGACATACAGAGCTATTGTGAAATGTGGACATGCCGGAAAGTACTAATGTCATGAATGAAAATTTTGGGCAGCCTTGCTTTTACAGCGATGGTGTATATGGCTAGCCGATTCGTCCATCCATTGGTCTGCCCGTCAGCCTGTCGGTCGCCTGTACGTTCAAATCTCCTCCGGCGCAATTCCATGCCCATGAGTGAAAACAAAAAGAGAAAGAGAGGTGCGCGACTAGCCAGCAGCACATAGATAGCACAAGGCATGTTTACCCTGATGCGTGGCGTCAGGCTATTTGGGCACAAATTTACATTGCCAAGGCTGGTGTGATGACAGCGGTGACATCAAAGTCAAAATCACTGTTGCCTACTGGGAAGCACCTCGTTAGATTTTATGGCAGTCGAGTCAGCTCACATAACGTCATGAATTCAAGTAACAAGACCTTGTGCTATGTAGATGATGTTGTTGAATTAGCTGCGCCAGTAGTGACGTCGTTGCTCTCCGTCGCAGTCGAGACTGCGCGCAGCAGTTTCGCTCCGGCTCCCAGATGGGTAAGGCACACGTCATACGTACTTCTTAGAAGCAGGCAGCTTTCGATCAACAAAGCGCCGAGCAGAACCGGGAACGAGCTCGTCTAAGCTGTGCCGATGCTGCCGCCCGGGCACAAGAACAGGCTTGTGCAGCCGAGCGCCAACAACAACAGCATACCGATTATCCGCCAGCCTACCGAGCCGTCGTTAAAAGAACCGTGGGGATTAACCCAGTGATAAACACCGAGGCCGCACGTTTCAGCTTCGCTGGTTAACTGTAAGCTGGGACCTGTATTCCACTCCACTGAGTGCTTGGGTGGTGATATTTTATCATGTGGATATTCGTGCGAATAGCAGGAATTTCTAAATTGCACGAAGTAAATAGCTTTATATTCAGTGATGCAAGTGGCTTCCATTCCCAAGGATCCCAAGTGCGTGTTTTTGCTGGTGATTAAGCACAGAGTCTCTACGTTAAGATGCTAGTAGCATAGTAGATAAATATGTTATAGGTAAGAACTCGATACATCCTTCTAATTAAGTACAAATTTGCATTTCATAACAAAGCAATACGCATGTAAAAATTAACAAGTAACACAAGCAAGTCGCAACAAGTAAGTAAGTATCACAGGTATGGTGATATATAATATTCTGCTAGCAGTGAACAGAATTGCGTGAAAGAAATTTTGCTTTGAGTTCTTCCTGACTGGCTAGCTATGGCGATGTTACTAATGCAGGCAGAATAAGCTCAATGAAAGTTTGCCGTTACTTTGTACATCCACCCTATTTCCTTCTCTGGTTCGTGTCGCCTGTTTTGGCTCGAGCCTTCAGTTTAATGCCAACAATATTTTTCACGAGTACCAGCATGATGTGGCCGTGGCAGTGCTTTATTTTCTATCCTCTTGTTCATTATGCCGAGAATCATTACCAAATAATGCGGGTCAATGTGACTTGTGCCTGCAAAGTATGTCCATTAAGTGTTTTTACGGTGCACTTTCATCTAGCTGTAGGCGCACTGCTACCTGTCATTCGTGGGTCAAGGATGTTGGACAGTATAAGCGGCCATCTCGCTGATTTTTGTTTTGCACAGGTCACGGTTCCGCTCATTAATTTAACCGTTTTCAGCTTCGCTGCAAGACTATGGAAAGAGGCGCCTCGCCTCTTATAATTATTTAGCACGTCCCTGGCCAGAGTGCATTGCGCCTGAGAATTCAGCTTCTATCACACTATAAAGGATGCTTATTGGCTTTCATGATAATATTCTGAACACAAATTTTCACTATTGCGCCAGCATTTCTTGCGTCATCAAAGCCAGCCTATGAAAACAAGCTGCCGACAAAATTTGCAAGTGACTCTGCCGGCGGAGTGTATGTGCCCTATATTGTTTGTTCAGTGTGCTGCATTTTTCTTTGGACCTGAATTTATTATCAACCCAGATAAGGTATTGTCAAACCATCAATTTCAGGCCCATACACATAGCCACATCTTCCCCCCCCCCCATTTTATGATATTCTGGAAATAATAACCAGGCCCAGCCTAGATTCCCAACATCAGCTTGACTTATGCACGAATTTCATTTGCTGCATGTGACAAAAAGAAATCATTGCGTAACTAATAGAAATTAGTCCGGTACAAGAAATTATTTGTATTTATATCTGAATTGTATAAGTTTGCCGTTCATTTGAAGCATACAGTGACACGTATACTGAAATTGTATGCCTACCTCGCGTTTACGTGCATGTGTGTGCGAATAAAAGAGCACAATTTCTAATATCAAGACATGTCTCACCAACTAGGTCCCATCAAAGACACTCACGCTGTATTCAGCTGCTCTTATTTAAATCTTATCACGTGATGCGGTTTACACACTTCATACTTGTATGTAAGCCAATTTATTAAATATATCCGCTGCATGTGACAACGCATATTTTGGAGAAATGACAGTACCTGAAGCAGCAGCTTCTTATTTAGCTTTTTCCATCGTGTATTAGAGGGTTCTTGTTGATTATGCCATCCAAACAACTCATATAAAGGTTTGTGTTTAGTGTACCAGCACTGAAATCTGAACACAGGTGCACTCCTTTTTTACACTAGCGAGATGAATTCAATTGTGATATTGTGACTTCATTTGGTGTCAAAAGTTCTAGGCTCATTTTCACTCGGGCCTTTCGATGAAGTGAAATCTGCCTCTTAACTGTCAATTTAGTGGAAAGCCACCACTGAACCAATAGGTCAAAGACCAACACATGCATGCTTTTGGGCAATCAGATTGTAATGCGGAAACTGCGTATTATACATCACTTCAGCTACACCAATAACCAAACAGCTAAGCCTGCTACATGTAGTGACGTCATTAATATAGGCAGAGAAACAAGTTGCACAAATGTAACTGTTACTCACCCCTTGAAATGTGAATGACCCAAGCCTCCGTAAGCATATCGGTCACAACCGGGCGAGAGCACAAGTGGAAACACTTGTGCTATCACAAGTGAAAACAAGTAGAATAGTGCCACCATCTCAGCTGGTTTGTCATGCTGCTCTTATCCGCAAATTTTTTGTTTGTATTCTATAGGCTTTCCATTATATGAATTCACAGCTTTCATACCAATTACTGCGTTAATGAAGGCGCAGCACAGATATCAGTACTGAAGGAGGTGTCTGTACAAGTAGAGGAGGGAGAACTTATACGTAAATTAAAAACATACAGGTGAAGTTAAGACAAAGTATTTTCACATTACAAGATATGCCACCGGCACTGAATGCACATTCAGGACATGCAATATGTGCCATGCGTGGGAGATGGAGAGGTGTGATGACAGAAACATGCTTGCCTTTTGAATATTGACTTAAAGAAAAATTTCAGTCTGTACTTCTGCCTTAGGTGTCAGAGGATACAACATCAAAGGAAAGGTTCACAACCGATGTTGTATGTAGTAGTCCATTATGAATGCGCTACTCAAGTTGCACCAAACACAGGTGTCAGTGTGCAAAGCATTACCATAGCACGTACCATATGTATGTCTGACACACCAATAACATTTTCCACTGATCATTCTGAGATTTGCGTGTGACATGCATGCTGTTTTTAGCTACAAATAGTGCTATATATTTGACGAGCCAATAAATGTGCACACCAGACTGTTATGTTGCATTTCATGGTGTCTCCGTTTATTTATTAGTGTTGAGTTTACAGATTACTTCACATGGTTATAGCTAAAAACCTCATAAGACAACCTGCATTGTGACTGGGAGGGGACAGCGCGAATATTTGTATGGTGTCCTTCTTGTCCATCGATGTGGCCTTGCAATATCAATATAAAATGTCGCACCTGCAAAGCTGAACAGCACCCTTGCATTTAAGACACTTTTTTTTAATGATAGGCAATTATGTTTATAAGCACCTTCCGAGCTAAGCTGTTCTAGGCGCATACAGAAATACAGCAGTACCCGGTGCCACCGCATAGCTCAGGCGTAGCAGCGAGCAACTAGTAAAGAAATAGGCTGACACAAATCTGTCCCATATGTAGGAGCATTATGTTACCTAAGCCACATGCAAAGTGGCTCTCTGTGTACCGAATTACCCCAGCTTTGATTTGTAACGTTATATTACTGCACATACATAGCGCTGCAATATTATCTGTACAAGGGTGAGCACTGCAGCATTACTTATGATGTGCGGACTTGAATAGTATAAGTGAATGCATACCCAATTCACTAGTATGCATGTTGTCTTCTGGAACAATTTTAGATTTGGCACAGAGGCTGAGCCACTGTCACTTCCCCTTGACTGCAAATTTCCCCTGCTCTCTTTCACAGTGCTCAGGGGTGTGCCATTAACTTGGCTACTCGAATTGCGAATAGACGATGGAACAGACCAATCTCGTAGTTTTACGGAGATCACCTTCTGCATTATTCACTAAGCTGAACCTAAGGAACTATTCTTTCGCTTGTCATCAACATAAAAAAGATGCCAATGAATGTTTCCTCCCTTTTCGTGCAGGCCTGTCTTCCGCATATGCGGCTTCATTTCGTTGTGAATCATAAAGCAGCTACTAATTAAGTAATGCATACACAGAACCACTATACTACCTCAACAATTTCCTGCCACGAGAGGTCACTGGACACTTTATAATCATTTGACACTTGATAATATTTGCTTTCGAATAAATACAGATACTGGCCAGCTGTTTATACTATGGTATCGATTTTGCTTATTTTTTCTCAAATATGGCTGCGCATCAGCTAGCTAGTTTGTTACTACATCAATACTTAAACAACACGCAGTGCATGCCCAAACATCTCAAATAATCTGAGTTTAGCCTACAATAGTTCACATAAACGTGCATCATGTGTGAGCTTATGTTCGCATGTGTAAATTAATTAAACTAGAACACGCATGCATGATGCTGGCCGTATCAAACAGTCTCAAGTCAATCATCCTTGTTTGTTGCCATGGCTGAAAGAGGGAGCATGCCTCCCATGGCACTGCTTCATTTTGTGCACTTTTTAAAGAGTGGGAGAGAGAGATGGAAATTAGAGAGCGGCAGGGAGGTAAACCAGAGTTAAAGCCTTTGGTTTGTTGATCTGTCGTGCATTGTTTAAATGCTGAATTAGGTATGCCTAAGTAGTAAGGGGGCTAAATATTTCCCACTCAGGCCGGCAAGAAAGAAGTAGTAGTAGTAGTAGTAGTAGTAGTAGTAGTAGTAGTAGTAGTAGTAGTAGTAGTAGTAGTAGTAGTAGTAGTATAAGACTTTTATTAGCACAAAATTACAGGCCGAGCATATCGACCGCCTGGGTGGCCAGTCGACGCTGTTCTTCTTCACCTTCAGCGCCCAGCCAGTCAAGCCAGGTGGTGATGAAAAGGGAAGGGGAGGATAGGAACTGGATTGCTGAGCAGCCGGACAGCAGAATAGGCAATGTGATAGGTCTGCATAAGTAGAGGGGCAGTTGGGACAGGAGGGGTCGGAGCGATAGCGATAGAGAAAGAGGCGGGAAGGGGTATCCAGTGCATTCATTTGGATGTGCTGCAGAAAGCAAGCCTCCGGCACAATGAGTACAAGATGAGGGGTAGGGTCGAGGCGCTTGTCGAGACGGAGCTGCCGGTAAACTTCCTTGATAGTGCGGCGCAGGCAGAATCCCCCAGAATCACCCGAGGGCCTCTACCAGGAGATCAAGGGTGCCCGGTTAAAAGCGTCACGGGCGAGCTGATGGACCAGCTCATTGCCATCAATCCCCGAATGCCCAGGGACCCACCGGAGGAAAACGGTGGAAGACTGCAATGGGGAAACGGCTCGTTCGACCTCCTGTTGGAGTGAACGGGGTACGGTGCGGTTTTGTACATGGTGAATGACGGCTTGGGAGCCGGTATATATCGTGTACTCTGGGAGCAACGGAAGGGAGGGAAATGATTGTAGGGCACGTACAATGGCAACGACCTCGAGGGAGCGTGCGTCCAGAGGGTGTAGGCACGGACCAGTTGTGTGAGTTTCAGGTGCTGGGAGGTGGGGGTGGTAGATTGCGTAGCAGCAGCAAACCTCGAGGAGCTATGAAACAGGCTTCCCTGTAGTAGTAGTAGTAGTGTAGTAAAGAAGGGGGAATGACGCTGTGCGGCCGCTTGACGACGGCCGGCGTGCAGGACAGGGGACATACTAAACGGGTGGGGGAGGATGCGAAGCTTGCGAGCCGGGGTCGAACGGGAATGGTAGGGATACCCGCCTGGGCCAGTAACCACTGACCCTGACGGGTAAGAGAAAGCCGGGCAAGCTGGGAGTCACGGTGTAGAGAGAGAAGAGAACGAAGAGGAAGGAAGAGGGCCTGTGGCAAAGAGCTTAGCAGTAGAGGGGGTGACAGGGACGTTGAGTGGACACCCCATCTGTCCAACCCCCACCCGCTCACCCGTGGCACTCTTTAAGGTGCTGTTCTCCCTCCTACCCTTTTTAATCTTGGTATGACCACTCCCGTCTCCCAACTAGCCCAAATTCCTGACCTCCATCACACATTTTATGCCGATGATATCACCCTCTGGTGTTCGTCTGGTTCTCCCGGTCACGTACAGGACACCCTGCAACGTGGCCTCGATCTCATTAACTTCTTTCTCTCCAATGCTGGCCTGTCTCCTGCTCCGGAGAAATCTGATCTACCCCTTCTTAACTACTCCTCATACCAGCGCTCCCACAACGCCCTAATCTCCCTCCATCTTTCCGGCTTTCCCATTCATATTGTCCCCCAATTCAATGTACTTGGCTTCCCGTTGCATGCAGCCAAGATAGTGCAAGCCCTCCACCACGCTGTCAGGACCCGTCACTCGGTAACTCACATCCTGTGGCGCGAGGCGTTCGGGCCTCCACGAGGCTCATGCGTGTCGAGTTTCCCATGCGTTCGCCCTCAACAAGTTCCTGTACTTTGTACATAACGTTTCCTTCACCCACACTAAGCTTAACACCCTCGAGACCGCCATTGTGGGCGTCTACAAGGCAGCTCACAAAAAACAATGTCATTATTTGATTTTACTCTAAATAAGTTGCCTTGTTATGAATATAAATTATTCACTTTCAAATATATATTCACCCTCAAAACATATCATGTGTACATTTCTGCATAACCGCACCGCTTTACGTACATATTATGCCAGTCGTAATGAATTGTACACTCGAAGTTTAACCTTCGGTTACTTGCTGCATCAAGTTAGTCGCGTATGCCCAACATTTTTACACATGGAAAGAAGTTCATTCTTGGCCGAGCACATGTCTCATTTCCCGCCTACAGCTCAATTTTTATTTTGTTTGGAACGTTTATATGCAGCAAGTATTAAATTTCTAAGAGCCATGTATTATGCGTCACTTCATCGTTGGTGGTTTTATATTCGTAAAAAAATAAAATAAAAGGCATTTCACGCGTCCAAGTGCTTAAGCGCACTATTAAAATTGGCAGAGCGAAAAGAAAAACGCATGAGCAAGCAAATGCAAGCGTATCAGCAAGCAGTACTAGGTGCCTCACAAGCGTGTTCAGTGGTAACAATGTGGCTGTATTCCGCGACATATGTGCGTGTGTTCTGTATTCTTGCAAGCTGTCACCAGCACTACAGAAATGGCGCCATTCCGCCGAGCACGCGCATTTCAGATGAATTACTTCCGGCAAAGCTATCACTTTCGTGCGACGTAGAACGGTGCTTGGTTGGATGATTCGAGAGGTTTTGCTCAACCAGCCAAGGCAGCGCGCACTGAAAGTGATCGTCCGTGAATGCGTCCAGTGTTGCGACATGATGCGATTGCAATATATTTTTGAAAGTTTGCGCAGATAAGATGACTGTGCAGTGCTTCGAACAAGGATGACGGTGCCAATGCAACACATGTACCTGCAGAACAGAATGTGACAGCTTAGAGTCGCATTTTCACTGTGACGCAGACACTTGAAATCGTATCTGCAAAAGTATTACAGTGTAGCCTGCTGCGGTGCCTCCTCGACTTCTCTTAAAGGGAAGCTGAAACACTTTTAAAAAAAAAGAGTTCTCTGCGGCATTCTACAGTTTTGAGTCCCTGAACACGAATATCTGGTTCAAAAAGGGCGGAAACAAACGCAAGCGGCTGTTCTTTCAAGTGTGAGCGGAGGAAGCGGGCGGAAAGGGTTGTAAACGTTTAATTTGTCAGATTTACAAAGCACTGTCACATTGTACAAAGCTGAAAGACCCCGGCTCCCAGGGTTGCTTGACCTGGTTCCCGAATACAGCTATGTTTAGAGCTGAAGCTCACACAAGAAAACGCGTACCAGCGCTTCAGGGCATCGCGCGAACGCCGCTGTTGCCCGTGATTGGTCGGGGCCGCTGTGACCTCATTCGCGGCAGTTGCCGGTCGGCGCCGCCGTTTCAGAGCGTAGCACGCTGTTCTGTTCTGGCTTCATAGCTGAGTTGTAAGCATTATGGAACGTTCTCGCTGTCTCGGGCAGCTTGTATTTTCGCCGTACATGTTCGAACCGACAGCCAATACGGAAAATGATGGCGGCAGCGACGGCAACGACGATGTTGAGTGTGCGAACAGCGAGAGCGATGTGTGCACCTTCTCGCGCGTTGGAAATCTTAGCTGGTACGTATGTTTTTTTTTTTCCATGTAGCTGCACGTTCCATCCAATGACGGGAGAAAAAATGCACTAAAATGTCACTGGGAACTTGCTGCTGGAAGAATGCCGAAGCACTAACTTCTCATTACATTGTAAACACGAGTGCAATTCCGCGATGTCAAGCACCTTGCCGCTGCTTGTCTAAAGTCCCGTGGTTTTTTGAGTGTTGATACATGATCGCGAACATAAGTGCCACGTTTCAAAGCGCGCACATGCAGTGCAGCGAGGTACAGTCATGGAAGTTGCTTATCATACACATCCAGAGATGGCCAGATGTATTATATGTGCGATATTCATACTATGGTTCGACGACTTTGCGATTGTGGCTCGATCAAGAATCGGTATGCGTGCTCCATGCTAGTGTTGACATAAAGATATTAGGCAGTTTTAGCACCGCCGTGTGGTAAAGACGATAACTGCAACCGTACGTCGAATGTCACTAGGCAAGCCTATACTCCATTTCATACCTCAGGTGCAACGCTGTGGAAGCTACGCACGAAGTCCGGTCACCAAAATTGATTACTGCGCACTTTTCGGTCTATGCTTCGCAGCGTGCCAGCGGCGTTTGCTCGCGCGAGCATGCACGTGAAGCTGCCGTGACGGGCTGCAACTAAAAAATACCAAAAAGAAAATTGATTTAAAAGAACGTGTTAGCAGCTGTATAAGTACAGGGATTGTTTCTATGGGTAAATTCCTTGTTTTTCATTCAGAACTGAGCTTATTTATGGATAAGTTTCTCAAAAATCGGGTCAAGAAACACCGAACTTTTTCTAAGAGCGAACGCAGCCACTGCAAGAAGTATCTCAAGCCTCCACAGCGTTGCACCTGATGAGCTTCTTGTCCTTCGGGAACCTGTGAAACACCACATCGTCTCGCCCGCCTGTGTTCGCGCAGCCGAATGTTGCACAGAACGAGGGCATGTTGGGCGCCCTTGGCTGTAGGCACTCACGCAGCACAGAAGGAAAGAACAGTTTACGAAAATCGCATAAGAACACAAACGGTGAGCGGCGGCGGCGGCAGATCTCTCGTAGCGTCGTTCAGTAAAGCGCAGGACGGAAAGAGGCATGCCAGCACATGCCAGCATGCCGGTCCGGCAGGTCGGTCCCCGCGAATGACGTCACTATCGCCGGTTCTCTCCTCTGGCAACCACCTCACCCGGCGCTCGGGGAAGCGATGGGGGCGTGTCCGCGGGGGTGATTTAGAAAGCGATTTCAGCCCCTTATAGTAACAAAACGAAGAAAAAAATTTCGGAACCGTAAATTATTAGGTCTGTTCTTCCCAATCCCAGCAATTCATGGAAATTGAAAACCGTTTCAGCTTCCCTTTAAGGGATGCGATGGCTGCTGTAGAAGATAGTTCCCAACCTTGAACACCTTTGCTCTGCCGAATGGTTGTCAGCTGTCAATAGACCGCGTCGTTCCATAGGAGTGCGCGTGCGAACCGCTCGTGCTGATTGAGCGTGGGCCAAACTTCGCGACAGAATCCGCCTTTTGGGCGGTCGCCCCGATCCGTACCGGGTGGGAGAGGGCGGTATGGACGGACGGATTGACCATGTGTCGGCCATTACGGAGCGGGCCATTACGGAGGTGTCCTCTCTTCAGCGGAGCGCGCGTAACAGAGCGGCGTTTGTGCGAAGCAAACGTGGTGGCCACCACTAGCACGAGCAGCAGGGCCAAGGTAAATTTACCTTGTAAAGAAGTTTCGATAGAAGCCCATACATTCAATACTTGGCGATTGTTCGGCGGTTCACGGGGCTTAGTGCTATCGGTGTGAGGAGGGAACACTTCCTTCGGAAGAATACACGACGAGGGAGAACCGAAGGCGAGAGAGATGGACAATGAGAAAGAGGGCTCAAAGTACCAAGCATCGTAGTCAAGAGAAAGAATGGACTTTATTTCTCAAAGAATCCTTGTTTGGGCTTACTGTTTATTGATTCTTCCATGTAGTTTTCTGCTACGTTTAGTAGGAAGTTCCGCAGCCAGTCAACCAAGAAATGGTCTGTCGTTCTTTTTAAAGCAAACCTTTATTAGCGAAACCTTCTGGGATTTCCTTACCATAGCTGCTGAATGGGTTTTGCTGCCGCTGTTTTGACACCCAGAATCGGTGCTGGAGTTTCACTTATGAACGTTTTAGCTTGTATGTGATGCATATTTCGTTGTTTTCCAAAAGCGGCCTTACCTGGTCAGTTTTCTTTTGTATAAAAAGTACACTGTGATTATTCTTCATCTTAACTTCACTTTAAGACCCTGTTCATACTCTTATCCCTACTGCAAGCATTCAGAACTGTCAAGAGGCTAGAAAAGAAGCTTTCTCAGCGGCTCCCTTTCTCCAATGCCGCCAAGTATACCGGGTGCCGTGTGGGCCACTAAGATTCAAACAGTCGGCATTTAGCCAATCTCTTGTCCCCTTTTCTCTTCAAGGCATTCGGGCAGAAGCGATGCGGCCTCTTGGTTCTAGTGGATCTAGGGTAGGTTCTAGCCGAGATAGCACAAGACAAAACTACGCGCCCGCACGCCTACAGTGCAAGAGAATAAATACAGCTGTGTGCTCCGCGAACGGGAAACATGGAATACCGTTTTGTCTTCTTTGTTTATGCCATAATGGGGCCAACCACGTACAAAAATTAAAAAAAGCAAAAATAAACAAAGCGATACCCCGACTATTTAGCGCCATGCTAATGCAAGCTTTCATTAGTTCGTCACTGCTTGCCGTCTGGTAGAAAAGAGCCACCAGCTAGTATGCGCGAGCTGCAGCGCCCGCCGCCACCAAACCAGTCACATGCTCTACGCGTCACCTATTGGCAGACGCTGCACATTTGGCCGCCGCTGTCCGCGATCGCCAATTTTGCCAAACTTCTCTATCTTTGTTGCAGCGGCACGCGCCGCTCGAAAAACAGGTAAACAGGTTCTGGGGAAGGAGGTTGGCTCTCATGGTGGCCGCGGCGCTGCTTTTTCTCAACAGTTGCAGATGCAATACTTTTGGCCACAACAGGATGTATACTTCTATCATGGGAATGCCAACTACCTCTTCTATATCATTGTTCTATGTTGATGATAATAATTCTCCAATATGGCACACAGCTCCAACTTGATGATTGTCCAAGGCGTGGGTGGCATATTTAAAATGGTTTACAAGAAATTAAAAAGTAAACGGCAGGGTAAGGGTTGTCACATTGCTTAACAATGGTGAGCGAGGGTACCATCCCCGCGCCAGTTTTCTATACACCAGAGACGGAGGAATGATATGGGGAAATTTAATAGCCTTTCATTTACATCTTCCCGAAAACTCGACTTCATATAGATTCCATAATGTGCATTGTGGTCGCCGTCATTTTTCTAGAAAAGGGTCTGGCTTGACGGCTTCGCAGGCAGCGCCGCAACATGTGGGCACTATGCGGGAAGGCTGGCAAATGTTTGACGGGGGGGGGGGGGGATTCGCCGGTATCCTTTGCATCTAATATGTATCGCGCGATGTTTGAAAATAGCATAACAATGAGCAGGTGAGCAGGCAACTAATGGGCCGTTGATGCGCCCTGAAATAGTATATTGCTCTAATATTATAGGCGTCAGGGTGAAGATGCTTCACATGACTCAGTTACAGCTCAGCTTTCCATAACGCAGCCTGAGAAAATAAGTCCGGCAGCATTATTATCCGAGCACTCGTCGATGCGCGCGATGGCATCCGCGTACTAGAAGTGTCACGACTCGGACGCTCGCATCATGTTTCATTCAACGAGTGTGCACGGGTTCGTGCTGTGCGAGGACCGGATGCCAGAAGTCGTGCACCTCAATCAGGCTGTGCAGCTGTACTCGGAGCACAGCAAGTCGCATAGCACATGCCCACAGACACGTGGCTGGAGGGTGCTCACTCATGGATAACTGTTACCAATAAAGTACACACAGTCTCTAGAAATTTCCGCCCCACTTGTTTTCATAGAAAGCTGAAAATATGTGAACTATCCGCGAGTGTGGCCTACAGAAGTGTAGCAAGCGCCTTTCGCTTAAAGTCAGGGCAAGACTCGCGCCTATCGATTGCTAGAGTACACGTGGCGTATGCGTTTATCCCATGCAGTTTCAGTATGTCTGCTCTAAATTTGTGTGCTATAGAACACTCCTAGCGGTACTTTCAAATGCCTTCTCTTGATTGTTTTCATGCTTGATATTTAAAAAAATACGGCTCAACAATCCACTTTCTAAAACGCAGTGCTTACGGAGTCTGCCAATGGAGCTCGGTCCTGTGCGTTGCCAACTTTTCATACGCGGTTTCGAAAGCTGGAGGTTTGGTTCAGGTGAATATTACAACAATAAACGCTAAAAAAGGATCGAGAGCCTTAGAGACCCTAAGAATAGTTGTTGTGCTTCCACAAACATGTAACAGGCTCTTGCATCCTATGTTTTCTACATAATTTACCTGGATTTTAACGCATTATAACATGCTTTGTTACGAGCAGAAGCATCCTGTAATATAACACCAGAAGTTTGGATTTGTCGGCTGGCACGTCCGGCAATAACAAAAGGGTCGAAATAAACCTGAAATTGACATTTAGCTCTACACAATTGTTTTGTGAATTGCTTGCCCAAATTTACTCTTCGACATCGGTCATAAAAGGTGGCAATTAAAGTCCCCCGCAGGGGCGTCTGCGCAAGCAGGCGTTTGGTGTGTTGCGACACCACGGACCCGAGCACACGAGGGTTGGACCCTCCCGCGTGTAGCCGTGCGCGGCTTAGCCGTGTCTGGGGAAAAGGGGATCCTGGGGGTTGAGTCGATGCTGGGTGTTTGGACCTTTAAGGCCCCCCGGCGGAGGCAACACACCTCTTCGGCCTCGGCTTCACACAGACGGCACCTCCAGGCTGACCCACCTGGAGGAAATCGGCAGTCGCCTTTTCCTGTCTCTCCCTCCTCGAATCTTCGTCTTTATCTCTCACTTTTTAATCTTTCCTGTCTTCTTCTCTTTTCCATTTACTTCCTTTTTCCACGGCGGCAAGGGTTAACCCTGTGTGGCTATCCAACCTTGGGTACACCATATTCGGTTATAGTGACGGCGTACGACTGGCGTCGTGCAGACTTGTACGCAAGCTCTGCCGCGTCCCCTCGTTGGGCTCCGTGGTGGGTGGTCGGCGCTGTTGCCGAATTTTTATATATTCTCATGGAAACTCCTTTCCCTAAGCTTCCTGATCGCCCTCAGAAACGAGGGCGCACCGAAGATGTCTTTAAGTTTTTTGGCAACAGACTACAAAGCTTTCCCCGATTCCACGTCATCCATTCCGACAAACCTGAAAAGACGATGAGAATGATTTCACCTTTCCTTGTGTCAAAATGTCTTACCGAAGCACTTGGTGCAGGTTACAAGGCATCAAAGATGGCTAGTGGAGATCTCCTTCTGGAACTCCGCGATGCGAAGCAACATGAAAGCCTTCCGAACCTAGTTAAATTTGGAGAAATTCCAGTCACTATATCACCGCACCGAACTATGAATACGAGCCGTGGTGTTGTCTCTGATGATGATCTAATGGAGCTGACAGAAGCCGAACTGATGGAAGGCTGGACCGAACAGAATGTTATCAATGTCAAGCGAATTATGCTAAGGCGTGACGGTAAGGAAATCAAGACAAAGCATCTTATACTCACTTTTGGCTCAAGCATCCTGCCCGAGACAATCGAGGCAGGCTATGTAAAGCTACGTGTCAGACCCTATGTCCCAAATCCTCTTCGATGCTTTAAATGCCAGCGTTTCGGACACAGTTCCCAGAACTGCCGAGGCCGGCAGACATGTGCTAAATGTAGTGGCGGAGATCATACTTCTGAAAATTGCGAAAGCGCTCTACACTGTGTCAACTGTGATGGCGAGCACGCCGCATACTCGCGCTCGTGCCCGTCATGGAAAAAAGAAAAAGAAATCGTGACGATAAAAGTTAAAGAGAATATTTCATTTAAAGAAGCGCGCAGGCGGGTTTCCTACCTGCCCAAAAACAGCTTTGCCGATGTGGCGCGTCAGGGGGCAGCGCCACAACGGCCTCCGGCGACTGTCCGACCCACACCCAGTGAGGCGGCAGTGACGCCTCCCGCCCCCCCGGCGGCTGCAGCTAGTGCTGCTACGCCAGCCCAGCCGAAGGGGCCATCTACCTTAGAGCAGGTGGCCTCAAAGGTCTCTTCCACAGGGACGAGGCCTTCTTCTCGAACGCAGCGCTCGCAAGAGCGCTTGTCCAGCACCTCTTCCGAGGCGATGGACACAACCAGCCAGACGGCGCCGCTAGCGCCTAAGGAGCGGCGAGATTCTCGCAATAGCTCCCAAAAAGAAAAGCACCGCATCTTGGCGCCCTCAAAGGGCTCCGTGAGGTAACTCGTCTTTTATAACACACAGCACATAAACCACATTCAACATGGATACGCAAATAATACACTGGAATGTCAGAGGTCTGCTGCATAATCTTGATGATATCAAAGAACTCCTATACAAGTATACTCCAAAAGTGCTGTGTGTTCAGGAAACACACCTCAAAGATACGCAAACTAATTTTCTCCGACAGTACGCTATTTTTCGTAAAGACCGTGATGACACTGTCGTGTCGTCCGGGGGTGTGGCCATTATGTTTGCCAAAAGTGTTGCTTGCCGGGAATTAAGACTTCGTACGCCCCTAGAGGCAGTTGCTGTCCGAGGAGTGTTGTTTAACAAACTAGTCACGATTAGTTCCATATACATTCCTCCAAATTACCAACTTCACAAAACAGAATTTCAAAACTATATAGATCAACTTCCGGCACCTTACATAGTTGTCGGCGACTTCAACGCACATAACACTCTGTGGGGAGACTCTCGTTGCGATGCGAGAGGTCGCCTAATTGAAAATTTTCTCTCCGACTCAGGAGCATGTATAATTAACAAGAAAGAGCCGACGTACTACAGTGTTGCACATAACACGTACTCATCAATAGACTTAAGTATAGTATCGAGTACACTAATTCCGTATATTGAGTGGATTGTTCTGAAGAACTGCTTTGGGAGCGACCACTTTCCAGTTATTTTAAACCTAACCAAGCAGGATGGATGCTCGCCACATTTTCCGCAATGGAACATGAACTCAGCCAACTGGGAACTGTTCCAAGAGCTGACGCATTTAGGCGCAGATAACATTGCTGGTTTTAATATAGACGACGCTGTGGCATATCTAACAGGTTTTATTATTGACGCTGCAACTAAATGCATCAAGCAAACTAACGGTTTGGCAAGTAAACGTCGCATCCCATGGTGGAACGACGAATGTCGGAAAGCACGGAAAAATCAAAATAAGGCCTGGAGATTGCTTCGAAATTGTCCAACCGCCGAAAACCTTATTAATTTCAAACAAGTCAAGTCACAAGGCCGGAGAACACGTCGACGAGCAAAGAGAGAAAGCTGGGATAGGTACATGTCTAGTATAAATTCGTACACTGATGAAACCAGAGTATGGAATAGGGTAAATAAGTTAATAGGCCGGGAGTCACATCCCCTACCGTTAGTAAGTAGCCAAGGTGATAGCCTGGAAAATCAGGCGGATTGTCTAGGCGACTACTTTCAATATATCTCCAGTGCATCGCACTATACAGAAACATTTTTAAGACACAAAGAACGTGAGGAGCGGCATCCCATAAACCGCAAAGGCTCATCGAGTGATGCTTACAATTGTCCATTTACTTTGGCGGAACTTAAGGCCTCTCTGGCTTCTTGCAACCACTCGGCGCCAGGTGGCGATCGTACCATGTACGAAATGATTAGACACCTACACCCTGAAACTCTGGAAACACTTCTCTGTCTTTTTAATACCATGTGGGCGGCGGGGTATATCCCATCGTCCTGGAAAGAAGCTATAGTAATTCCCATACTTAAACAAGGGAAAGATCCTGCCTTAGCCAGCAGCTACAGGCCAATAGCGCTAACAAGCTGTCTGTGCAAAGCTTTTGAAAAAATGATAAACCGGCGATTAATCAGCTTCCTAGAGAGCAACAATAAACTAGACCCCCTTCAATGCGGTTTCCGAGAGGGAAGGTCGACAGTGGACCACCTTGTCCGCATTGAGGCAAACATTAGAGATGCCTTCATTCATAAACAGTTTTTACTTTCAGTGTTTCTGGACTTAGAGAAAGCGTACGACACGACGTGGCGATATGGGATCCTCCGCGATCTTTCCGCGTTGGGCGTCTGTGGGAACATGTTGAACACGATCGAAAGCTATCTGTCTAACCGCACTTTTCGCGTAAAGGTTGGTAATGTCTTATCCAAATCATTCATCCAAGAAACTGGTGTTCCGCAAGGGGGAGTACTTAGTTGCACACTGTTTATTGTTAAAATGAACAGCCTACATACAGTCGTTCCACGGGCAATGTTTTATTCCATTTATGTTGACGATGTACAAGTAAGTTTCAAATCTTGCAATATTGCTGTCTGCGAACGACAAGTGCAGCTTGGCATAAACAAATTGTCTAAATGGGCGGATGAGAACGGCTTCAAAATAAACACCCAAAAAAGTACCTGCGTACTCTTCTCAAACAAGAGGGGGGTAGCACCACTGCCTAGTATTATGATCAAGGGAGACCACCTCTCTGTGAGCAGCCAACATAAATTCCTGGGAATCACTTTAGATTCAAAGCTCACGTTTATTCCCCATATTCAAAATCTGAAAATAAAATGTTTGAAAACAATGAACCTTCTCAAGCTTCTGTCACGCACAACATGGGGTAGTGATCGAAAGTGTCTTTTGAACTTATATAACAGTCTTGTCCGCTCCCGCCTTGATTACGGATCAATAATTTATAATTCTGCAACACCAAGTGCATTAAAAATCCTAGACCCCGTCCACCATTTGGGTATCCGTCTCGCGACGGGCGCTTTCAGAACCAGTCCAATCCGGAGCCTATACGTAGAGTCAAATCAGTGGTCACTTGATCTACAACGGTCATATAGCAGTTTCACATATTTCCTGAGAGTACAAGCGAACATTGAACATCCTTGTTATCCAACCACAAACGATACCGCCGCTGCTACGCTCTTCCATAACCGGCCTGCAATGAGGAAGCCGTTTGCTTTGCGTGTGAGGAACCTAATTGAGGAAATGGGTGTTCCCCTCCTTGAACATTGTCCTATGACTCAAGCGAAACTGTTACCGCCTTGGCAGTGGCAGATCATAGACTGTGATTTGTCATTTGTAGATGTCGGGAAACATGCGCCAGAGGCACATATTAAAATGCATCTTTTAGAACTCCAGTATAAGTACTCTTGCGCTGAGTTTTACACGGACGCTTCCAAGTCGGATGCAGGGGTTTCTTACGCATCCACCGGCCCATCTTTTTCAGAATCCGGCGCGCTGCACCCGGAAACTAGTATATTTACGGCAGAAGCCCATGCACTATTGTCGACAGTGAAGCATATAATGAAATCAAAACTTCGGAAAACAGTCATATATACAGACTCTCTAAGCGTCGTAAAAGCCCTGAATTCACTCTCTAAACACAAGAATCCTATACTTGTTGAGCTCTACTCCGCTCTCTGCAGAGCATACATATCTAACCAGCATATCATTATATGCTGGGTACCTGGCCATAGAGGTATTGAGGGAAATGTTCTAGCAGACCAAATGGCCAGATCAATTACATCGCAAGCTACTCTTACCGCTGCGGTCCCTGCTACTGACCTGAAGCCTCTCTTACGAAGAAAACTACGGAACCACTGGCAACGCCTGTGGGACGGGGAAACAAATAATAAGCTCCACGTGATAAAACCACAGTTAGGATTCTGGCCCTCTGTAGCAAAATCACGCCGAACAGATGTCTTATTCTGTCGTCTCAGAATAGGACACACGTTTGGCACCCACACTTTTCTACTCACAGGAAGTGACCCTCCAACCTGTGGTAGATGCGGGGAGAGGCTTACCGTCCTCCACGTCCTCCTGGAGTGCCGGAAAGCCGAAGCGGAGAGAAAGAAACATTTTCCTCTTGCATACCGTTACCACATTCCTCTTCACCCGGCTATGTTTCTTGGCAGAGAGCCCCTTTTTAATATTAAGGCAGTCCTCAATTTCTTAAATGACGTTGTCCTACATGTTATAAGCCCATTACATTCGTAGAGCATCCTCGTTCCAGAGGATGCCGCTACGATAATTGTGTTGCATAGCACATGCCTCCAGACCCTTGCGTTTCAAGGGCTCTAAGGAGGCAGTAGTGCTCCAGCCAATCTTATAACCTTCTATATTTTTACACATCGTATCATCCTTTTTATATGCATCTAAATTTTCGTAGTACAAGTCACACGTCATCGCCATAATTTTATCATACAGATTTTACGCACTTTAGAGCATATATTTTAAGGACTCTTTACAGCCACCTCACACCAATTTCATAGCAATCATAATTACACCGCAAACTCATTACCACAGACATGGCGCTCTTTGGCCACACCTGGCCCTTGCGCCATAAACCTCCACACATCATCATCATCATCATCAATTAAAGTCAAACGAGTTGACTCAGTCTGTGGCCGTCAACATACGAAAATACAGTGGCCTGTAGTTATTCCGTCTTAGTGCTGCACTTTAAACTCATGTGAGGGATCTATAGGTTATAGTTGCCTATAGAAAAGATATGACATATTCATTTTTAAGATGTGATCCAGTTGCTCGGTTCAACAATATGCCCTGGGCATGTCTCCGAGATCGTGTGGTACGTTGCGGCCAACAAAAAGTCAGAGCCTCACTATTTGTGCAGGACACACTCATTTCAATATTTCAGTGAGATGTTCAAAATAAAGCACGCTCGTTGGAAGTATGTGATGCCTTGTTTGCACTAAGGTGGCTTTGTGCTTGAAAAAGGAAACAGTTCTATTTGTACTTGCAATGATGGTTCGAAACATAGCGCTCCGCAAACTACTTCAGTTTTCCTCTTTAAGATAGCACAACCTCCGCTCTAATACTTTGAGTTCATAAGCCAAGCGCTCCAACTAGTGCTGTAAAAAATTTGCGTTTTCGATTGGGTGTTGTAATGACAGGATGGGTTGCGCGAGCAGTACGAGCTTCGCCGTTTCGACGGCCGCTTATGACCCTTTTGTGAAGGTGATTCGCCGCATCTTGGTATGCATGCCAAAGCATGATATCAAGCATCTCACCGCCTTTAATTTCTTCGCTTTCAACCTTTAAAGCAAGCTTTATCTCGGGAGCTGCTACCTAAGTGTACGCGGATTAAAGGGAAGCTGAAAGGTTTTCCAGAAAAAATGAGTGAACATCTGTACATAATGGTTTTCAACCCTCCGAATTCGAATATCGTATCGAAATTGAGCGAAAGAAAGCGCAAATATGTTTTATTTCGACGAACAGTGTAGCAGCGGACACGGCCAGCTCACGCGTCTCGTTTCTGCCTGTGATTGGTCGGGCGCCTCGTGACGTCAACACTAGTAACCGACTGCTGCCGCTACACATGAAGCGCGGTGCCAGGTAGTTTGGTGCTGTTTTTCTGAGACGGTAATGGAAAATTTAGAGAAACTGCGTTTTTCTGAGGAGTTCGGCGCTACTCCCTACATGTACGAGCCGATTGCGAAGAGCCGGCCTCTCGAAGAAGCAAACGATGCTGGTGCAGCAGTGCTTTCGACGCTAACGAAAGCGAAGTCTTGGGATCTCCTCGTGTTGGAAATGCTCTTTGGTGAGTATGTTTTTTGCAAAGCGATCTAGTGATCTCGCCGATCTTTCGCCGATCTAGTGAGCTCGTTTCCGGTCAAACAACTGTAGTGTTGTGTTCCTGCATGCCTCCTCGTGGAACGTAAGCGGGGATGCGATCGTCGGCACTTGTGCGCTGTCCAAAGCTGTCGGCAATCTACAAAGACGGTTTAAACGCGTGAAAAGCTTCCCGGTTCATGCAGTACGTGTAGGGACCTTCATCTGTGCGCCATCCCCACACTACTCGACGAGTCCACTTGATTGGCAAACCCAACTCACGTTTTAATGATAAATTCTGGTGATAATCGTCGTCACGGAAGTGGTTGGAGCACAGCACTGTTGTTCTTGAGGGCTTGAAATTCTTTCGCTTCACAGCAGCCTCCCACTTCGTTAAAAGCTTCTTGTCTTGTGGGAAGTAATGGAAGACAACATCGTCGCGTCGCGATCGTGTTCGTGCAGCCGTAGGCTGCACAGAAAGCCGGCATGATCGGCTCACCACTTCAGTTGATGCTGCGCACGTTGACTACCACTCTACATACACGCAGACGCACCAACAAAGGAATGCAGGGTCGTTCGAAGCAGATTACGATGGCACGCACGCAGAAACAATCCCGGGCAGGCACGGTCGCGGAGGCTGCGAAGGAACGAAACACTAGTGCTGACGTCACAACAACGTGGTTTCCGGTCTCCGCTCGCATCGTCAGCGTCAGCAGCAGCGCGCGGCATTCGACGGGGGGCGGAGCTACAGCGCAATTTTAACCGACGATTACGTCGCTCCTAATTGAAAAAAAAACCCGAATTTTACCTACATGGTTTATAAGGTTCCCGCATCCGTATATGAGCGTCTTATTGAATTCGACAGACTCTTCAGCTTCCCTTTAACAAATCATATTTTTAGCCAACCAACTTACCGATAATGAAGAGATGCGTTTCAGTTAGAATTCTGTAGTTCAGTAATACGAAAACAAACGTTCTCACAATTATGAAAAATATACATAATAATGCATCTCAAGTGTAGAAAAGTAATGTAAAATACACCGATTTGAAATTGATTGTTAATTTGTGAGCACAACTTCTGCGAAACCCCCATGAACACTGCAGCCATTGTACGCAGATATAAACCTTGACTCATTGAGGTAAGCTAAGTGGTTCAGTTTACAGAGCCACGATAACTTTTTTCATAGTTACAAATTTGTAAACTACATTTCAATGTTCTAGACTATAAAATTTTGGAACTAAAAAAATCGAGGCCCTAAACGAAAATTCTGCTCTCTTGACTTCGAATAGTTCCAGCAGTTGTCTACCAAAAGCAATTCTGCGTTTTACAAGTATTCGAATAGGGCAATCGTACCTGGTTCTGAGCTAACAATTCCTCTGAACTATGCATTTTTGATTCAAGACAACTTGTGTGCAAATATTCATGAGGTACGTACTACATATGAAAATTGGCTGTACTTAAGCCCTGAACAACGCTTTTGTGTAGTGGGTGTTGCGGAGAACGGGTACAGATATTGCAAATGAATTCGATAAATGCGCATGCCGAACTCTTCTTTTTACACCCGCACTCTCCATCTAAATGTTACGTGGAGAAAAGACGCTTGACAATATATATACGAAATATGTACAACGGGCAGAGGACAGGCATACAAGATGGAGACCGTGCTCGAGACTACTGGCGATCGTGCTCTTCATCATTCCTCTCACCATCGCTCGTTACTGCAGTGCCTCGTAGCAATGTAGTGGCTAAACTTGACAAGAAAAACTCATCAGGCCCATAAACGCTTGATGGGAGGTTCACAGGCAGTATCCGTCTTATAGGCGTGTTTAGAATGCTCGCACCAAATGGCACAGTTGTTCTTTGTAAAAGACAGTTTCCAGCGTAATTAAGTAACAATTATATTATTTACGTGATGAGCAGAACAAGGAGGTATGCACATTTTTACACGCAGGATGGATATGTATTCTTTTTCCGAAAAATTCATCGACATACACGGTAAACCTCTGCATTGACAGACTAGTACACCAGTTTTAGTCTACATATAGGATGAAATATCTAAAAGAAAATTTTTTCCACTCGCTGGTTTCTAAAAAATTGAAAGTAAAACTGCACATCAGGCTCATTTGATAGCGGAAAGCAGTGGAAACAAGATCAAGATGCACCGCTGGCACGTGATTATAGTCCATCGCACAAGTCATTTGCCGCACTAACGAAGGTACTAAGTACACAAAGGCCATATTTTTATGAAGCGAAATATCGTCACGTAGTAGTGACGGCGAGGAAAGCAGCAAAACTGGGAATGACGAAACTAGCCTTTTATTGGGCGCACTTGTGCCCTCAAAAACAGGCTGGACTCAAAGAACGGCTATATCTGCGAACACAGTCGGCGACCGTCGGAAATCTGACCTGGCGGTTAAGCGCGTGGGTTTTTATACACGACTCATCGATGGTTCTAGAGTAATTGGTTGTGCCTGCGAGTCTTCCGAAAGTTTTGCGAAATTTGCGTCACACATGCACTCACATTACACAAGCTTCGGTGACAACAGAATTATCGATAAAATTCGAGAAACTTCCGATACATGTGGGCGCGTCCCGTGCTGAGCGATAACATTCGTTGGACGATTAAAAGCGCTCACCCGTAAAGCAAAAAGTCCACGTGCCGATATAGTCCTGGACGTAACTGTCTGAAAAATGGTGGGGTTAGAGTCTTGTTTTTGGTTGGTACCTTGTGCATTACTGCAGTATGTGAAAGGTTAGGACCTTTGTGCATGTACGTCGCATACAGTGAATTGAGCTGCTGCTGAGTGGACAATGCCGCACGGATGAACATATTTCGAGGGGCATTAGGCCTTCCCATTCTAAAACGAGTTCTGTAACTTCGACAGTGCTGCAAGAGACTTGCGAGATGGAGTACAGTCCCCAGCATGCACGAAGCCAGTGAGCACACAAACCAGCTGATTGAACCCGAGAAAGTGGCGTCCTCGCCGGGACATCACTCGCTAGAAGGCACCGCTCCAATTTTTCGCCGCTTGTATTCAGGTGGAATCGATGGTGCTCCTGGATGGTTGGCGTTGGCAACTTTTCCTCCGCGCCGTTAAGCAAACGCTGTTCACTGATCTTCAGCTGCGGAAAAGAACATAACGCGGTTGTTGAAGAGAAATTCCGGTGAACTTTTCAGGTTAACGCAGCTCAGCAAACTTTTAATGCGAAGTGCGATAGTTGGCTTGAAGCTCGGCTCCAAGTACAGCAGCCTCATTCTCTAACTGATCCACAACTTATGGCTTGCTTTGAGTACATTGTCTCCAAAACCAACCGTTTACTGGGAAATCAAGACAAAGCAGTAAGTTTACTCCAAAAAATTTCAGCCCTGCAGGAATGGCCGTATTTTAGACTTCCTTGAGCGCTGTCGAGCGTGAAACCCTCGACAGTGATGCAGGTAAACACCCTTGTGCGTTCCTAAGTTCTAAATATCTGGACATGCATCCGGACATGCACCGTATCTGTCTCGCAATAACATGCCGCGTTTGTTTTTTCTGTCGCATGTAACAGTGCGTACAAACTCAATAAAACCGTACGACAACATCGTGCTATGGAGAACCGTCGGGTGTTGTTTCTAGACTACATTGTATTAGTATTTCGGCATGCGTAACAGAAGTTCAACTCTGGGAATAAATTCCTGTACATATTGTAACGTAGATTGAAGGCGGAGTCTTACAAAATAGATGTTTCTCTTTGATGGCCGGCCAGAAGAACAGCGCGCAGCTTACGCACTTCATCGTCTTTCGTGGCGCCGACCTTGGCGCGCGCCGTCCTGCGGTGCGGGAGCTCCACATCTTTGTGTCCATTGCCCCCCCCCCGCCCCCCGTGCGAAAAGCGACCGTCTCGGTCGCATCAAAAAATTCTTTCAGCGACATAAGAAATGAGGCTCCTCAGGTGCATCTCGGCGTTCACGTACGCGCATAGTATGGTTTCATGCGCACTACATGAACAACTTCAGCGTGAGGAAGACGACGGAGTGAACCGGGGTCAGAACTGCAGGGGACGACTCCGTAGGTCACGTCACTGAGGCGGCGTGTAACCTTGTAGGGACCAAAATACTGGTGGATCAACTTTTCCGAGAGTCCATGGCGGCGGACGGGCGTCCAGACCCACACGCAGGCGCCGGTATTGTAATGGACGTGGCGTCGACCCTGGCTGTATCGAAGGGTGTCGGTATGCTGTTGGCTCCGGATACGATGCCGAGCAAGCTGGCGTGCCTCTTCGGCACTTCGTACGAACTCTTCCACGTGTTCGCTGGTCGGGCTATTATCAGCCAGAGGTAGCATGGCGTCAAGTGTTGACGTGACGTGGCGCACGTATACAAGTTCTAACGGCGTAAACTGTGTAGTCTCCTGTACAGCAGTGTTATACGCGAAAGTCACATAGCGTAAGATCTCGTCCTACGTTTTGCGACATACATGCAGAGCATATCAGCGTTCTATTCAGACGTTGCGTTAATCCATCGGTTTGAGGGTGATACTCAGTGCTCTTGCGGTGACAGCTATGCGTCAGCTGGAGAACGCCCTGCATAAGTTCCGCTGTAAATGCTGTACCGCGGTCGGTGATGAGAACAGATGGTGCACCATGTCGTAGGACGATGTGGCGTACAAAGAACTTGTCCACTTCATACGAATTTGCTTGCGGAATAGCTTCGGTTTCGGCGTACCGGGTTAAGTAGTCGGTAGCGACGACTATCCATCTGTTGCGCGATGAGGTCGCTGGGAATGGCCGAAGTAGATCCATTCCTATTTGTTGGAATGGTGCTTGAGGAGGGTCCACATGATGGAGAAAGCCAGCCGGTTTAACTGGTAGTTTCTTACGACGCTGATAATCGCGGCATGTATTCACGTACCGTTGCACAGAAGAATAAAGCCGGGGCCAGCAATACTTCTGTCGTATCCTTGCTAATGTCTTAGCGAATCCCAGGTGTGGCAGGCTTATAAATGTCTTGGCGTAGCGCCGACGGCGCTACAAGGAGGTACGTATTCGGACCGCTTCCGCAGTTTTTCCTGTAAGGGACGTTGTTGTGCAAGTTGTATGATAAGCCGCGCAAGAGCAAGCGGGGTAAAACACCTTCAACTCCTTGGAGGTGCTCGATCAGCGGCAGCAGCGCAGCGTCAGCGCAATGGTGCTCAGCCATCTTTATGGCATCGATAACGCCGACAAATGGCAAGCCATGGTCCGGGTCCGATGACGTCGTAGGGAGTGGTGCGCTTGACAAACAGTCCGCGTCACTGTGCTTCCTTCCAGATTGGTAGACAACTGTAATATCGTACTCTTGTAAGCGCAGTCTCCAATGGGCTAGTCTGCCTGAAGAATCCTTGAGGTTGGCAAGCCAGCACAATATGCATGCATTTTCTGCACTACGACAAAATTGGACACAGGTTCAGAAACCTATTCGCGCACATCAACGTCTGCGTTTCGCACCGCCATAGGTATTTCCCATTTGCTATGAGGGTCCTGGAGAATAACAGGATCAAAAGCCATGCCCTACTCTCTTTCAATCAGGAGATAACAGATTACTTGTAAATGTTGTGTTAAAAGTTTTGTAGAGATCTCTGCAATATGTCCGAGAAAGGCACCACACTCCAGCAAATTAAAAAAAAATAAAAACGTGTGTAATTCTATTGTGTCCTGTATAATGAACAATGCGATTCACTTGAAGCGAATAAGTTCGTTTCTTCTAACTACGTGTGAACCGGTAAAGCTCCAGTGTGCAGCAAAAGAAACGAAAAAGAAACAAGTGTTAACCCCGACGCACTACGAGAACGTTTTTTAAACCGTTTAAAAACATGCTTTCGTGGTTTTACAAGGCATACTTCACAGTTCGATGTCACGGAAAATAACACATGGGCGAGGTTCTTGTACAGCTTCTGACGTGAAACTTGATTCAAACATTTGAAGAAAGTGACAAAAAGAAAGAGAAACGCGCCGAAAACGAACAGATAGTACGCATGTTTCTCCCCTGCAACATCCGGCATCGGCCCAGATTTTTGCCCACGGACACAAAAGCCTTGCGTGGCAGAGCTGTACAGCTGCACTATAAAAGCGCCTGTGACATCAATATTGTTGCGCTGAATTTCGTCACGATGGCACCATCACCATCGGCACGGCTCATGGCTCATTGCTCATGGCTTAATGGGTCGCTCGTTTTTCTGAATCAGAAAAACGAGTTGCATGCTTTGACGCTCTGGAACGATCAGTTACATCTCTTGAAGCGAAGCTAGTGGACTTGGAGGAAAAAAGTAGGCGTTCTAACCTTGCTGTTTTCGGTATTCAGGAGGAAGGAGATGAGACAGATTGTGCACTAAGATTTAGAGTTATAGACGTTGTGTTCTCATCGGCAGAATTCACCGTCTCGGTAAACCACTTAAAATGTCACCAGTAATTATTTACCTTCCGGACTACAACGAAAAACAGCTAATTCTCAAGAATGCCTACCTAATAAAGGAACTGCAATATTTCTGCAAAATGATTATTCACGTGTCACATTAAGGAAGTGCAAGCCCCTTTGGTATAGTGCGAAATCGGGAAAACGGAAGGGAATAAAGTCATTTTGAAAGATGACAAACTGCGTGTAGACAATACACTATTTATCTGGGATGACGCCCAAAACATGAGACTAAATATTCAGAACCGTCAAGCAACTTCTAATGAAAACTGACTTTGCCCTACAAGTGGCAAATAATTGAGAATTCTTAATATAAATACGCGGAGTATTTTTAATAACAGTGACCGACCAAGGTGAGTATTTCAGGTAAACCCCTCTTGGGTAGTTGTGATAACTGAAGACATCGGCGTTACACGAAGATATCAACGATGTGGTCCTCTTCCCCCCTTCTTACCGGGCTTACCACCGAGACAGGCTTACGAGATGAGGCGAATTGGCTATCTTGGTCAAAGAACATACTTCAGTTGCACTTTTCCGAACGAGCGAGCGAGTGAGGTAACCTTATATAGAATCCGGCGATTGGCAGGCCCGGGCCTGGGGCCGCCTAGATGGCCACTGGGAGCTGCTGCTCCAGTACGGCCTCCATGGCTCGCTGGACGGCCCAAAGCTGGTATTGGAGTTCTGAACTGAGCAGCATGGCTTACCACCACGCCCGTAGATTTCGCGGGGAGACTGTCATTTTATCTTGATATATTTTTTATCCCCACAACATGTAGTGAAGGGTGGCTCTGGCAGATTTGCATAGCTCGCATATATTGCTCTCGTATATATTGGGGTACAAATTTTTAGTTGCCCGGGAATTGTGTAAGTTTCTGTTTGTAATCACCCCCAAGTAACTAACTCAGCTCTTTTCAATTTAGTGCGAGGCGGTGGTATCATACGCCTCCGATTTTGATAGAACACTCGTAATCAAAATTACACCTTCGGGTCATAATTCCCACACAACAATAATCGTCATATGTCTTGTCCACATTTCCTTTCTTTAGCGCTGCGAGCGCGGTACATCCAAATCACCAACCGCATGCGCGCTATCAGCATGGCAGAGCGTTCTCGACAGGAAAGTAGCGAGCGCAGCATTTTCAAGAAAGGAAACACAAGCAAGGCAGATGATGATTATTGTTGCGTGGCAAATATACACTCCAAAGGGTGCACATTTGTCTGCAAGTCAATTTGGTAATATCGCAAAATCTTGTTAATCTATCTTTTTCTCTGCAGATCTCCTTTTTCGCGTTCTCCTGACCAAGGTAAGTAACCCTTTGCTCAACAAGGCGAGAAAGACCCCGAGTTTCTCTGTGTGCTACCTCGCTGGGGTTGATTGTGGAAATGCCTGGAGTCATATGAGCTGGGAACCAGAGCAATTGCCTGCCGTTCATCAGTGCGTTGGAGAGTGATGCTTCCTTGACTCTGATGATATTCGACGCCTCAGTAGAGATCCTACCTTTTGCACAATTTCTAATGGCTGCCTGAGAATCGCTAATGATGTATTTAGCATTCGAAGAGGCCAATGCTAGAGCAATAGTTACCTCCTCTGCTGTCTCGGAATGTTTGGTATTAACTGACACGCTTGTAAAGGGTTTCTGGGTGTGATCGACGACTACTGCCACGTGGCTAGTTCTGTGTGGGTATTCAGCCGCGTCTACGAAAGTTGCCCTGTCGTCTGACTTATAGCTTCGGAACATTTCTCTGCTCTACTCGTGCGTCTGCCCTTGTCGTAACCTGGTTGCATGTCCTTGGGTATATTTGCTACTGGGAGTTTTGTCACGAATTTCTCTCGTTATCGTCCTTTTTTCCCCGTATAGAGTGTGGTAACTCATTCCTTGTTTGCATAGTATCTGCCGTTCCGTTTTGGTGTTGGTTAGTCCTTCCATCTGAGATGTTTGTTTCGATTCTATGAGTTCGTCTAATCTGTTGTGGACTCCTAACTTTAGGAAGAGGTCCGTGCTCGTAGTGATAAGAATTCCTAGTGCTAGTTTTTATGCCATGTTTATTAGGTTGTTCGTGTCGGTTTTTTCATCTGCAAATATTGTTGTTCAAATGACAACTGGAATCTACTGAGCGCTGAACTGAAAAAATTAAAAGACAGACACATTCCAAAAATCACGCTCACAACGTCATCACAGAGCGTATGGTTCACTCCCAATGTTAAACGTTGCATCGTGAAGAAAAAGCGCCTTTATACTAAAGCAAAACGTTCGGAATCTGAGGGCGATTGGAATAACTACCGTGCGCAGTCGAGAATATGCCAAGCAGAAATTGAGAGAGCCAAAGATAAATTTTTTTAATCATGACATATCAACTTTGCTTAAAACTAATTCTCAAAAGTTTTGGAAAGTAATCAATCCTAAGCCTCCTTCATCTAGCGTGATAACAATAGTAAAACACGGTGATATTATTCAGCCATCTGAGGTTGCCACCGAATCGAACCTATTTTTTAGTTCCGTGTTTACTAACGAAACGCCACTTTTCACAAGTTTTAATGCTATTAGTATAAACGCAGACATGAATGACATCCTAATTACGCAGGAAGGCATTGAGCAAGCTATTGATCGTTTGCCGAGTAATTCAGCCCCCGGACCCGATGACATATGTCCAAATTGCTCAAGTTAATGAAACCAGTGATAGCTCGCATACTCGTCCCAATTTTTCAGCAATCCATTGATACAGGAATTGTGCCTGACGCTTGGGATATCGCACGCATTATACCTATATTTAAATCTGAGGATTCTTCTGTCCCTTCAAATTACAGGCCCATCTCATTAACGAGTATACCTTGCAAAATTCTGGAACACATCATATCATCAGCAATAATGAAGTACCTCAGTCAGCAGAACTTTTTTTTTGGAAACCAGCACAGATCCTTGTGTGGCCGTTCCTGCGAGTCACAGTTATTTGAACTCGTGGCCGACCTGCACGACGCTATACACCATTTAATGAGAATTGATACCGTATTCATCGACTTTGCCAAAGCGTTCGACAAAGGTGCTCACAATCGCCTTATATATAAAGTTGGAAATCTAAACATAAACAACAATGTCTTGAACTGGATAGTTAACGTTTTAACTAACAGACAGCAGTTCGTGTCTGCCAATGACTTTTGCTCCGCACTAACCCATGTAAAGTCTGGTGTGCCTCAAGGTTCGGTGCTCGGGCCGCTCCTCTTTCTCATTTACATTAGTGACATAAGCAGCAACCTCACTTCCACAATTAGACTATTTGCGGACCACTGTGTTATTTACAAAAAGATTACTGACCCTCAGGACACTAATGCTTTGCAATCAGATCTTGACAAAATCGCTAAGTGGTGCGAACAATGGCATATGGAAATAAACATTTCAAAAACGAAACTTGTAACATTTACGTCGGCTAGAGTCACGGAACCCATCTTTTATTCTATCGGTAACGTGGCCATTGAAAAAGTTCCTCCAATCAAATACCTTGGTGTTCACATTACTTCTGATTTGGCATGGCACAAACACATTGAATATATAACCACCAAAGCATCCAAAACCCTCGGTTTCATTAGGCGTAACTTGTACTTTGCAAATCAGGCAACCAAACTCTTAGCATACACAACTTTAGTCAGATCTCAACTAGAATATGCCAGTTTCATCTGGAACCCGCATCAAGCTTATCTTGCCGACAAACTGGAATCACTTCAAAATAAGGTTTCTAGGTTTATCACAAGAAAATACGCTCGCTACTCCAGCATCACAGATATTAAATCATCTCTAAATTTAAGCTCACTTGAAAAGCGAACACTTGTCACCCTGCTATGCCACTTTCACAAGCTCTATCACAATCCTTCAACGTTCACAGAATCTCATATCAAACCAGCACATCGCATTTCCCCCCGATTAGACTACTGCCTCAAAGTGCAACCCAAGATAGCTCACACCAAACTTATGCGTCATTCACCATTGTTTCTTGCCATTTATCATTGGAATTAACTACCGGCAGAAATCGTTTCCGAAAATAATTACGACGCGTTTGTGAACAAACTGAAGTGCTTACTCTGGGCTGGTCCTTAATATATTATTATCAGAAGTGTATTTTTTTTACATTGTCTTGAGAATTGTGGTCCACATGTGTGCGTGTTCTCAAACACTTGTTTTTATACAGATATGTTCCCTGTTTTCCTGAGCGCATGTTTGCTTATGCTTTTTCTAATTGTTCACTGTGTTATGCAGTATGATCACTTTACTGTATTTTTAACCCCCTATGTAATGCATGTAAAGCGCCTTTAGGGTATGTGAATAAAAAAAATCAATTGTTTAAGGCTGCTTTGTTTGTGATCTGACTGATTACTAATGATTGTATCAGCCGTATGATACTTTGCTCCTTCATACGCTGGTCTTGTTAGTAATTTTTTTATTTATGTATTTATCTTTATTTATATTTATCGTTTATTTTCATTCATTTCCGTTTCTTGATTGCTTGATTGCTGAAATTTACTAATGAATTTCGGCCATTTTGAAATTTGTTTCCACGAATGTTTACATTTAAATTGTATTCCCACCCTGCGAAAGTCTTCTATATGTTCGCAGTATTATTAAATAATAAATTGTTTGAAGATTCTGAACGTGTTTGTTGCCTTTGTGTCTAACTTCGTTGTGGTTTCCCCGTTTGTACCTTTTGTAGCGTTCCTAACTAGAACGACAGCAGAAATGACATCATCTCAGTAAGACGGATGTCGTCCGCCATTTTATTCCAACTTCTTCGTCCTAACTTCTCCCCTAGCCCACTTGTTCGTCTTCTTTCATGCATTCAGCGCAGACCGCTTGGCTCTTCCAAAATTTCTTTATTTACACCTCCTAGGGTAATACTTGAAAATATTTCCAATAGAAGCGCACTGCGTTTGACATTAGGGTCCGGTGTACCGGACGTTCTGCAATATTCCATGCTAAGATGCAGCCCTAATCACTTGAAATGGTCCACAAAATTTAGAATTTGAATGTACGGCTCCTTTCCTTAAAAGGACATAGTCTGTTGTATGTCCGGTTTCTCGCTAGTGTGCATTTTATCAAAGTTTCTATTGATGCTGCGCTTGTAGACCTCCTGTTGTTTGAGAGTTTTCCTTACTTCAGCGAGTTCAAGGTTGTCTAGGAGGCCTAGCTGATGATCTGCAGGAAGTATGGGCGCTGTACCCGAAGTTGAAAAATTAGGGCTGTAGCTTAAAGAAATGGCGTACGATCGGTTGTGATGTTTCACAGCGGCCTCGAGACAACACTTCCAGCTACCGGCAAAGTCTGGATACATCTTCAGATACTGTTTGACGTCTCGTATGGCACGTTCCGCTAGTCTGTTTGCTGCCGGGTGCTATGGAGAAGAATACTTGATCATTATACCATGCTTCTGTGCCCACTTTGATAAGTTGGCACTCCGGAAAGCAGGCCCGTTGTCGCAAACGAGCATCGTTGTGTGTGTAAAACATTCAGCCTTCAGGAGATCAATTATGCTGTTCGCGTCTTCTTTGCCAGCTCTAGCCGCAATCGTTCTTGTGCACTAATATATGGAGAGCAAGAAAGCTTGCTTTCGCTTGACTCCTTCCCCCTTCTTTTTGAGCTCCGCGAAGTCCAAATGAATTACTTCGAACTGGACGCTTGAGTATTCAGGGTTTGTCATACGTCTGTCGATTGCTTCAATTTAACTTTGTTCACCTAGCAGAGGTGGCATGCGTGGATGTAATGGCTGATGTCGTTTTTCATGCCCGGCCACGTGAATCTCATGAGCAATTTCTTTCAATTGCGCCAGAAGCCATCATGTCCGCCTGACCCAGGAGTGTCGTGGTATAGATGAAGGATCCTTGGAATCATAGTTGGTGGTACGTGATACTTTCCATTGATAAACTGGAGCTCTTGTGTGCCTTCTGACTGCTTAATATGATTTATTGCGTCTGGATTCTTGCTGCATTCTTGTAAAAGTAATCTTGATAGTGCGTCAGCGTCAGTGAGGAGTGAGCGAGTACGATGTGAAATAACGAAATGAAATTGTTGCAAATAGCTCACCCATCTAGCAATGTGGCCTCTTGGCTGGGTAATGCTCAGAGATTTAGGCAGTGCTTGATGGTCAGCGAAAAGTATGAGTTTGGCACCATCCAGGTAAGTACGAAAGTATTGCACAGCTTTCAAGACGGCCAGAGCTTCCTTTTCTGTGTTAGAGTAATTGATTTCGGCGGGTTTCAGGGTATAGCTGTAGCACACCGAAACGTAGTGTTTGGTTTGATCAACTTGTTTGGAGAGTTACTGGTATAGAACTGCACCGGTAGCATAATGTGATGCTTCCGTGTTCAGCAGGAAAGGCAGAGAAAAATCTGGTATTCGCAAGATGGGTCCGATGGTATTACTTTTACAAGCTCACAATAGACAGCTTCGCACTTCCCGTCCCATTGAAAAGGCACGTCTTTCCGAGTTAAACGTGTGAGGCACTTTGTGCTCAGTGCATAGTCTCTGACAAATCCCCGGAAGTGTCCTGCAAGGCCAAGAAAAACGCGTAGGGAGTGCACGTCCTAAGACTTTACCAGCTTGGAGATTCTCTCTACCGATTCTTGCTCAGTGCTTTTAGTGTGCCCATCAAACACCCTGCCAAGAAATACTATGGTAGCTTGAAAGAACGTACTTTTCTTTAAGTTGAGATTGAGCTCGGCAAGACTGAGAGCGTGAAGAACTTTTGAAAGATGACTACGGTGTTCATCCTTTGTCTTTGAGTAGATGATGATATCTTCGATGCACACATTGCAAAATGTGCCCAGGTAAGGTTCCAGAATGTCGGTCATAATATTTTGAAACTACGCAGGCAAGTTTTCCAACCAAATTGTAGCCGGTTGTACTTAAACAAGTAATGGGGTTATGAACACGGTGTACTTATCGTTTCTTCTCTTAGTGGAATCTGCCAAAAGCCCTTGCAGATATCTATTCGTGAAAAACAATGGAAACCACTAGTTTCGTCAATGATGTCGTCAATTTTCGGCATTGGTTAAGGTATCAATTCAGTTTGGCGATTGAGAGCCCGGTAGTCTGTGCCGAGGTGGATTGTCCCGTCTTCTTTTGGTGCAATAGTTATAGGAGAAGCAAATGGGGATACAGAAGACCGGATGGTACCTGCGTCCAACGTTTCTGGCAACTCCATTTTCAGTCACACCTTTTTATTTCTGGACATCCTATTGGGGTTCTACGAACCACTGTTTTATCTGCGTGCTCGAAAGGAACGACATGTGATTTCATTGCTAGAGGGTAGCTCCCCATGCATTCAAGCTCTGGGTACTTTGTCTTGATGTCTTCCTGGTAAAAGATTAGCCTTGATACCACTAGGTTGTTCGGCAGGATCTTCTCTTCTTATTGTGTCTTCGGCCATTACATTGTGGTCATATCTGGGCGGGACAAAAGAAAATCATAGGTGACATTGGGAAATGCCAATACGTCACTGGTAATCGCATGTCCTTGAAATTCAAGAGCCAAGGCTACCCATGCACTATGCATGGTCACTGACCCATCGTAGGCTTGGACACGCAATGTTCTACCAGCGTGCAGATGACCGGCATCCCTTCGAGTCTTGTTGATAATTGATACCGAAGCTCCACTGTCAACGAGAGTTTTCCCTTCAATACCATCTACCTTAATGGGGGGCACACAATAAGCTTGACGACACCAAATACACTGCCTCACTGAAGCTATTTTTCTGGGGCTTGGGATTCACGGTAGCCAAAATATGTGGAAGTAGGTTGCCGTTAACTGCGGTAATTGGTTCTTCACCACTCTCACAGTCATGATTGACGTGTCCCAGGGATTTGTTTATGAAGCTATCTTCACATTCAGATATAGGCAACGACTCTAGAAGCTCACTCAGCTTACGAGAATCAAGTTGCTCTGTTCTATCACCTGGCTGTCTTCTCAATGCAATTCTTGGCACTGATGTCTGTAGAAAGTTCAGAAGGTCATGAAATCTTCTTGGACCTTTGAGCTGGACATGACTACGGATCTCGATACACAACCCTTGCGTTATCAAAGCTACAGCAGCAGGAGACGACAGCTTTGGTTCTCCGGAATACAATAGGCGACGCTTCTCATGACAGTATTCAAGCAGAGAGCCACCTGTGTACCGGAACCCTAGTACAGCATCCCATCTTTCTACTGCGTTGCCTTCGAAAGCCGCTAAAAAGTTGCTTTTCCACAGTTCCCAACATGTTGATCCATGATCCATGATTTGCACATCATGCCATTTTCTGGCTATACCGCCCAAATAGCGGCGCATATTCAACATCTTTGTGTCGTTGGAGTGCCACATATTCTTGTCAGAGGCACAGTCGAAAAAACACAGCCAGTTGTGCGGAATTTGCGAGTTTCCTTCAAAAACATCCGGTTCAACAATGCCTCGTGCTGATTGCTCTCGATTAAACGCTTAGATGAAAGTGTTCATTATTTCATTCTGTTGCATAATGTGTTTTTGCAGTTCCATAACAGTCAAGTCTAGGCTCACCTTCCCGGCCCCTTTGTCGAAGATGAGGGTTCCACGTCGTATGGATTCCAGAAAAAGTTCGCTCAGTGCCTGCAGCTGTAGATTCACTGTCACCGATTCTGTTGGCACGAGGCGTTGGCGGCTGATTGCAGCTTGTTGCAGCACAACGTTGATCAGTGCGGAAGAACTAACTTCAAGAGGAAGGTCCGCCGCTGGCTCACCGTGCATCGGGTTGTATCGGGTGAACACAACAGATTCCGATGGCGCCTGGTCGACGAAAAACCTCACACGCATGGCTGGTCTTCGAAATAATAATAATAATAATAATAATAATAATAATAATAATAATCTTTATTACATCCAGTCATGTCATTGTTACAGATCCAGCCCGCATAAGCAACATTGCTTGTGTGCGAGGCTGGGCAGTCAGCTGGTAGTACTGATATGTGTACAAATAAATGGATAAAAAGAATATAGGAAAAAAATGGTATTGCAAAAGTGGACAAAAGATATTATTTGAACAAAAGAAATTATTGCATCAACAGGGAAAAAAAAGTACACATTGACATTAGAAATGACTTCGCAATCAGGTTCGCATGCTTCAAATCCCGAAGAAAACATCAAAGAATATGGACATTACGTATCACCCATGACCTTAAATGTGATTTTATTTGTTTAAATGTTCCCGCGATATCATTCTCCTTCAATTTATTGAAATTAACCGGCACGTAGAAAGCACGAGTTCTCTTGCCGTAGTTTGTGTACACACGAGGTACCAGATATTTTTCTGTCTGACGTAAGCTGCGAGATTTCACGTTCAAGTTTTTGAATTTAGCAGAAAAATAACTTTTGCACATGGCGTCGAACAAAACTTGTTGCTCGACAAACAACATGTCTGACTGGTACATGCTCAGCAAGAGATCTTCTCCGTGACCAAGTGTGCCATACGAGAGGCTATAGGCAATTTTTTTTAGGATGCGGTTAATTATATTAGGTCTACTAGAAGAAGCAAAGCCATAAATTGTTATTCCGTACTTTATGATCGATTCCCCAAGTGCCTTGTAAACCATTTTACGAATAATTACATCACAGAAAGATTTTAGGGCATACAAATGAGCGCACACAGCACGTAAGCGCTTTGCGAGCTCTTGACTGTGGACATTCCATGACAATGTGTCGTCGAAGTGTAGCCCCAGGTATTTTGTGCTATTTACCAGAGCTACCGGAGGACATGAGCATGCAAGGCAGTCACTGGTGTGGAGATAAACAGGGGAAATATCCGTGACTGCTTTATATGGGCTGTGAAAACACATCATATTAGTCTTCGATTTATTAATGAACATTTTGTTATTAATGAACCAATCAAGTAGTTTACAGACATCATACTGTAACACTTTAGCGGCTTCGCTCGAAAGTTTGTTCGATACAACCAAAGCCGTGTCATCAGCGTATAAATAAATTTTTGATTTTAGTGGTAAGCAAGCAAGATCATTCATGTAAATGTTAAACAAAAGCGGCTGAAAACTGTCGGCTGTTTCAATATGTAGCGTTCCTAACTAGAACGGCAGCAAGAGATATCATAATCTCACTGAGATGGGTGTCGTCCGCCATTTCATTCCAACTTCTTTGTCCTCCCTTCTCCCCTAGCCCACTTCGTTTTCTTTCATGCATCCAGCGCAGACCGCTTCACCTTTGTTCTCGATTACTAGACCCAGAACCTTGAGCTACTTGACTATTGGGACATTTCGCCCGTTCTTGGTGGCTTCATTACCTCATGAGCCTCATTTTTGTCGTATCCTTTGAGAGGTCTGCCGCTAAGTGTGGGGCGGTATAAACGAAGTTCGGATTTCTCTACAGAGCATGTGAGGCCTATTCCTATGAGGTGTTCCTCTACTGCATTTGTTGCAGTCTGGAGTTGTTCAATTGATCCGTCGCTGCCATCACAGACCCAGATAGTAATATTGTCCGCGTAGATTGTTTGATTGAGGGACTGTACGTGATTAAATGTGTCGGGGAGTCCCCTCAAGACGAGATTAAACAGCATCGCGAAGATGACAGTGCCTCGTGGCGTGCCGGCCCCCCTATACCCATCTCGAGCGACCTGAGCCCTCCGACTGAGAAGACTTTTCCTATCGGATAGGGAGCTCTTGATGTAGTTATACGTCCGTTGTCCTCGTCCTATTCATTCAATGTTTTCCGCTGTGGTTGCGTGGTTTGCATTATTAAAAGCCTTGTTAAGGTCAATGCCCGAAGTGGCCCTTGTAGAGCGCGTTTTCTAATCGATTATCTGATGCTTAAGTGGAAGCATCGCATCTTTTGTCGAAAGGTTTTTGCGAAATCTTATCATTTTATCTGAGTACATGATATTATCTTCAAACGAGTTATCCAGTCTGTTTAAAATTACATTTTCCATTATTTTCCGACGCAGGATGCTAAGGAGATCAATCTGATGTCGCCGATCTGAAGCTTCTTACCAGGTTTTGGAATGAGGGTCATAGTCGCTTTCTTCCATTGAACTGGTACTTCTCTCTTTATCTAACACTCGTTTATGTATCCTGTTAGTTTGGCAATCGATTCTTCATCGAGGTTCCTAAGGGTCTTGTTGCTTATACCGTCCGGGCCTGCGGCTGATTTGGTGTGTCATTTTTGTAGGGGCGCTCGAATTTCTGCCTCCGTGAGTTCCTCGCCTAAGTTTGCATTTATATACCCATCGTAGCTAGGATGGCTACAAGGGGGTGCCTGTGAGTATTTCTGCTCTAATCCAGTGAGAAATTCCTTTTCTGTACCCTCATATGCGTGTATTACCTTTTTAATGGCTTGCCCTTGGTTTTTCTTGTAGTTCTCATCGTCAAGGAGGAACCTGAGCATGTGCCACGTTTTGCTGGTGCTTAATTGTCCGTGCGTGGATTTACATATCTCGTACCATAGTTTGATCAATTGCTTAGCATGCGGTTCTACTTTTTGTTGAGGACCGCTATGCGCCTTTTAAGCTTTCTGTCATGCTTCTGATTTCTGAGTCTATTCTGAAGCGACTGCTTAGCTTTCCACATGTGGAGAAGTCTGCTGTCGCAGTTCTCCAAGTTAGATTCAGGGGGTGCTATTTTTGTGGCAGCTTTGACATTATCGCTGAGCCCCTTAGTCCATCGCTCTTATGTCTGTTATGGATCGTCGCTGTATCATGTCTCACCTTATACAAAATAGTTCCCAGTCTACCTATGTGATCTGTCGTTCCTTGGGTCTATTCGTCCCTTCTCTGGCGTGTAACCCCGATATGCGGTGGTGGCTACCCAAATCTTCCAGTGTGTTACGCCAAGTCGGATTTTCAGTATTCTTGGTAAAGGTTACGTCTGGGGTTGTGTCCCTATTTAGCGCCGTGCCTACTCTGGCTGGAGGGCCAGGGCCTGTGAGTAGCGTGAGGCCTACTCCTTGCGAGCATAAGTCCCTTCCTTTTGGTCTGGTATATAAATATGCCCACGCGGCGTGAGGTGCATTAAAGCCTCCTTCTATAAGTATCGAATTTTCTCCAGCTAGTTTAAGTGTTTTCTGCAATAGGTTCTTGAATTTGTGTTTATGTAGCGTGGGGTTCCTATAAATGTTGAGAATAAATAAGCTACGTCCTGTCTTCATTTGCAGAAGGAATTCCAATAGAATATTGTGAATGTGCGTTATGCCAGCGCTCTTTTGCGCGCACGTTATGTTTCTTTTTACTAGCGTGGTTAATACTCTGGTTTCCCCTTCGTCATAGCGAAACGATCTGTATCCTACTGGCTTTGCGTTCCCATGTGTTTCCTGCAGAATTAGAACGTCTGGTGTATCGGTGTCTTTTAAGTACTGCAACCAATTTGATGTTTGTTTTCCTAACTTCTACAGTTTCACTGCCATATCCTTCACCCTTTTTTGGCGCGCCTTATTTTGTGCAACCATGGGAGGGAGGCGGGAGGTTGAAGAGAAGCTGATCTTACATACTTACGTGGTTGTGAAGTGGGTAAGTATTGTGGTGCTTGTGACGCAACGGAGGGGAGTCCACTACCTGGTGACGAGTTTCCCTCAAGAATGTCTAATCAACTCATAACTGCTGCTATTCCCTTAGCCATTTGGTTCATCATTTCGTCCCCTTTTTCATTTGATTTTTATGTACCTACTAGGGCATTTTGTATATCGGCTAATGCTTTATCTACCACTGTGTAATGTTGTTTATCACTTTTGGTTTGGGCCTTGCGTTTGCTAATGCTTTATCTACCACTGTGTTATCTTGTTTATCACTTCGATCTTGGGCCTTGCTCTTGAGCGGAGGGGGGCGACCCGTTCGTCCATCTTATTTTCCGGGATTACAGGTGGCTCTGTCGTGCTCGCCCGTGGAGCGGGAGTTACCTGATTTATTTGGCTTTTTTCTTGCTGCAGAATTTTACTTTCATCGCTCATACGTGCTAGCATAATCCTCAACTGCTGTTCTCGTGTTTTAGTTGCTTTATCTCGTTATCCATGGCAGTGCCTCCGCCAGCCCCCGCGCGCACGCCATCGACCACGTCTGCCCAGTCACCGTGGCTGTCTGGTTAGCTGAAGAGGATGGCCTAGTTGTGGACCTGGATCTTGATCCGGTTCGTGTCCCCGGTGTCCTGGAAGTGGTCGTAATGAGGATCTGGTGGTGGATGCAGACTTTGTTCTCGGTCTGTAGCGTCGTTCCCTGGCGTTTGGGAGGCCAGGTGTTGCACGATACTCTGCCCTGTCTTCCATCTAGGTAGCGTCTTCATCTTCTCCTTGTCGTTCTCGTTGAAATTTGTGCCATTGTCTCTGTTTAACGATGAAGGGCATCTTGAATTTGGCTTTGCAAGGCTTGTGTGCAGTCGGATGGTCCTCTCCGCATAACTGACATTTAGGTTGGCGCCTATAGTTTCTATCTGGGTTTGGCGTTCCACATCCCGCACAAATCTTGTTGTCGGGATTGGGACATACATATCCTCTGTGTCCAAGTCTGTTGTACTGTTGACAGAAATCCACTTGTTTCCTCTACAGGGAGTACTGGACGTACATGAGGACATTGTGCATTTCAAAGAGCGCAATAACTGTGGTAGTATTACTGCGTCTCCTTGCTGCCACCGCTGCTGTGATGTCTCTTGGCCCTCGTCCAGTGGGATTCCTGTGATGACTCCATTGGCCATCATATCAGACTCTGTCTCGTGAGCATTTGTCTCGTAAAACTTGTCTTGAATCATGATATGTGCTACTTCCTGATATTTGTTTACATGCTCATAATTTGATGTACTGACGATCAAGATATTTTAGTAATGGGGGGGGGGGGCGGACAATGTCCTCCTCCCTTTCGTCTCGAGGGTAGCCTGCCCCATCTTGTACCACTTCTGTGAGGTTAACTATAGCGCGCTCAGATATTTTAGGTGCTCCACGCGGTTGGATCACAATCATGTAACCGCTCTTGGCAAATGTGGCATTCTGCTTGCCTTGTGTATTTTTCTAGCCTGCCTTTCCTTGGGTTATTGTTACCCTTGCCGAGCCGCGTCGGCAATAAGGTGCTCTCGCGATGTTGCGAGGTTTGCCGGTCTGATCTTCTGTGCCTGACCTCTTTCCATGCCCTGCCTATATCCATCTCCACCTGGCATATGCTGCTGCGCTCTTTGGTGACTTCCATTATTAAAAAAATTATCGGCGATTACTGTTGTATTTTTGCGTCAGGCTGAAAATATTGAATCCATCACTTTAAAGCTTACATGCGATATGTCATTGTTGCTGTTTGGCGCATACCGCCCTCCTGACTCAGCGCCGCAATTTGTGCATGACTTGCGCGAACACATGGCAACGTTTTCTCATGACAAAATGATTCTTGTTGCGGATCATAATCTCCCAGAAATAGAGTGGGAACATGGTTTCTTGGATCACGATTTAAAGTCAAACGTTAGCTACTTAAATGATATACTGTGTCACAACTTGCAAGAAATTGTTCATCAGCCGTCACGCATTCAATGCACTTCAGCGGCTGTATTTGACCCTGTCTTCATAAGTCAAACCATTAGCAAATTTTCTCTCTCTGTTCAGCCTACTATATCTCTGATCATTACATGGTGTGTTTGTCCTTTCCACTCAATTCAAGTAACTGAAATCAATGCAAGAAGGTTACTGTAGAAGACTTCTCGCGCTCCAGGGACTAGAGTGTGTTAGACAATCTAGACTTTTGTCTCACTAGATTGCGTGGCGACGACGTTAGTGACCTTTGTAACAAGTTTATAAACGCACGCATGGGTTGTCTTAATGATTTCATTCCTACTAAAACGAAAATAATAGCAAAGCAAACTCCCTGGATAAACCGAGAAGCCTTGCATCCTAAAAGAAAAATCGAACTCTTAAGACGACAAGGTGCCCCTCGTAATCCTATTCACAACGTTCAACTTCAAGTAAACCACTTCATAAGTAACAAAAGAATTTTCTGCACACACTGCAAAATTTCATGTGCATGCACCGGAAAAGCTTAGGGGGATTCTAAAGGAGACATCTAGGCCAACTGATATAATTATGCACGAAGTGTGCCTGGTCGTTGATAAGCAATAAATTGCAGAGGATTTCAACAAGCTTTTTCACAGTATTTTTTCTAGTTCTTGTTATCCTTCATTTTTAAGGGATATGCCATATATTGTGCGCCTGATATAGTTTCGCAACCAGGCGCGCTTTCCATGCTACTTAATATGAAAACTAAATCCTCATCTGGACCGGATTATACACCGAACGTTTTTCCGCACAGAGGCAGCGATGTCGACAATGGAATATCATAATGTTGGCCGCGTTGGACCACCGAGGACACACCATCGGGAAGCACAACGCATTTGCGCTTACCGGGCACGCACTATGAACTATGCTTCTTGCATACGTGGAGCTGAGTGCGCTGGCAGTTCTTCTCACTAGGCAAACATGACACCGATTTTGGACTGCCGACAGTGGGCATTTTTTTTCTTTCGTAGCCTCTGTCACACTCTACCGACACCGAGCTCTCCACCAACCGTCGGTAGGTTGTCGGCGTCGGTACAGTGTCAAATAAGCGCCGACACGAAGGAAAAAAGCGCTGTCGCTGATAGTCGGCGTACACAAATGGGCGTCATGTTGGCCTAGTGTGAATGAGCCTTTACCGCGCCACCTAAGAGACTTCTGAGACGGGCCAAAATGCTTCTACTGTCAGCGCAGCGTCTCGGCAAAATGACGTCGAACGCCAAGCGAAACCTGCAGTGCCCCAGTCCTTGTAATGCTCTGTTTTCTGTAGATGTCTCCCAGCCTCGAGTTGTTCGACAGCTTTCGCTTGTGTGTCAAGGGTCAGGGATTCCTGTGTCGTGGTAAGGTTCCCGTGATGCCTAGCTAAAACCACTTCACGTACGCTGAGCACCCTACCAACCACCTGCCTCTCAACTCTACCTCTTAACGTCCAACAAATTTTGAACTATTTCTTGAAGATATGTTTCACTTTCATGTTATGTCCGATCTCGATGAACGAGCAATCCAATAATCTTTTTGGATCTACTTGAGGTGTCGCTTCGCGCATATTCAACTGTTGCTAGTTGCGCGAGGCAGAACTGCTGTCGAATGTTTCAAGCAACAAATTTTCGCCTCTCCTCATTTGTAAGGAGGCTAAATCACGCTTTGTCTAAAGGAATCATAACGAGCAAGTGCTCTTTTAAGAGCTTTATACTTTTCGCCTCGGGACGTTTAGGATATTGCGGTTGCTTGGGAAATGTATTAGCCAAAAAGTAGCTCAGGGCCAGGACTGGTGTTAGCTGTTGCACATCGTATTGCTGTTCAATTTTTGCTGAAGAATTGGCGTCATTTTTTCAAGTCTCTACATCTTTGTTGTGTCTGAGCAGGCTTACTACGCAGAGTGCTTTGTCTGTTAACCATATTAGCGCCTTTTTTCCATCAGCATTTTGTACTCTGTTTAGGTTTTTCTTATTATTTTTTGCGGCGTTGGTGTTCAATGCCTACGCCACGAAGGACTAAACAAGGGCTTTACATCAGTGCCCATATTGCTTCGCCGGCGCTGGTTCGCCTTGAAATACTCCGCTACAGTAAACAGAACAATGACGTTTTCGAAATTAATGGGGTTGCAACTGATGACATTGCATCAATAGCGGAATGGTTGAAGATCCACTTCAGGTGTGTGTTTACACATGACAATGGTTCTATGCCATTCTTGAATGCTTGAAATCCCTCTATGTATCAGGCTACTATTACTAAGAATCATCATCATCATCATCATCATCAGCCTGGTTACGCCCACTGCAGGGCAAAGGCCTCTCCCATACTTCTCCAACTACCCCGGTCATGTACTAATTCTTACTCCTTTCCAAGAATAGAATACTTAATATGCTCCTTAGCCTTAATATTATGAAATCACGTGGTCATGATGGTTTACAAAATGATTTCTTAAAGTGATATGCGCAATGCGTTTCCAATTATTTGCATGTACTGTTTTTTTTTTACATCATTATGGGAGAGCGAGGCACAGATCGACGGGCGAGTGGCAATGGTGAAACCTCATTTAAATAGTAGTAGTAAGCCGAACATGTAGAAACTACCATCCCATCTCGCTGATTTCAACTTTACCGAAACTTCTAGCGCACATCATATAAAGGCACATTTCTGAGCTACTAACTTAGTATGTTATCATGTAATCAGCATAGATTCAGAAAATGATTTTGTACGCGTACTTTCAATTGCTATTGCTAACTATACAATTCACGATTTTGCTAAGACAATAAACGCAGGTGAACAGGTTGAATCAATCTTCATAGATTTCGCCGGAGTATTTAACAAGGTTTCCTAGGACATGCTACTCCATAAAATACGCATGATACTGCGTAATACAAAAATTATAAAGTGACTTTCTGTATATCTTTCTATAGACTCAGGCCTTCACATGGGACTTGTACTCGGACCCCTTTTGTTTCTCTGTTTGATAATGGCACTGTTCAGGACATCAGGTGCCAAATAAATCATACGCAGATTACAGCACTATGTATTCAGAAATAAACACTGTAAATGACCAGCTATGTCTAAGTGAAGCTTTTGGAAACGCTGTTAAATGGTATGATGAATGGAACATGGCTTCTACCTTGAAAAAACTGGTTTTGTGAAAATGTCGCGTCGGCGTAGTCCCCTGAACATCCAATACAGGGCACGCAAAGTCCTTTTTTTTAGGTTGAGTACGCAAAATATATTTCCATTTGTATTTACATCGATCTGCGATGGAACAACATTAATTATGTCTGAAATTCTGGAAATCAAAAACATTTCTTACTCTACTTTTAGGCTGAATGCCACTCAGGTTCGTGTCCTTGCATTTAACGCAATTATACAGATACACTAGAATGCACTTCTCCGTGGTCAACATTATCAGCCTATTTTATGTCTACTGCAGGACGAACAATTCTCCCTGCGATCTCCGATTACCTCTGCCCTGCGCCAGCCGATTCCAACTAGCACGCGCAAATTTCTCAGTTTCGTCGCACCCCCTAGTATTTTGCCGTCCTCTAGTGCGCTTCCCTTCACTTGGTACCCATTCTGTGAGCCCAATGGTCCAACGGTTATCTAATCTGCGCATTACATGAGCTGCCCAGAGGCATTTTTTTCTCTTAATGTCAATTAGAATATCGTCTATACCTGTTTGTTCGCTGATCCAAACCGCTCTCTTTCTGCATCTTGAAGTTATGCCTAGCATTCTTCTTTCCATCGCTCTTTGCGCGGTCCATAACTTGTTCTCAAGCTTCTTTTTCAGTCTTCAAGACTTTGTCCCATATGTCAGCACCACTAAAATGCACTCAGTTGATGCCTTCCTTTCCAATAATAACGGTAAGCTTCCAGTCAGGAGGTTACGATGTCTGCCATATGCGATCCAACCCATTTTCATTCTGTGAATTTCCTTATCATGGTCAGCGTAACCTGTGATTAGTTGACCTAGGTAAACTTACTCCTTCAGAGACTCTAGAGGCTTACTTGCGATCCAGAACACTTGTTCTCTTGCCCGGTTATTCATCATTATCTTTGTATTCTGCATATTAATCGTCAATGCCACTCTTGCACTCTCCCCGCTAAGGTCCTCAATCTTTTGTTGTACCTCGTCTGCAGTGTTGCTGAATAGAACAATGTCATCGGCAAACCGAAGGTTGCTGAGGTACTCGCCGTAGATCCTTGCTTCTCAACCATCCAAGTTTAATAGCTGGAGTACTCCTTCCAAGCGCGCAGTGAATAGCGTTGCAGAGATTGTGTCTCCTTGTTTTTATTTATCTTTATTTAATTATTTGACCCATTTCTTTATAGCTATTTTCCCACTTTTCCTGTGTAGAATTAAATTGGCTGCGGAATCTCTGCAGATATTTTCCAGGGTATCTTCGTAAGCTGTCTGTATTCCTTCATTACGCAATGCCTCTAAGACTGCTGGTATCCCTACTGAATCAAATGCTTTTTCGTAATCGATGAAAGTCACATAGAGAGGCTGATTGCACTCTTCGGATTTCTTGATTACCGGATTGATGACATGGATGTGATTAATTGATCCTGAAGCCAGCCTGTTCCCTTGGTCGTCTAAAGTCCAGCAATTCCCTTATTCTATTGGAGATTATTTTCGTAAATATTTTATATAATACTGGGAGTAAGCTAATCAGCCTATAAATTTTCAATTCTTTAACGCCCCTCTTTTTCTGGATTAGTATAATGTTTGCATTCTTCCAGTTTTCTGGGACCTTTACAGTAGATAGACCCTTCGTATAGACAACCGCCAGTTTTTCTAGCTATATGTCCTCTCCATCTTTGAATAAATCGACTGTTATTCCATCTTTTCCCGCCGCTTTTCCCCGTTTCATGGCTTGCAAGGCCCTTCTGACCTCATCTGTAGTTATATGAGCAGTTTGTATAGCCTGTTGATTATTGTTTCGAAATGGGTACTCTCGAGCCCTCTTGGTACTGTACAGGTCAGTGTAGAATTCTTCACCTGGTTTGATTATACCTTCGAGAGATCGTTGAAATTTGCCGCGAAGACGACAACGTCATCCAGAAGACAAGACAGGTCTGCCACTTCAATCCTGCTAACACAGTGACCATCACGTGCTGCAACGTTGCCGGCGCTGAACACAGTCTGAATGGCGGGCATTGAAATCTTAGAGGCCATCTGGCGGGATGAAGTCGGTCGTTCTGCGATCTCTTTCGTCGGCTTCTGTTTGCCAGGAGCCAGACTTGAGATCCATTGACGAGAGGTATTTAGCGTTGCAGACCCGATCCCATGCATCGTCTATCCGTGGGATAGACGTCCTTTTTCATGATCTTTTTCAGTCGACGCTATACGACGCAGAAACCTAGAGTTTCGTCCATTTTCTTCACCGAGACTACAGGAGATACACACGGGCTTTTCGAAATCGGGATGATGTCGTCGCGCAGCATTTCATCGACTTATAGTTTCACGTTCTCAACCGAAATTCATTAAGAGCTCTCGTGGAGTGGTCGAGCGCATTCGTCGGTTATTATGCGATGCTTTGCAACTTGTGTTTCTCGAATCCTCGATGACGTCGAAAATTAGTCTTTGTATCGTCGGAGAAGACTTCTGAGTTGTTGCTGCTTACTCATTGGGAGACTTCAATTTATGTCGAAGTCTGGTTTGGGAAATATGGTCGTCGGGGTAGATGAGGCTGAATCCGAGAGGTCAAACGTATTGCTGGTTTCCACAATTTCCTCCATGGATGCAATAGTCGTGCCGTTGTTGATGTACTTGAACTCCTGGCTGAAGTTTATCAGCATCACTTTCATTTGCCCTCCGTGTAGTCGAGGGATCCTTCTTGCGAACCAAATTTCACAGTCGAGAAGAAAATGCTGATCGCCCTTGCTGACGCCTTATACGTCTGCGGGCGTTTCGCTACCGAAGGAAATAACAATGCTGGGGCGAGGCGGGGTGCTCATTTGGTCCTCAACAATACTCAAGGCATGCTGAGTGCAAGGCCTCTTCGTCGGTATCGCTTGGTCGGTGGACAGCGTTATCGATTTCGGCCACAGGTCGATGATTTCAAGGAGTTGGTTCAGGAAGTCAGTGCCGAGAATATTGTCTCGCGAGCATTGTTGTAGAACAATGAACGTCGAGGGTAGAGTCGGTAATGAATTGTAATTCTTGCCATGCAGATTCCAGTCGCCGTTATGAGGTGTCCTCCAGCTGTCCGAATTTGAGGGCCGTCCCATGTAGTCTTTACTTTCTTCAACTTGGCGGTGAATAATCCACTGATGATGTAGTAGATGGCTTCAGTGTCTACAAGCGCGGTGACTTCGTGCCCTTCTATAAACACATCGAGATCAATGGCTCTTTGGCTTTCGTTGTTGGGCTTTGACGTTGGATCACGGCTGCGTCGCATTTACCTGTGGCTGGTGCGTGGCGTCGTCAGGTCGCCTTTCGTCGGTGTGTATATGACTACCAGGCTTCATGGGGTTGATGACGGGTCAATTCTCCGTCGTGGAAACTTATCTTGAAGCGTCATCGTCGGCGGCGGAAGATATTCGTTATTTCGACTTACAGCAACCGCACCTGCATCGGTTGCTGCTTTTAGTTTCCCGTATAGCGGCTTGCGGACTGGCGCTGGACTGGGCCCGTGTATGGTGGGCACTGCGGCGACAGGGAGCGTCCTAGCCAGAGCTGACGCGAACGACATGGGGGTCTCAACTATGTTGCGGCGATGTAGTAGGCAATATCACGAAGCCATTCGACAAGCTGTGGACGCGGGGCTTTGACGGCAAGGCCTCGCAGTCCCAAGTCGCGGTATGGACATTGGCGGTAGACGTGACTCGCATCTCCACATTGGTAACAGAGTGGGCGGTGGTATGGAGCACGCCATACAACTGTCTTTCTTGGGCGATGGGAGGACAAGCTAGGGGCTGCGGCGGCGAGCGACGGAACTCCGGCGTTACCGGACCCTGGCGCGGACGCAGATAGGGAGCGTGAAGGCGGGCTATGGTGGTGTAGGTCATCGCTTCCGACGGAGGCTGCGGTGATTTGGAAACTACAAGTGACTGCTGATCTCTTTTCGGACGACATCAGCAATGGATGCCACTTGAAGGTGCGACGAAGGGAACATCTTCTCAAGCAGCTCTCGAACGACAGCTCATTCTCTCACGTAAGCTGCCTGTGCCGTGTGATTGAATACTGGCGTAGTTTGTTGAGTTCGTGCGGTGGTTGATTTGTTGGTTGCGCATTTCCAGTGCTTTCTCCATGATGGTGGACTCCTGAAGAAACTCTTCGACGGCCTTTGGTGGACTTCGTGTCATTCCGCCGAAAAGTTCTTCCTTCCCACCACACATGAGTAGGCGGACTTTATTCTCCTAGGACATTTCCAGGTCGGCGTGGCAAAATAGACCCCTCATTTCTTCCGTAAAGGTGGCAACATTCTGGTTAGGTAGCTGCAGTCGTGCTTCCAATAGAACTTGCGCTCTTTCTTTCCGGACGACGCTCGTGAAGGTCTTTGTGAAGTTACTGAGGAACCGATCCGATGTTGTATGGGTGGACTGCCGGTTCTCGAACGATGTCCTCGCACCATCTTCTAAGGAAAGTACGCGTGGCGTAGCTTATCCTCAGAGGTGCGGTTGTTGAAGGGTGAGATTCTTTCTAACGTCACGAGCCAGGTTTCCGGGTCGTCCGGTGAAGCTTCACGAAAGCTAGGAGGCTCCTTTGGCCGTTGAACTATGATAGATGGCGCTGGGGATGTCACTGTGGCTGTTGACTTGGCCACATTCTTGCTGGTCGTCTCAAGTAAAGGTCCATGCTCAGGGGGAAGTCCTTGGAGCCTGCGGCTGCTTCGCTGGCCCTCGGCAACGTTGGTGTTGCCTCCGGGGTTCGGGCTTCGATCACGGCTAGTTGTGGGCGTCCGGTGCATGAACGCAAAGCACCTCCACCAGATGTCACGTAGTAGTCACGATGGAGAAAGCAGCAACACTGTGAATTATGAAACTTCCATTTTATTAGGCGAATCTCCTCTCAAATACAGGCTGCACTCAAAGTACAATGACAGCGGCAAACACAGTCGGCGATCGTCGGAAATCTGATACACGGGTCAAGCACGTCGGCTTTTTATAAGAGTAAATGAGTGCTCTAGAGTAACCGCTGGTGCCCATGAGTCTTCTACAAAGCGCTACCTAATTTGCGTCGGGCATAGACTAGGATTACAAAAGGTTCGGGGACAACAGACAGCTGATAGAACCATCGATAACATTCGAGAAACTTCCCATAAATGCAAGCACATCCTGTGCCGAGCGATAACACTTGCTAGATGGCGGAACGCGGCCACCCGCGAAAGATAAACAAGTCTACATGTGTATATGATGCCACTGTAATCCTCAAGTCCGGAATAAACACTCTGATGCCGTCTGCCTGTCTAGCGCTACCTTGGACCTGCCGCCCCAAAATGACCAACATGACGACGCCTTTTTAGAAACAGTGAGTGCAGACGACTTGACCGAGCAGCAGCGAGCGCACCAGAGCTCAGAAGCCTTGCTAAGTACTTGGAAGATAACACCGTATTTCATTCGAGTATTTAGGTGCGGTTTGACTTCGTTGTTCTTTCGAAACGACGCCCTAGTGAAAAAAATTTTCGCCAGCCCGCGCAAACTACGTTCTCGTTGTGCCGACAGCACTCCGGTCAGATGTGCCCCCGTCCTGCACGATGATAAGACAGCTAGGCAGCTCGGGATTTCCCGTACGCTCACAAGAATACAAGAAAAGTCCTATTGGCCGCGCATGACCGCTGGCTTCGCCCATTACGTCAGGACATCTCGAGACTGCCAGCGACGCAAGACACCACCGACAAGGATGGTAGGATTACTACCGCCGATCGAGCCCCTTTGCCGACCGCTTCATCACACCGAGGTGGATATGTTGCGGCCCTTTCCGTCGTCAACATCTGGAAACAAGTCTACCATCGTGGCTACGGACTGCATTACCCGTTATGCCGAAACTAAAACTCTGCATAAAGCTAGTGTGGTCGAAGTCGCTGAATTCTTCGTGGAGAATGTCCTGCCGCGACATGGTGCCCCAGAAGTCCTCATCACCGACAGAGGAATGTCCTTTACTGCAGAGCTCCCGAAAACCATTTTGAAACACAGTTGACCAAGCCACAGGGGGACACCAGCCTACCACATACAGACGAATGACCTTACGGAGTGGCTGAATAAGACCCTCGCTGACGAGCTTGCAATGTATGTACGTCGACGTCGAGCACACGACGTGGGACGCTGTTCTGCCGCACGTAACCTTCGCTTACAAGAAGGTGGTGCTAGAAACAATGCAGATCACGCCGTTCAAGCTGCTTTACGGCAGAAACATTACTACGACTCTCGACACCATGCTGCCGCACGTCACCGATTGAGAGAATCTCAACGTCGCGGCCCATCTCCAGCGCAACGAGGAAGTACGACAGCTCGCCCGCCTGCGCACCAAATACCAGCAGAGGATCGGCAGCCTACACTACAATCCTTGACGATGCTGCGTCGAGTGGCTGCCCAGCGACCGTATTTGGGTCTTGACTCCGACACTCCGACGTGGACTTAAAAAAACATTTACGACGCTATTTCAGACCCTACGAGATCGCCTGACGTTTTGGCGTACTGGACTATGAGGTCGTGTAAGGAGGCAGTTCTGAATAGCAGTGGCGCCGCGCGCGATCTGAAGTCATCCACGTGGTTCGTCTTAAGCTTTTCTATGCCCGCTGACGAACATGAGGACGTAGTTTCTTTGTTGCTTTGTTATTATTGTTTCTTTAATATGCGTGGTCTTGTTTTCGTTTTGGTGTTCGTAGCATCAGAACAACGAGTTTCTAAGGAGGCCATAGACACGTGTACTTGTTTATTTTTCTCGTGTTACCACGTTTCACTGTCTAAGAAGTGCTATTTGTCAGCGCAGGGACGCGCCTGCGTGTATGTGAAGTATCTCAAATGCTACCGATTGTTCTATTCTCTGTCTGTTGTCACCGAACCTTGCTTAATCTGATTGCACGTATGTGCGACGCCAATACTATAGACCTTTCTGGAAGAAACGCCGGCGCCAGCGAATATTCTGTAACCTTCCATGACTCATGTATAAAAGCCGATGCGCCTACCCGGCAGATGAGATTTTCGACGATCGCCTACTGTGTTCACCCCTTTCGTTGTGCTTTCAGTCTCGCCTGTTTTTCTGGGCACAGGTTTGCCGAATAAAGGGTTAGTATCGCCATTTACAGTTCTGCTACTGTGTTCCTGACCGTCACTACCACGCGACAATATGCAAAACGTAGGTACGCTCCTCCATGGTGAAGCGATTGATCTTATTCTGCGGTGGCGTTCGGTCGTACCCTTAGCTTAGGCGGATCTCGCTCTCTCGCTCTGCAAGTAACCTTATCGCCTAGCAGTGAGACGAAGGTGAGTGGCAGTCTACCACCTGACGGCCTCCTGCTAAAGCAGAGCCTTTCTGTAGCACTAGTTCGAAAGCTCAAATTGAAACTCCATATATGCTCTTCTGCTCTTCTGGGATATTAGCTGAATGACATGTTATTGACGAACAACAAAACGCGCAGTCCCCAATCGCTTTATAAAATGAGCTCTAAGTGGATTTTCCAACTCAATACAGCCTTTATAACAAGTATGCTTTTTTATTTCTTCGTTACAGTGGTTTCATTAACTTCACTTGGGAGTTGGGCTCCGGAAAGATGTGCTTTATGATTAGTGTTATGGTCCATACAGGTATGCCACTTGACAATCAGCAAATACTGTCCATGCTGTTTCAAAGCAAGTTGACTGTGAGATGTTTTCAACTGATATGAGAAAGGGTAATTATGCTAGGGGCTTTTGGTGACATGCGATAGCCATGGTGTACACCTTGGAATCTGGAAACTGAGTCATATTGAGGACATTGAGAAAAGAAACCAGCTCGGGAATCCTGGATGAAGCATGCGCTGCGGCTACTGTATCGTGATCCATAGGCGAGCAACATTTTATATCTCTTTGCTCTGCAGCATAGTTATTATTGATCGGCAGCCAGTGTCGCCACCTTCGACTATAGAGGGGCAGTGAGTAGCAGTCTGCTGTGAGACTTGCTTGAAGGAAGTCCTAGCATGACCGGGTCAAGGCAGAATAAGGAATGGTCCATTGACTGCTGGAGCCTGCCTGCCCTAGCGTGGTGACTGCGACTACCCAGAATTTCACAAGCCTCTGGATAAAGGCGTAACTGCAGCAGTCAACGTGTTTGCAATGCCGCATATTTTTTTGAATTCGCGCCAGATGGCGTCCCCTTTCTTCTCATTGGCTCCTCACCATAGCAATGGGCCTCTAATTAACTAGGGGCTGTCACTTGAAGTTAACACAATACGATAAAGATGACTGCTTTTTAAACCATGTGAATGTCTGGCAGGTAATAGTTTCGCTATGCTGAAGGATGAGAGATTAACGTAAATAAGCGGCATATAACATTTTATAGCATTTCGCCAAAACTAGCCACTTTAAGGGACTCGCAAATGTTGCTGGATAATTTCAAACGATGAATACTTCGATACTTTCATTCAGTGATTGCTGCAAAGCTTTTGATGCCAAGCACACTCGTCGTGCTTAGAATGGTACGTTCGGCAGTGTGACATGTAGGGTCAGAAAACTGACCAAATATGTACGTATGTATGTTGTGTCCGTGATTAGTTCGGGTTTCGGTCCTCGGATGCGGACGGGTGCAGCCGCATAGTGGGAGTGTCCGGAACTGTGTGTGAACATTCCCCACTGTGCCGATGGGTGGAGCCAGATCCCTGGCAAGCCCTGGTGTGGGACAATCACGTGGACAGTGTGTTCGCGCCAAGTGAAGTAGTGTGGTCGCCATCTCTGCGACAAGGCTACGTTCTTTGAGTGTACTATGTGCGGAATAAAGTAATTCCCAGTACATAACATTGGCGAGGAGGCGGATAACCCGTGGCACGGAAGCCCCGAGGGCATCGTGGAGCATCCAGTAAGTCATGGCTGAGCGCCAGCATGATTTTTCTGCACGTTTGGAGGAGTTTACTGCCTCCAACTGGGCATCGTGGTTCGGCCGGCTACAGTTTTTCTTCGAGGCCAACGATGTGACTCACCCTGTCAAGCAACGAGCACACTTGCTTACACTGTGCGGTGCTCAAATTTACGACGTGGTTTGTGCGCTGCTTCAACCGAAGACGCCCGACCAAGTGAGCTATGCCGAGATCGTGGCCGCACTTCAGGCACACTACGACCCTCGACCGTCCGAAGTTTACAGTCGTGCGATGTTCCAAAGGCGAGATCAGCTTCCAGGCGAGTCGGTAAACGACTACGTGGCCGCTCTACGCAAGTTGGCTACGAGCTGCAATTTCGGCACGCTGCCGGCGGCAACAACAGCTACGGCGACGCCAGCTGAGGGAACGGCATCAGCAACACAGCAGGGAGCTACGGGCTGCAATCCAACGCTTCTGCCGTTAGATGTGATGTTGCGCGATCGCTTCGTGTGTGGTCTCCGGAACCAGAATCTTCAACAGCGACTGTTTGCAGAGAAGGATCTGACTTTTTGCAAGGCTTATGATTTCGCTATTCGAGCGGAAAGCGCCGTCCAACAGCAACGACAGATAAAAGCGGATCATGCGGAAGTCAACAAGGCGGCTACGCGCGCCGGCGACAGCACTTCGACGTCCAAGACGCATTCTCACCAAGCGCAACGCTGCTGGCGTTGCGACGGTTCGCACAGTCCCAAGACGTGTAAGTTCAGCACAACTATTTGCAATTACTGCCGGAAACAAGGGCACATTGCCAAGGCTTGTATTTCTAGGAAGAAGGCTGAGAAAAAGACATACCAGCGTAGCATCTCCTTAGAAACTTCACGGACTGCGGAAGTGGCTAACGAAACCAAACATGAGATTTCAACGTTGCATGACCTCTGTGCAGTGGCAGACGGATTCAGCACCCCGAAGTTTACCCTGACGCTGACAGTGCACGGCAGACCTGTGACTTTTGAGGTCGACTCCGGTGCAGCGTGCACCATGGCTAGCAGAGAGACATTTCAAACCGTATGGCATGCACACCCACCCTCTCTGAGGCAGGACGACATACATCTGCGCACCTGGTCAGGTCAGCAACTGCAGGTTGTCGGAACGGCAACAGTAATGGTTCGTCACAAGAACACAGCTTGCAAGCTACCACTTCTCGTAGTCGAGGGCACTGGATGCAGCTTGTTGGGACGCAATTGGTTTGACAAGCTGGGCATCGAGCTTCACGGCATTCACCAGACATCGGAGGAAGGCAGTTTGACCGAGTTGCTACAGAAGCATGAAGACATTTTTCGTGAAGACACCACAGGACACACGGGTGCGCCAGTGAATCTGGAACTGAAGGAAGGGGCAAGCCCCAAGTTTTTGAAGGCACGGCCTGTGCCCTTTGCCATGCGCGCATCAACTGAGGCACAGATTGACAAGTACGTAGAAGACGGTATTTGGGAGCCAGTCCAACACTCAGACTGGGCTACACCGCTAGTATGGGTGCGCAAAAAAGATGGAAGCTTGCGCGCCTGCGGTGACTACCGCTGTACAGTGAATGAAGCTGCGAAAAAGGCTTCATACCCCCTGCCCACAACAGAGGAAGTGTTTAGCACTTTGAAAGGTGGCCGGGTGTTTAGCACCTTGGACTTGGCTCAAGCTTACACTCAACTTCATGTGACTCCAGCGACAGCACAGATTCTCACAGTAAACACTACAAAAGGGCTGTACAAGGTAAACAGGCTTCCTTTTGGTGTTTCAGCAGCCCCAGCAATTTTCCAGCGGTTTATGGAGACCACTTTGAGCGGCTTGCCGGGAGTTTGTGTCTACCTGGACGATATCATCGTGACTGGAGCAACCGCGCAAGAGCACAAGGACCGCCTAGCGTCAGTTCTCCAGCGGCTGGCTCAGGCAAACCTACGATTGTGCAAATCCAAGTGTCAGTTTGGTGTGGCAGAGGTTAAATTCCTGGGTCACAGGATTGATGCAGCAGGGATTCACACATCTGAGGAAAAAGTGGAAGCTATCGTGAAGGCACCAGCGCCCACAAGTAAGCAGACACTGCAGTCATTTTTAGGCATGTTGGCCTTCTATGATCGATTTCTAGAGCGTCGTGCTACAGTTGCAGCAACCCTGTATGAACTTCTGGCTAAGGACAAGACTTGGAAATGGGAGCAAAGGCATCAAAGGGCGTTTGATGAGCTCAAACGTTGCTTGTTGTCGAGGACTGTCTTGTCACACTATGACGAAACCAAGCCCCTCTTGATTTCGTGTGATGCTTCACCTTATGGTGTAGGTGCCGTGCTTGCTCAGCTGGACAGCCAAGGCAGAGAGGCACCGATTGCGTTTGCATCCCGGACATTGGGTGCTGCTGATAGTAACTATGCACAACTTGACCGTGAAGGTCTTGCTGTAGTCTTTGCAGCCACACACTTCCACAAGTACATTGTGGGTCGAGAAGTCACGTTCGTGACTGACCACCAGCCGTTACTGGGGATTTTCGGACCACGGAAGCCGGTACCAGAAATGCTTTCGCCCCGAATGAAAAGGTGGTGCCTTAAACTGTCAGCATACAACTACAACCTCCAGTATCGTGCCGGTAGTCGTCATCAGAATGCAGATGCGCTGAGTAGACTGCCTCTGCCAGACCGCATTGAAGAGCCTAACCCACCTGGAGACGTGCTCATGTTCGAGGCGTTACCACGACCGCCGTTGACAGCTGAGGTTGTGGCCACACTAACGCAAGAGGATCCAATCCTAGCAGAGGTATTTTCAGCAGTACAGAATGGCACCGTGCAGCGTCTGCAGGGAGACAGTTTCACCCCATACCGCAGAAGAGCCACTGAACTTGCTATCCATCGAGGATGCATCAGCTGGGGCTCAAGAATTGTCATACCGGCAGGAGCACGAGAACAGGCCATTTCATTAGTTCACGCAGGCCATCGTGGAATTGTAGCCATGAAAGCTTCTGCGCGTAGTTATCTTTGGTGGCCTGGCTTGGATGCCGAGATCGAAACAACTGTCAAGTCATGCGACCAGTGCCAGCGCACCCAGAGCGATCCAAAAAAGGCTCCAGTTCCAAATTGGACGCAGCCAACGACACCATGGCACACATTGCACGTGGACTTTGCAGGTCCGGTAGAAGGACATACCTTTTTGGTTGTTGTCGACGCTTTCACCAAGTGGGTGGAGGTGCGATTGGTGAACAGCCCAGCATCAACAGCAGTCATTAGTGTGCTGCGCTCTTTGTTTGCCACATTTGGCATACCACGCAAGGTTGTGTCGGACAATGGGTCTGCATTTGTGTCTTCCGAGATACAAGACTTCTACCAGAGAAATGGCATTCGAAGCGTAACGTCAGCCCCTTACCATCCTGCTACAAACGGGCAAGCAGAACGTTATGTTGGAGAACTGAAGAGGGCACTGGCCAGAGAACCATCCGGTTCGCTCAGTGCTCGCTTGTCACGTTTCCTGTTTCGGCAGCATACCACTGTACATCAGTCAACCGGGCTAACACCAGCTAAAGCCATGTTCGGGCGGGAGCTGCCAAACCAGTTGGACCTCATCATTGCATCGGATGGACAGGAGGCTGCACAAGCTGACCTACCCAAGAGTCGTCAACTCATGCAAGGAGAAGCCGTATGGGTAAAACAATTCGGCAAGGGGCCAGACTGGACAGAAGGAACTCTCGTTAAAAGGATGGGCCACAGATCCTGGCTTGTGAAATGCGCAGGAAGAATTGTGAGACGCCATCTAAACCAGCTCAGGAAGCGCCCCGGCGAAGTTAGGCTGGACAGACAAGCCTCAGCAACGCTCACGTGGGGCATGGACAGTAATCACACCAGCTATGCCATCTTCACGTCCACTCGAATCCGAATCGAGCATACCGAAACGACCAGCACGGATCAGACGGCAGCCTACTTGGTACAAGGCATCCTTCTAAGGGGGGAAAAGTGTTGTGTCCGTGATTAGTTCGGGTTTCGGTCCTCGGATGCGGACGGGTGCAGCCGCGTAGTGGGAGTGTCCGGAACTGTGTGTGAACATTCCCCACTGTGCCGATGGGTGGAGCCAGATCCCTGGCAAGCCCTGGTGTGGGACAATCACGTGGACAGTGTGTTCGCGCCAAGTGAAGTAGTGTGGTCGCCATCTCTGCGACAAGGCTACGTTCTTTGAGTGTACTATGTGCGGAATAAAGTAATTCCCAGTACATAACAATGTACAGACAAATGACATGACAGAAGCACAGCACTGCAGCTCACTTGCATTGTACCAACGTGTCCGTGAACATAGAGTACAAAGCTAGGAGGAAAATACACAGCAAAATGCTTTTTTTGTTTTAGTAGTTTGGCGCAAGGACTATAGCGTACGTCGCAAAGCGAAGAGCATCTACAAATGGCTGCAGCCTGGTTGCATGCTTTGCAGCAATGAAATAGCGTATTTGTTTTCCGTTGTCCAATGAGTACAGTCATCTACAACACCGAAATTTAATTTGGCCTTCCAGAGCAACTCGTGCCTAATGTCTTGAGTACCAATGCAGAGCCGAAAATATGAGGAATGTTCGATTCAGACACAGGTAATGGGCAATTCAAACATGTTGAAAAGTTGTGATTTCCAAATTCCCAGGCACAGCTGACAGCAGGTGTTAGTGCCACCGCAACGGGACGCCACCAAAGACGAAGCTTCCTCCACCAGGTAATGGTTGCGGGGAAAGAAGCAGACACACGGGGCATAAGCACGCGTGTGTTACGTCAGATAATGGGCTTGTGGCTTTAGATGAGAGCTCGAGGCTAGGAACCACAAAGGAATGCAACGTGTCATTGATCTTCAACTGACTGGTAAGTATTGTCAGAATCCAAAGTCATTATAATCATAAGCGACAGTTACCTATTGTGATGTGTGTGGTGAGCGACATGGTGCGGTGGTCGGCACTGACAGAAGCAGACAAGGAGTGCGCGCGCCGAGGCGAATTCCATGCTGGAGGGAGACAGAAAACGACAACACCGAAGAGCGTCAGGCACGTGCACGCGCGGCGCAAGAAAAGCAAACAAGAAAATGCCAACCTATTAGGAGAGACCACGGAGCATCAGGTAGCCAATCGGAAAGTGACTCATCGGCCAGTGCGGAAGAAAAAGCGTGGCGCGCTGGCAGAAAGGGGGAGACGCAGGGGAGACGCCGGGAGAATTCCAGGAAGCGACGCCAGGAGAAGGTCGGCCACCGGACCGGAAGTTGAAGACGGGCCGTCGGGTTCCGGACCCGAGCCACCAGGACTTCCCCCGACCGGGGCCTCCTGCCAACCCGTTCCTGCTCGTCGCCAGTCTACCCGAGCGTGCTGCCAGCTGCTCAAGGCCGGCGAGCTTCTGTGCCCGTGGGCAGGACGAGAGCAGTCGGGCGACGGGCTCGAGTTCTACGCCCAGCTGCCCACCCGCCGTGGTTGCTCAGTGGCTATGGTGTTAGGCTGCTGAGCACGAGTTCGCGGGATCGAATCCCGGCCACGGCGGCCGCATTTCGATGGGGGCGAAATGCGAAAACACCCGTGTACTTAGATTTAGGTGCACGTTAAAGAACCCCAGGTGGTCGAAATTTCCGGAGTCCCTCACTACGGCGTGCCTCATAATCAGAAAGTGGTTTTGGCACGTAAAACCCCATAATTTAATTTTTTTATTTTTTTTACGCCCAGCTGCCCGGCCAGAACGCCGCCCCCGATGTCCTGCCACCTGCTGCCCGAGGCCGGCGTTCGAGCTCCTGTGCTTGTGGGCAGGACGAGAACAGTCGGGCTACGGGCCCGAGTTCTACGCCCAGCTGCCCGGCCAGAACGCCGCCCCCGCCATCTACTCGTGCCGCCAAGCCGCCTGCCTTACCTCTCCAAGCCAGAGCTGGCGCGCTCCGGTCGCCCGGTCGACCATCCTATACCCCGACCTTTGGTGAGATCGGCGCAACTCCCTTCGTCAGCTTGTCGCCGCGTCGCCGCGTCGAGACTGTTGTGTGTCCCTGCCGTCGTGGCAAGCCCGGACGCGCGCACTATTTAACGTCATACTAGCCCCAAGTGTGTTTCTTATTGCCGTGATGTCTATTTGAGTGTCTGTTTTATGCTTTGTATTCTCTTCTATTTATTTTAAGCCTCTTTCCAGTTCCATTAAACGTTTGTGTGTGTTTTCGAAGCCAACGGCTTTGTCTCCAATTGTGCATCACAAATTGGCGTCCGCGACAGGACGAAGCCGTTCGTTTGGATTTTTTGTTTTTATTCTAACGGTTAGGAACTATGGCTAGCACACGAGACCTGTTAGCCTTAGCCGAACGCATGGGGCTGGAAGGTGCGGAGTTGAGGGCATGGTTAAACGAGCAGGAAGCGCGTGCGCGAGAAGACCGGGCAGCGGAGCGCGAGGCTAAGAAGGAGCTTGTATTAGAGGAGAAGAATTTAGAGTTACGGCTTAAAGTGGCGGAAGCTGAGGGCAATCGTGGCGAGAAGAGCCGACGACAGCGAACGCTTCAGTCGCGCCTTCAAATGACGGACTTAGTCACCGCGGCTCAGCGGTTAGGTTTACATGGGGCAGACTTGAACAGCTGGGTGTAAGAGAGATGGTTGATAATATGCGAGAAAGCTCGGAGGGAGCGCGACAGGCGAGTGGCAGAACAGGCAGCTGAGAGGGAACGCCTGGAGGGAGAGCTTCGCAGGGTGCGCGTTCGCCTCAAGGCACTCACGGATGCTTGCTCCGGAGCATAGAGTTTCCTACAAGAATTACTAGAGGGAACTCTGGCGCTAGTGTCTACGGGAGCTGCAACGCGAGCGGTTGTCCCAGCATGGGAATTATGGGAAGTACATGGATTTGCCTAAACTTCGTCCTTTTGGCTTCAGACGGCTTTGTAACTTTGTAAACTCGTCATTTTCAACAGTTTATTGCGTAATAAATAATTAAATAAACATCATTAAAATTGCCCGACGGCAGGATTCGAACACAGGGACTCTAGCACAGAAGCCTGATATTGAAACCATTAAGCCACGGACGCATGTATCGACAAGCGAATGAGACGCACTTATGAATTTATCGCAGGCATGCCAGTACCTTGAGACGCTTGGTGCGTTTCGATTTGGCCACCTGGACAAGCTCAATCGTTGCAATTAATAGCAATTGTACGCGTTCCCGGCGTCTTCTGTACTTCGAAGAATATAGATAGCGCCGAAATATACGACAATAAGATTGATATAGCGTAATAAAGAAAGCCACAAGAGCGTCTGAATCCAGAAGCACGAAGGTCAGACAAATCCGTGTACTTCCCATCATTCCCATGGTAGGACAACGACTGCAGCGCCAGAGTTCCCTCTAGTAATTTTGTAGGAAACTCTATGCTCCGGAGCGACGAGTTCCATTGTTGAGGATGCAGCACAGCATTGCAGGGGTGTCCCGTGGGCTCTCTCCGACATGGCGTCAGGCCTTGGCGAGCAAAAAGTGTCTCAAGGAAAGACACCTTGTATTCATGCCATTGTAGGCAAAGATACTATTTTTTTTTTTCAAAGGGTATGTTTGCGCGCAAGGCAAGGAGCATATTGCTTCCGTACCTCAACCAGTGCTGCGCGAGCCCAGTGCAGGCGATGACTGGCTCGTACATGGTTCCGAGTCGCCGTGCATAAGCCTGGTTGAGAAAAATAAAGGTAGAACTGGGCACCACCTGCAGGCTAAAGATAGTACGTCAGCAGGTTTCCACCATAGTCAAGATAAACCTGAAGATAGCAGGGCTTCTGAGGAACCGTGTTGTGTTTCCACAAAAAGTATTGAGGTGTCATTACTGCGTTCCTCGAATCCGACAAAAGCAGCTAATATGCACACTTGGAAGGGCTCAGGCCTGTGTACCAAACCAGGTCGTGGCTTTAAGGATTCAGGACATCCGTTGGGTTTTCATGCACTCATGTGTGGTTCGCCCATTGGCAGTGATGCTGCAACCACACATCACACCTATATAGGCGAAGCTGGAAGTCATAACGCAATGCAGTCGCTCACTACTTGTTGAAGTATTGTGTCAAGTTCAAGTTTACTTATATTACAATCGCATGTGCAACGCGAGCGTATGTATAGAAGCAGGAACTGCCAAACCTTGTAGTTTATGAAGGAAAACTGTCATGCTTTAAAAACCTTGTGATAAACATAAGCACAACTAGGTACAGGAGCAGCCGCAGAAATATTCTACTTGTGAATTTGCGCGCCCAACATGTATTCATCGGCTATTTAAATATTTATGATGGCTAATCTCGAAGATATAGTAAACGGAGCGGAATAAGTCTATACTGACCTGTTCAGTACCCAGAGGAGCCACGATACCTCCATTCTCAGTAGTAATCAACGGGTTACAGAGACTCCTTCTCTAACTAGCGGTAAAGTTAGAAGGACCTTGCAAGATACAAAATGGGGAAAAGCGGCACGAGGAGATGAAATAATAGTCGATTTAATCAAAGTTGGAGGAGACATAGTAACTGGCGGCCCTTTCTAGGAACTGTCTATCGGCATCAAGAGTCCCAGAGAACTAGAAGAATGCCAACATCATACTAATTCACAAAAAGGAAGATGTTAAAAAATTGAAAAATTAGAGGTCCTTTCGCATTCATTCAGCAGACTATAACATATTACCCAACATAACTTCCAATAGAATAAGGGTAACACTGGCCTTCATTCAACCGAAGGAACAGGCTGGCTTCAGAAAGGGATAACCTACAATGTATCAGATCCATGTCATCAATCAGGTAATTAAGAAACCCGCAGAATATGTTCAGCCTCTGTATATCGCTTTCATACATTACGAAAAGGCATTTGGTTCAGTAGAGGTACCAGCAGTCATAGAGGTATTATTATACAAGTACAGCATGCTTACGTAAATATCTTGGAAAATATCTGCAGAGATTTCGCAGCTACCTTAATTATTTACAAGAAAAGAAGATACCTACAAAGAATAGGGTCAGACAAGTAGACAAAATTTCTTCAATGTTGTTCATTGCGTGCTGAGAAGACGTATTGAAGCTATTAAGCTGGGAATGCTTAGGAGTGGCGATCAATCAACCTTCTGTTTGCAGGTAACATTGTCCTGTTCAGCAACACTGGGGACGAAGTATAACAAATGATTGAGAACCTTAACAGAGAGAGTGTCAGATCTGATCTGAACTCTGATCATAAGAAGGAAACTTACAAAAGATCAAAAATGAACTGGAGCGCACACGGCAGACTATGGCAGCTCCTGACAAGAAGCTTACCATTATCATTGAAAAGAATGGTGTACAATCAGTGAATTTTACCGGTGTTGACATGTGGGGCAGGAACTTGGAAAGTGACAGTGTCACAAAAGTCGCGTTATTTCTTCAATTCGCCGGCCCCGCATCATATGTATACACGCCTATTAAGCATCGCTTCTTTAAGAGTGGGCCGCAAACCTACGTGCCTCACGTTTTCGCAAACGGTGGTGAACGTGGTCTAGGGTACATCCCGAGCACGTTGAGTTATGTGTGTTCGTGACTGCTGTAATGTGTGTGATTAATTGTTCGGTGGAGAAGGTGACCGCTGGCAGAGTCGAAACCATGGTGGCTACACACCCGGGCTACGTGAGGCCGGGTGCATCCGTGGCTGTTGCTTTGCGAGTTATTAAATTGCTTGCCAGTGAAGGTGACCGCTGGCAGAGTCTAAACCACGGTGGAAGCAAGCCCGGCCAACGTGAAGCCGTCTTCGTCCACAGCTAGTGTTTTCTGTGTGATGAAATTGACTGCCGGTGAAGGTGACCGCCAGTGGAGCCCGAACTATGGCGAGAACCAGTGTGCGCGTGTGTGATCCATGTCTAGACGGCAAGAGGTGAACGGCGGCGCCTCGAGATGTTTATAAGAACGCGCCGATCCGACACTTCACCAGTCTGCTCCGAGGACGATAAACGAACGCCGAGCAACTCCCGGGCAAATAAGATGCCGACATCACGCCCCGACACCGAACACCGCCAGCCGCCGTGGAAGCCAGCCGCCGACGTCGATGCGCCGACTTCGAGGTTCACTTACGGGCCGCATCGGTTGGGACGGACGGTCGGAGCGCCTGGTTGACTGTATGTCCCTTTTGATTCTGTGGACTGTGGACTATAAACATTTGGTTTCTCGATTACTATTTAGGAATCTAGTTGGAAAAGATGTTCATTGTTCACATTGCGATTGCACATAGTAATTGTTTAACTTGGTTACACCTGTTCTTTGGAATTGTCACTTTACTGTTTCCGTCTAGCATATTCATATGCACTACTTAATAACGCCAGTTTCGTTTGTTGCTGAGCAATCACATTAAATTACTGCCTTTCCTTGATTTCATCAGGCCTTTGTCTCATTCACGACGGTAATTGGCGAAAGCCAGGCACCAGACTCCAACCCTTATGCCACTACTCAGGAGGAGCTAACGCATCGACGCTGAGTCGCGACATTAAGCTTGCTCGCGTTAAGTCTCAAACCGTTGTCGGCATCCCTCTCTCGATTGCTGCTATCATTACTCGGATTCTCCTTCTCCAGCTTTCGAAGCTTCAGCTTAAGACACAACGCTTCCACATCAAGCTCGCTTGCCTTAAGTGCTGCGGCGCCTTCTCTGTCCGCTACTTCTCGTTCTCTTTCTGATGCCTCTCGAGCCAAAGCCCTTTCCTGTGGTTGTCTCGCCTGCTCCTCCTCCATTCACTTCTTCAGCTCCGCTCCTGAGAGACCGAACTGAGTGCCGATAGATACCAACTTTTCTAACTCCATGGTAAAACAGAAAGATAAGGTATGCAAAGAAGGGTTAAAAAAGTTCCTTTTGAAAAATATTCTTTTCTTTTCAACTAGAAATTTCCCTCCTAATAAAGGGGATCATTCACCAAGGTCCTCTACCCGTTCAAGGCGGCTACTTTGCACCAGAAGTCCTGTTGCGGACGCCAGATCATGTCGCGACTCAGCGTCGATGCGTTAGCTCCTCCTGAGTAGTGGCATAAGGGGGTTGCGTCTGGTGCCTGGCTTTCGCCAATTACCGTCATGAACGAGACAAAGGCCTCATGAAATCAAGCAAACGCAGTAATTTAATGTGATTGCTCAGCAACAAAAGAAACTGGCGTTATTAGGTAGTGGATATGAATATGTTAGACGGACACAGTAAAGTGACAATTCCAAAGAACAGGTGTAACGAAGTTAAACAATTACTATGTGCAATCGCAATGTGAACAATGAGCATCAGTTCCAACTAGATTCCTAAACAGTAATCGAGAAACCAAATGTTTAGAGTCCACAGTCCACAGAATCGAAAGCGACATACAGTCAACCAGGTGCGCCGACCGTCCGTCCCAACCGATGCGGCCCGTAAGTGACCCTCGAAGTGGGCGCCTCGACGTCGGCGGCTGGCTTCCACGGCGGCTGGCGGTGTTTGGTGTCGGGTTGTGATGTCGGCATCTTATTTGCTCGGGAGTTGCTCGGCGTTCGTTTATCGTCCTCGGAGCAGACAAGTGAAGTGTCGGATCAGCGCGTTCTTACAAACCTCTCGAGGCGCCGGCGTTCGCCTCTTGCCGTCCAGACATGGATCACATACGCGCACATTGGTTCTCGCCGTAGTTCGGGCTCCACTGGCGGTCACCTTCACCGGCAGCCAATTTAATCACACACAAAGCACTAGCTGCGGACGAAGACGGCTTTACGTAGGCCGGGCTTGCTTCCACCATGGTTTAGACTCTGCCAGCGGTCACCTTCACTGGCAAGTAATTTAATAACTCGCAAAGCACAGCCGCAGATGCACCCGGCCTCACGTAGCCCGGGTTGTAGCCACCATGGTTTCGACCATCCCAGCGGTCACTTTCCCCGGCGAGCAATTAATCACACACACTACAGCAGTCACGAACACACATAGCTCAACGTGCTCTGGATGTACCGAAGATCACGTTCTCCACCGTTTGCGAAACTGTGCGGCACGTAGGCCTGCGGCCCACTCTTACAGAAGCGATGCTTAATAGGCGTGTATACATAGGATTCGGGGACGGAGAATTGAAGAAATAACGTGACTTTTGTGACACAAAGAAGCTTGGGAACAAGTTAACGACCGCACGAAAAGCGATGGAACGAAGATTACTAGGCATAACTTTAAGAGACAAAAAGAGAGCGGTTTGGATCAGAGAGCAATGGGGTATAGCCAATGTTCTAATTGATATTGGGAGAAAAAAATTCAGCTGGGCAGGTAATAAAATGCGCAGGTTAGATAACCGGTGGACCATTAGAGTTACAGAATGGGTGCCAAGGGAAGGGAAGCGCAGTTGAGGATGGCAGAAGACTAGGTGAGGCGATGAAAATAGGAAATAGGAAATAGGTGCTGGTTGGAATTGGTTAGCGAAGAACAGAGGTTATTAGAGATCGCAGAGAGAGGCCTACGTCCTGCAGTAGACATAAAATAGGCTGATGATGACGGTAATGACGATTTAACTGTTTTAAATATACAGTTTTAACAAAAAACGAAAGACGCAAATTCAGCGATCGCCGTGCTAATTTCGCCGTACATTGAACTACCCCTTACGGCACGCTGATAGCCACAGTACAGGCTCATTACCATTCCTCCCACTCGAGCGTATACTCACTCACAGCTTGGGAAAGCAGGCTGGCATACAAAGGTGAGATGGAAAATTGTGTTGTATAATGAAAATTGCTCTAATGCGATTCTCGATAACTGCAGGGTGCAGGTCACGTGGACCACTCTGAAATTCCACACAGTTTATGGAAGCAGCTGTTTCATTCCGCACCTAAGACACTCAAAAACACAGCCGTTCCTTGTTTCCGTGCGCGCCGTTGTGCTACATTTCATTCAATATCTAAATAGAGGCATTGGTGAAAGGTTTGTCCCTGCTTTAGAATCAGTGTTACTCTTTTAACACCCGCATTTTCGACCGAACCTCGCCTCGAAGCTCTCTTCCTCCTCTACCGAGTTAAGCACAGCGTATGACCACATCTCGACTATTGAAGATGCCACACTTCTCAAAAATTACCTGCATGAGCATGAATAAGAATGGCCCCTTCTCTCGAGAGGCGGCGTTCCTATCTACTTCATTGGAGTGGAGGTAATTGTTCAGTGGAGAAAAGTTAAAGGATACGGTGGTAAATATTGAGAAAGCGTGCCTTGAAGGAATTACAGTCACATCGCCTTAGTATTGCGTATATAAAAGATGATTGCCCGGCACGAACGGCTAAGCAGTGCGGATTGTATGTATTGCGGAAATTTCGGGAGTGATGTCTCAAAATCCTTGTAAAGAAAGTGGAAACTGCTTCTAAAGCCCAAGAAGGTTATTATGCAGCTCCATGCATTTTTATCCACTATATTAGACGTTGCTTTGTCAAGTTCGCGGTTTGCAGGAAGCGTGGTATTTTATCAGAACCATTAACCAAACCTCCCCAGAGGTTTGAAGGGACCGCATCACACTGCTTCTACTGCGGATGCGATAACGCTATATTGCAAAAAAAAAAAAAAAAAAAAAAAAAAAAGTTGCACGTAATGTGCACCACTTAGACTTAAAAGGAAATGAATATCGAAGCCAATTCTGATTTCTCCAATAAAATCATGAGAATACCCATGAATGCAATTGCAATGCAAACGCCCCACCGATTCGAATGAAATTAGTTGCATATGAGCCAGAAGGTTAAATTCTAGCAACACTTCTAAGGAAGATTTTCATTTTAGACTTTGGACATTTTTTAGATGCCAAATACCCATAACTAAAAAAAAAATCAAACACGAAGTTTAAAAATCTGTTATTCTCTAGAAAAATAAATATCGCAGTTCTGTAATCTATAACGATTACAGCATCTCAAGCGGACAATTGTGAATTGTGATTTTACAGCTTCTGTGGGCAAGTTAGAATATTTAGGAGAGTTTTCCAAAAGCACTACTCAATATTTTGTGATATATTTCAGAACGGTGTACAATATATGGCTTGTGCCCATTTTTGTAGGATTAGTAGGTGCAGTTTACAAAACAAAATGTGATATTGTGTTTTTTATTCTGTGGTTACTGAGTTGCAAGCTTGATACTTGAGCTTTGTGAAATTCTGAAACTTCCAAAATGTAGCAAGAAATTTCAAGCATAAGTGTTCCTCCACTCTTAAGCAAAATTACACTCTTTTGCCACACAACAATAATCGTCATTTGTCTTGTCCGCATTTCCTTTCTTTAACGCCGCGAGTCCGGTACTTTCCAGTAACGAACGACATGGGCGTTATCAGCATGAGATAGCATACCCAACAGGAAAGTAGCGGGCGTGGCGATTTCAAGAAAGGAAATGCAAGCAAGGCAGATGACGATTATTATTGTGTGGCAGAGATACACCCGAAAGGGTGCAACTTTGCCTAAGGGTGTACAGGTACTACATTTTAACACCGTTAAAATGAAACAAATGTAATCAAAATTGGTGCTGTTACAAAAAAGACAACAATTTCTCCGTTCCCATGAATTTAGATATAAGTTTCTAACTGATAGCTTCCTCTATAAAAGCGCACTGAACTAGAAACCCGCTGTCAACTGCGTAAGGGTATTCTTAGGATTCTGCGAAGCGTTGGTGTGGAACAGTTCGTTTAGCTGCAGAAATGATAACATTTCCTCCGCTGTGTCGTCATCCTTCATTTCCTCAACCTCGTCATCAATGGGCTCCTGCAAAAGAAAAATAAATCAGTACTCTAGTTTTAGCAAAGATCAAACAAACACCCCTGAAAATTCTAACTTCGCATTATTTGCCTAGATCTAATAGATGAAATAAATATTATATACATATCAGATGCAGTTTTTTTTTATACTGGCCCAAAATTGAAAGAGTATGTCGAAAGACAAGCGTCGTATTCTAATAAACGCGTAAACGAATTGCATTTCTTCGGAAATTAATTAATTGGAACTGCTGCCGCCAAGAGGATTCGTTCCAAGTGGACCCGCCTTGGGTATTCAGCGGCTATAATTCGTAGACTGAAATGTGTGGCGTAAAGTATAGCATTAAAACGTTATTTAGCGTTATTACGTTAATTATTCAATTCATCATTTGCACTTCTCGTAGAAGCAATCGCCTCCTCATATAATTTAGTACAAGGGTTAGAATTGCGCTATCTGCGAAAGCCAATCTTTAAAAATTTGGTGCAGTTAAAAGAAGAAAAAAACACCCTGTTATCAATCAATCAATTAAAAAGTGAGCTTTATTTAAACATGTCAAGTAATGTGTACAAAAATAGTTGGACCAATAGCCTATGTGGCTAGTAGCTGGTCCAATACACAAAAGTACATATGCAGGTCAACCAAATACATATCTGCTCAATGAGTAAGAACATCTTTTACACGTACAAATACTTTTTTTTTAAGGAAGAGCTATTACGTTTGGCCAGACAAGAAGAAGCGTTTACATACAAGATCAAAATTTCTGGTTACTTTTATGTCCACAGGCACAGTGTTCCAAGTTATAGCGCCAAAGAACTCTATTAATAGTTCACCGTATAAATTGCTGCAATAAGGAAGGTTTAAGTTAAAGTTAGTTGCTTGCCTGGTGTTTGCACGTGGGAAGGGAAATATGGTGTTGTTGTTGTTGAGTATTTTGTGAACTAAACAAGTGATTTAATAATTTCTTAACGCCGTGAAAGAAAGAATACGAAGGTCAGTAAAGAGAACGCTACTTGGGTGATGAACAGAGGAAAATGTTATTATTCTTAGGGCGCGTGTTTGCAACTGCACTATAGGTGTTAAGTAAGTTTTATATGTTAGGCACCATATTTCACAACCATAGCTCATGTGGGTATGAAACAAAGAAAAGTATATGCAACGAAGCAAAGCACGAGGAAAATATTGCCGGGCACGGGCCAGTGTGTAACAGCTTGGCACTTGCAGGGTTAGCACGATTTACTATGTGTCGTCCGAGGTCCTGCCTGATATATATTGGCGCTCAACTCGAAGAAGTGTCGTTTTGAAGAGCGCCAAACACTCGTTCTGGGACACCTAGTGGATACGGACGGTATACGACCTGATCCAGCGAAGACGGCTACGGTGGAAGCCTTCAAGCAGCCTCGCCATGTAAAAGAGCTACGCAGTTTCCTAGGGCTTTGCTCGTACTTCCGCCGGTTTATTCGTGGATTTGCCAACATCGCTCATCCGCTGACATGCCTCCTCCAGAAGGGCGTTCCCTTTGAATGGATTCCTGAATGTGAAGCTAGTTTTCGTGAGCTGAAGTCTCGTCTGACGTCCCATCCTCCGACACTTTGACCATGCGGCTCCCACAGAAGTTCATACGGACGCTAGCGGTAGTGGCATCGGCGCTGTTCTTATTCAACGCGTCAACACCAAAGAACACGTCGTCGACTATGCGAGTCGCTCTTTAAGTAAGTCCGAGCGTAACTTCACCGTTACAGAGCAAGAATGTCTTGCAGTTATTTTCACAGTACAGCGCTTCCGGTCATACCTGTACGGGCGCCTCTTCACTGTGGTGACAGACCATCATTCTCTCTGCTGGCTGGTTAATCTCCGTGATCTGACGGGCCGGCTTGCGCGTTGGACACTTCGTTTACAGGAATATAACTTTACACTCTCTTATAAAAGCGGCCGCCGACACGCCGACGCTGACGGCCTCTCGCGCATGCCGCTTCCAACAACGGACTGCGACGCGGACAACTTCGACCGCTATATCGCATCACTGGAGCCGGGATTTCCTGATATAAATACCTTCAAGGTATCTATATCAAGACAATCAAGGCAATCAGCACTATCCACTCGTTTCTGCGTTCGTGATGGGGTGCTTTACAAAAAGAACTATTCTGCTACAGGCCCACGATATCTTTTGGTGGTCCCGGAGAGTCTCTGTGTCTCCGTCTTGCGCGCTATGCATGACAATCCAACATCTGGTCATTTGGTTTCTGCGCGAACGCTCTACAGCTTTTAAGAAAGGTTCTACTGGCCTAAAATGCGCCAGACGACCACCCAGTATGTGTCCAGCTGCAGCGAGTGTCAACGTTACAAGCGTCCGACGATTGCTCCTCCTGGTCAACTCCATCCAGTGCCACCCCCCAGCACTCTCTTTGAACAAGTTTGCATCGACCTTCTCGGTCTTTTCCCGCGTTCATCCAATGGGAATCGCTGGATTATCGTGTGTGCGGATCACTTGACACGCTACTGTGAGACAGCTGCAATACCATCGGCTACTGCAACCGAAGTGTGTATTTTTCTGCTGCGTTTTGTCATTCTCCGACATGAACCTCCCAGAGTCATCATCAGCGATCGTGGGCGGCAGTTCACTGCAGACGTGGTCGAAGAGATGCTTCGTCTATGTGCTTCAAGGTTTCGACATTCCACCCCGTATAATCCCCAAACAAATAGCCTTACGGAAGGCACGAACAGAACTCTTACTAACATGCTGTCCATGTATGTCGCGTCAGATCATAAGAACTGGGACAGCGTGCTACCTTTCACTACGTACGCATTTAACACCTCAAAGCACGAAGTTACGGGCTACAGTCCCTTCTTTCTTCTTTACGCTCGTCCGCCTCGTTATACACTAGACACTATCTTCCCGTTTTCCCGCCACGATAATCTCTGTATATCAGAGACAGTCTGTCTACCGGAAGAAGCCCGAGGACTTGCTTCTTTACGCACTCTTGTTTCACAAGGCCGCTCGAAGGCACGCTGCGACCGCCGACGCCGACATGTGATATATGACCTTGGTGATTTACTGTTGCTCTGGAAACCAACCAGGAAACGTGGATTATGTGAAAAACTGCTGGCTCACTATGCTGGACCATATGTAATTACTGAGCGTATCAGCGAATTAACCTACCGCATAGCACGTCTCACATCAAATGGCCGACGGTTAGCAAAGACTGAACTTTCGCATGTCGCCCGTTTAAAGCCCTTTATTTCTCGACAGCCTGTTTGACTTGCCCGGCGGGCTGGCTTCGTCTGCGTAGAGGGAAATGTGACGCTCTTACGTGCATAGTGGGTTCGCGCATCAACAAAAAGTATGGGGGGGGCACCGAAGAGTGGTGAACGAAGAAGACGACGGTTGGCTGGCTCGCGGAATCTCGACAGGCGCTCAGCTGATCAAGGCCATCGCATCTAACTCTACCCGGCTTCAAAGTAACGCCTTTTGTGGGCGTTACAATATATATATTCACCAAACGCGACGAGGTTTATTGTCGTTCAAAACGTTGTGCAACGCTAGGTATATCAAGGCACTGCAAGGGCTGCCCGTAGCACGGGGCTAGCTCGCGATCACAGCACACGGCCCTTCGTCTTCCTCTTCGTTCGCCACATCACATACACAGGGGCGCGTCTGGAAGAGTGGGACGCGCTCCTGCGAAGTCCTGTCTTTGAGGATCAAATCCTGGCCGTCCAGCGCGCCCGCGATCGGGCCGGCAGACTAGATCTGTCAGTCCCGTCGTGGGATTAGCCGGGTGCGCGTTTTATTGCGCTTTGCTGGACCAAATAAAAGTTTATTCACTCACTCACTCGGGCGCGTCTGCTTCATTAACATATATATAGATATATATATATATATATATATATACATATATATATATATTGCGAGGCAGCAGTTAAACCTCGACGATTTGTTTAGGAGGTCGCGCGCTAGGAAGATGACAATGGCCATTATGATGCATATATACAGACAGGTGAAGAAGATGCAGCAATATAATGCTCACTCTCTCTCTCGCTCTCTCTCTCTCTCTCTATATATATATATATATAAATATATATATATATATATGTAAATATATATATATATATATATATATATATATATATATATATATATATATATATATATATATATATGTATATATTCCCTCGGGGATGAGACTAGCCAAAAGGGATACGAAATTGAGTTTACAGAATACATACAGAGAGACGCGGCTGCACGCTAGATGGCAGAACAACAACACGAGCGCTACCCTGATCGCCTTCACCGTTATTCTGGCGCATCCTTCCATGCTCCGCATGATGCGTGCTTCACTCTTGCAAAAACTGCACACCACTCAAGAGTCCCCCTCAACCCTGCTGTAATGGCCGCAGACTTCTCGAGACACAGGCTGCGCCGGCACATCATCGCCTGTCCCCCGTACAAACAGCTATCCCTTGGCCGGCCTCCACGGCCTCTTCAACAGCACGGCCTCCCACGAAGGGATGCATGAATATTTCAGAAATCTTGTGCTGTAAAACGCGACAAGTACATTCAGAGATTTCAGCTGCTACGTGATCAGCTACATGATCTGCCGCGGTGGCCACATTTCGATGGGGGCAAAACGCAAATTCGCCCGTTTCCGGTGCTTTGGGATTGAAAAAGGTCCTAAGCCTCCCTAGAAACACTAGCACGGAACGACTCCTCCACTTGGGGCTACACAACATGCCAACTGAACTCTTTGAGGCACAGGGAAACTCCCAAATTGGTCCGCTCTCACTCACAAGGGCGGGCATCGAGATCTTACTAGAAGCAGGCATACAGCCCGTCTTCATGCCACCAGAGAAGTCACAACTATGCACAAACGCCAAGAGAACCATCTCTGCGGCCCTCGTCTCTAGAAAAGCAGCTACGGTTATCAACAGCATCTTTTTCTAAGAAACGGGAGGAGACAACCTCACGTCCCCACACATCACATCGTTCCCGGCCCACATGGGCAACATTTCCGGACCTCCAGACTGTAATCCGAACGAGCGGGCACACCAACTGGCGCGAGAGCTCACATTCCGCGTCTGCGGTCCGCCCTCTCGCTTCAACCCAGCCTGCAGGGACCTAGACAACAAAGACCCGCTCGTATCATACCACGAAATCACTTCAAATCATAGGTTATCACGAAGAATGTTTCCTCCTCATCACCCAAAGCTAAAAAAAGCACAGGCCATCACTTACAGACAGTTGCACACTAGGACATACATCACACCAACAACACTAAGCAGGATCAATCCTGACCTTCCTACTGAATGCCCACACTGCGGCCACAAATACAACAACTTCGAACACATGCTCTGGCTGTGCCCTGCCAACGCGAGCACGGACTTTCGCGACCAGTCTTCCTGGGACTCAGCGCTCAGAAGCACAGAGCTCATCGCTGAGCTCAAGGCTGTCCAGAGGGCTCGGGCCGTCGCCGAAGGGTTCTGTCTACCGGCCCCGACCTGGGTGGAGCCGCCGGATTGATTTCCCCTCAGGACCTAAATAAAGTTCTAATTCCCTCACTCCCGGTGCTTTGGCATCACGCAGAACATCCCCAGGTGGTGAAAATTTTTACCTAGTCCCCTACAATGGCGTGCCTCATGATGAAATTATGGTTTTGGCGCGTAAAACTCCCGAGCTCAAGCTTTGTGAAGAGTGTGTAGAAAATTCCTGTCCTCCGCCAAAACGTAGAAATGAATTCGTTATTTTGATAGAGGATTACTGAAACAGCAATACAGTTGTGTATTGTGTGTGTGCACCAAAATAGTTAAATGTGTGTGTCTGTGTGCGTGTCGGTCTGTGCGCATGCGCGCGCATGTGTTTATGTGTGTACCTACGCGTGTGTGCGGTTTCATGAACTTCAGCACGTAAAGAATATTTGTCCACCGAGACATAAAATAAAACATGACTGATAATTGAGAATCAAATACCTTATATCACATTATGGCAAAGCAGTCGGCTTATTATAACGAGGCCACGACTTTTATCCGTCTAGGAAAACAATTTAAAGTGACATTTCAATTAGTGAACGCTGGTTACGAGCAAGCGTATGGGTTCTGTTGCGTACTCGACGCTATCGGCCCTCGGGGCTCCTAGACGCCTTCACTATCCTCATCGCAGATCGTATTTGAAACAGGGCTTGCACGGCTGCGCCGTACGCAGCAACCGCTGAAGAAGAACTCCCCCTTGTAAACATTCGCTAATTAAATTAACTAGCATCGTGTCAGCGCGCATAGGAAGATATGGACCTTTCACTCTCGATGACCGCAGACACTCGCTGTGAAAACGCTGGCGTGAGGAATCGCGCCAGCAGCAGTGCACGAAGTGACGCTTCAACGAAATCTGAGGGGTAAGAGCACTGCGGCCGCAAAGCTACGAGCCGTCGGCCCACCTATACTATGCCCCAAATCAGATCGCTTTCAAGGTAAAGCACGTGCGACCGCAGGCGGCTGAAGTACAACACCCTGCCTCCCTCCCCCCCCATGGTGTCCCCTCCCTCCCCTCCCACGGAGTTCGGCCTCCTTCTTATAAAATTTGTCGAGAAATCACATGCATGAATAATAACTGCATTGCCATTACGAATGTTGCTGCAAACAAATTCTTCAACGCTACGCATTGTCAAGACAAGTAAGATATGTATTTTTTCATTAAAAAATATTCTCGCGTGTTTCAAAAGTTATGCCCCATATAACTGATACCAATACTTGCATGTTTTGTCTATTTAATAAGTAAAGAGAATATCACAAGACCTTCAGAACTGTATCAGCTCGAAACCGGCAAAGCAGTGCATGCCGCTGATATGAAAGACGTAAGGGCCATGAAATGAACAAGTTGAGGACAAATGTTTTAATGAAACTTGTCAGTCAAGAACCTTGTTTACATTTTTGTACATATACAATGGCCAGGGAAAAATATTAATGACGTTGTCATTTGCTACAATGTATTGCTCAGGAGCAGCTGCCAGCGTTCGTGTATTGTGAGCAATTGCACAGAAATTATTGTCGCAACAGATAGCGCATATCAAAAGCAGGAGTTCTCCAGATATACGAGGGCGAGTCATATGAAAGTGAGCCAATACGAATATATGACAAACGGGGTACTTTATTTAAAAGTAGTCTACATGAGCATTTAGACATTTGTCCCTCTGACTAACGAGTCGCGTAATTCCCGTCTCATCCTACTTCTTGGGTGGCTGCTTCAAAAGGTCTGTAACTGACTCTTTCACGTGATCGTCCGACACGAATCTGGTTCCCTTCAGCTGATTTTTCAATTGCCCCAAAGAGAGGAAGTCGCAAGGCTACAGCTTTCGTCTGTATGGTGGATGTTGCAGGGTTTCCCACTTGAACTTTACGAGTTTTGCCAGCTTTGCCAGCAAGATAACCCCATTCGTCAATTTCCCACGTCGTTTGTTCTTGATTGCAACACGCAACAGGTCTGTCGTTTCACAATATCGGAAACGATTCAGAGTCTCTCCAGGTGTAGCAAATTCGATCAGTAATGGCCCCTGATGATCGAAGAAAACGTCAACAACATCTTTCCGGCGGAAATGATGGCGTTTGCTTTCTTTGGTGTGGTCATTTGGAATATTTCCACTGTAAGCTTTGCCGTCGTGTTTGAGGCATGTAGTAGTGGCGCCATAATTCGTTCCCGGTCACAGTTGCGGACAAGAAGTCGTCACCCTCATTGTGATACTGGATCAAAAGAGTCAAGGCAGCGCACAACTTCTCCGTCTTCTAGCGGTGGTTCAAAATCTTGGGCAACTATTGCGCACGCAAGAGCCGATAACCGAGAAGTTAATGAATTATGGTATGAACCGAACCGTGAATGATGTTCACACACTTTGCCAGTTCATCGAAACTTATCCTCCGTTATTGTATAATTAGCTTATCAGCCTTTCCAATTGTGTTTGGGGTGATTACACGGTGGCTCTGGCCTGGTCTTGGATTGTCTTTGCGACTTTCACGTGCTTCTTTCAACCGTTTCCTCCAGCGCTTCACAGTTGCCAATTAAATGCAATGTTCAGCGTACAGGGCAGCCATACGGCGACTAATTTCTTTTTAGGAAACACCTTCAGCTGTGAAACACCTCACGACACCACGCTGTTCAACTTCTGCGGGGTCTATTATGTCACGCAACCATGTTCAACGCAGCGTATGAGAGCATTAGAGAACCTTTATCCTCACACCTGCGTGTCACTTTTGTAAATGAGAGATAGCTGTGTTCCACGCGCATGCATGGCCGATAGCGAACAGAACCATTATTCCGCCGGGTTGATTGGCTCACTTTCATTTGACTCGCGCTCGCGCATTATAAATGCGAAGGTGCAATGGACTACACAAATAATGCGAAGATACCACTAGATAAAGGCAAAAAAAGTGTTACTGGAACCAAAGTTCACTGCACGGGCACGTATAAACAAAATTCGGAATAATATATATATATATATATATATGCCTATAAGTCTGCAATAAATGTAGGTATCTAAGAAACAGCCATGGTAGCATCAAACAAGACAAATAAACCTGCTGCGCAATCACAGATTCCCAGATCACAGAATCCTAAGGACCGCCCCTCCTTCCCCAACTCCCCCCGGTGTTATCACCCTTAGACTTGATACGGAACTGCAGGGCGACATAAGATCGCAATAATATAGCAAGAATATCCGGAAACTGAAGCGTCCTGTGGCCCAATACTTTCCACAATGAAGACGTAACAAAATCTAACTTTAACCATGCGACAATTCACTTCGCTGCAACAATGTCTTTTTTTTGTTTGGCGCGGGAACCGAAATGAAGAAAACGCGAAAGAAAGCGTGTTGGTCACAATCGAATGCCTACTTTGGGCACCTAACGTGGCTACCGAATGAATATCGAAGAAAACGTGAGAGGCTTGGTCCACTGAGAAGAATACGCATACTGCTCGGTATCCTACACCACCGAAACAGGACTTTCGGGAGAGGGCGTACTCAAGTGAATGCGTTGCACTGCGTCGAGTCCCCACAGTGATGGCGGCGAGTGACGTACCATTGTTCCTTTTTCTCGTCTTCTAGCCAGAAGGCGTCCTAAACTCTGCCAGGCGAAAATCCAGTCGGGCAGAGAAATACGAACGCGCACCCATGTGCGCAGAGTGGTGGTCGACGCAACACTAGAAATTCGCGTGCGCTCTGGCCGGCTGTGGCAGCCCGTGGGTAGTGAGAACAAGAAAATTGAAGCTCCTCAATGCTTCATCGCGAATAAAAGTCAAGTAGAAAAATAAGTAAGAACGTAGTTACCTCTGCTGGCTTTAGTGTCTTGACATGGATGCTTTGGCGCCGGTGAAAAGAATGTTGATATCTTTTTTCTTTGACATGACGGCCCACATAAACCACCAAAACACTCCTTCCCTTCCGACCGCACTGCGCGCTTTGTCACCTTGTCTGATAGTGTGTTCCGATGTACGACTTTAGAAAAGTCGATGCACCTTTGGCGTCGAATGTTTATAGCAACAATAAACCCAAAAATCCCCAGACTTGAAAATATAAAGCACGACTTTAGAAATGTCAAAGCACCCTTCGCATCAAAAAGTTTATACGAACTTTTAGCCATAAAGTTTCGGAATGGAAATCCCTGCGCTGCTTAGTTTCCGCCGCCTCCGTGACATGCCACGATGAGCCCGCTCGCCATCAAAACTCCCTTGAAAGTTTGGGCTCGGATGGGAATCCTTGCGTTATGTGACTCCAGGTGCATGGGCTTGCCGCGAAATCCAGCCCGAGTTCACAATGTACGCGCTAAGCTGTCTTTTCGAGCGTGAAAAAAAAGTCATTCTGGAGAAAATCGAGAATGATTTCCGGCGTGGGAGGTTGTTTTGGAAGACAGCGCATGGACAACACGAAAAAATTTCGGGGAGGGCTGCAGCCCCATAAGCCTCCTCCCCCCTCCTGCCTACGCCCCTGAAGTGGTAGGCATCGTTCCCATGGTGGCTGAACGATTGGATTAAAAAAAAAATTATGGGGTTTTACGTGCCAAAACCGCTTTCTGATTATGAAGCACGCCGTAGTGGAGGACTCCGGAAATTTCGACCACCTGGGGTTCTTTAACGTGCACCTAAATCTAAGTACACGGGTGTTTTCGCATTTCGCCCCCATCGAAATGCGGCCGCCGTGGCCGGGATTCGATCCCGCGACCTCGTGGCTGAACGATTGGAGCGCCGGGATTTCCTCTTGTATCAATGCAGGTAACTCTAAACAGCGTGTTTCTCACCAAAGGTGCGAGAATAGGTTTTCAGGTTTGCGTTTACTATTGTTCGACCTTTCCAGCCATCCTGAACTCCCACAGTAATGGGACCACTGGCTTGCACTTTTGGCGAGGGCGTTTTCGACCACAGCGCCAGGTTCCGAAGTTGTCGTCACGGCTTCCCAGATTTTGTGCTGCCCATTAGGCATGTTCCACTGTCTTTCTAAGTATTGTCTCAGGAGGCGTGTTTAGGCAGCACACCTTAGCAGGTGGGAACGAAGGTAGACGCAGTTTTCACCATCGCTGTGCCTACCACTTACTTGTCTCGTGTACTTCGTACATTACCTTAGCCTTTATCCTTGTCGTAGCCGTACTTTCGCACACACTTGCCTGGTAGCGGTGATGGAATAGTCACGGTTAAGTCAGCGTGGTTCGTTGTGCCGGAGCATTCAGGGACTGAGCACTGGTGTCACACCGTTAGGTTTAAGAAGGCTTGTTGCTAGGGTAGCTGGTTCGTGGCATAATGTAAAATGAGAAACGCACCGTGAGATACAAGAACCATACTGAACATCTGGCAACATTTAACAAGTTATGAACGCTTCGTCTTCAGTATTGCCCGCATGTCTTTTCGTGTTCTTTTAATTTTACATTGTTATGCCCTGCAGTAGAGCATCCAGCTTCAGCAGTATCTCTGCTCTTGTTGAATGTCATTTCTGTGAAAGTACTTGTCCTGTGCTTTTAGAAGGCGTGCAAGCCCGCCCATCAACATGCAAAGTTCAGCTTCTACTTTCACGTTCCATTTCTCGCGAAGATGCTGCTTGCGGGCGTTGTTCACGGGAGCTGCCTCTGTAGGTGAAAGATGTCCTGGCAGCCAGTCACATTGGGCGCGTGTTCAAGCGTCTTGGCTTGGTCGTGGAGCTCACGGGCCACCTTTACCAAGAGCAGGCAGGCGCGGAGGACGACTTCGCTCAGAACGAATTACTAATTTATAATAACTTAGTTTACAACTAAAGGAAAACTCGGTGACACACTAGTTCACACATAGAGCACGCTTGTCCACGATAGCGGTAACTGTCATCAGACTAACCTTGTCCTTTGCGGGGCACATAAGTCATGCAAGTGCAATTGTCGCACCTTTCAAGAGCAATCTCCCCCAGAATTTTTCTGCCACCTACTTCTGGATTGTCGGCCATGTTTGGTTTCACATTGCATAAGTGTCATGTGGCCAATGTGACGCCGTAGCCACAGCGACGTATTTAGCGGTAAATGCCAGTCCACCGTTAGGGAGCGCAGTTCCATACTTTCGCAATCCCCACAACCTCGCGAGAAAGCATCTTCGCGAGAAATAGACTTCATACTCTGCGCTAACTCTGGCATCATACAACATGTGGACGTGCTCAGCAAGGTGCGCTGCAGTGACCATAGGATGGTAAGGACTCGAATTAGCATAGACCTGAGGAGGGAACGGAAACAACAGGTACATAAGTCGAGCAATGAGTTAGCGGTAAGAGAGAAAATAGAGGAATTCCAGATCAAGCTACAGAACAGGTATTCGGCTTTGACTCATGAAGAGGACCTTAGTGTTGAAGCAATGAACGACAATCTTGTGGGCATCATTAAGGAGTGTGCAATAGAAGTCGTTGGTAACTCTGTTAGACAGGATACCAGTAAGCTATCACAGGAGACGAAAGATCTGATCAAGAAACGCCAATGTATGAAAGCCTCTAACCCTACAGCTAGAAAAGGACTGGCAAAACTTTCGAAGTTAATCAACAAGCGTAAGACAGCTGACATAAGGAAGTAAAACATGGATAGAATTGAACATGCTCTCAGGAACGGAGGAAGCCTAAAAGCAGTGAAGAAACTAGGTATTGGCAAGAATCAGGTGTATGCGTTAAGAGACAAAGCCGGCAATATCATTACTAATATGGATGAGATAGTTCAAGTGGCTGAGGAGTTCTATAGAGATTTATACACTACCAGTGGCGCCCACGATGATCATGGAAGAGAGAATAGTCTAGAGGAATTCGAAATCCCACAGGTAACACCGGAAGAAGTAAAGAAAGCCTTGGGAGCTATGCAAAGGGGGAAGGCAGCTGGGGAGGATCAGGTAACAGCAGATTTGTTGAAGGATGGTGGGCAGATTGTTCTAGAGAAACTGGCCACCCTGTATACGCAATGCCTCATGACTTAGAGCGTACCGGAATCTTGGAAAAACGCTAACGTAATCCTAATCCATAAGGAAGGGGACGCCAAAGACTTGAAAAATTATAGACTGATCAGTTTACTGTCCGTTGCCTACAAAGTATTTACTAAGGTAATTGCAAATAGAATCAGGAACACCTTAGACTTCCGTCAACCAAAGGACCAGGCAGGATTCCGTAAAGGCTACTCAACAATAGACCATATTCACACTATCAATCAGGTGATAGAAAAATGTGCGGAATATAACCAACCTTTATATATAGCTTTCATTGGTTACGAGAAAGCGTTTGATTCAGTCGAAACCTTAGCAGTCATGAAGGCATTGCTTAATCAGGGTGTAGACGAGCCGTATGTAAAAATACTGAAAGATATCTATAGCGGCTCCACAGCCACCGTAGTCCTCCATAAAGAAAGCAACAAAATCCCAATAAAGAAAGGGGTCAGGCAGGGAGATACGATCTTTCCGATGCTATTTACAGCGTGTCTACAGGAGGTATTCAGAGACCTGGATTGGGAAGAATTGGGGATAAGAGTTAATGGAGAATACCTTAGTAACTTGCGATTCGCTGATGATATTGCCTTGCTTAGTAACTCAGGGGACCAACTGCAATGCATGCTCACTGACCTGGAGAGGCAAAGCCGAAGGGTGGGTCTAAAAATTAATCTGCAGAAAACTAAAGTAATGTTTAACAGTCTCGGAAGCGAACAGCAGTTTACAATAGGTAGTGAGGCACTGGAAGTGGTAAGGGAATACATCTACTTAGGACAGGTAGTGACTGCGGATCCGGATCATGAGACTGAAATAATCAGAAGAATAAAAATGGGCTGGGGTGCGTTTGGCAGGCGTTCTCAGATCATGAACAGCAGGTTGCCATTATCCCTGAAGAGAAAAGTTTATAACAGCTGTGTCTTACCAGTACTCACGTACGGGGCAGAAACCTGGAGGCTTACGAAAAGGGTTCTACTTAAATTAAGGACGACGCAACGAGCTATGGAAAGAAGAATGATAGGTGTAACGTTACGGGATAAGAAAAGAGCAGATTGGGTGAGGGAACAAACGCGAGTTAATGATATATTAGTTGAAATCAAGAAAAAGAAATGGGCATGGGCAGGACACGTAATGAGGAGGGAAGATAACCGATGGTCATTAAGAGTTACGGAATGGATTCCAAGGGAAGGAAAGCGTAGTAGAGGGCGGCAGAAAGTTAGGTGGGCGGATGAGATTAAGAAGTTTGCAGGGACAACATGGCCACAATTAGTACATGACCGGGGTAGTTGGAGAAGTATGGGAGAGGCCTTTGCCATGCAGTGGGCATAACCAGGCTGATGATGATGATGATGACAACCTCGGTACCATAGTAAAAGGACTGGGTCGCTGTCATAATAAATATAGTTTGCATAAATTTTCGCATGTTACTGAGCACTTGCTTGTATTCGTCTGTGCCTTTTGAAGATAACCCGCCGTCGGTACTTGAGGCGATACAGTGGTGCACTGCGGAGCTCGTGGTCATGGGTTTTATCCCTGCCGCTGAGGCTGCATTTTGGTGGGGCCAAATTCGACAACACTCATGTGCTTAGATATTGGTGCGTGGGTCAAAATTAATGCACTACGGCTCGCCTCCTAATCAAATTGTCGTTATAAAATGTAGAGACCACAGAATTTTCTAAAAGCAAATTTTGAACAATTATGGCACAACCAGAGCACTTGTCGGAATCAACATTAGGCGAAGCTTTATGAATGTCCGCAGCGAAATGCGAATGAAAAAGACACATGATGCGTGTGATCAAATTTTACATTAAGATTGTGCAGCTGTTTAAATCTTCCACCTAAATGCAGACACAACTTCCTCGACTTCATGATAGGAGAGTGACGCCATGATGGCTTGGAGTACACTGCTGTGTTTTGCGAGTGCTATAGCAATCATTGTGGGTTGCGTAAGGAGGTGATTGGAGCACAGCGCTGTCCTTTGAACGCTTGAACATTTCAAAGCACCACGAAATCTGCCGCGCCATTGATTTCCACGCCACAGCTGCTTTGTGGGGGACTTCCTACTGCGCCTACTCAGTTTGACACAGCAGCCAAACTTGGAGAAAGGGGAAAGCAAGCTAGGTGGATATGCTCTCCATAGTGTTATTAGGATAGCACCGTCAGCAAGTCATACACGGTTACAAACCACAGTAGTGCCCATGCTTTGAGTATAATTATTAATTTTATCTATGAGAGCTGACTTTATGTCCGAATGTGAACTATGGCCACTTCAGTTAAGATTCGCCTTTATTGAAAGAATGTTACCTCTCGTTATGCTGTAGTGTTTTATGTGACAAATTTTGCGAATTGTCCTTTCTACATTTATGCGGGATCATTTCATGCTTCTTTGAGTGTAATGTGAATGCTCTTGTGAAGTGTGTTCATGGTATATTGCACTTCACTACGTAAGTTAGCTTTTTTTTTGTTCAATTCTCCATTGTTATGTTATCTTTAGTATATATTTGGTGTATGTGAAAAGTTTACCTAGCGTCGCTTAAGGATTAATGCACGTATTAAGAATACTGCTAGGACACATATTGTGCTCCATTGTAAAGATAAGCCCATCTAGTACTCACCTTTGGTTGCACAATTTACGGCATTGGCGCAGTTTACTTTTATACTGCCGCCGCGATCGGCCCATTTTACACGGCAAGAGAGCGACCGACAAAAAACCAGACAGGAGGAGTAGATGTACTCAAACACAGCTTCCCTGTGTGACAACTACATCAAACACAAATGGACTACCAGTCTAAGCAGGCATGTTTATTCAGTTTTTGAAACAACGTAGTCAGTAGTTTGGCAAAGTTGTACAAGTACTCAGCTTAGAGAACTCAACGCTCCACAAAACTCCTCGCCGACTTCACGCCACTTTCTGGCAGACAAACGAACGATGAATGGAATTAATGGCCATGCCGTGATAAATTCTTTTTTCTCCCACTATTCCTTGGTTTCTTGTCACCATTATTTCCCAACAATTCTTGAGCCCAGGTTAAGCAAAGAGGTCCCAGACGGAGGAGGCGAAGTGATCTTCGAAAGACATCGACACCTGCGTAAAACTTTGCGACGAGCAATGGGAGCTACGGTTGAAATTTACGCATGTTCCCAATAATGTGCAGCAGATGTGCGTATCAGAAACATTATTAAATGTGCACATCACATGCAAATAAAACACTGAAACCGCGGGATCAAATCCCACCCACGGCGGCCGCATTTCGAAGGGGGTGAAATGCAAAAACACTCGTGTACTTAGATTTAGGTGCACGTTAACGAACCCCAGCTGGTCGAAATTTCCAGTGTTCTCCACTACGGCGCGCCTCATAATCAGAAAGTGGTTTGGTCGCGTAATACCTCACAATTTACTTAAGACACCGAAACGTGTACTTATTTATCTTTCATCGGGTGACTGCGTTTCAACGTCTAACAAATGTTCTCGCTCAACGCAGGACGCGCCTGCATGTATCGGAAGCTTCTGGACTGATAAATGGCTCTATTCGCTGTCTGTTGTCGCCGAACATTGTGTATTCTGATTTGCATGTATGCGCTGCCCAAATCGTGCAGTATATTCCGGAAGACACGTGGGCACCAGCACTTTGTTGGAATCTTCGGTGGCACATATTTAAAAGTCCGCGAACTTCATTGGCTGATCAGGTTTCCGACAATTGCCGACTGTGCTCGCTGCTTATGTTATGGTTTCATTGTCACTTGTCTTTCTGGGCACCAGCTCGCCCAATAAAAGTTTGTTTCGCCATTAACAGCTTTCCTGCTGCGTTGTTAACGGTCATGACAACGTGACATTTAGTTGTGCTTGTGCGTTCATCTACCGAACACCCCCGCAAAGCGGCGATCCAAGCCCTAAACCCGAGGACACGACAAAGTGGCCTCTGGCTTTTAAACATGCCCCTCGAGCACAGGCATTTTCCCGAGATGACTAGAAACTGCAGGGCCACGACAGCAGCAACGATGGCAGCTTCAGTTCCACCTAGACCGATCATGTTGCAGCAGCCCGGAGAACCACCGACCTTCTGCGCATCGTCATTTGAAGATCGGGATATATGGCTGGAAGCGTATGCAAGAGTGGCTACGTTCAAAAGCTAAAGCTAGGACAACAAGCTGCACCACGTTTACTTCTGCTTGCAAGGCGCCGCGAAGACGTGGTTTGAGAATCTCGAGTCAACTCTAACAACGTGGAACCTCTTCCACATCAGCTCCTTGAAAAACTTCACGAGTGTCGTCCGCAAAGAAAGGGCTGAAGTGGTGCTGCAATCTCGTGCGAAGCTCCGAAGCGAGAGTACAGCGATCTACAGGGAAGAGAAGATCCGCGCGTTCCGCCAGCCCAATCGGACATGTCTGTGGAAAAGACTGTGCTTCCTGATGCACGGTGTGAAGTAATATCTTTTCGCCGGACTTATCCGTAACACGGCAAAACCACAGCTCAGTCTTCGACAGAGGCATCGACGATTGAGAAAACTCTGGAAATGCGCACCAGGCAGTATAACCACCAGGTGCCAACGCCGCAGGGCGCATTCCAAGCACTGGGCTCCGACCTCCAAGAGACCATCAGGACCATTCTGGGCGAAGAACTGTGCGGGCTATTGCCTTTATCCCAACCTCAGGTGGCCTTGGTCACTGACATGGTCAAGCAAGAACTACATCACTGACTTGTAGTTCCTCAGTTGTAGCGCCAATCACCGCAACCCCATGTAGAAGCGATGACATTTGCCGCCATCGCCCGTCGCCATGGTTACCCCTCCGCGGCCGATTCAGGGACCCACAACACCGCAGTTCCGTCGTCCACCGCACCGGCTGGCAGCACGTCCGACGGTTACTCTGCACAGCCTTCCAAAGCAGAACGACGTTCGGCACGTCCCCGACAATCAACCGCTCTGCTATCACTTCGAAGATACGGACCACGTCTACCGCCGGTGCCCTGACTACGAAATGGGACTACGAAGGTTCGCTGTCAGCGCTCCGCGTAGGCAGCAAGGTGAACGCCTTTGCGATATCGCCGACTACCTCGCCACCACTCAATGAAGCCCTCGACGACCGTCACGTCGCTTCGCCACTACACATAGGCCCAGCACGGCACCGGTACGTCAGCCCATATCCGGAAAACTAAAAGCAGCATCTGACGGAGGCGCGGTTGCTGTTCGCGGAACTGACGAATATACTGCTATAGCGACGAAGATGCCGAAGAGACTATTTGGACGACCTATGAACAAGACGCTGTCATCCTGACGAAGCCTAGAAGTAATTAATACGTCAACAAAAGGATAACTGATGACCCGTCGTTCCAGTCACAGGTAAACACGACGCAGCAGGGATCCGACGCCAAGACTCAACTGCAACGCAAGGCAAACAACCAGCAACGTGGACGTGCTTCTCGAAGGGCACGCAATAATGGACTTATTGGACACAGGCACCGACAACTACATGATTACTGGCCCTATGGCCGCCCAGTTAAAGAATGCTGAGTCTGCATGGAAAGGCCCTATAATCCGGACATTTGGAGGACACCTAATAACACCGACCGAAATCTGCACCGCAAGAACTACTGTCCATTACCGAACATACCCGGCCACCTTGCTTATACTCAAACAGTGTTCACGAGACGTAATTCTCCGAATGGACTTCCTGAACCAACGTGGCGCTATCGTCGACGTGAAGTCGAAGTCGATAACGCTAACTGAAGATCACGCGGTACTACCGTAGAGCTCTCGTAGTCACCACGCCTTGAGTGTGATCGAAGATTAAGTGACCATCCCCCGTCGCTCTAGTATTGTCATTTCCATCGGCACCGACGCACTCACATGCATAGAAGGCGTCATCGAAGGCGACCAACGTTCACTGCTTGACCATTAAATTTGCGTAGCAAGAGGGATCGGTCAACTGCACAGAAGAAAATCGAAAGTGATGCTGATCAGCTTCAGCCAGGAGTAAAGGGTCGCCAACAACAGCACAGCGACGGCATAAATCGAAGACATTTTGGAAACCAGGAATGCGTTTATCCTCTTGAATTCTGCCGCCTCTACTCCGACCACCATAGTTTCCAAGCCAGACTACGACAGAGATTCAAGTATCCCCATTAGTAAGGAGCAACAGATAATAAGTCTTCTCCGACGATACAAAGACGGCTTTACGACGTCATCGAGGATTCGACAAAAACCAGTTGCAAGGCATCGCACTATAACGAAGGAGTGCGGTCGACCAATCCGCCAGACCCCTCATTGAGTTTCGACGCCAGAATGTGAAGACATAAGGCAACAGGTCGTGGGCATCTCCTGTAGTCTTGGCGAAGACAAATGACGGAACCCTACGTTTCTGTGTTGATCATCATCGACTGAACAAGATCATTGAGAAGGACGCATAGAAGGACTTTACAAACTGTTTTCCATGTTTTTTTGGTGCAGCTGCTCCTCCTACCCTCGCTCGCGACGAGGGCGCAGAGCTGTACTTGTTTTCGAGGAGCCGAGAACACGACTGGGACACCGTGTCTGTTTGCCACCTTTTTCATACTGTGGGCTATCATATGTAGATGCGGAACCACTTCCGGCTTCGTAGCTAGTTTTTCTTGTGCTACACCGGTGGGGTATATGAAATACCTTTGACCTGCGGGAAAACCTATGTGGGCCAAACGGGTAGATGCGTGAATGACCGTGAAGCTGAACATGTGCGGTCGCAGAAAGAAGGAGGTGCGCATCTTTCGCAACATTGTGCAACTTGCACTGCGTGTGACCGAGCGGCAGAATATTCGCCACGAAAACAATGCCAGTGCTGCAAGAAGTGTGAACCACGGTTCGGAGAGATAAAGATTCTTCGCAGAAGCAGAGAAACAAAGGCACGTGAGGTTTTGGAAGCATTCCATATAATGAAAAGAGGAAAAAACTGTGTTATTGGTACTTCTGTGACCCTCCTCAAAAGCGAAATGTCCTATCTAGAACCGTTTGGCAGATGATGCATTATGGTCATTGTGCGCATGTCTGTGATTTTCCTTATATTTGCTGATTTTTACGGTGAATAAAGATAGATGAAGTTGGCGCTTGTCCTGTGTCGTTCTCCCTCTTGTGATCGTCTTAGTTGGCGCTGTTCCTTCCTAATTCAATTACACAGTGCAGGACGCGCCTCCGTGTATAGGAAGTTTCTGGAATGTTATCGTCGGTTCTATCAGCTGCCTATGGTCACCGCACATTCTGTAATCTCATTTTCATGTATGCGCGATGCGGATTACGCAGTACTTTCCGTAAGACACGCTGGCACCAGCGATTTCTCCGGAACCTTCGATAACTCATGTATAAAAAACCAACCCGCTTGGCTCGCTGATCCGATTCCTGACCACCGCCGACTTGCTGGCGGCTTTCGTTGTCCTTTCAAAGTCACTTGCTTTGCGGGCACATTTCGCCCAATAAAAGTTAGTATTACCACTCGTAATGTTCTTGCTCTGTTCTTGACGGGCAGTAAACCGTGACAAGATTTATGATGAACTGCCCTAACGTTGTCAGCTCTTGCGAGCTTTGTAGTGTCTGACGCGCTACAAATAAAGGAAGCTTGCACTACGAAGCCCGTCATCAAGTTGAAAGAGTGCATTTCTGGTATTTTCATTTTAATTTTCCCTAGCTATGATGAAGACACTTTACATCCTACTTATTGATAACTTTGTGTCGTGCGTGCTGCTTTATGTTCGAACCTCACCAAGTGAATTGTTACAGTTGCATTCCCCTTTGTCGCTTTCAAACACCAATGCATAACAATGCAGTGTCCTTCTTGTAATGTCTTTTCTGTTAAATTTTAGGTCCGCTAAACATTTTCTGTGCTATTTTATCTATATTGTTCAAAGAAGTAATTGACCTTGATCGCACTTTTATAGTAAATTATTGTAGCTGTATTTGCAATTTTATTTCAGTTATTATTCGTATTATTCATAGTACCCCACTATGTGTGCCAATGTTTCCATGAAATTGGCATACAAATAAATAAAAGTTCATTTAACAGGTCACCCAGTGATTTAGCAAGAGGGCACAAGTCCACCGATTAAAGTTAGCATGAGAACCTTCAGCTATGCACTGCAATGAATGCAGCTTCTGTCCGCATTTCCGTAAGAAAGAGTATCTCGGGATGGGATATGGTCACGTCGTAGTGAAGATGAAAAGAACAGTCGAAAAACAGTGAATGAAGAAACACTTATTCAGCAAACCTGTGCCCACAAAAACAAGTTACACTCAAACTACAATATCGGTGATAGCAATCGGCGAACGGTGAAAATTTGATCTGTAGGACAAGCGCGTCTGCTTTTATATACGACTCAGCGAAGGTTTTAGAGTCATCGGTGGAGGTCGCGTGTCTTTCAGAAAGTACTAAACTATTCACTTCCTGGATACAATCAGATTACGCAATGTTTGATGGGAACAGACATTAGAAATAACATCGATAACACCCGAGAAACTTCCATAGATGCTTTTAACCTTTCTTAGCCGGTGCAAAAGCGGTCACACGGGAAAGATAAACAAGTACACGTGTCAATATTGGCCAGTGTACTTGTTTATCTTTTCCGGGTGACCGCATGTCACTGCCTAACAAATGTTATCGCACAGCGCAGGAGGCGCCTGCATCTATCGGAAGTTTCTGGAATATTATCGACGGTTCCAACCGCTGTCTGCCACCGAACCTTGTGTAATGTGATTGCATGCATGCGCGACGCGAATAGTGGAGAACTTCGTCGAAGACACGTGGGCCCCAGCAATTACTCTGAAACATTCGACGACTGATGTATAAAAGCGGACGCGCTTGACCCACTGATCAGAGTTTCGACGATCGCCGAGTGTGTTCACCGCTATCGTTGTTCTTTGAGTGTAGCCTGCTTTTGAGGGCACAAGTTCGCACAATAAAACGCTAGTTCCGTTATTCACAGTTTTGCTGCCTTCGTCGCCGTCACTACTCCGTGAAATCTGGTGGAGGTGCTAGCGCGTTCATGCACCGAACGCCCCCGCAAAGCCGCGATCCAAGCCCGAAACACGACGACAACACCAACGTCGCTAACGACCAGGGAACGATCCGTAGGCAGCAAAGATTGCGACCGGAATACGGACCTCTTCCCGTAAAGGCCGGATGGATCAAGCCCAAGTCAGGAACTCCAATGGTTGCCCCAGCGTACCCCATTCTGCTGCAACAACCTCGGGACGCACCAAGCTTTCATAAATCATTGTCTGAGGATCCGGAAACCTGGCTCGAGACATGTGAATGAATCGCGACTTTCAACAACTGGCACTCCGACGACAAGTTGCGGCATGTATCCTTCGCCTTATAAGACGCCGCCAGGACGTGGTTTTACAACCGGGAGTCGACCCTGACAATGGGGGACCTGTTCCGTAGCGCCTTACTGCGGACCTTTACGAGCGTCGTGCGTAAGGAAAGGGACGAAGGTATGCTACAAGCCCGTCGAAAAGCCCGTGGGCATCCCCTACTGTCTTGGTGAAGAAAAAGGACGAAACTTTACGTTTTTCCGTCGATTTTTGTCGGCTGAACAAACTCACAAAGAAGGATGTATAATCCCTACCACGGATAGACGACGCATTAGATCGGCTCTGCAATGCAAAATACTTCTCGTCGTTGGATCTGAAGTCTGGCTACTGGCAAATGGAAGTCGACGACAGAGATCGCAAAAAGACCGCCTTCATTACACCAGACCTCTATGAGTTGAAGGTTATGCCATTTGGACTGTGCTCGGCGCCTGCAACGTTTCAGCACGTGATGGACACAGTTTTAGCAGGATTGAAGTGACAGACCTGTCCTGTTTACTTGGATGATGTCGTCGTCTCCGCTGGAAATTTCGACGATCACAGTATTAGAGGCCATCAAGACATCAGGGCTCACTCTGAAGTCGGGAAAGTGCCGCATAGCTTACGATGAGCTTCTGTTCCTAGGCCACGACATCACCAAATCTGGAGTACGCACCAAACCGCAGAAGACTGCTGTCATCGCAAAGTTCCCACAGCCCATCGACAAGAAGGCAGTCCGTAGATTCATTGGCATGTGCGCCTACTACAGGCGCTTTGTCAAGGTCTTTTCACGCATCACTAAACCGCTAACGTATCTAACCAACTCTGATGTCGAGTTCAAGTGGCAAATGGCGCAGGCTGACGCATTTCAAGTAGTAAAACGACGCATGCAGTCACAGCCGGTACTTGCACACTTCGACGAAGACGCTGATACCAAAATCCACGCTGACGCCAGTAGCCTTGGCCTCGGTGCCGTCTTGATTCAGAGGAAAGATGGACTTGAGCGGGTGACATCTTATACTATTAAGTCAATTGTTCTACGACTGAAAAGGAATGCCTCGCCATCATGTGGGCTACAGCAAAATTCCGCCCTTACTTAAATGGCAGGCCATTCAAAGTCGTCAGCGACCATCACGCGTTGTGTTGGCTAGCTAACTTAAAGGACCCTTTAGGACGGCTGGCGCGGTGGAGCCTCAGACTGCAAGAATATGATGTCAAGGTAATCTACAAGTCCAGGCAAAAACGATCTGACGCCGACTGCCTATCACGTACCCCCTTCGATAGCCCGCCGCAAGACTACGAGGACGACGACGCCTTCTTCCGAATAATGAGCGCGTAACATTTCAATAAACAGCAATAAGCAGACCCGGAGCTAAAATGCCTCGTCTAGTATTTGGAAAGGAAAACCGACGTTAGGCTTAGGGCATTTACCCGCGTATTGTCTTTGTTCAAGCTACAAAATAACCTGATCGTGAAGCACTTCTCACCAGTCCACTCCAACTACCTTCTTGTTCCCTCAGCGCTGCGTCCAGAAGTACTGCACGCCCTACATGACGATCCAATCGCTGGGCACCTCGGATTATCCTGGACGCTGTCGAGGATACAGGAAAGGTATTACTGGCCGCGTCTGACCGCCGACGTCGCCCGTTACGCCAAGACATGCCGAGACTGGCAGCAACGCAGAACACTACCGACAAGGCCGGCAGGATTATTACAGCCGATCAAACCTCCTTGCCGGCTATTTCAGCAGATCGGGATGCATCTGTTGGGACTGTTTCCGACATCAACATCAGGAAATAAGTGGATCGTCGGGGCGAAGGACTATCTCACCCGCTTCGCTGAAACTAACGCTCCACCGAAAGGCAGCGTAGCCGAAGTGGCAAAATTTTTCCTCGAGAACATCCTGCTGCGACATGGGACCCCAGAAACCCTCATCTCCGACAGAGCAACGGCCTTTACAGCAGAGCTCACCCAAGCCATTCTGCAATACAGCCACACAAGCCACACGAGGAGAACTGCCTACCATCCGCAGACGAATGGCCTCACGGAGCGCCTGAACAAGACGCTCGCCGACATGCTAGCAATGCACGTCGACGTCAATCACAAGACTTGGGGCGCGGTCCTGCCGTAAGTAACCTTTGCTTACAACGTGGCGGTGCAAGAAACAACACAGATCACGCCGCTCAAGCTGGTGTACGGCAGCAACCCGATGACGACTCTCGACGCCATGCTGCCGCACGTCACCGACGAAGAGAATCTTGACGTCGCTACCTATCTCCAGCGCACCGAAGAAGCCCGACACCTCGCCCACCTACAGATCAAGAACCAGCAGCGTACCAACAGCCGACACTACAACCTGAGACGACGCTACCTCGAGCACCAGCCCTGGGACCGTGTTTGGGTTTGGACCCCGATACGCCGACGAGGACTCAGAGAGAAATACTGCGACGCTATTTCGGACGCTACGACATCGTCCGAGTATTGGCGAACTGGACTATGAGGTCGTGCGAGACGGCATTCCGCATTGACAGTGGCGCCGCGCACGATCTGAAGTGGTCCACGTGGTGCGTCTTAAGCCCTTTTACGCACGCTGACGAACTTCCTTGTTTTCTTTTTCTATTTGCTACGGGTGTATTTAATTCGTTTGTTGGCAGCATCGGGTCGATGCTTTTTGAAAGGGGGGTGTTGACACGTGTAATTGCTTATCATTTCCGGGTGACCGCTTGTCACCGCCTAACAAATGTTATCGCACAGCGCAGGACGCACCAGCATGTATCGGAAGTTTCTGGAATGTTATCGACGATATCATCCGGTGTATGTCACTGAACCTTGTGTAATGTGATTGCATGCATGCGCGACGCGAATAGTGTAGAACTTTGTGGAAGACACGCACGTCCTAGCGATTATTCTGGAACATTCCACTACTGATGTATAAAAACGGAGGGGCTTGACCCGCTGATAAGATTTTCGACGATCTCCGAGTTTGTTCGCCGCTATCGTTGTTTATTGAGTGTAGCCTGTTTTTGCGGGTGCAAGTTCGCCCAATAAAATGCTTGTTCTGTTGTTCACAGTTTTGCTGCCTTCTTCATCGTCGCTACTATGTGACAATATGAAAAAAAAACGCAGCGGGACGTATCACAGGCATACACAAAATCAGAGAGAACGGTGAAAACTGTGCATGCCTGACATCTGTGCCTTTTTATATTAGAAACGGTCTTCTTAAATTATTGGCCCGGTTCACACCATTTTGAATAAGTACAGCTCATGTATCAATTATGTGTGCTTGGTATACTGGTGTGAGCTGTGGTGATTACGTTTTCTGTGTCAAGAGAATTGCCATAAAGAACAAGCTTGTGTCTCTAAATAAAGATAAATAAGTGGCACCTCTCTAGTTTTACTCCTGTTGTCTCTCTCCTTAAGCGTCATTAAATGCTTTGCTTATGCGGGACCAACTAGCCCACGTATAGACACTGCTTGATTTTTTACATGGGCTTGACTTTCGAGGCACGTTTATTATGAATTGTCATTATTATTAGTTAAAAGAATAATAAATGAGATCACTAAACATCACTAAACCGCAGCTTGCTTACGTCAGTGTGAGGTTCCGAATGCCAAGGTATTTGGGTGAGCGTGGATATGTGGCGTTAGCGCATATGTGTGTCTGCTTGTGCGTGAGTGTTTGTGATTGCTTCCTCTGTTTTAGCGAGAAAAATTCCTTTAAATATTTCAAATAAATATTAAGCATTATAAACAAATATTAAACATTCAAATATTACACATTTGCAGTTTTCTGATTTCTTAATCGCACTTTATCAAACCAGGTATCTTTATACTCATAATTAATATCGCTTCACGATAACTCAAGATACGATTCTCGCAGTCAGTTGTGGTATAATTACATTGTAAACCCAAGGTTCCTGAGCCGCCCAGCAAGAACATTTTCTTTGCTGGAGCCATCATTGAGTAACAATCCGCGGGAGAACATGCGACGCTATTTGGAAAGAGATATTACTGGAATGGCGGTGTACCTTTGTGAGAAGGCCGAGTCTCCTCCATAGCCGAATAAAGACAGGGCTATAAAGATGCAGGTTTCCTTCCGGCTCTCGCTTGTCACCTGGAATATGGGAAAAAAAGAAAGCACAAAGAGACTTACATTAGGATGGAAAAGCTAGTGCAATTAGGTGGTACAAAGCTAGCCAGAATAAACATTCTGGCCCAGTATTTAGCATTGGCAAAGCAGTAAGGGAACAAAGAGCGAGATGGATGGAGATAACATTATTTTAAGAGAGAGATGTGTTAGTGAGCAAGACTAAACTGGTGGCTTGACTAAACAAAAAGGCAGGCTTATCTCACTGAACATTTCAGGGCGTACTGAGTGTAACCGAGCGTTTTGACTACGCGTGTACAATGGCGAATGAAGCTAAACACAAAATGACCAGTTTTGCTTCAACTGTCATGCGTATTTGTCAACTGCGGTGAAGCCCTACACTTTTGAATATTGCCGTGCACATTTATGCGATATGGCCTCCTCTAGGTTGCACAACTATGTGTAGCGAACTTCATCCTATGTCGCATATAAACCATTTAAATGAAGCAAATCACATATAAAGGCTATCTGCTACCCATCAAATTTCAGGCCATGAGGATGCCTCTGATAATGAGTTGAAAGGCCCTGCACTGTTCCAAAAACCTTATCTTATGTGTTCGTCAAGGACAAGTATTTCGTGGTATTGAGGGAAGCGTGTACTATCCCACGGATGAAGGAGACTATGTATCGCAGATTATGCCGTGCGCTGTCTTGAATTTTTGCGTGCAAAGCATCAGGCGTAGACGAGGTCGCTCTCTATTAAATAACAAAAATATATTTGTTTAAGAAGTAACAAAAAATAGGAGACAACGCTAGGTAAGGTCCAAAATGTGACCGGTTCGATTAGCCTTCTTTTGACACCAGTGGTGACATTAAAAAACGCACGGGCAGGAAGGAAGCAAGGAACAAACACCGGGACAAATATTTTAGGACTCTTCAACGAAGCACAATAAACAAACTGGTTTATTGTGGGCGAACTTGTGTCCGGAAACTAAAGGCTAAACACTTTTACAAAATTTGCGAGAACAGTTAACTGGAACCTTTTCAACATGCCACCACGTCTGTTCAACAAACATGCTTTTATCGCGCCCCTATGACCAGGAGCCACGCCGTTCCTGACGCTCTTCTAATGGCGATTCGTTAAGGCGATTGGAAGTGTACCTCGATGTATAGCTCCTAAGTTGTATGTGAAGCAGTCACATTATTATTGTGGGTAACTACTTGAGACCATGTATTAAATTATAAGAATTATAAATCTTTTTCTGTAGCAATGATTTTGTTGGCGGGACATGTTCAATTTGACTTTCTGCTACAGAGGGCCTTCATATACGGTGCGGCGAAAATATTTACACCAATGGATAAAACAAGCACGATCACCCGTGCAGTAAGAAGGCTAGACATAATGTGTGACGGCATTCTCGCATGATATTCACTCTTGAGGTGCTGCCTTCGCGTTGACCTCCGGAACGTCAACCTCAGGGTAGGCACTGAAATGTTCTGTTCGACGGCATACATAGCACTCACGCACGTGAACCTTAAAAGTAATTTTTCCTTGAACATTTACACAGCACTATGTAGCCTTGTTTGGCGTACATAAAAGCAACCAGTCTCGTGGAACCGGTTTTAAGATGGGATCTATGGGCATGAATAAATTACTCGGCCAGGGTTGCCAGCTAAGAAGACAGAATCTTGTTTCGATTAGCTCAAGTCTCATTCAACGTACAATGCCGTCCATCGAATGTTTTCGTATCGAGTGTTATAGAAGAGTATCGCAATTATCTTAAATTTTGTTGGTGCAGTGCTTCCACTACTTTCGCGCTCAGTCATTTTTGCAGAAGACAGCCGGGTACAAATGCACTAACAGCACATGCAACCGGTGTGCTCTACTTGAAACTGCTGTTTGCCATAATGATATTCGCATACGTTCAAAGCGGCTACCAAACAGCAAATTCCCAATAGATTGTGAAGTGCCAGAATGATGAAGTTTGGCCATGGAAATATGGCAGTAACTTGTGCTTTCACTTATGCCAATTGGTCGCGAGCCTTTTTCTCCGTGCTGTCACACCAACGATATTCGCTATCTTGCTTACCTTTGTTAAAACAACCCTGTGGACTCATTTACTGTGACGCGCTGACCATTTGCTGATTGAGTTGTGAATTATTGCTACCTGGTATTTTCAGACAACATTGCGCTGGTGACATCACTTCAAACTTGTAAATAGGAAGTAGTCTCGCTTGATTTAGTAAATGAGTTTATATATTTCGAAACCCTAAATAACATCAACGTATTTCGTCTAAGCGTTTCACAGGTGTTGCAAAATGCAAAGCCTTGGTTTCATTATTTCTGTTTAGCTATTATCTTTCTGGTGCGAATGTGGAGCCTGCATTGCTCTTCCCCTGCCAGAGAAACTGTGGCTAACAGTAACCACAGACCTGCAATTTGGCGCTCACCACGCAAAATGTATTGTCCGGTGGGTAGAATTGCCATAGTGATGTTCTTATTCTTTTAAATTTATGCATGCCTTGCAAAGGTGTTATAAAAGCAGCATATTTTCTGGTGAACTGAGCAGTCTCTAATCAAGTCTATTCTAACTAATTCTGGCATTTCGGTGCAAAATGTCGGCATGCTTTATGTGTACAATACGTAAGCCATCGGTATTAATCGTGTGGTTAATGGATGTCAAGTAGATGAAATGGTATTTGTTTTAAACAGAGTATTCTTGTTGCATAGTGTCTATATTTGTAGTGAAGTCAAGATAAAGGTGTCCGGGGTAAAAATAAGCACTCGTTTTTCTCACCCAGAATGAAACTGAACACGAGACTCAGCAAAACTGTAGCTACAAAGGCGATGAGGGAAACCCAGTAGGAAGACAGGTAGTAGAGCAGGAATGAATCTTCGTGCATGCTGCAAAAAGAGAAAAAGAAAAAAAAAATGCTATCATGCCTTTTCCCGCATGCTTTTCTGAACTAACGCAACAGGTTTTCAACTCATGTTCAATGCTTTCGCATGCTGTAATGATGTTTAAAATGAGAATAATAACACTTAATATTTTATATCGTCCACGGTCTCCAGTTGCATCATGAGGTCAAAATGAAAAAAATCTGCTATCGTGAGGTGCGGAACTGACCTATCTTTGTACGCACTGTGCCTGATGCTGGTGAGATTCTTGGTCCACGCGCGCTCAGTGGGACTGCGCCCCACATTGAAGATTAAGGCACCACGTGTGGTGTTTTGAGGGCAGCGAAGCAGCGTGGTGTTCATCCTCGGTGGTTCTGCTCCAGACAGGGTCCTGCCCACTGTCTGCCACAATACGAGCGCGAACACTATAGAAGTAGCAGCTGCGGTACCCTGCAGTCATTTGACAAATTAATAAATAGGTCGAGGTTATGGAGCGATTCACTTGTTGCTTAAGACTACAATATGCAGTAATTATTTTCCACAAACATTCATTCTGCAGAAGTACGCGAATAAATGGAAGAAATATTAAAATAAGCATGATGTGCATCTATTTTTCAAGGATAGAAGCTTGGGCGATGTTCCAAAAAACTGGCAAGGCGCCTCTCTATATTCATGCACGTTGAACCTTAGCACTTAGACTTAAGAGAATTGCGGTAGACTTTTTGAAATGTTGACGATGGACGCTCCTATGCCTGCGCTAATTTTCTTCATGTTGTAAATACGAAAGGTTCATAGTCAGTATTGTGGCGCACTCTATGCTACAAGAAATAAATATGAATATGAAAACTTCCAACAGAACTCACGCCACGACGAATGTGGCCATCAATGCGATTAGCACCGCAGAAACGTAGCGACACGCATGCTGCCGCCGCAGAAATTGCTTTTGTGCAAGGCATGTGTCCAGCCGGGCTCCTTTCGCATTTCTCTCCGGACACGCAGCGGCGTCTACACATCGGCGGCGTCTACACATCGGCGGCGTCACCGCGAATTGCGGGCATAGTGCTCATTTTCAGACAATATTGTGTGAATACATGTATACAGGCCGGGTTCGATTCCGCCAAGCACAGGACAAGCTCTTAATATATATATATTTTTTTTCATTGAAGAGCAGCACATACCCAATCGCACATAGCCAGTGACCCACATTAGATACAGAGAGGTTAACTGAAGAGAAGCAGACTACCCCAATGGCCCATACCCAGTGACCAAATTGACGTCAAAGAGGTTCGTGAAAAAGCACCACAGATTTCAAAGACTATGGGTTTACGTCAAAGAGCGGTCAGCTGAGAAAATGTTAACCGATCGACAGAGTTCGTAACTTTTGATCGTAATACTGCGTCGCCGCTGACAGTCGTCAATGTCTCCTATTTCCATACGCATGAAACATGCTCTGCACGCATGAAACACATGTCTAATTCTAGCCACATAGTAGATTCGATTGATGAAGGACAATTTGCTACGCACAATATATCGTTATCTCGGAAATGCACGTCGCGGAGATTCGGGAGTAGAGATACGATTTGACGAAAGAAGGCAAAAACAAAATTCACCCTGGTCTTTGCCCATGGCAGGCAGATGGCAACAGCAATCAGCCCCGCAAAAGGTCCCGATGCTCCACTGTACAGCGTCATCAGAACCTGTGCTTGGGAAAGTGTTCATGTAAGCCCTATCAACTTCATGCAAGTTAAAAAAAACTATCAGTGACATATGATTTGAGACACTCCGGGGACACTAACTATGAAGGACCCTATATGACTGCTATCAAATTCGGAATATCGAATGATGAAACGCGTAAACCGGTAATCTTAAAACGTCTGTTTACTGCAGAGTAGCATTATATACAGGGTGTTCCAGGCAGCACTTCACTTTTTTATTATTTTGCCTCTGGCACATAGCCCAATGTTAGCTCATGAGCTGGTCTACTCGAAGAGGCGGACACTTATTGGAAACAAAACTTGACGTGCGTAATATACTTGCTGCTAAAAACTTAGAGGACGCTTATGCTTTACCTTTAAGAGTTGAACGTGATAGCATTCAAAGATATCTGAATGCTTCTCACGCTTCCAGGCAATTGCAGCATGTGTAAACGTATTGGTTACCGGGAAACGCTGGCAGCGAATGCAAGGTGACGAGCTTCGTCGTTTTTTTTTTGTTTTTGTTTTTGTTGATGATGTGCAAGCAACAAAGAGGGCCGCGCCGCCTCTATTAAGTCAGACCGCAAACGGCATCTGGAAAACGCTGTCGCGTTAAGAGGCGTTTCTGTTTTACTTTCCACGCAACACAATTATGCCTCCTCGTATAACCAAATTACAATCCGACGCTGTCATGTCTGTAGGTTGCGTGTAAGTCGAGCTTTATGATTCTTCTGACGCATTTTACTTTGAGAAATTCAATTAGTTCAGTAACTTCCTTGCGCTATATGGAGGGCCGGCGTGTTTCGGTATGCAGCGTTTGGAATAAATATTCCTCAAACGACGCTCGACTAGACACACCCGACGCTGGATTTTCTGCGACATGGTGCCCTTAACGCTACCGCGGTAAAACTCACTGATGCAGTTTTTAACTAATTATGTTATGGCCTAAATTGCTATTTACAAATTCTAGCGGGTGTGACGGCAAGGCATATCCTCTTGGAAAAAATTGTCTGGATGACATCATTTACGATCTATGAGCCGTCAAACTTGCAGAAAAAATGTTTTGTCTTTCCACTTACTTTCTTAAGAAAACATCGTTTTATGCATTTATGCACAAAAGTAACTGGAACACCAATGCATTGCTCCTCTAAGTTCGGGAATTAATATCTCGAAACAGGTGTGGTCCTGAGAGTTCATTCCAAACGGATTCACCTTGCCAACTCTCCGGCTGGAATTCGTAAATTCCAATAGGGGCCTCAATGTAATTAGTTAAAAGCGTAATCAGTACATCTTTGTTGATTAGTAGATTATGCATTTAAATTGTTTGTGCTAGTAATGTTTGTCTGTTCGAATAGACAAGCTAATGGACAAGAATTGTGCTATCTGCCATAGGCAATTTCAATACATTTCTGAAGGTTTTCGCTGAACCACTCGGTATGTCTTAAAATGCTATTCAGGTGTTCATTTATTTGCTTGAGGGCCACGGTGCGTGAATGAAACTCTAAGACAGCCTTTTGATAGCTTTCCAAATGCGTTTTTACTGCATGCTAGCGAGGGAGTTTACTACGTGCACAATTTTTTTTTTAATTCATGCTAGCAGTTTTGACGCGAAAGCATGAAATGGCCCATTGAGCAAAGAAGCAGGCGTCCGTAGCAGCGAAATGACACCTAAGTCCTCTTTGACTGTGACGCCACTTCACGTACGTGCCTCGGCGGAGCAGAGCGGGCGAAAGGGAACACCTGTTGCGGCGCTGGCGCGCCACGTGTTAGGTGAGGGGGAGGGGCATAAACCGGGCGCCACGTCAACCTTGCTCATCAAACCAGTGTTATCCGTGCGTTCCTCGTCCACGGAAGCCCTCGCCTGCGGTCAAAATTCGACTCGGTAGGCGCTATAAAGAAATTCATGTATAAAAAATAGAATAAATTTGAAAGGAACAGCGTTGGCGGTAGTCCGGTCAGAGCGTACGACTCTATGCTCAGAAGCAGAGTGGCTTATCCACTGGGGTAATCCAGTGCTTCCTAGATAGCAGGCCTGTGCCCTGTTCTTTATGACACCATGCTACTTGGACCTAAATTTCCATCGTGAAGCCCGGTGTGAAAACAGTATAACATCAATATCAGTGTGGCGTACTCGGGAGGGTCCCCAATAGACTCTATGACAGTCGGGCAAGGTACCATGACGTCACCAATCGAAGTGCACTGGCCTTGTTACCTAGAACGTGTTGGAACAGCGTCTGAACGTGCACGCTTGCCCGCGAAGTGTTCAGTATTTGAAGTACCAGTCAGCGGCGTTTAATTGGACATCAATGTTTTCGCATTCAAAGCTCATAAGTTGTACTTAGGTGTCCTCTAATTTAATGAAAAATATTATAACCCTTAAAAATGAAATTTAGATAAAGAATTATGTGAAACATTTGTACCTAACTGACTCATACTTACAACGGTTCTGAAGAAAATGTTTAACTTGTCGTTAAGCAAACAAAAGTACTGGTAAGCTGACATAGGCTATAGCGTGCGTTCTCGTGACCGGTGCGGACGATGAGTGCGCAGTCAAAGAATACGTCTAATGTCTAATAAGACTTCAAACTTAGTGTTGAATGTTTTTCTATACATAGTGATGCGAGGAGTCATACTCTGACTATTGTATTGGATGCCGCCTCAGCATTTTATGGGTGGGCTCCTTTCGGATAGCCTACTAGCGCTGTTCCACTGGGACAGGTGGGTTTGTGATATGTGCAACTCAGTTGGCTAGCTTCGTCAGTAGTAGAACAAATTGCTTTTTAAACATGAATGAAACTCGAATCTGTATTGAGAAAGAACATCTCAAGGGCAATAAAATGTGCAAGCTTGTAAGTAATCATGGTTGACGCATCAACTGATTATGGCGTCTAGATTCCCGCCCCACCGACCGCTCCCAGCGAATAACGGAAACCAATCTCAAAGGCTATGCCGTTAATATAGAGGGCGTCTCAGCTAACTTTAGCCAGAGTTTACAAATATGGCAATGCCACGTAGCTGGACAGTACCAAGATAATGTTGTTTGCGGTCGCTTGCAGAAACTGAAATTTCTTCTTTATTCCACCTAGTCAGATAATTAGTCTTAATTTAACCAACTTCTCAAATATATTGTTACGCGAAGGACGAGGCATTAAGACGAGCAACTATTTACAGGTTATATTTTCAACAGCGGTTGCAGCGCTGACTGGTTAGATTCACAGAGCGAGGCCAGTTCGTTCTTGCTCCTCTTTTCTCGAGTGATAGCGCCCACGCGCCTCGTTTAAACAAACAAATATCTCACGCGTGTAGCGTAATCCCCGGCGGCAGAAGCGACGTCCCGGAGCGTCTAAATGTCATCACTGGGACGGTGATACTGCTTCAGTAGTGTAACGTGCACGATATCACTGGACTGGGAAGCAGATGGGGCGTCAGGGGCGATCTCGTAGCTGACGGGAGTCACGCCACGAAGCACTCGGTATGGGCCTGTGTAATGAGACAGCAGCTTTCTGACAGGCCAACATGACGTCATGCAGACCATAGAAGCACCAAAGAACCAGGCGGGAAGTGCACGTCTCTGTGTCGCCGGTCGTACAAACGCCTTTGACTCTCTTGGGATTTAAGAAGGCGGTATTGGGCAATTTCTCTTGAGTGGGCACAGCGGGCGATGGCGTCAAGTGCATATTCACTGGTCGGTGCCGCGTGAACAGGGAGGGTGGTGTCGAGGGGCAGTGCTGGTTCTCGGCCGAACAGAAGGGAAAAAGGGGGAATAACCGGTGGTGTCGTGGCGCGAGGAATTATAACCAAATGTGATAACGCTAGAGCGAGGTCCCAGTCAGTGTGGTCTGAAGAGAAATATTTCGCGAGCATGTCTGTCAGAGTGGGATGGAGACGCTCAGTGAGGCCATTTATTTGCGGGTGGTATGACGTGGATAGCTTGTGCCTCATGGCACAGGACTGCAGGGTGTCCGCGATAACTTTTGATGGAAATGTCCCGCCACGGTCTGTGAGAAGTTCTTGCAGAGTTCCATGTTATAACACCACGTCGCGTAGAAGAAAATCGGCGACATCTGTGGCGCAGCCTGTTGGAAGCGCTTAGGTGATGGCATAGCGCGTGGCTTAATCTGTGCCCACAGCGATCCACCTGTTCCCAGAGGTAGAAAGAGGAAAAGGGCCAAGTAATCCAAACCAACCAGAAAGAATGGTTGCGCGGCAATATCGAGTGGTTGAAGGTAGCGAGCAGGGAGCGTCGATGATGTCTTGCGTCGCTGGCATTTCTCACACGCAGCTACGTAACTTCGAATGGAGCGAGCAAGCCCTGCCGGAAAAAAGGGTCGGCAGATCCGGTCGTAGGTACGTGAGACACCCAGATGACCGGCAGGGGGGAGGCTGTGAAGTTCGTGGAGAACAGCCGAGCGAAGGTGTTTAGGCATCACAAGGAGTAATGCGGGGCCGTCGGGGTGAATGTTGTGGCGGTAAAGTACGCCATCTTGAAGTGTGAATAAGCGAAGGGAACTGTCGGCAAGTGACGATTCCAGGCGATCAGTGATGATACGCAAGGACGGGTCACGGCGCTCCTCGTCGGCGACATTAAGCAGTGGAAAAACAGAGTACACAGGCGTCGGTTCTCAGTATCCGACGTAGAAATCGCGCCTTCGACTGGGTAGTGAGAGAGGTAATCTGCGTCCTGGTGTTGGCGTCCCGAGGTGTAAGTTACTCTGTAGGGATATTCTTCTTGTAGGAGGGTCCAACGACCACGGCGGCCAGTAGGATCCTTGAGCGACGAAAGCCAACAGAGCGCATGATGGTCTCTGATTACTGAGAAGGGCTTGCCATATAAGTATGGGCGGAACTTTGAAACAGCCAAGACGAGAGAAAGACATTCGCGGTCTGTAATCGAATAGTTGTGCCCTGCAGGTGTGAGGAGCCGGCTAGCGTAGGCTATAACGGGGTCGTGTCCGTGTCGGCGTTGCGATAAGACGGCGCCGATCCCATAAGCACTGGCATCGGTTCGGACCTCTGTACGTCAGGACGGGTCAAAGTGGGCCAAGACCGGTGGATTGGTGAGAACCGTGATAAGCCGTGAAAATGCGGCAACCTGAGGCGAACCACACGTAAAAGGTACGTCTTTTTTCAGAAGTTCATTTAGTGGTCGAGTGATTGCAGCGCAATGTTTCACGAACCATCGGAAATAAGAACAGACCCCCACAAAACTACGAGCGTCTTTGACAGACTGAGGTACAGGAAAAGCGGTTACTGCTCGAACCTTCTATGGGTCGGGTTGTTCTCCGGAAGCATCGACTAGATTGCGTAGCACTGTAATCGGTCGGCGCCCGAAGTGTCACTTCGATGAGTTTCATTGGAGCCCAGCCTTGCGAAATACGTCAAGGATAGCTGCGACGCGCTCAAGGTGCGTCAGAAATGTAGGAGTAAGCACAACGACGTCGTCGAGTAACAAAGACAAGTTGAGCATTTTAAACCTTGAAGCAAAGAGTCGATTATCCGTTCGAACATGACGGGGGCATTGCATAAACCGAACGGCATACCCTGAATTGGTAGAGGCCATCTGGAGTGACGAAAGCGGTCTTTTTTTGGTCTTGTTCATCGACGGAAATCTGCCAATAACCAGATCGAAGGTCGATGGAAGAAAAGTATTTGGCACCATGAAGACAATCAAGTGCGTCGTCGATTCGGGGTAAAGGGTAGAAGTTCTTTTTATTAATTTGGTTGAGGTGGCGGCAATCAATGCAGAAACACCACGAGCCATGTTTCTTTTTGACGAGCACGACCAGCGACACCCAAGGACACGACGAGGGCTCAACAATACGGCTCGCGAGCATCTTGTTTACTTCATGTTGAATAACTTGCCGCTCTGCCGTGGACACGCGATATGGTCGACGGTGATTGGGAACTGCATCACAAGTGTTTATCCGATGCTTAACAAGGGACGTCTGACCAAGTGGTCGACTATCAGTGGTAAATATGTCGCGGTAGGAAAGTAAAAGGCGATATAGGGCGGCTGCTTGGTCAGGTGTGAGGTCCGGAGCGACCATGGGACGTAATGGGCCGTCGAGGTTCAAGGCATCTTGCGCGTAATCAGGAGGATCTGGAGACGCGTCGGCCGCAAAAGCAGTGACATGGTCGTCTGTCACTCACCGGAGCGTGGCCACGGCTATGCCTTCAGGTAACACTTGCTTCGTTATGCCAAAATTGATAATGGGGAGACACACGCGATTAGCGGCATGGTATTACGACGGAGTGTGGCACAGAGATGTCGCGCGCCAGGAGGACATCAAGAATAGGTGCGACGACATATCACCATCAGGCACGGTTGCCATAGAGGCAAATTTGACGAATAGGGCTTTCTGAGGTAAGCAAACAAACGCTGTAGTGCAGAGAGTGTTTGGTTATTCGGAGCGAACATCTGAAAGAAGAGGAAGCTCGAGGCGCACCGCACCGCTGGAACAGTCGATGAGGGCAGAATGCGTCGTCAGAAGGTCGAGCCCGAAGATTAGGTCATAAGGGCAACTGGTATGCACGGCGAAGAGGACTAGAACTTGGCGGCCAGCAATTCCTATGCGAGCAGTGCGCATACACCTGACGGCAACAGTGGCGCCATTGGCCACGCACACGGCTCGAGTGATGGCAGGCGCAATAACTTTTTTGAGGAGACGACATAGGTATTAGGGCACATTATAGAACCTTGGGCTCCACTATCAATTATTTCCGTCAACGGAACACCATCTACGTTAACTTCAATTAGGTTCGTGTTGGTGAGGATTGTCAATGAAGGATTTAGACAGGACGAACGTGTTGCAGCGCTACCTCCAAGAGCTGCATGGCCTAGTTTTCCGTCCGGGATGGTCCATAATTGGTCGGCGACGAATAGCGGCGTATCTGGGGCGACGGGGACCGACGGCGCTGAGGTGACGGCGACTGAGCAGGACGACTGTCATAGACGGACGCGTCAGAGGTAGGAGGCATACGGCGAGGCGAGTAATGGCGCAGGTCGGCATATCGGCGAGGAGACGGGGAAAAGGGGCCCGAATGTGGTGACGTCCAGGAGGTGGGGCAGTGGCGAGCGACGTGGCCAATGCGGAGGCAACGGAAGCAAATGGGCGTGTCGTCCGGAGTTCTCCACTCGGCAGGGTTTAGGTATCTGGGAGGGGAAAATACAGATTGCCGTGAGGTGGAGCAGTGGGCACTGGTAGGGAGTCTGGTCTGGAGATGGAGCAGGCAGCAGGAAAACGTAGGTTTGGAAATTCTTGCCGTACAACTGCCTGAATGAGGCAGATCACTGGGGCTGGTTGGTCAATGGTGGATTCAAGTGGGCGTAAATGGAACGGCGCAGGACTTCTAGCCTCGAGTTTGCGGCGAACAATACGTGTGACGTGCTCACTTAAAGGTTGTGAAGCGGTAATGTCAACGCAAGACGACATTGCAGCCGTGTTAGGGAGCCGGGAGAACTGTGGAATGACGCGGCGGCTTTTGGCGAGCTGAAAGCGGCGGGATTCCTTGACAATGATGTCGATGGTGGACACATTGTTGATGACCAACAAGTTGAAGGCGTCGTCCGAGATCCATTTAAGTACGTGGCCGACTATGTCAACCTCGGCCATTTTCTGGTCTATTTTCCGGCAAAGAGCGAGCACCTCTTGCATATACGAGACTTACGATTCAGTAGAAGACGGAACTCGGGTAGCAAGCGCTTTCCTAGCAGCCAGCTGCTGACCGGTGGGATTTCCAAAGAGGTCGACGAGCTTCTCCTTGAAAGAATCCCAGCTAGAGATCTCGTCCTCGTGTGTCCTGAACCAGACACGAGGAGTTCCGCCCAAGTAGAATAGGACATTGGCTAGCGTAATGGTAAGGTCCAAGCGGTTGTTTTGGCTAACGCGCTCATAGAGGTAGAGCCAGTCCTCAACGTCGATATTATCTTGACTGCAGAATATGCCAGGATCGCGGGGATTTTTAACCGTAACCTACGTTGTTGTCGGCGTCGCAGGGGTAGGAGGAGACGAGCTGTCGTCATCGGGAGCCATGGCGGAAAGCGGGATGGTGCTGCCTCTTCGGAGCTCCGTGGCGAAGACGGGGAACGTTCCACCTCCACCACAATGTTATGCGAAGAACGAGTCAGTAAGACGAGCAACTATTTACAGGTTATGTTTACAACAGCGGTTGCAGGGCTGACCGGTTAGATTCACAGTGCGAGCCCAGTTCGTTCTTCCTCCTCTTTTCTCGAGTGATGGCGCCTACGCGCCTCGTTCAATCAAATATCACACGCGTGTAGCAATAATAATTAAATGAAAAGTGCCAATGAGAAAATTGGGGACCAACATGAAAAACTCCCGGTACACCCTTCCGTTGCTCAATACCTGCTATTTAAAAGTGTTTTTCGGACCGTGAAAGAAGCCCGCGAATACGCGCAAAGTGCCTTGAGCGGCCAGTCACGCGGCAATTTTGGGTGCACTTGCGGGCTTCTTTCACGCTCAGTAAAACGCTTTTATGTAGCACCTATTGAGCAACAGAAAGCTGTATCGAGAGTTTTTCATGTTGGTCTCTAATTTTCTCATGGCACATTTCATTTACTTATAATATTTTGGAAGTAGAATAACTATTTTCTTATTTCGTTATTTCCAATACTGTTAGCCTTTGTGGGCTGTTAGAGAGGTGGGGAAAAATTAATTTTCACAAACACGTAACGCCAGTTCAGCAACAAACAAACAATGCATTGCGCAAACACATAACGACAGTTTACGCTCAAATGACTCAGTTATGTGTGTTTCAATAAATACATGTGCCTTAAGGCTGTTCCATACGACTATAGTTTTCACAAAAAAGCAAATTTTCAATGCATCATTGCGTGCCACATAGGCCATTACAGCATGAGACTGACCTGTACGTAGGGACATTCGTCCTGGGGGACGCAAGTATAGTTTGGATTCCAAATTAAATTTATTGTTATACCGGTGGTACAAGAATTTCAACCTGGCTATATTTCTATGAGTTGCGAGTTCGGACAAACAGACGCGAGATAATAACGCAGTTACAGACTGCGTTCTTTAGTAACCATTAAAGATAAACCGTGAGGCTACTCTTTGAATCCGTTCTAGTTTATTTATCAGGCCCACTTGGTGCAGATCCCAGACTATATATGCGTATTCCAATGTGGGGCCGTACAATTGTTTTGTACTCCTTGAGCTTTACCTCGGGTGTAGCATCTTTCAACCTTCGCCTTAACAGACCGAGTTTGCGTTAAGCAGATCCACAAATGTTTTCTACGTGTTCGTCCCAATTCAAATTGTCAGTGATCGTGACCCCGAGATACGTAATCTTATTAACATGTTGAAGTGGGCCATTATTTATTCTGTAAGTAAAAAGGAATAGAGTTTCTTGTTAGATATAGTCATGTAAGCTGATTTATCGAAATTAATTTTCGTGTCCCACGTAATACATCAGTCCGAAATTCTTTGCAGGAATTCGTTTAACAACACTTTATCGGACACTTCTAACGCGACACTAAATAAGGCAATCATCCGCTAATAGCCGTAGTTCAGTTTTAAGAGGCAAGTCCTTAGCAATGTCATTTACATATAAAAGAAACAAAATTGGTCCCAAAACTGAACATTGTGGTACACCAGATAAAACAGGTAAGGAGGATGATTGTTCGTCTGCTATTTGAACATATTTATTTCTATTTGTAAAGTACGCATGGGCTCAATTCATAATTTGTGTATTAACTCTAAGTTTATACAATTTCTCAATAAGTTTCGTGTGACACACCCAATCAAAAGCCTTCGAAAAATCAATTGCTATAACTTCAATTTGCTCCTTGTTGTTAATTGCGACGCCGAAAGCATGAGACACTTCAAAAAGATGCGTCACTGTTGACAAACGTTGCCAAAGCCATGTTGCTTGCTGTAGAATAAGTTGCTTTCTATATGTTCAACTAGATGTTTCGATATTATGTATTCTAACATTTTAGACGGGGTGCAGGTAATGGAAATTGGCCTATAGTTTTCCGCCAATAACTAATTGCCCGCTGTAAGAATAGGTGCAATGTGTGCAAGGAGCCCATCTCCTGACACACCTCCGATACGTAATGACATTTCATCGGGGCCACAAGATATTTATGTTATCCAGTTTTAACAACAACGCTACAATGCCATCTCGAGCAATTACAACAGCATTTGTACTCTTACACGGCAGCAAACCATCGCTCTCATTTATGGGGTGCCTATTCCTGCCAGGTGTAAATACAGAGTTAAGCATATTGTTAATAGCCTGTGCGATCAAAGGTGGCCTACTACAGACATTTCCGTCTACCTTAATTCCAATAATGTTGCACATAGAACGAGATGAGTAAGTCCAGAACTTTTGAGGCGAGTTTTGCAAGTAATCCACCAGTGTTCTTGAAAAAAAAATGTGACCTTCGCATCTTTTAGTTCTTTTCTAACTTGCCTACTGAGACTGGCTATTCCTGCACGATGCGTTGCCGTCCTTCTACGTGCACGATTGAGCCGCCGCTTTAAATAATGTTTCTAGTTGCCCATGGACTGGGTTTTCCTATGGGCTTGATTTTCTTGGGCACATATCTTTCTAAACAGGCACGAACAACTGATACAAAGTATCTCGAAACCCTATTTCTGTGATAATCGACCGGCATATTATCAACAGCACGTTCTAAGTGCTAATTGCTAAGTTCTAATTTTAATCGTGCCTCAGCCCGATTAAAATTATTACGGAGGGATTCTTTTCAAATTGCATGTTACCTATACTTAAATTTGCTACAACTGTCTTATGATTTCATACGCCATGTTCTACGTTGACACCATAATTGAATGTAGCGTCAGTCAAAAATAAGAAACCTAGCATGGATTTGATATTGCCCCTGTGTCCTGGTCGGCTCATTGACTACTTCAGCAAAGCTATGCTTAAGCATGATCTCTAACATTATATCAGTGCTGGGCTTTTTAATTAGGAATAATTATGTATTTAGGTAGAATGAAAAAATAATCTGAGTATTTCCAAGTGACGGCAAACAACATTACCTTTGTTCAGTCCAGCTAGGTGGTATTTTCATAACTTGAAACTCTGGCTAATGTTGGCTGGGACACCCTGTATGCAGGCGTCGGAAGCAACTGCAAAGCAGTAAACACATCCTGATCGCTATGTTTTGAATACCACCAATTGTGTCCAATCTCCTAGGGAACGCCCATTTCCGCTGAGAATTTAATAATATTAGTTATGCGATTTGCGGCATTACTCCTAAACTTGACAGTAGCTCGGCTCTTTTGTGTCACTGTGGAAGGCTGAGAAATGAGTGGAGTAGCGAGTTAAAACCAGAGCATAAAGGATAAAAACGTCCAATAAGCAGCGAAACAAAGCGAGTGCTAACTTGCTACGCGAAATTGGCCGGAGCCCTGCACTTTGTAAACCTTTCATTTGACACATGCTTCAGAAGTGGAAAAGTCCACGAGAGATTGGAATCACATGCCCGTTAGAAATTATTTAGTTGTTAAATAGAGTGGAGTGCCTACTTTGTATTTGTCACGTACCTTCTCTCTCGTATGTTCATTCAGCATAAAACATTACGGTTTCTTTTATACGCAAACAGTATCAGCTCATTTTTTTCTTTCCAAATTTCAGCCTTCTGCACCAACACTTGTAGCGATTTGGCCATGGTGATTGATGACTGCTGTGCTTGTCCGTTACAACCGCGTTAGTCAGTGATTTATAATGCACGCGTAAAATATCTTTAATGGATTTCTTGTTTTCACATCTCGGGATGCCCTTTGAAAGGAGAACGCACTGAGGCACCTATATATTTTAGACTTCCTTAAATGTGCTGAAATGCTGTGCTATGGCGGAAATATTACTGGTAAGTTATGCACCTGCAGACAAGGCCCCCTTCTTCTTTCAACGAGAAAAGCAAGAATCATCGATTTCGTTTACACGTGAAGTCTTACCCTGATCGCTGTACCCATGTAAGGCACCACCAGGGAGAACACTGTCATGAGCCCACCACTTGTAGCCTCTGTAAGCACCGATAAATATGGATCGAATGAATTTTCACATAGTAAACTAGAATAATAATTATTTCGACTGACAAGACGAGAGTCTTGGCGTAACCGCGCAAGCAATAGCACGACAACCCTCAGGATAAGTTGCAGTTTCACCCGAAAGGCGAGCCATTAACAGCAATAGTAAATAAAGCATTAGACGCCTACGTGAAATTGGTCCCATTGTCTTATCAGCGCCGTAATTTGCAGTAAAGATTAGCTCACTGTACAAAATAGCGAAATGACCATACATGGTGTCACGCGAGCATAGGAATACGTGAACACATCTCACTCATTGACCGCGAGCCGTAGCGGTCGGAACGCTGGCGCTTTGAAGAGCCGCAGGCAGAAAGGAGCGAACGTTTCCAAAATATTCATAGCTTAGATTGCATGATCTATTTTACAAGATGCGCAGAAAGACATTGCACATAGAGCAACGAGCCATTTCCGCTTGCCCTTATCTTCGCACCCGCCGCAGTTTACCTCCAAAAAGCACGAGCGGGCCACCTATGTGCTCGCCGGCGCGGTCAACCATGCAGCGTCCGACAAAAGTAACGTGCTGCAACTCATATTGATGAGTGAAGTTCCCAATTTCTGATGACGAGAGGTAAGGTCGGTTGTCTTACATCGCTTATTCCGGAATGCCACGACGTACCAAAATAGATATAAGGTGATTTACGAGTACTGCATTTGTTAGCTTCTCTAGGTGCAGTAGTTCGGAGGATGTTGAAAAGTGTTGAGGGAGTATAAACTACCACGTCTCTTCGATATAAAATGCGCCCATAGCTAAACGTTACCATGTCATGGTGGTGAACTCCCTACTGAGCATTGGCATATATCTGTTGATGGTAAATTTACCACACTCCCGTTCATCTTTCAGCGGAGCTCTTAGGTGCCAGTTCCTGCAGTGAGCGTCGGTGTTGTCCCTGGGCGTAACCAACCAAACGAGCACAGCGAAAAAATAAAGAGCAAACGCGCAGCGCTGTGGGCTATGGAAGACGACCGCACATCCGCGGCGGCGCCGGCAGGGCGGGGGGAAGAAAGGAAAACAACCAGAAAGCTCGCCTTCTCGCATAACGTTCGCGGCAAGCGTCTCCCGATAAAGACTACGGTTTCATAAGCTGCAGTTGCCAGGAAGCGGCAACTGCGTGGCCAGTCTGTATAATGTAGCGCCGCACGTCGTGGCACTGCCAGTCGGTGCGGTGATCGGTGCGGTGCCTCAGTATACTGCGAAATGAAAGCATGTATAGAGCTGCACTCAAATTCGGTATTACGGAGTATCGTAAATATTGGTGAATTTTTACTCTCAGCGTTTGACCGCTTCCGTTAATTCGTCACCAGAGCCATCTTTTTTTTTTTGCACGTAGCTGTGTCCTTGCAGGGTGAAAGTTCGAGCTAGCTGGTATTCCATACGCTAATAATATTTTAAGCGTGAACACCCGTCGTCCCGTCTTCGTTCGCGCTTAAAATATTATTAGACTGTTTCTTTAGAGGTTTTTCATGTAGTAGACGTGGAATATACTGTGTCCTACGCTTGGGAAAGGCTACATGAGTACCACACCAGAGAAGCTCATTATCCACAGAAAGGTGGTGTCTGTTTCCAAAAAAGACTTTAATGTCAGGAGAGCGATCTTGCCGTGATGGTCACGCTCCTTTACAAAGCTTGCGCGATTGTTGGAAGTCCGGATCTAACTCCTAACCTTCACCAAATTTTTTATACAATATCTCTTGATCGGACCTCTACTTTTTAATCAGCATTTTAAATTTCTCCAGCTCTTGCTACAGGCCTGAGTGATTTGTATCGGGAAGTGAGACTTTTAAGTGTTTGTGAACAGGTTCGACTTATTTGCCAGGAACATAGACAACGTCTTTACCTCATAACCATCATTTTGAGGCTCTGTGACCTGGAAGTAATATTATAAAAGCTTTCGTTGCGACAATGCGTACCAGTGGCTTTTTGTTGGTCACCAGAATGAATGTTTTTTTTCGATGAACTGTCCGAAGGCACTGGTCGAGGCTTGCCTCGTCGTGCTAGAGCACAACTGCTCAAGCTGAGGGTGCGTTGCGTGAACGTGCACGAACGTTTATACAGACAAGGGCGTGCGGAAAGTCCATTGTGCACGTCTTGTGGCTGCTACGAGACACTTCAGCACCTTATATTTGAGTGTCCCGCTTTCAGTGCGCAGCGCATGTCGCTAGTGAGAAACTATCATCTCCTTGGCCTGCGGTGTGCGACACTCGAGGAATGTTTGTACCCCAGTGGCTGTGCATCTAAACGTGATCAGGCCCATCGCGCCCTACTAACCTTTATAGAACTAACTTAAGTTCACGTTTGTAGCATGAACATTCAACATTCTGTAGTAGCGTGACCTTCAGTGACCGGCTCTACTGTGTGTGATCAGTACTGTACCCTAACGCTTCTTCCTTCGAAGATGGGAGGTGGCGGGTTCAAACACCTTATAGTGTACATTGTGAACCAACTACCGGTGAAACGGTGATTACGTGCAGCTTTACTTGGCGTCTCATCATGGAGAACACATTTAGCCATGGATGTGATTGATAATTGTGGAGGCTGTTCGACGCGGCGTCACTTTAATTCCGGCTGCAGAGTTTTACTTTAGTCTTTAGATTTGACCTGTTGCAGTGTTCTACATTGGTCTTTAGATTTGTCCTGTTGCTCTCCTTTCATCTTTCCTTTTTCCTCCCCTCCTTCCTATCTTCCATTTATGTGTTGCTGTCACCTCCCTTCAGAGGAGTAGGCAGGCGTTGTGCCCCTTCCGGTGGCAGTTGCCAGCCTGCTCCTCGCTTTCCCTTTCCTCATACCTGCGTATATGTGTATATGTGTTCAAAACAAATAATAATAATAATAATAATAATAAGGCCTGCACGAGTTCGAGAGCTTCTTTTTCGGTATGAGCATAGGGCTGTCGTTTCCGAACGTAATCGCGAAGAGTAAGCAATAACTGCGTATGTCGCATAGGTTTCTGTTGTAGCACTGCTGCAAGTGCGAAAGATGATGCGTCATGATAAATAGTCGTCTCGCTTGCAGGATTGCGGACGGATAACTGTTCCAGAAGACAATAAGCACGTCCAGGTGTCAAATCCTCGTCGCTCTGACCAGTCCCTGCGAAGGCTTGTTTCTTTGAGAACAGAATAGTCCGAGGTTGTGGGACTTCTGCAAGGTTAGGCACAAAACGTGCAATATAGGTAGCCATTAGTGGAATAATTTGCAAATACGTTTTCTTTAGAAGACTTTTCATCTACGAAACATCTTCCACTGTATTTCCACCTGGACGATTGCCACTTTGGCCAAGCCTATGACCCAGAAATCTGAGTCATTCCTCTCAAAGAACCAGTTTTTAGCATTCAGGGCCAGTAAAGGATTGGTTAAGCGTTGCAGTAGAGAATGGCTCCTTGTACTATAAGTTGCGCCCTACAGATGAATATCGTACATAAGGCGCACCACTTTATTGACTCTTTGCAGGAATTTAGAAATTTCCTTTGGAAATATTCTAACGCTCATGTGCTTGCTCATGGCAGTCTCATAAACAAAACATCCAAAGGGTGAGGTGAAGGTGGTGAGCTTTTTGTGTTTCTCACATGAAGGTAATTGGCGACTTAGTGACACCATCAACCAGGCCAAGTGTGGGGTCGACACTAGGTATTTGGTGGCATTCGCTTATTAAGTCGCAGGTTAGTTCTGTAATATACACGCAGACTTTGACATCTCCCGTGCTTTCGAGAGAAACTTCAGTTGGAGCGCAACACTCCACAGATTAGTTAACTGGTGAACTTACCCTATTGCCTCGCATCTGCTGTTGCTTAGGGTGCATTGAAGAATCGAAATGCGGCGAGGCAAGTTCAAGATGAATGGCTGTGTTCAGGTATGCAAGCAAATGTGGTCCTCCATATCGAAGTCCTCCAAGCAAAGCTGTGTGTACACCATCCCAGATTTAGCCGTCTTTGGTAGCGGAAAGATCTTTGCATGCAAGCTTGTGTTTGACTATTCTTTCGTAGCCAAAATATCACAGTCCTGCCCGAACAGTCGTTGCCATGCCATTGAGCTGAGGACGGTACTGTAGCATCTCGAGGATTCTGAGAGGTAGTACTGTTTCTTCAGCAGCTTTGTCCATCTCGAACTTGATCGGCTCATCCTGGGCGGTGACGATCGTTTCAGAGGACGTTTCACAGATCGGTTCCCTACTATTTGTCGACGCCGAAGTACGCTCTTTCATTCCCTTTCTTCTGTGTCTCCACGCAGTCGACTACTCGAGATGTGCAGGCTGATGCGTAGCAACTTTTGCTACCATATTCCCCATGTTTCTGACTGAGCTGGGGAATGGAAACGAGAATGTCGGTGGCATCCGCACCAGCCGCACCATTTTTCAACACTTGTTTTGTGGGAAGTTAGGCGCCTCTTTTCTCAGTTTGGCATGGCGCCTTGAGCGTGAGCGACTCCTTAAAGGGACACTAAAGGCTACCAGAAACTCAAGTTACAGTGGTAGAGCAATGTTCTAGAACTTCTAAGGCGTCAATATAATCGCGAACAGAGCTTTAGTAACCGAGAAATTGAGGTAAATGCATGACACGATTTGAGACCCCCCAGCGACATTCCGGTGCTAGACCGATGACGAAAGCACTTCTCATAATTTGTGTTACTAATAGTCAACTACTCGTATTAAAAATATCATTTCATTCGATTATAAGACGGAAAAAAAATGCTACTTGTCTACGTCTATTTGTTTCTAAGAAAAAATAACATTTTGACGTTACCCTACAGTAATATTGGTGTTCCAAAGGTTTCGTTTTCGCTCGACTCTGCGCGCTCGACTCTGCGCCGCGCACGCTTTGGAGTTTCAGTAGTTTCGTTATCGCGTCGTGCTGTGAGGGTTCTGCTGGCTCGCGAAACTTTCATTTGGAACAAGCAGCGAGAATGCCACGTCCATGTGATGTCGTGGGAAGCCCTCGTTGCTTTCCCGCTCCGGAGAGCCGGTGTCGAGGCCGCCGTCGTAGTACGCAACGACGCCGGCAGTGCGAACCCTCATCAGCAGGTCGCGCTCGTCGGTGCTCAAATCGCTGAAGTTGAGCCCGCCATCGCGAGCCAATCTGTCGGTGTCAGGGTCCATTGCGACGAGCGTCGAAGTTTGCGTCATAGAATGAAGTACCAGCTTATGGGCGTCTTGCGCTGGAGTTTGACGTATAGTAGCGGCGCCTGGTGGCGATGCGGGAAACGACATCTGGGTCGTGCCAGCTTGGGTCGTATTGAGCCCTGGTTGTGGCGAAGCACGTTTCTAGGCCGAGTTTTGCGTCGATTCGCACTTTCTTATGCCCTGTTGCGAGTGCGAAAAGGCTCGTCACTTCTCACAGACCACGCCGACCACGCTGCGAGCTCGCCTCAGCCTACAGTTTAACGAAAACGGACTCTCCGTGTGCCGTGCGACGTAATGTGGGACGTAATTCGTTTCTCCTTCCGCTAGCCACCATACTCTCGCTTTCGCTCTGCTGTCGGCTCTGTCTTGGCTCTGTTTCTGGCCGCGCGTTTGCGTTTTGCGCAGAAAAGCCGTAGCGCCGTCTGCGGACGACGTTCTACTCACCGATGGCGCAACCTCACTATGAGACCATGATGTCAGTACTCCTCGATCGGAGGGCGGGCGATTTGTACTGCGCTAGAGGTACGCGGACGCTTCAGAACGCATTTTCTCTTAAAATAAGTCTTTCCTTGGCACGAAACAAGCGTTTCGAGGCTTCTGTGATGGTATTTCAACAGTCCACCTTGACTTAATAGTAAACTTTAGTGTCCCTTTAAAACATTTCTTCCTTTGTTTTGTGTTGCTATCAGGGCCAATTTTGTTGACAGTCTGCTCCTTACGGTGATATTCATCTTGTTCTCAAAGGCTTTGTCTGTCTCACCACTGAAAGAGCTTATGGTATCGTAGGGTCTCTGTCGACTTGTAGCTTTGCTGATTGCTGTCTCCAGCGTGCTCAAAAGAGGTGGTTGCGCATGAACACTTCCAGAATGGTGTCAAATCCAGTGATTTTAGAGACTGTGTGGAACAAATGGATGAAATCCTCTACCGACATTCCTTGTTGCGGAACTTGCGTGTTGGAATAGATGTGCGCGAATGTGTGGTCTTGTCGTGCAAGGAAATACTTATCAAAGTGTTGGAGGACTGGCGTGACTCTTTTGGCGTCGTCTCCGGTAACGTTAAACATGGCAGAGATTACTGCCGCTTGACCAGTCATGACGTGCAGGTGAGTCATCACGTGGAATTATTCGGACTTTCTACCCAGTCCAGAGAAATTGCTGTAGCTTTCAAAGCATTTCTTCCACTTCGGCCACTTATTAGACACGGGGATGTTGAAGGCAAAGGGCGGCTGAGTGGTGAACGTTTGCATTGATAGCATTAGCCCTCACTGCTACGAGTTTTACACAGCGACTTTGTTTTTCTCTAGTGGTTCCATACTTGGCAAGATTTCTTCAGGATGAGGGTAGCTTTTGCTTTTTCCCGACAACTCCGTATTTTCTGGCACTTAGTGTAGGTAGTAGTCACAGTGTAGCCTAATAGAGCTAATGGTCTAACAATGAAGCGACACGTCTTCATTACCTCGTGTTCGACACTTGAACGCCAGTTCCCGGAGGAGCGCTCCCGAAGTAGAGCCCTCGGCAGAGTTGGGCACGACCATCGGCAATATACAGGGTGTCCCAGCTAACTTTAGCCTAGTTTAAGAATATGCAAATGCCACGTAGCTGGCCACAACAAACGTAAGGTTGTTTGCCATCTCTTGGAGACACTCAAACTATTTTTTTCATTCTAATTAGAAAATTTTTCTCAAATTATTAATCAGCTTGTCGAATATTATAATTAGATTAAAAGTGTCAGTGAGAAAATTGTAGAGCGACAAGAAAAACTCCCTATACAGCTTGCTGTCACTCAATACGTGCTACATAAAAGTGTTTTTCCGAGCCTTAAAGAAGCCCGCAAATGCACGGAAAATCGCCGCCCGACTGGCTGCTCGAGTAACTTTGTGCGTATTCACGGGCTTGTTTCACGCTCGGGAAAACACATTTATGTAGCACGTATTGACCAAAAGAAAGCTGCATCGGGAGTTGTTCATGTCGCTCTACAATTTTTTCATTGACATTTTTTATCTAATTATAACATTTGAGTTGAAATTACAAATAATTATCTATATAAGCAGAATCAAGTAAATGAATATCTCCAAGCGACGGCAAAAATTACTTTTGTTCTGTTCTGCTACGTGGTATCTGCATATTCTTCAACTCTGGCTAAATTAGCTGGGACACCTTGTATATTAAGCTTTGTATTAACTAGTTCAGGCGCTTGTTATCACTGATAACGTAATGTACCAGATTTGATTCTTCAGTACACTCACAAAACACACAGAGAAGCAGGGATATAAATCTCCTCGTCACTTCACCAGGGTTCCTCGTCAGACAACGTGCTGAACCAAGCTGTGATTTAGCAGGTTAGGCTACCAGAGGCCGACCAGTGATGTGAAAGCTTGTTTTCTACTGCTTTTTATTCAAATTCATTGATCGGTTGCGCAACGAAGTACGCATCACTGTTTGCGTTATCGCAGGAGTATATAAGCAGGGTGTATTTTGTGATGGCGGAAAAGACCGCTGTAGATCTATTGCTATAAATGACTACAGAATCTACCACGGTCACTCGATCTTGCTCCTGCTGTTCTCCGTGGTGTGTTAGATGGAAAAAAAGCTTTCATCAAGCGTCCGTTGTTCTGATTCATTACAGGCAAGCGTGTCACTCACCCAGGACGTGGGTCACCGTGCTGGCTTGCCGGGCGGTCATCTTAAAATGCGGTGCCATAATGTCAGTGTAGAAAGTAGCGGCATGAGAGTTGATCACCGACGACACTGTACTGCAACAAAAGCGATAAAAAATGCCATGGGAGTTGCACGTACACCGTTGTTTACAACGCTGGTGTCCGCAAGTGAATCATTCTTTTTCGGGGCCTGTTATCTGTTGCGCCCGTAATATTGTTGGGTGCCTACAATCCCTAAGAGTTAAAAGAGGAGTAAATAATCGGAAAGTTCTACGGGGTAGCTTGTGCGCCCTGTTGGTAGATGGTGATCTAAGAAACCGCTTCACAGGTCCTTCTCAGAATAAATACTTTATCTCTTGCAGCGGTTTACTTTCAACAAAGATAGTCAATAATTGTACGGTGAATAAGCCGTAGCCGGTGCACATTTGCTGGACGAAATATCATACCTGAGTAGTACAAAATGCCGTGAAGATTTTCCGGCAGAAACATTCACAGTCAATTAGGTATCCTTACGTTATTTCAATGCGAAAGCATTGACTTCTATAAATGATTCGTTGTGTTCATAATACGTTACGTTATACATTGTCGCGTGTCCTAAACACCTTAATCCACCTAATCCACCTTAATACACCCTTGGCCTAATATTTATTAGCCTCAACCCGTCATAATGCGTATTAATTTTTATTATTCTACCCTAGCCCCCCATAGTAAACATTGCTCTCATTTGTACGAATCTTATTTTACATTAATCCGGTTTAATATACTTTAATCCACCTCAATCCGCCCTAATCCACCTTGCTCTATTTTGTACGGACCTTAATCAACTTTAATCCCCCTCAAATCACCTTCATTCACTTTAGTTCACCCTAATTGACTTACGCCATCTTAAGTGAGCTTACTATAACTTGTTCTAACCTTAATTATTTATTACTACTGGCGTCATATAAGACGCTAATGACGTCACTGATGATGATTTTTCTTACCACTCGTTGCGTATGATGGCAGCTTTTCTACGTCAAGGGCCTTATAAAGTTTTCTCATTGGTAATTGCAACAGAATAGAATATTGCAGTAGTGAATAAGTCGAATCATATTGTTTTACATTCAACTGGAGCATTGAAGAAAAAACATAAAATTGCTGAGAATATTTCATCATAGACACTTCAGGCAAAATTGAGGCAACCTGATGTAGGTTTTATTCTATTTAAATGAACCGCAAACTGACAAATAGGGCTTTGCGTGCCGATGGTGTGCGTCAGCGACTTCTCCGGACGTTTGGCAGGTTTCTTTTTTTATTCATTGGTAAGTTTCAGATATCGTTCAACCGCGAGTGGTAGCACTTACTGAGTTGTCGAATGTGTCTTGTGTTTTCAGAGAAAACTTGAGTGACAACCACTACCTTTATTTTCTCTTTCGCGCTGCCTCTTTTCAGCGCGTCTTGGTCGTATATTCCAATATATGTACCGAAGAAAACTACCCATGAGCAGCTATCGTTTTGTAAAATCGCATACTAAAGGGAATAACTACTTCTGCTTACTGAAGTAATATTTTACTAAGGTGAAAAGCTTAGTTAACTTATCAGTCGATAAATTGATGGTCCGGCGCTATGGCACGAATATTCTAGTGGATGAGCCAGTATTTTTTTATCAATAAAAACATCTCTGTTAGCATTGAACCAAAAAAGTATCTGCGCGTAGTCTTCCTGTTTTTGTTCTTTACCGAACGATGTCGGCATGTCCTATGACATTATAATTACGCCTGCGAGAACTAGACATACATCTGTTTTGAAAGTTAGCGCTGTTAGTTTGTGTAATTAGTTTTTCGGTCTCCCTCTCACTCTGCCAGCGCTACAAGAAAATAGAAGGCACCATATTGTTACCAAGCACAGCCAGAGAGGAAGCTGAGGGCAGTAGAGAAGGCGACGAGTCTCGCTGATGTCGCGCAGCCTGTCTTCTATCTTGTGTGCTAGGGAATGCATTGTAAATAGCGTGTACATACATTTAAGCCTCTCTTCTGTCCTTTGCATTTTGTTGGAGTTGCGGGCTCTGCAAGACGCCATACCTCTATATTATTTTACATCTTGGAGCAACAAAATCATCTTAGGCCTTCATTGACAACTTGAAGCGGGTATCAGGGCGGAAGACGAACCGAGAAGGCAGGTTGTGCCATGCGCACGGCCTTGCAGCGCATCAGTCTGCGGAGGTCAGATAATGTTACGCTAGTAGACGGGCCGCAGTGAAATGAAATGTTTATTGCCTGTTTACGCGCGTAGTAGTGCGCCTATTATGGCGTTTCTTAGAACTGTAGTCTCACCTAAGGTGTTTAAATATGATCAAAGTGTAAAACTTAACGAAAACTACTGTTATGTTCATTGCCTAGTTATGAAAACACTTTTACGCTTTCTGGTCACAGTCACAGCGACGCGGCGAATGCGATCTGGCTCAGTGTAACACAAGCAAGCGAACATTCTTTGTCGTGCTGACACTTCTCATGCTAACGTGCGAAGTTCAGTGTACAGGTTCCTGGGATGTAACCCATGCTTTGTAGTAAGGCAGAGAAAAGTGACAGATGTAGAACGAAAGAGTACGCGTTGTAGAGCCAAACCTGCAAATAAATTTAAGAGTGGCTGCAGCACATGCTGCCGCCTAAGATTCGAGTGTTATTTCCTATAACTAAACTTTTTTTCTTTTTCGCCTCTAATCATCGTCAGAAAGCCACGTAGCGCTGGAATAGCTCCGGCAGAACGCATCTCACGATGAATGTCGATGTTAGGGCCATTAGCTTTGAAGCAATGTAGGGACAGCGCACTGCCAGCATCGAATCACGTCATGCATAAGAGGTGTATGCAGCCAGACTCCTCTCTCGACAGACGGCGCAATGTTCTGGCAATGCCGCGTGTCTGAATGCTTTATATGAAGAGCTCAACCTAGAAAAATTAAGAAAGAGCATCAACGCTGCTGACATTGTGTCTTTGAGTGTTTTCTTCACTGTAAAGACCCACAAGGAATCCGTTCCATTCAGGGCCATTGTCACTGAGAAGGGCTCCTGGCAGGGCATCTTGTCAAGGTATCTGCAGAAGCACCTTAGTACCATTCCGTTAGAAGACCCTTTCCTGGTAAAAAATTCTACAGAGGTTATCAAATATTTTTCTGGCTGTGAAACCTCGTGTCAAAAGAGGTTTGCATTTTCTATCGATGTAGAAGATTTGTTTTACTCATTGCCTCATCCTGAGCTTTTCAGCGCGGTTAGAAGCCACATTGAAGACATGGCACCAGTGGCCTTCCAAAACATGACTGGGTTACCAACCGACAATTTTTTAGAGCTAATTTCCTTTTATCTCTCATCCACCATTATCACTTTTAATGACAGCTGTTTTATCCAAAAAGAAGGAGTGTGCATCGGCTCTTGCCTAGCACCACTTTTAAGCGATATTTTCTTAGCAAGTATTGACAAGCGCATTCAAGCGTCCCTTTACAACGCAGGCGTGCAGAAAGTTTTTAGATATGTCGACGATTACCTCGTGGTAATGAATACGACTGATGCTCAGGATAAAGGCAATAGTATAAGCAACATTCTCGACATTTTTACTAGTAACGCCTTTGGAATGAAGTTCACGCACGAACTGCCACTAGATGGTCGCATCCAGTACCTCGACTTGTGTCTTATTTTTCATGAAGCGCGCGTGTGCTGGCAGTACAAGCCACGGTCGAAAAAACGAATTCTGAATTATCAATCGGCCCACTCCAAGCTCGTAACAAGAGCTATAGCAAAAAACTGCATCCGCTCTGCTCTAGACAAGTCATGCGAACATCAAGTTCGTGACAGCGTCGACGCCCAGCTAAGGCGTCTGGAGAAGGCTGGGTTCCACGGAGAAATCGTGGCCTCGGTGGTAGAGAGCCAGATTCGCGAGGCAAAGGCTGGTGGGAGGCGCAGGCTGACAAAAGACGCACGCCCGCAAAAGCGCCCTGTCGTAGTGCCCTATTGGCACCAGGTTTCTCACTGCCTCAAGAAGGTTGGCGACAGGTGCGGGGTGCGTGTTGTGTTCTCAGCACCGGAAAAGCTGGGACGAATGTGTCGCCTAGTAAACGAATCCCAGAAGAAGCCAGCTTGCAAAATAAAGCACACCAAAGCCCTCGTTGAATGTGACGTCGGCGTTGTGTACAGTATTCCCCTTGCCTGTGGGAAATGCTATATTGGCCAAACCGGGCGCTGTCTGAATGAACGCTTGCTAGAGCATCGCAGGAATGCTACATCCCTAAGTGGCGCTGGTCATTTAGCCGACCACATTCGCCGTTGCTCGCACAAGCCAGCATGCAAGGCGTTTTTCGAACGAACACGCGTTTTGCGCAAATATAGCAATCAGAAACAGCGGGAAATATTTGAAGCATGTTGTATCTACAATGAAAACAATTCCTGTGTCAGTGCTCCTTCTGTTGCACTCGGGACAAAAGAAATTGATTATCTCAGGGCAAACGGGTGTGTCGAATCAGCAAGGTAGGGCGGGAGATCAACAAGATTGTACTGAGTGATGTAAAAAAGAGAGGGAAAAGTTTTTCTTTTTCTTTTTGTTTTGACACCTCTGATGACCTTTGCCTAGACCAAGGAAATATTTTTGAGTGGTCCTGCGCACTAACAGTCCCCCACCCCCTCCCCATGTGTACATAAAGCCCTGTTTTCGATGAATAAAATTAAGTTGAAGTCCGGCGTTCGTGTTGTCTTTCTCTCCTCGTCCGTGTCCAAATGTGCGCTGGAACAATGTTTCATAGTGTCTGCATATACAGGGTGTCAGACATCCCGCATAACTACTGTCAAAATAAAATGAAAATGTACCTGGCACGTAGCTAAGAACCAAGGAAATGTTTTTTGCCGTCGCTTCGAGCGAGTAGCACTATATTTATGTATTTTACCCAACTAAACAAATCTTTACAAATCGATCATTACGTTATCAAACACTATAGTAAGAGCAATATTGTCAATGAGAAAATGTTAAGCCACTATGAAAAATTCCCAATCCATCTTTGCCTTGCGTTATACGCGCTACATAAAAGATTTTCCATGCATTGAAGCAAGCCCACAAAACCCGTAAAAGTCCCACGCAACTATACTCGTGCCACCGATCGCGTCATTTTGCGGGCTTTTAAGCTTGAAAAAAATATTTTATTTTGCTCGTATGGGATGACGACAAGCGCATGACGACGATGGCACGGCGACGACGGTATGACGACGGTCATATGAGAAGCAATGCATAATTGCCTCAGTCTGTCGAAGACGCAGTGACGACACTGAGATGATCACGAAGGCATAATCACGCTTTAATCACGACACCATGATTAAGAGATACGATGACAAAGACGGGACTGACATCGATAGAAAGACGAATGCAGCATAACGAATGCGCCATCACGACAATGGGCTGACGTTACCGAAGTGATGACAATGTTAAAACTACAGCGTGACCATAACAGCATGACGAATGTATGACGACGACGGTATGACGAGAATCGGACGTAGAAGAATGACAAAGTTTAATGACCGTGACGTCAAAATGAGGATGCTATAACGTACAGAATAATTACGACTGTATAACGATGATTACATGACAATAGTATAAAACAAATGCTCATTGGTGCACCTGACTTCGGTGCAACTCGTTAATACTCTGCCAGCCCAATCAATATCAGGATCTGCTTCCTTCAGGCTTTTAGTTGGGGGGAACGTCTGTCTGACCTTCAGAAAGCACAGCAACAGTGCCCACTGAAAAAATTGTTGCAAAACTTGGCTTCTACTGGGTGCATATATGTGGAAAATTTTTCACGTGGGCCGAAAAATTAGATGATGCTTATTTACTTCGGTTCCTGTGCCCGCATGCTATTTGCGAATCCTTTTGCAAGTGTTTTTCGATGTGTTTTCTGCTCTTGTGCTCCGGGGACGTAGAGGCTAACCGGGGACCTTCCCTAGATCACCTTCCCTAGAACTCGTGTCTTTGCTTGACCGTCCTGCTGAACAAACGAAAGTCACTCCAATTCCTTGGGAACGTACGTGAAGGCGCAGGAGAAAGCTCAATGTGGCGTCTGATGTTAAGCCTATAGAAATACCGATAAAACTTGGACTCTAAAATTACTTCCTTCTCCCCCCCCTCACCCTAAATAATGACTACACAATTATAAGAAAAATAGGAGATGACGGACGGTTTAAATGAAGAGCTAACCATTGTGAAAAACTCGATTAAACAGCTATCACATCGCGAACACACTATGTGATCATGCCTTGCTGAGTACGAGGACAGGTCAAGACGCGACCATTTAATCTTTTTTGGCCTTTCTGACAGTAAAGAAACCGGGGAATAACGTGAATCGAAGTTATCACGCATACTAACCACCATTCTGAATCCATTCTCGCCTGATTCGATCGAATGTGCCCATCGTACCGGCCAATTTTCACGTAACAAGGGTCGCCCATTACAGCCAATCTCAGTAGCTTCCAAATAAAAGAATAAAAACTGTGTTTCCCGCAACGCACTAACACAGTAAGCCATCAGAAGAATTGAAGACTTCTGCGCAGCAACTTCCATCGTATGGATTACTTTGTGTAACACGAAAACTCGTTCAATGCCTTTTGTCCTACATCCCAAGAACGGTACCACCTTCCTGCTGACATGTGTTTCAACGATAACAATGCCTTTACCCAAGCATTAGTTAACATTGTATAAATAGCTATGACTTGCGCTATGCACTTCATATTGCATATTACTCTGTTCATTGGTTTGTGATTGACTGTAAGCTTACATTTCTAGTTCTTAGAAAAAAAACTACCATTGTATTAGCAGCCAATTTTTCGTATATATCTTAACCTACTGTCTATTTCTTCATTTCTTGTTGCTTGTATATCCACTCCCCTCTGTAAGGCTTTCGGCCTTGAGGGTATCATGAATTTATATATATATATATATTCAGATAATGGTATATGATAACATAAGGCGCGGCTTCAGTTCTGTCCCTTACTGCGAAAAATTCAAGGATCTTTTTTTGACAGTGAAAAGCGGCACAATGTCTGTGGCACATACCCAGTGATCCAAGCTGTTCCAGTGGTTGGTTTGGAACACCCAATTAGACAGGGCAAACTATTGCCCAGTGAGACAAATTGGCGCTAACACAGCTAGCAACGAATATAGAATCACAGATACCGGAAAGTACGTGAAGAATAGTAAAATTCTAAATGCAACTATATATTTGTCAATCTGTAGCCACGATTCTCCTCTGTGTAGTGGTAATCACAAGAACGAGGTTCTGATGATGTCCTTCAAGACACTCAAGAGCTTACTCGCTATCGGCACAACACTCTCTAATACTTGTGAGTCCTTTCGTACAACTCCGTTAACCTATAGTTAAGTAGCTTGAATTAGAGACTGACGAACACATGAAATGCGCGTTAAGCATTAGATCAGCCGTCGTTGTCAATGCTTCTACAAGTTTGTTTCAATTACTGAAAGAAATCGGTAACGCATAACATACACTTTAGTTTCATTTATCCACGGTTGCAGCAAATAACGGCCTGTTATTTTATTTATGTAGCTGTCGCAAAGGGAAAGAAATAGATGAGGGCAATATACCTGACAGAAGCGCCTACGAGTCCTGCGAGGAACAAACCACGCAGGCCAGCAACATTTGCGAGATTTTGGGCAACATAGAGTGGTATCACCTGTGAAGGTCAAAGAACAAAAGCAGAAGGGAAGCTCAGATATTACACATTTTCATGAAAGGCACATACCTAAGTGGAATTTCATATCTTTATAACCCGACTGCTCAAGAGGATGCTGCAATTTAGGAAAAATATTTAGGGCGTTGTATATATGGGCGAGTGCCTGCGTAGTGGGCGAAAGCCTGGACAGGCAGCGCCGTGTGGTTTAGAAGATAGAATATGAACTCTTGTTCCACAAGCTAGTTGTTCCACAAAATTGAATCAACCAATCTCAGATAGCGTCATGAGCCTGCCCTCATTTTCAATGTTTTCTTGAGTGTCGCTTAAGTAGGTAATTTCCCCTCGCTGTTTCCTTAACATTTCAACTGGTTTGCGGATGCACTGCCTCCGACACTTCCTTCTTTTAATCAGCATCAAGAACGGTATAGATAACGCCGTACATGAAGAATGTCTCCTCACATTCTGGAAAAGTGGTAATTTATCGTCAGGATGTCTACCAAGTTGACATTTCCAAATTCCCTGGGTTTTCTATGTTTTCCGGCAGTGCCCTTGCAAAATTCCCTGAGCGAAGGAGAACAGAACTTCGCTTTATGTTAAGAAGGGCTAATACAATGTTTTCCGATGATGTCACTATCTAATAAGCATGCTAAAAATAAAAATGACCATCCAATTTCAATGGTAAGGAATAGCGTTTATTTTATTCAAGAAAAGAAAACAGGAGGACGGGGTTACTAAATTCCTCGGCGAATAAAATACCTTCAAAAAGAATAGTAAAACCTATTGCAAATCGGATTGAACCTTCTCAAAAACGAATAAAAAGGAGATGCATGTCGAGGCAAATATTTCCGAATATGAGCTATTTCTATCAGCTGATAGCAAGCTCATAGGTATGAGGCCCGAACTTTGTCACAAGTGAGATTCTCACCCAACAACTGGTAATTATATCAACCTGAACTGTCTTGACATACTCTCAGCCCCTACAACACGCCTTGGTGTTGCACTTCACTGATTTAAATAGTGGTTTTGGTCTGGATGAGGGCCGCCTGCTTCTCGCCGTCAGCCAATACTTTTCTTTTTGAGCTCCAACTCCCCCAATGAAGTGGCGGCACGCTTCCTCTCCCGTCCATTTCTCAACGCACCTGCGCTTTCTATTCTCGTCTTCCTTCTGCCGCGCATTCGCCTCACGGACCATTTGAAGCACTCTCTTAGTGGTACAGTGAACGTCCAATTTTTCGGACTCCCTAGATGCTGCGAGAACGTCCGAAAATCCGGGCAGTTCAAAAAAGGGAGCATCAGAAAAAATTAATGCGAGTTTTGTACTGATCTTAAGGGCTCAAAATCGCCACAGACACACCAAAAAAAGCTTTTCGCTTACTAGGCATATCCATGCTCGTACTGAGACAGGAGATGGCGGGTGCACGCGTGTATCATTAAGGAATACATACTGTGTCCCGTGACAATTGCCCCTCGTCACGTTTCTTATGCTTCACTGCAATACTTTTGCGCATGCTTAACTGCATAACAATTCTGTATGGAGACAAAGCTACCATTCAGGAACCGGCGTTATGCAACGCGTCGTGCTTTCCGAGCGTCGAAGCCAATCGCGAGGAGCAGAAAGACGGAGTCGGTGCCATTGCTGACAGCGTGGAATTCTTTCAGTGAAAATCAAGGCACCGAACGGCAAGAAGCTTAATAGCGAATGTCAAAGCAGCTCGGTCTACTGTTGCCGCGGTGGTGGCCACTGCTGCCAGCTGATCTGCGTGCGAGAGCGCCTGTTCAAGGCGGCGAGATAATCAATATCAAAGGTAGTGGCTTTGATTAATACCTTTTCGCACCCACAGTCACGGCAAAATTCCAGACAATCGGACGGCGAAGGGTTCTTGCGTCCGAAATTCCAGACGTTGCTATTGGCGGCGAGGAGTTACGGAGTCGCCATCTGTCAGAAGCGCCTCACTTGCGTAGTATGAAGAATCACGCGGCGCGCTCCTCATAGGTTTCGCTTACGGCGCTCAATAAAAACACCACGCCGCCGCCCCCTTGGACATTTATGCAGGTGCTCTCAAAACGAGGGAAGTTTTCGACTGCCGATATAATAATCTTGGGCAAACTGAAAGCACAGAATCGTTTACAGACGCTCTTTACCGAATACGTACAGTACGTGAACGCCACTGCGCGCGGTCACCGCGATGGAGTCTCGCGATCCGGCTTCTTGCGTGAAAGGCAGGCAAACGCTGAGAGTAAACTGTGTGAAATATGTGCTTATAGTGGGCTGTCTGTATAACCAAATGGGGCATAACAGGATGGAGCCTCAATCGAGCGATCGCACGGGTTCGCAGCGACCGACTGCGCGTCTACATGCATGTCCGCGCACAATGTTTTGCTTTTGCTGTGAGGGCGTTTTCGCACCATGCCGTGAGATTTAGGGCGCAGCATATGAGGATTTGACAGTACACTAGCAACCATTGTTGCATGGACGCTATCAGAACTGTTCAAAATTAATTCCGTTATAGAGACGTTGACGCCTAGCTACGGCGACTGTGATGTGCCGTCGCAACGATTCAATCGTTTTTTGTCTTCTAAATTCTTGGACATTTCAATACTATTTGTCAAGTTGCGTCGCACTGTATGTTTATCGGTCTTTACAGCGTGCGATTTCCCTCTGCTTGATTTTCGTAATCCAGTGCAATAATTCATAACACAAACATGGCGATATGCCGTGCCTTTCTTTAATGTGCGTCTTACAGCTCCAGTTCCGTTCCAGTGAACTTGCCAATATCTAGCATCAGCAAGTTCATAGACCAAATCATAATGAAATTAGCCGGGCAGCGGGCGCGGGTGAGCATCTCAGTGCACGTTTTCTGCTACTCACCGAGCATCGCGCATTCCCGGCGCCGTAGCAGAAATCTTCCTCGCGTTTGTGCTTGCTGCATACCCGAGTTGTAGGCGATGGCTGTCTGCCGGTTCTAAGTTTCGCCAGCCAAGCTTCACGCAGCTCCTTGCCCTGTGGCTACGTGTGAATAAGGCTGACAGCGGGCTCCGTTGCGTGTGTCCGGCACTGCGGTACCGAGCAGTAGGCTACCATGCTGCACGCCTCCAAAGGCAACCACTACCTATTATAGTACTTTCAATTGTTGTCAAGCAGAAAACTAAGACGGTAAAGCCTCCCCACTTAATCAGAACTGTGGCGCAGGTGGGACTTTAAACTTTCGTTTTCAGCTCGCTTCAGCGCTTCCGAAGCAGCCGACGTGGCCGCTGTGTCCGCGTGATCCCTAATGCCCCGTCACGCCGAAGGTGGCGCTAGCTTTTCCAGTGGTCGAGCTCACCGCCAATACATTGACCCTATGCGGCAGGTGGTGACGACGCGAAGCCATCAGAATTATGAGACGTTTGAAAAGTAGCTCGTTGACTTCACAATTAGAGCTCCTCCAGCCGTCGAGACGGCGTCAAAGACCATTCGTTACGATTCCTCTCTGTTACTCGAGCCAGCTTTACCGTAACTTTCGTTCCTTTTCAATAAAATAAAGTTATTTTTTCTTTACAGAAGCAAAATTTCCTGTGTTTTTTCTGAGTATTGCCAGACTATTCAAAGTACCTGACAATTCCCGGTTTTCCCTTTTTCTTCCGGTTGGTAGAAACCCTGATTTGATAGGTGGTGTATTAAGTTGACTTTAAGGGGAAAACTGGAGCTGGGCACGTCATGTATTGTGCGAAACAGATAGCAAGTAGACGATCAGAGTTACAGAGTGGCCGTAAAGGGAAGGGAAGTGCAGTCGAGGACGGCAGAAGATAAGGTTGCGTGATGAGGTTAGAAAATTTGCAGGCACATCTTGAAACCAACTAGCGCAAGGCACGGCTAACTGGATACTGCTGGGAGAGGCCTTGATCCCGCAGGAGACAATAATATAGGATAATTATGATATTATTACCGATCGCCTTCCTGAAAAGTGCTTATTTCAATGCGCCCTTTAAGCATTCGCAATTATTTTTCAGTCTAGCATCAACTATCTCTTTTGAAACTTTTTTTTGAAGCTTTAGGTGCACGTTGAGGGGAATAGGAACGTCGCAGCTGCTCCCTAAGTACAAAACAACGCTGCCGATTTTTAAAAATATGGGAAACCGTGTTGGCATCCGGATTGTATTTTCTGCGTCGCACAGGCTCAACCAGCTTTATTACATTGGGCATAGAACGGCGCGCGACACTCCAGACAATACAGTGTGAAATGCCGCCTCAAGCAAGTAAATCATTTTGTAGAGTGATTTTTCAGGAGCGGTTTAGATCATCCCTTTTTAATGTCAGCATATGCACATTGGCCACGCAGGCCAATGCGCTAATGTTCGCCTTACACAAGATCGAAATTTATCCAATAACGCACCGGTTTCTCATCTGGCGTCACATTACCAATCATGTGATCGTTAACTTCTTTTCGTATACGCGATTATTTTGCTCAGGGACATTTACCAGACCACACGAGAAAACTCGGAGGTGTATCACGTCGTCAAGAATGCCGCTCTAGGTGCAAGCCAGCCATCCTTGTTAGCACTTACAATGAATATAACTTAACTGATCATTGTTACACAGGTGCTTCGAACGCTCTTTTTTGTATTTTTGTTGCTTTTCTTTGCAAGTGCGATGTATCTGTGTCTACATACATTTCCTGCGCGTGCAAGATAAGTGATTACTGAGTTGAACGACTTGAAAGCTTGTATCTCGTGTAACGTTCTTTATCACTGGCAATTTTTGAGTCCTGAATTTTTTACGAGAATGAAATACGAGCTATTGAATATCAATGCCCCAAAATAATGACGAAAATTGCCCTAAATTGCTGCGAGCATAAAATCCGTTTTCTGGCGATATCCTGGGCAGCTTACGTCCATGTGGGCGATGTATTATTTCGAGCCACAGGACAGAGAAAGCCGGAGTACACGATATGCTAGTTAAAATTACAGTGCTTGTTTCCATAAAGCCGCTTTTATTGCTCGTTATCGCTCACGGCAAGTAACCTGCCAGAAACGATGCTTCATTTGGGAGCACTTACGTTATTGCTCCGTCAATTCAAGCTGTTATTGGAGAGGAACGTACCTGGTCATACCGTGTAATAGAGCCAACAAGCATGGGGTCACAGTCCCTGTACCAGTAGGTCAAGGCGAGTCCTGTCATCGATATTGTAGTTAAGTAAAATATTACCATGCCGGATCCAGCCCAGACAACCCTGTTTGAAGGTAAAAGAGAGCGAAAGAGCAAGTCATTATTGCAATTAGCATTCCCTGGAAACTTCAGAAATTTTTCCTAATGCGGCTATCTAACTTTTTCTAGGCATACTTAAACCACGGGGTATGTTCCTGAATGGACAGCTCAGGAATAGAAGCGGGTCCTTGGGTATATTCGTCAGGCCATATGCCACGGTGTGTGTCCGACAATACATAACTTGTGCCACTGGTTATGAGCAACTGTGCACGTGCCACAAGGCAGGTGCCCCAACAGAGAAGGTGGAAAACAAGAGGTAGCGCACAGTTTATCATGTATGTCGGCATGTCTCCGACGCTGTTTAGAGTACATATTGTGCTTGGTTAAGATTCCCTGTGAGGTACCTGTAGACATTAGCCCTTAATTTTTGTTTGTACTTTTGTAAAGAAATGTAGAATAAAAAACAAAGAAAAAGTCTAAAAGTCGGGAACAGGAAACTGAAGTCAGCTACAAGAAAGTGATCAATTGCACAACAAATGCAGCCGAGTCTGGTGGAAGAAGTCACGTGAACAGTTGTGACGAAAGCTTGTATCGATCTAGGGGCTTTCAGCTATAGAGAAGCGGAGGTGTCGTTATCACAAAATTGACGAAGTTGCCTTTATAAAAGTCATGAATTCGGCAGTACGGTGTGTGGCTACGTTGCTTCAATGGTAATAAATTAACTTTGACTGTCATCGTGACTGATTCTTTCTTCTTTGGTACGAATACTTGAGTAACCGGCTGAATGTCAAATAAAGGAACGCACTAAGAAAACAATTGACAAGGGGATTGAGTGAGTTCTCATGTATTGTTGGGTGCTGATTATTCATTAAAAAGTGTGTATAAATAAAGAAGCGATCCTTAATTTCTATTCAAATCAGTTGACTGACACTTCAACAGTTTGTTCATGGTTTGGAAGTGGTTTCAGCACAGTGGTAACAAATGTAAAAAGAAACGATACATTTGTGCTATGAATGGCCATTTCAGTAGAGGAATTATTCTTAGGGTTAAACTACACAACTTAAAGAAAATAAGTCAGAATCTAAAACCGGTTAACCCAATAATCAAGGCAGAAAGCAGAGTGTGCACAAAGAGTTCCTTATCCGCAATTATTTATCCGCAGCACGGGAGACTGTAAAGCAGCTTATCATAAGTTTTGTTATTTTTTCGTTGAACTATAACTTTTTATTGTACTATATAATAAAAGACAAAAGAATGCATAATTAGTCGAGTTTGTGCTTGATCACGAGTAGATCAACAATAGCGTAATTTCGCTGAACTTATCGTTTATTTGTGGATTTGGTTATGACAGAAAGCTTTGTTTCCTAGCTTGTTCAAAAAGGTTCACTTTTGTGTTATACTATGTACATGTTGAATTTTGCTGACTAAAAACACGCAAAGAAAAATAGTAACACCAATTGTCAGTAGTTGCTTCAATCAGTTGTGAAGCCAATACTGCTTAAGCGCAATGTCCACAATGGCGCAAGGCCTCCGGGTTAATCTCTAAACCTTAATACATTTAAATTACCTGCATGAGTCATTGATGTACTCATATTGTCACAGTCTATAATGTGAGAAGAAGAGGACGCTGATGGTGGCCTTGAAGACGACGAAGAGTTGAGGTTTTTGTCGCTCCTCTACGCCGGTTAGCTCCGCCAATAAAAGCCATCTATGAATGGCCGTATGCTTCTTCCTTCCCGTAACATTATTGGTGGAGTTGCAGGGTAATCACTTGCGCAAGATGGAGTTCCGCAAGGGACGTTGCCTGGCCGCCATGCCATCCCAAGGAACTACGGCCCCGCCGTCCCCACCGACGGTCATTCTGGCCCAGCGTCGCAACCCTGGCAGGTTTTCCGGGATTGACAACCTTGGCGTTCATGACTGGTTGCAGAATTACGAACGGGTCAGCGCACACAACAGGTGGGATAACACGCTTATGCTGGGTAATATTCTACCTAAAGAAAACAGCACGGGTCTAGTTCCCGAGACATGAAGAGATTACAAGTTGGGACCAGTGCAAACAGAACTTGGAAATTCGTTCCGCAAGCCCATCGGCTGTCAACGTGCCGCTAAGAAGGATCTTGGGATCTGTGCACAGACGTCCACTGAATCTTACGTGGCGTACATCCAGGATGTCCTCGCTCTCTGTCGCAAGGTCGATAATAATATGGCAGAAACAGATAAAAAAAATTAAATTATGGTGTTTTACGTGCTAAGACCACTTTCTGATTATGAGGCACACCGTAGTGGAGGACTCCGGAAATTTCGACCACCTGGGGTTCTTTAACGTGCACCTAAATCTAAGTACACAGGTGTTTTCGCATTTCGCCCCCATCGAAATGCGGCCGCCGTGGCCAGGATTCGATTCCGCGACCTTGTGCTCAGCAGCCCAACACCATAGCCACTGAGCAACCACGGCGGGTAGAGACAGACAAGGTCAGCTACGTTTTAAAAAGCATTGCGGATGACGCGTTTAAACGGCTTCTTTACAAGAATGTAACAACGGTCAATGAGATCATTAACGAATGTCACCGCTTTGAAGACGTGAAGAGCCGCCGCACAGTTCAACAGTTTACGCGTCTACCCAATACCGCAGCTTCATCGACGTGCGAAGACCGCATGAGCCCTCCTCCTCCGAGGACGTCGCACGTGTCTTCTTGCGAGAAATGAAAACAGCGTCTGCTGCCACGCGAGTAACGCAGTGCTTTGAAGATTCGCGGCAGCTCGCGTCTCTCATTCAATCGGTAATTCGCCAAGAACTTGCCAATGTCGGTCTTCCGTCCATTTGCGCCGTCAGCCATCCTGACTACGCTTCGTGTGCTGCCTCTGCCCCTCTTCACCAGAGCGAACACGGTCGATGTCGGAGCTATCCCAGCCCGGTAGAATGGCGCACACATTATGATAGACCTATCTGGCGTTATTTTGCACATGTGGGCCACATCTCTCGCCACTGCCGGAGTTCCTCGCCAGCCCACTCTCGACCAAGCTTTCCCGGCTACCGCCGCTCCTCAGTGAATCCTCGTCCACCTGCACTCTCCACCGAGGCTGACGACACACCTGACAATGCTCGAGTCAGTGCGACTAGCTTTCGCTATCACCACACAGTCGCCGCTCCCGTTCGCCCCACCTGCGTCGCTCCCATCCCCAGCTTACCGTCGCCGCTTTCTGACGGGAAACTAACAGGGGCAGTTCCTGGAGGCGACGCTCCTCTGGCACCTCGGCCTCAAATTCCTCTGCTGACCCTGCCTACTGATCGCAACCTTATGGGCGTGGACGTGGATGTTTTGCCCGTTACAACACTCATCGATACAGGAGCTCAAACTTACAGCATGAGTGCGGAGCTTCTAATGTGCTTGAAGAAACTACTCACTCCTGCTCCGACTTTACTGCTCCAGGTTGCAGGCAGTGGAACTCCGGCTATGCTTGGAATTTGTACTCCACGTGTGAATGTCGACAGCCGCCACACGTTTGTTTTGTTTAGTGTGCTCGAACGTTTCCGTCACGATGCGATCCTCGGACTCGGCTTTTTGACCGTCCATTCTGCTCTGATTGACTGTTCAGCGGGTGTTGTACAACTTGACCTACCCCTTCCCATTGCTCTTTCTGCCCAAGCTTCAACTCAGCGTTGTTCTGTGGATTTTATTCGCCTCTCGTCTCTAGCAGCAACCTGCATCACTGTTTTAGCCTGCCACCTGTACCTGACGGAGACTATGCCTTACTCCCGCAACTTCAATCCTGCTTTTTCGCAGTGTCTCCTTCCCACACACCATCGTTTCTGTAGCGGACAATCAGAGATGTCTTCCCATCCTCTATTTCGGACAGTGCCCACAAGTACTTCTTCGGAGCATGTCCCTTGACACGTTGTCACCGTCGCACGAGTGCCACATTTCCGCTCTATCTGTTGTGCCATCTTCGACTAGTGCTCATTCTGCGCCTTCCGCATCTGCCCCGCCCGACGACTTTACAAAAATGATTGCCCCGGACCACTCAACCCAACAAGCCGCAGAGCTACGTGGCCTCTTCGAGTCGTATTCCGCCATTTTCGACATGAAAGAGCTTATTCGACATTTTCAACTTTGAGCTTATTCGCCACCGGGAGCTTCCAGGCGTCCGCAGGGAAGCGAGGAGACGATCCGTGTGTCGCAGTCTACTGTGAGCGAGTGCGTGCGACGCGTGGCAGAGGCTGTCGTAAATGCAGAGGCCCGCAAAAAGAGGGTCCATTTTCCGAAGATCGCCGAGGAAAAGGCACCCCTGTGGCGCGCTGCTATTCCTAGCGTCATCGAATACGTGGATGGCAGCCTTGTATCCATTAACTGCACCCAAGGGTGAGTGCAAGGCTGCATTAGTTTGCCGCAAGCGACACTACGCCCCAACAGCATGTTCCCAAGGATACCTCACGTTCTCTAGTGCAGATTCCTTTTTACAGTGATGCTCTTGTCAACGGGCACTTTCTCTGTTCAGATATTTCCTCAGATCTGTGACGTCGACATGAGAATCCTGGCCGTGGACCCTATGTGACCGGGGTCCGACCGCGACTCCTTCCTCTGGCGGACGACGTGGCTGCACCGGCGGTTCCAAGTGGGCCGCATCGCCAACCCCAGGTAATACCTCCTCGATGAGAGGAAACATTTTTTTTCGCGCAGTCACACTTCCCTAGCGAACAGAACGCCGTGTCCGCCCCGACACAAACTTTTAACTGGATTAGAAGCACAGGAGTAAGTGCTACGATTAGAGACAATGAAAACATTTACTGCCACCATTGGCAATGTTCAAAGTTTAGGTTACAAGCATGTTATCAGGTGCTTGCCAGGAGCAAACGAAAGGAACCCGTATTAGTGCTGCTATTGTACCCGGTGCCTACCAAAAGCAGAAGAAATGAACACACATTAGTGCTCCTACTGTATGACTGTGGTACGGACATGCTCACTCATGCTTTTATTTAGGACTCACAGCCAATGAACTCTACTTTTGTTCAATGATGCTGTAACTTTCCTCAGTTGCCAACTTGCCTCTCATCGAAGGCGTACTTAATGCACTATTTCCATCTTCGTGCAGGCGACAGTGGCTACTCCTCAGTTTCCGGTCATCTTCCAGTGCGGACAGGCGAGGGGCAGTACAACACAGCACATGCTGCCATGCTTTCTATGCTGGAGAGGTGGATCGGGCTCTTAAAGAGTCGTTTCCGCTGTATGCAGCGGTCCCGCACCCTCCTCTACGAGCCAGAACGTGCAGCCAACATTGTCGCGGCATGTGCTGTGTTGCACAACCTTCGCCTTTCTGAGGGCGACTAGAATCAGGCGATGACAGTGATGACGACAGCAGCAGCAGGAGTAGTAGTTAGCTCGATGGTAACCGCGACCCCATTCCACACGGTCTGCCCCGAAACACGCGGTCTAGAATACATTATTTGAGAAGGCGGGCTGCTCGATACACCTTTATTGGCGTGTCTGGCCCAACCCGTGCGTTTTACATGCGTTACTTGAGGAATGTGTGGCGGCAGCTCCGACGTCAACAGCCGCGCCAGTATCGCTGGATGCATGCACACTGTTTTAGTGTCAGTAAGATTTGGTGGTCTAACAGATGCCAAATAATTGCATTGTACGTTTATTACCGTGAAATAGCTGACATATTTTCTATACTCGGTTTAGGTGATGTCTACGTAATGCAAAGCATTCATGATTTATTGAGAAATGTAAAAGTAAAAGCCTACATTTGTAATAAGTGAAACAGTATCTTAAGTGGTGACATATAAGATTGAAAGCAAGCTAAAAACAAGTGAGTTTTCAATATTTGAGCCATGATTCCCTTGTTGCTTCTCTCGTCACCTACATGCCCTGTGTGCCACGCATATAGCTTGCAGTTTTGTAACTTCTATTCTACCTCGTATCGCTGAGAGTTCTCTTGTCTCCTTGCGCAATAATGGACAGCAGCACCTGTCTCCTCACTTCATATTTGCGCAGAGAAGCTCAAAAATGCCAAACTTCAGAGTGCACGTCACACCTTCCGCTCCATTGATCGTGCTGTTACATGCGCACCTTCTACGTCCTCCACCATTGCTTCTAGCAAAATGTATTTGCAGAGCTTGAGCTATATCCCGATACAAAAATTTCATGGATTTCCAGCTCCTTCAAGAAAGAAGAAATATTGAGGGAAGAAGACAAAAGAACAGGTAGAGTGCTGGACCTATGAGAGTCCTATCTGTATTTGTCTTTCTTCTATTCATTTTTCGTATTTCTTTAAAGCTCCGGAAGTGCATGAAATGTCGCTATTCCAACTATGCCAGCTGTCCGCCTTAAGTCGTGATACTAACCGTTTGTACGATGAGCCAGGTAACAGCATGTTTCTCAAAGTAAGCGATCGACTTTGCGTCACTAAAACATTTGAGATGCAAGAATTCGTGGGACAACCGAGTAAGATTGTTCATAATGGAATTCACCTGCGCGCACTATCGAAGTTGCTCGCAGCCAGAAACCTTTGGGCGACTATCTGGTCCAGGCCATCACGCACCAAGTGGAATGGCACTGTGCCAACTGCGTGTGCCCACACGGTCTCGTCGTTGCTGAAGTCCGCTTCAAACCTAATAAAATGAGAGCACAAGGAAAGGGGCAGATACATTGATAAGCGAACCAACAATCTCAATTTGTGCCTTGCTCCACGCAATGTCAACCCGCATCCCCATTGTTTTACGTGCACAGACAATATAGCCTTTTACAATTCAATATTGTGATAGCGGTGACCGACCGGAGATATGGATTGCACAAGTCTGCTTTTGTTTCCATTGTGCCTACTTTTAGAATAAAGTGCGACATTATAATAGAAGTTACGAATTCGGGCCCATATCGCCCGCGCTGAACGTGAACAATCCTTCCTGTAATCCCAAGGTGCCTTCGTGTTGCCCCGAAGAACATCAGCCTTCTCTGTGTACTGCGTTCGTGGCTCAAATATAGTGTTTATTCATGTTCATTTGAATGCAACAATTATCCACATATCAGCTTATTTTGCGTTGCCCAAGTTCCCGCATTGTTACCACTGCTAAAGTGCGGGAAATATATGTGCTACTTTCCGGTAACATCAATACATATCGTTTGATAAGATGTGTGCAAATTTTGCTTATCATATTCAACCGAGGCTAATCGGTACAGTGAAGTGGGGCTCGTGGTAAAAATGTTTTATTCGCTATTCACGAGTACGACCTCCCTTATCGGTACTTACCTTATGGGGAGAAATGGAAAGGGGATGTCATTATATCGATGGGTCCCACTTAACAGTGTATGAGCATGGTAGAACGTAGAGACTCTTTGCTTATTGCGTCGCATTTCTTTATGCTGACGTCTTAATCTCACTAGCGCATGTAAACTTCCGACGCACTCAAAGATTTTTTTCCTATATGTGGTATCTGTCAGTTACTCTAATAGACCACGGTTAACCAATAACCACCATAAATCACATGCCCAGCTCCACTTGTTCCTAATTTAGGCTGTGCTATCATTCAGACCGCTGTCTTTTGTAATGCTTGCTGCCGTCTTGTTGTCTTGAAGTTACCTCTATGAATTTCTGTATTAGAGTTTGGTACAATGCCTTTAGCTTCCCCTAAAGCTTCTTCGTTATCCTCAAGCTAGGAGCTGTGCACGGTATGTAGCTAAAGGCAAAATACTTTGCTAACGTATTCGCACACATTTTGTCTGTTTCACCTTCCGCTCAACAAAACTGCCTTAACAGCGGATGCAGCGAACTGCCCAAACTATTACATAAATGTTATAAAGCGACAAAGGCGCAAAACACGAAGGAAAGTACGGCGAAAGGAAAGTACACCTGTCTTTTCCTTAGTATTTTCTACCTTTTTAAGCGTTTGAAGCATGTACTAACTTGTACATGATTCGAATGCAATGACTTCATTGTTTGCATCAGTATTCATATACCAACTAGCCCAACAACAAGTTAAGATACTGCCACAAATTCTGACATCGCGTTTGTTGTGTCGTGTTACTGCGGTCACGAAGCATCGGCAATGGTGCGGGTGGTTGCCGCTTAACAATGGTCCGATTGGTATACAATCAAACAGTTTTGCAGAAACCATTGTCAATGATTGCCCATGTAAGCGAACAGGCGGAACGATTGAACGAGATAGCAAACGACCGAACGAAAGAGCAACACATCTCTAATTTTCATCCTTCCCACCCCTCCTGGCAAATGTGTTGCGCGAAAACTCACGCGCCATAGTCCCCCTCTCCCACATCCCCCAGGCCTTCTTGTTACTGTGTTCCAGGAGAGCACGCGCCTTTTCCCTCGGCGCCTTTGTATCGCAAGTCGCACCACCAATTGTGAACTGCCGCCGGCCATCTGCCACCGCCAACTACGAAAAGGGGCGAAAGAGGCAAAAAAGCCGTTCTCCTTAAAAAGATAGCCTGCTTCAACCCTGCTTATTGATGCTGGCATGGTGTTAGACAGACAAAAATTTCGTGCGCCTTTATCAAATTACAAACTATGTAACGAAATATGTTTAGAGAAATAATTGAAAACAAATTGCTGCCACTTTGCACCGGCTCCCGAAAAATTTGCCATGTTAAAACTTGAGATAACCCAATGCGACGACCCCCTGGGGTAATACTGTGTTAGCAACAGCCATTTTAAATTGGTGATTTCTTTACTGCGTAGGCGTGGTTTGGCGTGGGTAATCTCTCGCCAGATATATTTGTGGATATAGACCTTTCAATAGGGCGAGGAGAATAGGGCACGCCACTAGCCTTTCTTTCTGTCGGCTTTTGCGAACCGGCACGGTGATTCGTGAATGTGTTGCTATCGCGTCGTGCGGAACGATTTGGAGAGGCGATTTGGAGATTCTCATTTTCCGAGAAATTTACGTGATGTTTCATACAAGCTCGTCGGAGAACCACTGTATAGCCTTTGGCTGCACCAGTAGCTACAGTATACTTAAATGTCTCTTTATTGCAATAATCTGCCGTGGTGTTTGTAGGTGTTGTCCACTGTTTAGGTGTATCGGTTTTCTATGGACAAAAAACAGTGGCGTCTGTGAACTGCCAGCGTCAAGCGTAAGAGATTCTCACTGTGTAATCCCTTGCTCGGGGAACTTGTGCTTGTGAACGGCTAACCTAATGCAACCACATAACACCTAAGCACCCATGGCTTTAGCATGTTTGTGTGAGCCACAGGCGTCATTCTTAAATATTTCAAGTCTATTTTCGCTATCTGTACCTGCAGTATGAGGCTAATAGCGTGTTTCAACAAAGAGATCACTGGTCTTGCTAAGCAAGCGTGGTACATACACACTTTCTTCTTCGGCAATGCCCCGGCCCTGTTAAGCACCAGTATGCAGCAGATTACACAAACAGAATGCGAGGTCTGTTTGTGAGGACACCATTTCCGTAAAGCTGGGGAGTCACCGAGGACGGACAGAACAAGAAAGAAGGAAAGAAAATCAGGTTTCATCTCTTTCTAGCTGGAAAAGCTGCAATCGCCCCTGGATAACGTGGCCAAACGGCTTATTTATCTTCGCCTCTCCCGAAAAGATATGCGGTTTCATGCCACAAGAAGGCCTCGCATGGTGACGATGCATACTTGGCGAACGTGCTACACAAAAAGTTGCGCTACGTTAGCCATGTTGTTCTACATAAACAACCAAAAAAAGATTTATAAAAGGCGGTGCAAGGTACAATTATAACTGATAAGATGTGTTGTTGTCAGAGGTCTGACGTCCGAACACCGTAGACTTTAAGATTGTATCTCAAACCGTGTTCATTATATTTTTAATTCTAACAGCTTGGCTAACGTTAGCTGGGAACCCTATAGAACAAACGCATTTAATTACACATCTGCTACTACTGCTTGGGACTCCCGCGCTGCTCACAGTCGACAGCTCGCTATTTGACAAGTGTGATTCGCGCTATACGGTTTACCGGTATAACTAACAGAAAGAATTTTTATTTGCGTGCAGAAACCGCGTCCAACAAACAAGCTAATCGCACAATGTATCGACAGACAGCAATTCGAACGCTCGTCGAACAAGTCAGAGCTTATCGCGTAGCAGAAGAGCACCCATGGCATTACAACCATCAAATATATTTTTTAATCATGGGTACCATACCACACTATTGATCTACAGCGGCGTTGCAGTAAGAGTGTATTGGCGAAACAATTTTTTTAGAAATACACAACTGATCTACGGGCCTGATAGTAGGCACAAACATGCGCGCACTTAGCACAGGGTGTTGCGTCCACTTCACCGGCAGCAACAGAAATGTTGACCATGCCAATATAAATCACTTCAATGGGACACACAGATTATTAAGGCGGTGAAAGCCACGCTATACAAAGTCGACCGCATGTGCCCGAGTACCACCCCCGGCAGCTGACGTTAGAGCGTATATCTGACATATAACAAGGAGCTTCCACCCAAGCTATAATGCGATCGTGGCCACGCTGCAGCCAGACTAGGACAGCGCCTACATACACCATGAACACAGGCATAAATACGCATTTCTGTTGGGACATTAGAATAGAAGTGGACGAGTATCGTTGCTGATGTCAAATGCACGATGAGACTAGACAAGGCGGCAGGTTGTCGAGGTCCCCGTGAGAAGGTTACGCTGTCCTTTGGAAAGTCAGTGGGAGACCGAGGAAAGGCGGCAAACTCTAGACAGCGTTGGAAGTAAGAGCACAGCCCAACAATATTGCGAATGTTGCGGAAAAACTTCGACGGAACAAGCTTGTATGGGTCAGGTCGTACTCCCAAAGCGTGGGCAAGATGACCCAAGAGTGTAATCTAGCAGCGGTCAAAATAACATTTAGGCGAGTTATACTGCAGGCTGGCGTAACAAGAGGACTCGAATCAAGTGGTTCCCGGCACACGCAGGACAAGCCTCGGAGAAGCATGCCAATCGCAACGAAACGGCACTCGCCCGAGCGCGAGGACTAACCAACCGCGCCCAAGGCAACGGCTGCCTGCTGTGGTTCAGCGCCAAAGACCGGATGACCAGCTGTAACAAACTGACCAAGGCTTTCGGCTGGCCCGCAGGCTTCTCCCACCGCCCTGCAAAGGCCTGAGCAGGTCGCAGGCCGTGCTGTTCAGGCAACTACAAACGAGAACGCTTCCAAGCCCGGCGCTATTGCATAGGATGTACCCAGAATCGCACCCCCATGACAAGTGCAGAGCGTGCTGCAGGGAGACGGCCACATTCGAGCACATGCTATGGGATTGCTCCAAACATCCAAGCGAAGCTAACTCAGGACGTATACCGCCGCAGCTTGAGGAAGCAACGCGGAGCGACGGCAAAGAAAAACAACTTCCAGGCCGTCCAGCAGGTCATCGAGGCACTGGCTAGGTAGGAGCCTGGCAAGCCGGCAACGGTGAGCGGGGATCATTGCAGAGCACCCGCCAAGATGAGGACGTAGGCCACATCCGAAGCGCGCCTTCGCGCTTTACTGCAGGCAAAATAAACGTTTTCCCAATCCAATACAATTACTTATCCGCGTTTGTCGCGGAAATCGCCGGCAGGTGGTAGCGCAGAAGTTAGCATGCCTAGGCCCTGCACGCACTTAAATCAACATTGACATGGCTTCGTGGTAGTGATAGTGACCAAAGCTCTACTTTTTCTGCGCGCTCTAGCCATTGTGAAACTAAGGATGTAGTTAGCATGCCCAGCCACTGAATGCAAATTGCAGCAGTTACGTGTCGTGGAATCGCGCTGGGGCTGATTGTGAAGAAAGATTCCTTTCTCTGTCCACTCTAGCGATGGTGAAGCTAAAATTAGGAGGAGGCCTGACGGATACAACGTTGATGGTCACCATAACAGAATGGATGGACGACCTGCGGAAAGGACAATGCACACCAAGTTTTTAGCACTTGTCCTAGAGTAAAGCGCTACAATGGCTAGTATGCCCTCATGGGGATGGTAGACCGAACTGCTTCTCACTGCTAACACTGGACTGATACTAAGAAAGTACTCCGTTCGCAGACACCACGCTACACTGAAATTAGCAAAACAATATCAGTTTATAAACTGATAGTGTCAATCATCTGGTGTCATTCTTGTGTGTGTGGAGGGCATAAAGGTCCTGGCAATGAAATGGTAGTATCTTTGTTTTTGCTGCAGTTGCACATAAACAAAAGTCGTTGAAGTGATCGGACTTCAACGGAAATGCTGGTTTCAGTACTTCCAATGTACTTTGCGCTTAGCTAATATCTGTAATATTTCTTTTTCTTTTTGTGCTCTTATGAAGAGGAAAACTCCACATTACTACAATATCAACAACAGTACACAAAATAGACTGGCTTTGAAGTTGTGACCACGCACCGCACTTTTGTACATTCAGCACATGTAGTATTGGGGCAACACGGTCGAGCAAAATGATTAGGTTTTCGGTCAAAGCACTGTGACAGGCGGGAAGAAATCGTTGTCATGCCCGGTCGAAACAATACCATCTGAAATCTTATTTACTTATACATATTTTTTGAAAAATCACTATAATCCTTTATACATTTGCTTCGTATGAGTTATATACTAGCTTGCCTCATTCATCTCAAAAATGTGTTCTCTTTGCGGGAGAAGGCTTTCGTGAAAAACGACGCAACATAACAGTAAAACATCCAGCATGGTTCCTATCCAGATGATTGACGAAATTGTGCACTGAGAAGGTGTAAACTAGCGTGCGATTGAAAGTTGAATTATGATCGTTGTAAGCTTGTGTTGCGTCTAGCACGAGCGAGTAGTGTTAGCGATGACATTGGTGTGAAAATGGTCAGGTCCGTCTGCGATTTGTTCTTGTGGATCTCCACATTGAACGTCGCAGTCATTACGATGAGAGCACTCCTGTGACATTATTAGCTCAGTGGACTGGGAAGGCATGAGTGGTAGCTCACCTTAAGGGGTATCGGGTATCAATGATTAATATAACTACTTTGTGATGATGAAAAATATACAGACACGCCACTGGTGTTGTCTAACTATTCGTAAACAGGCCCCCGAATTTCAATTGGTCCACCCCAAACATTAAGTAGGCCCACCCTCAAATTTCAAGTTGGCACACCCTCAAATTTAATTTGCCTCACCCTCAAATTTAAAGTCGGCCACGCCCGATTTTTTTTTCGCCTAGCCTTAAACTTAAAGTTGGCCCAATCCCAAACTTCAATTGGGCCACCCCTAATTTTCAAGTTGGTCCACGCACAAATTTCCATAAATCGTCCTCAAAACTTTGAGTCGACGCACCCCAAAATTTAGGTTGGCCCACCCCCATATCGCCCCCAAATTCAGATTGGCCGATCCCGAGATTGGCCCCACATTTAGGTAGGACCAACCCCATATCAAACACAAATACATATTGGCCCGCCTTCACAACACCACATAATTTAGGTTGGCCCACTCCAATACCAACTGCAAATCGAGGTTTGTCCACCCCCATATGCGCCCCAAACTAACGCTGGCCCACCCCTCGATTACCTCAAATTTAGGATGGCCCACCGCAAGTCACCCACCAATTAAGGTTAGCCCATCCCCATATCACCCCTGATTCAGCTTCGCCCAGCCCCATATCACCCCCATGGTTAGGGCGGCCCACCCCCTATATCCCCCCAAATTTAGGTTCTCCTACCCTCGTATCATCCCCAAAGCCAGGCTGGCCCACCCCCCATATTCCCCCAAACTTAGGCTTACCCACCCCTATATCGCCTCAAATTTAGGTTGGGCCACCCCCATATATGCGTCAAATTCAGCTTGGCTCCTTACCATTTCACCCCAAATTTAGGTTGGGCCACTCCCATATCATTGGTATCAATTGTCACTTACAGCGCATAGATAGACGAGGGACAAAAAGGACGACGAAGACAAGCGCTGTCTTCGTCGTCCTTTTTGTCCCTCGTCTATGTATGCGCTGTAAGTGACGATTGATACCATGGAATACCAACTTGCACGTACCCAAACCTTGCCTCATATCACTACCAAACTCAACTTGGCGCATCCCTGTATCACGCTCAAATTTATGCTGATGCCACTTCCAATTTGAAGTTCGCCACCCCAACCCTTTTTATAAAGACCTATGTATTCATATGGGAAATGCGTCAAATTTGTTGGCGTCACAGACGATTTTGCACGACTTTGCTACCAAATTGCTGGGGTACTCGCCAAAGAATGCTATGCATTAAAATCAACTGCACCGAACGAGCGACGCCATATGTTGATCCTAAAAACTGACGGCTAGCCAAGCTAGCTTCTCTGTAGAGTGACCGGGGCAGACACAGCCCAGGACATTTATTGAAATGGTTTTTTACGGCCACACCTACGGGTTCATACCACTTGGCTGTAGGGAATACATTAACAGCAGCTATTAATCCACACGCTGCACATCTTCTCCTACTTGGTGCATTTCTGATTTGGATGAATCTTTACAAATAATTAACGTTCGGGCAGTGACTCAGCTTAGCAGACCCTTTGTTCCGCACGAATGTTGCATAGGAATGGCACTGGCCACCGGGTGGCATTGTGGCCTAGGTGGACCTGATTCGCTCGGAGTATGTGCCATTAAGGACAGGCGAAAGTCGAAGAAAACGGACCTTCCAGAAGAACGCAATAAGAATAGCCATTTTGTTCTCCCAGGTTCCACGCTAGAAAGCATGAAAGTTTTTTTTTTTTTTTTTGCATAACACAAACCTATGCGCAAGCTTCTATATATGATGCCCAATCAATAACATCTTCATAAATGCGATGACTTAACAAATGAACACGACACTGCTATGTCTTAGGAAGGAAAAATAGAAAACATAATATTTCAAGAGAACCACTGGAAAACCAGAACTGAAAACAAATCATGAGTTTTCTGTTTTTTGCCATATGATGGGATACTATAAGACTAAATCCTATGCGGCTTTTAAAAAATACTGCGCAGCTGAAAAACCAGAACCAAAAGAATATGTGGGGGTTTGTGTTTCTGCCATCTAGTGAGAGACTACAAAACTAAGTCCTATGTGGCTTTAAAAAAAAGTGCGAAGCGGGAATCACACCCCGGCGACCGCGACGCGGGCCTAAAGGTACGCACGATTCTACCCCTCGGCGACGGCTTGCAGGGCTTCGCCCAGTGGTACGCTCATCTTTTTATAGATACCACGTGAATTTTCACGACAGTGTTACAAAAAAACGCTTTTGGGAACAGTGTTACGCCATGTGTGGAGAGTCGAGATAGGCATCAATCGAAAGCTGAGTCTCCGGACTACATACGTTACACTGGGTATTACGATAGACGCCGTAGTTTAATCAGAAGCACCGTTCTTGCCTCGAAAATCGACTACAAATTTTCGTCGTTTCGATAGGCTTCCATTTCTAAATCTTTAACCGTTATGGGAACAAAATTAATACGTGCCATAGAGTGATCACTGCATTTGGCTCGTGTGGATTGTCTTCCAGAACACGTCTGTCACCTGCCTTTGTCAATAATCGACCAGCAGCTTTTGTTATTCGCGAAAAACCCGCTAGTTCCATTGAAAACGCGCTAGCTTCGTGCCGGGGCCGCTTGGTGCGCTAGATGGTACGTGTCCGCTAAAGCTGGATATGCACCGGAAACTGCCGCCATACGTATACATGGCCTACAACACGCAGCGCTCACCCAAGCCAGCATGCCGATTGCCCATAGATGGCGCCCCTGCCTATGCGATATAACGGCACCCATGAAAAAAGAGGCCTGTAGCGACGCTTGGTTGTCGAGAGATACGAAACGCATGGATTCCCGGGGACGCTTACGGGGAATACAGAAATAGTAAGTTTCAGCGAGAATTCCCTAGTCGTGGGCTTTCGCTATCGTCGGCTGCGGTAGTAAGCTATTATATTACGCGGCCTCGTTCAACTTTTGGAATTTATTTAGCATTATTATGATGTCATTAATAGATAAGTGCGTGCCAATAATAACTATAGGTGATGATAACGGAAATCCTTCCTTTAAAAATACATTAAATCGCTAAAAAAGGAAACGCATGCATTCGTCTGCTAAGCGCGCATCTAGCCCTTCCTCGTGGTCTAAATATAAAAAAATGTGAAATCTTGCTGCCTTCCTGTAGCCAAAGAAGATATTTTCCAGTCAACAGTTTTTGCTTTTACGCACTAACGGCAAGAAGTTTCGGCTACCCATTTCTGTGCAGGACGGCAATTATCTTAATGCATTGCACGATATTCATAATGTGCCCGAATCTGTATCAAAGCGTTTACCAAAATTAATTGCCTCATTTCTGTTTTTACCAATCAAGACAGGTCTACTATGCCCTATGTTTGCGACTTCGAATATCCCTTAATTTGTTCGATCAATATCACCGCTTAAGGCGGATCGAAATTTATACAAGATTTAAGGGTGCCAACCCCATCGGGTATTGATAACATTGTCTCTAACAAATTGTCAGTCACTTAACTATCCTTACGTGATATGAATGCAAGATCGTTGACTTCTCTAAATTCCAATTATCACGTGACCATGATACGTGACGTCATACATTTCCCGTGTCCTTCACAACACTGCCTTAATCTACGTTAAAACATCTTGGCATAATGTGTACCAACTATCTTCCACCTTAACCGACCTTGCTCTAATTAGTAACAACATTGATCGACCTTAATCCCCTTTATGTCACCTTGATTTAATTGGAACCAAATTTAATGCACCTTATTTCACCTTGCATCAATTTGTACCGACCTTAAACCGCCTTAATCCATATTCATCCACGTCGCTCAAATATATACCATTTAATCGACCATCATTCACTTTGCTCTAATTTGCGGCAGCCTCAATTCGCTTTAATCCACCTTTACTTTATTCACCTTAACTTTCACTTTCGTGTGCTTTACTTCACCTTAATTCACTTTACCTTAAGTCATCTCACTGTAAGAAACTATGTATTATTTGTGACGGCATAGAAGATGCTGATATCGTATATTGGTGCCACTTGTTGCGGACAAGAACGCTGGCTTTTCTGCCTCATGGGGCTTTGGCAATAACATTAAGAACACGCCAACTTTCTCTAATCAAATATTGTACCATAAGCTATTGCGATAGCAATTATATGGGCACTGCAACCGCACTTCTGCGGCCAGCGTCGCCGTCGCAATCGCCGTGAATTTCTGTATAAAGTGCAAGCGCATTTATATCGTCGCCACGCGCCGAGATTGAGCCGACGATGGCGACTCAATCGGTGGTTGCTGCATATCGCGTGGCAATGCGAAGCTTACCTTGAAAGCGATCTGCGACGTCGACATAATGTGTGGAGTGCTTTGTGTGCGCTGTGTTTTCGCCGCTTCGCGCTTAAGAAAGTGACGTCACGAAGATGCAATCGCGTGCTGCTGCTGCCGCGTGAGTCCTCACTACAGTGTTTTGACAGCGAGTTTCCGCGGTCATCGTGTCAGATGCGTACCTGTTTCCTTGAGTGGGCGTGACACCATGCTTTTTAATTTAGTTAATAAGGGAATGCTGGTCAACTTTATACAGGCGATAAAACTATTATCATTACTTCGTATAGCTGTCTACTAATTTGATATCGGAACCGTTGTTTCAACTTTCCGGTGGAATAGCGACTTTTTATCAAGAGCTTTTGTGAACCTGTATCCTGCCTCCTGGCCAAATCAGTACATATTTTTAAACATGGTAATCATCATTCGCTTGAAAACTGCCAGCAAACCTGAACATGCATCTGTTCCAAGCTTCTTGAGAACATTATTGCCTCTTACACCTAGGATCACCTTGAGACAAACATTTTCTTTTTTCATAACGAACATAGTTTAAGGAAAGGTTTGTCAACTACTACAGTTCACGTCTCAGTTACACTGTAGCATGAATAATAACTAAAATATTCACGGCATCTTTCCTGACTATGCAAAAGCCTTCGACCATGTAGCGCACGGCCGTCTAATATCTAAACGAACCATCTTAGACTTTTAAACACTAACGTGTCTTCCTAATTTGTTGTATCATTAGCAAGAGTTTACTTGCTGCGAATCACTTCAGTTCCTCCTCATCATATGTAACATCTGGTGTACCCCAAGGTATGGATGGAGCATAGTTATAACGGCGCACTTTGAGGACAGGACACAGAAAGAATGCACACAGGACAGACGCGTCAGTCCTGCGGGCATTACTTTCTGGGTCCAGTCCTCAAAACGTGCCGTTATGCACCATGTTCCATCAAGCCGGCAACCAACTAGCCCATCTAAGTCAGTTCATTGTCACCCCAAGGCAGTGTACTCGACCTTCTCATCTTTCGAATCTATAATAATAATTTTGTGAGCAACATATCTTCCAGTATACGACTCTTTTCGGGTGAATGCGCAACTTAGAGAGATATTAGCGTTCAGGATGATAATATGCCTTGGTAAAAATACCTTCACCTGGTACAGGAGTGGCCTAACCATTGACAAATGACATTAAACACACGTAAGTGCTCTGTAGTTTTTTCTGCCTCAAAAGATCCGTTTTTAAGTTTGTATACACTCTTTTGTTCCACTGAAGTTCCTCGGACGTATACTTATAAATATCTTTGTTCCACTTTTTTCTGGTCCATTCATGGTGAGAAGATCTCCGGTAGAGCTAATAAAGCTTGCCGATTTCTACGTAGGAGTCGTCATCAATCTTCATCTGGAATTCGAGAACTGGCCAACCAAGCCTTTGTCCGCCCTCAACTTGAACATGCTTCATTGATCTTGTATCCTCATCTGTGCAGTAGAAAAGTTAGAATCTGTCCGAAATCTCGCTGCCCGCTTTATGAAAAGCCATTACAATCGTCCATTCAGCCTTACTCAAATTAAGCGCGATATTATGCTTGCTCACGTGGAATTACCCAACCGTTCTAATGTTGTTCAATGCCTTTTTCATAAGTAATTTTACAATTAGTGGTCTAATCGTCTTTCGCTTGAAATTCCTTCACGCATATCTTGTCGACTTCATAAACATCTCTGTTTCAAGCGAATTTTTGGCCACTCACGGTCTTTAATTAATTCAGCATTGTCATGCGTCACAGCACTATGAAATAATTTTCCTACCGATATTGGGTTGACAAGTCATCATGTGAAATTTTTTGAACAATTATTCATTCATGTCTCATCGAATTTTTTATAGCAATGCTTAGTTCGTTTTATTCGTTCTGCGCTCGCATACTGTTCCTTTTTCTTTCAGTGTATGATTTGTGTCTGTGCTTGTTCGATCCATTTTTCCAATTCTGACCTTTTTTATGTTGTTCTTTCTTTTATGCATGATTCTGTAGGCTAATGCAGTGTATGAGTAAATTAATAAATTACATTATATATGGTTTAGCAATGCGCTATGCACCACACAGTGTGCCAACCAGCGCTAATCGTCTAGAGTTGGTATGGTGCATACTCCAACAGCCAACCGTACCTAAAATCCTCAATGGAGCAAGAAGTATAGCTTCAAGCGCATAATAGAAGCGAAATATTCTACGGCTTATTTTCCGGGTTTGGCACGTCTGCACCGTCGACTTTTTCCTGTTAATGTGGGTCGGTCCTGCATATTGTGCTATAGTAAGATGTGCAAATCCCTGAGATGGGGAGCGGAGGGGAGGGGCGATATAGCACAGGTTCATTCTTTCAGAGTAAATGTAATTCGCGGTCTCGTCTATCACGCGGGTCGCGTGGTGGTGATTTTATTTATTACTGATATGCAGGGCTGCCAAGAGGACACTGCATTAAAAAGCTTTTGTGGAAGATGCAGTTATGTAATATTACATTACTCACTTTACAAAAGTCCCGGTCGCCATGTCCAGTTGGTGTACCTTGCTCACGAAAATTTCTCAACACTTCCCCCACCGCAATACTATTCTATGGTTATTTTGATGCACATTTCATATTAACCAAAGGTAGAACGCTACGCACACTCTAAAAATGTACACCCTTAACGGTGTTTTTTTGTCGCACTGTAACACCCGTACCGTTGGGGCCTTGAAAAATTATAAGAGTACAACAGCGGAGCTCTGACGAGACGTGCGATGACAAAAGACGCAGTTGGAAATTATGTAATCATTCTGACAGCGTTGGGCGCACAGAAATACCCGACAAGAGAATTTCACCGGGAGAGATAGGAAACTCTCCGGTCGGATATGTATATGCGCCCAAGGCTGTCAGAATGATTACATCGTTTTCGACTACGTCTTTTGTCATTGCACGTCTCGTTAGAGCTCCGCTGTCGTCCTCTAAAATTTTTTTAAGGCCCTAACGGTAAGGGTGTTACAGTGCGACAAGAAAACACGCTTAAGGGTGTAAATATTTTTACAGTGTACATGCTGTGGCTGGTGTACTAGTGAGACAGCGCTGTAGGAAATATTTTGACAGCCGATTCCGTAAAAAGCCACAAATAACATTTTTACTCTATGCCATCTGCATGAAATCGTTTCAAAAACACATTCTGCGGCAGCTCAGCGTCAATATTCTGCTGCAAGGACACTAGCACTTATTGCCACATTCCCACTAAGACGAAATACAACAACCTCTACTGCATTCTTTAATCTTTGAGCGTTAAAGAAGATAGGTTGATATTTTTTAGCTCCATTTACCACGGCGTCTTTAAAAGCGACACATCCACGTTTGGAAGTAAACAATTCATCAAAAGAAAGAACGTGTGTTATCACTACGTGTATGACTCTTTTTGTAATTATTCAATGGTGTTATGCAAAAGCTTTTATTCTCTTAAGTGCCATAATTTACGCATAAGAAAGGTAGAAATGTCACGCATGCGCAAACCTTAACAAGTGCTCCCAGCTGTTGAAATCACTCAAGGGTCTGAGTGGAACGTCCAGGTGGGCCGAGTCATAAACTGTCTTGGCAATGATGACAAATGGAGCGGCGAACAGCACGATACCCTGGACGGAATCCGCCCACACCACGCCTCGCAGCCCACCCTAAGTAAACGAAAAAAAAAACAAGAGCGAAAGAACAGTAAAGATAACTGCAGATCGGATTAAAGAAAAATCACGCTCGCGTAGTAAGAGTATGACAACATGTATGTAGTATGACGACATGGAAGAACCCAATGGAAGCCACGAAGAATGAATGCGTGCGCCCGAGACGAACGTGCATGGCAGCTGGCGGCTCTCGGAAAGGAACACGGTTGCGCTGGCGCTGTTAGGCTAGCCATGGTGCGTAAGGGTTCAATCTGAGGCACAACTCGGACCTAGCCGGTGCTACAAGACCGGCCGGGACGAGACTGGCGTTTCCTGCGGCGAGCCAGTGTTCCAAGCCAGAGCTGTGGTGCGCACCAGACGGGACGGGTCGGCGCTGGTGCCGCGGTGGACGAGTATTCGAGCGCGGCGGTAGCAGCTCACCCTGGTCCGAAGTACGATGTTCGGGCGGGGCACGTCAAAGGCTCCGGCACAGCCCGTCTGCTCAGGTTTTGGGCAAGCTCCTTAGTTGTCCTACTGAAGCTTTTCACAGGGTAGCATAAAGTTTGCTTACGTTAGGAAATATTTCATGGAAACTGTGGTAACAGAACATGAGCTGACAGTGCTTGTAGCCTTCGCAATTCTCCACTTACACCTCATGAACGAACGCGATGTATTTTAAAGCTGTCGTTCTAATTTGCTCTACGGAGAACCTTTCTACCAGTTGACATTTAAGTATTGGTAGTAGCGCTGGCTCGGAAAATGCCTGTGTGGAGTGCATTTGCTGGACGCTAAAGAACCCCAGGTGGTAAAAGGTATTCCGCAATGCCCAACTACAAGGTGCCGCAGAATCAAATCGTGGTTTTGGCACGGAAGGCCCCCAAATTCATTTTCAAATTTTTAAACGTGGCGAGTATTACGTGCTGCCTGCTGTTGACAATTATGTAACTACATCGACCGCTGGTTATGTTTCAAAATATATATGCCCAAATGGTGCCTTTGATGATGATGATGATGATGGTAATTTATTGGCCTTGTTTAAAACAAGGAGAGGACAAATCGTCCCCTAGCCTGATTGAGTTACTCATGTGCGGTATCTATGCCATCCCAACTGGAATTCTTGTATACATCTCTTTAATATTCTATACCTTGTACCGCTGCTTGTGCCTGTAATGGATCCGGTCGCATTAGTCTCGTTCCTGCTTTTTTCCCACCCATACTCTAAACGGCTCTTGCTTATCTCGATTGCTTACCGGTTCATACTTCCGTCTACTCCTAATCCAAGCGCTTCTGGAGGTTGCACGTCAGGTACTGACCTCACAGGGTGAGTCCCTTCGCATTCCATTATGATATACTGAGTGGTCTTCGGACTTTTTCTGCAGCCTACACTTACCTCGTCTAATTCCAAATATTTGCTCCGGCATGTTTTCGTCCTTAGGCAACCAGCTCGAGCTTCAAATAGCAAGGCACTTCACTTCGTGTTATCGTATGGATTTTCCCTTCTAAATTTTTTTCTAATTCTTGTAAACCTCCATGGCCTTTTCCGTTTCCAAACTTCGCATCCAATTCGCTGTCCCTGTATTTCGCACTTTCTTTCTTATTACTCCTGGCTGTCTATTTACACCTGCAATAACACTGTACTTGATTGCCAACTTTCTGGACCTCCCTCGTCCATTCTGTGCACACGTTTTTTAGGTAGCGGTTCTTTAGCCGCCCATTTATTTTAAATAATGTTTCTGAGTCTTTCTTCCAAACTAATTTTTTTTTATTTATTGGGTTTTACGTGCCAAAACCACTTTCTGATTATGAGACGCGCCGTAGTGGGGGACTCCGGAAATTTCGACCACCTGGGGTTCTTTAACGTGCACCTAAATCTAAGTACACGGGTGTTTTCGCATTTTGCCCCCATTGAAACGCGGCCGCCGTGGCCGGGATTCGATCCCGCGACCTCGCGCTCAGCAGCCCAACACCATAGCCACTGAGCAACCCCGGCGGGTCAAACTAATTTTGCTATGCGCTTCTCCGACTTCAAAAGAGGGCCAACCCATGTCTCCTTGCAGCGCCTCATTTGCCGTTTTGCCTTGGGTTCACAAAGCAAATGGGCCCACCGATATTTCGTTAACTTCCAATGCCGACAATATATCCGATTTTAAGCACAGAATGGCATTTGTAAACGTGGGCGCAGGCACCATGGTTCCTTTCCAGATTCCATGCACCACCTCTTATTTATTGTAGCCCCGAAGTGCCCCATGTTTCATTCATTTCAAAGTTCGGCAGCGGTGCACGCACAGCACGGATCTGATCGCCATTCATTCTTTGCCTTCGCAGTGCTACAGATCGCATCAGATTATCAAGGCCCATCTTCGCCGAAGACTGCCACGCGTTCATCGGACGGTGCGCCTGCGCTGAAACCTTGGTCCCGTGACTACCTCAACAGCAACGCCCCGAACACAACGCACGCTATAAAAGAGGCCACACAGGCTGCATTGCACAGTTCGGCAGCGGTGCACGCACAGCACGGATCTGATCGCCATTCATTCTTTGCCTTCGCAGGTGAGGAATTTTGTGCCACAGATTTTGTAAATCCTTGTAGTGCACTGCTGCCGAACAATATACTGTTGTTGCCTGTGCTGTATTGTGCATGTGCTTTCATGTCTAATGGCGGGAAAAGATACTGGAAAGAGCACTGTAAAAGGGGGCGGCGTGCCTTCGGAACAGGACACGACAAAAGATTTGCGTGAGATGACAAGGGCTCTCGAGAATTTGAGGCGTGATTTCCGGGAAGAAATGCGGGAGCTTAAGAAAAGTGTGTCTTACTGCACTGATATTTGCAATGATGTCCAAGATACCACTAATGAGATCAAACACTTGAGGCTTGAAATGCAGGAATTGCTCAAACAGAACACTGAACTGAAAGGCGAAAACGCCCGATTATCACAAAGATGTGAAGAGCTCGAGCAATACCAGCGCCTCAACAACCTCGAGATTAAGGGGGCCCCGGATGGAAAGGACCCGCTTGCAATAATAAGCAAAATAGGCGAAAGTGTAGGGGTAACCATTGACACCATGGTTGACATTGACACGTGTCACTATGTGCGTACATTCAATGCTGATGTCAAGAACATAGTTGTTCGCTTTGTCAGACGAAATCAGCGGAATGAGCTGTTATCAAAGTGCAGAAAAAAGAAGATAGACAGCTCTATGCTTGGTCTTGAAGGAACAACCCCGGTTTTTGTGAACGAACACTTGACTCCAAAAAACAAGGCACTGCTTTCAGATGCGATTAAAAGGAAAAAGGCTGCCAAATGAAAATTTGCCTGGACGACTGGAGGCAAGGTGCTTCTACGTAAAGATGAAGACTCCGACATAATTCACATTGATCATGAAGGAGACTTAGATAAAATCAATTGTTGAAGCCTAAATTGAGTGTGATTTGTTTGCCTTTCCTGTTCATGATGATGAACCCAGAGGAGAACAGCAGATACTACACAGTTGACGCTTTTAATCGTGAGTTTTCTTGTGGAAAGTTTTTTTTTCTGCACTACATGCAAACTGTAGAAGCATTCGACCAAAAGCAGGCGACATTTCTGTTTTTTTTTGCAATCGTTTTCAGTTGACTTCGATATTCTAACCTTTACTGAAACATGGCTTTCAGATAATGACACAACACCAAACTTTCCAGGTTATCGGTCTGAACATCTTTGTCCTAGGCAAAAAAAAAAGGGATGGAGGGCTGGCTATCTACTTTAGGAATACCATTTCTTATGAACTGTTTAGTGATTTCTCGGTAATGAATGCCGATTTTGAATGTTTGTGCTTGCGTATCGACAAAATAGTGGTGGTCGCTCTTTACCGCCCTCCGCTAGGGCACAAAGGTCGTTTAGTTGAGTTTGTGGACTTACTGTTGGCTTCCCCTGTCTTTTCAAACGCATCTTGCATTCTTTTGGGGGACATCAATATCGACCTAAGTTCCAATGATGCTTACGTAGAAAATTTTGAGACACTGTTATTTACGTATGGCTTCGCAAACCATATAAATAAACCTACAAGACTTATAAAACAAACTGCCACTATTTTGGATGTTTGCACAACAAACTTCAGTCCACGAGACATCTCGAGCGGAATATTTTTATATGCTCTTAGTCATCATCTGCGAGTTTTTTGCTCTTTTCAATTACTAAGCAATATGACAAGCCCTATATCAACAGAGAAGGTAGACGAGCCATAAACCTTGCAAGACAAAAAGAATTTTTCCCCTTGGTCAGCCTGATTGACTGGAGCGAGGTTTACAATGACAAAAATGCAGACAGCGCTTACGAGAAATTCTTTTCTTTACTACACGCTTCATACAATGCCGCATTTCCTGTATTACAGCCGGCCGGTCGTAATAGAAGAAAACACAAGGAACCTTGGATTAATTCAGAGCTTTATCACCGTATCAATATAAAAAATAAGATCCTCGCCGCACTGGAGCGGCGAGGATCTCAGTCATTTCTCAGCGCTCTAGAACGCTCTCGCGATGATGATGAAATTATTTTATTCAATAAAACCGAGAGTTTGCAGGCCAAAAATGGCCATTTACATAGATGGAGTCCTTAGTCCGTTGGACTAGAGCCCTTTGAGACTCCAGTGCCGATCAGTTGAGTTGGGCTGCCTTCTATGCATCTCAAGTGGGGGAAGGCAAGGATTCATCTGGACGTGCCCACACCATATGAAAGCTATCGAAGACCTCGCCACAATGCAGGCATCGCCTATCAAAATTCGAGTCAAAATGTTTCACTATTGCAGGACACAAAATGGCGTTGGTCTGAAGGCGCCTCAAGGTTCGTTCATCGGCCTTACTCAGGCCCTTAGCAGGGACTGGGAAAAGTCGATGACGTTCGCACTAGTCTGTGAGAATTACCCTGAACCGCAGAAGTGGTTGCCTAATGTCCGAGCCGGAACAGCCTGTTTGAGGTGCCCGGGGGGTGAGCGCTCGGGCGGCCGCGTCCGCAGCCTCGCCCAAATGATGCGTTTGTGTTAGGGATCCGATTCTCTTAAGGATCGCTTTAAAATGCGCTAGGCTAAAGGTGATACCTCGCCCGCCAGGTAGTGCTCACAGGCTCTTCGCGAATCTGTGACAATCACCTTCGAATTCGGGCCCGAGGCGGCAAGTACTATTGCTACCTTCTCGTCCTGCGCGGAGTTGGAAGCTCGGTAGGAAATTCCGTTAACTCATTGGTACTGGTGAACTACGGCGGCTGTGTAGAATCCAGTAGGCGATGGCCCTGCCACATCAATGTACTATACACCCTGCTTTAATCCATATTGGTCTTCGAGGGCCCATGCACGCGCCTTTCGTCTGCCTTCATGTGTCTGCGTGCCCATATTGCGCGGGAGTGGAGGAACGCACAGCTTGTGACGCCACAGCTCCGGGACAGACAGACCAGAAACTTTATTTGGTCCTAGGGGACTACGTTCTCGTAGACCCGGGCTGCACCCGCGCCGGGGGCGGAAGACCGTGATCTTTTGCCCTGTCGCAGTCCCACAGCGCCGGGAGCCTGCATGTCTCCTCTGGAATGCACCCGTGTTGTATGTGCAAGCGGTCTAGCAGGTGGTGCCCTGACACCAACTGCGAGAGTCGCGTGTATTGTTTCCCAAGGTGGGCACCCTTGAACTCGTGGTAAGAGTTGAGCACCCCTAGAGCCGACAACTTAGCGTTGCAGGCAGCCACCGGGAGGTCCAAAGCCCGCTTTGTAACCTTCCTTGTGATGGCGTCGATGCGTTCATTGTGTTGCTTTGTGGTGCGAATGTAGAATACGGAGTATAGGATCCTGCTTGTTACGAAAGCATGGGCGAGCCGAAGCGCGTCTCTGCCCCGCAACCCGCCACGTTTGTTGGAAACGCGGTGGATCATACGTCCGACCTGTGCGCCTACGCGTTTGAGTTTGTCGATAGCGGATTCCAGGCTGAGTCTGTGGTGAATGAACAGACCCAGGATGCGGATCTCCTCGACCTCTTTGATAGCACCTCCCACCAGAAAGAGACGCAAACCCGTGTTGTGTTTGGGATTGGTCCTGATATGAAGAAGTTCCGATTTTGCAGCAGCGCATTGGAAACCACAGCAGATAGCGTAGCTATCGACGATGGAGGCCTCCATCGACCGCCTCCACCGTCGATAGCTATGCTATCGGCTGGAGGCGGTCCTCCATTTCCCCAACGCTTCCTTCTGTAGTCCAAATTATGCCATGCGTGTAGAGTGCGTGATGATTGCATTCCACCCAGGCGAATTGTTGCGGAAGCTGGATCATGACAATGTCGAAAAGGAGTGGCGACAAGACCGCTCCTTGGGGAGTGCCCCGTGTGCCCAAGGTGTATGTGCCGTGTGGCTCATGCTTGATTTCAAGGATGGCCTGACGCTTCAAGAGGAAGTCTCTGACGTAGGCGAATGCCTTGCGCCCGCAATCCGTGGTGCTCAGGTTATCCAGGATGCTGCCGTGACGAACGCTGTCAAAATCCTCCTTAAGATCGAGGGCAAGGATGGCCTTATCGTTGTGGCGCATGGCTGTGGGTCGTATTAGGTCGCTTTGTAGTTGGAGGAGGACGTCCTGTGCAGACATATGCGGGCGGAAACTAAACATAGTACCTGCAAAGAAGCCCTTAGTCTCCATGTACGGAGAGAGGCGATCCCAAAACATCTTCTTCATAAGTTTGCCCGCCCACGAAGTCAGTGAGATGGATCTTAGGTTGTCGGTATTTACGGTGTTCCCTGTCTTAGGATGAAGGTGACAAAGGAGATCTGCCGATCGGGAGGGAGTGGACGCCCGTCCCAGATCTGACTAATGTACTCTAGCAAGTGAAGGCAGGCCGCGTCAGGAAGATTCACCAATAGTTGCATTGTTATGCGATCGCGGCTAGGAGCCGTACCTCTGCGCATCTTAGCTAAAGCGGCCCTAATGTGGTGAAATGTAAAAGAAGCATCAATGCCTGGATTAGGCTTGACTGCGTACACGTACTCGGGCCCACTTGGGTTAACTATGCGACAGAGATATCTTTCACACAGCGTGTCAGCGAGTTGTCGTGCCTTGGTGCCCGAGCAAAGCCCGCAGAAGTTGTCGTTGCGTCTCCCCTCTCGTCTGAGTGGCGTCAATGAGGTTGCGAAAGAGACGCCACGTCCCTCTCGAGTTCATCTGACGCGCTGCCGAATTGCACTTTTCCATCCTATTCCAGTCCGTGAGCGAGGCCGCATACGCTGCGGCTTGCCCGATGAGTTCGATAATGTGAGCCTTAAGCTTCCGATTAAGCTTTTGCTTCTTCCACCGTTTGGTAAGGCTCCGGTGCGTTTTCCACAGGTTCACTAGGTGATTGTCTACTGCGAGGGTGTCTTCGGAAGTCTGAAGTGCCGTAACGTGTTATTGCTGTATTGTGTGCAGTTGATTTGCCCACTCAGCTTAGCCGCCAGAAAATACCATGGGATGCACCTCCTGCGTTCTGAACTTATGCCAATCGGTCAATTTGGACTTTCCCCACTTTTGCAGACAGCGGACGGCAGCGGACAGAGCCAACCAAAAAAAATATAGAAAATTTTGATAGATGCAGGCACGTCCTGCGCTTAGCGCTAACATTTGTTAGATGGTGAAACGCGCTCACACGACGAAAGATAAACAAGTACACGTGTCAATATTTTGCAAGCACAATTTTAGATCTCAGCTGCGTCTAAATAAGTAAGAGTCATTCCTCTAGCAAATTGTGAAACCTGCCCATCGTTCTGCTCTCACAGTAATGAGGGCAGCTGTGGCTAACCACCTAGGTTTCCACCCTTTCTACCACTTTTAAAATAAAAAGCTGGTAAAATATGTCTTCGTTGTCGTACATACCTTTCTTAGATTTGCACTGCGTTCTTCCCCATGTACACGCCTATGTAATGGCTGGCTAGGGCCGCTCGTCCTTATTCTGTCGATGCAGGATACAAGCCAACTCAACAAAAACGCAGACCAAAGAAGCGCCAACTTTCTACTCACTGCGAACCAAGGTATATCTACACATTGTAAGTTAGAAAAAACATTCTACAGAGAAATGTTTGCTGCGTTTCAATACTAATGAAAAGACCCGGAACCACGTACACTAAATCAGGTCCCGTGAAAGGCCTGTTATATGGCTTCATGGTTTTGCGGCGTGGGGCGCCAATGGTCATTTTTCACGATATTTAGGGAATAGTTAAAAATATAAATGCACGTGTAATGAGAAAAATATGGAGCGTTTTTACCAGTACGATAGGCAATCTTCTCATCAGCGCGGATCTCCCGATTCATGTTCTGAGCGCTGGTCTGTCCCTCAAAGAGAAAAAAAAAAACATGGAGCTGAACAGGCCACGTAATGCGTGCCAAGTGAAGGGAAGCACAGTCCAGGACGGTAGGAAACTAGGTGGGGTGATGAAATTAGTAAGTTTGAAGGCGCAAGTTGAAATCGCTTAGCGCAGCACAGGGGCAATTGCAGGTCGCCTTTGTCCTGCAGTGGCCATAAATAGGCTGATGATCATGATGATCATGATGATTTGTAGTCTGCATGGCGGTATAAGACAACAACTTGCGTTACAGGAAGTGAATCCGTATTGTGCGTGAGCGTACTTTCTATAATTCCTACTGTCATTGTGTATGTAATTGTTATCTTATGGTTATCAATTGTTTTAACCTATCACTTGTCTAACTATTCCAGTGCAGCTGGCACACGCTAGGCTCTGGTGGTTTGTGTGCGTCGGCAAAAAAGATTGCGAAAAAGCGCCACACGTGCGTCTAACACCTGATGCGTCAAAACACGGTTGGCAGCTGCTGCGCACCGCCGTTGCCACAAAACAAGAGCGGCGGTAGGTTTGGCCCAGCCATGTAGTAATCAAATAGTATTGTGATAAAGAAAGATATCGTAATAAATAGAGTAAAACGGGAATAGACACTGTTTAATATAGATTGCTGTTTAATGTCACAGGCTGAATAGACAAACCACGTAACCTTATCACAGATAAACCACGTAACCTTTTTTGCCGACGCACACATTGCATGTAGCCATGTAATGTATGGACCACATGCAGTGAGGATTGCGAAAGAACAGGCCGCCTACGAAGAACACCATCGTAAACAGAAGCGGTCAAGTGCTCGGCGACGGCGGGCGGCACGTAATACGGACGTAGGTTGTGGCGCAAATGCCAAGCGTATGTACCTTTCCTTGGGTCACCCCTACCGACTCTACTTCCATCGCAATTGTAGGTGATTTCCACATAGACGTGTTTCGGCCATCCGGAAACTGGTTCGTAGTGTTCCTCTTGGAAAGGTTCGGCATCCAATGTTGCACGAACATCAATGTGCCTACGAGGAGTCATCGGTCGTGTATAGACCTCACATTGGAAACGAAGCTCCTTTCCAGTGTCTGCACAGAGCCACTGGCCGTATATCATAGCGACCGTAAGGCGATTTTCACATTGGTGATCAAATACATTCAAAAAGCAAACAAAAGGTTAAAACCAAAAAAAAAAAATGATTGAGTATGCAATTTAATAAAACAACAAGAACTTGAAAAACGAAATTTATTGCGGTATTTGTCTTACTTTCAATGAACATATTGTCACGCGAACGAAGGGTGATGAACTGTAGGCTATTTGCAAAGTATATTTACAAAGGATAACTGCAGCGCTTACCAGTTCAGCCGACAGCTCGAGAGCCCTGAGAGCGTTGGTCGTCTTCGTCGGGGAGCCAGCGTGCATTGTCAGCAAGAAACACGCAATATGTATGTATCATTATCCCCGGCGGCAGAAGCACCATCCGGATTCGTCTAAATATCGGTGATAACAGGAGAGCAATATGGTTTGAGGCGTGCGACATGTACAACGTCTGTGGAATTTGAGGCAGCTGGATGAGGCACTGGTACTGACTGGGGCTATTTCTTATGTAACTGGAGTCACAGCACGCAGCACTTGATATGGGCCTGTGTACAGAAACAGACGTTTTTCTGACAGGCCAACGTGACGAGTCGGGGACCACAGGAGTACCAGTGATCCAGGCGAAAAGAGAACGTCTCGGACGTGGCGATCGTACAAACCCCGTTGTTTCTCTTTGAAGGTCAGGAGGCGAGCGCGGGAAATTTCGCGTGCTTGGACTGTCCTGTTAATGGCGTCAAGTGCATACTCGCTGGTCTCTGCTGCGGCTGATGGAAGGGATGCGTCTAGTGGCAATGTGGGTTCTCGGCCGAACAACAGAAAGAAGGGGGGAGTAACCGGCAGTGTCGTGACGCAACGAATTATATTGTTACGGTGGGAAAAGAGGACAAGGTCGTCGACGGTGAAGTCGACAAAATGGCAACACCATCTCGCGATTCTCGGCTGCTGTTTATATACGCCTTATAAATACATCGTTTTAATAGTTTTATACCCCTGACATTTTGGTGGACGTGTGGGGTACGCGTCTTCGCCACGGAGCTCCGCAGCGAACGTCTCACCCAGCCTCGGACCACGCTTCTATTGAAAGAGACCGCATCTGCAGCAGCAATGCCGACTACGCATACCCAGTACGTTGCTTCACCTCAGCCGCAAGACCCCGGCAAGTTCCCCGGCCTCAATGGTGTTGACGTAGAAGGATGGTAGAAGATGTATGAGCGCGTCAGCGAGGTGAGCAAGTGGTATCCGACCATAATGCTGGCCATTGTCGTGTTCTATCTCGACGGAACACCGCGTACGTGGCTTTACACACACGAGGAAGAGCTAACCAGCTGGGACTTGTTGAAAGAAAAGCTGTCCGACGTTTTTGACAATCTGACCGGTCGACAACTAGCCGCCAAGCAATAACTCTCACGCGTGCCCAAGCTGCTACCGAGTCGCATGTCTCCTATATTCAAGACGTCCTAGCCCTCTGTTATAAAATCGACACGTCCATGCTTGAGGCGGACAAGGTTGGAGGCAGTATCAAAGGCATCGCGGACGGCGCATTCAACCTTTTGGTCTTTAGAAGCTTAGCGACTATTCAAGCCATCATGAAGGAATGCCGCCGTTTCGAGCAGGCGAAGAGTCGCCGTATATACAATCATTTTACACGGCTTCCAAATACTGCAGCGACCTCTTCCTGCACCGACCCCATCGACCAATCTAGCTCGCCACCATCAAGCGAAAACGTGACGCGAATCGTACGCCGCGAACTCGAAGCAGCGTTTCCTGCCTCGCCTCAACAGGCGCCTTGGAACAACACTGCTGAGACGATATAGCTGATCCAGTTCGTCGTTCGCCAGTAAATCGCTAATATGGGTCTTCCCAGCGCCTGCTCCTTGAGTCGCCCTGACACCCGCCCTGCTCCTATGGCTCGGTCCTACCGTAGTCCACCTCACAGTGTCCGTTATCCCTACACTAACAGGAATCCCTCGGACTGGCGTACACCTGATGACAGGCTGATCTGTTTCTGCTGCGGCGGAATCGGTCACGTTTCCCATCACTGCCAGAGTCGTTGGCCGTCCCTTCTCGAAACACCTTTCGGAATTCAAGTTCGCCCCGAAGTTCCTCACCCCGCTGCTTCTGCAGCGCTTCCGACGCCACTACCTCGACTATCTGCTATGCTCGCTCGCCCTCGCCTCAACCTCGCCAGCCACGTCCGCCCGAGCTTCAGCGCTCGCCGTCGCCGACCTACCCAGGACCGTCCCAGCAGGAAAACTAGGCAATGCGGCACCTCGAGGGGTGCTGTAATGTCGGACTCACTGCAAAATCCTCCGTTAACGCTGTTTACAAGAGATAACCTTCTCGACGTCCAAATAGATAGAACACCCGTCACAGTTCTCATAGATACCGGAGCACACATATCGATTATGACCAGCCGCCTACGCCGCCATTTAAACAGAATTGTTACGTCTGCCGTTACTCGGTTCGTACGAATTGCCGCTGGTAGCATGGTGACCCTGATTGGAATGCTACTGCACGTGTGAGCATTTCCGGCCGCCATACAGTCGTCATTTTCAATGTGCTTGACCAATGCCCCCCTAACCTCATACTAGGCCTAGACTTCCTCTCCGCCTATCCAGTGATCATCGAGTGTTCCTAGGTACTGTGTGTCTTGACGTGCATCTACTGGACGTTCCTCTAACATACGAAATTCGCCTAAGACCGACTGATTTTGTCCACGTTCCACCAAAGGTGCTGACATACATCGAAAAGTCGGCTTCTACGCCTGTTCCCGATGGTGATTACATCTCCGCTCCCATAACTTCCACTGTTCTCAGCCACAACGTTACTGTTCCGCAAGCAATGGTGAGGGTCATAGGCAGTCGCACGTTCCTCCCAGTGGTAAATTTCGGGCTCGCTAAGCAAATTCTGCCTAAAAATATCACCCTGGCTACAATCACTGCTTTAGAAGTTAGTTGTGCTGAGACTTTTGCCGTCGACGCTTCCTGTGAGCCTTTGCGGTCTGCCAGATGTACTGACAATGACATTAGGAAAATGATCGCCCCGAATCTCACTTCTTCGGAGGCTGAACAGTACTACGCTCTATTGCTTTCCTATAAGGATATATTCGACCTGAACAACCGACCCTTAGGCCAGACGTCACTTGTCTAACATCGTATACGTACAGACAATAATCCACCCATCCATCGGCGAGCCTACCGAGTTTCCGCTTCGGAGCGTTATGTCATCAAAACGGTAGTAGACATGGTGCTAGCGAAAAACATTATTGAGCCATCGTCAAGTCCTTGGGCATCCCTTGTCGTGCTGGTCAAAAAGAAGCTCGGTTCTTGGAGACTCTGCGTCGCTTACCGCCGCCTCAACGGCATCACGAAGGACGTCTACCCACTACCTCGTATCAATGACGCCCTTGATTGCCTATACGGGACATCTAGGACATTTTTCGTCCATCGACCTACGGTCTGGATATTGCCAAATTACTGTCGATGATCTATATCGTGAAAAGACCGCCTTTGTAACACCTGATGGTCTTTACCACTTCAAAGTTTTGCCTTTTGGGCTATGCAATGCTCCAACTACCTTTGAGCGTATGATGCACTCATTACTCCAAGGATTCAATTGGTCGACTTGTCTCTGCTACCTAGATGATGTTATTGTGTTATCGCTCTCATTCAGCACACACATTTAGCGCCTTTCAGCTGCACTTCGGCAATCGTGAGATTTCTGTTCTTGGACATGTCGTCAATGCGACTTGCTTCCGACCGGACCCAGAGAAAATTCTCATCGTGAAAGAGTTCCCTGGTCCTCCATCCGCAAAAGATGTCCGTAGTTTTGTGGACCTTTGCTCTTACTTCCGCCGCTTTGTTACAATTTTTGCCACCATAGCACGCCCTCTTACAGATCTCCTGAACAAAATTGTGCCGTTTTAGTGGGGATCCTCTCAGGCCACCACCTTTTCTCGCTTTACCAGCATGCTCACCACCCCACCGATTCTAGCACACTTCGCTCCTTCCGCCCCTACAGAGGTGCGCACCGATGCCAGTGGCCACGAGATCAGTGCCGTCTTGGCACAAGTTCAGCACGGCCATGAACGTATCATCGCGTACGCTAGCCGTCTTTTCTCACCTGCGGAGTGGAACTACTGTATTACCGTGCGCGAATGTGCGGGCAGTGGCGAAATTCCGCCCCTATTTATACGGCAGGCCCTTTTCTATTGTAACGTAACGGCCCACCACGCCCTCTGTTGGCTTTAGTCCTTAAACAATCCATCAGGAAGGCTTGGACGATGGGCTTTGCGACTACAAGAGCATTCCTATTCGGTGGTGTATAGGTCTGGTCGCCTACACAAGGACGCCGACTACTTGTCCCTTTACCCTTTACACACGCCCACCAACGCTGACATGGACGCTTCCGCAAGTGTCCTTTCCATTTCCGAGCTTTAGGACATGGCCAACGAGCAACGCAATGACGCTACTTTGAGGACACTCATTGACCGAATGGAATCTGCTCCTACTGATCCGTCGTTACGGCGGTTCGTTCTTGCCAGCGGGATATTGTAGCGACGCAGACAGAAGGATGGGCGTTGAAGTCACCGTCAATAATTCGGGGCACTGGGCAAGGGTCACAAAGTTACTGGCGAAACAACTCCATTGCTACCTTCTTCCGCGGGGACACGTATGCGGATGCAACAGAAAGAGTTCGGAAGACGAGCCGTATCCTCACAGCCGCTACCTCAATATTATCGGTGCAAAGATCAATGACGTTCAAAGTCACATGAGGAATATCTCTTCTTATGTAAAGGGCGGCACTTCCTGCGGGAAATGATGTTATGCTGCAATTCTTCGGGGCGACATATACAGTCGAAGATCTCCCGCTTGGTAGGCCCGCCTCCTAGAGGGCCAATACTGGAACACGTTTCTTTCAAAATTAATTTCAGTTCTGCTAATCGACGTATAATACCAGCGCAGTTCCATCGCCTAATAAACGACGCTTTTCGGTGATTTTTAGTCGCACGAGGTTGAAGAAAACTAGTCATATTGTAACGTAAAGTTCGCTGCGAAGGCGGTAATTATGGACTCAAAGGAAAGAATGAGCTGTAGAAAGTTCTTCATAGCTGTACGAGCAGAACGAGCTGTAGAAAGTTCTTGAACATATGAACGCAGGACTTAAAACAAAACTCGTAGAAGGTCAGACAGATCCCGGTTGTTGAGCTGCTTATTTTGCTGTGCGCACTTCCTCACAACTTCAACAAAGGTGCGGACATGGACCCACTCCTGGCCACTGCAGCTGGTTTCTTCATCTCTTTTGAGGCAAGGGAATGTCCTCCATGTCGTCGAGTTTGGCTGTGATCGGATCGCTGAGGATCTTGGACACTTTTTGCTGAAGCAGATCAAACAACCGACTCACCCACAGAGGGCTTTGCCGTCTTGCTAGGGCCAGGTCGCTCACTGACGTTGCTTGTTACCACGCCACGAACATCCGACATTAACGCAGGGAACTCGTCACTTCCAGGTATCGGCTTCTCAGTAGGATGCGGTTTGGGACCACTAATGAAGGACACTCGACGGTGTAAGGCGCTTACACGGAAGGGGCAGCCACCGAAACTCGCTGGATGGTCACCCCCACAATTAGCGCAAGGAGAATCTGCCTTGCAGGCTTTGTAATCATGGGCGCCAGCACATCGTTCGCAACGTTGATCTTTGATGCAAACGTTAGCTACATGCCTAAAGTGTTGGCACCTAAAGCACTGGGTGAAGTTTCAACGAATTCTTTGACTGCATGCTTGGTAAAAGCGAGGTCAATATTTTCAGGGTGCTCGGTGTTGGGAGCAAACGTTATCAAAACAGTTAGTAGGTTTCGCTGCCCATGCTTCTTGCGTCTCCACCGGGCGCAGCAGACGTTTCCCGTGCAGAACACCTTGTGGTTTCAAGTAGTCAAGAAGGTCGCTTTCCGAATACGACACTGGTACTCCCCTAATAACACATGTGTTAGTCATGTAGGAGTGGGGCAACCGGGCTTTAACTCTTATGTCACCAATCTGAGAGCACCAGAGAAGTATGTCAACTTGCTCTTCCGTTGCGATATCTAGATGGAGAGCACCTTGCGTTGTGAAGCGACTGTGAATAGGAGCAGATCCCAGCAGTAATTTAATGGCTTCGATGAGCCTGATAGGGTTCCGCTCTCTCAAATCAACACCTTTCTCTGTTGGCAGAACTACAACTGGGATTCCGACCGTTCTTTGCTTCCGATGACTCACCACCTTGAAGCCATCGCTTCCACTTCCACCACATCAGCCACTTCTTCGTCAGGGTCGAGGATATTTAAGTCGTCCCCACTGAGCGATGATGACGCACTGGACTGCTGATTGTCTCTGATATCTGGCAGCTCCACGCCTTGCGAGGCGTGACAGGAACAGATACCCGCGGACGCAAACTTGTAGAAGTTATCGACAGTTGGGGCCTGTGCATCGCCAATGACGGAAGTCCCCCTTTCTTCCGGCCTCCAGCCTCAGCCACATTTATAGAGATAACCTTGCATTCACCTGACGTCAGTGTGAAGTGGTCAACTGCATCTGACTGCGTGGGAAGTGATCACTATCCAATTTTAGTGTTTACTGCCGACTTCCATATGCGCGGCTCTAAAATTAGCCATGTTGTCAATTGGGACAAATACAGAGAGCAACTTGCATGTGTTTCTGGTGATGTGATAGACAAACTGATCTCTGGTAAGATGGCTGCTACTACGGCGGTCAAGTTTCCTAATCACTTTCCGACTCCGCATTTAAAACTCAGGAACCTTTGCGCAGCGCGAAGGGCGGAGCGACAACTGATGTGGAAGAAGGACGACAGATCCTTGAACATGACCTTTAATAGGCTTAATTCTGCCATTCGACGCCATACGAACAGCTCTGTAAGGTCGCAGTGGGCGTCCTTCTGCGCTAGCTTGACTGTTTTCTCACCGACGACGAAAATTTGTCGAGTCATTGGCAGTCTTGCTGGCAATTCTTGTACTAGTAAGCCTTTGGAAGCGCTTGCACTGCGCAAGCAGAAACCTCTCGCTTGCTTGGCAGAGAAATTTGCAAATGCATTTGTACGTGCGAGCTCAGGAATTCATCCCTGTGCTCTGCCTGCAACATCTACGTTTGTTATGGATGCCCCGTTCACACTTCGAGAGCTGCAGACAGCACTCAGCAGCCTGGGGCGTCGACGTGGACCAGGTCCTGACAGCATTACCAAACAGATGATGCAGAACCTACCTCTGGAACACTGGAAGATGCTCCTAAGCTATTTCAATTGAGTGTGGGAGACTGGCGACGTTCCTTCTTCATGGAAGGTGGGTTGTGTTGTCCCAGTGCTGAAGCCCGGCAAAGAAATGACAGACTTGGCCTTGTGTCGTCCTATATCACTGACGTCGTGTGTGGCTAAGCTCATGGAAAAGCTGGCAAGTAAGCGTTTATCCTGGTGGCTCGAATATAGAAGGGCTCTGTCAACATGCATGACTGGATTCCGCACAGGTTTAAGCGCACAAGATGGCGTCTTGGGCTTGATAAGCCACATTGAACATCATAGAGCCTTCGGCTTTTCAACACTATCTAGTTTCCTAGACATACCAAAGGCTTATGATAGAGCCCTTCAGAGCTCAATACTAAATAGTTTGCAGTCCTTAGGCGCAGAGGGCTATATTCTGCGGTTTATTCACTCATTTATCAGTGATCGTAAAATTCAAGTGCGGTTAGAAAGTACCATAAGCACCGAAAGGGCGGTATCGCGAGGTGTACCTCAGGGAAGTGTTCTTTCCCCAATGCTCTTAATGTTGTAATGGCTGGTCTTCCCGCTGATGTGCAAAAACATTGCAGGCATGTCCATATGTCGATATATGCGGACGACATTTGTCTTTGGTTAACCGGATATCAACACAAGCCTTTAGCTCTGATAGCACGACAGGCATTACTTTCAGTTCAAAATTACCTTCACGAGGTTGGGTTGACTTTCTGTGTGGAAAAATCTGGCTTCATCATGTTTCCAGGTAGAGGAAGACGGTATGCGCGGCTGAAGACAGACCTTGATCTATCTTGCCTTTCTTCAATTAGAGCACAAGCGTTTTTGGGCGTCGTTATTGACTAACGTCTACAGTGGCGACGAGCTGTGGACACGATTGTGACATCACTATATTCGCGTCTCAATGTGCTCCGTAGAGTTGCAAGTGAGCAATGGGGAAATCACCCTTCTGCAATGATCAGGCTGCACGATGCACTTGTAACGAGTCGAATATGTACCAGCTCCCTTTCATTTCCCCCTCGCTATCACAGCTGGAACCAGTGACGTAGCAAGAAATTTCATCCGGGGGGGGGGGGGGGGGGGCGGAGGCTCGTCGTTGCAAAGGAAGCTTTACCTCGCGCGCTCCTAACTAAATACAATGTAGAAGGTGAATTCCTTTTTCGCAGCAACCACCGCACCAAATTTAATGAGGTTTATTGAATTTGAAAGAAAAACTTGAGTTCTAGTTACTTCTGGTTTCGAATTTTTCGTTTAGGTTGTCAATTCTTGATTAAAAATTGGCAAAAATTGCAAATTTATAGAGAACGAAACAATCACGTTTAAGACTCTAACTCAACAATAAAAAATAATATCACAATTCTATGAATCGCATATAATAGTAAATCTACAGCGGACAAAAATGATATGTTACACGAATCTGAAAAAAATGTGTATTATAAAAATACGGCTTTTGCAGAACCCTTCTACACAACGTAACCAATTCACGTAAGATAGAAATTGACGTACCAAATTTGTCCGCTTTCAGTCTTATAATAGATGCTGTTTACAGTACCGCGATATCTGTTCTTGTTGCAGAGCTATTAGTTTGTAAACGTCGTGCTTCCATTTTTTTCGCACTTTCAAATTTTTTAACACATTTTAAACAAAATTCAGGCACTAAATCGATAATACGCTTGCAACAGATACAGAAATTTAACTTTCGCTCTCAAATGCAACAAATTTCATTAAAAGCGATCCGGGGGTTACCTCAGAAAAGTGTTTCTGCGTTCTACATGTATTTGAATAGGTCACCTCTGTCTTGGGCCGGAGCTAAAGCTTCCTCTTAAACAATTTGTCGAGGGATCAAATACATGAATAATAACTGCAATGTCATTGCCAAAGATGCTGCAAACGAATTCTTGAACGCTACGCACTGTCAAAAGAAGTAAAATATTGCCACCTGGTGTTTTGAGCCAGCGAACAGTCAGCATTGCGTGCCCAGCAAAACGGCGAAGACGACGAAGTCAAAGATCCCGCGCCAGCTAGAGAACCGTCGCATAGTGTCTGGTATTTTTTGTGCCTGGCTGCTCGTACTATTACTTACTCTTGCTTTAGCGCGTGACAAACTGGTGGAGGTGCGGGTTAATCTAATCTATGCACCAAACCCCTCCGAACAGCAGGAGGTCCAGCCCCATACCGGTGGTTACGCCTGTACACCGCGCCAGCAGAAGGGTCCGTGGACAAGCCCCTGAGTTTGGACTCCTCCCAGAGAAAATGGCAACTCCGACCACCCCAACTGGTATGGAAGGCACAACACCAATTCATTGTACGCTACTCAATCCGCGAACGCCGAATCCCTTCCACGGCGCCATACATGAGGATGTTGAAGATTGTCTGCTGCACTATGAACTTGTTGCCGCGTTCAACAAGTGGGATGACGCAGAGAAACTGAAAAACGCATATTTCAGCCTTAACGATGGTGCAAGTGTATGGTATGAGAACCGTGTAAATGTCCTAGCTTTATGGGCAGAATCCAAACGGCGGATTTTTGAGACGTATGCGAGGCCTGATCGCCGAGAGCGAGTTGAGCGTGATCTCCAGTCCCGTATACAAATGCCGAACGAAGGTTTCGCAATGTATGTCGAGGACATGACGCGTCCCTTTCGACGAGTCGACCCCAGCATGTCGGAAGAAAAGAAGGTGCGGTACCTGATGTGCGGAGCGAAAGAGCAACTGTTCGGCGGTCTCGTGCGCAGTCCTCTCAAGACTTTGTCAGAATTTCTTTCCGAGGCCGTCACCATGGAACAGACGCTTCGGCAGCGGGCACCATCATACGAACGCCAAGTGGACGCTGCTTCACCTACGAACTTCTTCGGAACTCTCGGGGCCCACGTCGATTTCTTTCGAGAGCTCATTCGTTCCGTAATCCGCGAAGAACTCCAGAAACTGTCGGTACCCTCACAGCCGACGCTCAATTCCTTGTCCAGCGTTCTCCGTGACGAAGTCCAACAAGTGCTAAGAGAACCACCCTTCAACATAGAAGCTCGACCACTAAGAACTGACAGCTCCCGTATGTCTTATTCGCAAGCTTTGAGGCAACCTGCCCCACCTCCCTTCCCGCTTCGCACCGCGTGCCCGGCCATGCTACAGCCCGTCCAGGCGGCCTCGTATTACCAGGATCACCGACAGACCCCAAGGAAATCAGACGTGTGGCGGGCACCTGATCTCCGTCCCCTTTGCTTTCACTGTGGCGAAGCTAGGCACGTATACCGACAGTGCTCTTATCTAGAGCTCGGACTACGCGAATTTTCAGCGAACTCGCCGCGACCTAGGCTCGGTTAGCGTCCTCCTGAAATTGAACAATACGTTGCCCAGCAGTGCGGATCCCCATCAGCTCGACACCAGTCACGCTCCGCTTCGCCGCGGCGGTTTTCGCCGACTCGCCGTAGGTATTCGAGCGTGGTGCGGGGTCGGTCGCCCAGCCCGCGCCTGGAAAACAAACCACAGCGGTCTTCGGAGGCGAGGCCGCTAAGTCTGGACGTGCTCACGGACCCCTACTGACGCGTACGCGGACCGGCGAAACATCGATGACGACAGTACCTGCTGATTACAGAAGAATTTCCTTAGACATTCCTGTACCGCTCGACGGTCGTGAATTGACAGCTTTAGTGGACACTGGAGCGGATTATTCTATAATCAGCGAAAAACTGGCCACCCTTCTGAAGGAAGTGACGACGCCTTGGAATCAAACACCAGTTCGTACAGCTGGCGGACACATAGTCACACCACTCGGCATGTGCACGGCACGAATACAGATTTGCGGATCTAAGTTTTATTTATTTATTTGTACATACTGCAGTCTATACAGACCAAGCAGGTGGGCGTATTTATGCAAACACTCATGTAGGACAAGAATAATATGTGCTCTTGTGCTAGACATATGGAACAGGAAAAAGAAGACAGCAAGAAGAAAAAAAGTAACAAGTTAGCCTTTTTGTATTGCACAGGACGATATTCACACTATCAGAAAAATGCACTGGGATAGTCAATATCACAGCAAAGTAACAAGTTCTTGTCAGAACAACATGCACTGGCGTAGGCGATAGTAAAAATAACATGAATAAAAGAGGGGAAAAAATAACATTTCATATCATTGTGCAAAATACATGAGTAGTGCGTGCTCAAAATTATCAGCAGAGAAAATTTCTGAGGGTAGATCATTCCACTGAACAACAGTACGAGGAAAGAAGGAATTTTCAAAGAGGTTAGTGCGTGCACGGAAAGGGAGCAAGTTGTGAGCGTGACGGTGTCGATACGCGCTTGACAGGTGAGGTTGAATGTATGTTCGCCCATTAAATTCAAACGACTTGTCAAACATCGCGAAAAGAAATTTTAGTCGTGAAACACTTCTTCGTGCTTCTAAGGTAGGGATATGGTTTTCGGTCATTAGTTGTGACGGCGAATCAGTGGACCTAAACTTGTTGAAAATGAACCGTACTACTCGCCTCTTAACCATTTCAAGCTGATGCTTATCCTTTATGTAATAGGGCTCCCATACAATTGAGGCCTATTCTAGTTTTGGCAATATATAAGTTCTGTATGCTAGAAGTTTTAAATTTGAAGGTGCTGTTTTCAGTCTATGACGCAGAAAGCGAAGCTTTCGAGAGGCGGATGCACAAACGTTCGCAATGCTTTTCGACCACGATAGAATGTTGGTAATCGTTATGCCTAGATATTTATATTCCGAGACTTCCTTTATTTGTGCACTATTGATGCAATATGGAAATGCCATAGGTTGCTTTTTGTTCGTGACACGAAGGAAGACAGTTTTGTCAGCATTTAGGGTCATAGACCAGGTGGTGCACCATTCATTAAGTCTGGCTAAGCTAGTGGTTAAGTGAACTTGATCACCACGGCAAGTAATCTCTTTAAAGACAAGACAATCATCTGCGAACAATCTCATGTTAACGTGTAAATGATTTGTGCTACTTATATTATTAACATAGATTAGGAAAACGATCGGGCCGAGTACGCTTCCTTGAGGTTCCTTCCTTCCTTGAATGCAGTAGAAGCATGGCCGTTAACGTCTACGAACCGGCTACGGTTTGAAAGGTAGGCTCTTATCCAATTTATGATAAATGTAGGAAGGCCGAGCTTAGTAAGTTTTTGAAGAAGTTTACCATGAGGGACGCGATCAAACGCTTTACTGAAATCAAGGAAGGTAAGATGAACTTGTCCGGAAGAATCAAGCGTTAGAGCGATTTCGTGAACAGTTGTAAAAAGTTGCGTTGATGTCGACAGTTTCTTTCGAAAGCCATGCTGAAATGGAGAGAGCAAGTTGTTACTTTCAAGAAAATTAGTTGTATAATGAGCGATGATGTGTTCTGGTGTTTTACAGCACGTGGATGTCAACGACATGGGACGATTGTTTTCAATGCTTAGGCGATCACCCTTCATGTGGACTGCAATGACACGAGCCACACGCCAGTCATCAGGTAAAGTTGCTGTGCTCATAGATAAAGAAAAGACAGCTGTTAAGATGTGTGCAACAGGCTCGGCGTAACGGCGAAGAAAATAATTTGGTAAGTTCGTTGCCAGCTTGAGCATTCTCCCTCAGTGTTCTCGAGACCTAATCATCGGCATGGACTTTCTCAGGGAGCTCAAAGCTATCATCGACATTCGACAACGCCTCGTCACTTTCTCGACAAAGAGCGCCGCAGCGACGACCAACACCATCCACCCTCGAGCATCTCTTCGTGTCATCGACGACGCTGTCACGTTACCACCACATGCAAGTGTCGTGGTTCAGGTGACATGTGACAGACTCTAACACGGTGAAGTGGTCGCAGAAAGCAATCGCCCTCTCCTGCTTTCTGAAGACGTTTGCGTAGCCAGAAGCCTTATTAATCTCCATGATGACCACTGTGAGGTTCTTGTCCCGAACTTCAGCTACGAACACCGGCAGCTTTTCCCCGGTACTGTCATCGCCTACGCCGACCTGATCGCCGATGTCACTCAGTGTTTTGTTACTCAGTGTTTTGTTTCCTAGTCAATCGACACTGCTGAAGCACCTATACGCAACGTCGACATTAGCCCAACGCTTCCTGAAGAGAACAAACAATCCCTACGCGAGCTGTTGCTCGAGTTCCACTCTTCCTTTGCACGGTCGTCGAAGATACTTGAAACATCGATTACGAAACACCGTATCATCACTTATGACGACGTGCCCCTCATACAGCAACAGCATTATCGTGTTTCCCCGACCGAACGACACGCGATTCAAACGCAGGTGAAGGAAATGCTTCAAGACGGCGTAATACAGCCTTCATGCTGTCCTTGGTCATCGCCAGTCGTTCTTGTTAAAAAGAAAGATGGCACGCTTCGGTTTTGTGTTGACTACCGGAAGCTAAAAAACGTCAAAAAGAAAGACATGTACCCGTTGCCTCCTATCGACGATTCTCTAGATAGGCTGAGGCGTGCGACGTATTTCTCTTCTATCGATCTTAAAAGTGGCTACTGGCAAATTGAAGTAGATGAGTGGGACCGCGAGAAAACTGCGTTTGTGACTCCGGATGGCATTTACGAATTTAGAGTACTCCCTTTCGGCCTCTCTTCGCGCCAGCCACATTCCACCGAATGATGGATACAGCTCTCGCTGACCTCAAATGGAAAAGCTGCCTCGTCTATCTCGATGAGGTCGCTATCTTTTCGGAAACTTTTGACGAGCACCTTCGACGCCTTCGGAATGTACTCGAAGCCATTCGATCAGTTGACCTTACACTCAAGCCAGCAATATGTCATTTCGGTTACGAGGAGCTGAAGTTCCTTGGTCACGTCGTGAGCGCGGCAGGTGTTCGGCCCGATGCCGAGAAGACTGCTGCCATAGCTGCTTTTCCCACTCCAACCGACAAGAAAAGTGCCCGATGGTTTTGGGGCTTATGTGCATATTATCGACGCTTCACTGAAAATTATAAGAAGATTGCAGAGTCGCTATTTCGCCTTACACGTGACAGCGTGCCATTCCTCTGGACTCATGAAGCACAGACTGCCTTTGCGGAGCTACGTCGATTGTCTTCTCCTCTCGTGCTCGGTCATCTTGATGAGGATGCTGACACAGAAGTACGCACTGACGCCAACAATATCGGTCTCGGAGCCATCCTGGTGCAACGGCAAGACGGGACTGAACGAGTTATCGCCTGCGCGAGCCGCAGTCTGTCACGCGCAAAGTGCCATTATTCCACCACAGAGGAGTGCCTCGCGGTTATTTGGGCTACTACAAAGTTTAGGCCGTATCTTTACGAGCGGCCATTTAAGGTTGTGACCGATCATCACGCTTTCTTCTGGTTGACCAACCTCCGAGACGCTTCTGGATGATTGGCATGTTGGAGTCTGCGACTCCAGGAATTTCACATCACCATCGTATACAAGTCGGGCAGGAAACATGAAGATGCTGACACGCTATCAAGAGCACCTGTTGAATCTCAGAATCCTGGCGAGGAATATGACAGCGCCTTCCTGGGAGCCCTCAGCAGGCCGGACCTGCTCGCTAAACAACGATCGGACGCTGAGTTAAGGCCCATCATCGATCACTTAGAAGGCGGCATGGCGTCCATTCCTCGCCCCCTTTCGCGACGCTTGTCGTCATTTTGCCTACGAGAGGGCATCTTATACAAAAGAAACACAGGTGCCTGCGACAAACCACATCTTCTATTGTGCCTCAAGCCCTTCGCGACGACATCCTGTGACGACATCCTGCCATGACGAGCCGACATCTGGTCACTTGGGCTACTCAAGGACTCTGGACAGGGTACGGCAACTGTACTACTGGCCTAGACTGACTGCTTGCGTCAAACGCTACGTGAAAGGATGCCGTGAATGCCAGCGCCGAAAGTCCCCACCCTTCAAGCCTGCAGGCCTTCTACAACCCATCGTCTCTCCGCGTACGCCATTTGATCAAGTTGGAATGGACCTTCTTGGACCATTTCCCTTGTCTTCCTCCGGCAATAAGTGGATAATTATCGATACTGATTACTTGACGCATTACGCTGAGACGAAGGCATCACCATGCGGGACAGCATCTGAAGTTGCCCACTTTTTATGCATCACATTGTTCTTTGGCATGGCGCAACATCATCATCACTGACCGAGGGACGGCATTTACGGCGAAGCTTCTAGACGACATCTTCAAGCTGAGTTACACGAGTCATCGAAAGATCACTGCATACAACCCTCAGACTAACGGCTTGACAGAAAGATTTAACAAAACACTGGCAGACATGCTCTCTATGTACGTGGGTGTGCAGCACAAAACGTGGGAAGAAATCCTGCCGTACGTAACGTTTGAGTACAACACTGCTACGCAGGAAACTACACGATTCACGCTGTTTCACCTCGTTTATGGTAGAGATGTTCAAACTATGCTAAGCGCCATGATTCCGTATGGAGACATTGATCAGCTCGACCAGTTAGCTCCTGACGTCGAGGAGTACATTCAGCGTGCCGAGGAAGCACGTCAACTGGCCCGTGCCCACATAAGACAGCAGCAGTGTACAGATGCAATAAGGTACAATCTTCACCATCAACAAGTTACTTATGAGCCTGGTGACCAAGTTTGGGTTTGGACGCCCATTAGACGGCGAGGCCTCAGCGAGAAACTCCTGAGCAAGTACTTCGGACCATACACAGTACTAAGGCGTCTAAGCGACGTGAACTATGAAGTTATTCCAGGCGGAGATCTACCATCGCCCAAGCGCTGTTTACCACGCGCAGAGACTGCCTCTTTCGTCTGCCTCAAGCCTTATTTTACACGGTGATGATAAGTGTACTGGTGAAACAAACTTTTGTTTTTTTGCTGTCGTCGCATCGTCCTCCAAGGAACTGCGAAGCGTTTTTTTCTTTTTTGTTCCCGACGACATGCCCCTATGTGTGCTAGCGCGTTTCCCTTTATTTTGTCTTACCTAATTTGCGTACTTTCCGTGTACATCTTGTGTTTGAGCATCGAGTCGATGCTTCATTGGGAGGGGAAATAATGACACGTGGTGTTTTGAGCCAGCGAACAGTCAGCATTGCGTGCCCAGCAAAACGGCGAAGAAGATGACGAAGTCAAAGATCCCGCTATCTGGAGAACCATCGCTTAACGTCTGGCATTTTTCGTCCCTAGCTGCTCGTACTGTTACTTACTCTTGCCTTAGCGCGTGACAATATGTATTTTTTCATAAAAAATATACTCCTATGTGCTAAAATTGTGCCCAAAATAACTGATATCAATGCTTCCATGTTGTCTATTTCATAAGTGAAAAAAACATCGCACTAACTTTAGAACTATATCAGTTTAAAACCAGCAAAGCAGTGCATGTCACTGATAGGAAAAATATAAAGGCCTTGAGAGGAACAAGTTGAGGATAAATATGCTAATATGTAAATGTAAACATATTTATGATATGTTTACTTATTATAACATATATAATATGTTATAATATATTATGTTTGTTAATATGTTCTAATAACATGTTTAAACATATTTATAATATTCTTACGGGATGGAAGAAGCGTGCGTCTATTTACAGATGGCTTTTAATGGCTGTGCCAACAAGCGGAGATGCGATAAAAACTATCCTCTTCCTCGTCGTCTCTCAGGCCACCATCATAGTCCTCTTCTTCACATCACCGACTGTGACAATATGTTTAAATAGATGTAAACAAGAACCTTGTTTACATTTTTGTACATGTGCAACGGCCAATGAAAAATCTCAATGAAGCTGTCACCGGTCATGTATCTTGAGTAATGGAACCGTAATTATTGTCCTAACAGAGAGCACATATACAAAGCCGTTCTGCAAAATATACGAGGGCGAGTCAAATCAAAGTGAACCAATACGAATATAAGACAAACGGGGCACTTTATTTAAAAGTAGTCTCCATAAGTATTTAGAGATTCGTCCCATTGACTAACGAGTCGCGTGATTCCCGTCTCATAAAACTCCTTGGGTTTCTGGTTCAAAAAGGCTGCAACTGACTCTTTCACGTCATCGTCTGACATGAAGCTGTTTCCCTTGGGCTGTTTTGTCATTTGTCCCAAAATGTGGAGAGAGAGGGAAACTTTTATTGACTTGAACGATTTACGTACAGTGGTCGGAGCCCCTTTAGTCCAAGGCCCCGCTGCCCTCGGCCGCCCGCTTGACTTGTCTTATGACGGACTGTTGTCCTGCCAGGTATGAGCTGGTTAGCTGTGCATCCCATTGCTCCATTGTGTGGTGTGTTTTATCAAACGGGTGTGATTCACAATCCCAAGTAATGTGTTGTAGTGTTGGTATGCCGCCGCGCCACGGACAGTCGGGCCTGTAGCGAGTGGGGAACATAGCATTCTGTAATTTAAGGTGGTGGAATACCCCAATCTGAATTTTGCGCCAGCTGGCGGCTTCCTCTCCACTGACTTGTGGGTGAAGGAGAGGGTATTTTTTCCCGGTTGCACGCTCATGAGCGAGAATGTGCCGGGCATTCGTTGGATTGGGGTCATTACAGTGGCTACCTGGGACCGTCCCAGTCGAGTCCGACCGGTTAATAATACCTCGGGCTAGCGAATCGACCACATTGTTCCCCTCAAGGCCTGCATGACCTGGGCACCATAGGATCCGGTGATGATGGCCGAATTTCGTCTGTATTGTTGAGTGACAGGTTTTGGTCAAGTGGCCCCTGAGAAAAAGGCGACATGCTTCTTGTGAGTTGTGAGTGTTTAAGGCTCGTAGTAGTGGCACCATGGTTCGTCCCCGATCACAACTGCAGACAAGAAGTCGTCACTCTCATTGTGATACCGGATCAGATGAGTCAAGGCAGCGCAGAACCGCTCCGTATTATGGCGGTGGTTCAAATTCTTGGGCATTCATTGCGCACACAAGAGCCGATAACCGAGATGTTCATCAATTATGGTGTGAACTGAACCACGACTGATGTTGACACACTCTGCCAGTTCATCGATGCTTATCCTCCATTCTTGTCTCATTAGCTCATCAACCTTTGCATTTTGTTGGGGGTGATTGCACGATGGCTTTGGCCCGGTCTTGGCTCATCTTTGCAGCTTTCACGTCCTTCTTTCAACCGTTTACTCCAACGCTTCACAGTGGCCTATGTAATGCAATTTTCAACGTACACGGCAGCCATACGGTGACTAATTTCCTTTTGGGAAACACCTTCAGCTGTCAAAAACCTCAGGGCACCACGCTGCTCAACTTCTGAAGCGTCCATTACGTCACGCAACCATGTTCAACCCAGTTTATCAGAGCATTAAGGAACACTTACCCTCACACCTGCGTGTCACTTTTGTAAATGAGAGATGCCTGTGCCCTACGCGGATGCCTCGCAGATAATGAACCGAATCATTATTGCGTGGCATGGGTAGGCTCAATTTCACTTGACTTGCCCTCGTTCATTAGAAATGCGAAGATATAATGGAATATGCAAATGCTTGATAAAGGGCAAAGAATTATCACTGGAAAGAAAGTTCGCTGCACGTATGCACAAAACCTCGCAACACGATATCTAAATATATGTATAAGTCTCCAAGAAATCTACGTATCTAAGAAAAATTCACTGTATATAATGGGTCAAACAAGGCAAATAAACATATTGGGCAATCACTGATAGACAGAATTCTAGATCCCGCCCCATTCCATCTACTACCCCCGATGTATCGCGCGCAACGGAAAGCGGCGCGCTGGCCCCGCGCTCTTCTCCTTTGTGCACACAAGACTGAGCCGCCATTGTGGGCTCACCCATTCCAGCCCCCACCCCCCTATGCTTTCACTCGCTCATAGAGCGTGCGGCGAGCGGTCATGATGTTATCGCCCTTGGACTTCATACGAAACATGAGGGTAACGGCGACAGCAGGAATGCGCCTAAAGTGTCCGATAATTGCTATCACAAGAATATAATAAGAATATCCCGCAAATGAAGCGTTCCGTGGCCGATTACTTTCCGCAAAGCCAGAAGTAACAAAATCGAACTTTCATCATGCGACAAGTCGCTGCGCCGCTACAATGTTTTTCTTCTTGCTTTTTTGGGGTGGGGGCACTCAAATGAAAATAAAACGCAATCGAGAGTAAGTCGGCCACAACCCAATGCCTACTTTGGGCGCCTAATGTGGCTACCGAATGAATATCGAAGAAAACGTGAGACGCTTGGACCACCGAGAACCATACGCATAGCGTTGGGTATCCTACGCCGGCGAGACAAGACTTTCCGGAGAGGTTGCGCTCAAGCGAACGCGCTGCAAATCCGTCGAGTCCTCATAGTGATGGCGGTGAGTGACCATTGTTTCTTTTTCTCGTCTGCAAGCGAGAAGACGTCAAAACTGCCAGGCGAAAATCCACTCGGCCACAGAAAACCAAACGCTCACCGACGTGCGCCGCGCGGTGGTCGGGGCAGCCTGAAAAAAACGCATGCGCTCTGGCTGGCTTTGGCACCCCGCGGGTAGGGTAGGGTAGGGTAGGGTAGCGAGAATTAAAAAAAATCAAGAGGTTCAATGTGTCCTCGAGAATAAAAGTCAAAGTAGAAAAAATAAATAAGAAAGTAGTTACCCTAGCTGGCTTTAGTGTCTTGACATGGATGCTTTGGCGCAGGTGAAAAGAATGTTGATATTTTTTTTCTTGACCTGATGGCACAAATGAACCACCACAAAGCTTCGTCTCATCAAACCAAGCTGCGTGCTTTGTCAACTTGTCTAATAGTGTGTTGATTTGGCTTGCCTCGTTGTATGTTCCGATGTACGACGTTTGAAAAATCAATGCACCTTTGGCGTCAAATGTTCATAACAACATTAAACGCACAAACTTCCGCAATTGAATATCTGAAGCACAACTTTGGAAATGTCAATGCCCCTTTCACATCAAGAGTTTATGAGAACTTTATACCCATAAAGTTAAGGAATTGACATCCATGCGCTCCGTAGATTACGCGGCCTCCGCGCGATTCCGCAGCGAGCCCGTTGGCCATCCAAACGTCCTTGAAACTTCGTGCTCTGATGGGGCTGCTTGCGTTACCTGACACCCGGTGCATGGGCGTTGCCGCAAAATCAAGCCCGAGTTATTAATGTTCACGGTGAAATGTCTTTACGAGCGTAAAAAAACATTCTAGACAATATAAATAATGATTTCCGGCGCCGGAGATTGCTTTGCTCGACGGTGCATCGACAGCGCGAAAAAATTTGGGCGGAGGAGGGTCTGAAGCCATTAAGCCCCCCCCCCCCCCCCCCCTGGCTACTCCCCTGGCTGGAACGACTTGAGGTTTTGCACAGAAAGGGACTAAGGAGCCCTCTTGGCGTTCCGCATACTGCTCCTAACAATGCAGTACTTTATGAGTCTCTATCGAGACCTCCTAGACTAGTCGCTGCACAAATGTTATTGATGAAGATTGGCCGCCTCAAACAGATGGTAGCCGGGCGAGCCCTCCTACAGCACCTTCGAAAGATATCTGAGTCCCGAGCGTACTTGGCCCTTAATACTCTTCGTTACCTGAGTCTTGGCGCTAGAGGTCGAAGTAAGAGGTTGAAACCACTTTGGTCATTCGCGAGCCACGATCGTTCGTAGACAATTCCTCACGTTCGCGCTAATCGGAGTTCTCCTTAGGCGGCAACGCGTTGGCTCGTACTCGAACATCTTGAGATGAATATGCACGTCATCTTCAAGTTTTTACTGATGGCTCTGTGGACAAGGTCTGAGGATCTAGTGCAGCTGCTTTCCACATTCCCTCTTTGAAAAATGATTGGTCTGTTCGCTTCCCCGCAGTCGTGTCCACCAGAACGACCAAAAGCGTTGCCATTGAGGCAGCTCAAAAGAAGCTACGGTTGTGTATGCCCCAACCTGTTGTCATTCTTAGAGATTGAAAAGCTGCCCTTCAAAGGTTAGAGCACGGATTCCCTACTGATGCCTTATGTCTTAGCACCGTATGCTCGGTGCACAATTTCCATATCAAAGGCCTCTCCATACGATTACAATGGGCGCCCTCGCACATAGATGTCATAGGCAACGAGATGGCGGACAGCCCCGTCCATAGAGCGCTGTCTGGGAATCCATTGCGAAAAGTGCCTCAACAGGACAAGAGACTCTACAGAAAAGCGGTGTTGTGTCACTTCAGTTCTTTGTGAAGCTCACCTGACACGCCATGTGTGACCAAGGGCCTCAAAAGAAACCAAGCCACTTTACTGCTCCGCATTCTCAAGGGCTCTGCTCGTACCGCTGCGTGGATGTACAAGGCAGGCCTGGCGTTGTCTGCATTTTGTTCAATGTGTGATGTGTGCGGCGACATAGAACATTACCTTATGTGCTGTACTCTCTATAACGCGGAAAGGAGCGTGTTATTCGGGTCTTTCAAGACGACAGGAATTCCTCACAGTTCTCGTCAGGACATTATTTTCCCGCGCGGGAACCAGTTGTGCAGGAAGGAGGTTTCTCGCCTTCTTTTAAATTACCTGCAGGACACGGATTTGGCCTCCACATGGTAACCTTTGGAGTCAGGATTTGTAATTGTGAGGTCTGTGGCTGATTTATGTGATTTAATTATTTTAAGTATTGCTACGGTGGAACAGTTGCCGGCTGCAACTGCAACGCTAATCCCACCAGGTGCCTACAACCACTCAACTCAACAACTGTACCGACGCAGTTTTCAACCTGACGGTGCTCCCCTTCTCCTTGTCGTTCCTCAACACCTCCGCTCAACCATTCTTCAGGAGCTTGATGACGCCCGAACTGCCGGACACCTGGGGTTTGCTCGCACTTACGACCACGTGCGCCGCCGCTTCTACTGGCCCGGCCTCGCACGCTCCGTAGGGCGCTAGGTAGGTGCTTGGCAGCCCTGTCAACATCGCAAAAAGCCAGCAACGCTTCCTGCCGGGTTCTTACAGCCGATCGACATTCCACCTCAGCCATTCTTTCGCGTGAGTTTGGATCTCCTTCGCCTTTTCCCCGAATCCAGCTCAGGGAACAGGAAGATCGCTGTGGCTACTGTTTACGCGGCGAGCTATGCCATCACTCGGGCACTTCCCACGAGCAGCGCGAATGACGTCGCAGATTTCCTACTCCGGGATATCATTTTAGTACATGGTGCCCCGCGACAGCTTCTTACTGACCGCGGCCGCACTTCCCTCTCCCAAGTAACCGTCGATATCTAACGCTCATGTTCTACCAAGCACAATCTGGCTACCTCCTATTATCCCCGGACCAACAGGCTTACTGAGCTACTTAATTGGACCATTGCTGACATGCTATCGAAATACGTTTCACCCGGCCACAAGGACTGGGATGTGGCGCTCGCTTATGTCGTGTTCTCCTATAATTAATGACGCCACGATACTGCTGGGTATTCCCCCTTTTACTTACTCTTCGGTCGCGACCCTGTCTTACCATTGGACACTTCACTACCTTTGATACAGGATTCGAAGACCGATCACGCCCTCGACGCCTTTGCTCAGGCTGACCATGCGTGCCAGCTTGCCCGTACTCGTCTGTTGGCATCGCAGGAATCTCAACTGCACGCCTTACCAATCGCCGCCATCGTGCCACACATTTTTCAAAAGGCTCTCTCGTGCTACTTTGGTCCCCTTGGCGCCGAGTGAGGCTCTCCGAGAAACTCCTTCCGTGCTACAAGGCCGCTTACCGTGTTCTGTGTCAAAAGACCAATGCCACTTACGAGATAATGCCCTAGACCTCCGTCATGCCACCCGGTTCCAGATCACCTGACGTGGTACACGTCTCTCGATTTAAGCCTTATTATGCCCTTACTGACGGCCCCGTCTGAAGCACACGGACGGTACTTTTACTGCCGGAGGTCGCGTTACGGTGCAAACAGAGGACAAGGTCGTCGACGGTGAAGACGACAAAGTGCCAACAGCCTCTCGGGATTCTCAGCGGGAGTTTATATATGCCTTGTAAATACATCGTGTAAATAGTTTTATACCCGTGACGATATGCAATTTAAGTGACACAGGGAAGGCCAAGGCCCCAATCAGTATGGTCGGACGAGACATACTTAGCAATCATGTCTGTTAGGGTACGATTCAGACTCTCGCTGAGGCCATTAGTTTGTGGTTGGTAAGACGTAGTCAGCTTGTGCTTGGTTGAGCAGGACTGCGGGATGTCGGCCATTACTTTAGAAAGAAATGTCCGACCATAGGCAGGTTGCGAACGTAGTTCCCGCGCCTACTAGCGCGCCACTCGCGGCGGCGTGCGCGCACCCGGCAGGATACGACCGGCCCGCTTTCGTTCGGAAAGCCTGGCTGTGCACTTTTTCGCGCGTAGCCGTTGCGTTTTCCGAGCAATGCCGAAGTACAAGTCGATTTGTTGCGTAGTGGGCTGCAACAGTACGTACACCAACTCTCAAGGAACAAACTTTTCCAGGTTTCCGAGCCGACCGTATGAAGTAGAACGGCGTCAACACTGGATCCCGCTTGTCCGACGGCAGAAGTAAGCTCTTATATGTTCCGGCGTTATGCCAAGTGCGTTAACGCTCAATTCGTTGATTTTACAGCAGTGATGGCAGCCACGGGACACCTGCAGTGCGTACCAGGATATGCAGCAAACGAACTAGTTTGTTTCCTCACTGTAGCGCAGTAAAGCTGTGGAAGTCTTTCCCAATCCTCTCCCATTCAAATAGCGCCAGGGCTTCCTGAGAGCTACGAGGAGGGATTGCAGCTGGCTCAGCTGGCATACACCCTTCTGCGCCCAGCATATCGACTAAGGGGCAGTTGAGGTCACCAAAATATTTGACGACGTGTTTCTTGGAACCTACTTTGCACGCACTGAAAAATGGCAACAACATAAAATATCGAACTTCCAGTAACTTGGCCGAACACATTTTCCCAGCGTAGTCTAACACAACTGGCACATTCCTCACTTTGTTTTTTTTTTTTTGAGAGAGAGAGAGAGATAGAGAGAGAGAGCAACATTAGAATACCTCGGGCTAGTCTCACGAGTCGTTCGTCCGCCCCACGTTCTTGGATGACATGTTTTGGATTCGCATTTGCCGTCCTGTATGCACAGGAAAACTACCGCGGCATGCTTGCACTTCCCTGCGATGCCAGCACGGCAATCGCAGCTCCCCACTAGGATTTGTCTGCTGTGGCCGGTCTTCAAGAATCAATGTCACCTCTAATTTCATGCGTCCAAACAGTAGATAAAGAAATAACTCATGCAGAGCTTCACGCATTTCGCTGGTGCGTTGATTTTAGTTTGCGGAATACACCCAGCAATCACTTCTGATCAGTGCAAGTTCAACACTTCCCTCACGTCATAAACGTGCCCCGCTTCAAATAGACGACTTGCTTTCTCTAAACTCTTTTCACGAAAAAAGCGGTGAAGATCTCGTAACTCCCAAAACCCGGCTAAAATTAATATCGGCACGCTGTTTCACGCCATCACTGCCGTTTGACAGGGCGCCAAACACGCAGCGCGAGCTGCTGACGCCGTGAGCAATCCTACCGCATTCGATCAACTATTCGTCACATGGCGCTAGGGGTCCGAAAGACAGGGCGCCGCCTAGCACTTGCAACGTGCCCATGGTTAGTGAGCAGTTGGTGTGGAGCACCATGCTGCAGAACCACGTCGTGTAAAACAAAATCAGCGACCTCTATGGCGCAGCTTGTTGGAAGCGCTCTGGTGATGGCGTAGGCCGTAGCGTAATTCGTCGCCATAGCAACCCACTTGTTTCCAGACGTGGATAGAGAGAGAATGCCAAGTGAGTCCAAGCGAAACCGAAAGAACAGCTCCAAAGGATTGTCGAGTGGTTGAAGACACCTGGCAGGGAGCGTCGATAGTGTTTTTCGGGGCAGGCATTTATCACACGCCGCAACATAGTTCCGGACGGAGCGGACAAGGCCTCGCCAGAAGCGTCGACGAATCCGGTCGTAGGTAAGGGACATGTCAAGGTGACCTGCCGTTGGTAAATCCTGAAGTTCCTGGAGAGCAGCTGATCGGAGGTACTTAGGAATGACGAGGAGTAGGGCAGGACGTTCGGCGCGTAAATTGTGGCGGTATAATACACCATCCCGGAGAACAAACAGGTGAAGGGACGAATCAGAAGGCGAAGATTCCAAGCCATCAATGAAGGCTCGCAAGGTGGCATGGCGACGTTGCTCGTCGGCAACGCATAGCACCCGAGAAACGGAGAAAATGCAAGCGTCGGCATTAGGGCGACGCTTGCGGCCCGATGCCGACTTGTACACCGGCCCGACTTGTACACTACTCCATAGGAATATTTTTGCAGCCGCAGAGCCCAACGACGAAGCCGGCCACTAGGATCCTTATGTGAGGAAAGCGAGCAGAGCGCGTGATTGTTTGTTGTTACGGAGAAGTGCGTACCTTACAAGTACGGGTGGTATTTGGAATCCGCCCAGACGAGAGCCAGGCATTCACGATCTCTAATCGAATAGTTGCGCTCCGCTGCTGTGAGGAGGCGGTTAGCGTAGACGATAACACAATCTTGACCCTGTGGCCGCTGGTCTAAGACGGCTCCAATACCGTGACCACTGGCATCGGTACGCACCTCTGTAGGAGACGACGGGTCAAAGTGGGCCAGTATAGGTGGCGTGGTGAGAATGTTCGTGAGGTGGCCAAAGGCGGCCGTTTGAGCGGGACCCCATGTAAACTGCACGTTATTCTTCAGAAGATCAGTAAGTGGTCGGCCAATCACTGCGAAGTCTTTAATGAAGCTTCAGAAGTAGGAGCAGAGCCCTACAAAACTTCGGACGTGTTTGACAGACTGAGGTACAGGAAAAGACGTGGCAGCACGAGTGTTCTGCAGCTCTGGTTGAATACCGGAAGCGTCGACAAGGTGGCCCAGCACTCTAATCTGCCGACGACCAAAGTGACACTTCGATGAATTTAGGTGGAGCCCAGCCTCGCGAAAGACTTGAAGAATAGCTAATAAGCGCTGAACGTGTGTCTCAAATGTAGGCGAAAATACGAGAACGTCGTCTAGGTACCAGAGATATCTTGACCATTTGTACCCTTGAAGCAAAGAGTCCATCATACTTTCGAACGTTGCTGGGGCGTTGCATAGACCAAATGGCATATCTTCGAATTGATATAGACCATCAGGCGTGACAAACGCGGTCTTACCTTGGTCTTTTTCATCCACAGATATTTTCTAACAACCAGACGGAATTGATGAAAAGTAGTTGGCACCGTGGAGACTGTCGAGCGCGTCGTCAATGCGATGCAAGCGGTAGACATCTTTCTTGCCAACGCGGTTTAGATGACGATAATCTACGCGGAAACGCCATGTGCCATCCTTATATTTAACAAGCACCACGGGCGACGCCCAAGCGCTCGACAAAGGTTCAAAAATGCCCTTGGCGAGCATCTTGTTCACTTTATATTGAATAATCTTGCGCTCTGAAGCTGAAACTTGATATGACTGGCGATGAATAGGACTGGCATCAATTGTATTTATGTGATGCTTTACAATTGAAGTCTGGCATAATTGGCGATTGTTGAGGGTGAAGATGTCGTGGCAGGAAACCAAAAGGCGACATAGAGCTACTGCTTGTTCGGGCAATAGGTCCGCAGCAATCATGGGTCGGAATGTTACGTCACGGCATGTAGCATCCTGTGAACATGGGGTAGAATCTGAGCAGACGTCAACTGAAAATGTCGTGACGTGGTCATCTCCTATAACACGCAGCGTTGCATACGAAATGCTTTGGGGTATAACTTCCTTTGTCAGACGAAAATCGACGACGGGGAGGCAAGTCGGGTTATCGGCGATGGTGACGACGGAGTAGGGCACAGTGACATTGCGCATCAAAAGGAGATCAGGAACAGGTGCGGCGACGTAATCACCATCGGGCCTAGGAAAAGATCATAGAAAATCGACAAAAGGCAAGACTTTAGGCGGTAGGCTGACGAAGACGGTCGTACTAAAGTTGTTCGGTAGTTTGGCACGAATATGCGCGAGTAGAAGAAGCTAGTGGCAAAGCGTACCGGCTGAAGAGTCGATCACAGCTCAATGTGCCGTAAGAAAGTCGAGTCCGAGGATTAGGTCATGGGAACAATTGGTATGCACTGTAAAAAGAACAGGAACGTGGTGGTCGGCTATACTTATACGGTAAATACACATTCATGTGACATTAACAGTGCTCTCATGGGCCACGCGTACGGCTCGTGTAGTATCAGGCGTGAGAACCTTCCTCAGTCGACGACGGAGGTTACAACTCAATATGGGCACCTGGCTCCAGTATCTATTAACGCCGTCAAAGGGACACCATTGACGTGAACATCAGGTATGTTCTGTTTCGTTGAGAGCGTCAATGAAGACTTTTGACACAACCAAGATAATGCAGCACTACCCCCAGTAGCTGCGTGGTCTAGTTTTCCGTCCGGCAGGGTCCATAATTGGTCGGCGACGAATAGCGGCGTGACTGGGATGACCGCTACCAACGGCGCTGACGTGATGGTAAGCGAGCAGGACGACTGTCATCGACGAATACGTCAAAGGTGGGAGGCATACGGCGAGATGATTAACGGCACGGGTCAGCATATGGGCGACGAGACGGGGAAAAGGAGGTCGAATACGGCGACATCCAGGACGCGCGGCAGTGGCGAGCGACATGGCCAATGCGGAGGCAACTGAAGCAACAAATGGGTTTGTCCGGAGTTCTCCACTCGGTAGGGCTGCGGTATCTGGGAGAGGAATACAGATCACTGTGAGGCGTAGCGATCGGCACCCGTCGGGCGTCAGCTCGGTAGATGGTGCAGACAGCAGAAAATCCTAGGTTTGCAAATTCTTGCCGCACAACTGCTTGAATAAGAGATATCGCTGGGGCTGCTTGGTCAATGGTGGGATTAAGTGGGCGTGGAGGGAGCGGCACAGGACTTGTAGCCTTGAGCTTGAGGCGAACAATATGTATGACGTGCTCATTTAAAGGTGGTGAAGTGGTAAGGTTGACGTAAGACAGTCACAGCCGTTTACGGAGCCGGGAGAACTGTGGAATGACGCAGTGGCTTTTGGCGAGCTCTAGGCGGCGGCATTCCTTGACAATGACGCCGATGGTGGACACAGTGTTGAAGACCAACAAGTTGAACGCGTCGTCCGCGATCCCTTTGAGTACGTGGCCGATTTTATCAACCTCAGCCATTTTCTCGTCGCCTTTCCGGCAAAGAGGGAGCACGTCTTGTATGTACAAGACATACGATTCAGAAGAAGACTGAACTCAGGTAGCAAGCTCTTTTCTAGCAGCCAGCTGCCAGCTGTTGGGATTTCCAAAGGGGTAGCTGAGCTTCTCTTTGAAAGCATCCCAGTCTGAGATCTAGTGCCCGTGTGTCCGGAACTAGACACAAGGAGTTCCGCACAAGTAGAATAGGACATTCGATTGCATAATGGTAGGGTCCCAGCGGTTGTTTCGGCTAACGCGCTCATACAGGCTGAGCCTGTCCTCAACGTCGACATTACCTTGGCCGGAGAATATGCCAGGATGACGTGGATTGGTAACCGTAGCGCAGGTTGCTGTCAGGGTCGCAGGAATAGAAGCAGACGAGGTGTCGTCACGGGGAGCCATGGCGGAAAGCTGGCCCGCGCGGCCACTGCGGAGCTCCGTGGCGAGGACGGGGAACGGCACCCACCACAAAAATTTTACGAGAAGGAAGGATTAGGAACTAGAGAATACTCACAAAGTATATTTACAAAGGAGGCCAGTTCAGCCGGTAGCTCAACAGCCAGAGAATGTTCGTCATATTCGTCGGGACGCCCGCATGCATCGTCCACGAGAAAAACGCTTTATGTAGGTATATATATTTATCAACATATATAGAGCTCCACTCGTCATCCACCTTAACAGAGTGGAATGGCTCTGCGATTTTTCAGTTGTAGTTTACAACAGGAGGGGGGCCCTGTAGAGTCGCAGCTATCACCTCCAGCGCCGAAAAAGAATGCGGCTCACGTGCATGTAGCTCGAGAATAGAGCACGCTGGCTCGCTTGGTCTGAGGGGCCACGTGTTACCGCTCCAGAGATCCCGCGGAACCATGGCGGCGCCACCCTAAATAAACCATGGCCACGGGGGCTACCACTTCGCACTGCCTCCCATATATTGTCACGTGGTAGTGACGGTGAAGAAAGTAGCGAAACTGGAGGGCAAGACAATTGTTTTTCGGGCGAACCTGTGCCCTCAAAAACAGGCTACACTCAAAGCAGGATAGCCACAAACACAGTCTGCTATCGTCGAAAATTTGATCTGCTGGTCAAGCGCGTCGGCTTTGATACACGAATCATCGAAGGTTACAGAGTAATCGGAGGTACCCGCGCGCTTCCAGAAATTTCTAGGAAATTCGCACCACAAATGCAATCAGACTACACAAGCTTCGGTGACAACATAACCATCGATAACATTGGAGAAACTTCCACTACGTGCGGGCGCGTCCCATGCTGAGCGGTAACATTCGCTAGATGGTGAGAAGATCTCAAACGTAAAAGATAAACAAGTGCACGTGTCAGAACCCGCCCTCGAAAAAGGCATCGTCTCTATGCTACAAACATAACAGGAGAGCGAAACAGAGAAGCACACTTATTAAACAAAAGTATTATTACAACAAAGATGCGAAGTCCAAAATAGCACAGTGCAAAACAAAAGAAAGTCCAAAGTTAATCTAGAATGGCTTAAGTCGCGCAACATGGACAATTCCAGGTTGTGAGCGGCGCCGCTGTGATAGCGAAATGCCATCTGGCACGACCTCATGGTCGAGTGCGCCAACGCGTCGGATGATCTTGTATGGTCGAAAATACCGGCCTAAATGCTTCTCGCTAAGTCCCCCTCGGTATATTGGGGTCGAAACCAAAACAAGGTCGCTAGGCTGGTACTTGACGCAGCGTCGCCGTACGTTGTAACGTCGGCTGTCAGTCCTTTGCTCGGTCTTGATCCTCAGGCGGGCGAGCTGTCGGGCTTCTTCGATGTGATGAAGATAGGTGACCACTCAAGAGTCTCTTCGTTGTTGACGTCCAGCAAGATGGCGTTGAGGGTAATTGTAGGGTTCCTGCCATAAACCTCCTTCAATGGCGTGATCGATGTTTTTTCTTGCACCACCGAGTTCCAGGCCAAGGTTACGTATGGCAGGGCCGTACGTAACCTTGGCAGGGCCGACGTCCTGTGCCCGACGTCGACGTACATTGCTGGCATGTCGGCGAGGGTCTTGTTCAGGCGCTCAGTAAGATCATTCGTCTGCGGCTGGTAGGCAGTTGTCCTCCTCATGCTTGTGTGGTTATACTGCAGGATGGCTTGGGTGAGCTCTGCTGTGAAGGCCCTTCCTCTGTCGGTGATGAGGACATCTGGGGCACCGTGCCGCAGCAGGATGTTCTCGATGAAGAATTTCGCCGCTTTGGCTGCTCTACCTTTCGGCACAGCTTTAGTTCTAGCGAAGCGGGTGTGCTAGTCCGTCGCCACAACCATCCACTTATTTCCGGATGTTGACGTCGGAAAGGGTTCCAACAAATCCATCCCGATCTGCTGAAATTGTCGGCAAGGACGTTCGACCGACTGCAGTAATCCCGTTGGCCTTGTAAGTGGTGTCTTGCTTCGCTGACAGTCTTGGCAGGTCATGATGTAACGGCCGACGCGGCCAGTAATACCTTTCCTTTATCTTCGATAGCGTCGGGGAGAATCCCAGGTACCCAGCGGTCGGATCATCATGTAGGGCGTGCAGTACTTCTGGCCGGAGTGTTGAGGAAACAACAAGAAGTAGTTGGCGTGAACTGGCGAGAATGTTTTCTTCATGAGTAGGTTCCTTTGCAGCGAAAACGAAGAGAATCCTCGCTTAAATGCCCTAGGGACAACGTCGGTGTTCCCTTCCAAATGCTCGACGAGCCCTTTTAGCTCCAAGTATGCTGGTTGCTGTTCAGCGAAGTCTCCCGCACTTACTATTTCAATGAAGGAGTCGTCATCCTCGTCTTGCAGCGAAGGGTCAATGGGGGTGCTTGATAGGCAGTCGGCATCAGAGTACTTTTGTCCGGACTTGTAGATTACATCATCATCATTATCAGCCTGGTTACGCCCACTGCAGGGCAAAGGCCTCTCCCATTCTTCTCCAACAACCCCGCTCATGTACTAATTGTGGCCATGGCGTCCCTGCAAACTTCTTAATCTCATCCGCCCACCTAACTTTCTGCCACCCCCTGCTACGCTTCCCTTCTCTTGGAATCCAGTCCGTAACCCTTAATGACCATCGGTTATCTTTCCTCCTCATTACATGTCCTGCCCATGCCCATTTCTTTTTCTTGATTTCAACTAAGATGTCATTAACTCGCGTTTGTTCCCTCACCCAATCTGCTCTTTTCTTATCCCTTAACGTTACACCCATCATTCTTCTTTCCATAGCTCGTTGCGTCGTCCTCAATTTAAGCAGAACCCTTTTCGTAAGCCTCCAGGTTTCTGCTCCGTAGGTGAGTACTGGGAAGACACAGCTATTATACACTTTTCTCTGGAGGGATAATGGCAACCTGCTTTTCATGATCTGAAAATGCCTGCCAAACGCACACCAGCCAATTCTTATTCTTCTGATTATTTCCGTCTCATGATCCGGATCCGCCGTCACTACACGCCCTAAGTATATGTATTCCCTTACCACTTCCAGTGCCTCGCTACCTATGAGAAATTGCTGTTCTCTTCCGAGACTGTTAAACATTACTTTAGTTTTTTGCTGATTAATTTTTACACCCACTCTTCTGCTTTTCCTCTTCAGGTCAGTGAACATGCATTGCAATTGGTCCTCTGAGTTACTAAGCAAAGCACTATCATCAGCGAATCGCAAGTTACTAAGGTACTCTGCATTAATGTTTATCCCCAATTCTTCCCAACCCAGGTCTGTGGATACCTCCTGCAAACACACTGTGAATAGCATTGTAGAGATCGTATCTCCCTGGCTGACGCCTTTGTTTATTGGGATTTTGGTTCTTTCTTTATGGAGGACTTCGGTGGCTCTGGAGCCGCTATAGATATCTTTCAGTATGTTTGCATATGGCTCGTCTACGCCCTGATTCCGTAATGCCTCCATGAATGCTGAGGTTTCGACAGAATCAAACGCTTTCTCGTAATCAAAGGAAGCTATATATAAGGTTTGGTTATATTCCGCACATTTCTCTATCACCTGATTGATAGTGTGAATACGGTCTATTGTTGAGTAGCCTTTACGGAATCCTGCCTGGTCCTTTGCTTGGCAGAAGTCTAAGGTGCTCCTTACTTTATTGGATATTACCTTAGTAAATAGTTTGTAGGGAACTGACAGTAAGCTGATCGGTCTATAATTTTTCAAGTCTTTGGCGTCCCCTTCCTTATGGATCAGGATTATGTTAGCGTTCTTCCAAGATTCCGGTACGCTCGAGGTCATGAGGCATTGCGTAAATAGGGTGGCCAGTTTTTCTAGAACAATCTGCCCACCATTCTTCAACAAATCTGCTGTTACCTGATCCTCCCCAGCTGCCTTCCCCCTTTGCATAGCTCCCGAGCCTTTATTTACTTCTTCCGGCGTTACCTGTGGGATTTAGAATTCGTCTAGGCTATTCTCTCTTCCATTATCATCGTGCGGGCCACTGGTACTGTATAAATCTCTATAGAACTCCTCAGCCACTTGAACTATCTCATCCATATTAGCAAAGATATTGCCGGCTTTGTCTCTTAACGCATACATCTGATTCTTGCCAATTCCTAGTTTCTTCTTCACTGCTTTTAGGTTTCCTCCATTCCTAAGAGCATGTTCAATTCTATCCATATTATACTTCCTCATGTCAGCTGTCTTAAGCTTCTTGATTAACTTCGAAAGTTCTGCCAGTTCTATTCTAGCTGTAGGGTTAGAGGCTTTCGTACATTGGCGTTTCTTGATCAGATCTTTCGTCTCCTGCGATAGATTACTGGTATCCTGCCTAACGAAGTTACCACAGACTTCCATTGTACACTCCTTAATGATGCCCACAAGATTGTCGTTCATTGCTTCAATACTAAGGTCCTCTTCCTGAGTTAAAACCGAATACCTGTTCTGTAGCTTGATCTGGAATTTCTCTATTTTCCCTCTTACCGCTAACTCATTGATCGGCTTCTTATGTACCAGTTTCTTCCGTTTCAGTTTCTTCCTCAGGTCTAGGCTAATTCTAGTTCTTACCATCCTATGGTAACCGCAGCGCACCTTGCTGAGCACGTCCACATCTTGTATGATGCCAGGGTTAGCGCAGAGTATGAAGTCTATTTCATTTTTAGTCTTGCCGTTCGGGCTCCTCCCCGTCCACTTTCGGCTATCCCGCTTGCGGAAGAAGGTATTCATTATCCGCATATCATTCTGTTCCGCAAAATCAACTAATAACTCTCCCCTGCTATTGCTAGTGCCTATGCCATATTCCCCCACTGCCTTGTCTCCAGCCTGCTTCTTGCCTACCTTGGCATTGAAGTCGCCCATCAGTATAGTGTATTTTGTTTTCACTCTAGCCATCGCCGATTCCACGTCTTCATGGAAGCTTTCGACTTCCTGGTCATCATGACTGGATGTAGGGACATAGACCTGCACAACCTTCATTTTGTACCCCTTATTAAGTTTCACAACAAGACCTGCCACCCTCTCGTTAATGCTATAGAATTCCTGTATGTTACCAGCTATATTCTTATTAATCAGGAATCCGACTCCTAGTTCTCGTCTCTCCGCTAAGCCCTGGTAGCACAGGACGTGCCCGCTTTTTAGCACTGTATATGCTTCTTTCGGCCTCCTAACTTAACTGAGCCCTATTATATTCCATTTACTGCCCTCTAATTCCTCAAATAGCACTGCTAGACTCGCGTCACTAGATAACGTTCCAGCGATACACGTTGCCAGGTTCATATTCCAATGGCGACCTGTCCGGATTACAGTTATGTCTTATTCTTGTTGTCATATTCTTGGCTCCACCATGCCAGGTGTCCGGACGGGTACTCGGGAGTAGTTGGCAGGAGCGTATCCAAAGGCAATGTCGGGTCACGACCAAAGAGGAGATAGAAGGGGGAATAGAGAGCGGTGTCTTAACGTGACGATTTGTATGCGAACGTCATAAATGGAAGCGTGGCGTCCGAGCCACGATGATCGTAGGAGACAAACACCGAAAGCATATGTGTAAGCGTTCGGTTCAGGCGTTCAGTGAGGCCACTCGTTTGAGGGTGGTATGCCAACGTGAACTTGTGTTTCGTGGTGCAAGAGCAAAGTAGACCTTCAATAATCCTAGATAAAAAGTACCGGCCCCTGTTTGTGACAAGCTGGCGAGGAGCTCTGTGGTGTAAGATGACGTCTTGGAGCAGGACGTCCGGTACGTCAGTAGTACAGCTGGTCGAGATGGGTCGTGTGACGGCATAGTGGGTTGAGTAATCCGTTGCAATGGTGATGTACTCATTTCCAGCTCTGCATGTAGGGAAGGGCCAAACAGCTCGAAACCAACACGATAAAACGGTTCGGTGGCTATATCAAGTGTCTGAAGGGTTCCAGCCGGAAGTAGAGGAGGCTTCTTACTACATTGGCATGGTTCGCAAGCAGCGACATAACGTCACACGGCGCGGTAGAGTCCAGGCTAGAAAAATCGTCGCTGAACACGGTCGTAGGTCCTGGAGAAACCCAAGTGGCCAGTGGTGAGGACTTCACGAAGTTGCGCGAGTACACCTGCCCGGAGATGAGAAGGAACGACTGTAAGCAATTCATGTCCTTCTGTGCGCATATTTCTGCGGTATAAGATGCCGTAGAAAACGAGGAAAAAGCTAAGCGAGGGTGCTGACGGGTCGGAATGAAGGCGGGTAATGAGGTCTTGCAAAGATGTATCAGATGCTTGCTCCTCGCCGATGTGGTGGAAGGCGCAGACCGTGAATATTGCAGAAGTTGCATCTCTGGAATCAGGAGCGTCGATTGAGTGCCTAGACAAACAATAGGTATCTTGGTGTAGCCTACTGCACTTTTACACCTTTGCGTAGGTGAATTCTTGAAGACATAGTGCCCAGTGATGTAGACGACTGGTTGGATCCTTAAGTGTCGAGAGTCAACAAAGGGCATGATGGTCCATGGTAACAGTGAAAGGTCAACTGTATAGGTACTGCCGGAATTGGCTCACTGCCCATACGAGTGCGAGGCACTCGCGCTCTGTAATGAAGCAATTGCGTTCAGCGTGTGTAAGCAGGACACCATACGCAATAACTTTGTGACGCCCACGTTGACATTAAGCTAAAACCGCGCTAATTCCAAAGCGCTAGTATTCAGTAGCATCTGTACGGACCTCTGTTGGGGCAGATGGGTCGAAGTGAGCAATAATTGGCGGAGTAGTGGGCAGGGTCGTAAGGCATTGGAAGACAGGAGCTTGGTCAGGACCCCATGACCCATGACCTCTTTCTTCAGAAGTTTAGTGAGAGGCCGAGCAATAAAAGAAAATGTCTGAGAAATCGACGGAAATAAGAGCATAAGCCTACGAAGCTGCGGACGTCTTTGACACAGGTCGACAAGAAAAATCGAGAACAGCACGAACTTTTGCGGCATCAGGGCGAACGCCAGATGAGTCGATGGAATGCCCGAGGATAATTATTTGGCGGCGACCAAAGTAGCACTTCGAAGAATTCAATTAACCCAGTAGCACGGAAAACCGAAAGAATAGACGAAAGGCGTTCCAGGTGTGTCGCGAAGGTCGGCGAGAACAGGATGACGTCGTCGAGGTAACAAAGGCACACAGACCACTTAAAGCTGGGCAAGAGCGTGTCCATCATACGCTCGAAGGTGGCTGGAGCGTTGCACAAGGTGAATGGCATGTCATGAAACTGATAAAGGCCATCTAGCGTACCAAATGCGGTCCTCTCATGGTCCATGTCATCGACGGCAATCTGCCAGTAACCGGAGCGCAGGTCTATTGATGAAAAATACGTCGCACCGTGTAGGCAATCTAATGCGTCGTCTATGCGTGGCGGTGGACTGACATCATTATGCAAAAAAGAGGTGAGGCGTGAACGAAGGATTGAAATCCTTCTTTGCTATTTTGTTTAGATGGCGGTAGTCTATGCAAAATCGCCAGGTGTCGTCCTTTTTTTCCAAGACGACAGGAGAAGCTCACTGGCCCGACGATGGTTCAATAATGCCCTTGGTAAGCATCTTATCAAATTCGTGTTACTCGGCGCTCGGCATGTGACGCGTGATAGGGCCATCTGCGCAATAGGCGGCGCATCGCCGGTTTGCCCAAAGGCCGCCTGTCAAGGTCAAAAATGACGGAAAAGATGTGAGGAAATAACGAATATCGTCGGTTTGTGTGAGGGTAAGGTCCAAGGCTGTCATCTTGGTAACGTTGTCGTGAGCTGGAGGTGACGTGGCCGAATGAAAATTGCAGCTGGCAGAAGAGTTGGAGGAAGACGGAAGAGGCGAGAGGGAAAAAAGGTCGTACTCGTGCAACGGCGAAGTGTGGCGAGAGAGATCCCTTTGGGGAGTGCCTGAGGGTAGAAGCCAAAATTCAGGAGCGGAAGGTAAGTTTTGTTACCCGATACGGTCACTATGGTGTGATGAAACGACACGCCGTGCGAATGTAAGGCACTGACACAGCGAGTGACGACAAAGTTACCAACTGGTACGCAGGGGTTGGGGTTGGGCACAGCAGTGATACAGGTCAGTGCCTGCGAAGATAGGCAGTCGGCGCAACAGAGCAGGATCGGTGCGGTGTACATAAGGTTGGTAACATTAGGGCAATCAAGTTTGACTACACCAACCGAGCAGTCAATTATAGCTGAGTGGGCGTATAAAAAAATCAAAGCCAAGGATCACGTCGTGATGGCAATGGTCAAGTACATGGAACAATACAGATGTGTGGCGACCGGGGACGCTGACACGAGCGGCACACATTCCCAGCAGAGCGGGAGTTCCCCCAAGAGTTACTCGTACGACGCGGAACTGGGCAGGAGCGAGCGCTTTCTTGAGCCGCTTCCGAAGATCAGCGCTCATGACCGAGATGTGTGCGCTGGTGTCGATCAGGGCAGTGACAGGTAGCGCATCAACTTCCACGGCGATGAGGTTCTGAACTGTTGGCAAGGTAAGCAGAGGATTTGCAGGTGGAGATTCCAATGGAGCTTCACATCCTAGAGCTGCATCCGTCAGTTTTCCGGGGATCAGCGTACAGAATGGTGAGGGGATGAAAAACGACGGGGTAGGGGCGAGCGGGATCGACGATCGTGCGGCGACGGCGCACGGCTTGCGTCTGAGGGACGCAGAACGGCCGCGGTCATGATATGTTGGGTCATTTGGAGCATGAAATGGCTGTCGCTGGTTGTCAGTGTGGCGATAGGAGAACGTGGAGCGTAAAACGAGGGCTGACGATAACGGCAATAGCTAGAAATGTGCCCCACGCCGCTACAATGGAAGCATATGGACTTGTCGTCTGGTGTTCGCCATTGGACCGGATCTCGATAGCGTCGAAACGTCGGTGGAGACCGATGCAGAGGGCCAGGGCTAACCGGAGGGCGTGTGATGGAGCACACGGGTTGAATTCCAACGTCGACCAGTTTTTCGCGGACAACTGAGTGGATGAGGGAGATCGTCGCTTGCGTATGCTCAGAAGGGCGCGTGAAAGAAGAATGTGACGCCGCCTCGATTTCGCGCCGCACAATTCCGGTAATTCGGATGTCACGGTGACACGAGAAGGACAAAGACGAAGGTCACCAACAAGACGAAAGAGACGACCTAGTGGCGTTGTTGGGAAGCCGCACGAAGTGTGCGGCAATGAGACGACTCTTTGCGTCTTCGAAACGTTTGCACTCATGGATAATTTTGTCTACCGTCGAACAAATAAATGGGACAATTAAATGGGACAGTTAAATGGGACCATTGTTACTCTGCAGAAGATATGGCCGGTATAGCAAGTATAGCCGAACGTTAGGTTAGCCCCACAACGTCTCCTCTTTCGTCTTGTTAGTGATAGTCGTCTTTGTCCGCCTCGTGTTTAAAGACGAGCAAGTTAAACGCATCATCGCTGATGCCTTTCAGAATGTGCGTCACTTTGTCGGCCTCGGGCATACTGGCATCGACGCACCGGCAAAGATCTAGGACATCAAGGATGTGCACAATTTACGACTCTGCGCTGTCTGAGCTCAACAGGATAGGTCTTTCACAGTGATGCACTCGAGACCAGGGAGCTTGCCGAAGATGTCGCGAAGTTTTTGCTTGTATATGCCCAGCTGATCAACTCTTCTTCGTGTGTGTCATACCAGAAGCGAAGATTTGCGAGCATCGCTGTCGGGTTCCGTCAGTTGTCTGCAGTGACGTGTTCGTATATACCAAGCCATTCTTCGATGTCGACTTTGTCAGTGCCGTTACCAGAGAAGGTGCCGGGGTCGCGCGCATGGGTCAAGACGACTGATGGTTGCGGTGTCGCGGATGCTGACGGCCGGGGTGGGCCGGGTGCTGATGTCGTGCTTATCCCAGCGGCCTGGTCGTCATTCCGCATGGTACGACGGCCGAGGACAAGCCCGCTGCGGAGGTACGTCTTGTGCAATACCCCACACCTCCACCAAAAATGAAACGGGCAGATATATAAGGTTAAATGAGACCGTTTTTACTCCGCAGAAGATATGGCCGGTGTAACAAGTGCGGTCGAAGGTTAGGTTAGCCCCACAACCTCGTCTCTTTCGTCTTGTTGGTGATCGTCGTCCTTGTCCGTATATATACGGACAATATATTGTCACGTGGTAGTGACGTTAAAGACCACAGTAGCAATACTGTGAACGACAAAACTAACTTTTATTGGGCGAACCTGTGCCCACAAAACAGGCTACACTTATAGCACAACGATAGCGGCGAACACAGTCGGCGATCGTCGAAAATCTCATCTGCGGGTCAAGCGCGTCGGCTTTTATAGAGCAGTCATCGAATGTTCCAGACTAATCGTTGAGACCCGCGTGCCTTCCACAGAGTTCTACACCATTCGCGTCAGGCGATGAAATCAGATAACACAAGGTTCGGCGACAATAGACCGTGGTTAGAAGCATCGATAACTTTCCAGAAACTTCGGATACATGCAGGCGCGCCCCGCGCTGTGTGATAGCATTTGTTAGGCCGCGAAGCGTGGTCGCCCGATAAAGATAAGTACACGTGTCAATACCCCCCTCTTAAAAAAAAAGCATCGACCCGATGCTGCAACCAAACGAAAGTAATAAACAAAAGCACTCGTAGCAAAGAAAACAACAAAAATAACGAAGCTCGTCAGCGTCCGTAAAAGGGTTCAAGGCGCACCACGTGGACCACTTCAGATCGTGCGCGGCGCCGCTGTGAATGCGAAATGCCGTCTGGCGCGACCTCATAGTCCAGAGCGCCAATACGTCGGATGACCTTGTAGGGTCCGAAATAGCGTCGCAGTAGCTTCTCACTGAGTCCTCGTCGGCGTATCGGGGTCCATACCCAAACATGGTCGCCGGGCTGGTACTCGACGAAGCGTCGTCGGAGGTTGTAGTGTCGGCTGTCGGTCCTCTGCTGGTTCTTGATCCGCAGGCGGGCGAGCTGGCGGGCTTCTTCGGCGCGCTGGAGATAGATAGCGACGTCAAGATTGTCCTCGTCAGTGACGTGGGGCAGCATGGCGTCGAGCGTCGTCGTCGGGTTTCTGCCGTAGACCAGCTTAAATGGCGTGATCTGTGTTGTTTCTTGCACCGCCGTGTTGTAAGCGAATGTTACATACGGCAGGACCGCGTCCCACGTCTTGTGCTCAACGTCGACGTACATCGCTAGCATGTCGGCGAGGGTCTTCTTCAGGCGCTCCGTGAGACCATTCGTTTGCGGATGGCAGGCAGTTGTCCTCCTGTGGCTTGTCTGGCTATATTGCAGAATGGCTTGGGTGAGCTCTGCTGTAAAAGCCGTTCCTCTGTCGGTGATGAGGACTTCTGGGGCGCCATGTCGCAGCAGGATGTTCTCGACGAAAAATTTCGCCACCTCGGCTGCGCTGCCTTTCGGTAGAGCTTTTGTGTCAGCGAAGCGGGTGAGATAGTTCGTCGCCACGACGATCCACTTATTCCCGGATGTTGACGTCGGAAACGGCCCCAACAAATCCATCCCAATCTGCTCGAATGGTCGACGAGGAGGTTCGATCGGCTGTAGTAACCCTGCTGGCCTAGTCGGTGGTGTCTTGCGTCGTTGACAGTCTCGGCATGTCTTGACGTAACGTGCGACGTCGGCGGTCAGACGCGGCCAGTAATACCTTTCATGTATCCTCGACAGCGTCCGGGAGAATCCGAGGTGCCCAGCAGTTGGATCGTCGTGTAAGGCGTGCAGTACTTCTGGACGCAGCGCCGACGGAACAACAAGAAGGTAGTTGGCGCGGACTGGTGAGAAGTTTTTCTTCACGAGTAGGTTGTTTTGAAGCGTGAACGAAGATAATCCACGCTTAAATGCCCTAGGGACAACGTCGGTGTGCCCTTCCAAATACTCGACAAGGGCTTTTAGCTCCGGGTCCCCTCGTTGTTGATCGGCGAAGTCTTCCGCGCTTATTATTCCAAGGAAGGCGTCGTCATCCTCGTTATCTTGCGGCGGCGGGTCAATGGGGGCGCGTGATAGGCAATCGGCATCTGAGTGTTTTCGTCCGGACTTGTATGTTACAGTGATGTTGTATTCTTGTAGTCTGAGGCTCCACCGTGCCAGCCGTCCTGAAGGGTCCTTTAAGTTAGCTAGCCAACACAACGCGTGATGGTCACTGACCACTCTGAATGGCCTGCCATATAGGTAGGAGCGAAATTTCGCTGTAGCCCAAACGATGGCGAGGCATTCCTTTTCCGTTGTGGAATAATTGCCTTCCGCTTTTGACAACGACCGGCTAGCGTAAGCTATCACGTGTTCATGTCCATCGTTTCTCTGGACTAGGACGGCACCGAGGCCTAGGCTACTGGCGTCAGTGTGGATTTCGATATCGGCGTGCTCGTCGAAGTGCGCAAGTACGGGCGGCGACAGCATGCGTCGTTTGAGTTCTTCAAATGCGTCGGCCTGCGGCGTTTCCCACTTGAACTCGACGTCACATTTAGTTACCTGTGTCAGCGGCTCAGCAATGCGTGAAAAGTCCTTGACAAATCGCCTGTAGTAGGCACACATGCCAAGAAATCTACGCACTGCCTTCTTGTCGGTGGGCTGCGGGAACTTTGCGATGGCAGCTGTCTTCTGCGGGTCGGGGCGGACTCCAGACTTGCTGATGACGTGGCCTAGGAACAGAAGCTCATCGTAGGCGAAGCGGCACTTTTCTGGCTTCAGAGTGAGGCCTGATGACTTGATGGCCTCGAGTACTGTTGCAAGCCGCCTAAGGTGATCGTCGAAATTTCCGGCGAAGACAACGACGTCATCCAAGTAAACGAGACAGGTCTGCCACTTCAATCCTGCTAAAACCGTGTCCATCACGCACTGGAACGTTGCAGGCGCCGAGCACAGTCCAAATGGCATAACCTTGAACTCGTAGAGGCCGTCTGGGGTGATGAAGGCGGTCATTTCGCGATCTCTTTCGTCGACTTCTATTTGCCAATGGCCAGACTTGAGGTGCATCGACGAGAAGTATTTAGCGTTGCAGAGCCGATCCAATGCGTCGTCTATCCGTGGGAGGGGGTATACATCCTTCTTCGTGATCTTGTTCAATCGACGATAATCGACACAGAAACGTAGGGTTCCGTCCTTTTTCTTTACCAGGACAACAGGGGATGCCCACGGGCTTTTCGAAGGCTGAATGATGTCGTCGCGCAGCATTTCGTCGACTTGTTCTCTTATAGCTTCACGTTCCCGCGTCGAAACTCGGTAAGGGCTCTGGCGTTGTGGTCGAGCGCACTCTTCGGTTATTATGCGATGCTTTGCGACTGGTGTTTGTCGAATCCTCGATGACGTCGAAAAACAGCCTTTGTATCGTCGAAGCAGACTTCTGAGCTGTTGCTGCTTAATCGCGGGGAGACTTGGATTTATGTCGAAGTCTGGCTCGGGAACTACGGTCGTCGGGGCAGATGCGACAGAATCCGAGAGGACAAACGCATCGCTGGTTTCCTGAATTTCCTCGATGTATGCGATCGTCATGCCCTTGTTGATGTGCTTGAACTCCTGGCTGAAGTTTGTCAGCAACACTTCAGTTTTCCCTCCATGCAGTCGAGCGATCCCTCTTGCGACGCAAATTTCACGGTCCAGCAGTAGACGTTGGTCGCCTTCGATGACGCCTTCTACGTCAGCGGGTGTTTCGGTGCTGACCGAAATAACAATGCTGCAGCGAGGCGGGATGCTCACTTGATCTTCGAGCACACTCAAGGCGTTATGACTACGAGGGCTCTCCGGCGGCATTGCTTTATCTTCCGACAGCGTTACTGACTTCGACTTCAGGTTGATGATTGCGCCGTGTTGGTCCAGGAAGTCCATACCGAGAATGACGTCTCGTGAACACTGTTGGAGGATAACGAAAGTGGCAGGGTAAGTCCGGTCATGAATGGTTATTCTTGCAGTGCAGATTCCAGTCGGCGTGATGAGGTGTCCTCCAGCGGTGCGAATTTGAGGGCCTTCCCATGCAGTCTTAACCTTCTTCAACTGGGCGGCGATGTGTTCACTCATGACGGAGTAATCAGCTCCTGTGTCTACTTAGGCGGTGACTGCGTGGCCGTCGAGAAGCACGTTGAGGTCGGTGGTTCTTTGTCTTGCGTTACAGTTAGGTCTCGGCGTCGGATCACGGCTGCGTCGTGTTGAACTGAAGCTAGAACGTCGCGTCGTCAAGTCGTCTTTCGTCGGTGTAGTCTCGGCTTCCTGACTTCGTCGGGACGGCGGCGTGTCGTCATTAGGTCGTCGAGATGGTTTCTTCGTCGTCTTCGTCGGCGGCGGAGGAACTTCGTCAGTTCGACGAACAGCAACCGCACCTCCATCGGTTGCTGCTTTTAGTTTTCCGGATATGGGCTGACGGACCGGCCCTGGGCTGGGCCAGTGTAAGGTCGGCGCTGCGGCGACAGGTAGCGGCCTGGTGATGGCGAACGCGACGGTCGTCGAGAGCTCCACTGAGTAGCAGCGAGGTAGTCGGCGATATCACGAGGGCGTTCACCTCGCTGCGGGCGCGGAGCCTTGACGGCGAAACCTCGCAGTCCCATCTCCCGGTATGGCCATCGGCGATACAAATGGCCGGCTTCTCCGCAGTGATAGCAGAGCGGACGGTGGTCGGGGGCTCGCCAAATGTCCGTCTTTCTCGGGTAGCTGCGCTGGGCGACGGGTGGTCGTGCGGGTGGCGGCGGAGGCGGACGACGGAATTGCGGCCTGACAGGGCCCTGGCGCGGTCGCGGAGGGGGACCTTGACGGCGTGCGACGGCGGCGTAGGTCATCGCTTGCGGCTCAGGCTGCGGCGATTCAGGGGCTACTCCAAGTTGTTGTTGGAGTTCTTCACGCACGGCGTCGGCAATCGAAGCCACTTGAGGCTGTGATGATGGGAACAGCTTTTGTAGCTCCTCCCGCACGACAGCTCGGATAGTCTCGCGTAGGTCGTCGGTGGCCAGTGACTGAACTCCGGCGTAGTTTGTCGCGTTCGTGCGGCGGTCGAATTGCCGGTTTTGCATCTCGAGTGTCTTCTCGATGCTAGTGGCCTCGCGAAGAAACTCGTCGACGGTCTTCGGTGGGCTTCGTACCATACCGGCGAAAAGTTCCTCCTTTACACCACGCATTAGTAGCCGGACTTTCTTTTCCTCGGACATTTCCGGGTCGGTGTGGCGGAATAGGCGGCTCATTTCTTCTGTAAAAATCGCGGTGGTCTCGTTAGGCAGCTGCACTCGGGTTTCTAGTAGTGATTGGGCTCGTTCTCGGCGTACGACGCTTGTGAATGTCTGCAGGAAGCCGCTTCGGAAAAGGTCCCAGGTCGTTAAGGTGGCTTCTCTGTTCTCGAACCACGTCCTGGCATCGTCTTCCAATGCGAAGAAGACATGTCGCAGTTTGTCGTCGCTGTTCCAGCTGTTAAATGCAGCGACCCTCTCGTACGTCTCGAGCCAGGTTTCCGGGTCCTCGAATGTTGAACCGCGGAACGTAGGGGGCTCCCTGGGCTGCTGTAGCACGACGGGGGATGCTGGGGCTGCCATTGGGGTGGACTTGGTGGCAATCTTCCTGTTCGTCTCAGGTAGAAGTCCGTGCTCTGGGGGCAGTCCTTGCAGTCGGCGGCTAGCACGCTGGTCTTGGGCGACGTTGGTTTTGTCCTCGGGCTTCGGGCTTGGATCGCGGCTTTGCGGGGGCGTTCTGTACATGAACGCACAAGCACCTCCACCAGATGTCACGTGGTAGTGACGTTAAAGACCACAGTAGCAATACTGTGAACGACAAAACTAACTTTTATTGGGCGAACCTGTGCCCACAAAACAGGCTACACTTATAGCACAACGTTAGCGGCGAACACAGTCGGCGATCGTCGAAAATCTGATCTGCGGTTCAAGCGCGTCGGCTTTTATAGAGCAGTCATCGAATGTTCCAGACTAATCGTTGAGACCCGCGTGCCTTCCACAGAGTTCTACACCATTCGCGTCAGGCGATGGAATCAGATAACACAAGGTTCGGCGACAATAGACCGCGGATAGAAGCATCGATAACTTTCCAGAAACTTCGGATACATGCAGGCGCGTCCCGCGCTGTGTGATAGCATTTGTTAGGCGGCGAAGCGTGGTCGCCCGATAAAGATAAGTACACGTGTCAATATACATATACATATATATATATATATATATATATATATATATATATATATATATATATATATATATATACATACATACATAATGTATATATATATATATATATATACATACATTGAGGCAGCACTGGCAGTGAGCGACAGACGACTGCCATACAAATCCTGTTTCTAGGACATACGCTACAATTCATCTTCATAATCCGGCACGTGCTTTGTAGTAGACAAACGTAACACCCAATATGGACTGCTCATCAGAGCGCATGGTGCACATAGTGAAAATTTGGCTGCAACACCGAACTGCACTCGTAGAGCTGCTACAAATCATTGCTTCTTCTGCTGGGTGTACTTCAGATACTTTTCACCAGGCCACGCTAATCAGTGATTAGAATGTCCGACAGTACTGTATGTGATTTCTACTGTTGCTATAAGGACACCACAGCCCGTGGCCGTACTGCGCGAGATTAGTCTTGCAGAGACAATTCACATGCAACGTACTGGCACTGCGGTACGTTTCACCTTTTAGATCGAAGAATATTGCCGCTCCTCAGGCGACAAGGCAAAAAGATACATTTGTGCGTCTTGTGCGCTATGCACATGTGTTAAAGCCTTCGAAGAATAACCGCTGTTAGCACAAGTGTGTCAGTTCACCCCATCTTCCTCTCTATCTCGCTCATCTCCAACTCTCCCCTCTCATCTTCCCTGCTCCGCCGTACGGTTTTACATTGGCTGCTCGTGGGGCTGACATGCCTGTCTTCTGTGTTTTGTTTAGTCTCTACTGGTGACACTTAGAGATATGAGAAATACTGGTAGGTTATTTGGGTTTAGTTTAATAAAACTTACAAAATGGGATAAAATGTGTCAGAAACGCTGGCCTACGTTTCGATAGGTGGGCCTATCTTGGCCAAAGGGCATCAACATACAGTTAGAGTTGGAGAATATGAAAGATGGGTTATAGACAACACATTTTATAACTCACTGTTGCAGTATCTCTATGAAACGGGCCTGCGTGCTTATATTAAGCTCCATTTTGATGTTATGCCGCGTTGCGACCAAAGTAAAAACAAAGAAGTGTCCACCATGAAAACGCAGCTGATTCGCTTTTCCATTCTTCCGCAACTGCAGGGCAATGTAATACGTTTTGCCAGCAAAGTATAGCTTGCAGTTCCCCATGAAGTACTGTGGTCAAAGAACACACGCCATATCAGCGCGGAGAAGCTCAGCAGTTGAACGAAATGGTTTTCAATGCCTGAGGCACGCTAGTGACTAAGCTAATCTGCAATGGACACCAGAGCTTCGTCATTGTCGTGTTCGGAAATGACTGGTCATAGATATTTGTTCTAGTTTATTTACTGAGGTAAGTTTTAGGCTTTGCGACAGATTTTATTTATAGGTAGCTTTGTTTTATAACATTTACATTAGCACTTCGGTAACAAAAAGCGACTTTTAACACTTTATCTCACATTTTTCTCCCCCGTGCTTCACTTTACCACACATTTATTTATGGTATTTTAGTTATTGCTTGGATGTTAACACCATTTGTTACTCATTCATAAACGACATTTTATTCAGAAGCTTTGCCAAATATAGGTAAACTTAGCAACTTTATTTAAGAAAGCTTAAGTAACGAAACCAAAAAAATTTTTATATTTACCAGTGCCGTATAAATGGTTCCAAGAACTCCGATCATCACGTTGCACGCTGCGAGCGGGAAGCCGAGCACTTTATCGAGAGAAACAGAGACATGCAAGCAATGCTTGTAGTCAAGGGAACAGTCACGCTGCACACTGCCTCAGTTAGGTATCTCTACTGCGGCAACATGCACTACATCGCTTAAAGAATAAATTTCACTTACTTGTGGACATGCCGACTGCTGCGCTGTAAATACTCACGGCTCCTAGTGTTTCCTAAAAAAAGAAAAGGTCCTGTAATTTTTTGAAGTACTTCTATGGCCAATTTGCTTTCTGTGTATGAATTGCCGCTAATGATTGGCGGTAGGAGAACGAGCAATTAATTATAAATTCATTGAATAGTTCATTTATTACATATTCTTTTTCAACAGCCATGAATGAATGTTTGATGTTTAAGGGCGCAAGGGCCAAGTATGACCAAAGAGCGCGATGTCTCCGGTGATGAGTTTGCAGTGTAATTATGATTTCTATGAAGTTGGTGTGACGTGGCTGTAAAGGGGCCTTAAAAATAGTCGCTCTAAAGTGCGTAAAATCTGTATAATAAGAATATGGCGATGACGTATGACGTGTACTATGAACATTAAGATCCATTTCAGAAGAATGATACGATGTGTAAAATATATCAGGTTATAAGATTGGCTAGAGCACTACTGCCTCCTTAGAGCGCTTGAAACACAAGGACCTGGAGGCATGTGCTACGCAAAACAATTATCGCAGCGGCTTCCTCTGGAACGAGGACACTCTACGAATTTAATGGGCTTATAACATGTAGGACAACATTATTTAAGCAGTTGAGGACTGTCTTGGTGTTAAAAAGCGGTCTTTTACCAAGAAACATAGCCGGGTGCAGAGGGAAGTAATAATGGTATGTAAGCGCAAAATGTTTCTTTCTTTCGGTTTCGGCTTCCCGACACTCCAGGAGCACATGGAGGATGGTCAGCCTCTCGTCGCATCTACCACAGGTTGGACGTTCACTTCCAGTAAGCAGAAAATTATGGGTGCCAAATGCGTGTCCTATTCTGAGGCGACAAAATAGGACATCTGTTCGCCGAGATTTTGTTGGGGAGGGCCAAGAACCTAACTGAGGCTTTATAACGTGCAGTTTAATATTTGTTTGGGCGTCACGTGAACTGCCAGTGGTTTCGCAGTTGCTTTCGTAAGAAAGGCGTCAGAGCTGTGACAGGCACATCTGCGGTAGCGTTAACAGCTCGCGATGCGATTGACGTGGTCATCTCGTCCGCCAGAACGTTACCTTCGATTCCTCTATGGCCAGGTACCCAGCATATTATGATATTTTGCTTACATCAGTACGCTTTACACAAGACCGAATAGAGTTCATTAAATACGGGGTTTTTAACTTTGCTGAGTGACATTAAGGCCTTCACGACGCTTAGAGAGTCTGTAAGATCGCTGCTTTTGGAAGATTTGATTTTCTTATATGCTTCACAGCAGAGAGTAATGCGTAGGCCTCGGCCGTAAAGATGCTTGTTTCCGGATGCAGTACATCGGATTCCGAGAAGGATGGACCGACGGCTGCACAGGATACCCCGGCATGTGACTTCGAAGCGTCTGTGTAGAACTCTCCGCAGGAGTGCTTGTACTGAAGTTCTAGGAAATGCATTCTGATTTCGGCCTCAGGAGCGTGCTTTGTAACTTTTGTAAAGGATATGTCACATTGCATCACCTGCCGCTCCCAAGAAGGCAAGAGCTTGGTTAGGTGCATTAAGCGATGCTCGAGGAGTGGGACATGCATTTCATCACTAAGCTCCTTCACACGCAGCGAGAAAGGCTGTCTTATAGAGGGGCGATTGCTGAAAAGTGTAGCGCCCGTCATATAGGTAATGGTACCAAAGCATGGATGTTCAAGATTAGACCGCACTTTAAGGAAATATGTAAAGCTGATGTATGACCTCTGCAGGTCGAGTGACCACTCATTCGATTCGGCATATAAGCTTTCAATCGGGCTTGTTCTGAAAGCGCCAGTTGCTAATCGGATACCTAGATGGTGGACAGGATTCAGCATTCTTAGCGCGCTCAGGGCAGCAGAGTTATACACTACGGCACCATAATCCAATCTTGACCGAATTAGGCTCTTGTAGAGATTCATTAAACATTTCCTGTCGCTACCCGATGTAGTCTTGGATAGAAGTTTCATTATGTTCATTGTTTTTAGACAGTTTTCTTTCAGATATTTGATGTGTGGAATGAAAGTGAGTGTATAGTCAAGTATTATACCTAGGAATTTGTGCTCTTTGTTGACAGGTATCTGTTGTCCGCACAGTTCTAAGTAATGGATCTGGGACCAGGCCTGTCTTTCTTGTAACAAGAACACAAGAACTTTTGTTAGGATTCATATTAAATCGAGTTTTCTCTGCCCACTTTGACACTTTGTTCAGGCCATGCTGTACCTGCCTCTCGCACACTGCGAGGTAACAGCATTTGAAAGCTATTTGAATGTCGTCCACGTAGACAGAATAAAAGATGGCTGGTGGTAATGAAGCACGAAGCGTGTTCAGCTTCACGATAAAGAGCGTGCAGCTGAGGACGCCTCCCTGGGGTACACCTGTTTCTTGCGTAAAAGGACGTGAAAGCACATTGCCGACTTTTACCCGGAAGGTACGATTGGACAGATAGCTTTCTATTAGGTTTAGCATATTATCATGGCTGCCCATTTCTTACAAGTCTCTTAAGATTCCATAACGTCACGTTGTGTCGTACGCCTTTTCCATATCGAGGAATATCGATAGGAAGAACTGTTTGTGTACAAATGCGTCCCGGATATTTCCTTCAATACGTACAATATGATCAGTTGTGGAGGGCCCTTGTCTAAAGCCACACTGATAGGGATCAAGCATTTTGCTCAATTCAAGGAAATGAATGAGTCGCCGATTAAACATTTTTTCAAATACCTTACAAAGGCAACTTGTCAGGGCTATCGGGTGGTAATTTGCCACTGAGGAAGGATCTTTGCCTTGTTTCAAAACAGGGACCACAATGGCTTCTTTCCATGCAGGTGGAAGGTATCCTGCAGCCCAAATGGTGTTGAAAATGCGAATAGTGTAACTTGGATGTCTTTGTGTAAGTTTTTGATTTTCATACATGATTCTATCAGATCCCGGTGCAGAGGTCTTGCATGCGCTCAAGGCAGCTCTCAACTGGGCAAAACTAAAAAGACGGTTGTAAGGCTCATTCTCTCGACTTTTTCTTGTGAATGGCTTACGTTCTTCTGTTTGCTTATATTTGAGAAAATATTGTGAATTATTGATTGAACTTGACACGCTCTCAAGATGCTCCCCAGGTGAATCTGCCTAGTCTTCCAGGGTATCGCCTTGTGTGTTTACCAAAGGGAGGGAGTATGTTTGTTGCCCTCTTATCCTATTAACCCTGTTCCAGACATTGGCCTCATCTGTATACGAGTTGATACCCGATAAAAACTTCTGCCAACTCTCTCTCCTAGCCTGTCGGCGCGTTCTCCTGCCTTCGGATTTTACTTTTTTAAAGTTATTAAGATTCTCTGAAGTTGGGGAGGCGCGTAGGAACCCCCACGCTTTGTTTTGTTTCTTACGAGCGATCCTACATTCGTCGTTCCACCACGGGACGCGCCATTTGCATGCCAAGCCACTTACTTCAGATAGGCATTTAGATGCGGCTTCTATTATGAAGACTATAAAATACTCCACAGCAGCATCAATTCGTAACAAATACATGTCAGCCCATGAGATACTAGTCAGAGTTCGGAATTTCTCCCAGTCGGCTGTATCGATCGTCCACCTATGAGCCTATGGTGGATATTCGTTTTCTTGAGATGTTCTTAACAGTATAGGAAAGTGGTCGCTGCCGTAAGGGTTGTTGGTAACTTCCCATTCAAGTTCAGGCAGTATAGCCGGGGAAACTATGCTAAGATCTGTTAAAGAACAGGTTCTGTTTCCAAGAGAGTAATATGTGGGTTCCTTATTCAACAGGCAGGCACCAGAAGAAAAAAGGAAATCTTCAACCAGACGTCCTCGCCCATCTATACGAGGGTCGCCACACAGGTAGTTGTGTGCATTGAAATCGCCAAGAACAACGTAGCGTTCTGGAAATTCATCTCTAAAAGGCTGAAATTCATGTTTGCTTAGTTTGTAATGTGGGGGTATATAAAGCGAGCAAATAGTGATAAGTTTGTTTAGCAGAACTCCAACCGCCACTGCTTCAAGGGCCGTTGGTACCTGTTAACGTTGACACGCTATGCTTTTTTGAATTACAATTGCAACACCGCCCGATGATGCGATTGCATCATTGCGATCTTTGCGAAAAGTAACATACTGTCGAAGATAGTTTGTGTATTTTGGTTTTAATTGTGTTCCCTGTAAACACAGCACTTTTGAATTGTGTTTGTGGATGAGTTCTTGCACATCTTCAAGGTTTCTAAGGAGACCTCTGACGTTCCATTGAATAATTTGTATATCTATATTGGAAGTTAATAGGTGCTGTGTGTACGGAAACGGAAGTGATGCCTTAGATTACAGAGCTCTTTCGAGGCCCTGTATTCGGGGTTTTGCCCTTTGTGAAGCGTTCGAGGGAGCCTCGCCGCTCCTTAGGCGTTTGGTGCGCCTTGAGGACAGGTGTAGTGTCCATTGCCTCTAGTGAGGCTGCGGACACGTGCTCTTGCGAGCGAGAAGTTACCAGAGAGTGTCCAGCCTTCGAGGGCAAGACCCCTGCGCCCAATAGCCCGGAGGTTGATGGGGCTCCCTGAGGGATTTGGCTGCGCAGGCTGTTGCTAACGCTGGAAGGGGCCGGGGAGATTGGGGCAGCCTCTGCTGCGCCCACCTTCGGGGTCGATGGTTCCTTCTGCTCGGTTGGCGGAGCAGCGCTAGCTGCAATCACCGTGGGGGCAGATGGCGTAACTACCGACTCACTGCTTGCGGGTCGGACAGCCGCTGGAGGCCGTTGTGACGCTGCCCCCTGAGGCTCCACTTCGGCAAAGCTTTTCTTTGGCAGGTATGCTACCCGCCTGCGTGCCTCTTTGAACGATATATTCTCTTTTACTTTGTTCGTTACAATTTCTTTTTCCTTCTTCCAGGAGAGGCACGACCGCGAGTACGTGGCGTGATCCCCGTCACCGTTTACACAGTGGAGAGTGTTCTCACAAGCTTCAGAGGTTTGTTCTTGGGCACTGCATTTCCCATAAGTTTGGCGGCCTCGGCAGCTCTGCGAGCTGTGGCCGAAGCACTGGCATTTGAAACAACGCAGTGAATTTGGCACGTACGGCCTAACACGGAGCTTGATATACCCGGCCTCGATTGACCCGGCAAGACACTTGAACAAAAGGTAACTATTAGGTGTTTCGTCTGAATCTCTTTGCCATCTCGCCTCATCTTAATTCTTTTGACATTGATCACATTTTGCTCACTGAAGCCCTTAAGGAGTTCCGCTTCCGTCAGCTGAAGCAAATCATCCGACACAACACCACACGGGTGGTGTTCATTGTACGGTGCGGGGCTATTGTTATGTGGGTCTCCCCAAATGACACTAGTTTCGGTAGTTTCTCATATTGTTTCAGATCGCGGAGCTCCAACAGGAGGTCACCGCTTGCCGTCCTCGACACCTTGTAACCTGGACCAAAAACATCAGTCAAGGACTTCGAAACAGGGAATGGCGAAATGGTTGCACTGCTTTGTTTGACTTATCAGAGTGAATAACATGGAAGCGGGGAAAATTCTGGATTTGGTGTCCGAAAAACTTCAAGACATCTTCGGTGCGCCCTCGTTTCTTAGCGTGATCAGGAAGGTGGGGGAATGAAGTTTCCATGAAAATATACAAACATTCGGCAACAGCGCCGACCGCCCACCATGGAACCTAACGAGGGGACGCGGCAGTTTGCACACAAGTCTGCCCGACGCCAGTCGTACGCCGTCACTATAACCAAATATGGTGTACCCAAGGTTCATCATCATCATCATCATTAGCCTGATTACGCCCACTGCAGGGCAAAGGCCTCTCCCATACTTCTCCAACTACCCCGGTCATGTACTAATTATGGCCATGTTGACCCTCCAAACTTCCTAATCTCATCTGCCCACCTAACTTTCTGTTGCCCCCTGCTACGCTTCCCTTCCCTCGGAATCCAGTCCGTAACCCTTAATGACCATCGGTTATCTTCCCTCCTCATTACATGTCCTGCCCATGCCCATTTCTTTTTCTTGATTTCAACTAAGATGTCATTAACGCGCGTTTGTTCCCTCACCCAATCTGCTCTTTTCTTATCCCTTACCGTTACACCTATCATTCTTCTTTCCATAGCTCGTTGCGTCGTCCTCAATTTAAGTAGAACCCTTTTCGTAAGCCTCCAGGTTTCTGCCCCGTACGTGAGTACTGGTAAGACACAGCTGTTATACACTTTTCTCTTGAGGGATAATGGCAACCTGCTGTTCATGATCTGCGAATGCCTGCCAAACGCACCCCAGCCCATTCTTATTCTTCTGATTACTTCACTCTCATGATCTGGATCAGCAGTCACTACCTGTCCTAAGTAGATGTATTCTCTTACCACTTCCAGTGCCTCGCTACCTATCGTAAACTGCTGTTCCCTTCCGAGGCTGTTAAACATTACTTTAGTTTTGTGGCTATCCAACCCAAGGTTGGATAGCCACAAAGGGTTAACCCTTGCCGCCAAGGAGCAGGAAGTAAATAGAAGAGAGAAGGAGACAGGAAAGGTGGAAAGTAAGAGAAACACGAAGGTTGTAGCTAGAGAGAGACAGGAAAAGGCGACTGCTGATTTCCTCCAGGAGGGTCAGTCTGGAGGAGCCGTCAATGTAAAACCGAGGCCGAAGAGGTGTGTTGCCTCCGGCGGGGGGCCTTAAAGGTCCAAACACCCAGCAGCAGCTCAACCCCCAGGATCCCCTTTTGCCTAGACACGACTAAGCCGCGCACGGCTACACGCGGGAGGGTCCAACCCTCGTGTGCTCGGGTACGTGGTGTCGCAACACACCAAACGCCTGCTTACGCAGACGCCCCTGCGGTGTTTGAACGGGTATCCGGTGCCATTCAGGAACAGCAACCCAGCAAGAACATGCGGAAAAAACTCGACATAGTAATGGAAATGTGTTGCTCACATTCAGCGTAAGTAAAAGAAAAATGAAATAAAGCAAGAACCGCATGAGACCGAAGCAGAAGGAACGAATACAAATATTTATTTATTTATTTATTTATTTATTTATTTATTTATTTATTTATTTTAACATACTGCAGGCACGAGGGGCTATTGCAAGAGCGGAGAAATACAATAGATAAATGCATCAACGCTCACATCTTCAAAAAGGTGCTCGAAATTGAGTTTTTGACGTCTATTCTGTTTATATTCATCTAGGATTGAAGGAATATTGTGCTGAAGCTTTGTATTTTGTAATTAATGCGAAAACGTGAAAAGCACGACATGTCCATGCTCCTCATGTTTAAAACAGGCCAATGTTCACATGAGACAACCACAAGGAGGAGGAGGGGAAAATAAAGAGAAAAGGCAGGGATGTTAACCAGAAATGCGTCTAGTTGGCTACCCTACTCTGGGGGACGGGAAAGAGGAAATAAAAAGGGACGATAAGAGAGAGGGAGGGGAGGGTGAGGAAAGATGCGCTGAGCTCGCGCACGCATTCAGAGGGCCTAAGCGACTCAAAAGATTTCACATAGGCGAGTCGGCCTCAAGTAAGACAAAAGTGCCTTCATAGCATTGTGGGCCGACGAGCACCGAATTGCCATAGCTATTCGGCACTTCACACTTTCTGACTACTGCAAATTACATCGTTTCCGCTTGAGGCAGATTGGCGAACGCATAGGGTATAGATGACAGATACGACAATTCGCAAAAGAACGTTAGCGCGAGAAAATGACCAGTGGGAAATTGAATATTTCGTGAAGCTGATTTCTAAGAGGCCTACTCATTATAGATGAAACTTGGCAGCAAATACAAGGACTAGAACAGGCGGATAAAAATCTTGAGCAGAAAGCACAATGAACGCCAAAAGAGTTTCATGAAGCTCTACATTTAATGCATGGAAGGTGCGACTTCACGAGCGTAGTTCCGTCGAGCAGTTGCGAACTCGTTGCTAACCGAAGTAGTTGAAGAGACTGTGGTTTCAAATGACAAAAATCAATCACAGCAGCAGCGCGCTAAGATGCTGAAGGCTTCCGCGTTTAAGCCAAACGTCCTCGAAGCCACTCCGCCACAGGAGACGCTAGAGAAAGTGCTGGAAGCAGAGAGATGCGAACAGTCGACGATGTCTGTTGCTGCGCCTACGTCAGAAAGCATACAGAAGCTAGAGGAGAGCAGTTTTCCTTCAGGGCTGAATAAAAGGAGCCTGGCGTGCAACACAGTGGCAGAAATCTAAGCGAGGGGCTAGCGCGAAGAACTAAGCTTCCAAGTGAAATGAGAGGCGAAAATGTGGCATTGACTAAGGCCATGCTAAGAGCTAATAGCAGCGACACTTTTTTACGAGCGATGGTCACGCCTCCACTTCGCCACTCAGGAAAAGCACTATGGCAGGGTTCATCGGCTCTCCCACACGACACTGCCTTCCGCAGGCTCCGGAGAATGAAAACCCCAGTTAGAATTACAATCAGAGAGGTGGCGATTTCCTAGCAAGCAGATAGCCCCTTGGATCCTCAACCTAGGAGTGCAATGACAACATGTCGGGTCGGTAGCAGTGAACGAAAACTACCAAATATAACCCCGTGGTGCATGGATAGCGGCAGGCACAAGGCAGTCAAGGCTGTGACACTAAAATTACGAGGATCGAAACTTCGATCACCACATCTACATTCTTCTCACTGGCGTAAACGCGCTAAGGTAGTGTCACTGCCCTGTTTGCTCAAGAAAGGGGCTGACAGATGGAATAGCACACTGTGGTAAAAAGTTTGTAAACAGGGATAAGCAGCCACAAAGGCTGTTCAACGTTTCGACCAGAGGACCTATCTTCGCCTTTGACTAAGATAGAGCCTCCTATCGAAACGTTGGCCAGCCTTTCTGAGGCACCTTATCCCTGTTTACAAACATTTTACCCTGTTTACTAGTATTTTTAAGGGATCAGTTTGTTGCATACTGTATAAGAAATAAGGAGCTGCTTGTATATCAAATCACTCACGCTGAAGAAAAAGTACATGATGCAGGCAGATGTTCCCACAGTGCTTCCAAAGCGCATCCTGATGTACTGGAGGTAGGATATGAAAAAAAGGATAACACATTAATCAATTATTTCCGCTTTCTGTCAGACATTACGCAAGAAAATATTATAAGGTAATCGAAAAAATCAATGAATTTCTCTTTGCACATTGCACGGAAACAAATCTTGGCTTCTAAATAACCGCTATACCTTCTCTCCTTTTCTACCGTTTAAATATACATGCGAGTCTTTAAATCTGGGAGTGCTGAAACTCATTTTTCATATTTGAAACGTTTGCGGTAATGGCAAATTTATTGCAAGCGTAACAGCTATTGTAACAAATATTGGAACGAGGAGGCCGCAAGAAATGAAAATTGCAACAAAAGCCTAATTCATTCACTTTTAAACCAAATAGTTTTTCACCAGCAGTGGCATGAAATTATGTGACAGCGAATTTTTAGTCTAAACAATTCAGACCCAACACGCATTTGGGCATTTGATTGGTTCTAAAATGTCACAATACTATCCTTACGCCATACTAGCAATGCACTCCCTATTCCAGAAACTAATATTGACACGTGGGCTTATCCTTTCCTCGGGGACTGATAACATAAAGTTATCGCTCAGCGCAAGAGGCGCCAGCATGATTGGAACTTACTGGAATGCTATCGATCGTTCTATGGATTGTCTGTCGTCACAGAAGCTTGCGTAATCTCATTGCATGCGCGATGCGAATTGTGTAGTGCTCCCTGGGAGACATGCTGGCACCAGCGATTACTCTGCAAACTTCGATGACTCATATATAAATGCCTGCGCGCTTGACCGGCAGATTAGATTTTTGACAATCGCCGACTGTGTTGTTATTGGGCACAGGCTCGTCCAATAACAAGTGAAGCTATTGATAGCTTTGCTCCTGTTTTGTTTTTTCACCGTCACTACTACATGACATCTGGTGCAGGTGCTAGTGTGTTCATGGACAGAACGCTCCCGCGAAGCCGCGATCCAAGCCCGACACCCGAGGACAACGTCAACGTCGTCAGGGACCAGCGAGCTCTTCGTAGGCAGCTAGGACTTCGACCGGAGTAAGGACTTTTACCTGAAAAGACAACTAAGAACGCGGTCCCGACAACACCTACAATAGCAGCCCCAGTGTCGCCAACACTGGTTGTGCTGCAGCCTCCCAAGGAGTCACCGACGTTCCGCGTATCAACATTTGAGCCCTCGGAAAGCCGGCTGGATAAGTAGAAAGGGTCGCTACATATAACAACTGGAACAGCGACGACACGCTGCGCCAAGAAAGTTAAGACTGCATGGGAAGACACTCAAATTCGGACCCCTGGAGCCGACTGGAATCTCCGTGACAAGAATTACCGTTCATCCAGGACCTACGCTGCCGCCTTCTTTATACTTCACAATTGTTCACGAGACGCTATTCGCGGTATGAACTTCCTGAACCAACACGACGCAATTATCGACCTAAAGTCGCAGTCGATAACCTTGTCCGAAGATATGCGATACCACCGGAGAGCTCTCGTAGTCACTCCACCTTGAGTGTGCTGGAAGATCAAGTGAACCTCCACCACGCTCCAGCATTCTCATTTCTGTCGGCACCGAAACACCCGTAGACATAGAAAGTGTCATCGAGGGCAATCAACGCCTAGGGCTAATCGTGACATTTGCGTCCCAAGACCGACAGCTCGACTGCATGGAGGAAAAGCGAAATTGATGCTGACCAATTTCAGCCAGGAGTTCATGAAGGTCAACAACAGCAGGACGATCGCATACTTCGTAGAAATTGCGGAAACCAACAATCCGTTTGTACTCGGATTCTGCCGCATCTACCCCGATGACCACAGCTTACGAACCAGCCTTCGACATAAATATAGGTCTCTTCCTGAGTAAGTAGCAACAGCTCAGAAGTCTTCTCCAACGATACAAGGACTGTTTTTCAACGTCATCGAAGGTTCGGGAAACACCAGTTGTAAAGCAGTGCATAATAACCGTAGAATCCGCTCGGCCACTCCACCAGAGCCCTTGGCGAGTGTCGACGCGAGAACGAAAAGCTATAGGGCCACAAGTGGACGAAATGCTGCGTGACGGCATCGTCCAGTCGTCCAAAAGGTCATGGGCGTCTCCTGTGGTCTTAGTGAAGAAGGATGGATGTGTACGCTTTTGCATCGATAATCGCCGCTTGATGAAAACCACCAAGAACGTACACGGATAGATGAGGGATTAGAAAGACTCTGCAATGCTATGTACGTTTCGTCGATGGACCTCAAGATTGGTTATTGGGAAATTGAAGTAAACGAAAGAGATCGAAAGACGACCACGCTTGTCACGCCCGACGGCCTCTTCGAGTTCAAGGTGTTGCCATGCGCCTGCGCCTGCGTCGCTCCAGCGCGTGATGGACAAAATCTTGGCAGGACTGAAGTGGCAGGCTTGTCTACTTGCACGACATTGCACTCTTTTCCACGAATGTTGACACTCACTTAGAGCGTATTCAGACAGTAATAGAGGCGATCACGTCATCTGGACTGAACCTGAAGCCGGAAAAGTCCTGTTTTGCGAACGAATAACTTATCTTCCTACGCCACGTCACCAGTAAGGCTGGAGTCCGTCCTGAACCAAAGAATCTAGCTCACATCGTTAACTTCCCGCGGCCCATCGATCAGAATGCAGTGCGCAGAGTTCTTCGCCTTTGTGCCTACTACAGGCGCTTTATAAAAGACTTTGCCAGAATTGTGGAACCCTTAACTCATCTCAGAAAAGCTCACGTCGACATGACATCGAAAACACTGCAGGACGACGCATTTGAGGAGCTGAAACGATAGTTGCAGTCGCCACCGGTGCTTTCACACTTCGGCGAAGACGCCGAGACGCAAATGCACACCAATGCAAGCAGCCTAGGCATCGGTGCCGTGCTAATTCAATGGAAGGACGGAGTTGAAAACTTGAAAACATAACATCCTACGCTAGCCGGTCACTGTCAAAAGTGGAAGCGAATTATTTTACGACGGACAAAGAGTACCATGCGATCATTCGTGCAACGACGAGATTTGGGCCTTGCATATATGGCATGCACTTCAAAGTGGTAAGCGACCACCCCGCCTTTTGTAGGCTGGTACACTTAAAGGGCCCTTCAAGTGTTGTAACCGTATGTAGTCTCAGGCTAAAGGAATGCGACATCACCACAGCGTATAAGTCCGGGAGAAAGCTTTCTGACGCCGACTGCCCGTCGCGCGCGACCCTATTACCCGCCACCGCCACCTGAACTGGACGACTATGCCTTCCTAGGAGCAATAACCGTAGACGACTTCGCCGAACAGATGCGAGTAGATCCGGAGTTACGATGCCTTGTGGAGTGCTTAAAAGGCAAGATAGACGTTGTCCCTGCGGTATGTGGGCATGAACTGTCTTCATTTTACTCGCGCAAGGTCGTCCTCGTAAAAGAGAACTTCTCCCCACTCTGCGCAGAGTACCTTCTCATTGTACCAGCAGCACTTGGGCCAGAACTCCTGCACGCCCTGCTCCTGCTCCTGCTCGCCAGAATACAAGTACGACGTAGTGGGACGCGACTGAACGCTGATGTCGCTCGCTACGTCAAGACATCTCGTGACCGACAGCAACGCAGGACGCCACTGACAAGGCCAGCGGGTCTACTATACAGCCAATCGAGCCTCCTTGCGGACCGTTTCAGCACATCAAGATGGATTTTTTGGAACCCCTTCCGGCGTCAACATCTGCCAACAAATGGATCGTCATGGCCGCCGGCTACCGCACCCGCTACGCCCAAACGAAAGCCCTGCCCAAAGGTTGTGCAGTGGAAGTAGTCAAATTTTTCGTCGAGAACATCCTGCTCGTCGTGAACATCGAGAACATCATGGTGAAGCAAAAGTCCTCATTACTGATAGACGAACGGCTTTTACAGCTGAGCTTAATCAAGCCATACTGCTGTATAGCCAGACAAGTAACCGGAGGACCACCGACTCGCACCTGCAGACGTATGGACTAACGGAACGTCTGAACAAGGCGCTCACCGACATGTTAGCCATGTACTATCGGCCAAAAAATTAAACCGACCACGGCTTAGGTGGCCGGAGAGGCTGCGGGGCCAAGCCGCGGCGCTGCTATCTCGCTCTGCGCGCTGAGGGCGAGAGTGCCGCGTGTGAAGCAAAATAAACTTATAGTGCACGATTCGGTTGCTCTGCTGCTGACGGTGGTGACGAAGGGGACCGTGCATCGCCGGTAGTCCAGCACATGGCGCTGTCGCGCAGTAGTGGGCGGCCGCAGGGCACCAAACCGCTGCCCTGAGGTGGAGCGAAGATCTGTTCTGATTGTTCTTTTGCTTATATTCAACTTTTCTTTCATATTAGTGCATGTCGCGGGCGTCCACCACTGCTCGATGTTAAGCAATCTCACGCCAGTAGCTCGCAACGGCGGCTACGGTGATGCGCGCTATTACATGCCACCGAGATAAGTTACAGAGTCGGAAGCGCTGTACGGACGTCCGGAGCTATAGCGGCGGTGCTCTATGGCTCGACGTCAATGCGCGTAAGCAAAGTGATCATGGTCACCGGCAACTTTTCATTGAACATTTCATCATGAAATGCTTCCATGAATATACTTTCACGACTGAATGTATAGTTTTTCCGATTCGTCTTCCTAATCACCTCTTCCTGGCGGTACATTTGAAAAGAAAGTTTTATAACGGCCTACTTATTGTACTATATCATCAAAGTTTTTAGAGGCGTCGCTGATATAAATGTTAAACCCACTGCTGGAGACAATGCCGGGAAAGTCATGTCGACAGAGAAGCTGCGCCCGCCGTAAAGCTTGGTGCCTGTAACTTATCGCGCCGGCGTGAAAAAGCGCGCGCCGGCGTGAAAAAGCGCGCGCCACCGTCGCCGCCGTTGCGGCTTCATGTGTTATGTTGCATAAAATCGAGCAGTGGTGGAAGCCGGCGACGTGCACTAACATGAAAGATACGATGAATAATGAGCAGAACCGCAATCATAATGAGTGTACGTTCTTTCTTAGAGCCGCGGTTTGATGCCCCATCGCCGCCCGCGCTAGTATGTGACGGCGCCATGTGCTAAACTACTGGTGATGCACGGTTCCATGCGGTCCCCGTCGTCGTGACCATCAGCAGCACGGCAACCGAACGGCGCAAATTTATCAAGCGTGACAAGGCCCCACGTGAGAGTAAGGGTGAAGTCTGGCTTCACTCGGGGCACTCTCGCCGTCAACGTGCAGAGCTTAATAGCAGCGCCCTGGTGTGGTCCCGCAGCCGCTCTGGCCACCAAAGTCGTGGTCCGTTTACATTTTTTTGCCGAGAGTACGTCGACATGAATAAGCAGACATGGATTCCGTCCTGCCATGCGTAAGCTTAGCTTATAACACAGCAGTGCAAGAAACAACACAGATTGCGCCGTTCAAGCTGGTTTACGGCAGGAACACGACGACGACTCTCAACGCCATGCTGTGGCACGTCACCGAAGAGAATCTCATCTTCGCCGCTAATACCCAGCGAGCCGAAGAAGCCCTACAGCTTGCCCGCCTGCGGATCAAGACCCAGCAGAGGACGGACAGCCGACACTACAATCTTCGACGACACTACATCGAGTACTAACCCTGAGACCGCGTTTGGAACTGAACCCCAACACGTCGACGAAGACTCAAGTAGATGCTTTTGCTATGCTGTTCGGGACTCTACACGATCATCCGACGTATTGGCGTACTGGACTATGAGGTCGTTCTAGGCGGCATTTCGGAATCACAGTGGCGCCACTCGCGGCCTGAGATAGTCCACGTTGTGGGCATTAAGCACTTCTACCAACGCTAACTGTGGGACTTTGTTTCTTTTTTGTTATTTCTCTTCACTGCATCTGCTTTAGTTTCTTGCGCTCGTGCTTGTAACGTCGGGACGATGCTTTTTAAGAGGGAGGCACTGACCCGAGTACTTATTTATTTATTTATTTATTTATTTATTTATTTATTTATTTATTTGAGGGGGGGGGGTTGTATTTCACCCGCTAACAACTTGAAGGTTTCGCTCAGCGCAAGAAGCGCTTGCATGATTGGAACTTACTGGAATCTTATTGATGGTTCTACGCGTTGTCTGTTGTCGCTGAAGCTTGTGTAATCTGATTGTCAGCGTCACGCCAATTGTGTAGCACTTTTCGGAACAGACGCGGGCACCAGCGATTACTATGGAAACATGGATGACTCATGCCTAGAAGGTGATGTGCTTGGCCGCCAGGTTAGATTTTCGACCATCGTCGACTGTGTTCGATCCTATCGTTGTGCTTTGAGTGCAATTTGCTTCTGGCGCGCACAAGTTCACCCAATGAAAAGATACGTAATCTATTAACAGTTTTTCTTACGAGTTTTTTGACCGTGAACTGTAATATGTCTATTAGTATGATACTTACAAATCATTCAATAATTTTGATTCTTTATTGGAACTGTTTTACAGTACTTTGAAGAAAATATTTGTCATGCTCAGGCACTAGCATCACATTGTAAATAAAATAATTGTAAAGAAAGCGTGGCGACACTGTCACTGCAGCGAGTAATTTTGCAAGGAAATTTGAAAAGTCTCATCTTTGCTTGAGCAGTTTACACCTTGTGCCTGAACGTTTCGCGACGAGGAAGGCACTTACCTCAAATACTGATGTAACCTTCAGCCGATATAAAACCGGCAGGACGAAGAAAACAATGCACGGAGTTGTCATCGCCAGTGCCACATTGTCCCAAAGGAAGTGTAAGCCATAAGCGTACTGGTGGGCCGACAAACTGACCACGCCTACCCCTGTGGCACCCGACGCCAACATAGACAAGGCAAGGGACCACGTTGGCAAGGATCGGCCGCCAAGGAACACTTCATCTTGCTGTGCTTCAGGAATAGAAGCACTGTTGGTGTCGACAGTTATTTCTCGTTTCTTCCTTCTGCGTTTGGAGTAGTATAGACCAAGTGCGAGGCTTGAAGCTGTCAGAACGCAGAATATTCCGTAGTCGACTGGGTGGACATCCATCGCAGAGGCTTCTCCACACTTCTCAGCAACTCAGGCAGGCCAAGAATCGGCAACTGAAAGTGTTCAGGAAGCACTTTATTACGGAGAGTCCGGGTGGAGCCTATTTCCTGCATATTTGCAGCACGCCATCGGCACACAACAGTGACTTGATTTGGTTCAACCCAACATATACCGCGTTTATTGTGGCAGCAACGCTTCTTTAGGTTGATCGGAAGGAGAATTCGCTGTAGTCTGCAACCTCAAGGCTTAGAACTGCTCAAAATTACTTTACTGTCCTTTTCCATTTTTACATAGCATGCAGACACCTTGCTAAAGTTACTTTGCAGTTGCACTATGTAATTGCCGCCTAGGAGATACAATTCGCTATTTCTAACCGAATCCTATGGCTGTGGTGATAGGAAGTTTCGGCTACTGACATCAAGTTTACGGATAGCACATCGTGTACAAGAATGTTGAGAATGAAAACGCGTCATTTAAGCATATGAAACAAAGAAATAGATCTCTATGAAAAAATATTCTCACTAAGAGGACACCCTCACTCTCTTTTCAGCTATTGCTTACCGCCTTGATTAAAAAAGTGTGCGAAAAAGGGTGAAACAAGCTTAGACAACAATCACACAATTGAGTGGTGCGCGGCAAAGAAAGCTATACCTAATTGTAGAATCTCTTCTCCATTATGTCTTGATTGTGTGGTTTCATGAAAGGACCCCACGCATCATTACAAACTATCGACGGCACACATCAGTTGGTAAGTGTAAAAAAAATTTTCCTTGCCTTAACTTGACAATCCTTTCTAGACAATAGTGGTCACAGAAGTTTACGTCCAAAGCAACACGTGCGCTATGGAGCTCCTAGATCTTTAACTTAGAGCAATGTGGTCTTTACTAGTTCACCAACAGAAGATAGTCAAACGTTTAAATGCGAAAGCATTATCTGCAACATCACGCGAAATTTGTGCGTCGTAGTCGGCCCCGTGACTGAGCTATGGTACCATAAGTTGCCGACGACGCAAAGAGTAAACAAGACATCAAAAATGCTCGGTGTCCCGTCAATTTCCTCAAGAGAGTTCCCACAAACAAGGTAAACGAATGGCTTTGAAAATAAAATTTCGTACTTTTCGGACTGAGTTGGAATCGAACCTGAGCCCGACGCCACGAAGGCTCCGTGGCTCTGGTTGGCCGAGAGTGTGCCTATGGCGTGCGTCGTTGCACCGGTCATGGCGCAGACATCTGTATGATTAAAGGTGTGGTCTAGTGCGTGCGTCATTGGGCACGTGACGGCACAGCCAATGGGAAGGAGGTGACACCTCGTCATGCGTGTGCGGGTGAAGAAAAACGAAACAGACGCTGGTAGCTGGTGTCCACAAATTGCATTTTTAGCCGAGCCCGCTCAATCAGGTGGAAGCCTGATTCCGCTGATTCCACTGCTCGCGCACCGTCAGCGTTCTGGGTGCGTCCACGTCGTCTTTTGTGACTGGACCATTGTGGCACGTAGTGGCACGCTACAAGTGCATGAAATGAGCACGCTGCCACCCGCGTGTCACTTGCTCTTCAGATGTGGAAAACATTGTCCGAAAACAATTTACTAATGCGACGATAATGCTTACACATTCCTACCCCATAGAAATCTTAAGTGTCTCTGGCGAATTTTTTGCAATCGCGACGTGAAAATTTCGCTTTCTTAAGGAGTAATCGAAATTGTGACATTGTCCTTGGCAGCTCTGTGTTATAGCTACTCAGTCTGCAGAAGTTCTTGGTTTCTTAACAATTCTGAGTATACTTTAAATCGGATCAAGTGAACTGCAAGAATAATTAAACTCAATAAGCAAAATCGTCATTCGTCCTCAGGCTAACAAACTTGAGGAATATTAGTGGATTCTCAGTCGTGCAATTAAAAAAAGGAATTGATACCCTTATGTTGTTTTCATCGCCTGCGCTTCCTAGCAAGCTGGAATTTTAATGAATAGTCTCTTACAGACTTCATTTAGTGAAATTGGTAATGTTTCTTCTCTTTTCAATTTGCGCTAATAAATTCTTTCCTGGTGAAACAAGTCGAGTGTAATAATGCGATAAGGTTTCTTAGCCTTCTTCAGTCACTTCATGTCCATCAAGCTACTTAACCTCTTTACAGCGCTCTTCAAGTTAAAGGGCCTCTCAACAGGTCTCGCCATTTTGAGCTGACAAGCGCAGAGCATAGAATTCTAGCCAACGATCATTTTTGCAAACAATTACGTCGCTACGCGCCGCGGAAAGCGCTGAAATTTCATTCCTAACGCCGTTTTTCCTTCTCCTTGCGGCCGCTGCTCTCGCGGACGTACTCGCGTCCCTGCGCCTACGTACTTGGGTTCGCAGTGTGACGTGGCTCTTCATGACACGTGACTTCGAGAATTATTCAATGCACCATCTGTTATTTGTGTGATCTGCTGTCGGAATTGACGAATTGAAGTTTAGGGAAATATTAAAACACACAAACGGAATGTCTGCGTGTTTTTTTATTTGACTTCGCGCAATCTACTGCCGATTCGTCTGCTTGTTGCCGCGGTTGTGCGGTCACATGCGCAGGTAGCGAAACTATGCCATTTTCTGCCGTGTTGCAGCGGCGTGATCATGCTCTGCGATCCGCTTGTTCTGCCTCAGTATTCGTGTAGCACTGAATTTTACCGCTAATCATGTGTCCTTATGCACATGGCGCAAAATCGTGCGCGTGCGCTGCGCGAATGAGACAACTGCTCGCGCGTGAGCCTGTCAACCGAAGTGCGTAGCGCCGAAAAAAAAGCGACGAGAAAAAAAATAAAGGTGGGGCCTGCGAGGTATGCGTCACGCGATCTTCGAACTCCGGTGTGGGAGAGTGCAGAGAAGGAATTTCGCTTGCGGAGGCTAGCTGGGGCGAAAGGAGAGAGCATCTTGCTTGGCAGTGGAGCCCGCCTGCTGAAATCATGGGTTCGCGGCATATAAATATTCCTATCTCGACTACTAATGAGCCGATTTGAAAAAAAGTTTGCGGCAGAACGCTCCCTAGAGGACATGTAACAACTTGCAGCGTATCATAAAAATTTGCTATGGGGCCTGGTGAGGCGTTTAAAAAGATCCTTTAAAATTTATCCGCTGCTGCGTGGATTTCAAACGAGGGTTCTTTAATCCCGGCCCAGCAGCCCTACGCTTTAGCGCGCCACGAAAGCCTGAGAGAATTGAGGGAATAATTCTCAGCATTAGCACGCAATGGAGCGCCAGCGTTGCAATCCCAGAACGGTACTTTGCGAGCGCGCAGCTAGGTGGAGGAGTGTTTCCACAGGGTATTGCGATACAGGCGCCTGGCTGTGGGACATAGCCTATACGTGACGCTTTTCGGCAGTGGAAATACGATGTGACGGTACGTTGCGTCAATACCCATCGCAATGACGTCAAGAGCGATCGTGGTATGGGATCTGCCAGAATTGTTCATTGAGATGTAGTAATGCTATGGACACTTCTGGTGCATTCGCACCGTCGTTGTCACCGTCACCGAGGTGTTCCGTATATTTTTACGAAAACTTTAGATGACTCATGGGTCGAAAAATCAGACGACCATCCAGCGTTACGGCACTAAAATTCGAGCGCATGCGCCAGTAAGGCATGAATTTATTTATCAAAAGAGCTCAATTATCTCTGTTCGCATAGAACGGACACCCTTCTAAATAATCAGTGTAGGAACAAAAGTGCCTGCGAGTTGTTCTCCCCGTTTTCATATTTGGCGAGCAATGTACTTGTGTCTTACGATGTTTTGAGGAGTATAAGTGGGCCTTCAATAACTGAAAATACCCACCGTGGCTGCTTATTTGCTGCGGTGGTGGGCTGCTAATCATGAGGTCGCGGGATCGAATCCCGGCCATGGCAGCCGCATTGCGATGAGGGCGAAATGCGAAAACACCAGTGTGCTTAGATTTAGGAGCACGTTGAAAAATCCCAGATTGTCCAAATTTAATTCGCAGCCTCCCACTACGGCTTTCGCGCATTCAGATCGTCGTTTTGGCACGTAAAACCCATTAATTTATTTCAGAACTGGAAATAAATTTGTTTGTCTAATTTGTCTTTCCATGTCCCTCTCACTTTGCCTGTGCTACAAGAAAGTACAAGGCACCATATATGCGTACAAGCCCATGTCGATAAAAGGACTACAAATAAAAAGAATTCATTTAGTAAACTTTATTATGTGCTTTAACGGTCTTCATCGACTTACCACGACCGTTATGACGTGTCATCAACCACGCAGAACCAGTGGAGATGTCTAGGCAACGGAAGAAGCAAAGAGAAAACAAGTAATAGGAAGTAATAACACACAGGAAAGAGCATATCAAATTAATTAATTGAATGCCTCGTGAGCACGCAGGTTATCGCCTTCGTGCTCTTTAGGGTATTCTAAGGTGACTGTCAACTTTATTGATATATATGATATAAGTTTTTTGGTGTGTGCCATATATGCAACGTGTGTATCCCCTTCGGGCGTCTCTCCCGCGCCTACGCTCTGGAACCACGGCGCTGCAATTACCTTTGAGTAATTTCCTTTTTTCCTTTTCTTTCTCCCTCGAACTCATGCTATTAGCTACTACACGCAGAAACAAGTGAACAGCGCTCGGAATCGAAGCCGTAAATGAATATATATGTATATATATATATATATATATATATATATATATATATATATATATATATATATATATATATATATATCCTGCTCATCAGAGCAGGATTGGCCACCCTGGTGCAGTACTTGGCCACAACCTTCAATATGAACACAACAGTCAAACCCCGGCGCTCAGTCCCCAGCAGCTGTGAAGCAAGTGACCACGGCGGCGATCGGACCTGGCAACGTTTAACGCTAGAACGTTATCTAGTGAGGCGAGTCTAGCAGCACTATTGGAGGAATTAGAGGGCAGTAAATGGGATATTATAGGGCTCAGTGAAGTTAGGTGGCCAAAGAAGCATATTGACACGTACTTATCTTTATCGGGCAACCACGTTTCGCCGCCTAACAAATGTAATCGCACAGCATGGGACGCGCCTGCATGTATCCGAAGTTTCTGGAAAGTTATCGATGCTTCTATCCGCTGTCTGCTGTCGCCGAGACTTATGTTATCTGATTTCATCACCTGACGCGAATGGTGTAGAACTTTGTGGAAGGCACGCGGGTCCGAACGATTAGTCTGGAACATTCGACGACTGCTCTATAAAAGCCGACCCGCTTGACCCGCAGATCAGATTTTCGACGACCGCCGACTGTGTTCGCCGCTTTCGTTGTGCTATAAGTGTAGCCTGTTTTGTGGGCACAGGTTCGCCCAATAAAAGCTAGTTTTGTACTCCACCGTACTGCTTCTTTCTTCACCGTCACTACCACGTGACAATATACAGTGCTAAAAAGCGGGCACGTCCTGTGCTAGCGGGGCTTAGTGGAGAGACGAGAACTAGGAGTCGGATTCCTGATCAATAAGAATATAGCTGGAAACATACAGGAATTCTATAGCATTAACGAGAGGGTGGCAGGTCTTGTTGTGAAACTTAATAATACGTACAAAATGAAGGTTGTACAGGTCTACGCCCCTACATCCAGTCATGATGACCAGGAAGTCGAAAGCTTCTATGAAGACGTGGAATCGGCGATGGGTAGAGTGAAAACAATATACACTATACTAATGGGCGACTTTAATGCCAAGGTACGCAAGAAGCAGCCTGGAGACAAGGCAGTGGGGGAATATGGCATAGGCACTAGGAATAGCAGGGGAGAGTTATTAGTAGAGTTTGCGGAACAGAATAATATGCGCATAATTAATACCTTTTTATGCAAGCGGGATAGCCGAAAGTGGACGTGGAGGAGCCCGAACAGAGAGACTAGAAATGAAAAAGACTTCATACTCTGCGCTAGCCCTGGCATCATACAATATGTGGACGTGCTCGGCAAGGTGCGCTGCAGTGACCACAGGTTGGTAAGAACTCGAATTAGCCTAGACGTGGTGAGGGAACGGAAAAAACTAGTACATAAGAAGCCGATCAATGAGTTAGCGGTAGGAGGCAAAATAGAGGAATTCCAGGTCAAGCTACAGAACAGGCATTCGGCTTTAACTCAGGAAGAGGACCTTAGTGTTTAAGCCATGAACGACAATCTTGTGGGCGTGATTAAGGAGTGTGCAATGGAAGTCGGTGGTAACTCCGTTAGGCAGGATACCAGTAAGCTATCGCATGAGACGAAAGATCTGATCAAGAAACACCAATGTATGAAAGCCTCTAACCCTACAGCTAGAGAAGAACTGGCATAACTTTCCAAGTTAATGAACAAGCGTAAGACAGCTTACATAACGAAGTATAATGTGGATAGAATTTAACATGCTCTCAGGAACGGAGGAAGCCTAAAAGCAGTGAAGAAGAAACTAGGAATTGGCAAGAATCAGATGTATGCTTTAATTGACAAAGCCGGCAATATCATTACTAATATGGATGAGATAGTTTAAGTGGCTGAGGAGTTCCATAGAGATTTATACAGTACGAGTGGCACCCACGACGATAATTGAAGAGAAAATAGTCTAGAAGAATTCGAAATCCCACAAGTAACGCCGGAGGAAGTAAAGAAAGCCTTGGGAGATATGCAAAGGGGGAAGGCAGCTGGGGAGGATCAGGTAACAGCAGATTTGTTGAAGGATGGTGGACAGATTATTCTAGAGAAACTGGCCCCCCTGTATACGCAATGCCTCATGACCTCGACCGTACCGGAATCTTGGAAGAACGCTAACATAATCCTAATCCATAAGAAAGGGGACGCCAAAGACTTGAAAAATTGTAGACCGATCAGCTTACTGTCAGTTGCCTACAAACTATTTACTAAGGTAATCGCAAATAGGATCAAGAACACCTTAGGCTTCTGTCAAGCAAAGGACCAGGCAGGATTCCATAAAGGCTACTCAACAATACACCATATTCACACTATTAATCAGGTGATAGAGAAGTGTGAAGAATATAACCAACCCTTATATATAGCTTTCATTGATTACGAGAAAGCGTCTGATTCTGTCGAAACCACAGCAGTCATGGAGGCATTACGGAACCAGGGTGTAGACAAGCCGTATGTAAAAGTACTGAAAGATATATATAGCGGCTCCACAGCCACCGTAGTCCTCCATAAAGAAAGCAACAAAATCCCAATAAAGAAATGTGTCAGGTAGGGAGATACGATCTCTCCAATGCTATTCAAAGCGTGTCTACAGGAGGTATTCAGAGACCTGGATTAGGAAGAATTCGGGATAAAAGTTAATGGAAAATAGCTTAGTAACTTGCCATTCGCTGATGGTATTGCTTTGCTTGGTAACTCAGGGGACCAGTTGCAATGCATGCTCACTGACCTGGAGAGGCAAAGCAGAAGAGTGGGTCTAAAGATTAATGTGCAGGAAACTAAAGTAATGTTTAACAGTCTCGGAAGAGAAAAGCAATTTACAATAGGTAGCCAGACACTGGAAGTGGTAAGGGAATACATCTACTTAGGGCAGGTAGTGACCACGCATCCGAATCATGAGACTGAAATAACGAGAAGAATAAGAATGGGCTGGGGGGCGTTTGGCAGGCATTCTGAAATCATGAACAGCAGGTTGCCACTATCCCTCCAGAGAAAAGTGTATAACAGCTGTGTCTTACCAGTACTCACGTATGGGGCAGAAACCTGGAGGCTTACGAAAAGGGTTCTGCTGAAATTGAGGACGACGCAACGAGCTATGGAAAGATGAATGATGGGTTTAACTTTAAGGGATAAGAAAAGAACAGATTGGGTGAGGGAACAAACACGGGTAAATGACATCTTAGTTGAAATCAAGAAAAAGAAATGGGCATGGGCCGGACATGTAATGAGGAGGGAAGATAACCGATGGTCGTTAAGGGTTACGGACTGGATTCCAAGGGAAGGGAAGCATAGCAGGGGGCGGCAGAAAGTTAGGTGGGCGGATGAGATTAAGAAGTTTGCAGGGACAACATGGCCACAATTAGTACATGACCGGGGTAGTTGGAGAAGTAAGGGAGAGGCCTTTGCCCTGCAGTGGGCGTAACCAGGCTGATGATGATGATGATAATATGTATAGAAAATTATCAGTCATAACACTCGTAGTACAGCCCTCTGGACCGTTCTTTTCTTGAAAATAGTTATATTAAGTTTATCCTAATTACACAAAGGTATTTCGTTCACGCGAGTAGCATTCCTTGGGATAGTTACTCGGGTGAGCTTGCCACACGAAGGCGCTAAACGTGCTGCGCTCGCCACGCACCTGGTTAAGCTTTTCCTATAGTCTCTAGAGCCGCTCGAGTTCCCTCTCATCGACGGTCGGCCATTTTTCCAGGAAAGTATGCCTTCCAACCACTGGGAATCACTGGAATACGGAATCACTGGAAATCAACCATCGCGGACAACATCAGGCTCGTTCCACGTAAGTACGAGGTTCTGGACCGGAACTTTGCCGCTTCAAAGTAACGTGGGTCCTAGCGGACCAACCAACTGAGCCATCTTTCCAGCCAACATCCACGGGTCACGAGTTCAAATCCCCGATTTTCTTGCTTTCGTTTTTTTCCCTTTTTATCTCTTTTCTTCTAGTTTATCATTGTAACAGGGAATTACATATCTTCGCCACATCATCCACACGTGGATCCTCTTAAATTTTTTTCTTAAAGAACTTGAAAATTTTTCCTCTATTATTTATGGCCACTAATGTGCAGCTCGTAAACTACCCGGTTTGTGCGGTTTAACTATAAACTATGTGTCCGGTTTAACCGAGTGGAGGTTGGTCGGCCTTGACAGTTCGAAGAAGGCCCCACTGTAGGTTAAATGAGGCATACAGCTCCCGTCTCCCTAGTGCTTAGGCTCGCTGCGTTCGCAGAAAAAGTGCGAGGTCAGTTACCCCCCCCCCCCCCATTCCGTCCTTCTCATTAGCCCTAATATAATCACTGTCCAAAGCTGTAGAAAAGATGAAGACACCACCGAGAGCCCTGAAGGCCGCCTGCTTTATGCGAATCCCAGCGCGATAGTGCGACTGAACGTTCTGAATAGTCACTCGGGAACGCGAGTTTTCGGACAAGAGACAAGCATACGCGACGAGCGATGCATACGACACTCGGAGCCTCTTGATAAGCGCTGCAAGAACTTTTCCCTTTTTATTTTTGCTCACAAGTGTTAAGCGCTGTTCTAATTTAGCAAAAATGTATCGTGTACCTAGGCGCTCTCAAGTCCGCGTGCATGCGTGAGATACGGGAAACAAGAGGCTAGGGCAACCGATAATTGACAGCACGTCACGCAACCTATACCGATCACCGAAAACCTGCAAAGGGCGGACAAATTATCGGATCTCTTACGCATGAAGGGCCCTCTGGGCCGTACTTGGCGGCGACAAGGTAGCCTAGACGCTTGCGGCGTTATCTTACTGAGCTATGTTTTATGCTTGGTTGCGGTAATCGGAAGTTCAAATCCACCCCTTATTTCATTTTCTTTCATTTCTTTTTTTCTCTTCTTTTAACGATGGTGTATCTGCGTATGACATCCTTCAGTGCAATACATCTGCAGGCTTGGAGTGGCGCCTGACACCGGTGAAAGATGCCGTGAGGGAGTGGGGCTATACTAATTAAGGTACAATCAAATTAGGAATACCCACTAAGCTTGAACAAAGACACTCCCTCACCAGAACAGGAATTGGCCTCCCTGGTGCAGTATCGGCCACCACCTCCCTAATGAAATGATCTCATTGAACCAATGGCCCTCAGTCCCCAGTAGCGGCTGAGCACCTGACCAAGGCGGCGGTCTGACTTGTGACGCAACAGAGGGTGCTAAGAATACCTGGGTCCGGACAGGCCGCCAATGGAAACTGACCCTTGCAACGTTTAACACGCGAACTCTCTCGACTGAGACAAGCTTAGCAGGACTCTTCGACGAACTATCATACATAGTTTGGGATATTATCGGCCTTAGTGAGATCAGAAGACCTGGTGAGGCTTACACATTTCTGAATGACGGCCATGTCCTCTGCTATAGAGGTCTCCCGGATAAGAAGCAATACGGGGTGGGATTCCTAATCCATAAAGACAAAGCGGGCAACATTGACGAATTTTTAAACACCAACGAGATTGTAGCAGTAGTCGTAATCAAACTCAATAAAAGGTATAGATTAAAGGTAGTACAAACCTACCCTCCAACGTCCAGTCACGACGATGAGGAAGCAGATCAGTTTTATGAAGATGTTGAATTAGCGATGAGGAAAGTGCAAACGCTGTATACAGTAGTAATGGGGGACTTCAATGCAAAAGTGGGGAAAAAGCAGGCGGGTGAACAGGCCATTGGCAACTACGGTGTCGATTCTAGAAACGCAAGAGGTGAGATTCTGGTAGAATTCGCAGAAAAGAATAAGCTGAGAATAATGAACACTTTTTTCAGGAAACGTAGCAACAGAAAATGGACCCGGAAACGCCCTAATGGTGAAACAAGAAATGAACTTGATTTCATACTTTCTGCCGATCCCGGCATAGTGCAGGATGTTCAAGTATTAGGTAGGGTAAATGTAATGCTCATAGGTTAGAGAGGGCCAGGATGCACCTGAATTTAAACAGAGAAAGTGTAAAATTGGTCAAGAAAAAACAGGTTAACTTAGAGGCAGTAAGGGTAAAATCAGCCAAATTTTGGCTGGTACTTGCAAACAAATATGCGGCCTTAGAACAGGGAAATGATGATGATGATGATGACATAGAGGTAATGAATGAAACCATAACGAGGCTGGCTTCAGAGGCAGCGATTGAAGTGGGAGGCAAGGCACCAAGGCAACCAGTAGGCAAGCTCTCCCAAGTGACAAAGGACCTAATAAAGAAACGATCAAGAATGAAAGTGTACAACTCAAGAGATAAGTTAGAATTCGCGGAATTGTCAAAACTGATCAACAAGGCGAAAATAAGTGATATTCGAAACTATATACGGGAAAAAGACTGAAGAAGCCGTAAAAAATGGACGCAGCGTGAAATCAGTGAGAAGCAAACTTGGCATAGGACAAACCAAGATATATGCGCTAAAAGATAAGCAGATTAATATCATCAGCAATCTCGAAGATATAGTAAAAGGAGCGGAAGAATTATAAACTGACCTTTAAAGTACCCAGACGACTCAGGAGCGCTCTATTCAAAATAATAACGAACAGTATACAGGAACTCCTCCTATAACTAGAGATGAGGTCGGAAAGGCCTTGCAAGGCGTGAAACGGGGAAAAGCGGCAGGAGAGCATGGAACGACACTAGATTTAATCAAAGATAGAGGGGACATAATGCTAGGAAAACCGGCGGCCCTCTTACAAAGTGTCTATCGACTGCAAGGGTCCCAGAAAACTGGAAGAATGCAAACATTATACTAATCCACCAGAAGGGCGACGTTAAAGAACTAAAAAATTATAGGCTCATTAGCTTACTCCCAGTATTATATAAAATATTTACCAAAATAATCTCCAACAGAATAAGGACAACACTGAATTTAGTCAAGCAAGGGAGCAGGCTGGCTTCAGGAAAGTTAACTCTACAATGGATCACATCCATGCCATTATCCGGGTTATCGAGAAATCGGCAAAGTACAATAAACCTCTCTATGTGGCTTTCATCGATTACGAAAAAGCATTTCATTCAGTAGAGATACCAGCAGTCATAAAGGCATTGCGTAATCAAGGAGTACAGACCACTTACGTAAATACCCTAGAAAATATCTACAGAGATTCCACAGCCACCTTAATTCTACACAAGTAGGAAGATACCTATAAAGAAAGGAGTCAGACAAGGATACACAATCTGTACAATGCTATTCACTGCGTGTTTAGAAGAAGTATTCAAGCTATTAAACTGGGAAGGCTTAGGAGTAAAGATCGACAACGAATACCTCAACAACCTTCGGTTTGCCGATGACATTGTTCTATTCAGCAACAATGCAGACGAGTTACAACAAATAATTGAGGACGTTAACAGGGAAAGTGTAAGAGTGGGACTGGAGATTAATATGCACAAGACAAAGATAATGATAAATAACCTCGCAAGGGAACAAGTTTTCAAGATCGCAGGTCAGCCTCTAGAGTCTGTGGAGGAGTACGTTTACCTAGGCCAACTAATCACAGGGAACCCAGGCCATGAGAAGGAAATTCACAGAAGAATAAAAATGGGTTGGATCGCATACGGCAGACATCGTGAGCTCCTGAATGGGAGCTTACCGTTGTCATTGAAAAGAAAAGTATACAATCAGTGCATTTTACCGGTGCTGACATACGGCGCAAAGACTTGGAGGCTTACAAAGAAGCTTGAGAACAAGTTAAGGACCGCGCAAAGAGCGATGGAACGAATAATGCTAAGCATAACTTTAAGAGAAAGAAAGAGAGCAGGTTGGATCAGAGAGCAAACGGGCATAGACGATATTCTAATAGACATTAAGAGAAAAAAATGGCGCTGGGCAGGTCATGTAATGCGCAGACTAGATAACCGTTGGACCAGTAGGGTAACAGAATGGGTACCAAGAGAAGGGAAGCGCAGTAGAGGACGGCAGAAGACTAGATGGAGTGACGAAATGAGGAAATTTGCTGGTGCTATTTGGAGTCGGTTGGCGCAGGACAGGGGTGATTGCAGATCGCAGGCAGAGGCCTTCGTCCTGCAGTGGACATGAATAGGATGATGATGATGATGACGATGATGGTGAACGACGAAGCTGTGCCGTTGGTCATGATAATGGTCTTTAGTCAACATCTTTATTCGTTGTAGAGAATTGCCGTTTGTCATGAGGATCTGGATGAGAGGCCAATAAGGAGTTATGTCCGCGGATCTGTGAGCAGGTTGGATCAAGTTTATGAATTCCAAAAAGCGCAACCGAGCGAAATTTGTTAGGTTAGAATAACCTATGCACATGCGAGAGTACTGATAGCTTTTTTTCACAGCACATGCTGGCCTTCTGTGTCTGTATCCTGCATCTTTGTCTGAATTGAATCGAGGCAATAAAGTACGAAAAAGTGTGTGACCTATTCGGCAAGACAAAAGAAAGCAAGAAGCAGCAGTGATTAGCAAAATCCGTGGAGCTTCGTGTAGAAGGGCTTCGCTCTTAAGTGAAATGCAGGCTTGCTTTCAACGAACAGCTTATAGTGGAATGTTGAGCAGTCTTTATTTCTGTTAGGCTAGGTCTGCCAAGATAGTTTCGTAATGTAAAACAAAAACAAACAAGTTTTATGGATTCGGTTAAGTCCAATAACATGACGTGGTGTACATTCTAAACGGATGCGGCCCAATATATACAATTTGCGTAGACGTCATCGCGGACGCCGTTTTTAGGTATTGGCAGGTCCAGAAACCGCATGAGCAAGAAACATGACAGCACGATGGGCGCGTCTTGCTTGAAACGTCCAAGTGATAACAATGATAAATGGGTGAAAAGCACTTGCCGTCAAAAATGTAAACAGTGTTCCCGTGATAATATGAGGCACTGACATCATCGTAGCCGCCATCTTTGGGTTCTAGCGTGGTGAGAGCTGCCTCCGCAACGTCACATGAAAACTATCTACAGCTAAGAACAACATAAGTGTAGCAAACATAGGTCAGTAGTGTGGGAGAATTTACACTCCCACTCACCCACCATAATTTCTTCCAGACCCTGTGATCGCTCACGTTCGCGCACACCTCTACTCACACTCACAAGCACGTATTCACGTTCACACTCCCGCTCACACACATTCACTCACGTTCACACTCACCTCGACTAGCACTTACTGGAACTCACTCGCACTCACCTCCACTCCCACTCGCAGGCACTCACTCGCACTCGCTCTCACCTCCCCTCATGCTCACTGGCACACACTGGCACACTCACCTCCACTCATACTCACTGGCAATCAGTCGCACTCGCACTCACTTCCCCTCATACTCACTCGCATTCACTCGCACTCTCGCCTATGAAATGAGTGCGAATGAGTGTGACGGCAATTATGAGTGGATGTGCCGAGCTATATGCCGCTCACAATCCGTAGATATTAACAACGAAGCTTCTAATTTGGCACCTGTTACATCGCGAGTGCACCAAGGCAGTGTTATGGGCCTAGTTTTATTCTGAATATACATAAACGATTCGCCTTCCTTATTACATGGCAACGTCCGTCTATTCGCTGATTATTCTATTTTGCACCGTTAAATTAATTGCGATGATTATCACCATATCCGAAATTCTGCCTTTTTTGGGGGTCCCGAGTGGTAAATGGCTCTAAATGCCGAAAAATCTGCAATGCTAACAGCGAGTAAGAAACCGATATGTGATTTTACTTCACTAATAATGGCACACCTGCCTTTCACTTGTGTAGTCGAGCATAAATATTCAGGTGTCACTTTAATACACACTGTGCGATGGGAAACCTATGTTAACAACCTAACCTCAAGTGGAAATCAATGTACATGCTGATTACTAAAGCGACCCCTTTTTTTGAGAAAACCCCTACAAAATGCTTGTTCGACCACTGCAGGAGTACGCCAATATTGTTTGGTTTCCTTACACAAGAGAACCCATTGCAAGAATGGAGGCTGTGCAGAGGGAGGCAATAAGGTTCATTTTTAATAAATGCAAGTTAGCGGATTCATGTACTGACTTATAAAAAAGAGCTCTCTTATTAACATTGCAAAGTAGAGTAAAACTAGCATGACTAAAGTTTTTGTTCGAATTTATTCATGGTGGCATAAACATTTACACATCCGTACTAAGTTTTTGGAATAATTCTGCGTCAACAAGCCACAAGCATTCACGAACACCTAATGAATGCACCTGGAACTCAAATTTCTTTAAATATCCATAGTTCCTTAAAACAATTAGACCGGAATGAAGTTAGTCCTTCCGTTACTAAAGCTTTCCCGAAATAACTTCCTCATAAATTGGAGCCGCCGCCAACTTCAACAGCGTTCGCTCGGAGGTTGCCCCTGCTTTATCATCGCAAAGGAAGCGGGAGGCAGACGAGACGCCGTAAAACAAACTGGTTTATTACATCGCTACGGGCGAGCAAACATCGAGCAACAGAGCAACCGTAGTGCATGGCAGCAACTACAAAAGTTAGAAGCAGCGTTCTTGATTACAGCACTGCGCGATCTCTCTTTATGTCCCGTCTGGGGTTGTGCCTTCACAGCCATGGAGTCTGGAAGCAACAATGCGTCCTTATACTTTTAAGGACGCATTGGCATCATTTGTGCACTCGCGCATGGCGCCCCGTGCATTCTTTGTTCATTTCCGCACCGCATAAAATAAAGGAAGGCGCCGGGCACAGGCAAGCGCAAGATAAAAATGGCTGTGGCTTAGCTAAGCTTAAGCCCAGGATGCGAAGCATGCTAGCCTTTATTTTAGTTGTTGAACCACTGTTTAGCCTGGTGAACTGCTGTTGCTTGGCTATACTTGGTTCGGCTAGACGAAGAAACAACTCATGCGTTACTCTGCTTCGCCTTCAAGAGTGGAACGCGACAGCGTTCCCGTCGACCCGCCAAGGGGTGTAAGACAATGGGCTACGGCGCAGCGACTACGCGCCCCGCATTGGACGCGGTGAGCGTCTAGCAACGCAGCGTTCGGCGCGGCAACGAAATGTGCGCCTGAGCAAGCGACGCACGCCTGAGCCTTAGAAACAGCTCGTTTCTAAGGCAACACCGCATTCACTAGAGGCGCTTTTGTACCGCTTTAAAGCATCGTACTCGTGGCTCAGTGGTAGCGTCTCCGTCTCACTCCGGACACCCTGGTTCGATTCCCACCCAGCCCATCTTGCAAAAGTTGAGCCAAAGCCACATAGAAACAAGCGCAGCTGCTTATATACCGCAGCGACGCCGCGAGCGACGGCGCGAGTTGGAGCCCCGTTTCTCCGCTGTCGTGACGTCACGGTGTCACGTGGTCAGCGTTGAAGGCGACGCCGCGAGCGACGGCGCGAGTTGGAGCCGCGTTTCTCCTCTGTCGTGACGTCACGGTGTCACGTGGTATTGGAGGCGACACCGCCGCGCCTGAGGAGCTGGGTTGAGCTCTACTAATATGCTTCGCATAAAAAAAAGCAAAAAAATAGAGCGCGCGGCATGGTGGGATAATAAGAAAAAAAAAAGCTCCAAATGGAGAGGACGTGGCGCGCGGCTGCTGTTCCTTTTGCGATAACGACGTAAACACCCATTGGCACCGCCAATTTTAGAAAATATCGGTCACCTGTAAAGGTCGTAACTATAGTGTACTAGACAATGGTCAAATGGGCCGAACGACGCTCTCCCGCTGAGGCGCACTGTGTGAAAAAAATTGGAGGACGCTTAAGCTTCGCCTTCAAGAGTGAAACGCGACAGCGTTCCCGTCGATCCGCCAAGGGGTGTAAGACAATGCGCTACGGCGCAGCGATCACTTACGAGGCGCCCCCCATCGGACTTTGCACCCACCAATCACGCGGTGAGCGTCGAGCAACGCAGCCTTCGGCGCGGCAACGAAACGTGCGCCTGAGCAAGCGGAACGAACCAAAGAACTCGGTGTCTCGGAGGGGGAAACGATCTACGCCAGCCAAACGTCGTTATCGGCACGGGCAGAGAGATATATAGATAGTGATCTAAAGAAAGGAAGGACGCTTGATTCTGCAACCCCTGAGAGAGCACGGCGAAGCGTCGTCAGGGGAGAGGGAGACGGGGCCGCGACGCGCCTCGCACCGGTCCGCGCACAGCCCCAATGCGCGCGTGGCGCGCCACCTGTCGGGGCAGCGCCGTACATTGAGAGGAGGGGGTCTCCTGTTTTTGCCGCAAGATGGCTCTGCGTGTGCGGATAGCGCAGAATAAAAGTAGCGGAAACTTACTTCGCCACTCGTGTAACTGCAACTTCTGTAAGTTACATGCTCATAATTACCAATATACACCGCAGTATAACTTTCTACGGCTTGTTTCTAAGACAACACCGCATTCACTAGAGGCGCTTTTGTACCGCTTTGAAGCATCGAACTCGTGGTTGAGTTGTAGCGTCTCCGCCTCACAGTCCGGAGACCCTGGTTCGATTCCCACGCAGCCCGTGTTGCAAGTTGTTTTTATTTCTGAATTGCCTGCCGGGATTTTTCGCTTACGGCCAACGCCGCGGACGCCGCCACGGACTTTTCTGCGACACGAGCTCCTTAACGCTGTCGCGTTAATATTGTACGAGGGCGCTGGAAGTGCACTGGTTTGGGTTGGAGACGCGCTTCGCGGCATATTGAAAGTAATTTCGCAGCGGCCGCTGAGACCGTTTGCGTGCGTACGCTCTTATAATGGTAATTTATCTCAATTGCAAATTCCAATGGACACCTTTTTGCTATGTAAACGTATTTTACAGATGGGGTATACAACAAGGCGTCTTTAATTCTGCTTTCGTTGTCAAGTGCGTCGCCTGCGAGCGAGCGCGTTCTTTGCGCGGACGCTGGCGGACGCCCAGTTTGAACGCGATCGGGTTAAGGAGCCCGTATCTCAGGACATACGGTGTTAACGTATGACGTCGTTTCGGCGGAAGATTTTCGACGCACCCATACCTAGGCCCTTCATGTGAAGTAAAAGATTAACTGAAATAATGGAATTTCTTATGCTAAAATACGCGGTAAATTGTAAACTATAACTTAGACACAACCTACAGAAATTATAGATCGCGCATTATGATGTGACATTAGACTGTTTGATTGGCGAGGAAGAACGTAGACTCTTACATGCGTGCCGCATTGCTCTCCTCCTTGCACTGGTATGTGCGGATTGCGTTTTCCCCCAGCGGCAGCTTGTAATAGTAGTCGTTCAATCGCAAATCAGTGCGATTATACGGTGATTTGCCTGGGATTTATTCGATGTGAGGTGAGTCAAGGTCACCGGGCTAGAGAGAGGGAGAATCAACTTTTTTTGAGCCCTCAGTAAAGGTTTGTGCGCGCTGGCACTAGACGGGGTGGAACCTTCTTCCAGGTCCCATACGCGTCCAGCAGTTCCTGGCCCTAGCCGCAAGCGCGAGCTGGTTCCGTAGGTCGGGGCTGGACAATAAGGTCTCCCATCGCTCGAGGTTGTTGGGGCTGGGGAAGGTGGGGGGTTGGGATGGTGGGGGGCTCTTGAGCTTAGTGCACTCTGCAAGAGTGTGTGCTTGCGTGCCTTCTGATCGTGTGCAAAACAGGCATGAAGGGTCACGCTCTGTTGGCAACATCTTGTGCAAGAGCACGGGATGCGCTAGTGACCCCGCTTGCGTGCGTCGCACGATCGTTTGCTGCCTTCGGCTGAGTTGCGTATGTGGACGGGGAAGTCTACATCTGCCACTTCTGTACATTTGGGTGATGCGTTTGTAATTTATCACGGGCTGCGGTAGCTCTGGCTCGTCCTCGGCCCGGATGACAGTTCTCGGGCGTAGTGGTTGGCGAGTGCGTTGCCTTCCACATGCGAGTGAGCCGGGACCCACACGAGCTCAAGGGCCATCCCGGTGATTTGCGTTTGATGAGGATCGCTAGTGGCGCGAGAGAGATGTTCCCTTTGCGGTAGCTTGCGTAGGCGGTGTTGGAGTCTGTGACCACGGTCCTCACTCTCGGTTGTGCGAGTGCGAGGGCCACCCACTTTGCTGTATTCGGCTGCAACAATAATTTTCGGAAACAAACGTGAATTGCATCTTCAGCCGCGGTGACTTCGTGGACACCGCCGCTGTGATAGCAGAGGAGCGTCCGCTTTGTACTGTCGCCAGCATTAACGGAAAGGGCTGGATGCCATCGCGTACAAGTCTGAGTGACATTGACTCGATGGTTTTAACTAGTGAAGAAATGACACAGATGTTAGAAGAACTCGCAAAGGGTTTAGAAATTCAATTCACTTCCCAAGCTATGAATCTAGTCAGGTGATTTTACTGAGATGACAATGATAAAACCGGCTATGGCAAGGCTCAGTATACCTCATGCCACCCCAGGTGCTGAAGGAGGAATCATAAAAATGTGAACATTTTATTCAAGGAGTCTCCAGATGTTCTTTTGGAGGTACTAAACTCTTCTACGGAATTTTCGTGGATACCTTCAAGTTGGAAACTTGCTAAAATTATTCTGATTCTTAAAAGTAATGGTGACGGATTCACGCTTGACAATCGTCGACCAATAGCTCTAACTTCTAATTTGGTTAAATTATTAGAAAGGGTTGTAAAGGTTCGACTTATGAAATTAGTAGGGGACAAACATGCATTGAACCCTTTCGAAATTGTATTTAGATCTTGTTGTTCCATTTGGCACGCTCATGTGGATCTAAAAGACGAACAAAGTTTGAACGACGCGAGAGTCAAATTGCAGCTCTAGTAACTCTAGATATATCTAAAGCTTATGATAGTGCAGAACATGAAATTTTATTGAATCGATTAGGCGAAGTTGATTTCCCGAAATATATAATATAATGGATAATAGAGTTTCCAATTGACCGAGAATTTTTTGTTCTTTGAAAGGACGTTCGTAAAATACGGAACGTTTTGTTCCCAGTTAGCGCTCGACGACAAACTCGGAATTCGGCACCCATGATCAAACTGTGATACGTAAGAAAGGCGCGTATTCAAGTCGGAAAACTATTGCGAATGGATGACGTTAACTATTTCTTCGTGCACGAACGTTAAAATTATTCTGTTCAAACATGTTTTCGGATTATCATGTTTCGCAACGAACGTTCTGGCGGAAGTTCACTGAGGACGCATTGTGAAAACAGTATGTGTCCACTAAGAAATGAAGGTTTGTAACTGTAATTTGTAATTTGTAATTCTGTAACTAAAGCAATGCCCACCGTGAGCCGACCGGCCCTAGTTCACATTAGCTCTCCCGTGCTTCCAAATCTTCCCGGCAGGCTGTCGAGGTCACTCGTCGCGCGCTGTTTTACTGCAGAAAATAAAGTGGCTGTTCCAAAGCTTAGTTCGTTTATCAGCTCTCTCGTGTAGGCGAGGTGCCCTTGGTCACCATTCGAGACCTAAGTATGCGCACAATTTTTCAACGCGTCGCACGCGTTTCAGTGATCGTGACATGTTCGCGGCCACCATCATCATATAGTTTTATCCATGTTAATAGCCTATTCGATCGATTTATTCTACAGTTCACTTTTTGTGAAGCTTGATGCCCGGGTACAAGATAAATAATGTTTAGAAAATCATGCCGCAACAATTTTTAGGAACACAAAAGCTAGCAAAGCGTGTTTCCTCAGAGAATCGCAGTTACCTGCATTGGGATGCACGCTGGTGCGGCACACCACATGACACATGGACACACCTCTGATTGTTGTCACCGGAGTGATACCTTAATAGATTCCAAGGGTAGACATACAACAATAGCACATTACATGCGAAGCTTACGTATCAAGAATGTTGAGTCGTGACTCGCCTCCAATTTCGATCGTGGGCAGAGCTGCATGAGTGCCTCTAGTCCCGTCACCGTTCGATATTGCAGCTTTAGCGAAGCTAAAAGCTTAGTGACAACACGCTAAGGGGTTTCCCTACCCAAACAGCTTGTTAGCACCTCTTTGCAAAGCGCGAAAAACTTACCACTCGTCGTCAACAGCACGTTAGCCGTGCACCCTCCAGCGCTATCCCACATACTATCATGGCGCCGGACGATAGATGGCGTGGTGATCGCAATATGGCGGCGCCCTCAAAAGAACGGTCTATACGAGAAACCATAATTCTGCTACGCGAAAACTCAAAGAAACTCCTTTTCCGGCGTTTTCACCATTCACAAACCAGCCGCGGCGTCCGCCATTTGCGCGCGCCGGAGCGTGGGTCCTTCGGGGGCCACGGAGTGGCGCGCTCGCTTCCTTGAAACCATAGAGTTTCTCACTATGACACCTAGAGGGTAATCTGTCGCCACCGTCTATGGGAGTTTCTTAAGGGGGCACCGTGCCGTCATGGGAATGACGGTATATGTGTCTGCGAGGCTCGTGTTGGCTGGTGTTGTAAGAGGCTTCGTCTAAAACATGGATATGGCTATGCAAATAACGCGTTCTCAAAGTAAAATCTTCATAAAATCTTTCCATTCACGCATATTACATCTTTACTCACCCACAATGCATGACCAAGCGAAGAAAAGCAAGAACAGACGACCAGCTATTTCAAAGCGAGAGCGAACCTTCTCGTCTGTCTTCCAACTTTAGCGGCCCGCTGATACTTTTTACGTGACATGTAGTTGTACACGCAATAACAAGTTGTCATACACAAAACATGTTTTCCCGTAATAATAAAGCTAAAACAGTTTTTATTTGATGCTTTAGTAAAAGAATGGGTCATTGTGACAGACGGAACGGTACTTGCCAAGCGTGTCTTCAAGTTGTCCTGTCTCTACGAGAACGATGCCAATCCGAAGTCACAATATACCGGCATTCCCATGCATACCACAGCGCAGCAGCGCCAGATTTCCCTCTAGGTAATGTAGTGAGAAACTCTATGCTTGAAACACTTCCAGCTGGCGTTCGCCGCCATCGCAACGCGGCCCACGCAAGAGGCCGCGTTTCTACTGAAAGCCAGCCTTCGTGCATAGCGTTCGCGGCCAGCGTTTCCCGGTAAACGTTACGGCTACATGCGCTCCAGTTGCCGGGAAGCGTGAGAAGCAGTCAGGGATCTTTGAATGCTGTCGCGTTCCACTCTTAAAGGCGAAGCTTAAGCGTCCTCCAAATTATTTGTCTCCGAAAGTGCGTGCAGTGCATTTTTTATTGCGAAGCAATACTACTTTAGGTCGCACTTCAGCCCATTCCGTGGCGAGGCGGTGGTAGGCACCATTGGCCTTTAGCGTGACCTCGCTGCGTGACGTCACACTACGTGACCTAGAGTGACGTCACACCAGCTGTGTAAAAACGGGGCCCCATCTCACGCCGTCGCGAGGCGAGGCGGTAGCCACCAACGGCGGCCTAACTCCCGCTCCTCTCACCAGGGGCGCTACGGACACTATTGCTTCGCAATCACCAGGCTTAACCAAGCTAAGCCACGGCCGTATTTTATGTTTTTACTTGCTTGGTGCGCTCCCGACTCTTGTTGGCCGGTACCAAATGTACTTTTAGCCCGGTGAATTGCTGTTTTGAACACTGTTTTATAAAACTAACACGTAATCTTTGTTACTGAAGCCGCCTATCTGCAACATGGGAAGCTACGTAAGATAATGTTCAACGTCTCTAAGCCCGGTGATCTTGAATCTCTCTTACCCAGGGCTTTACTCATCAAACCAATGTAAGTTTTGTGAGGCCAGGGCAACCAGGGCACATGTTCTATGGGAGTGCGACCTAAGGAGGGCTCAGGATGGGGACGCAGCCTCGAACCGAACGCGCTGCGAGACTACGCTGCTCAGCTCCGCCCTCATACACCAACACAGGGCCGCCCAGCGGACCAAGGAAGCCGCCAGAGCTCAAGTACTCGTGGCCGACGCCTATGCGGGGATATTCGCACTATCCCCAAATAACTCGCCGGACCTTTCAATAATGTTATTTTTCGTCTTCTTCGTGTCATTTTGCGCGCGTTTCTTCTTGCTGGAACACTCATGGGGGACAATGATCAAAGAAAACCATATTATGGTGCCATAAACCAGGTTTATTAACTGTGTGGCGCGTAGAGGTGCAGACGAATAATGTACTAGTTAGTTGCTAGGTAAATCTAAGGGTACAGAGACATATATCCATGATATATATGTAAGAGAAAAATTATCAAGTATTCGAAAGGCACTGACGGAAAATATGAAAACTACCGTCTAGAATAAGCATGTTTCTTGTAAAAGCTACACCTGCCCCAGGTGAACCAATCGACTTTCCGAGAAAAGGAATCACAGTAATTATTGGCCGGTAATATGAACAACCTTGTTAGGGAAAAGAGATTGCATGTGCACTCGGACTGAATCGGGGAGACCGGGCAGACTTTACCAATGTAATCTCCGTGGAATGTCTGGCAATCTCCTTCACGTGCCAGCAAGCGAAATGAAGTAGAAATATATTGTCACGTGGTAGTGACGGTGAAGAAAGCAGCAATATGGTGGAATACAAAACTAGCTTTTATTGGGCGAACCTGTGCCCACAAAAACAGGCTACACTTATAGAACAACGATAGCGGCGAACACGGTCGGCGATCGTCGGAAATCTGATCAGCGGGTCAAGCGCGTCGGCTTTTATAGAGCAGTCATCGAATGTTCCAGACTAATCGTTGGGACCCACGTGCCTTCCACATAGTTCTACACCATTCGCGTCAGGCGATGAAATCAGATAACAGAAGGTTCGGCGACAACAGACCGCGGATAGAAGCATCGATAACTTTCCAGAAAATTCGGATACATGCAGGCGCGTCCCGCGCTGTGTGATAGCATTTGTTAGGCGGCGAAGCGTGGTCGCCCGATAAAGATAAGTACACGTGTCAATACCCCCCTCTTAAAAAAGCATCGACCCGATGCTGCAAACAAACGAAAGTAATACACAAAAGCACTCGTAGCAAAGAAAACAAAAATAACGAAGTTCGTGAGCGTCCGTAAAAGGGTTTAAGGCGCACCACGTGGACTACTTCAGATCATGCGCGGCGCCGCTGTGAATGCGAAATGCCGTCTGGCACGACCTCATAGTCCAGAGCGCCAATACGTCGGATGACCTTGTAGGGTCCGAAATAGCGTCACAGTAGCTTCTCACTGAGTCCTCGTCGGCGTATCGGGGTCCATACCCAAACACGGTCGCCGGGCTGGTACTCGACGAAGCGTCGTCGGAGGTTGTAGTGTCGGCTGTCGGTCCTCTGTTGGTTCTTGATCCGGAGGCGGGCGAGCTGTCGGGCTTCTTCGGCGCGCTGGAGATAGCTAGCGACGTCAACATTCTCTTCGTCAATGACGTGGGGAAGCAGGGCGTCGAGCGTCGCCGTCGGGTTCCTGCCGTAAACCAGCTTAAACGGCGTGATCTGTGTTGTTTCTTGCACCGCCGTGTTGTAAGCGAAGGTTACATACGGCAGGACCGCGTCCCACGTCTTGTGCTCAACGTCGACGTACATCGCTAGCATGTCGGCGAGGGTCTTATTCAGGCGCTCCGTGAGACCATTAGTTTGCGGATGGTAGGCAGTTGTCCTTCTGTGGCTTGTCTGGCTATATTGCAGAATGGCTTGGGTGAGCTCTGCTGTAAAAGCCGTTCCTCTGTCGGTGATGATGACTTCTGGGGCGCCATGTCGCAGCAGGATGTTCTCGACGAAAAATTTCGCCACCTCGGCTGCGCTGCCTTTCGGTAGAGCTTTTGTTTCAGCGAAGCGGGTGAGATAGTCCATCGCCACGACGATCCACTTATTCCCGGATGTTGACGTCGGAAACGGCCCCAACAAATCCATCCCAATCTGCTCGAATGGTCGACGAGGAGGTTCGATCGGCTGTAGTAACCCTGCTGGCCTTGTCGGTGGTGTCTTGCGTCGTTGACAGTCTCAGCATGTCTTGACGTAACGGGCGACGTCGGCGGTAAGACGCGGCCAGTAATACCTTTCATGTATCCTCGACAGCGTCCGGGAGAATCCGAGGTGCCCAGCAGTTGGATCGTCGTGTAAGGCGTGCAGTACTTCTGGACGCAGCGCCGACGAAACAACAAGAAGGTAGTTGGCGCGGACTGGTGAAAAGTTTTTCTTCACGAGTAGGTTGTTTTGAAGCGTGAACGAAGATAATCCACGCTTAAATGCCCTAGGGACAACGTCGGTGTGCCCTTCCAAATACTCGACAAGGGCTTTTAGCTCCGGGTCCCCTCGTTGTTGATCAGCGAAGTCTTCCGCGCTTATTATTCCAAGGAAGGCGTCGTCATCCTCGTTATCTTGCGGCGGCGGGTCAATGGGGGCGCGTGATAGGCAATCGGCATCTGAGTGTTTTCGACCGGACTTGTATGTTACAGTGATGTCGTATTCTTGTAGTCTGAGGCTCCACCGTGCCAGCCGTCCTGAAGGGTCCTTTAAGTTAGCTAGCCAACACAACGCGTGATGGTCGCTGACCACTCTGAATGGCCTGCCATATAGGTAGGGGCGAAATTTCGCTGTAGCCCAAACGATGGCGAGGCATTCCTTTTCAGTTGTGGAATAATTGCCTTCCGCTTTTGACAACGACCGGCTAGCGTAAGCTATCACGTGTTCATGTCCATTTTTTCTCTGGACTAGGACGGCACCGAGGCCTAGGCTACTGGCGTCAGTGTGGATTTCGGTATCGGCGAGCTCGTCGAAGTGCGCAAGTACGGGCGGCGACTGCATGCGTCGTTTGAGTTCTTCAAATGCGTCGGCGTGCGGCGTTTCCCACTTGAACTCGATGTCACATTTAGTTAGCTGTGTCAGCGGCTCAGCGATGCGTGAAAAGTCCTTGAGAAATCGCCTGTAGTAGGCACACACGCCAAGAAATCTACGCACTGCCTTCTTGTCGCTTGTCGATGGGCTGCGGGAACTTTGCGATGGCAGCTGTCTTCGGCGGGTCGGGGCGGACTCCAGACTTGCTGATGACGTGGCCTAGGAACAGAAGCTCATCGTAGGCGAAGCGGCACTTTTCTGGCTTCAGAGTGAGCCCTGATGACTTGATGGCCTCGAGTACTGTTGCAAGCTGCCTAAGGTGATCGTCGAAATTTTCCGCGAAGACAACGACGTCATCCAAGTAAACGAGACAGGTCTGCCACTTCAATCCTGCTAAAACCGTGTCCATCACGCGCTGGAACGTTGCAGGCGCCGAGCACAGTCCAAATGGCATAACCTTGAACCCGTAGAGGCCATCTGGGGTGATGAAGGCGGTCTTTTCGCGATCTCTTTCGTCGACTTCAATTTGCCAATAGCCAGACTTGAGGTCCATCGACGAGAAGTATTTAGCGTTGCAGAGCCGATCTAATGCGTCGTCTATCCGTGGGAGGGGGTATACGTCCTTCTTCGTGATCTTGTTCAGTCGACGATAATCGACACAGAAACGTAGGGCTCCGTCCTTTTTCTTTACCAGGACAACAGGGGATGCCCACGGGCTTTTCGACGGCTGGATGATGTCGTCGCGCAGCATTTCGTCGACTTGTTCTCTTATAGCTTCACGTTCCCGCGTCGAAACTCGGTAAGGGCTCTGGCGTAGTGGTCGAGCGCATTCTTCGGTTATTATGCGATGCTTTGCGACTGGTGTTTGTCGAATCCTCGATGACGTCGAAAAGCAGCCTTTATATCGTCGGAGCAGACTTCTGAGCTGCTGTTGCTTAATCACGGGGAGACTTGGATTAATGTCGTAGTCTGGTTCGGGAACCATCGTCGTCGGGGTAGATGCGGCGGAATCCGAGAGGACAAACGCATTACTGGATTCCAGAATTTCCTCGATGTGCGCGATCGTCTTGCCCTTGTTGATGTGCTTGAACTCATGGCTGAAGTTTGTCAGCAACACTTCAGTTTTCCCTCCATGCAGTCGAGCGATTCCTCTTGCGACGCAAATTTCACGGTCTAGCAGTAGACGTTGGTCCCCTTCGATGACGCCTTCTACGTCAGCGGGTGTTTCGGTGCCGACCAAAACAACAATGCTGGAGCGAGGCGGGATGCTCACTTGATCTTCGAGCACACTCAAGGCGTGGTGACTACGAGGGCTCTCCGGCGGTACCGCTTTATCTTCCGACAGCGTCATTGACTGTGACTTCAGGTCGATGATTGCGCCGTGTTGGTTCAGGAAGTCCATGCCGAGAATGACGTCTCGTGAACACTGTTGGAGGATAACGAAAGTGGCAGGGTAAGTCCGGTCATGAATGGTTATTCTTGCCGTGCAGATTCCAGTCGGCGTGATGAGGTGGCCTCCTGCGGTGCGAATTTGAGGGCCTTCCCATGCAGTCTTAACCTTCTTCAACTGGGCGGCGATGTGTCCACTCATGACGGAATAATCAGCCCCTGTGTCCACTAAGGCGGTAACTGCGTGGCCGTCGAGAAGCACGTCGAGGTCGGTGGTTCTTTGTCTGGCGTTGCAGTTGGGTCTTGGCGTCGGATCACGGCTGCGTCGTGTTGTACTGAAGCTTGAACGTCGCGTCGTCAAGTCGTCTTTCGTCGGTGTAGTCTTGGCTTCCTGACTTCGTCGGGACAGCGGCGTGTCGTCATTAGGTCGTCGAGATGGTTGCTTCGTCGTCTTCGTCGGCGGCGGAGGATCTTCGTCAGTTCGACGAACAGCAACCGCACCTCCACCGGTTGCTGCTTTTAGTTTTCCGGATATGGGCTGACGGACCGGCCGCGGGCTGGGCCAGTGTATGGTCGGCGCTGCGGCGACAGGTAGCGGCCTGGTGACGGCGAACGGGAAGCTCGTCGAGGGCTCCACTGAGTGGCGGCGAGGTAGTCGGCGATATCGCGAGGTCGTTCGCCAATCTGTGGCCGCGGCGCGTTAACGGCGAAACCTCGCAGTCCCATCTCCCGGTATGGGCATCGGCGGTACACATGGCCGGCTTCCCCGCAGTGGTAGCAGAGCGGGCGGTGGTCAGGAGCGCGCCAAACGTCTGTCTTCCTCGGGTAGCTGCGCTGGGCGACGGGTGGTCGTGCTGGCGGCGGCGGCGGCGGCGGACGACGGAATGGCGGCGTGACAGGGCCCTGGCGCGGTCGCGGAGGGGGACCTTGACGGCGTGCGACGGCCGCGTAGGTCATCGCTTGCGGCTCAGGCTGCGGCGATTCAGGGGCTACTCCAAGTTGTTGTTGGAGTTCGTCACGCACGGCGTCGGCAATCGAAGCCACTTGAGGCTGTGATGATGGGAACAGCTTTTGTAGCTCCTCCCGCACGACAGCTCGGATAGTCTCGCGTAGGTCGTCGGTGGCCAGTGACTGAACTCCGGCGTAGTTTGTCGCGTTCGTGCGGCGGTCGAATTGCCGGTTTCGCATCTCGAGTGTCTTCTCGATGCTGGTGGCCTCACGAAGAAACTCGTCGACGGTCTTCGGTGGGCTTCGTACCATCCCGGCAAAAAGTTCCTCCTTCACACCACGCATGAGTAGGCGGACTTTCTTTTCCTCGGACATTTCCGGGTCGGCGTGGCGGAATAGGCGGCTCATTTGTTCTGTAAAAATTGCGGTGGTCTCAATTGGTAGTTGCACCCGGGTTTGTAATAGCGCTTGGGCTCGTTCTCGACGTACGACGCTTGCGAATGTCTGCAGGAAGCCGCTTCGGAACAGCTCCCAGGTCGTCAAGGTGGCTTCTCGGTTCTTGAACCACGTCCTGGCAGAGTCTTCCAATGCGAAGAAGACATGTCGCAGTTTGTCGTCGCTGTTCCAGTTGTTAAAAGCAGCGACCCTCTCGTATGTCTCAAGCCAGCTTTCCGGGTCCTCGAACGTTGAACCGCGGAACGTCGGAGGCTCCCTGGGCTGCTGCAGCACGATGGGAGATGCTGGGGCTGCCATTGGGGTGGACTTGGTGGTGATCTTCCTGGTTTCAGGCAAAAGTCCGTGCTCCGGGGGCAGTTGTTGAAGACGGCGGCTTGCTCGATGATCCGGGACTACGTTGCTGCTGTCTTTGAGGTCCGGGCTTGGATCACGGTTTGTCGGGGGCGTCCGGTACATGAACGCACACGCACCTCCACCAGATGTCACGTGGTAGTGACGGTGAAGAAAGCAGCAATATGGTGGAATACAAAACTAGCTTTTATTGGGCGAACCTGTGCCCACAAAAACAGGCTACACTTATAGCACAACGATAGCGGCGAACACGGTCGGCGATCGTCGGAAAGCTGATCAGCGGGTCAAGCGCGTCGGCTTTTATAGAGCAGTCATCGAATGTTCCCGACTAATCGTTGGGACCCGCGTGCCTTCCACATAGTTCTACACCATTCGCGTCAGGCGATGAAATCAGATAACACAAGGTTCGGCGACAACAGACCGCGGATAGAAGCATCGATAACTTTCCAGAAACTTCGGATACATGCAGGCGCGTCCCGCGCTGTGTGATAGCATTTGTTACGCGGCGAAGCGTGGTCGCCCGATAAAAATAAGTACACGTGTCAATATAGTATAATCGAATGGTATTTGCTATTGAGATCGTATCCGACTTGAGAATTCACTAATAAAATTATCGAAGAGCTGTTTCCGCTCGAGTGTAACGCATCATAGCATTTCCGAAGTCTAGAAGATAAAGGGCCGATGCATGTGAAGACTCTAATTCAGAATGAGTGAGCTGCTGGAGAGCCGTGGCTTTTACGCAGAGGCGCACCAGTTCCTTAGATAATCAATGCACGGGTGCTAATCAGTTCTGTTGAACAAGTTCCTAGCTGTCATTCAATATAAACGCCCTGTTTTAGTGATGCCTGAAAATCTGCTAACTTGATTCAGGCAAGGAACATTGGGCCCATTAAAACCAGGTGCCCAATGTGGTACCACACTTATCTTCAACGAACACAGCACTACAAATATGTGTACGTGTATGTGAGGCATGCCGTTCCTTTAATTGCTTCATCGCTTCCCTTATGATAGTGCACCGGATAACTGAAAGCAGCTGTTTATAATAGAGAAGCTGCTTGGTTGAGCGGACGCAGATTTGGGAACGGCATTACATTTAGTTATGAAATATAAGATAATCGTTACATGTTTTTCTAGGAAATCAGACTCGAGAATAATTTGTTTCGTTGACACCCCTAAAAAAACGCGGAACGACGCAGCTACCTTCCTTTCTTAATTAAACAAATTCTGGCGTTTTACGTCGGGCGATATGATGATGAGGCACACTGTTCAGTGCTCACCACCTGGGGTTCTTTAACGTGCACCTAAACAAAAGCACACGAGTGTTTTTTACATTTCCTCCCCGTCGAATTTTGAGACCTGGTTTGAACCCGCGATCTTGAGTTTAGCAAAGCAACGACATATGCAACATGTGGCCACTAATTAGGCTACCGCGCAGTTTTTTTTTTGTTTTTTTTTTGAAGCATGGACTGGACAAAAAAATTTCACACAGCTCACGGGCCAAATATTAGCATAGACAATGGCTACCTAAACTTGTTTTCGGCACCCGAGTTCCGACAGCAATAAAAGAACCTGTACTAATTACTCCGCATTCATTCTGTTACGCGAGGAAGACGGAAACATGATTGGAATGTTACATTGAATGTTTTTTTTCTATAAGAATCCTTCGCGTAAATCTGAGTACAGGAAACCGGATGGGCCAGATATGGTTTATTTGTTCGAAGCGGGAAGCAGGAAGTTTATATACGTTTCTTTTTTTTGTCTGCGTTTCGCAAGACCGACTGACAGAAAACTATATGCGCTCAAATACACACGAGGGATACATGCTGCTTGAAGAGCAGAAAAAATATTTCTTCTCCAAAGGGAACCATACAACAACATAGAATGAAAGCCGCCACCGTGGTTGCAATGCACGCGTAATCACCCAGCGGCATTAAAAAAACTGATATAAAAAATAGAAAGAAAGGCATCTATTCCTGAGGTATATATACAGGTCATATGCAACTACAAACACCATTTGAGTTGTCCGAACGCACATACCAGGGCGCGAAGTAGTACGGGTGACCCTTCCCAGAAGTGTTGCCAGCAGTTTCCAGCGGCGCCACCTTTAAGCGGCCCAATCCACTTCGATTGCAGCGCAGCCACACTATATTTCGTCGTCGCGCGTCTCACTGCGACGCATGCGCCGCCCCAGCCGCTCGTCTCACTTAACCGTATTCTAGTACACTCTAGCCGCAACTGACGGGCGCCTTGGAACTAGCGTCGAAAGGAGCGGGTGCATTAACTCGACCAATGGGAGCCATCAGGAGATTCGCACAGCGGTTAGGAACACGAGCCGTGGCCTGGTCCAATCAGGAACGCATGCGCAAGACCGCACCATAAATGGGCACAGCCGTCTCATGAGCGCACCTGCGAGCACCCGGTTCCAGCTTGTCGCTTCCGCAGATGGGGAGAAGCGGTGAGCGTTCGAAGTACGCACCGCTCACGCACACACACGCAAACATCGCCCCCGACTGTTTCATATTTGCTGCGCAGGCGTTCGCTGAGAGAAGGTGAGAAAAGAGAACAATTTTGTTTTAACGAATGTGACGTCACATTGTTATTCGTTGTTTTTTTTTTGCAATAACTGCTAACTCAGACCGCATGGATCGAGTCTCATTCGCGCGTACAAAGTATCGCACACATTTAAAATTGCAGCCGGAGAAGCCATATTAGAACAAGAATCCAGAAAATTTCCTTCGAGATGTCCTGAGACCCAAAGGGTTATATTTTGAGCTGCCGATGATTGTCGTCAGTTCTAGCCCATTTTTCTATACAGCCACTGTTGCTTCGTTGTCTGTTGCAATGACGTGCTTCTTATATAGAAAAAAATGAAGCTCCATGATTCACCAGATTTTTCTCGCTCGCAAAATACAAATGTATTGACAGTAGCAGCCTTGGTGCCTCATGGTAGAAAACGTGGATTTATTGGCCGGTTGCCTGCTCTAAGATCACGTGCTATGTAATGTGGGTGGTTGAAAGGATACTTCACATCTGTCATCATGACTGTGAGTGCTGCTGCCAGCACTCCCAGGACTACATTAATACACATGCGCATCTATCCAAGAACATAGACATTGCAGCGACCGCCGCTGTAACTCACTTGGTACAGCATTGCAAGCGCAAGGTAGAAAATGTGGATTCAGCTCCGTTGTGTTTAATACAAAGCATTATCGCGATCCATCTCCTGGCTTCTTCGTAGAGCTGGCCAGGTAGCCTCAATAATAATTAGTGACATGCCTGATGGCGAGTCTTGAATCTGGGTTCCTAGTGCAGCAACCTATAATCACCTACCCATTAGGCTACAGATACATGCACAGCGCACCAAATTAATCTCACAGGTACTATCGTAGCAGCTAATGGTTTCAGATATTATGTGACAGGCAGTTCGGGATTCGCCTGTTTCAGCTCAGGTGCAACATAAAGCAGGTGTTGCGTCTGCTTCGGTGAGGCGTTGTGCATGCAATTATTTTGGTTTCTCTATGTTGACGTATTCTGCTTTGTATTTCATGTGGTAGGCATTACCTCAATCCCAGCTTCAATGCTGCGCCCATAAAACCAGTTGTAGGTAGGTGCTCAAGAGTAACGTGAAGCTCATTCTCCCTCATTATCTCTTGCATATAGGATGTAATGTGTCCAGTTTAGTGCCGTGCGTATGTGTAAGGCATTTCGTTGCTCTTATTTTGCTGATGCGTCATGTGTTTTGCATAGAGGGAAATCCAGTCCTCGACATCATGGTTGTCAGTGCCGCTGAATACAATGCAGTCTCGCTGCCCTGACATGCCATAAGAGCTTACATCTTGGGGCGAAGTAGCATCTTGCTTTCCCTTGTCATCAGGCATAGCCAAGGCTAGAGGTAAAGTTCGAACTGAAAGTTCCAGGTTGAAAGGTACAACACCCCCTCCAACTGTGAGCACAAATGTAGTTCTAAGCATGATTTATGCCAGGAATAAAGGTTCGCGAAAAACGCTTGGTCAATGGCCAAGCACAGTGAAAATAACCACCAACAACCGTCTTCTTTCACATCCTTTGTTGGCGCATGTCTTTGTCGCTACATAGTAATTAATTAGTAATTAGTTTGCTAAGCTATCCACAACTGCGAACTCGCTCGAGCACAAAAAAACACGACTATAAGCACCTCTGTTTCTCATGTTCAAATCACAATTTTGAGGTATCGAACAAAGCATAAAATAAAAGATCCATTGGGCATTGCAACCCTATTTTGTGCATATTGAGTGCTTTTTGGTTTCTTTTGAGGGGGATCAATATTTCTGGTTGAGTTGCCTTAAATGTGTTAGCTAAGTGCCTCTTCCTTCCACAATTCAGCCACTATAGATGTGTCCCCATTTTCAGGTTACGTCTGACGATGAGTGATCGTTCTTGTTGCTATGATGTGTGATGTTTTAAGACACACATGGTGCTCAATTTCGAACTACTGTTGGCATGTTCTTTCACATATGGTTTTAGTAACATAATTGCGCAGGCAAATCAAAATTAGGCGTAGCATATGCTTCACCTTCGACGTGTTCATGGTCACCGATGGTACATAAAAGTGAAGGCAGACAAGACACCAAAAGGAATGAATCTTTCTTCTCTTTCTTATAGGCTGCTATGTTTCAACTAAATCTGCTTTTCCTGTGTCCAGTGGCTTTGTTGCTCAATTAGTGCTTGCGAATTTCCGTTATACTGCAACCCACTAATGTTAAAATGTGACACCTCCCCTCTCTTCCCTTGTCCTCCTGGCCTATCACTCTGCTGCAAGCGTTGAGATTTCAATGGTCGAATGATCAATACAAAAATTGGTGTCTATATTTTCCATATTGGTGCCATATTATTTGACAGCTATCATGACGGCTGTTATTTATATGAACCTGAAAGTAAATGAGAAAACAAAATAGGCATGCCTGAGTAGGAATAACTATTCCTGGTGACCAAACTGGCTCAATGCTGAATTTGAGTTCGTTGTTTCAAGGAAATTGGTCTTAAGAGTGTCAGACCCTTTTCGTGTTCTCGTGACTGTCTATCATATGATAGACAGTCAGGGAAGTTGCACAAAAAGGACTGTCTTTCACTGTTTTTATCATTAGTATGTTATACAGCGCCAGTTGTGCTATAGGCTTCGTGCAGTCGAGCTTACGGCTACTCTGGCGCCTTCTGCCGCAGCGATATGACAGTACCGGAAAGGTGGCGCTGTGGTTCGGCGGGCTCGACGCGTAGTCCTTCGTGTCGTGTACACTTCGTGTCGGCCATGTTTGGGGCCGTTTTGCCTTGTGAATTATCCCTCTTTTTTTTTTCGGATACATCTTGCGGCAGTGCAATGACGTGCGCTTCATAGGCAACCGTCCAAATTACGATTGTGCAAAAAAGATCCAGTGGAATCGGCGATACTGCTGTATAAAATTCACAGCCATGAATGCCAGCCCGGGATAAATTAGTACATGTTTCCTGGCAGGCATTACAAACTAGAAAGGCGAAATAAATGGATCGCACCTGTGAGGGGAGTGAAGTAAGTCAGCTTCTGCATCATATTTGTCAGAAGGGTTTGTTCTCTAAATCGTGCTATACGTGCCCGTTTCGCAGCTTGTGCGACGCCAGCGGTCACGGCCGGGTCAGCTGCTCAACATTTAGAAGATATTTGTCACGACGTGCTGATTTGACGACTGCTTAGTGCAGGCTTAGCATTTGGTATGATCGGAATAACACTGGCGTATGTGATGAGCAATATTTTATGCCGAGCAAGCTTATTTTATGCTGGCGAGCGCTAATTCACAGAGGATACTCGTTTCTGCTGCACGCGTCAGTGGAGCAGTTACCCATGGTGCGATTTTTCTTGCGACTTTACATTTGCGAAATCACCTTGCAAAAGCAACGCGCGTATGCAAGCAAACAAATCTGCAAGCGAAATCGGACCTTGTGAAAAGGGAATAATGAACCTCGATCATTGTACATGATGAAAAACGAACATTCGCGTCAAATAAATTCTGATCTCTTAGTTGATAAATCTCATTTTTCAGTTGCAGATGGCTCGGAGTCGGTCCCGAAAGAATCAACCAGGATATGCTCTAATCATCTCTTCATTGGAGAAAAAAGCACAATCGAAAGTCATCCTGACAACAACTCGACGCGGCAAGCTGACGAGAAGAATTTCAAGAATAAAAAGACTTGATAAATATGGGCTCGTTTGGGTCGCTAGTCGCGCGAAGCGACTTGAAGTTGCGTCGATTACATTGACAAGTAGGCCGCGGTTCTGTGTTCAGCAGTGAGCAATGACAGTCCTTTTACAGCTGCTTTAAAACTGCAGGAGATTTCGTTTGGACCCGTGCCAGACGACGAAGCACAGAGAACGTTAGAGAAGTTAGACTATGGTGTCACACGAGAAGGAAGCGGGTTAACGAAGGCGCCCGATTTTTAATAATCATATCATGAGTAGCCAACGAAGACACCTAGGAAAACAGGGGAAATTACTTGTGCTCACTACGTGAACTAAAGAAATGATAAATTAATGGCAACGAAAGTGGATGAAAAAACAACTTGCCGCAGGTGCGAAACGATGCCACGTCTTCGCATTACGCGTGCGAAGCAGTACCAATTTCACCTATGTTGTCCTCGGTGCCAGTGTTTGTTGGCTTCTTATGATATGCTTAATAAAAATCTGGCCCATAGGTTAACCACCCTTATTCTCGTTTATATATATAATTGGCATACTGTATCGGGATTTTGGTTGGATAATCTGATCGCATCATCGCGCATTCTGTCATGGTATTCTTTTGTGAATTCTATTTTTTAATTATACCAAGCTCATTGCTAGTAATATTTTCATGTATTGATTCTGTTATTACTGTTTTCTGTGGTAGGAATTACTTGATTGTGCTTCTTTTGTATTTATATGTGTGCCCCCCTGCAACGATCTCTTGTGAGATCGTAAGTACTCCTAAAAAAATCAATAAAATAAACGACACGCGAATCCCGTTCGCTTGATGAGCGTATTTTATCCGCGCTCATTTCGCTGCAGGAAAGGAAACATTTTTTCACCCTTAGACCGCTTAACAACGAGAAGAATTGTGCGGAAGAGCCATTCGCACAATAAATGCCGGGAGCACAACAAAACTGTATGAACTGTAGCCATGTGGTACGCGCAAGTTTGGCAGGGCTGGACAAAGCGACCTAGCTTCAAAACACTTCTTACCAGCAGCAGACAGCCAAAACAAAGCGAACCACAATAAAAGGCGCGGAGATTTCGCTAAAATGCACTAAAATCGCTTACTTCGGGCAGGTTAACTGCGCTCTCTCACTGTTTGTAAAGTATAGCAGAATGTAAAATACAGTAAAAGCCCTGCGCAAACACCAGAACTTATTATTTAATGTCTCAACTCTTCTAATTCTATGGAAGTGTCAGGTGACGAGAGGAAGCAGGGCAGCGAGGAGTTCAAGATGAGGAGCTATGTCTCTGTGCTTACTTTCTTCAACCCTGACGAAACGAGTGAATTGGAACATTCTGCAGATTTTATTTCGCTTTGCTACCAAAGCACTTCTCAGGGGAATATTCGCAACATGGTGAGCAGCCCAGAATACATGTACTTTTTGAATTCACATCATCTGACATTAAACTCAGCATTTATTTATTTATATATTTATTGATTTATTTAATTGTTTATTTATTATACCCTCAAGGTACGCTTGCACATTGCAGAGAGGATGGGCAAGGTAAGTACTGAGGCAAATCACAAAATTGTTGACTATAGAAAAAAATTATCAGTACAAATATGCAAAAACTTTCGAACAAAGCATCAAAGCTAAATACGTGGAAGTCAATAATTAATAAAAAGAACAAGGAAAAATAAGAAAGGAAGGCAACAGCATGGCATAAACATCATAAAACATGGAATACAAGATAATAAAAATGGTAAATAGAAACTTTTAAGCATTGCGAAAATACATGGCGTAACAAAAAAGAAAGGATAGAAAAACAAAAGACCATACCATATAAAAAATACAAGCCATAACTTCAAATTATGGCATAAGAGCAGTTTTTATGCAGAACATGCAAACGCAACATCAATTTATAACAAGAAACTTTGAAGTGTGGTATTATAGTTATAGGTGTCAGTTATGCTTGTAAGTAATGCGGGTACGTTATTCCAATCTTTCCTCGTTTGGAGAAGAAATTAATATGAAAAGCCGACGGTGTTGCAGTGCGGAACATTTACCTTTTGGCGGTGGTCAATGCGAGGTGAAATGTATGTGGCGGTTGAACAAAGATATAACGTAAATATGCGTTGTGGTAGTAGATTTTATGGAAAAGACATAAGCGAGATAGTTTTCTGCGGGTATAATGAGATCTACTACACAGCATAACAAAATCTGCTGGCTACTGGCTATTGTGTTTATAATATATTTTGATACTATTCTTGTTGTTCTTCCAAGCGTCATTATATTTGAAAAGCAGCACTGCTAGGCTCGAGGAAACGGCTTCGATCGCAGGCCGCGGCGGTCGCATTTTGATGGGGGTGTAATGCCAGAACACCAGGTGCTCAAAGTTCATCCGGAGTCCTCCACTTCGGTCGGCGCGCCTCTTAATGATATTATAGTTTTGCAAGTAAAACCCCGGAAAATATTATTATTATTTTGGAGAAGTTCGCTGAATCATGCGTAATTGATGCCCCATAAATGCCAGAATTTTAAAATACTTGTTTTAAAGCCCTTTTTTAGAATCACCCTGGTTATTAAATGTAAGGGTGCGGTCTTCAATTCCGCTTAAACACATTCCATTATTTGATTGCCGGATTGCCAGGGCGCTCTGACTTATGGAGTAGTGGAAAAACTAGTTCAAAGAGAAAGACATTTTTTTTAAATTTAACCACACCACCAAGCGATGCTGCCCTGTGTCGGTTACAAATTTTGTTACAGCGCGATTGGGCATGTTCGACAATATTCCGTCGAGAAAGGTGTCTGACGGTGCTGTTGTCATGGGGATACTGCCGACGAAGCTGCTCATCCGAGCAATGCCTGTTCCCGACAAGCACAACTGCAGTTAGGAGTTATAGGTCCGCTTGCATTGCCACATAAATCACGACTTAATGCCAGGCATTCCAGCAAGAAAAAACAATTCTCTTCCCATCCACTTCTGGAAAGATTCAATAACAGCTTTTGCGAAATGAGTGAATGATTTGTTGCGTCACAGCAGCTTTGCACTCTCCGTCGAAGATGTATCAGTGTGCTTGAGTCTTGGGTGCCATGACGCCGCTTTCCTACACCCGGCGTGGCGGAGACCACCGTTTTGGTGCCTAAACGGGTGGTGAACAGACCAAGCACCGCTCTTCCGGGCTTCCAGGTAATGTTTTTAGACGCCAGAGGTGTTTGCCTGTCATCGCGCCTCTCGCATTGGAACAGCGGTTCGCTGTGCTACGACAAGTTTGAAATCTCGACGCATCTGCCATTGAATCTGCTTTGGAAATGGTGTACTCTTAAACTGCCAAGGTTGCGTCAGAATGCGGTCTCTATGAAGGGAGTCTATGAAGGTTATTTATTTCAATACCCGACCAGAACTGAGGCCCCTATAACAATGCAGTCGGTTTCCCCCATTCACCTTCTCTCGTTGGCCGGTCTGCAAGAGGTAGAATATCCGTCGCTTCGATGACTCATACGACATACAGTACAGCGTACGTTAAAATAAAGAAGAAAGTCAAAAAAGTATCAGTTGCGCCCGAAAGTCGAAGTGTCTATTGCGATATCAAACTAGTAGACAACTATACGAACTGAGGATAGCGGTTTTATCGGCCATGTAAACTTCGAAACATTCGCTTACTGTATTAAGATGCAGGATGTCAGCGTGCACAAGCAAACATTAACACCTCAAACTTCATCAGCGCGGACACTCGCTGCAATACGCTGGATGCTGGGGTGAGCAAGCGTGGCAGCAGCAGCGAGCGAAGTGACCTCTGTGTGTTCTACCGTTTCAACGCAAGAGCAGCTACAACACAGCAAACACAAACGTATGAGACGTCGGCAGATCCCTTTCAAAATACAGTGCGCCCTACCCCGTGCAGCCGTGCAATGTACACACTTGTTGCCTGAGTCGAAGCGGCGCCCCCCTCCCTCTCGCGCTGCCTCCCCGCGTTTCTCCACGTATGGCACGCGAAATTGAGCGGCGGTTGTAAATTCCCCTTGCGCTTGGTCGCGAAATGCGCGTTCACTACCAACAACAGCCTCCCATCATTCCCGATGCGCACGTAGCACACGTTTACGCTATCCTGTTGCACTCCTAAAGCGAACTTCATATGTATTCAGTTTTTGTACTATAGTTGCAATATACTCGCGTCTACTCACACTCACTCACTCACTTTCGTAGTATCGTTTACTAGCGTTCACAAGCACTCACGCACATTCACACCATCATTCACACCCCCAGACACTCATATTCAGGCTCACCTCCACTCCCAAGCACTCATATTCAGATTCACCCGCACTCACCCACGCTCACACTCACCTGCAATCACACTCACTCAGGGACGTTCACACTCACCTGCACTTACTCACAAGCACTCGACACGTTCACACTGACAGACACTCATTCACGTTCACACTCACTTCCACTCACGCTCCCTGGTACTCACTCGTACTCGTACTCACATCCGCTCACACTCACTCATTCTCGTACTCACCTCCACTCACAATCACTGGCACACACTCGCACTCGCGATCACTTCCACTCATACACACTGGCACTCACTCGCACTGACACTCCCTCGCACTCACCCCCATTCACACTCACACGCACTCACCTCGACGCACACTCACTCGTTCTCGAACACACCTTAACTCACACTTACTGGTGCTCACTCACTCTTGCACTCAGCTCCACTCACACCTAATGACACTCACTCACTCTTGCACTCACCTAACCTCACACTCACTGGCACTCACCTCCACTCACACGTAACGACACTCACTCACACTCATTGGCACTCGCTCGCAGTCACCTCCACTCACACCCACTCGCACTCACGCCTTTGAAATGGGTGAGTGTGAGTGGGTGTGCCGACCTATGGTAGCAAATCAATTCTGCGGAAACCCTCAGGGTGGTGGAAAGTGCACAAACGGGAGAAATTAGCATCCACCCAAATTGCAGCACAAAGCTACCAAAAGAACCTTTACGGGTTTTCAGAAAGAAAGCGTCGCAGTTTAAGAAAAACTCGTCCTGGTCCGGGAGTTGAACCCGGGACCCAAGTCTTTGCGCGGAGGTCGCTCTACCAAATGAGCTGACCAGGAGGGCTGCCGATTGCAGAGCGAGGGCGAATCAATGGACAACTCGAGTCCCGGACCAGGACGAATCCAACTGCGAGCTTCGTGGTTAGTTCAGATGGTAGAGTGACCAGACTGGAAAGGCGTTGGTCCCAGTATGAACGGGACATGCATTTTTTTTCCTTTCGCCCCCATCGAAATGCGGTCACTGCAGCACGGATTTGATCTCCCGACCTCTTGCTCAGCAGCGCAATACCATAGCCGCTAAGTCACCATGGCGGGGATAAATCTCCTGAAACCTGTTTTAACGATTATAATTATGGTACATTAGCGCAAATTAATAATGAACACAAAGAACGTCGAGACAAGCTGATCAACCATAATTATAATGCAAGGCCAAGTAGCCCAGTGGTCAGTCATGTTGTCAGGAGTTGCGATCGAATTTGAGCGCGCAAACTTTTCTTCCTGCTGTCTTTGCGCATGGGCATACGTTATGGTTTATTGATATATGTCCGTTTTCAGTTAAACCTTTTCAGTCATTAGTTCGGGCTCGTGCTGTTCGCTTTTGTCGTCTTTTGCATTTTGCACTTTTGTTTCTGTACATAGAGGCCACTTGCGCCCTCTCTGCGTTTTACAAGAACGTACACAATTGAATGCAAACAAGACAGTTGTTTATACCGAAGAGTGGTGTATACCTGAAAGCTTTATGTGCACCTCATACTTAATTCGCTATTTTGCTACTGAGCCAAAGGATAATGTGAGTTGCTGTGCGGCTATGGGTGTAACGTTGTTTGGTGAAAACACAGCGCAGTAATAACAAAGGAAAAAGAACGCACAGTACAGGGGCGAGCGCAGACTTAGAAAAAAAATTATTAGAGCAACCACGCTTTTTGCGTGCACAGAGAACCATGCCACCATACCACTCATAATCTTGCTGGCGGAAACCCCCGAAGATCATGTGTAACCTATCTGGAGACTTTTCATATCAATGTCTGACGATAGGCATTCGGACACAAGACACAACTACAAAGGAAAGGAAAAGCAAGGCGGCGCCATATTTGTATGTAAACAGATGCAGCCTAAATATGAACAAAAAGTAACATGGAAAATAAATAATGAAGGGTAATCTAAATGAACCCATTTAAAGGCTCAATCTGACAGTTTCTCTCTTCTTATAAAACAGGAGTACAAAGTGGGGTATTTACAACCGTACGTTTCTCAATAAAGTTAAATGATGCCAGGCTAAAAGATATAATGATTTATTCGAGTCTATCGTCCTTTACATGGCCCTGCTCCTATTCAGAGCGGAGCTGTCGCGTGAACATGGAACGTTTCGGCATGCGGCAAAGCATACGACAAGTGCGTGTCACCTTGCTGACATCACCCGGCCGCAGCTCGGCACTCCGCTGCACATGTCCCGCAAGTGGACAATATCTGATGTTATGGGCTCTGCCAGCATGGAACTCCTATTTTGACATTTCGTATGTCTTATCGCATGCTAGCGTAGCGCAAATTGCAATTTCTGTCAACGTTGAGGGATATCGCCATGACATATGGACTGCGGCAGCTGCACATATTTTATTTCGAGTGCCCGTTTTCAGGTCACTGAACTAGGAGGAACGAACGATGGAGCCGCAGAACGATATAATGTTGCATTCTTCTGAATCGTTATAATTGTTTATAAAAGCATCTTTTAGATGTAACCCAGTGTTATTGCTGTTTTTTTTTTAAGTACAGTAAAATTTTGTTCACTTTAAGCGTCGATTCTGTTGAGGCGATTTCAATTTAACAAGATTTTACTGTACTTACAAAAAAAACAGCAATAACACTGGGTTACATCTAAAAGATGCTTTTATAAACAATTATAACGATCTAACTACTACTATAACTGTTCACGTTAAGTTACGACTTCATGAAACATTGGTACGTCCCATGCTCGAATATGCCTGCTCCATTAGAACCCTGGTCAAGATAATCTAACTACTATTCTTGAATCATTTAAGAGCAGGGCCACCCGTTTCATTTTATCAAATTATGCACGCCACTCAAGCGTGTCATCAATGAAAGTGACGCTCGGTTTGCCAGAGCCCGCAGTACTTAGTAAGTTTATGCACTTATGCCTCTTTCATAAGAGATACTACACTAATCCCTTTTTTAAAGCTGAGTTGTTCTTTCACCCATCCTAAATTTCACCTCGCATCGATCACCAAATGAAGGTGGGGGTGCCACCATGTAACTGTAACTCTTAATTTCAATCATTTATACCACACACCGCCGACGACTGGGACCATGTTCCCACTTCCTTCGCTGCCATCCGTGGCGTCACCAATTTCAACAAGATTGCCAACGACTGCATCTAAATACTATTCTTGAATAATTTAAGAGCAGGGCCACCCGTTTCATTTTATCAGTTAGATTAGCTTGACCAGGGTCCCAATGGAGCAGGCATATTCGAGCATAGGACGAACCAATGTTTCATGAAGCTGTAACTTAACGTGAACAGTTGCACTGCAAAAATTGCGACGTATAAAACTGACAATGCGGTTAGCGTAATACAATATGTATTGGAGATGCACGTTCTACGAGAGATTAGTAGTGATATGTATGAGAAAATATTGTTACGGGAAGAAAGCAGGCCCACGAGTGTAAAATACCGTGTATTTACAAATGATGGATATGGCGTTCAGGCAACTGCCAGACTTCGTCTTTCTCTAGTCCAATTCAACTTCTTCCTTCACTTCACCGTAACATCACCCTCCCGGCGGGGTAGCTCCGTCCCGGTGCAAGTTATACAGCCTCACTTAATGGGGGGACATAGGGCGATGTGAACAACATCGCTGGTTACGTTGGGAGGCACCAGCTGTAGGCTGACAGACTGGGGCGATCTCGTATGTCACGTCGGATAGTTGGCGTAAGATCTGGTACGGACCAGAAAAACGGGAGAGTAGTTTTTCCGACAAGCCGACGCGACGTGAAGGCGTCCAGAGAAGGACAAGGGAACCAGGTGAAAAATGGTGGTCTCGGTGCCTAAGGTCGTAGCGTTGCTTTTAAGAAGCTTACGAGACTTTGAGCCGATGACGGGCGACATCTCGGGCCTGGGCGGCTAAGTCAGTAGCATCGCGAGCGTAACCAGTGCTGGGTGATTGTACTGCGGAAGGTAGCAACGTGTCAAAAGGCAAGGTGGGGTCGGGGCCATACAAAAAGAAAAATGGTGAAAATCCGGCAGTGTCGTGACGGGACGAGTTGTATGCGAAAGTGATGTATGGTAAAGCGATGTCCCAGTCGCGGTGATCGTTGGAAACGTACATGGCGAGCATTTCAGTGGGTGTGCGGTTGAGTCGCTCGGTGAGGCCGTTCGTTTGAGGGTGGTACGCGGTAGCAATCTGATGTTCCGTAGAACAGGAGCGGAGCAGATCATCGACGACCTTCGATAGAAAGTAGCGGCCGCGATCCGTCAGCAACTGGCGAGGGGCGCCGTGGTGCAGGATGACGTCTTTTAGTAAGAAGTCGGCGACATCTGTAGCGCAGCAGGTTGGCAGCGCTCGTGCGATGGCATATCTCGTGGCATAATCGGTTGCTAGAGCAATCCATTTGTTTCCTTTGATGGAAATTGGAAACGGGCCAAGGAGGTCGAGGCCCACACGGAAGAAGGGCTCTGTAGGTATATCAATTGGTTGAAGCAAACCAGCGGGAGGCATAGCAGGCGTCTTCCGGCGCTGACGCAGGTCGCAAGAAGCGACATAACGGCGCACAGAGCGATAAATGCCGGGCCAGAAGAAGCGGCGCCGCAGGTGGTCGTAAGTACGAGTGACGCCCAGATGTCCAGCAGTAGGAGCGTCCTGAAGTTGCTGGAGCACGGCGAGTCGAAGGTGCTTGGGGACGACTAGGAGGAGCTCCGGGCCGTCAGGACGAACGCTGCGATGGTATAAAGTTCCATCGCGCAAGGTGAACATCCGAAGGGACGCGTCATTGGGCGAGGAGCTTAGGCGTTCCATAAGTGTTCGAAGAACAGGATCCTTGCGCTGCTCGTCGCCAATATGGAGGAAGCCGGAGAGGGATAGAACACTGATGTCCGAGTCTGCATCGGTATCGTCCGGTTGATCCATGGGATTGCGGGAGAGGCAGTCAGCGTCCTTATGCAGGCACCCTGACTTATACATAATAGAAAACGTATGTTCTTGTAGACGCAATGCCGAACGTGCAAGTCGTCCAGTTGGGTCCTTCAAAGAGGAGAGCCAGCAGAGGGCGTGATGATCGGTTACAACGCAGAAGCTCCGACCGAAAAGGTACGGTCGAAATTTCGCGACCGCCCATACGAGCGTGAGACATTCTCTCTCACTAATGGAGTAATTTCGCTCGGGCGTGGAAAGAAGGCGGCTAGCGTAAGCGATGACACGGTCTGGGCCCTGTTGACGCTGAGCGAGGACAGCGCCGATGCCATGACCAGTCGCGTCAGTTCGTACTTCAGTGGGCGCAAAAGGGTCAAAGTGTGAGAGAATCGGGGAAGTTGTGCGCCGCTCAATCAGGGTAGAGATGGCTTTCTCCTGTAGTGGTACCCAAGAGAAAGAGGCGTCTTTCTTAAGAAGGTCAGTGAGAGGGTGAGCGATGTCGGCAAAATTTTTCACAAATCGCCGGAAATAAGAGCATAAGCCCAGGAAACTACGGACATCGTTCGTTGAACAAGGTACAGGAAAATTTCGCATGGCGTGAACTTTCTGTGGATCAGGTTGAATTCCGGCGGCGTTTACGAGATTGCCAAGCATGTTAATTTCACGGCAACCGAAATGGCACTTGGAGGAGTTTAGCTGAAGGCCAGCACTGCGAAACACGGAGAGTAGGGTTGTGAGGCGCCGCAGGTGGCTCTCAAAGTTCGGCGAAAACACAATCACATCGTCGAGGTAACACAGGCATGTAGACCACTTCAAGCCGCGCAAGAGAGAGTCCTTCATGCGCTCGAGTGTAGCTGGCGCATTGCATAATCAAAAGGGCATGACTTTAAATTGGTACAGACCGTCCGGTGTGACGAAGGCGATTTTCTCGCGGTCCATCTCATCGACGCTAATCTGCCAATAGCCGGAGCGGAGGTCAATTGATGAAAAGTATTGGGATCCGTGAAGGCAGTCAAGAGCGTCATCAATGCGAGGCAGGGGATAAACATCCTTCTTTTTTATCCGGTTGAGGTGACGGTAGTCAACGCAGAAGCGCCACGAGTTGTCTTTTTTCTTTACTAAGACAGCCGGTGATGCCCACGGGCTACTGGAAGGTTCAATGATGTCCTTGTCGATCATCCTGTCTACCTCTTTCTGTATGATGGCCCTTTCTGTTGCGGAGACACGATATGGCCGCCTATGAATGGGGCTGGCGTCACCGGTGTCGATGCGATGCGTGACAACAGATGTCTGGCCAAGTGGACGGTCGTCCAAATCAAAGATGTCCCGATAAGCTGACAGGAGGTGACGAAGATCTGTTGTTTGCTCTAGAAGGAAGGTCGGTCGCGATCATAGAAACATCGTCCGCAGGCGTCGAGTACGAAGGAGTGGATGACAAAGGTCCGTTCTTACTGAGGAAGGATTCAGAGGTCAAAAAAGAAATCTGAAATTCTTCCAAAGGAGTGATATGCGCTATGGCGATACCATGTGGCAACACATGTGACGAAAATCCAAAATTGAGGATGGGCACGCGAGCGCAGTTTTCGCGGATCCGGATTAAGGTGCTCGGTAGAGCAATATTACGCGACAAAACCACGTCAGTAAGCGGCGACACGGCGTACTCGCCATCAGGTACGGGAGGACAGGGCGTCAGGAGGACATTGGTAGCCGCTTGTGGAGACAGCCTTGCAAATTCAGCAGAACATAAGCGGTGTGGAGCACAAGTGGTTGCGTCGGCAGGAAGCGGCAGATCCAAATGTACACCTGCGGAGCAGTCAATTTGGGCAGAGTGTTTCGAAAGGAAGTCGAGGCCGCGAATTAGGTCGTGTGGACAGTGTTCGAGGACGATAAATAGAACAATGGTATAATAGCCCCCAATGGTCACACGTGCTGTGCACATTCCAAGGACAGGGGACGTACTCCCATCGGCGACTCGCACGGTGCACGGTACGGCGGGGGTCAGAACCTTTTTGAGCCTTCGGCGAAGAGCAGCGCTGATAACTGAAAGCTGCGCTCCTGTATCGACGAGAGATCTAGCAGGAACTCCATCAACTTCAATGTCCAGTAGGTTTCCACATGTAGGCAGGGTCAACAGAGGATTTGTGGGCCGGGTCGGAGTGGCAGCTTCACCTCCGGGAGCTGCACCGCCTAGTTTCCCGAAGCGAAGCGACCGGTTGCAGAAGGGGACGAAGAGCAGTGAACGAGAGGTGAACGGGACCTACGACCTTGCGGAGATGGGAAGCGGCTGGATCTTGGTGGAGCACTGTCGGCGTTGATGTTCCTAGTCGGCGTATAGGGCGAGAAAGTACGATTGTCTGGTACTTGGCGGTAGTGACTCGGAGACGACCACCGAGGAGGCATCGACCAGTGGTTGCGGCAATGACGGGCGATGTGTCCAATACCGGAACAATTAAAACAGATGGGTTTATAATCCGCTGTGCGCCATTCAGCTGGGTTGCGACGGAGTGGCGGAAAGCTTTGCGTTTGGGAGCGAGCGGTCGGAAAAGTTTGGTAGGTGTTTGTATGGCGGACCGAGCAGAGAGGTGGAATGCCCAAACTTGCTATTTCCTCCCGAACGACCGCTTGTATAAGGGAGATAGGGGGTACGCTTCCCCGACAGTCTGAACGAACTGGAGCCGGGGCCATGGCCTCAAGCTCATGGCGAGCGATGCGCGTTATTTCTTCCGGTCCTGTGGGCTGAACGAACCGCGGCGGGTCTTCGCAAGAAGATGTCGCGGCGGTATTGGGCAGTCGGTGGAAAGCTTGAGTGACGCGGCGGCCCTTCGCTTGTTCGAAGCGCCGGCACTCCTTAATAATTGCATCCACAGTGGCACAATCCTTACACATCAAGAGATTGAAGGTATCGTCTGCAATACCTTTCAATATATGACCAATCTTGTCTGCCTCGGTCATGTTGTCATCAGCCTTTCGACAGAGGGCCAGCACATCCTGTATGTACACGACATAGGATTCTGTGGACGTCTGAGCGCGGCACGCAAGTTCTTTTTTTGCTGCCAGCTGATGACCGACAGGTCTGCCAAACAGGTCTCGCATTTTTTCTTTGCAGACATCCCAGCTCGTTAGGTCAGCTTCATGTGTGTCATACCATTGCTTCGCAGTTCTCCTCAGATAAAATATCACGTTTGCAAGCGTCATTGTAGGATCCCACCTGTTGTTGTCACACACTCGCTCGTACATCGTAAGCCAGTCCTCGACGTCGGCGTTGTCCGTGCCACAAAATGTTCCCGGGTCCCGCGGATGAGTGAGGATGACCGTTGGCACGGGCTGCCGAGGCGTTGTCGCTTGTGTCGGTTGATTTGCCATTGTAGCGGCAGGTAGATGGCGTCCGCTGCGAAGTTCCGTGGTTGTACCGCGCACCTTCCACCAAAATGTTGCGGGAAGAAAGCAGGCCCACGAGTGTAAAATAACGTATATTTACCACTGACGGATATGGCGTTCAGGCAACTGCCAGACTTCGTCTTTCTCTAGTCCAACTCAACTTCTTCCTTCACTTCACCGTAACAATATATATAATATTCTACAGAGGCTAATCGTGTGTTATTGAGGGTATAGTTGATAGGAACAGGGCAAGAGGAAGTCCGGGAGAGGCGCATGCTTTAACATTTATTAATATTCAGGGTCATTAAAGAATCCGAGCACCAAGAAGAAATGGCGGTAAGAGCGGACTGCAGGACAGCATAGAGGTGTTAGTGATGACGCAGTAAAGTACGCAGTCATCGGTGAAAAGTTTTATAGACTTAAGTAGAAACAAACTTGGGGAGGTCATTAGTTGAAATTAGAAAGAGTTATGGCCCCAAAGCAGACCCCTGAGGTACACCAAACTGCACAAAAGCGATGGAAGAGTCATGTCCGTTAGCATATACATATTAAAAGTGGTTAGAAAGGAAGCATTCAATCCAGCGCCAAGATATTAGTGTGTCGATATCAAGTTTACGCATCTTGAGGAAGAGCAATTTGTGAGGCACAGAGCCGAAAGCTTTCGCGAAATACAAGAATATACAATCAATTGTTAGTCCTTTGTCTGCAGTACTAAATAAATCATCAGTAAAAACCAAGCTGAGTGTCACATGAAAAAATTTCCTGATACCGTGCTGACAGTTAGTGAAAAACAAGTTTAATTTCAGCAAAGTATTAGGATGCTAGTGAATAACATGTTCCAGGAGCTTACAGTGTACGCTGGTTATTAATATGGGCCTATAAATCATTAAATAAATAATAAACGTAATTTTACATTTCATTTCACACCTGCAGTAGAATGGCTGGTGGCTGCTTTTCCGCCAGATTAGTGGAGGATGGTCGCCACCAGAATTGCGCCTCTAGATTCTAGGAGTCGGAAAGAACTCTGACTTGCCTACGTTTGTCTTTAGGACATGACGTCGGCGGGGCCCTACCTCGCAACGCTCAGTAGCGCAGTCTACGTTAGTTACTCAAAAGACATACAATCGTTGCACCATACTCTGCGACTCAAATGCAGTTCTGAAATATTTTCAGTCCAATCTGCGCCGCGGAGTAAATGAACAAAGAAATCTCACGTCAATGAACAGTGGACTTTCACCATGGAGTTAACATAGGGGACACAATAATTTTTAGGTGGATACTGGGGTACGGTGTATCATCGGCAATTGAACAGCCGAAATACCTGCCGGCGGGACGCATAAAGAATACGAGCGTAGATCGATCCCACGGACAAGAAAAAACGCAATGCCTTAGTTTTCTTGCCAGTAAGATAACGTAAACAATGTGTAATTTACTGGATTTCACTAACCATTGCTTACATGTTTTGATGCCCATAGATGGTATTAAAGCTTCTACCATTTCTTGCTCGGCATGAAGAAATGTGACTCTTTCTCTGGGCTTATTAGGCTTTCCTTTTAGGAATGGTTATTCATAATTTTCTATAGGAATGACGGACATAGCCAATTGTAACAGATCTAGCACAGAATAAATCCTAAAGATCTTTTTGTGTGCTGTCCTACACAGGATGATCACAGGCTTGTCCTTTGCATCAGTTTGAAGAAGTTAAGCGACATTGCTTTCTAAGAGGAAAAACTTGTCAGCCTGTAAACAGAGCAAGCTCAAGTTGCCACCACCGACTTCCGCACCGATCACTCCTGTAGTGCTAAATTCAAACTACAACTCTTGCATCCCGTCCCGTCAGAGCGAGCACGCGACCGTTTGCTTCAAAGCGCCTTCTACCTGCCATTGCGTTTCTACAACGGCAAGGATGGCTTCGCGAACCTGCAAGGCAGGCGCAGAAAATTGCTGTATCATTCAGTGCCACAAAAGCGTCGAGAACGCAAGACACTGAGACCCCACCCCGAAATTTGAATGCATTACGGAAATTCGCAGATGAGACAAGAACCGACTGCACGCAGAGTGAAAATGCGCCTCTGTTTTCGCGCACATATTTTTCATCCGTGTGCTGTGATATATTGAGTGATATTTTAAGTGCACAGCGTAAATAAGCGCTAGAAGCTTAAAGGCATGCCTGTCGGCAGCCTTGCTTTTATTTTTCTATTAGTTTTGCACTCTTTTCCTCTTTCCAGTGCAGGGAAGCCAACAGAGGCTCAGATTGGTTGAACTCCTTGCCCTTATCGATCAATTCTTTCTTTGGGTCTCTATTTTTGCGCATGAAGACGGGAAACTAAAAGAACGACGAAGACAAGCGCTGACTTCCACCTTATATTATTTTGAGTAACCCGCATATATACCTAAACAATACGACAAAGTCTTCGTCGTTCTTTCGGTCCCTGTCTTTGTACGCGCTGTAAGTGATGTTTGCAATGGAATACCAACTAGCCCGTACCTAAACCCTGAAACAGTGGGGCGTGGTTTTTGTTATTTACACCCACATAAATCCAAAAAGCAATTAAGGCAAGGGCAGGTTACGGGTTGTTAGCTATCGTTGAAAGTGAAATTAGGAAAATAACTAAGAAAAAAAATTAAAAGTGGAGGAAAAGATAACTTGTCGACTGATGCGACCAAACCCACTATGTTTACATTACTCGGAGGTTGTGATTCATGACCCAGCAATTTTGGCAGAAAGTATGAGTGGTCGGTTGCGAAAGCACCTTGCTCATTCCTGTCGTGCGCGATAAATGGATGCTGTGATGAGCAATTTTTAAATATAAATATACCTGATAATAACTCTTATTTCGTATCTCTCTACCACCATGTCTCTAAAAGCCCCTGTGTAGCATTGGGACGAGAGCTTTTATCGATTGAGCAGTCCACATTTTTGCGAATGTTAAGGTAACACACTTTTGTCGAAAGCACCACATGTCTGAGTTTATTTTTTGTATAATCGCCATTTTGAAATAAATGTAGGTTGCTCACGGTGAGTAAGCGTTTCTATATGCCATTCTCGATTCGACCCAAGGCTATGAATCATATATAGAAAAAGAAATCTCTATGGTAATGTCATAATAACTAGGCCAGTGCTTTTACCATTACGAACAGCTGGCCGCCGAATTTGCAATCACAACGAAATAATTTTATAGCCTTGATATTGTTATTCAATACGCGCTTGCTTCTTACATATTTTTTTACTAGTCCATGGCTGGGTAAGAACAAATTTTTTAGAGAGATTTCACCTACCGGTACTCGGACCAGTTTACTGCAGCCTTCCGATTTATCGGCGTGCTGAAGTCCTCAAAGCGACATTATTGATGAGGTAGATTTCAAAAGTGAGAACACCGTACATTACAAAGAACGACTTCATCGTTCTTGTCCCTGGCATCTAAATCAATGCGCGTTCGCATATGCGTAGCACTGGCAATTACGAAACATTGCTATATGGCTGAAGAACGTCGGTAGCTTTCTTCTGCTCAATTTTGCATTGGTTATTAATGTTTTCGGTCTGACCGCATGTCGTATAGCTTGAATGCTATTACGCCAAAACTGTCTTTGTGATTAGTGCATGGTCCGAGGAAGCAAACTCGAGCAATGGCAAATTATCAACCAAGCAAATGGTTGTTCTCGCTCATGCAAATGAATTCAGCAGACACTCCATACCTGGATATCGACTTTCGTGGCCGGAGTGAGCGAGAGCTCGCCCGAAGACCAGACTTGCGATGCTGGGCTTTTTTACCTTACGTTCGCAGCTGTTGTCTCTCCCTACGCCGAATCGGCATGTGTTTCAAATTTCCGGCCACAGGGGAGACGCGGATAGTGTCGTTTCCAACCAGCCACATTTTTCTGTTGGTACAGCTGCGGTTTCACTGCCATAAACTGCGAAAGCTACCATTTAACAACGCTGATATATAGATAATAGTCTCGGCTTCCATCCGCTGCAACATATACAACCAGCCTTGGTATAAACGCAGCAGTTCGACAAACCGCAGTTTTGGGTCAGCTAGCGTTCTTCGCGGAATAGCATTTCGCAGCGCGAAACTCAGCTGTTTATGAGGCTCGTAAAAAAAGGAAAAGCAATGTAGTCAAAAAAGGTGGCAGCACCGCCCGAAAGAGGAGGAAGGGTGCGCGACATTGATGACGATAGCAAAGCGTTAGCAGGGTCCTTCAACACTTTTCATGTGTCATGAAATTTCCCCGAAAGTAGCATATTAGAACAGAACGTGGCACCAGAGGCGCTGGTGTCAGCAGAAAGTGAACAATCTGCTGCGCCAGATGGTGGACCTGCGCGATCACGCAAATCTTTCAAGAGGAGAGGCATTTATTTCAGCATGTTTCCGGAGTGAACGTACGATGGGAAGTTTTGACAAGATAATATAGCGTGCCGTGCCGGCTGTGTTTATATATTACACGGTACCGTTTCATGATTGACGTGGCACCTTTCCCCCCGCCCAGCCTCCTAGAAGCCTTCCTTGTACTGTTAGGATTGGGGGCTCAATACCACCGTTCGTAACCAGTTGTCAAGATTGGAGTCGGGCATGAATTAGAAGGTAGCAGGCCCATGCCATCATCCAACTTATCCCCGCTGAGGACGTTGTTGAAGGGAAGGACTGCTTCTCATCGAGAACGAGGAGTATGTGTTTATTTACAGTATCTACATCAGGATGTTTCAGTTCATCAGTCTAGCATGACTGCGAGAGAAAGCGCCCTGAGCTCACCCACAACAGCGCTTTATAAACACTGGGTCCTCCATCGATCCCACTGTGAGGGAAACGGCCGACCAGTCATCATAAACGAGGCGGCTCTCTGCGGGCCGGTTTACACACACACACTTCCTTGCACGAGGTTCACGGTCCGGAGCCGCCGTCAGACGGGCTTCGTAGAACCCGGGGCTTGTGTTAGGAAAGGTGCCTTTCATTCCCCGAGTTGACCCCTGCAGCGCGGCCGGGTGCCCATTGTCTTGCGTCTTGGACGGCTTGTGAGAAGGAGCCTCAAACTACGTACCGGCGAGCACTCCCCCGCTCGCGGCAGACCATGGCGGTGGTGGCGGTCTCAGTAACAATAGTTGGTCCGCCGATCGCATTCAGTCACAACAGCGACGAGGCTAGAGCGTAATGGTGGCGTTCCAAGAAGAAGTTGCCGCCGCTGTCGCAACCGGCTGGCAAAACTTGAACTTCAGCTGGCCGTTCTTAACAGCACCTCCATGGCCCGGAAAATCTCGACTGTCCAGCGCTGACAACCGCTGGGCAGGATGAGAACGGCTGGTGGCCAGGGGGTGATGCCTTGTATCGCAGCAACCACTTGTGTAATGACGTCACCACCCCAAAACATCCAACAAGGACAGGCAACTGCAAAACGAACCCCACAACACGGCTCTGTGCCGAGATGACGTACCTTGAATCTCACTTTAGAACCGCTAGGCTTCAAAGAAAACATAAGTGCAGAAACAAAAAATGTTGCATTTCGCTATGCCAATTTTTGAAGCAATTTCGTGCTGACAAATTCAGCAATCATGCAGGGAATCCTGCTAAATGAGAGGGGATATTCTTGGCTTAACAAAATTAACCATAGTAAGCATAAAATTTAGGCGGCTCCCTTAAACGCAGAATTCAAATTAGCCTGCTCAAATCATCCGCATTGCTATGCAACTTTCCCTTCTTATATCTAAAGGAGAAGTTGTACTCTTGGAGAGTGAGACTCTATCGGAGCAAGCGGCCATTTTTGTGTGACATTTGATTGAGCCACGTCAGAGGACAGCGGTCGGTCTCGAAGATGAACTTCGCTCTGTACAAATAACACGACAACTTCTGGGCGGCCCAAACTAAACAAGCGCATTCCTTCTCTGAAGCGCTGTAGGCTTCCTCTCTTACATTTAGTTTACGGCTGGCATAGAGGATAGGATGCTCCTCGTTATCGTCGCCGACCTGACTAAGTACCACGCCCATACCTCTGTCGCTTGCGTCGCATTGAAGTATGAATCCCTTTGTGTAGTCAGGCGCGTGAAGCACAGGACGAGAAACCAATAGCGTTTTCAAACTTTGGAAAGCGTTCTCTTTGTCTTTATCCCAGTGTACGCTACTCGGCGCTCCCCTTCGGAGGGCGTCCGTTAATGGCCTTGCCATTTCCGAGTAATTCGGAATGTACTGTTGATAGTACCACACAAGGTGTATTTTCGTGCGCGGCTGAGAAAATTCTCCAATCGTAGCTATTTTCAGCTCGGCCGGCCGTCTCGTGCGCTGGCCGACAACATGGCCCAGATAAGTAACCTATGAACAACTAAATCTACACTTTTCCACTTTAATCGTTAAGCCGGCTTCCCTCAACCGTGAGAACACCTGTTTGAGGTGCGATACGTGTTGCTCCCAGCTGTCCGAAAAAATTGCTACATCATCAAGATATGGCAAGGCGAACTCCTGCAAGTCTTTTAGGACAATATCCATTAACTTAGAGAAGCTAAACGGCGCGTTCGTCAGCCCGAAGCTAAGTGTGAGAGGGCGAAAAGTGCCTACAAGTGATATGAATGCGGCATAGCGGCTGGCACTTTCTGAAAGGGGAACTTGCCAGCACCGCCGCACGAGATCTATAGTTGAAATGTATTTAGCAGCGCTACCTCTTTCAATTCCTTCCTCAATGTTGGTTATCGGGTACAGCTGATCTCTAGTGATGGCATTTAACATCCTGTAGTCAACACACGGACGAGGGTTCTTGTTAGGGGTTTCTACCAGTATTAGCGGTGACGTGTAGTCACTCTCAGCGGGCTCAATAACTACCAACTCTAGCATGCGCTGTATCTCTGGCTCCATAATCTCTCTCTGTCTTGGAGACACCCTGCAAGGCTTTGATCTTACGGGTTCGGTCGATGTCAGCTCTATTTGATGCGTTATTAGTTCGGTTCTACATGGCCAATCGCTGAATCTGTCGAAATATTCCCGTAACACCCCGTTTAGCTCATCTAGCTGCTCAGGTCTGTGGGGAGCACACGCGCCCATCTTCCCCCGCGCCGTCGCGTCGAGAGCCGGCATAGACGGGGGAGAGGCGCACTTTGCCCTCTCCCGATTCTCCCTCGCTCTCGCGACGCGCACGCGCCCTTCCTCCCCGACTCGCGGACAGGCAGCTGACGGGCAAGGAGGACATTCCCCTCGCCCAGCTTAAAAGGTACAAAACAGCGCGGCCGGGGGAGACCCTCGCTCTCTGAGGCCGGACCCATAACCTGCCGGACTGGAGTACCTGCTGCTACCCGTGAGTGACCACGTTGCCTGACTATCCCGGGCAACGAGGCCAGCCTATTTATTACTATTACGGAGAGGACGTCCCTCTGCGAGTGTTCGCTATTGCTAATAGCAATAAACGTTGTTACCGTTGACACCGCTGGTTGCCTTATTCGTCCGAACCCGGCGTAGCCGCGATTCCCGCGCTACGGGTTGGGAGTACCACGAAGCGACTGCGTGGGGCTAGATCCGGAGCTCGCCTTCAGCCCTAGCCGCACGCAGAGTGGAACCCCCACATTTGGCGCTACCAACGTGGATCGAATTCGGCAACACGGCGAGTCTTCTGGTGTGTGTTGGCGCTAGGACTACCCACGTTTCAGCGAACAATGGCGGCTGTATTGTCTGACCTCTCAGATTTGTTCATGTTGTCAAATGTAGCGACGCAAAGTCAGCAGCCTATTGCTAACGCGGCGGCAGCTGCTGAACAAACCAGCAGCTTTGGGTTTGAGTGTTTCACGCGGAACAGTCAGGCTGGCGCAAGTTCCACGTGGGCAGAGGTTAACCCCAATACGAGGCGTACCACGTCGAGCCCCTCGCCGCATCGCGACGCGGACACAGAGGCACACATGCCACTGAATAACTCACCTCCGACGGCGGAGGCATCCGGCCCTTTGGACGAGAGTTTACCGTCTAGCGAGGCAATGCTGCAAAATGCGTTGCAAATCATGCAGAGCTTAGCCGGCGCCCTGCAAGGCACAATGCAGGCCTCGTCGCAGAGCGAGCGACCACGGATTAAGGTAGACATGCCTACCTACAGTGGGTACCACGATCGCACGAGTGCAAGTGAGTACCTCGACCGTCTGCTGTATTACCAGCAGGCAACCGGGCTTTCAGACGCCGAACTAGTCGCGCGCGTGATCCCGGTTTCACTGACCGACCAGGCGGCTCGATGGTTCCGACTGACCGGACACCGATGCCGCACGGTAGAAGAGTTCCGCGTGAACTTCCGCGAGGAATTTCTTCCGGCCAATTACGAGTGGCGTTTGAGGAGAGAGCTGGAGCTTCGTACCCAGCATCCGGACGAGTCCCTGCTGGAATATGTTCGAGCGATGGACGAACTGCATCGTCTCGCGAACCCTCTCGCCACCGATGAAGAGAAAGTTGAGCGCGTCACACGGCAGGCGCACCCCACTTTCGCGGCCTATTTCAGAGGGCGCAAATTTAGAGACCTAGACGAACTCGCCGCCGAGGCGAAGCGCATCCAGGGAGACATTCTCGCGGCGCGAGCATACCGCCCGCCTCCACCCGCAGCGCTGTCACTCGAGCCTCGCTGCGCGTGGAACGGCGGCGCGATCACTTCCCACTCGTCTAGAGTCGGCGCGTCGGCATCGTTCGCGGAGGAGCAGGTCCAGCGTAGTTGGGAGTTATCAGACCGCGCTTTGGACCCGTACGCCTACGCGCTGAGAACAGCACCGACTAATGCCGCACTCAGCGCGCCGCGACAGCAACGAGAGGCCGATGCGAGACTGGAGGAGCGGCACACGCCGAACGCAGTTCAAGGAAGCTACGGCGGGCCGGAGTGGAGCGACGGCCGCCCAGGCCACCGAGGCTTCAGCGGCCGCTGCTACCAATGCGGCCGACCAGGGCACATCGCCCGTGACTGCGGCCGCACGCCGGGCCGAGGCCGAGCACGTGGCCCGGGAAACGGGCGAGGCCGCCGGTGATCCACCTTGGGTCCCGTGCGGCGATATCGAACATAGCCGGTGGTATCGAATTACTTGCGCCTTCGGCTTGTCGCGTAGGAGGTGTTGCGGACTCGCAGGCGCCGTTCATCGAGCTAACGATAGCCCGAAAGAAATTCGCTGCATTATTGGATACCGGAGCAAGCGCTTCACTATTTGGTGACGAGGTGTTGCATCATCTCCGCGAGAACAACATCCGCTTGAGAGATAATGGCACCGCCTTCCGACTTGCTTCCGGCACAGCGCAATCTAGCGGTGCAGCTAGGCTAGTGATCCGTTGGGAGAAACGCGTGAGGCGACAACGCCTCGTACATCTCCCGGGTTTATCAGTGCCTGTTATTTTGGGTCGAGACTTTCTCGTCAAGTCGGGCATTGTAATAGACATCGGCAACGGAGGTTACCGAGAGAACGGAACGGGTGCTTTAAAGCTTTTCGCAAAAGCGCCCGTGGCAGCGGAGACACGCCAGTCTCCGGGCGCGGCGCGAGCGGGCCACACCCGGCCACAGCCAAGCGAGCGAACAGTAATCGGCGCAGGCGAGGAGAGCGACACGGTGGCACAACAGTGCGCCACTGTTCTGCGAGGAGTAACGCACCCGCTTTTGTCAGCGGTCAATATGCCGGAGAGAGAACGGGCACGACTGTCGTCGCTGTTGTATGAATACGACGCGATTTTCACTGACCGTCCGGGCCGCACTACGCTAGTCAGACACAGGATATACACGGGTGACGCGGCACCATGGAAATGTAATCCTCGGCCGATTAGCTTGACTAAGCGGAAAGCACTTGATAGCGCCTTAGACGAACTCATCGACACAGGCGTGGTGGAAAGGTCGAACAGCCCATGGGGCTTCCCGGTAGTTCTAGTCCCGAAGAAGGACGATACCTATCGCCTTTGTATAGACTACCGCAGGCTGAATGAGGTTACGAAGAAGGATGCGTACCCTCTACCCTCCATTTCCTCATTAGTGTCTAACCTAGGCGGGGCGAAGTACTTTACGACGCTCGACGCTAGTCGTGGATACTTTCAGGTCGAAATGGACGAGCGTGACAAAGAGAAAACGGCTTTCACTTGTCACCGGGGGCTCTTTCAATTTAAGAGAATGTCTTTTGGTTTGGTCGGAGCTCCCGCTACATATCAAAGGTTGATGGACCGAGTGCTAGGAGACGCGAAGTGGCAACATGCCCTCGCATATCTGGACGACATAGTGGTTTATTCGAAAACATTCGAGGAGCACTTGCGCCACTTGAGAGACGTCCTAGACAGGCTGAGGTCCGCGGGTATCACGTTGAACCCGAACAAAGCTCAGATAGCTGCGAGTAGAATAGCGCTGTTGGGATTCACGCTGGACAACGGCCGCATCCTGCCGAGTGAGGATAAGCTCGAGGCTATACTGAGGTACCCGTCGCCGAAAGATGTCGGCGAACTAAGGCGCTTTCTGGGATTGGTGAACTTTTATCGCCAATTCATTCCAGACTGCGCGGCAGTGCAAGCGCCTTTGACGAAGCTCTTGAGGAAAGACGAACGGTGGACTTGGGGCCAAGAGCAGGAGGCGACACTGCGTGGCCTCACGAAGGTGCTCGCTGACACGGCCGAATTGCAGCTGCCCGATTTGAATAGGGAGTTTGTGATTCAAACAGACGCAAGCGACCTAGGCTTAGGTGCAATTTTGCTTCAGGAGCACGGAGGCACTCACCGACCGGTTGCGTTCGCGAGTCGTTCGTTGACGCCGGCCGAAAGGAACTATTCGGTGACAGAGAAGGAGTGCCTCGCGATAGTTTTCGCTCTGCGAAAGTTCGACTATTACGTCGATGGAGTGGCATTCAAGATTGAGACTGACCACATGGCTCTCACTTGGTTGAGGCGCTTGAGCGAGCCGAGTGGCCGCCTGGCGCGTTGGGCACTGCTGCTGCAGCGTTACGACTTCACCGTGGGCTACCGCAAAGGAAAAAGCAATGCCGCAGCTGACGCACTTTCGCGAGCGCCAGTCCGAGGCGATGGAGAGGCCCAAGTAAGGGACGCGGAACAACCGTCGATCCTGGGCGAGAGCGTGAACCACGTAGATGTTGTCGGTTCCGCAGGAGTCGTCTTCAGCAGAGAGGAGCTGTTCGAGGCTCAGCAGAAGGACCCGTTTTGTCGAAAAGTGCTCGACGAGCTCCGGGAGCAGGGTGGCGCGGCCGCCGCACACATGGAGGCAGCTGGTATTGCTGTCGGTGCTAAGCGCTCGGGATCAGCTGGTAATGCTGTGAGTGCGCTGGATTCTTATCTGCTGAATTCCGACGGCCTCCTGCTGAGGTATATTCCCACCGAGGACGACACAAGTGAGCCGTTTGAGGTGGTGATATCGCGCGCGTTGCGAGGAGCACTGCTACGCTACTTTCACGACTCGTGTATCGCTGGGCACGCGAGCGGCCCCAAGACTTACGTTAAGTTGTGTCGCCTCGCTACCTGGCCAGGCATGAAACGGGACGTGATGCGCTACGCCCGCTCATGTCATGTGTGCCAAAGCGTGAAGCCCCGAGGTGGACGACCGCCCGGCCCCATGCAGCCTATCGACAGCCAGACTCCCTGGCAAATCGCGGCGTGTGACGTCATGGGACCGTATCGCACCACACCGAGCAGGAACAAATTCTTGCTTGTAGTCACAGATCACTTCAGTAAATGGGTCGAACTTTTCCCCTTGCGAAAACTGACGGCACGAGTGATCATGGATAAGTTGATAGAGGTTTTCACTAGATTTGGCTTTCCGGAGCAGTTGATAACGGACAATGCGTCCTACTTCACCGCGAAGGTTTTCGTCGACTCGTGCGCTGCACTTGGCATTAAGCACAAGAAAACGACAACTTACCATGCTCAGTCGAACCCCACTGAACGGGTCAATCGCAACATTAAGCACATGCTTGTCGCGTTCTCTGAAATACATAAGGACTGGGATACCTACCTTCCAGAGATCGGGTTTGCATTGCGATCGACAGTGAACCGCTCGACTGGGTACGCGCCTTCTTCTCTCAACCTGGGGAGAGAGCTGCCGAATCCGATGGATAGAGTTCTCGCGGATCGCAGCGGAATGTCGGTCGCGCCGGCAGCACGAGCTGAATACGCGACGCACCTACGTGACAAGCTGACGGAAGCTTTACACAAAGCACGCCGTAATCTTCGCACTGCTAGGGCGCAACAGAAGGCGCAGTACGACCGCTCGCATCGGAACGTCCGCTACGAAGTGGGCGATCTGGTGCTTCGACGCCAGCACGTTCTCAGCGATTCTAGCAAACAGTTCGCTGCCTCGCTGGCGCCGAAGTGGACCGGGCCGTATCAAGTGCGAGAGAAGGTTTCCTCGCTTGTTTACCGGCTCGAGACCGGCCGGTGCACGTATGCGACCTGAAACGCTACGTGCCGCGTGATGAGCAGTGGGATGAAGATCAGACCCTCCCTCAACCGCGGTCGGTGAGTGAGAGCAGCCAGAATCGAACGGCGAGCCCACAGCCGCGCTACAACTTGCGTAGCAGGCGGAAGTGATCCGACGGCTATATTTGCGTAGCCCGATGACTGCGAGGACTATTCGTAAGTCCGGGCCGTGCTGGCACCTTGTTAGTTCCTGCCGGGAAGCGAACGTCTAGCGACAGCAGAGCGCAGAGTATTGACGACGAGCCGTCGTTCCAGTCTTCAAGCAACCACACAGACTACGACGGGAATGTGGCGTGTACGAGTCAACGTGTTTGCATGCGGTGTGTGCATTGACTAAAGACCTGCGAGGGCCAGTGCGGTGTGCTGTGAGTCGTTGATGATGAGGACGACCATTCCCTTTGTAACGGGCGTTGACGGTGTTCCCGGATCCGGCCAGTCATGCTGCTTATCACAATTTCGTTCCGCGCAGTGGACTAATCCAATTTTCTGAAGCAGGAAACAAGACACGGCCGTGCGAACTGCCTGCAGTACTCGCGGGTACAACTGACGCACCGGCAGCGCTACGCTGGCCTTGCAGCCGCATGAACCACTACCCGGCGCCCAGCAAGCGACCGCCCGGCTTGTGCAGCCGACACCTGGGGCGCGGCACGGAGAGTCGCCTTCGAGCCGGGACTACGATCCGCCTCGCAAGCCCGAGCAGTGCCGCTGACTGGACACCTTCGAGTCGGCATCAAGTATCTGCCACCTGAGGGCTACAGCAACGCAAGCCCGACGCTCAAAGCCGGCGTGTGCAACGCTGCCTTGATCGTCAACCTTGGCATGAACTTTAGCAAACGGGCGCCCGAACCCTTCGGGCGTACCTAGGTGCCAGCATCAACGTACGGGGGGCTTCTTAAGGGGAGGAGGATGTGGGGAGCACACGCGCCCATCTTCCCCCGCGCCGTCGCGTCGAGAGCCGGCATAGACGGGGGAGAGGCGCACTATGCCCTCTCCCGATTCTCCCTCGCTCTCGCGACGCGCACGCGCCCTTCCTCCCCGACTCGCGGACAGGCAGCTGACGGGCGAGGAGGACATTCCCCTCGCCCAGCTAAAAAGGTACAAAACAGCGCGACCGGGGGAGACCCTCGCTCTCTGAGGCCGGACCCATAACCTGCCGGACTGGAGTACCTGCTGCTACCCGTGAGTGACCACGTTGCCTGACTATCCCGGGCAACGAGGCCAGCCTATTTATTACTATTACGGAGAGGACGTCCCTCTGCGAGTGTTCGCTATTGCTAATAGCAATAAACGTTGTTACCGTTGACACCGCTGGTTGCCTTATTCGTCCGAACCCGGCGTAGCCGCGATTCCCGCGCTACGGGTTGGGAGTACCACGAAGCGACTGCGTGGGGCTAGATCCGGAGCTCGCCTTCAGCCCTAGCCGCACGCAGAGTGGAACCCCCACAGGTCTTAGAGCGTGCGAGCTTACCGAATGTTTTACTACATGTTCTAGGCAGATTTCAGAGTTGGAGGTCGCCCTATACTGCTTAAACTTGGTACCAGTGCCATCCTGCTCTTTGATGGTATAGTTAACGACTCCGTACGCTCTATATACGGCTTCATCAAATTGCAGTGACATATCCTCACCTCCTACCTGCGACCGGGCACTTTCAGAGCATAGTTAGTATCTGAAAGTTTGTACAACACTTTAACGGGCCCGTCCCAGTGAACTTCAAGCTTGTTTTTTCTTGAAGGTTTGAGGATCATTACCTAGTCTCCGGCGTTATACGTACGATGCCTCGCATTCTTGTCCTAATGGAAGTTGGTGTTATTTTGAGCTACTCCCATGTTCATTTTGACTAGTTCTTGGGTTGCGCTTAGCCGTTCCAGCAGATTTAGCAAGTATTCAACAGCTGTAGGACTCTCCCCTCTTTCCTCCCACATCTCTCTTAACATTCTTAGTGGAGAACGCAGTGTCCTCCCATACACTAGTTCAGCTGGCGAGAACCCTGCCGCTTCATGTGGAACCGTTCGCAAAGCAAACGAAGTTGCCGGCAGACAGTTCTCCCAGTCGTCCTTGTGCTGGTAACAGAGCGCACGCAAAACTCGCTTAAGCACTGAATGCCACCCTTCTACACTGTTTCACTGAGGGTGATAGACGGAACTGTGTATCAACTTTTTCCGCACTTTTGCAAGAATGTGGAAGTCAGTGCGCTGGTGAATACTGACTCTTGATCCGCCTGAATTTCGGCTGGAAGCCCAACTCCTGAAAATACTGTCAAAAGCTCGTCTACTACTTCGGTGGAGCTGAGCTCTTTCAGAGGGATTGCTTCTGGAAGCTTTGTAGCCGGACACAGCATGGTAAACAAGTACCTGTAACCCGATTTTGTTTTTGGTAGAGGCCCTACCGTGTCTATCACAAGTCGTCTGAAAGGTTCTGTTATTAAGGGCACTACCTTTAGTGGAGCTTTCCATGTCTCTCCTGGTTTACCCGAGCGCAGGCAGGCGTCGCATGATCTTACAAAGTTTTCTACGTCTTAGAAACAGCCAGGCCAGTAGTAATCTTTAAGCAATCTTTCTTTTGCTTTGTTTATGCCTAGGTGGCCGGACCACCCATTTCCATGAGAGAGACTCAAAAGGTCCTCCCTGTACTTAGTAGGTACGACTAACTTATCTAAAATCCTGCCCATTCGATCTCTGTAGTGCCGATACAACAATCCTCCTCACTCATGTTCCTTTACCTGTGTGATGTAATTTAGCTAAGCTCTCATCATTGTTTTGCTCAGCTGCCAGTGACTCTCTATCCACACGTAAGAGCTGATCAAAGTTCTTTGAGGCCAGTGATAGTATGACCCTGTCTCGCTTGCGAGTGCATCAGCGGGCTCTTCCTGCAGAGGTGAACTTTGACACCCTGGCGATACGCTCTCATTGAGCTGGTCAGCTGGCAGGCTTTCCTCAACTGTTTTTTCATCCTTCAATCCTAGCTCGGATTCGGTTATTGAAGTTATCTCCTTTGCTACTTCCGCTGCAGCAGCTTGTGCATTTTCAGCCGAAAGCGACGCGATTTTACGAGCTTGGCCTCGCGTCAATGCCTGTACTACGCCCTCTCTCAGTTTAAGCCCTTTTTCAAGCAGTAACCGATTTGAACAATTCGAAAAAAATGTAAGGGTGCTGCAGTGACAAAAATTTGGACACTGCAGCCTCGGTCACTAGTGCTCTGAATGGTCCACTGATTTTGACCTTGTCCATGGGCAGACACACGCTGTGTTCTTCTACAACCTGTTTGACCCATGCTACTTCTCCGGTGAAGTCATCTACCGTGACGTAAGACGGATGGACAATGTCCATCGTGGCGGCACTGTCTCTTAGCACCCGGCATGGTTTACCATTAACTTGCAGGTCGTGAAGATATGGGCTTAAAAGTTCCAGATTCTCGTCTTTTTCTTCTACGTAGCAAAAAACTACGCTAGGCTTTCCGCCGTTCACAGCTATATGTCCCAGTTTGTGGCATTTATAACAGCGGATTGGTCTGCAAGATTCGAATTTTCTTTTCTGCTCTTTTGTTTGATTTCTCCTCGCTCTTTTCTGAGCGATTTTCCTCCACGTCTATAGGCTCCGGTCGTCTAGTCTGCGAACCCGTTTTGAACGGAAATGGTTTCCGCGGTCCATTTCGACCGTCCCAATTACCGTCCTCGGCGTTCAGTTGTCTGCGCGTTGCGGGCTCTTCGGCTAATTCAGCCGCCCTTTCCACAATGTTTACATTCCCTCTGTATTGCACCCACATTTTCAGAGCCCGGAGATGCTTTTTTAAAGCTGCTCTAAACACATGCATTTAATGATCATGTCTCTGCTGTCGTACGCTTCCGCGCTTTTCAGCCACTCAACTAGGTTGGCCATTAAGCCGTATGCAAACTCCGGATACCCCTTGCTATCTTTCTTGCATGTGCTCCTAAAGCTTTGCGGAAAAGCTTCGGCTGAAAGGCGGTATTTCTTCAGGAGACTAGCCTTAACTTTCACATAATCATATGCATCCTGTGCACTGAGTCTGGCGATTACTTCCGCCGCCTCACACGGCAACATAGACAGCAACCGCTATGGCCATGTACTCGGACCGAAGTTCATCTTCTCGCAAGTCCTTTCAAAATTGCTGAGGAACAAGCCTATGTCGGTCCCGACCTCAAATGGCTTTAATAGTCTGTCCTTGTGGTATGATTCTGCCGCACTTGACCGTCCCAGGGCCCCTTCACGTCCCTGAGACAACTCCAAACGTTTGCTTTCAAGTTCAAGTTGCATATATCTTACCTCGCGTTCCTCTCTCTCTCTCTCTGTCCCGTTATTCTCTTTTTTTCAGAAGTTCCAACCCCATTTCAATTTTTTCCTCACTGGCATCTTCGGAAATTAGCTTCAGTAATTCCGATTTTAGCATTTCCTTACGTACATCTAGGCCCACTTCCTTACCAACAATCAACAATTCGTCTCTCAGCAGTGTCTTTAACTCCATGATTACTGCTTTACTGCCTTGGTCCTGCTCGCTAAATCTACCTAGGATAACACAACCTAGCCAACACTCAACAATCTAGCTTCCCTACTCTTCTAAACAGAACAACCACCAAATGAAGCCTAGAGAGTCAAAGCAAGAACCAAGCACTCACCGCAGACACAGCACCACGTCGCAAAGTACATCTCACCGCTATCAGGCAGTTGTTAGGATTGGGGGCTCAATCCCACCGTTCGTAACCAGTTCTTAAGATTGGAGTCGGACATGAATTAGAAGGTAGCTGGCCCATGCCGTCGTCAAACTTATCCACGCTGAGGACGTTGTTAAAGGGAAGCACTGCTCCTCATCGAGAACGAGGAATATGGGTTTATTTACAGTATCTACATCAGGATGTTGCAGTTCATCAGTCTAGCATGACTGCGAGAGAAAGTGCCCTGAGCTCACGCACAACAGCGGTTTATAAACACTCGGTCCTCCATCGATCCCAAGGTGAGGGAAACGGCCAACCAGTCATCGTAAACGAGTCGCCTCTCTGCGGGACGGTTTACACATACACACTCACTTCCTTACGCGAGGTTCACGGTCTGGAGCCGACGTCAGACGTACTTCGTAGAACTCGGGGCGTGTGTCAGGAAAGCTGCCTTTTATTCCCCGAGCTGACCCCTGCAGTGCGGCCGGGTGGCCATTGTCTTGCGTCCTGGACGGTGCGTGGGAAGGAGCCTCGAACTACGTTCACGCGAGCAGTCCCCCGCTCGCGGCAAACCAGGGCGGCGGTGGCGGGCTCAGTAACAATAGTTGGTCCGCCGATCGCATTCAGTAACAACAGCGACGAGGCTAGAGCGTAACGGTGGCGGTCCAAGAAAAAGTTGCTGCCACTGTCGCAACCGGCTGGCAAAACTTGCACTTCAGCTGGCCGTTCTTAACAGTACCAACTGTTTCCTTCAGCTGTCTCTATAGCACTTTGCATAATTAGATAGTTGGATAAGTCAGTTATATTTCATTAGCTAGTTCAGTGTGTTAGTTAGTTATTAGTTGATGAGTTTGTCAGGTAATTATATGTGCTTATATATTACAGCTATCCAGGGTATTAGTGAATAATTTCGTTATATCTTCTACATTACTTAGTTAATCATTTGGTTAGCTTTGTCTGGTAATGAACTTGTATTTAGTTTACTAATAATTAGCAAGCATTTAGTGATATTTAGAATGTTTAGTCATTGTTAGTTCCCTAATTACCTATTTGTTTGGTTGCTGAATCAGTTGGTTGGTTTGTTAGTATGAAACGCAGGTTTTTTACGTGCAAATACACAAAAGTGCAACGTGAGCTTGTTTGTAGTCGCTCTCTAATGATAGAGTTGTCGAAGTGTAGAATATAAATTATGATTTAAACCGCTTTTGCCAACGCTGTTGAACCTGCTAATGAAACAACGCGTTGTAGTTGTTTCGAAAGTGTTCGCGTTTAATATTCTGAACAGTGTACAGAAAAACGGCAGTGACTTGTGCGTTCTGTCTACAATATTCATAGGCCGGTAAAGGCATTTTCTCGAGCCCCTCAATTCGAAAAAAAAATCTATATCAATGTGAGGGATACCGGCGCCACCAAAGGTATCACAAGCTAAAAGCCAATTAAAGCAAAAATGAAGAAAGAAAATTAAGGGGGAAATCCAGTCAAGCATAAATAAAAAAAATACCGAGGTGTAGTTAAAGGGGGAAAAAAAGCCAGTATTATATAAAGGAGGTATTCTTATAGGAGGTTGTGGCCAAGTACTGCACCCGGGTGGCCAATCCTGCTCTGGTGAGGGAAGCGTTACCGGTTACGGTCACCGGGATCAGGCCGCACGCCAGGCCTGTTTATGCAATTTTATCAACACGCGATCAAGAAATCAAGAATACGAAGTGGGCATGGGCAGGAGATGTAATGAGGAGGGCAGATAACCGATGGTTATTAAGGGTTACGGACTGGATTCCAAGGGAAGGGACGCGTAGCAAGGGGCGGCAGAAAGTTAGGTGGGCGCATGAGATTAAGAAGTTTCCAGGGACAACATGGCCACAATTAGTACATGACCGGGGTAGTTGGAGAAGTATGGGAGAGGTTTTTGCCCTGCATTGGGCGTAACCAGGCTGACGACGATGATGATGATATAAAGAAGGTCGGTATTGAAATGGCATGTAACGTCTCGACGAACTCCGTCCGTGTGGTTTGTTGGTGAAATGAGACGAAAATGAGATGTAGGAGAAAAGAAAGGAAGGCCTGGAACAAAAGGGAAGACAGAAAGAGCAAAAAGAAAGAAAGGAAAAAGAAAAAAGTGAAATTTCAAATTTTTCAGGCTGTGGAACCTTGAATGTGCCTGGGTAGGTTCGGCAAGGTGGTAAGCTGGATGACGCAATTAGACAAGCCTTGGTGCCAGTACTCACGGAAGTTGATAATGAAAAGCAGGAACTCAGAGAAACATGTTCATCCAAGGATAAGAGAAAAATATATACGAGCAAGAGAACTGTGTGTTGGCGAAAAGCAAAGGGGAGGGACTTGAAGTGACTGTGAAAAAAGTAAATCCAGATCCACGTGGTGAAAGCTATCGAAACAGCTGAGCTGGTGGTCGTTTCCTCAAGTTTGAACTCTTGTTTAGCGCGATTATCATAGAAGTATTTTATGTCGTTGTTGTTTTGCCAGATTCCAGCTTCGGATCTGGATTGCGCACACCCTTCAGTTGCGGGAGCTTGCGGTCAAACCGATCTATTCACACACTTTGCAGCTGTAGTCGCACTCACGGTCGCGAAATTCTCTCTTGAAAGGTCCATCGGCCGCCTCCGTGGGAGGAATATATCTGCGGTGATGTCTCTACACAACCTCCTACTCTCGAAGTTGGGGGTTAGCCTGCCTCAGCTGGCACTTGGCTTGTGCTTCCCATTCTCGATCCTCGGCGGCAGCGGCTTCCCTCCGCTGGCGCTTTGCTTGTGCTTCTCGCTCGCGAAGCTCGGGATATGCGCGACGTCGGCGCCGCCGCTCTCGTGCGAGTTGTCGCTGCCGCTATCCTCGAACGGAATACATGGGGCGAAAATGCGCCTGTTGGTGAAACACCTTCTCCATACCTCTCTCCTCCCACCTCCTCGGTGCGCGCTCTGATTGGTCCACTACTCCCTAACCCTGCGCGCCCTCTGATTTGTCCGCTCCCATGCCGACAGGATGGGAGCGGATGGGGCTTTGAACCACCCCTCGGGTTTTGCGAAAAAACACATTCAGCGGGTGGTACATGATGCTATGTACAGGCGCCGACAAAAGTGGTATACTCCACGCAGATTGCTACTGCAGCGGTGTCGCTCGGCATTTTGGCGAGCTGAAGCACGAAACATTGGCACGAGTCAAGCGACATGCTTGCAGATAATAAAGGGCACCCATTGGCTGTCTCGATCCCAGATGCTTCCTGTAGATGGTGTTGCGATGCAGTTTGCCGATGCTCCGGCTTCCGCTGCGTGGAGTATACCACTTTTGTCGGCGCCTGTACATTCCAGCCAAATTTCGCACTCATGCGCGACGCGTGGGGCTCGCAAGCGGCGCGCGAATTCACCTTTTTCTCAAACGCTCTCGTTTCAAAGGAAGCAAGCTCTCACTCTCTTTTGTGTGCTTTATTGCGTCATAAAGCACATTCCCTTAGACGGCTGCTATTGGCTAATCGCTTACATTAATCGAGAAGGGTGTTTGGATCGGTGCATTCCTTCCTACTGTTACTATGGATAATAATTGATACAGTTAAGTAAACGAGCGGAAGTATAGCTGAAGTAAGGGAAAAGTTTGCTTTAAATTTTCATATGAATGACGCAATTCCGGGCGAAACCAGCTGTCGTATGCGGACGCTCAGCCATGGCTCAGCGGCGCCCAGAGCCAGCGCACCCGCGTGCGTTGGAACTATTTTTGACTGTACTGCCTTTTCGGCCTCGCCGCCTTCGTACCTCGTTTGTCTCGAGTGGTTTTGAACGCCAGAAGTGGTCTCAAACCTTACGAAGCTTACGATGCGGCGCTTCCGCTTACTTCCAACGCCGCGGATACCGTGCACGTCAGTGCGCACACTGCGTATAATATGCGAGCACGGATCGCGGGATCCATCGGTGAGCTCTTAGGCGCGCTACCGATGTAACTACACACGCTATTGAAGCCAGCCGCGCACAGACGACGTTACAAACAGCGGTTTGGATATGGAGGAAGGAAACTGAGGAGAGGCCCTACCCCCTCCGCGCGCTAGGAGAAAAGTGTGGAGGAAATGACGTAGTAGGTTCTGCTCTCTTTTGCTGTAGCGGCCAGGCCTTTCGGGCCACAAGGGCGGCTTTGTTATAGTTCTTTGCGCGCACACGTGTTGCTCCGTAGGTTTGGTACCGTGGCAAAGGCACCGTGCGGGCAGGTTAAGTAAGTAAGTAAGTAGGTTTATTTCCCAGGTTCAACTGGAGGGTTTTCTGGCAAAAAGCTGCATGAGCAGCTTGACTATGTCCAGAAAACCCCTACAAGCAGTAGCTCACGAGTGGTACAGAAATCAGACACACATACAATAATTACAGTTAACAAAGAGAAAACATTCACCAGTCATACATACAGAGTGTAACAATCTATTTAAAAAATATTTTAACAATAATATCGAAAAGAGAAACGCTCAAATGGTCCTACAAATGTTCAGAATTACATAAGAATAATCAAGCAAAACATAAAAAACATAAAATCACATTTTAACAAAATATTTCCGCAGCTCAGCTTTGGTATGTCCTATTGTGTGTATATGTGTTAAGAACATGGTGCAGGTTGTCAGACAACATTTGTAATTTATAATTGATACGAAAACTTGGTATATTGCATGTATTAATAGTTCTTGTGTGTATGTTAGCATGACGCATGTCCAAAGATGCCAGAGTCGAAAAAAACCGGCAGTGGATGCCGTCGAAAAATACACCTTTTGTAACAACTTAAAGTGATACAAATGGTTAACAAGGACAATGTTATGTGCTTCAAAAGCATACTTGGAGGTAGTTGTATTATAAATATTGGCGATTATTCTAACAATTTCCTTTTGAAGTACGAGAACCTTATTTATGTTAGTTTTGGTCATTGTGGCCCATACTAAATTGCAGTAGTTAAGGTGAGAAAAAAAAGTGCGTAATAGACTTGTAATTTACATTTTAAAGGTAAAGTTTCACGGCATCGCGATAGAACCCCGCAGACGGAAGAGAGTTTCTTGCAGACAAAGTCAGTATGGACATCTCAGTTTAAATAACAGGGAAAATGTACTCCAAGTATCTTGTGCACTTAAACTATTTCTATGTGGTGATCTTCAAAGTGAAGCGTGCAATGCGGTACTATCTTTTCCTGCGCGAAATATTATAGCCTAGGACTTTGTAGGATTCATTCTTAATTTATTCATCCTTGACCAGCTAGACAATTTAATCAGTAGGTCACTACATTTCACCATTTAAATCATTAAGGTTAGAGTCTGAAAGAAGTGGTGTGCTATCATCCGCGTATATCACAAAATCAATGGAAGGATCTATGCTTAAAATATCATTTATGTACGTATTGAACAAAAGGGGTCCCAATATGCTCCCTTGTGGGACATCACATCTGATAGGCAAAAGAGATGAAAGTTCATTATCTAAAGACACCGACTGGCTTCTATTTTGGAGATATCCTTCAGGCAATGTGAGTGGTCTACCACGGATTCCGTTCAGTTTAAGTTTGTTAACAAGAATCGCGTGATTTAAGCAGTCAAATGCTTTACTAAAATCAAGGAAAAGGCCCACCATATACAAGTTCTTACTAATATTATTAAAATTATTCCCTTGATTGTTAATAACGCTGTTTCTGTAGTTTACCAATTCTGAAACCAAATTGTGACTCAGATATCACCTTATGTTTGTCAAAAAGCTTACTTATTCTTGAAGAAATGACTTTTTCCAGACCTTTGGAAAACACAAGGAGTACTGAAATCGGTCTATAATTTGTTGGTACGTTTTGGTCGCCCCCTATAAAAATGACAGATACTTTTGCAGCTTTCATTGCGTTGGGAAAAACCCCGCACTCAAATGCAAGATTCTAGATGTGTGAAATGAAGGGACAAATAATGGGTAACACATATTTCAATGGTTTCATCTGCATACTGTTGATATCTAAGGCTTTGCTGTTACTAATTCCCATGTACATGTTTTAAATTTCATTTGCATCAGTAGGCTCGAAAAATATAGTGTCACTAAGCTGACTAGGATAAGTGGTGATTGTAATGTCGCTGAGGTCTTGAGGTGAAATGTATTAAAAAAATGTTTGTTAAAGTACTCTGCAAGTGCCGTCCCTTTTATTTCGTTGCCATTTACTAGCATAGATTTTGTGACAGAGTCATTCGCACGGCGACCTAGGACATCGTTTAAAGCTTTCCAGGCAATATCTGGTCTCCTTGAACTGACGTTACAAAAGAACTCCTGATAATATGATGTCTTCGCTTTCCGTAGCTCAGAGTTTAATCGGTTTCTGAAATTTTTAAGGTGAAGGAGTGTATCCTCTGCACGTGTTCGAAGGAACGTTTGATAGAGACGATATTTGTCCTTTATCATTTTGAAAAGTTCTTTTGTTACCCGTGGTTGTCTTATCTTTTTCGTATTTTTCGTGTACGTTTCGAGTGGAAAGTGCTTGGAATAGAAACGAAGGAAATGGTGAAAAAAAGGTCGTACGCATCATTGACATCAGTTTCCTGCAGCACACAGGACCAGTCAAATTTCATAATGTCGTGCTTAAAGGCTTCCAAAGAGGCATCAGTTATGCGCTGCGCAGTAATAGATTCTTTAACATTATTTCGCTTAGCATGCTCATGCCGAAAAACGACAAACACCGCACAGTGATCGCTCACATCAGATGCGATTGTACCAGCAGAGAGCACACTCGTTTCAATGTTCGTAATTATTAGATCTAGTGCCAACGCAGAAGCGCATGTGACACGTGTTGCTCTTTCTATTAAGTTGACAAAACCACAGGAGAGAATATTCATGTTGGAATCATGTACAGTAGCGGTATGGTGTAGAATATTAATATTAATATCACCGCTGCACAAAAATGAACATTTGTTTAGTGACGCATATTCTCGAATCGTCACTAGTGAATCGTCAATAGTGACGGCGGATCCGGATCATGAGACGGAAATAATCAGAAGAATAAGAATGGGCTGGGGTGCGTTTGGCAGGCATTCTCAGATCATGAACAGCAGGTTGCCATTATCCCTCAAGAGAAAAGTGTATAATAGCTGTGTCTTACCAGTACTCACCTACGGGGCAGAAACCTGGAGGCTTACGAAAAGGGTTCTACTCAAATTGAGGACGACTCAACGAGCTATGGAAAGAAGAATGATAGGTGTAACGTTAAGGGATAAGAAAAGAGCAGATTGGGTGAGGGAACAAACGCGAGTTAATGACATCTTAGTTGAAATCAAGAAAAAGAAATGGGCATGGGCAGGACATGTAATGAGGAGGGAAGATAACCGATGGTCATTAAGGGTTACGGACTGGATCCCAAGGGAAGGGAAGCGTAGCAGGGGGCGGCAGAAAGTTAGGTGGGCGGATGAGATTAAGAAGTTTGCAGGGACGGCATGGCCGCAATTAGTACATGACCGGGGTTGTTGGAGAAGTATGGGAGAGGCCTTTGCCCTGCAGTGGGCGTAACCAGGCTGATGATGATGATGATGATTCTCGAATCGGGTACAAAAAATCCGTAAAATTTTTCATGTTACCATTTGGGGGGCGTTATACCACTGAAATGATTTGATTTCGATTTTGTATTGTTAGAACTTGATAATCATCGGTAACGTCACTAAGATTAGGCGTTGGTCTCCGTGTTTTGTTGCGCTGCGTTATCTGGACCGTTCTCTCCCGGTTGTTGCTGTGGTCAGGTGGGACAGGAGGAACTAAAGTTCGTGAAATGAACGGGCATGCAACGTTGCACGCAATGTACCGCGCCACGGCAATGGGAACGGACGAAGGAATAATATCTGCGCGAAATTTTGCCCTCTTTGGGGGAATCATGCTAACGTGCCATCGCAGGCCAAAACCCATGCTTTTCAGAATCTGTACAATGAACGCCTTGCAGGTCAGTGATTCCTGCTTTTGATAGCGCATATGGTGCATTTGCGGCACGTAAAACGTACCTTGTGAATGCATAGTTCGTGTTCAGTAATAACATTTTGCCTCTTCGCCGGCGCTGTTGTAGTGATGCGCGGCCACCCGAAGCTTGTTCAATAAAGCACGACGATTCCTCAAGCGGGAATGTGTTGGTGCTCTTAAACTCCAAATGGATCGCAAATGGGTCGTTGTGTCGTACGTGTCTCCAGTGCGTTCTTGCAGTGCAGTCAGAATACGTACATTTTTTTCGTATTGCCAGACGTCTAGCTCGCAAGACGATCTGAGAGCCCCAGGAAGCCCAAGCAGAGTAAAGCAAGTAGAAGGCAGCGATAAAGGTGACCTTTTTTTAAAAACATGCAAGAACTGGGTTAGAGAACAGTTCAGTTGGCTGGCCTTATAAGGCATGTTTATTTTCATAAAAGCTGGTAAAAGCAGCCGATTCGGCCTCACGGCCCAATTTGCGAAGTTCATTATGAAGTGCTTTTAACATAAATTCGGCAGCGGTAATGCAATGAGGCATCGCGATTGTTTAGTGTTGCTGCTGAGCGCGCGCGTCCGAGCAGGCCATGGAGCAGGCCGAATGCCCGCAGCGCTGCGTGGTGCAGCGAGAGAGGTAAACGAGAGAGGAGAGCTGGTCCGATAGGCGGAGCAACGCCATGAGCGATGCCAACTTCAGGCTCCACTTTAGCTTCACAAAGAGTGACGTCAGGGCCTCTCCTGAGTTTCCTATACCATAGGTAGCATAGTTTCCTATACCCTGAGCCCAATACCATAGCCACTGAGTAACCACGGCGGGTATTGGTCCACTTTCTCTTACTTATCTTGAGGTGGCTGTTCGCAAATGGCAGCGGCATGCAACGGAAGGTGAATGCCGCTAAAACGGATCCTCAACAAAGAAGAGTTGGCAGAGCGAGGTCGTAAGCGACGGCTTCATCCGGACAACGTGCACAAGTTCAGGACAGTATGTGCGGCGCCGCACACGACTGGGAAAATCGGGAACGACTTCGTACGTGACATCACTGAGTCGCCACAATACTCGATAAGGTGCGAAATATCGCCTTAACAGTTTCTCGGAGAGGCCTCATTTCCGTATGGGTGTCCAAACCCACACTCTGTCGCTGACTTCATAGCTTACTATTCTACGGTGAAGACCATAGCGGCCCGCGTCGTAATCGCGCTGCTGGCAGATCCGCAAGCGCGCGAGTTGCAGAGCCTCTTCTGCGCGTTGCGTAAACACGGCCTCGTGTGGAAGCATCGCATCCAAAATCGTTCGTGCATCCCGTCCGTGAACAAGGGGGAACGGAGTCATGCACGTCGCCTCTTTGTTTCGCCGTGTTATACGCAAAGGTGACATAAGGTTGGATATCGTCGCAATTTTTATGTTCAACATCTACGTAAATTGAGAGCATGTTTTCAATTGTTTTGTTTAGGCGCTCTATTAATCCGTTGGTTTGTGGATGGTAGGCGGTTGACTTCCGATGAGCCGTTCCACTTAGCAGCAAGACGTGACCTAAAGGTGCAGCTGTGAATGCTGTTCTTTGGTCGCTTATGACGACGGTTGTTGCGCCGTGTCGCAACACGACATGCACAATGAAAAAGCGCGCCACCTCGGCTGGTGTGCTCCTCTGGATTGCCTTTGTTTTAGCGTAAAGTGTGAGATAGTTGGTAGCGACGATAACAAAGCGATTCCCTGTAGTAAAAGTAGGAAGTGGGCCCAAAATATCGATTCCCATTTGATCAAATGGTCTTCGAGGAAACTGGAAGGGCTGTAGGAGGCCGCCTAGTTTCGGCGGAGGCGACTTGCGCCTCTGGCCGTCAAGGTAAGTGAGAACGTGATGTTTCACTGTGGTGGTAAGTATCGGCCAGTAGTACCTTTGATGCACTCTGGCCAACGTTCTCGTGTAGCCTAAGTGACCAGAAGTCACATCGTTGTGACAGGCTTCAAGTACTTCCGTGCGAAGAGCTGCAGGAATGACGAGCAGATAGGGGGACCCGGTCGAAGAAAAGTCTCTTTTGTAAAGAAATTTGGCTCTCAAACAAAATGACAACCGTCATCTTGCGAAAACTCTAGCGGGTTTCGCAGATCTGCCCTCTAAGTAATTGATGAGTTCAAGCAACTCAGGGCCGTCCCGTTGTTGTTTCGCGATGGTGGATGTGTCCAGAACAGAAGGAAATGCTAAGCCTTCTTCTTCGGGTGGAGCAGGTGACTCTATCAGCAATCGAGACAGACAGTCGGCACGCGTATGCCATTTCCCCGACTTGTACATGATGGCCATGTCAAACTCTTGCAGCCTTAGGCTCCAACGCGCCAGTCGTCCTGAAGGATCTTTAAGCTTTGTCAAAGAACCGAGTCAATGGTGGTCGCTGATAACTGTGAAGTGGCGGCCATACAAATATGGGCGAAATTTCATAACCGCCCATACCGCGGCGAGACATTCTTTCTCAGTTGTGGAGTAATTAGCCTCTGTGCGTGAGCGTGTTCTACTTGCATAGACACGCACTATTGCTGTGTCCTCCTGCCGCTGCACAAGAACAGCTCACAAGCCAATATTGCTGGCATCAGTGTGGAACAATGTAGGAGCGGTCTCATCAAAGTGAGCAAGCACTGGAGGTGCCTGGAGACGTTGCCGTAAGTCGTTGAATGCACCTTGCTCTTCGTTGCCCCATACAAAAGCAACGTCGTGTCTCCTGAGGCGAGTTAACGGCGACTAAATGCGAGAACAGTCTGCAACAAACCGTCGGTAATAGGCACAGAGAACGAGGAAGCGCCTGACAGCCTTTTTATCGGATGGTACGGGTTAACTGTGCCACAGCAGCAATTTTTTTCAGGATCTGGGCGGACATCTGCGTGGCTGACGACGTGACCAAGAAAGTGTAGTTCCGCAAAGCCAAAGTGGCACTTCTCCGGTTTCAGGGTAAGGCTGGCGGACCGGACGGACTGTAGAACCGCTTCAAGCCGTTCGAGGTGTTCTTCAAACGTTGCGGAGAACACGATGACGTCGTCGAGGTACACTAAGGAGGTTTTGCACTTCAGGCCTGAAAGCAGAGTGTCCAAGAGGCGTTGGAACGTAGCAGGGGAAGAGTGCAAGCCGAAAGGCAAGGCCTTAAATTTGTATCGGCCGTCTGGTGCCACAAAAGCAGTTTTTTTTACGGTCTCTCGGGTGTACATCGATTTGACAATGTCGGCTTCTTAAATCCATTGAAGAGAAGTAACCTGCATGTCGAAGCCTGTCGAGTGAATTGTCTATACAGGGAAGCGTGTACACATCTTTGTCCCCTGCTTTAGTTTTGGGTAGTTCAAGCAGAAACGCAAGCTGCCGTCTTTTTTCTGGACTAGAACTACAGGAGATGCCCAGGGACTCATTGATGGTTGGATCACGTCGTCTTCAACCATTTTTGTCAGTTGTATGGATTCACGTTCTCTTGGAGCAACACGATAAGGATTTTGGTTAGTTGGTCTTGCCGTATCCTCTGTAATTTTTCGGTGCTTTGTTAGAGGTGTCCGACCGACGCTGGACTTCGACGCAAAGCAGTCGCTGAATTTGGCCAGTAGCGTAAGAAGCCGTTCTCGTTCGTGCGGCGACAAAGCAGTGCTGACGCCAAGTACAGGAGCTTGGTCTAGCGTAGGTGCTTCTTCAAGTAATGAACAGCAGCCGCGTACATCCGCAACACCGTCAAAGTAAGCCACCGCCATGCCCTTTGGAAGTGGCCGTCGCTCTGTGCTAAAATGTTCGCAAATTTGGCAACACTTTCACAACGAAACTGTACGTCACATGCTGCCAAAGCAAGGGTACATGATCGAGGTGGGATTCGTCATTCGGGTGCACTACTGGAGGTCCCCGATAAGCAGCGTCATCGCGGCGTAGCATGGAATCGTCATTTGCACGTCGACCATAGGACCAGGGACGATGAGGTCGAAATGATGTGTCACGATGCCAACAATTACGCGAAGTATGTCCGGGAGCTCCGCAGTTGTGGCTGTCCCGTAGCGTCATTTTGCGGCCTTGACCAAGGGGCGGTGAATGACGGCTGGTGGTGTGACTGCAGCGGCATAACGGCTGCGCGCCTCGAAGCCTCCTCTTGCGGCGGCGACCAAGGAGCGGCTGTCGGAGTCTGGTGGTACGGCGGTGTGGTTGTGATGGTGGTGGACAAGGTACAGTGGCAGCGTAAGTCATAGTACGCTGGTGATCTTGAAGATCGGCTGCCGGGAACGTCTGCCTGATTTCGTCGCGCACCACTTCGGCGATTGATGCTACGGGTCTATCCAATGTCGGTGACAGAATTTTTTGCACTTCCTTTCTCACAAGCCCTCTGATCAATTCACGTAAGGAATTGTGATACTCGGCAGTCCCTGCGGCGGCATCAATTGTAGTGCTGGTGGACAGTCGATCGTACTGCCTTAACCGTTGATGAAGGGCCAGCTAAATAGCGGTAGCTTCTTTGATAAAGTCAGCGACGGGGACTGGTGGATTGCGCACAATCCACACGAACAATTGTTCTTTTGTACCTCGCATGAGGTAGAGCAACTTCCTATCTTCGGTCATGTTCGGGTAGGCTCCACGAAAGATGCGGGCGATGTCCTCGACGAACATTGTGACCGACTGATTAGGTCGTTGCACGCGTAGCTCCATCATCTGCTGGGCGCGGTCGCGTCGGTCGGCACTTGCAATCATTCTATATCGTTAGGCTAGCTTCAGGGTTCTCGTACCAAGTGCGGCCACTGCCGTGAAGGGCGAAATAGACGTGCAAGAGCTTTGGCTGCTCAGTCCACTGGTTAATCTGTACGACGCGTTCATACTTGTCAAGCCAGTCTTCAATGACTTCGAAGACTGTACCGCAATAGCAATCAGTAACCAGCGGATGCAGAACGGTTACCTGTTGTGGACTGAGAAACCGGCAGCTTTGGGGTGCTTGCGGTAGGCTGGTTTCGGCCACTGCGATATGTGTACAGCTCCTGGAGAGAGGTGGTTGGAGAGGGGAGAACTCCGGCACAAGGCCCAGTAGTCGACGACTAAAGAGATGCACGGGTGTCGTAACTGATGACAATGTGTCTGGGCTAGGTGAACGACTCCCAGAAGTACTCCGGAGCATCAGGCGAGCTCCGTACCCAGCGCCTCTGCCAGTGTCGCAGTACAACGCGGACAGAAGAGAGGGAGACTTTCTTCAAGAACAACAGGACCAACTGTTCAAAAACAAACGGAACAGAGGCACGTCTTCTCTCTTCTCGCCCAATCTCAGCCACTTACTAGACGGGGTCCGTTAATGCCCCCATTGTCATTGTCTTCTGCATAGAGTACACGCGTCAATATGCACTTTCAATGTTAGTGTATTGGTGAGACATGGCAGCACTGACTATAACTATAGTATACCAGACTATGCTCGATCACGGTGATGTGTTTGAATGCTGCGACATCTTATGCTTCGTGCCTATTTCCTTTCTGTTTTTTTTTTCGTTCTTCATAATTCCTACTATATGGTGTTTGTTCTCATGTCTGCGACAGCCCTTGCCTAGGAAGTGAAGTTTTCCAGGATATAATCCTTCGATGAAATACAACACTCGAAATCTCATTTATTGTATCGTATATCCCATATTAAAGAATTCTAGAGCTTTCTGTAGCTTGTTTTATTCAATTTTACCTTTATTCATTTCAAAAGTACCAGTAATTAAGATATGTCAGCCTCAGTGCAGAACATTTAAACTGATATTTAAGGATCAGTTCAGGAAGAAAAAAACACAGCGATTCTGAGTATCAGTTTAGGAACATGTAAGCTGCAGTTCTTTGTGCAGTGCCGTTGAGGTTTTTTTGGCTAGGCTGTCAGAAACTGGACATTCCAGAGTGCTGCAGGAAAGAAAAAAGGCAAAAGGATAGATAACTTAATAGGACGTATAAGAAAGCGTTTCAGCCACTTCTTTACCGCGAAATATTAATACAAACCTGTATTTTATCATGCGAATATTCTTACATAAAAGGCGCCTTAAGCAACAGACATGTGCGGACCCTACCACCGTAGTCACGTTTGCGCAAATGAAAAAATTGGCACGGAATGTGGCACCGAAACACGCAAGGAAAGCATTTCTCATCTGTCTCGCCTTCTTTGGCCCTGTCTATCGGTCTTCGCCGTAGTGAAACATGCAACACCAACTGATCTAAAACTCTGCGCTTCCAAACTTAAACGGTAAAGTCGCTCGCTTACTTTTGAGCATTATTGAAAATGTATTCCACCTCACTTAAACTACGCACGCACTAACAGCGTTTTTGTTTCATAAACAATATCCTTTTTAAGAAAGGAGGTCCATTCGAAAGATGAAAAGCCGAAAGCGCCACAGGCACTGCTGATTTGCAGCCTTTAGATAGTAAAAGTGCCAAAATTTCGCCCCTTGCCTTCAATAAAGAAGCAGGAGCTTCTGGTTGCAGCCCACCAGGTAGCGGTAAAATCTCCGACTGATGAAAGGGAGCAGTGCATGTGCCAAGGTGTCTGTGCTACGGCGAGCTGCACCCAGTAACTCAGACAGCTCCGTGCTACAGCAGGATGTTTCTGCAAATCTCATCTTGGTTTAAGGCTAAGCGACAAGAAATGAGGTTTCGCTGCTTTTCTGGAACACTTGTTCAAGAATGCAGCAGCAGGACCCATAGCAAAAATTTTTCATGTACTTCATCTGCCGAACTCTAGGCTAGGAGAAATGCTCTAGTTTGCATCAGAAAACTGTACAATCAAGCAAAGTACCGTTTAGTGCAGGCGGACACGTTTGTAGGATACATTCGCCGCAATCCAATGAGGCATTCGTATTTTAAACTTTGTGCCACTCGAAGGTGACAAAATGGGCTGTGGCAACACTGTGCTATAAAAATAGGTTGATTAAAATGGATTCAAAAAATTGATTTCGTACAACGAAGCCAAGTTTCCAGAAGCAGATGAAAAGACTTATTGCTGCTGGCTTTCCAGGAGACGTAAACTAAGATCAAGAGAAAACGTTGAAGAAAAAGCACAGAGTACCGGATGAGAAAAGAAAGCGCCGTCCCTGTGGAATAGGTAAAACTTAAAGTGATGACTTAATTGCATGGCGAGTTTGATGCAAGCGCTGTGTTCTCAGCTCCGCGGAAGCTGGCTAGATTGCGCAGCAAAAGCAACGATGTACGTGCGGTATCAAGCACATCAATAAATATGCTTTTTATTTGACACAAATAATTTACTGTACGGTATTGTCACGCGGCTCGGTATACATTGAAGAAACTGACCGATTGTAGTAATCATCACATTAGATAACATAAAACAACCTTTGGACGACCGAAGCTCCACATTTGCCAACGTATGTGCGACCGCGCGTGTGCACTCCAATTGTTGAATTTTCCTGAGTTTTCTGTGGTAAAATGACAAAGACACCATACGACAATAAAAAATACTTGTCAACCTTAAGCTTAAGTGACTCTTGCGTGGTAGCATAGCAGTGATCTATCTCAAGAATTGGTTTTGTCGGTTAGGTTTATAGTGGTTTTCTCGTATGCGTCAATGGACGGGCGAAGGTTTTGTACTGGTAATTTCCCGCAATAAAATTAGGTTGTTATTTCCAGCCCTTTCCTTTCGTGTTCTCCTTTTCAATGTTGTATGTATCGCTTGATTTTAACCTTCAAAATAAATGTACCTATTGACGCGTGTACTGTGCTCACGGAATGAAACGCGTCAATTTAGGGCTAACTGATGCACACACGTTCATTTCCACCGGCTGCAGTTCATGTGACATCGACGTAATTTTGACGCTCACACTTTGATCGGAGTCCGCGTCACCTTTGGTGACCAGATTGCTAGCGACGTGACATTGTACTCTCGAGTATTTTGCACGTATGCAGGGTTCTACTAAATGCTTCCTGTCGCGTTTCATTCCGTGAGCACTGTACTTATATTTATCGAGCGACCACGTTTCGCCGCCTAACAAATCTTATCACACAGCGCGGGACGCGCCTTCATGTATCCGAAGTTTCTGGAAAGTTATCGATGCTTCTACCCGCTGTCTGTTATCCGCCGAACCTTGTGTTATCTGATTTCATCGCGTGACGCGAATGGTGTAGAACTTTGTGAAAGGCACGTGGGTCCCAACGATTAGTCGGGAACATTCGATGACTACTGTATAAAAGCCGACGCGCTGGACCCGCTGATCAGATTTTCGACGATCGCCGACCGTGTTCGCCGCTATCGTTGTGCTATAAGTGTAGCCTGTTTTTGTGGGCACAGGTTCGCCCAATGAAAGTTAGTTTTCTCCTTCACAGTATTGCTACTGTGTTCGTCAACGTCACCACTACGTGACATCTGGTGGAGGTGCTTTTTGTTCATGTACCGGACGCCCCCGACAAGCCGTGATTCAAGCCCGGACCGCAAAGAGAACACCAACCTAGTCGCGGACCATAGAGCAAGCCTCCGTCTTCAACTGCTGCCCCCGGAGCTCGGACTTCTGCCGGAGAAGACCAAGAAGATTGTGGCCAAGGCAACCCCAATGGCAGCCCCAGCGTCCTCCAGCGTCCTCCAGCGTGCTGCAAGCAGCACGGGGAACCACCGACGTTGCGCGGTACCACACTTAAGGACCAGGAAAGCTGTCTGCAAACGTATGAGAGGGTCGCTATGTTTAACAGCTGGGCCAGGACATCGTTCGAGAATCGAGAAGCCACCTTGACGACGTGGGACCTCTTCCATAGCGGCTTCCTGCAAACATTTACAAATGTCGTGCGAAAAGAGCGAGCCCAAGCTCTACTGGAGACCAGAGCGCAGCTGCCGAATGAGACGATCGCGATCTTCACTGAGGGAATGAGCCGTCTGTACCGCCACGCCGACCCAGAAATGGTCGAGGAGAAGAAAGTCTGCCTACTGATGCGTGGTGTAAAGGAGGAACTTTTCGCCGGACTGGTAAGAAGCCCACCGAAGACCATCGACGAGTTTCGTCGTGAGGCGACGAGCATCGAGAAGACGCTGGAATTGCGGAACCGGCAGTTCGACCGACGCGCAAAGCCAACAAGCTACGCCGGAATTCAATCACTGGCCACGGACGATCTGTGCGAAGAACTACGCAAGGTCTTGCCATCGTCGCAGCCTCAAGTGGCCTCGATCGCCGACATCGTGAAAGAAGAGGTGCACCGATCGCTTGGAGTTCCTGAGGTGCAACCACAATTACCTCAGCCCCAACCAGAACCGATGACTTACGCCGCCGTCGCACGCCGTCATGGCCCCCCTCCGCCACCGCGCCAGGGCCCTGTAACACAATTCCGTCGTCCGCCGCCGCCAGCACGGTCACCCGTCGCCCAGCGCACCTACGCGAGGAAGACGGACACTTGGCGCGCCGCCGACCACCGCCCGCTCGGCCACCACTGCGGCGAAGCTGGCCATGTGTACCGCCGATGCCCATACCGCGACCTGGGATTGCGAGGCTTCGCCGTCAACGCACAACGCCCGAGGGAACTTGAAGGCCCTCGTGACTTCGCCGACTACCTCGCTGCTACTCAGTGGAGCCCTCGACGGCCATCCCGTTCACCCTCACCAGGCCGCTACCTGTCGCCGTAGCGCCGACCATACACTGGCCCAGGCCGGGGCCGGTCCGTCAGCCCATATCCGGAAAACTAAAAGCAGCAACCGATGGAGGTGCGGTTGCTGTTCGTCGAACTGACAAAGATCCTTCGCCGCCGACGACGACGCCCAAAAGACTACCTCGACGACATAACAACGACGACACACCGCCATCCCGAAGAAGTCTTGCAGGAAAAAACACGCTGACGAAAGAGCACCTGGCGACACCACGTACCAACCGCAGGTCAACGCGACGCAGCCGTGATCCGACGCCAAGGCCTAACTGTAACGCAAGACAAAGAACCACCTACCTCGACGTGCTTCTCGACGGCCACGCAGTCACCGCCTTAGGAGACACCGGAGGCGATTACTCCGTCATGAGTGGACCCATCGCAGCCCAATTGAAGAAAGTTAAAACTGCATGGGAAGGCCCGTTGATTCGGGCCGCTGGAGGACACCTCATCACGCCGAGTGGAATCTGCACGGCAAGAATTACCATTCATGACCGGACTTACCCTGCCACCTTCGTTATCCTGCAACATTGTTCACAAGACGTCATTCTCGGCATGGACTTCCTGAACCAACACGGCGCAATCATAGACCTGAAGTCGAAGTCAATAACGCTGTCGGAAGATCAAGCGATACCGCCGGAGAGCCCTGGTAATCACCACGCCTTGAGTGTGCTCGAAGATCAAGTGAGCATCCCGCCTCGCTCCAGCATTATTTCGGTCTGCACGGAAACACCCGCTGACGTAGAAGGCGTCATCGAAGGCGACCAACGTCTACTGCTCGACCGTGAAATTTGCGTCGCAAGAGCGATCGCTCGACTGCACGGAGGAAACATGAAAGTGTTGCTGACAAACTTCAGCCAGGAGTTCAAGCCCATCAACAAGGGAACGACGATCGCATACATCGAGGAAATTCAGGAAACCAGCGATGCGTTTGTCTTCTCGGATTCTTTCGCATCTACCCCGACGACCGTAGTTCTCGAGCCAGACTTCGACATAAATCCAAGTCTACCCGTGATTAAGCAGCAACAGCTCAGAAGTCTGCTTCGACGATACAAAGACTGCTTTTCGACGTCATCGAGGATTCGACAAACACTAGTCGCAAAACATCGCATAATAACCGAAGAGTGCGCTCGACCACTCCGCCAGAGCCCTTACCGCGTTTCGACGCGAGAACGCGAAGATATAAGACAAGTTGACGAAATGCTGCGCGATGACATCATCCAGCCGTCGAAAAGCCCGTGGGCGTCTCAAGTTGTTTTAGTGAAGAAAAAGGACGGAACCCTACGTTTCCCCGTCGATTATCGTCGACTGAACAAAATCGCGAAGAAAGAGGTATACCCCCTCCCACGGATAGACGGCGCATTGGATCGGCTCTGCAATGCTAAATACTTCTCATCGATGGACCTCAAGTCTGGCTACTGGCAAATAGAAGTCGACAAAAGGGACCGCGAAAAGACCGCCTTCATCCCGCCAGACGGCCTCTGTGAGTTCAATGTTATGCCATTTGGACTGTGCTCAGCGCCTGCAACGTTCCAGAGCGTGATGGACACGGTTTTAGCAGGATTGAAGTGGCAGACCTGTCTTGTTTACTTGGATGACGTCGTCGTCTTCGCCGGAAATTTCGATCACCTTAAGCGGCTTGCGACAGTAATAGAGGCCATCAAGTCATCAGGGCTCACTCTGAAGCCGGAAAACTTTCGCTTCGCTTACGATGAGCTTCTATTCCTAGGTCACGTCATCAGCAAATCTGGAGCGCGCCCCGACCCGCAGAAGACAGCTGCCATTGCAAAGTTCCCGCAGCCAATCGACAAGAAGGCAGTGCGCAGATTCCTTGGCATGTGTGCCTACTATGGCGCTTTGTCAAGAACTTTTCATGCATCGCAGAGCCGCTAATACATCTAACGAAATCTGGGGCCGAATCTTATAACGGTTCGGAATACGAACCGTTCGCTTCGCAGCTTACGTAGCTAGATGTGCCACTCCCAAGCCGGTGGTGGAAGAAGGGGAGGACGCGACCAATAGATGAGAGGGTGGCACCTCTGAAGTGTACGTCATTATATGACGAGTTAATCGAGGAATTGCAGAATGTTTCTGCTTGTTAAATAAATGTAAAATATAAATTAAATATTATACGCCAAATTCTGAAGTATAAACTTGTGGTGCCGGGCGTTTACGCAATGCAGAAGTAATTTATTAATGTCATTCTTTTTCATTCTCAGCCCACAGGCGGTATCGCAAGCGTAAATGAGTTGGCAGAGCGCAGCGCTATGTCGTATGCTACCAGGAGCTCGCACGATGCACGCAACAGGAACGCACTGCCACCACTTCTCAAGTAGCTAGCGCGACAAAACCATGAACTGGTTCTTAGGGACACATTTACTAGCCGACTATATCAATTTTCCTTCTTTTTCGCCCTTCGTCATTGGTTCGGACATGACTCGCTCGCCGCCGCACTGCCGCTATCCCTGCGATCTGCCCCACGGCGCGTGGCGTGATAGAAGCAATGGAACTTGAAATCGAACATTACAGTATACGGGCCCTGCATTGCCTGCGCGAAGTCAAATCGAAGAGTGTGGTGCTGACGGTGCGCGCTGTGCTATGAAATTGAGGAACAAAGTGCGGCACTCCCGAACTACAGAAAAAAAGGGCAACCAAATAAGAGATCTCCACAATATCTTCCCGTCCTGACTGCATAGTTTTATCAGCCGAACGAAGGAAGCGCTGAGCCAGCCTAGGTTGAACCCATCTGACTGCTGAACGGCGATCTGCAAGCTATTCACTCTGGTGATAGCACTAGGAATTCGATCTCACCATGCAAATATCTCCTTGGCATTGGCTTTGAAGCTGAGGCCAAGGGAAAGTGAAACCAGCCCTTCAACCGGCCAACACAGTAACTGCGAGAGCAACTTTGTGGACAGTGTCGGCAGCAGAGATCTAGGCCATTCCGGTGAATGCTACACGTCTGACCGACCTCTGGGAGCTGCAGGCCGGTGGCGATTAACCACAGCGCGCAATGTTCCTTCCTCTGCGTGGAATGGCCACTCGTACGCTTGCACCCGAGTCTGCTCCATATGATAGCGTAGCCTGCAAAAGGTCTACTTAGAAAGCAGCAAGGGTGGTGCAAACTCGTTATCCGTCACTTCTTCGAACGCGTATCGCACTTCCAGCCGTGGTCGACACCGAAAGAGCAACGCCAAGCAGACGACGAAGGCAAGTAATAGCTTCCGAAGCAACCAACGCACGCGCGCGCGACGCCCGCGTGTCTCCAGGGTCGCGCGACCGGTGCGCGCGGCCAGAGTCGCAAGCCCACAGCCAAGCCACAGCAACGGAACCTAAAGCGGACTATCCCTTCGCCGGTTCCTACGACTGGTTCGCTTTGAAGATGATTGACAGATGCGTGACGTATTCAAAAATTGCGATACCGCCCCGCTGCCTCTGACGACCTGTGACGTAATCAAAATTTTGGCCAATCAGATGAGGCCAAAGGAACGGTTCCCCAACAGAACCCTTATAAGATTCGGCCCCTGATGTCGAGTTCTAGTGACAAACGCCGCAGGACGACGCCTTTCAATAACTCAAACGACGCATGCAGTCGCCGCAGGTACTTACACACTTAGACGAGGACGCCGATACTGAAATCCGCACTGACGCCAGTAGCCTAGGCTTTGGTGCCGTCCTAGTCCAGAGGAAAGACGGACTTGAACGGGTGATATCTTATGCGAGCCGGTCGCTGTCAAAAGCGGACGGCAATTATTCTACGACTGAAAAGGAATGCCTCGCCATCATTTGGGCTACAGCAAAATTCCGCCCTTACCTCAATGGCAGCCCATTCAAAGTCGTCAGCGACCATCCCGTGTTGTGTTGGCTAGCTAACTTAAAGGACCCTTCAGGACTGCTGGCGCGGTGGAGCCTCAGACCGCAAGAATATGACATCACCGTAATATAAAAGTCCGGACGAAAACACTGACGCCGACTGCTTATCACGCACCCCCATCGATTCCCCGCCGCAAGACGACGAGGACGACGACGCCTGTCTTGGTATAATAAGCGCGGAAGACTTCACTAAACAGCAGCGAGCACACCCGGAGCCAAAAGGCCTCGTCGAGTACTTGGAAGGGAACACCGACGTTGCCTCTAGGGCATGTAAGGGCGGGTTGTCTTCCTTCACGCTACAAAACAACCAGCTCGTGAAGAAGAACTTCTCACCAGTCCGCGCCAGCTACCTTCTTGTACCGTCAGCGCTGCGTCCCGAAGTACAGCACGCCCTACACGACGATCCAACCGCTGGGCAGTTCGGATTCTCCCGGACGCTGTCGAGGATACAGGAAAGGTATCAGCCGCGTCTGACCGCGGACGTCGCCCGTTACGTCAAGACATGCCGAGACTGTCAGCGACGCAAGACACCACCGACAAGGCCAACAAGATTTACTACAGCCGATCGAACCTCCTCGTCGACCATTCCAGCAGATTAGGATGGATTTGTTGGGGCCGTTTCCGACGCCAACATCCGGGAATAAGTGGATCGTCGTGGCGACGGACTACCTCACCCGCTTCGCTGAAACTAAAGCTCTACCAAAAGGCAGCGCAGCCGAAGTGGCGAAATTTTTCGTCGAGCAGATCCTGCTGCGACATGGTGCCCCAGAAGTCTTCATCACCGACAGGGGAACGGCTTTTACAGCAGAGCTCACCCAAGCCATTCTGCAATACAGCCAGACAAGCCACAGGACAACTGCCTACCACCCGCAGACGAATGGTCTGAGGGAGCGCCTGAACAAGACCCTCGCCGACATGCTAGCAATGTACGTCGACGTCGAACACAAGACCTGGGATGCCGTCCTGCCGTACGTAACATTCGCTTACAACACGGTGGTGCAAGAAACAACACAGATCACGCCGTTAAAGCTGGTTTACGGCAGGAACCCGACGACGACGCTCGACGCCATGCTGCCGCGCGTGAATGACGAGGAGAATCTTGACGTCGCTACGTATTTCCAGCGCGCCGAAGAACCCCGACAGCTCGCCCGCCTACGGATCAAGACCCAGCAGCTTACTGACAGCCGACACTACAGCCTCCGACGACGCTTCGTTGAGTACCAGCCCGGCGACCGTGTTTGTGTATGGACCCCGATACGCCGACGAGGATTGAGTGAGAAACTATTGCGACGCTATTTCGGACCCTACAAGGTCATCCGACGTATTGGCGCACTGGACTATGAGGTCGTGCCAGACGGCATTTCGCATTCACAGCGGCGCCGCGCACGATCTGACGTGGTCCACGTGTGCGCCTTAAACCCTTTTACGGACGCAGACGAACTTCCTTATTTTGTTGTTATCTTTGCTACGAGTGCTTTTCTTTATTACTTTCGTTTGTTTGCAGCATCGGGTCGATGCTTTTTAAGAGGGGTATTGACACGTGTAATTATATTTATCGGGCGACCACGTTTCGCCGCCTAACAAATCTTATCGCACAGCGCGGGACGCGCCTGCATGTATCCGAAGTTTCTGGAATGGTATCGATGCTTCTATCCGCTGTCTGTTGTCGCCGAACCTTGTGTTATCTGATTTCATCGCATGACGCGAATGGAGTAGAACTTTGTGGAAGGCACGTGGGTCCCATCGATTAGTCTGGAACATTCGATGACTACTGTATAAAAGCCGACGCGCTGGACCCACCGATCAGATTTTCGACGATCGCCGACCGTGTTCGCCGCTATCGTTGTACTATAAGTGCAGCCTGTTTTTGTGGGCACAGGTTCGCCCAATAAAAGTTAGTATTGTCCTTCACAGTATTGCTACTGTGTTCTACAACGTCACCACCACGTGACACTATGTTGTTTCTTACCGTAAAAATCCACAAGGCTCTTTTTTCTTTATCTGTCGTAGCTGCAGAAACAAGTAGTTGGCAGCACAATGGCCATGTCTACGTCAAACGTTACCTCCAGAATTTCGCATCAAAGGCCTCTTCATCGACTCGTATTAAGGACAGCTCTGAAGATAAGACTACAGGGGCAAACTTTGGGATGTCTTTGGACATTGAGGTATTCTTTTTGTATTCCAAATGGCGAAAATTTTTGTAGTTGTGCATGAACCAGTTGGCCAATACGGGAAGTTATTCTTTAGTTTTTAATGCGCTAGCATTCTTTGAGCAGTTCATGCCATTTTCGGAAGCTATCTATCTATGTTTGCATCTATCTATCTATCTACCTATGTTTGTATGTAACCTTTTTCCCACCCATATTGGTCATTGGGTAGCTCATCTTCGAATTCGTGGCGCATTGGGTTGCTGTGCTGAGGTAACAGGGCTTGAAACCAGCCATCTGGTCGGTTTGGGTCACAGAGTAGGCGGCATTGTGCAAACACGTGCGGCTCTTTAGCAAGGCTTACACGCCAACGTGGGTCACTGTTGACGCGGGACTGGATAGGTGCTGCTGTACTAAGAAACTCTTTGACGCCGACTCTTGAGCACTGTGTATGCTGCACTCGGTCTGGGCTGGGCTCCTATGAACCTCTTTGATGAGAAGTTGGGTCCCTGACTATGTGTCAGTAGGTGTGTGCGTCTCTTCAATGAGCGCCTTTGACGCCAACTTATGTGACTAGGTATGTGGCTCTGGGAATGTGCGACCCTACAATGACGAAATAGAGAGAGAAAGCAAGAACAGGAAAGAGAGGGAGGTCAACCAGACGAGCACCCAGTTCACTGCCCTGCACTGGGGGTGGAGGAAAGCGGAATTGAAAGAGGAAAAAGAGAGTCAGTTAGCACTGAGTACGTGCGGGAGGATGCACAGGGACACTATAAACAATTTTTTAGGCTGGGACACTTCATGTAGCAAACTGGTGCAGAAGTCACCCGCCATGGTTGCTCAGTGGCTATGGTGTTGGGCTGCTGAGCACGAGGTTGCGGGATCAAATCCCGGTCACGGCGGCCGCATTTCGATGCAGGCGAAATGCGAAAACACCGGTGTACTACTTAGATTTAGGTGCACGTTAAAGAACACTACCTGGTGAAATTTTGCGAAGTCCTCCACTACGGCGAGCCTCATAATCAGAAAGTGGTTTTGGCATGTAAAACCGCATAATTAAATTATAATATGTGAGTACGTTAATAACCTGCATGCTGTTTTATGTGTTTCACCTAGTGCGACCAGTACTTCAGTAACGGACAGTATTTCATTATCCTTAAACAATGCTCCCTCTTCGCAAATATCACTGAACTCTTCGAGAATGCACTTGTTCAGTTTTATCATTTAGAATATTATTTTAATTGTGCCGATCACTAGAGTATGTCGGGAATACATGAAGTTCTGTAAGAAACGCACAGTACCTGTCAACCTCTGCAATCAAAAAATAGTAAATGGGCATTGGGTCTTCATGCCTCAAAATAGTACTGAATAATATTTTCGGCTATTCATTTTATTGTGTAAAGTTAAGGTGCTTGAGTACTAAACTCGAGAAAAATAGTGACAAGCCTGCGAACGCCATAACTTATTCCATATCAAATGTTCGCAACTTTGTGGAGCTCTGTTCCAATATTTGCCGGTTTGTGAAGAATTTCGCAGTGATTGCGAGACCGCTTACACATCTCCTTAAAGATGACGCCCCTTTACTAGGCGTCCTGCACAAGCCACGGCTTTCTCGAGCTAACCACAATCCTGACGCAACTTCAATTTTCGCCGACTTGGACCCATCAGCCCGAACCCGAGTACGCACTGACGCGTTACGGAATATGTGCTGTCTTGGTCTAGTGTCAACGTGGAGCGAACTGCGTCAGCGCTTATGGCAGCAGGCTACTGTCCACATCGGAGCGAAACTACTCAATTATATAACCTCAGTGTGTCGCTCTTGTGTGGACAGCTGCAAAATTTTGCCTTCATCGATTTGGCCGACCGTTTACACTAGTACCCGACCACCATGCCCTTTGTTGGCTTGCCTCTTTTAAAAGACCCTACAAGCAGACTCGCTTGATGGGCACTGCACCTGCCAGAATACACCTACACAGTCGTACACACTGTAAAATAATCCACACCCTTAAAAGTGAAAAAGGATACTAATGTGTCTATAACTCATACCCGAAGGGTGTAATTTATATAGCTGACACCATAAGGGTGTGAGTTATAGGCACATTTACACCCTTTTTCACTTTTAAGGGTGTAAATTATTTTAGTGGACAGCAAAAAGAGCTTGCACACGCATGCGAATTGTTTGTGCCTCCACCGTGTGGCCGATTGTGACTCCACTCATTGAATCCGTCGATTGCGTCTTTTCCGTGAACCAGTTGATAAACATCGCTGACAAACACCGTCAGGATGCCAACTTAAGAGAAATAATCGAGCGCCCCGAATCCTCTCCTAGTGACGCCTCTGCGCGCATGTTCACCTTAAACGATGGTACCTTATATCGGCGTAACGTGTACCCTGATTACCTGACCTCCTACTCGTTATACCATCAAACCTGCGCTCAACAGTTCTTTGTGAACTTCACGGCGCCCCACCGACTAGCCACCTTGATGTCACTCCCACACGTGACCGCGTGCCACGTCGCTTCTGTTGGCCTGGCCTAGCCGACTCCATGCGGAGCTATGTAAGCACATACGAGCTTTGTCAACGCCGAAAGAAACCCTTTACGCTACCTTCTGGGTATCTTCAACCCATTGACGTCCCATCTGAGCCCTTCTTCCGTGTAGGTTAGGACCTTCTTGAACCCTTTCCTAGATCTGCATCAGGAAACAATTGTGTTGCCGTCGCTACAGATTACGCGACGCGCTATGCAATGACACGAGCACTGGCGAACAGTTGTGCTACAGACGTGGCGGTCTTTCTTTTACGTAACTTAAGTTTAGTACACGGTGCCCCATGTCAATTGCTTACTAACCGAGGCCGTACCTTCCTGTCGAAAGTGATTGGCGATATCCTGCGCTGCTTCTCCACGCCGCGCAAGATCCCCCCCCCCCCCCCCCCCTCATACCAACCCCAAACGAAGAGGCTCACCGAGTGCTTCAATCGGACCTTAACAGACATGAGTTCAAAATGCGCGTTGGCTGAGCACCATGATTGAGACCTTGCACTTCGACCCAGCGGAGCAGCTGTAGGCCGTCCGGATGGCCGAAGACGCCGCCAGAAAGCAAGGACTGGCTGCCATCTGAGGAAGGGCAGACTGAAGGTTAGTCTCCCAACCCCCGCCACCACAGGACCCCTTTAAAGACACAATAAAGCTTTATCTCTCTCTTGCACTTGCATACGTGACATTCGCACATTATGTGGGTATATTATAATGGGTACTCTCCCATTTACCATTTCTTCGGACGTGCACCAACTTTACCATTGGACACATTTCTTTTCTTGCCCTGCAACTTCGACTAGTGAATATGTACGCGATGCCAATGCCCGGGCTGATTACGCGTGCCAGATCGGAAGAGCCTTAATGACAAGCGACACCACGACGAACGGTTCGCTCCGGGTGCCCTCGTCCTTCTTTGGTCTCCCTCGCGACGTGTGAGCCTTCCTGAAATGATCCTTGCTCGCTACACGGACCCATACCGCGCCTTTCGACACGTGGCTGACGCGCCGTGCGAGCATGTATCCGCTATCCCACGAGATCTTTCGTTCCGCTGTCAAGCGACATCGTCCACTTTTCAAAACTCAAGCGTTACCCTTCTGCCTCTATTGAGGGTCCTCAGTGGTCCTGGGCCAGCGCTTCTGATGACGACGACGTGTTTCGATTGATGTTGGCTGGCTTCCATGCTCGCCAGTGCTTGCTACCCATGTAAATGCACCCTGTAAATAGTTTCGCTACTGTGCCCTTAGCGTAAATATATAGTAGCTTTTGTACAGCCACTTTCCCAGGAAGATACTGCACCATGACGTGATGACACAGTGTATAGTTACGTGGGAGCAGAAAATTGCGAAGCTATGACACTTGCTCCTTCTCGTTCAGTCGTCCACTACGCTGCTGCAGCGGCCTTCACAATGGGTAGCCGCACACGAGGCGACAGAGTGAGCCGGAGTGAGTGTCAAAACGTTGCAGTGTCCTGTTCCCACATATAGTGTTGAGACGTCGCAACACATATGCTCCTGCAAACGAAAACAAAGCTTGCTGTAGAAAACTGCTATAATATGTTATTTATGGTGTTATGAAGCCTGCCGCCATCTTTTTTCATGTTCTGATGTCTGACGCTTTTAATAACCCAAGAAATAAATAGTCCAACATATGTCTGCACCCTTGAAGTCTTAAGGAATTAAGGCGCATGCAAGATCTGCCATATATTTCACTTTAAAGAAACGTGTCTAAGCAGCTTGCAATTCATTTACCGAATGGTGGTTACTACGTAAGCACCGCTCCTCAAGGAGGTCGCGATGGCGCCAAGAGTGCCGCCACATCATTCAACAAACAATGGCGTCGTGATGATTTGCATTCACGATATTTCGCGCAAGCTAAAAAGTACATGGAAAATACATGCAGTTCTACACGTGTTCGCAGCCTCTTTCCGCCTTTCGTGGTCACGCGCTCTTGAAAGTGGGCAAAAGAAGCAACAAGTGTGTGAAAAAAAAACACCACCCTTTGCCTCTTGCAGCAATAAGGTGGTATGCAAGATTCGGCTCAGTTGTGGAAAAATTTATATCTTACTTGGAATGAGAGAAAAAGAGAACACTCAACGTCTTTGAAGGCCCTGGGTAACGGCGCGCACCTGCCTTCGTAATGTAGGGAATGTGCCTGTTTCGCACATTTTGATGATGGCAATGTAACAAGCAGAGAACAGAGCAACCTGGAAAGTGAGATCCTCGAGGCTGGCCAATTGGCACACATAGAGAAGCTACACGATCTAGCATGCCGATAGTGTATCTGATGGACAAATACTTATTGTTCCTCTATAGTAGCTTACTATTAAGCATCTCCTCTCCTTTCCTTTTTGTTAGGTTCTTGCCGACGATGCAGCCACTGGTGTCATCGAATTAGACAAAAAGAAAGAAGTTTCCGGAATTGCATCTTCCTCTTTGTAACCGCTCTCTTCATGGAGCCTTTATTTATTTTATTTAAAAAATGCTGTGCGAGAGCACTCATAATTACTTATGGTGAAAAGCCTTCGTCAATTACTCGCAGTTGCAGGTATGCGTCTTTCCTGTTCATGTTCTGTTTATTTTTCAGTATTATTGACCGCTCCCCTTTGCATACGGTAAACCACAAAACAGATTTAGCCTGGTCTCTATGTTTTCTATTACAGCTCGGGGTAACGTAATGCATATTTTGGTGACTTCACAGTATTCGCCACCCTAACTGGATGAACAACTCAATATATCGCTTGATTGAACGGTACTAAATGTCATGAGTGACTGGCAAAACAGCTGCGAAAGTGGGGTGAATATGTGAGGAATACGGCGACGCCACTCACCTAAACGAATTTGAGAGCATCTTTTGGACACGAGTGAAACGCGAGAGAAGATGAAGAAAAAACTCAGTGCCTTTCCACTTTAAAAATGGATGATCGGCGAAGCTGTGTATGCGGGCTCCTTAATGGCGAATTACACCTCCGCCACGGGTCGGCCCCGCATTGCACTATCTTTGGTATCGGCGCAAATATGGGAATGCTTAATGGCTGCTTGACCTTACCCGCAGTTCGGCCCGGCATTACACAATCTTTGGGATTGGCGCATGTATGGGGAGAGCTTAACGCCTGTTTAATCTCCGCCACGGCTCCGGCCGACATTGCACTATCTTCGAAATTTAGTGTATGAATACGGACACGCTAATGGGGGAACTAGTCCTCAATAGCTTCGCTGTAAAAGATTGTGAAGGGAGATGAGCTGACATTGCTGACGTAGACGAAGAACCGGGCAAACGTATCTCCAGCGGTCCTCAGGAGACGGGAAGGAGCAGCTTCGGGACCACCGAGCGGAGAGGGGAGAGCCTGTTGATAAAAGGCGTCCCTTGTACACAAGGCGAGGATTGCGCAGTTATAGTGAAAACCATTGGAGGAGTAATTGAATGCCCTGTTTCATCGACTGACATTGACGCAGTTCTCTGTGTGAACAGGAAAACAGCTGAAAAAAGCATCATCGCGCGACTTGTTCACGCGAAAAGTAAATTGAGTTCCTTCGCAGAGCGCAAAGGCGCGTCTGCGTATGTCCGAGATCGGGATGTCGGGAAGTAATGATAGTCCTGTTTTGTCAACGAACACCTTACTATGACGAATAAGAAGCTGGTTAGCAAGGCGCTTGCTCTAAAAAAAGGAAAGAAATGGCGGTTCCAGTGGACTGAGAATTGTCATATCAAGGCTCTTAAGTCTGATGACAGCAGGTTAATTAAGATAAATGCGGAATCTGATCTTCGCGTATTCATTTGGCACTCATCTCCGCAGTTTATCTTTCTTATTTCATAATCTTTCTTTTATATAATCATGGCACTGCTTTTACCTGAAGAAACAAAATCGTTTCTCTCTAATTCTGCCTGTTGGTTACTGCACACCAATGCGCGTAGTTTGAGCAAAAAACATGACAGCATTGCTGCCTTCTCTGAATCGCTCTGTCATTTCTTTTCATTTCTGTGGGTTACTGAATAGTGGTTAGGTTCTTGCGATTGTAATCTGTATGGTTGTCGATCGTGCTATTCAGAATATTGTCACCATGACTGGTGGCTACGGCGGCTCGGATATATTAATACCGGCTGAAATTAGGTACAAGCGTAGGTTTGGCTTGGGTATCAATATTTTGAACTGTGAATCCGTGAGGATTGAGCCTAACTTGTTTTCTTCCTGCACTCTGAATAATTTGATCATAGCATGAATTTACCGTTCGCCATCTTCATCTATCCCCGATTTTCTACGTAATCTTGCCGCAGTACGCTATATATCTGCTGAAAACAAGAAAGTTGTACTGGTTGGTGGCGTCAGTATTAATTCATTGGACACATATAGCAACAGCACAGTAGCATATAGTGATAGCTTTCTTTGTTTCTGGCTTCATTCGCAAATTTCATCCCCTACGCGATTTTCTCCCAATGAAGTGGCACTCGTCTTGACCATGCTTTAAGCAATATCACATCATTACCACGCGCAGGAGTCATTGATTTGCTTATCGCTGATCATCTACTCGTACTTGTAACTTTTGCTGCAAAAAAAACTTTTCTATAACACATGCCATTTTAGTTCTAGCTTAAATCAGGACAACTTTATCAATAAAATTCACGGCACTGACTGGACTTCCATTGGCAACTTGCGTGATACTGAAAGAGCACTCGAGAGTTTCTGGTCCTTGTTTCTTAAATCAGTGTATGCAAACACTAAAACTGTCAAATGCAAGAAAAGATTTCAATTTTCCCTTAATCCCTGGTAAACAAAAGGCTTCTTAACTAGTATGCGAAGGAGAGATAATCTATGTAGGAAAACTAAAAGAACAGCCAGTCTATGTGGGTCTAAACTTGGGTATAGTATAGCAATTTGCTGAATAACCTTCTGCAAGAACAAAACAACTTTATTATGAAAAATAATTTTGTAAGGCAAGAATAATGGTAGAGTGTATAAGCGCGACTGCACGAGGACGTAGGAAGAAACAGATACACAGACAAGCGATGTGTCGGTGTATCTGTTTCTTCCTACGTCCTCGTGCTGTCGTGCTTATACACTCTACCATGGATTCTAACCAACTAGCCCGCCAACGTCTTTTAAGCAAGAGTAATCCCACGAAAAAATGGAAACTTTTCAATAACTTTTTGAATAGAACACCGGTCAATGGAATAATTGATAAAATAAACTATGAATAACAAATCTACATTGAGGCATTCGGCACTGTTAACTCATTTAGTGATTACTTTTATGAGATAAACAACAATGGGCTTGTAGCTTCATCGTATCCTCTTACACGTTGCAACCATTCATTTTTTCTCTTTACTGTTACCACTGGTGAAGTGTCTTCTACAATCCTAAATCGAAAATACTCTAGCGTCGGGCCAGATAATATTTCTGCTTATTATTCGAAGTTCACTGCTTCGTATTTTGCGGAAGTATTAACCTACATAATTAATCCCTGTTTTAAATGAGATACCTTTCTGAGGTCACTTAAGGAGGCTAAGTTACTTCCAGTGCATAAAAAAGGTGCTCTTACAGACGTCCTAAACTATCGCCCTATCTATATTTTGTCTTCAACTAGAAAAATTATTTTAAAAATATTTTCGGAAACGTATTAACAAGTACCTTGGCAAATTTTAGCTGCTAAAGCTTTGCCAATTCGGTTTCCATGGAGGTAGTTTTACTTTAGCTAATTTAGCTTTACTTTCATTAGCCAATTTCTTAATGTTCCATCGACAACGGCGATTTCGTCGGCTCTGTATTTCTAGATTTTGCTAAAGCCTTGACAAAGTTAATCATATTATTTTATATAGCAAACTGCAATCATTCGCTAAAACTGGCCCACATTTAACTTAAAAAAATTTTTATGGGGAAAAATCAGTTTGCATAGGTGGTGTTTATTCAAATCTGAAGCTAATTAATCAAAAGGTACCACAAGGCTCAATACTGTGACCTTTGTTGTTTCGTATCTGCATTAACGATTTACCTGATTACATTATTCTTCCTAAGGTTGTCCTTTACGCTGATGATACCATGATTTCCATGTCACATATATTGTTGACAACGCTAACCACAAAGCTGAACAACGAAGGGACCAAAGTTATTCAATCGTGCTCTTTCAACAACCTAATTTTGAGCCCACATAAAGCACAGTTCATGATCTTTAAAACATCTCAAAAAGTTCTCCCTTATCTACCAGAAGTCTCCATAGGCCATCATTTATTCCCAGAGGCTGATTGCGTAACTTTCCTTGGCTCAAAATTAGATCCTAACTTGAAGTTTAATAATCTTGTTGCTTGTGTTAAACAAAAAAATGCTTTTGGTATAAAAGCTCTCAATAAATCTCGTTCATTCTTTTTGTTCACGCGTTAATGTCTTTATAATTTGCCTTCATACATAGTCATATGGCATATGGCCTTACTTCGTGGAAAAATGCATACAACTGTGACCTTTCGTCTATACGGCACATTCAGAACCAGAACATTCGCATTATTACGAACAATTCTTTTTACCCTAATGCTTCTCCGCTCCTTTAGGCTAACTTCATTGTTTCTATATCAGGCTTTTCTAAAATTTCATTTACTTAGCACTCTATTTAAATTACTTAACAAAAAGCTCGTCGGTCAAATTTTGAAAGTGAAAGTTGTTCATAAATATCAATAGCACTAGGTTTGCCCATAATCACAACTTAATATTATCTAAATGCAACACGAACTAGGGTAAAATTACTTTCTCCTTTTGGGCGATTAATTTGTGGATTGACTTACCACATGCCCTTAAATCATCAACGTCCTTGCTTGCGTTAAAATAAAAACTTAAAAATTTCATCTAATATAACAAGTTGTCCTGATTAACTTATTTTCTATGCAACGTGTGTACTTTTCTAGTTAAATATTATGTGTGTGTGTAAATATCATGCATGTATGACTCCTTCTATAAGAATCGAATGTATTCCTTGTCGCTACTTCGATCACTTTTTATTTGCTTGTAGGTTGCGGAATTTTACATTGCTGTATCAATTAATCATTTTGTACCAATCTTCTTGTCAACCGAACGCCCCACGGCACTCCGTTGATTTTGGGACCCTCACCTGCACACTAAAACAACCAAGTATGTATCTTGAATAAACAATAAACTGAAACTGACACTGAAGGGAGACGAGCCGGCGTTGCTGACGTAGACGACAAACAAGGCAGACGCATCTCCAGCTGTGCTCAGGAGACGGGAAGGGGCAGCTTCGAGGACCACGAAGCGGAGAGGGGACAACCGATTGATGGCCGGTGGCGGAGCCAGATCCTGAGCCCCTACTCTGTCGCCGTGGCGTTGCTCCACGGGTTCGGTCCAGCCCCACGCTACTGTAACCGACCACTGTGCAGTCCCACGAAGGCAATCGCTTGGCCACGTCAGCAGCACAACGCCTGACTGGGCAAGACCTCGTCCTGTACCACGATGGTCTCGGCAAAAGAATTATTCAGAACAACGACAAGAATACTGCCACCATTACTAAGCTTACCAACACAGTCCACCTGGCTATGAGACTTATCCGACGAACTGCGAAGCGCCACCCAGGGATGCGCGAACATGAGCGCTGCCGCCTTATACAAGCCTTCGTAATCAGTCGAGCGGTATACCCCCTTACATACATTTTTGTTTCCAAGACGGAAGAAGAAAAAGTCATGTAGTTCCCACGCACCGTGGCAATCGATGTAAGCGAAGCATTCCGTGCTGGCTGCTTTGTGTGACTGTAATTGGCGGTGATGTTGCCACCTAAGACTTAATATCTTCAACCGTTAGTGTAACACGAAAGTGGTGAGTGGATGTTAAACATTACCTTGCGAGCACCACTGCTGTTTGTCTGCGCAGTACCCAGAACACACAGACATAGCTTTTTGTTTGAGGCGTTGTTGTGCACCGTATTTCATAACCTCTGAGATTGCTGAGCATAGTCATCGTATTGTCGCAGAAGTACTAAACTTGAATTGGATTGTGGGGCTATACGCACCAAAACCACAGTCGGATTATGAGGCATGCCGTAGTGGCGGAGTCCAGATTAATTTTGGCACCGCGATGTTCTTTAACATGTGCGAAAATCTAAGTGGACGCGCGTTTTCTATTTCACCCCCGTCGAAACGCGGCTGCCGCGGTTGGTATCAAATCCACGGGCTATAGAAATGCCATAGTGACAAAGCTAACGCGGTGGGCACTGAAGTGTTGGTTGAACGGTCGACCACTTCCGTAGCGTCCGCTGGACTCAGCGGTGCGCTTTAATTAAAACGGCTCTCCTTCTACACGCCCTGCGTAGTTTGCCCGCTTGACATATTTGCATGGTGTTTATTTTTCAGAAATCGCATGGACGTATTTTACCGTAGCTTGAATTTAAGATTTCACCTCCCCCTCTTCCTTGTACGGGAACTACCTCTTCTCCTCCCTCCTCCCTACAGTTCTATCTACGTCCCCTCTGGACTAGCATGTTAGTAGAAAGGTAAGCGCTGCAGTTTAGGCAATGCTTATGAGGGGAGTCACGGATAATTTCAGCTGTCAGGAGGCTAAGGTAGCTACGGCCAGTGAGCTCCAGAGGGCATTGCGCACATTCGACGCGGTGGATTGAAAACGAGTTTCTAGCGCCGCCTTTCCTCTCTGACTCGCTTATGTCATTTTTGCACAAGCTGTGAGCCCCCCTCCTCCCCCCCCCCGCGACGCGGTGAGCTTGACAGCAGCCACAGCAGCAGCAGTGGGAAAGTCGAAGGAAGAGGCGAAGAAAGCTTCTCTTTAAAAGTAAACGCACTAATTAGGCAAGCCTATCAGACGGCGCTCAATCTCCACAGGCACACGTCGAACGCAGGTCTTCTCCTTATGAGGGTTCACAACAACCTAAATAAGCTTATCGAAGCCCATCGTACAGTACAATTTGTGCGTTTATCATCCACGACTACGGGACGGCCCATCCTCTCCATCCTAGGCCTCAGCCCTACAATCTCCCCCAGACCCATGCACTCCACGCATGGAGCAATCAATACCATTTAACAATCCATCCACTCTCCAAAAACGTCCATTCAGTCCACCACCCAGCTCGGCGAGAAGTCAGAGCCACGGCGCTGCACAAACAGTATCACGCAAGTCGCGGCGCAGCCTATGTGAACGCAGCAGAATATGGCACTCACCAATCGTATGCCCTGAGCGTAGTTTTTAACACACTGCACCCTACACTTTCTGGTTCGACCAAAGCTCCATATTCCCTAGAGGTGGAGGAAGCCGCAATTGGCTTGGCAATTTCCTCAACCACTGCCGCACTAATATTTAGTGATTCGAAGTCAGCAATCAGGAACTTTGCACGAGGCAGTATTCACACTGCTTCTTTCGAAATTATCAAGTCTATTGAACCTCCGACCAGATCAATTCAACTCCCATGCGTACCTGCTCATGCGGACAACCCTAGGAATGAAGAAGCTGACAACACCAGTCGAGCGCATGTCAGCCGAGCAGGGCCAGCTGCAGAGCTATAACGAAAGTTCTCTCCACTATAGCGAGCACCGGCTGCAGTATCCACCCCCCACAAATCCCTCCCTAAACTCGAGCAGGTGACCTGAGGTTAACGCCATTCCCGTACCTTTCTATCCCCAGCTCACGTCGCCCATATCCATCCCGGCCTTTTCTGCCGTGAATGCACTCTCTCGGGTGCACCTAAAGCAGACTTTCACCATGTCCTCTACACCTACTCTGAGCTCCAGCCACCCTCCGAATGACAACTCACTGACATGGAGCGATGGGAGATGGCGGTGTCCAGATCGGACACGGCTGCACAAAAGCAGCTGGTAGGCTGGGCTTTCATAGTCACTAATAGCCACAAGCTGCCAGCCACCCTACGCGATATCGAGCGACCCATCAGTAGGCTGTAATCACAAGGCTCAAGAATCAATAAATGTTTTCATCACCACCACCACCTCGGCAGAAGACAATAACCCGATCATTCGCAATGGAAGTCGACGCCCACGTTGCGTCGGAACCACCCAGGCCGAGGTCTTACGCCCCGCCGGGCCGACATACGACTCTACTAGTGACACTCAGAACGTACGATTCGTAATGACTTCTTGTTACTTGTTTAATCAAACGGACGAACAATATAATGAAGCTGAGGTCGAGTTTGTTTCTTATGCGTACTGTGGGGAATTTTTTGCGTTTCTATAGACTTTACGGCGTGCGCGATTACATGGTTGTTCGTTTTTGTTGGTTAAAATCGTTGCTTGAGATAAATGTTCTCGATTATGCTTGCATCCTGTCTCTGTGCGTTTCTGGAATAGTGAAAATCGTGAGAATTGGCTTGCCTACCATCATTCGTTTTTCCTGCCTTGTCGCGAATTTCGGCCTCGTAGTAACGGATTCGAATGAGATTCTAACCGTATCGAAGTAGCCAGGGTTTTTGATGGGCGAAGCCTTGAATTTTTTAAGGGGAGCAGAGAGAGATTGAAGAAAAGGAACGCGAGGCCGAACTTGCTGAAGTGCGGGAAGCACATGCTAGAAAAAAGGACATTTTAGAACTTCAACTGAGACTTGCACAAGCAACAGAGTGTCGCCACGGCGACGAGACTCTGGCGTCAGCGTCCTCCGGCTCGCACTCTCCAAAAGCCAACGAAATCTGTCCGTGGCACCCTTTCGTGAGATGCGCGACCACCTGGATACATAGTGGCATCTCTCCAAAAGGATAGCCATTGGACGAGGCTGGGACCGGAGCGAATGGGCCACAGCCCTATATCCATGCCTGATAAGCGATGCACTGAGTGTCTTCGGGAGAATGATCGCTTCCAACCCCCTACATTATGATTAGGCAAATATGGCACCAGTACTAAGATTCGTACTTACAGGGGAAGGTTTTCGCAAAAGATTCTGAAACTTGAAGTCGCATGACGCAGAAACTGGAAAACTGTTTGTGTGCCGCCAGTAAAATTACTAAGACCGGTGGATGGAAATGTCCGATAGCGCGATGACTTATGTGGGGGTTTGCAATTGAATGCTTAGAGCAATACCCAGATTTCTGTAGTCCTAAACTGCGTGTCTTCCTAAAGGACAGAAAGGTGGGTTCACTGAACGACATAGGGGAACACGTTGATCCATTTCTGGAGGCGCAGGTGGCTAAGTAACCTAGGAAAAATGAAAGACGACCTAGCTAGAGGGAAATTAGACGATGCTACATATGAGCCTCATGTAAGGGTGGCCCCGCCCAAGTGAAAGTGTTTCTTGTGTTACCATACCGGGCATCGTGCAGTCAACTGCAGCGCAGGTGGAATCACCTTCCAGGAACGAGGTTTCTGTGAGGCATGCAACGGAAGTGGGCATAGCACAGAACGTTCTAGAGTACACCCGAAAGACCATGCCACAGCTCCGCTGTAGGGTTGTTAATATAGATGAACGATTATTCGATGAATCGTTAAAAGTATCCTGCAAAACGTATAATGGTCATCGACGTGCACCTTTTATTTAATCGTCTTAATCGATTAGGGATATTTGTATACACGTGTTCTAGAGTTTGAAAGGAGTGGCGCAAAAATTTTGAAGTCATAAAGAATGGCGGAGCACGAGTAGTGACTGTGCGGCTGTACAAAGCGATTGTCGACTTTTTATGCGACACTCCAATAATGGTGAGCCGAATGCTTTCCCTCTATTCCTCCACACGCCACTAATTCACCCGAAGCAGAAGCCTTGGAATATGTCCTCGCATTTCATGGCATATTATAGAAAAGGACACGGGATGTGTAGGTTTCACCTACACATCCCAGGCAATGGAATTCACTCTGTAGGAAAAAGCATGTGGCTTAATATCCTAAAACAGTAATTTGCTTTTCCCCTGTGCGCATTGAAATATTGTGCATATTAATTTACACTTCACTTTTATTTTTGCCATTGTTCTTATTTCTTCTTTAAGAGCACAGGGATTCACTTGTGCCGGCAACTTGTTTAATTCTGCTCGAATTGCCATTTTATAACACATATTGTCACGTAGTAGTGATGTTAAAGAATACAGGAGCAATACTGCGAAAGACAACACTATCTTTTATTGGGCGAACCTGTGCGCACAAAGACAGGCTACAATTAAAGCACAGCGATAGCGGCGAACACAGTCGGCGATCGTCGAAAATCTGATCAGCGGGTCAAGCGCGTCGGCTTTTATACATCAGTCGTCGAATGTTCCAGAGCAATGGCTGGGACCTGCGTGCCTTCCACAAAGTTCTACATTATTCGCGTCGCGCACTCATGTGATCAGGTTACACAAGGTTCGGTCACAGACAGCGGATGGAAGCATCCATAGCATTCCAGAAACTCCCGTTACATGCAGGCGCGTCCTGCGCTGTGCGGTAAAATTTGTTAGGCTGTGAAACGTGTCGCCCGATAAAGACAAACAACTGTCAATACCTACCTCCTAAAAAGCATGGACCCGATGCTACAAACGACAGTAATAAAGAAAAACACCCGTAGCAAAGAGAACAACGAAATAAGGAAGTTCGTCAGGGTCCGTAAAATCGTTTAAGACGCACCACGTGGACCACTTCAGATCGTGCGCGGCGCCGCTGTGCATGCGATATGCCGTCTGGCACGACCTCATAGTCCAGTGCGCCAGTACGTCGAATGACCTTGTGGGGTCCGAAATAGCGTCGCAATAGTTTCTCACTCAGTCCTCGTCGGCGTATCGGGGTCGAAACCCAAACACGGTCGCCAGGCTGGTACTTGACGAAGCGTCGTCGGAGGTTTTAGTGCCGGCTGTCGGTCCTCTTTTGATTCCTAATCCGCAGGCGGGCGAGCTGTCGGGCTTCTTCGGCGCGCTGGAGAAAGGTGGTGACGTCTAGATTTTCTTCGTCGCAGACGTGCGGCAGCATAGCGTCGAGAGTAGTCGTCGGATTCCTGCTGTAAATCAGTTTGAAGGGCGTGACCTGTGTTATTTCTTGCACCGCCGTGTTGTAAACAAAGGTGACGTAGGGCAGGACCGCGTATAACGTCTTGTGCTCGACGTCGACGCACATTGCTAGCATGTCGGCGAGGGTTTTGTTCAGGCGCTCCGTGAGACCATTCGTCTGCGGGTGGTAAGCAGTTGTCCTCGTGTGGCTTCTCTGGCTGTATTGCAGAATGGCTTGGGTTAGCTCTGCAGTAAAGGCCGTTCTTCTGTCGGTGATGAGGACTTCTGGGGCACCATGTCGCTGCAGGATGTTTTCGACCAAAAATTTCGCAACTTCGGCGGCGCTTCCTTTCGGTAGAGCTTTAGTTTCCGAGAAGCGGGTTAGATAGTCCGTAGCCACGACGATCAACTTATTTTCGGATGTTGACGTCTGGAACGGTCCTAACAAATCCATCCCGATCTGCTGAAATGGTCGGCAGGGAGGTTCGATCGGTTGTACTAATCGTGCTGGCCTTGTCAGTGGTGTCTTGCGTCACTAACAGTCTCGGCATGTCTTGACGTAATCGGCGACATCTGCGGTCAGATGCGGCTTCTAATATCTTTCCTGTATCCTCGACAGCGTCCGGGAGAATCCGAGGTGCCCAGCGGTTGGATCATCATGTAGGGTGTGCAGTACTTCTGGACGCATGTTAACGGAACAACAAGAAGATAGTTGGCGCGGACTGGTGAGAAGTTCTTCACGAGCAGGTTGTTTTGTAGCGTGAATGAAGACAATCCGCGCTTGAATGCCTTTGGGACAACTTCGGTGTTCCCTCCCAAATACTCCACCAGGAGCTCCGGGTCTGCTCGTTGCTGCTTCCAGCCGTCCTGAAGGGTCCTTTAAGTTAGCTAGCCAACACAATGCGTGATGGTCGCTGACGGCTCTGAATGGCCTGCCATATAGGTAAGGGAGGAATTTCGCGGTAGCCCAAATGATGGCGAGGCATTACTTTTGAGTCTTAGAATAATTGCCTTCCGCTTTTGACAGCGACCGGCTAGCGTAAGATATCACCCGTTCAAATCCGTCTTTCCTATGGACCAGGACCGCACCGAAGCCTAGGCTACTGGCGTCAGTGTGGATTTCGGTATCGGCGTCCTCGTCGAAGTGTGCAAATACCGGTGGCGACTGCATGCGTCGTTTGAGTTCTTGAAATGCGTTGGCCTGCGGCGTTTCCCACTTGAACTCGACATCACATTTGGTTAGATGTGTTAGCGGCTTTGCGATGTGTGAAAAGTCCTTGACAAAGCGCCTATAGTAGGCACACATGCCAAGGAATCTACGCATTGCCTTCTTGTCGATGGGCTGCGGGAATGTTTCGATGGCAGCTGTCTTCTGCGGGTCGGGGCGGACTCCAGATTTGCTGAAGACGTGGCCTAGAAACAGCAGCTCATCGTAAGCGATGCGACACTTTTCTGGCTTAGAATAAGCCCTGATGACTTGATGGCCTCTAGTACTGTCGCAAGCCGCTTAAGGTGATCGTCGAAATTTCCGGCGAAGACGACGACATCATCCAAGTAAACAAGGCAGGTCTGCCACTTAAATCCTGCTAAAACCGTGTCCATCACGAGCTGAAATGTTGCAGGCGCGGAGCGCAGTCCAAATGGCATAACCTTCAACTCATAGAGGCCGTGTGGCGTAGCGAAGGCGGTCTTTTCACAATCGCTTTCGTCGACTTCTATTTGCCAGTAGCCAGACTTGAGGTCCATCGACGAGGAGTATTTAGCGTTGCAGAGCCGATCCAATGCGTCGCCTATCCGTGGGAGGGGGTATACGTCCTTCTTCGTGATCTTGTTCAGTCGACGATAATCGACACAGAAACCTAGGGTTCCGTCCTTTTGCGTCACTAAAACAACAGGAGACGCCCACCCACTTTTCGATGGCTGCATGATGTCGCGCAGTATTTCGTAGACTGTTGGTCTTATAGCTTCGCGTTCTCGCGTCGAAACTCGGTAAGGGCTCTGGCGGAGTAGTCGAGCGCACTCTTCGGTTATTATGCGATGCTTTGCGACTGGTGTTTGTCGAATCCTCGATGACGTCGAAAAGCAGTCTTTGTATCGTCGAAGCGGACTTCTGAGCTGTTGCTGCTTCATCACGGGGAGACTTGGATTTTTGTCGAAGTCTGGCTCGGGAACTACGGTCGTCGGTGTAGATGCGACAGAATCCGAGAGGACAAACGCATTGCTGGTTTCCTGAATTTCCTCGATGTATGCGATCGTCGTTCCCTTGTTGATGTGCTCGAACTCCTGGCTGAAATTTGTCAGCAACACTTTCGTGTTTCCTCCGTGTAGTCGACGATACCTCTTGCGACGCAAATTCACAGTCGAGCAGTAGACGTCGGTCGCCTTCGATGATGCCTTCTACGTCAGCGGGCGTTTTGGTGCCAACCGAAATAACAATGCTGGAGCGAGGCGGGATGTTCACTTGATGTTCGAGCACACTGAAGGCGTGGTGACTACGAGGGCTCTCCGGCGGTATCGCTTGATCTTCTGACAGCGTTATTGACTTCGACTTCAAGTCGATGATTGCGCCGTGTTGGTTCAGGAAGTCCATGCCGAGAATGACGTATCGGGAACACTGTTGCAGGATAACGAAGGTGCCAGGTTAAGTCCGGTCATGAATGGTAATTCTTGCCGTGCAGATTCCAGCCTGCGTGATGAGGTTTCGTACAGCGGTCCGAATTTGCGTGCCTACCCATGCAGTCTTCACTTTCTTCAACTGGGCGGCAATGGGTCCACTCATGACTGAGTAATCGTCTCTTATGTCTCCTAAGGCAGTGACTGCGTAGCCGTCGAGAAGCACGTCGAGGTCGATGGTTTTTTGTCTTGCGTTAGAGTTAGGCCTTGGCGTCGAATCACGGCTGCGTCGCGTTGACCTGTGGCTGGTACGTGGCGTCGTCAGGTGGTCTTTCGTTGGCGTATTCTTTGCTTCCAGACTTCGTCGGGACGGCGGCCTGTCGTTGTTATGTCGTCGATGTAGTCCCTTTGTAGTCTTCGTAGGTGGCGGAGGATCTTCGTCAGTTCGATGAACAGTAACCGCACCTCCATCGGTTGCTGCTTTTACATTTCCAGATATGGGCTCACGGACCGGCCCGGGCTGGGCCAGCGTATGGACGGCGCTGCGGCGACAGGTAGCGGCCTGGTGATGGCGAACGGGACGCTCGTCGAGGGCTCCACTGAGTAGCGGCGAGGTAGTCGGCGATGTCACGAAGGCGTTCACTTTCCCTCGGGCGCGGTGCGTTGACGGCGAAGCCTCGCAATCCCAGGTCGCGGTTTGGGCATCGGTGGTGCACATGGCAGGCTTCGCCGCAGTGGTAGCAGAGCGGGTGGTGGCCAGGGACGCGCCAAATGTCCGTCATCCTCGCGTAGGTGCACTGGGCGGTGGGTGGGCGTGCTGGCAGCGGCGGCGGCGGACGACGGAATTGCGGTGTTACAGGGCATTGGCGCGGTCGCGGAGGAGGACCTAGACGGCATGCGACGGCGGCGTAGTTCATCGCTTCTGGCTGGGGTTGCGTTAACTGAGTTTGCACCTCAGGAACTCCAAGCGATCGCTGAACCTCATCTTTCACGATGTCACCGATCGAGGCTACTTGAGGCTCCTACGAAGGCAAAACCTTGCGCAGTTCTTCGCGCACAATGGCCCTGATGGTCTGTTGGAGATCACCGGAGCCCAGTGCTTGGGTGGTGCCCTGAGGCGTGAGCACTTGGTGGTTATATAGTCTAGTGCGCATTTCTAAAATTTTCTCAATTGTCGTAGGCTCATTGAGGAACGCAGCTACGGTATTCGGTGGGTTCCGGTTTAGTCCAGTGAAAAGTTCTTGCTTTACGCCTCGCATCAAGAAACGCACTTTTTTTCTCTTCGGACATTTCCGGGTCGGCGTGCCGGAAAAGACGGGTCATCTCTTCTGTGAAAATGGCGGTGGTCTCATTGGGTAGTTAGTCTCGGGTTTACAGCAGAACTTCGGTCCTTTCTTTCCGGACAACGCTTGTGAACGTCCTCGGGAAGTTACTGCGGGACATGTCCCATGTTGCAAGGGTGGGCTCCCGGTTCTCGAACCAAGTCCTCGCGGCATCTTCCAAGGAGAATTACACATGTCGTATCTTATCCCCACAGGTGCAGTTGTTGAAGGTCGAGATCCTTTCGAAGGTTTCGAGCTAGGTTTCCGGATCCTCCGACGCAGATCCACGGAAGGTAGGGGCCTCTCTGGGTTGTTGAAGTAGGATGGGTGACACTGGGGCTGCCATTATGGTTGTCTTGGCCACAATCTTCGTGGCCTTCTCAGGTAGAATTCCGTGCTCCGGTGGTAGCTGTTGTAGACGGCGGCTTGCTCGGTGGTGCGGGACTACGTTGGTGCTTTCTTTGCGGTCCGGGCTTGGGTCACGGCTTGTCGAGGGCGTCCGGTACATGGACGAAAAGCACCTTCACCAGATGTCTCGTGGTAATGACGTTAAAGAACACCGTAGCAATACTGTGAAAGACAAAACTAGCTTTTATTGGGCGAAACTGTGCCAACAAAGACAGGCTGCACTTAAAGCACAACAATAGCGGCGAACACAGTTGGCGATCGTCGAAAATCTGATGAGCGGGTCAAGCTCGTCGGCTTTTATACATTAGTCGTCGAATGTTGCAGAGTAATCGCTGGGACCCGCGTGCCTTCCACAAAGTTCTACATTATTCGCGTCGCTCACACATGCGATCAAATTACACAAGGTTCCGTCACAGACAGCGGATGGAAGCATCGATAACGTTGCAGAAACTTCTGGTACATGCAGGCGCTTCCTGCGCTGTTCGATAACATTTGTTAGGTGGTGAAACGTGTCTCCCGATAAAGAAAAGCAAGTACGCGTGTAAATATGTTTTTTTTTTTCAAAGCTGACTTGTGCCAACTCTGTTTCAAAAATTATGGGGTTTAACGTGCCAAAACCACTTTCTGATTATGAGGCACGCCGTAGTGGAGGACTCCGGAAATTTCGACCACCTGAGGTTAACACTATTTACTCTTTAACAAGTGAACCATTATTTTTTATCAAACTTTATTAGCCCGCCTAAAGTTGCACGTTAGGCTTATTGGTATATCACGATGGAGGCAGTCTCTTGCACCACCAGCTCGTGCGCGACCGATGGCGGCGCTTATCCGACGATGTAAGTCGGGGGACCCGCCTCTATCGTCTGCTATGCTCCGGCTATAGAATAGCTTCATTTTCATGTGTTTTCTTGCGCTTTAACTGCACATCGCGTATCAAGGCGCTCTCCAATTACTGTCTCTGTCTTTTTTTTTTCGAAGTTTAGTTCTATAAATAACAGCGTTAGGAAGATAACTAAATACTCTAATAATGCGGTTTTACGTGCCAAAACCACCATTTGATCACGAGGCACGCCGCAGGGGGCAGACTCCGGATTAATTTAGACTACCAGAGGATCCTTAACGCACCTCCAATGCACAAGACACGGGCGTTGTTGCATTTCGCCCCTATCGAAATGCGCCATGAGCAAGACAACAAACGCTGTACATGTAATGCGCCTGCTATATTGCTAGCCAATGCGGTTGCCCAGTGTCCATGGCGTGCGCTGCTAAGCTCGAGGTCGCTGATGCGGCCCCGGCGGCAGCCGCCACCTTTCGATGGGAGTGAAATGCGAAAGCGCTCGCGTATACCTAAATTTAGGTGCATGTTAAAGACCCACAGGTGGTCAAAACGAATCGGGAATCCTTCATTGCGGCGTGCCTCAATATCACATGATGGTTTTGGCATGCAAGATCCCAGAGTTTCATTTTTTAATAAAAAAAAATTATGTATTAGCAGCGCTCGCGGGCAGGGACCAGATCTCGTGACTAAGTCATGAAAACTCGCGCCGAGCGAGTAAATCAGTTTACGCAGCTTTTGAAATGAAGCACGATGGCAAGACTTATTCGCAAAATTTCGCGTCGGCGAAGAAGCATTGTAGCCCAATACATATTTTATATTTCACTCACCTTTGGTATCTATTGGTTATGCATTACGTGTAAAACTTTTTCTGGCCTCAAAAATCTAAGTTTTTTCAGTGACAAGCGCTTTATCTAGAATATTAGTTGCACCGCGCTGTATCATCTTTCGCCGTCGTGAAGCATTCTTTACGCTATTTTCTTGCAAGTAAATCTCATTGCTACTTTATAATGCAAGAATATGCTTTGTTTAGGTTCGCACATGACTATTTCTGTTTAACGCACTTTCAGACTAGCGGAGACCACTTGTAATCATTATTTCATCATCTTCTTCATCAGCATAAAAATAAATATATTGTATACAGAAACGAACATGACGGAACGCGTGTGAACATCTTATTGCGCCTTTCGACGCCTACCCTCCCTCCCTCTGCCCTACACTTGTATTCCTGTCTTGTCCCACAGCTCAAGCATTGAAATAGGTTCCTGCAAATGTATATGAATGTATTTCAGCTTTTTTAACGTGCCCTGCGAAAATTTTGATTGATCGATTAATCGATGAAAAATCCTGCATGAAAAGAAATAAATCAATTATAGAATAAACCGATGAATTCTCAATCGTTAATCAAATAAAAAAATTGATCGAGGATCCCTACTGCGTTAACCTCTTAATAAAGTAGCAAAAAGTTTCTAAAGAAACAATAATGCGGAGGTCGTTGCTAGTAAAGACTGTTGCCTCTGTTGCAGATAAAGGTATGACAGTTCTCGCGGAAGAAAAAGCAAGTGTGAGTGCTTCGTGACACAGGCACAAGTATGGTATTAGGAGAGGTTTTGTATAGAACTGCGGTAACTGTAAAAACAACATTAGTCACTCTAGTAGACAGGCCATACAGGTGACCCCTTGAGGGTAATATATAATTCAACCGGGCATAACAGCACCAGAGTAACTGAGGGCACAGCTTTCGGCTGCAGTGCGGACAATTACGATATCTATCAGGAATAAAATGCAAGCACTTCATGCGACAAAAATTTGTATAAACCTGCGAATTCCCCATTTCGAGTTAGCTAAGCAGCAGAGACAGGACAGGCCCCTGCGGTATACATTAGGCAGATTTGGTCGTGTACCAATGAGCCAAGGGAAGCGAGTTACAGCGCAATACGCAGTAAAAGTTGATCTCTTGTATAGAAGACGTTTAAGCGGCACAGGCAAGCAGTCAATGCAACTGATGATGCGCGTCGAGCATCGCCGAAGTGTATTGAAACACCATCACGAGAAAGGGATTATATGACACAGAGGAATCAACCGTACTATAGCACCAACAACAAAAAAAAGTCTTTTATCCAATCATACCTAAAGACTGAAAGAAGTTTGTAGACTCGTGTTGCAGTTGTAGGCGCTAAAAAGCTTTGTTAGAAGCGATAAAAAGCTTACATAATAAGCAGATATCAAGCGCAATTTAGGTTAAACTTTGGCTCTGTGTTTTGTTTATCAATGTCACAACTGAACTCCTGTCATTTGTTGTAGGAGCCAAGTTGCAATGTGTGTAGCGCAGGAGCTTGTGAAATTTTTCACGGGGTGCAAAGACACTAGTCTTGCGCTGATCAGCAGTGTACAATATTAAAATTAATGTTTGTGTTTTGTGACGTGATCATACCTCACTATGTGGATTATGCAGTGCTTTGATGACATATCATGGGCGTATACAAATAGGTATACCTGCTGCGGTGCAGTTTCTGTCGTGTAAGTGGTTGGCAGTCTCGTGACACGCACAATAAGCGGTGCTTTGAGAAAAGGTTCTTGAAAAAGGCGGGCCTTTCTCATGAGTTTCCGGCAAAACACGTGGGAAAGTGCCGTGAATATGGGAAGACGAAGACGATTAGAATCGGTGAAACGAAGTTGAGCTGGCATTGCTGACGTAGACAAGGAACAGGAGAGACGCATCTGCAGCTATGCTCTGCGGACAGGAAGCACACTGTAAACGGAAATGAGCCGAAAAAGGCATTTTAAGGGATGTGACCTCCCTTGAGACTACGTGCCTGAAAACCGTGCTCCCTTAGAGTGGTGTAGAAATGCTCAGCGTCCTCCATTTCTCTCCCTCGCAAAATGCGGATGAAAGAAGGAGACAGAACCTCAATTCTACATCCTTTTTAAGAGGGAGTTTAGAAGATACAGGCCTCCCTTTAGCGTAAACGGAGTTCTGTTTCTTATTTTATGCGTTATTTTCTTTTCTTTTACACATCTGTGAGAAGGAAACGAGAAAGGAGAGATATATTGTCCAAGTGGTTCTTTTTCTTTTCTTTCTGCAAATTTATACATTTCCGGAGTGCAAGCCAACTTATTTAGGGCGATATAATAGACGCTTTGTTCGCCTCGTCGACCACAATGTCCTGTCGCGCTGCCAGAACCCCCGGTCGGCATCTGACGAGCTGTCTTCGGAAGCGAGACCATGCAAAACTTCGACGGCTTAGGCCGCAGAATGTCCTCGCTTCTGTTCGTCTTCCCATCAACTAAAAGTGAAACTGAAGGCAAAGCCCGCAAAGCGCCACTGTCGTCGGCGCCGGTGACGGCACCTGTTTTGCCACGGCCGCTCGATGAAAACGCACCTGTGCGTTTTCATCGAGCGGCCGTGGTTTTGCTCATCGTAGTTCTGCGTGTGTGTCTATATGCGTGCTTACGAGGTAATTTTGGCGGCCGTCGGAGAGTGTTTCGTGCAGTGTGGAACCTCACAAGAAAGCTACCTGCCCCACTGCGCAGCACGGCGGTGATCGGCCACCGCGTAGTCATCGCTTTGACGTGATCTGTGTACTACAATACACTTTTGTGGTTCGCGCGGCCGTGCTCGGATTCCCTCCTGCGCCACGATATGACAGCGGCTAGTGAAACCTCACCCACAGTCCTCACAAAATCGGACCGCGTACGGTGTCGACTGCTTTGGAAACGGCGCGTTTCGGATTACCGCTTGCCCAGTTGCCTCATGTTTGACGCGGCCTTTTCAAGCTGCGGTGGTGAGTACGGCGCGGAAGCATTGCGCTATGCGCATAATGCTCACACCTTTTATGTCGCGGTGTTGAGACTTACCGGTCCTTTCAATAAAACTCAAGAAGCCAGTGCCGCACAAAAAAGAGACGTTTCAACTTTTTTCTTTCTCTTTTTCAATTTAATTGTCGTGTTTTACGTGTCAGAACCATGATCTGTTCCTGTGACCTCGTGCTTAATACTAAGCACAACTCCAAGGACGCTTATAGCAACCACGGCGGGTCAAAGAGTATTGGAGTTTCGTCATCAGGTGTGTTTGATAACCACTTCGCCTTAAGTGTCGATATAGGTTGTGACAGCCCACTTGAAAAACAAAACAGGAAATTTTAGTCTGTCGGTCTGTTGTCCGTAGTGTGACGTCCTGCAGTTCTTGATCAATATTCAATTAAAAATTGACAGAGACCTCTGTAAGGCTATGTAAATGTGTTTGTAGAAAAAAGAAAAAATAAAAAAGGAAAAAAAAATCTCCCCGCAGGGGATTCGAACTCCGGACTGAGGCATCCCTAGCCCAGCATCTTACCACTACGCCACGCCGAATATGCGCCCTCCGTGCATATTTCAGCTATACAAACACTTTGCGTTTATGTTTATATTTGCATTTTAAGAGTCAACATGTGCTTTCATTCCACCGCGTCAACTGCCGCATCTCTAGAAAAGTAAAAGTGTTCTTACCATCGACAGGTACATTGTGTAGTGCTAGAACATCGATTTTGCTGTAGGATATCCATATTAAATAAGAAATACAGAAATAGACAACGGTGACCGGGGACACTGTTAGGTTGTTACTGCTAATTTCGACAGTTGTCTCTCGCTCTGCACTTTTGAGCGCGCATATAATTCTGTGTTCAATGCAAGATAGCTACATAAACATTCGTGGATGATTGTTCATTCTGACAGCATACTGGCATCTCTCGGCAGCGCTGTACCAGAATAATAAGACCCGAGCGAGACAGCTTTTCACGCAACTTTGTGGAACAACCCAAAACTTCTTTTTCGCTTTGTAAAAGCTTATGCAATATTTCTGGGAAGTTAACTGTGTCAGTGTAACGGCACATGTAAGTCCACAGGCCTGTGTGCCACATCTTACCAAATAACACAAAACGGATACGCAGCCATTCCCGCAGATGATATGATTTTCATCAGCGGCCGATTTTGAGGAGGCCGGTAGGGCATTTATGGTGCTTCGTCGTCACGGCACAATTATAACAATTGGCCACGTCGACTTTAATACCGGTGTCTGTGCTATCAGCATTGCCGGCTTCAGAGAAGCACGATTGAATACCGCGCAAGAGAAAAGTACAGGGTACACCACCGATGCGAAATTGACATACAAATTTAAAGCGTCGCGATTGAAAGCGCTTCTGTCGCGGCGTCAGAAATTATGTCGCTGCGACAGAAAGTGGCACATTTCTAACGCCACGACCGAAAATGTGCAGTCCCGACAGAGAGTTCCTGTTGCGACGTCAGAATCGCTGTTGCGATAGAAAGTTGTTGCGACTTCAGAACTCTTGGTCTTCACGACAGGATGATTCTGTTGGGACATCAGAATTTATGTCGTAATGTCAGAAATGTCTGTCGCAACTACAGAAACATCAGGAACTTCTGTCGTACAACAGAAATTTCCGTAGTTGCGACAGGAATTCCTGTTGTCTTTCTCAACTGGGAGCGATTTGCGTCACAGCAACATTATTTTTAAGGCGGCAAATTACTGTTATGCAGCATGAACAATGCGAACAGCCAGCCTGTTTCTGTGTTAAATGGAGGCACGCAGTGTGTGCACACAATTACGTTCATTTTGTCAGTTTTGTGAAATAAGCTTCAAACTGCATGCATTTTCACTGGGAAATCTGTACCAGCACTTCCTTGTATCAAGTTGTCTATGCACAAAGGTTTGTGCATTAGAAATCACAGTTTCAGGCAGTTACAGCCTACAATTTCTTTTTTTTGTATACAGACACTAACTGTGTTTTCATAGTCATGTATTGCACGTTTGACCAGTGCTGAAAAGGACAAACGGAATAAATTCAAATAGGCCTGTGAATTTGTTTGCTTGGTCAGGCTTTGATGTATTTTAGTAACGTGTTCATGTGCAGATGTCGTGTGAATGCATACTTGGACTTTAGTTACGTTTCACTGCATCAAAAGAAACCACCCAGCCAATCTCAATTTCCTTCCTTGTTTCTTGCCCTTGGTGTCCACATACCTGAATGTATTCTGAGTTTTTGTACCAAGACAACAGCAGGGCATCACACATGCTAGAAACATTAAGACAAAGAACAAGGAATGTGGCACAAATGATCCACAGAGTCACAAAACAAAAAAGAGGCTTCAAAGAAGCGGAGGCAGTCAGACTTGTGCGAGCATTAATTATTAGCAGGGTGACCTATAGCCTCCCCTTTCAAAAACTAAATAAGGCTGAAATGTCTAAAGTGAGCTCCATCATCAGGGCAGCTAGGGCTCCCAAAAACACTTGTGCCAAAAAGCTGGAGGCTCTTGGTATTCACAAAACATATGAAGAACATGACATGGCATGTGGTCATGCCTCAGAGAGAACATCTGTATTCTACAAAACAAGGAAAGGCTCTGTTACAAAAGGTAGGATATCCCCTGACAGCGCAGTATGGCTGAGAAAAAACAGTTTTGCTACCCAGACAAACAAGAGAGGAAATTCTAGTTTCACGAATCCCAAAGAATATGAGCACGGAACACCACCAAAGAAAAGAAAAGCGCAATCAAAGGCTTTACAAAAGAAATGTGAAAAATCCAGACGTATACTACACAGATGCATGTAGAGTGGCAACAGACAAATTCAAAATAGTGGCCTTCAATTGGTCCACAGGGATAACAACTTCCATTCGGAACCCTTTAACTTGCACCGTGGAGGCAGCAGCCATAGCGCTGGCCTTTCGAGATGCAGAAGCAAAAGAAACAATCTGCATTGGCCATGATGGACTCTAAGGCAGCATGCTGTTCGTGCATGACGGGTACCGTCCCATACAAAATTCACAGAATTGCACCAAGTGGTAATTTGGTGCCCGGCGCACTCTGGACTCGAGGAAAATGAGAGGGTGGACCGAACTGCTCGAGCAATAAGCATCCGAGCACTAGTCAGTCCTTTCAAGGAACTCCCATTGACCCACACGACACCTTCGAAAACCAGGAAAAAGAGAGACAAAAATACAGCCGCCCGCACTCCAACCTTATGGAAGAACAGGCCAGGGATTCGCGCTGTCTACAGACTAACACATATCTACACCTACAAATACTCACTAAGGTACACCCTGCATTCTATGAAAGTATGTGTTCTTGGTGCGAGGAGCTGCCAACTCTTGCCCACGTAACATGAACGTATAAACTACAGCCTCCAAATTCCAATTCGCCCCTTACGGCGTAAGTGCCAAGTAACAGGCACTGGGATGTTTGGCTTGCTAGTGAAGATGTAGAGAGCCAGAGAGCTCTTCTCGATCAAGCCCAGCAAACCACAGAGATCAGTGCAGCCCTGGCCTGAGGGACGCACCGACCGCCCAAACCACTAAGAGAAATAAACTTTATACTACTATTACTTGCCCTTAGTGCTATCAGCCATCAAGTTTACCTACAACTACAAATGAGCCACATGTCACTTGATTCACTCAGTTTCCATTTCACTCTTTGTAGGAGGGCATGCATGACTGATTGCGTATGTGCAGCATTTTGTTGCCACAGAGGGGTATGTAATATGGAAACCGACATAAACATTAATACACTCTGTAGTAACTTGTTCTGAATTGAACTTTTAAAAATAAAGAGCAATTTCAATAAATGACAACATGTGTTTTTTTTTAACTGGGTGAGTAGTGTGCTACCGTCTGGGATTTTTTTTATTCCACGTGGTAGAGGTGTGTGGCTGTCACTGTACTGCTTTCAAGCTTCTGCATCAAGTGTGCTTGTGGCACCTGGGACTAATTCTCAAAGCAAATATGCTTCAGGTAATTGTGAATTCACGTCAAACATGACATGCATATTGCTGTATTTGTCTTGGAAAATTTATTCAGAAAAGCAGCTTTTATAGCTTCAGTAAATTATTATTTGTGGCCAATTCAGGTGACCCTTTCCGAGATTGACCATTAATTTTACAGCAGTGGCTTTCTATCATTCAAGTATTCAGTGTGTATACTGCTTCTTTTCAGATATGTTAACATCATACAAGTCTGCATTCCTAAGAACATAAACAGCCAGAGGCCACATTGCAAAGACAGGGATCTGAGTATCAAGAAAAGAAATCAGTAATAAAGGTAGCAAGAAGTACTCACAAGCAAATGTTTGTTGTCAGAGGGATGCAAGAATAATACAGCCCATCCAGGGGGTGCGCGAAAGCAAGATAATGGCCACAAAAAACAAAGCCTACTCATATGTCACAGCCATTTTAATCAAAAATGACATTTAACTCCAGGGTATGCATATTGAAGACTTGCTAATTATGTAAATTTACTAGCACTACCGTCCAGTACTGCTGTGCTCCTGAATGGTGGCTCACATTTGCAGGCAGCAATAGGTGCAACGACATCCATCATTCGTGCATCACTCATTTTGGACAATACACACCTTGCTGCAAGGAAAAGTAGCCACAATATAGCTTTCTAACAATTATTGGCAATTAGTTTGAGAAAGGCGTTTCCAACCACACCAGGCTAGACCGGCATTGCTTTGCAGCATGCTCTACACCGGGAACGTAACTCTTTGCCCCCGAACACAACATGTCTGTTTACCTGGCATAGGACAATGTGCAGACAATGCTCACCCCCCCCCCCCCCCCAACACATGCACCAATATATTCCTGGCTACCGGCACTGGTCCTTGTCACAAGAAATAGAAGTACGGATCCTTGGTCTCGATATTCGCCAATCCGGAACAAGATCAAATTGGCTAGGCAAAATAAAGAAGACACCAATGTCAACCTTCCACCTGATATGAATGATTGCATCTAAATGTGGAGAAGATTGTACCGAAATAGCCAGTAATGCTGTTTGGTCTGTACTCCAGCCACATATTATTTATCAGGCTCAGTTTTACTGGCCCTCACTGAAGCAGAGGGACCAGATTGAGATCATTATTCAGAACGTGATGAGGGCAATAGCTGCTCTCCCTCTGTTCGCTCAAGAACATGCCCAGGTGAACACCACGGCAGCATTGCTAATTCAATGTGAATGAGCATTTGAATTAAAGAGGTTGCATGTTGCAGTCACTTCTGATTGCTTGGGTGCAAGAACAGACTTAAGGCCATGGCACGGCTGTACACTGATGTTCCTTTGGACCAATGTATTTTGTACAGACGCTGCTATTACAAGAGATGGAAGCATAGTATCTGTCAGCCTTAAGTACTTCCCTCTTTATAAAAATAAGGAATCTACAATGGATGTCTGCAACTCTACTTGAGCTTCATACCATACATGACAAGAGTCTGCAGAACGGGGCTGGTACACGGTAAAGTCACACATGACACCAATGAGGCAGCCTCATTTTTATCAAACTTCACCCAAATACAGACACACCAATTCCTTGAGTGCCATTTAGCAGCTGAAGCAAGACAGTAAAGCCACATAGCTTTGTCAGAAGATACACAAGCTTCACAACTACTCACTTTTAATGCTTGCTTACACTAGGTACAGGGACACATCTCTGGCCTTTTCAATGCCATGACAGATAACAAAGAACACAACAACATCAAGAACATGTATCTACCCGCACCTCTTGTGCCAGGCTCACTTACAGTCTTTCTACCCCGAAAAGTTTGCTCTGATGCGACACATGCTATTACGCTCAAGTTTGACAGCCATTGCTGCATCAATTTTGCAAGCACTGTCAAGGACGCAGTATTCTTAACTGCAATTTATTATCAGGAAATACGTAATTTTAATAATGTGAGCACAGGCATCTTGACTCACTTATTATGAATAGAAAGAAATGTCACTGCTGCCTGAATGAAAAGAGTAATCTTCTGCAGTTGTAGAGAGTCAGTGTAGCTTCATGCAATACTGTTTCACAGCAAGTTTGTACAAAGTATCATTACAGGCAGGGAATTATAGGCCTAATTGTGCTTTTCACTTGCTCTGAATGTGACCTTAAACAAAGCATTGTGTGTAAAAAGGGCAAATGTTCTTTGATATGAAGCATCTATCAGCGAGTAGCATTTTGCCTTTTGAGACTTTTTACCATCCATGGGGGAGAGATTAAATTGCCAGTGTATCTCTATAAGTCATGCCTCTAAAGATGCACATGGCGTTTAGGAAGGCAAATTTTTTTGAACCAGGGAGGGACGTACGGAAATAACTTTAATGAGAAAAGGATGTGCAAGGTTTCCAGCCCAGGCTCAGGCCACCCGGGCATTATGTGCGGTGAGGCATAGCCTTTCCACTGCTGCCCGGGCCCACTGGATAGCCCATAGTTGGTCGTGTAGTTCCGAGCTAGTCAGAGCGCTTAGCTATCGCTCCTCGAGAAGGTACTGTTCTATGTTGTCCTCTAGATATATCGATCTGATCTGTGTGCACTTCCATGAGATCTGTGCATTGTCTGCGGGTTCGTGCTTGCAGAGCTTGCAGCTCGCGTCTGGGTATTGTGTTGAATTTACTCTGTCTAAA